>NC_072010.1:26957147-28190897 GCF_027791375.1 Indicator indicator | reverse complement strand
TTGGGTGGATCAATAGAAACCACACAGCAGTGGGTTCAAGGACAAATATCTTGTGCTCATGCACAGTGATGTGCACATGTCCATGGGTGCCTGCTTTCTCTGTCACTGACAGTGCTGGGTCTGCTTTGAGCTCAGGCTGCGATGTGAACTTGAGTGACCTTAATTCCCCCAAGGGAAGAAAACTTTGTACCATGATCCCCAAATCAGCCATATGGTTTTTGAACTTGCACACTGGACTTTACCCAGCAACCTGGAAATCTGTGATGATCTCTCACAGCCTTGACTAACAGCCAGTGAGACAGAAGGAAAGGACAACTTGTACTGTCTGCAGATGAACAGGAGACTTTCCCCTCTGTTGCTGCCAAGACAGTGCTTTTCATCAGCATCCAATCGGTGCCAGAAATGCCTTCAAAGAAATAAAGAAGTTCTTTGGAGCAGATTCCTTTTGTGAATTCCCCCAAAGCACAAAAGGGCCCCTAGCTCTAAGGAGGGCCTCTTAAGTACTGACTCAGTATAACATATTGCAATAATAAAAATAATTTATGCTATTATTTTCATAGATAGAGATATTTCTCAGCTTTCTCTCACTCTGAAACTTACCAAGCTAGAGATGAAGACAATGTCGTCTTTGTTATTGCTGGAAAAGCAGGGAAACATAAAATATTTTGCTGCTGCTATTGGAAGAGAAAGAAATGAAAAAGAAAGTTTATATTCCCGTAGGCCATTGTACAGCTGTGAGCATCTCAAAGGCAGGACAAGAGCTTGGAGAATACACAGAGATGTAAAATCCAGGCTTAGCTTTAGCCTCTTTGCTTTGAAGAGAGATAAGGCACTAGTCAAAATATATGCGTCAGCAAGTGCTTGCATATATATGCAGAAGCAAGAGAGAGAGAAAGACGGAGAGAAATAAAAAAATAGAGAGGGAGAAAAAGTATGGCTCATTTGGGAGGAACTAGAAAAATGAAAGGAAGGTCAGATATATTTAGTTATCATAAATGTTAACAAATTTTGTTAAAACTGATGCAAATAGTTCACTTAAAGTACTTAGGTTGAAAAATTATATAAAAATAAATGTTTAGAAAAATGTAATGTCAGTATTTTCCATCCTTTTAATGAATCTTAAACCCTTAAGCATATCTTGGAATTCGAGTAGAAAGCAGGAAAAAAATCTAACACAGACAGAATGAAATGAGGAAGAACAGAAACAATGAAATACATGAAGGAGGGAAATTGCAAATCTGAGTGTTTTGATAATTGCTATTGCTGAAAAATATATACATAATTAAGCAAAAAAAAGTGTCCATATTAAAAACTAACATTATTCTCAATTATTCTGCACAGTACCAGGCTCATTTTTCAATGACATCTTCTTATTATTATAAATTACATTCATCACAGGAGAGCCCAGAGGTTCTCAAGCTTCTGTCACACTGAGTAAGTACAATATTTAGGAAAGATTATCCTCATCTTGAAGAACTGACAAGTTAACTAGGGACAAGATTCAACAAGTGGACAAAGAACATAAGAAGAGAAGATGGAGAGGAGGAATAAGATGAGGGACCACAGTGAGATCACAAGGAGCACAACTGGAGGGATTCATAATGTATTTCATAGAATCATAGAATGGTTTGAATTGGAAGAGACCTTAAAAATCATCCAGTTCCAATCCCCCCACCGTAGACAGGGACACCTTCCACTATACCAGGTTGCTCAAAGCCTCATCCAAGATGCTCTTGAATGGTTCCAGGGAGGGGGATCCACAACTTCCATATGCAACCTGTTTCAGTGCCTCACTGTAAGCAGTGAACAACTTCTTACGTCTAATCTAAATCTACTGTCTTCCAATTTAAAGCCATTACTCCTTGTCCTAACACTGCAGGCCCCTGCAAAAAGTCCCTGTCCAGATTTCTTTTAGGTCCCATTTAGGTACTGGAAGGCTGCTATAAGGTCTCCCTTCAGCCTTCTCTTCTCCAAGTTGAACAACCCCAACTCTCAGCCTGTCTTTGTAGGGGAGATACATCAGCCCTCTCTCTGTTCACCTTCACCTTCTCCTTTGACTTATTATATACAGGCAAGCCATGGGCTTTGGTGTCTCCCCCAAAAGTCACCTTATCCATGATCAGAGAGCAGAGTGGGACTGAAATGGGCTCAGTGGTACCCTCAGATGATGCACAAGTGTGATGGAGGCACACCAAATAGCACATGAAATACTGCCAGGAAACAGGTCAGCACTGAAATGATCATGCAATGGAGAAAGGCAAGGGAATGGCTTAAGCAGAGACACTATGTAATTTGTCTTTGAACATGAGTACATCTCTAAAACATCCAATGAATCAGAGAATGTAGATACTTGTAGGCACAAGAGAGACACCTCAGAGACACAGAAGCTTCAGGATTGCCCTCTGTTAGCCACAGCTACCTGCTTCCCAGCTCATGCATGCTTGTGCTTACATTAGAAGCACAGTTATCATGGACAGAAGGGCTCTAAAGCCTTTCATGGTTGTGCCAAGCTCCCAGCTGATTCGTGGTAGGTAGTTTGGTGGCCTCATCACTGGGTAGTGAGAGACTTTTCCATTTTTCTGAGCAGTTTTACATGGTGAGAGGAAGAGAGTGTCAGTTTCCCCATCTACTCCAGGGCTTTTTTTTTTCTTTCTTTTTTAAATCAAAATATTCACAAACCAAGTCTTTTCATTAGTGTCTACTTTCCTCATCTTCACCCACGAAATATCACCTACTGAGTATGAAACTGCTACCTGTTGCTTCCCAAGGCTGGGGTCATGTTTCACTCATTTATAGAAATCCATGTTTGCTCCCCATCCCAAGAGCCATGGAAGGCTGAGGACTCTTCTTTCTGCAGCCTCAGATCAGTGGTGTCCCTGTACCATCAAGCTTCTCCCTATCTAGTACACGTCAGGGACCACCATCTCATGCACTGAGAAAGTAGAACAGTGGGAGGTCTCACCACCATTTACCACAATTGAACTTTTGCTATTTCCTTATGGGTAAGGAACAACTGCATCCAGCTATTTTGGAAGCAATACTGTATTTCTTGTCTGCTAACAGCAAAGAACTACTGCACTGTTATCCTCTATTCAGAGACAGCTCTTTTATGGAAGGGAAATTCTATTACTACTGCTCTGGGCTATTTGCAGGAAAATATCTGCTCAGGAATTTTCCACCATGAATGAGAGGTCTCTGAAATGTCTCCCCAGCTAACACAGGCTATTGTGACTTTCCAAAGACTTGAGAAAGACAAAATTAAACAAGCAAATAAAGGAATGAACTTCATTTTGTTTGTTTGTTTGGTGGTGGTTTTTTAACAATGACTCAGAGTATGTATGAAACAGAAAGTTTTATGAGTGTTTGTCTGAGATTTCCCAAGGTTGGCGAAACACCCCCAGTAATAACTGCTTAGAGTATCACTGGCCAGAAACTTCAGCATTAGCTGAATTATGCCTTTTCTGTTACCTGCAGCAATAAAGCGCCTTTAAAAAAAGTCCCCTTGTTCCCTAACTACAAATTGAATTTCAATAAATGTATATAATATAACCACAGAAAAGCACAAGGCAGAGTTGTGTGCAGCCTTAAAATTTTACACTGCCTCAGAAGTTTGGATCAGATATTGTCCAAGCTTAGTCTATCTGCACTCCCTGGGCTCAGCAAAGCAAAACATGCCTCATTCAAAACCTTCTGTTGCAGTCAAAGGCTTAAAAAACCAGGATGCCTTTTGCAGCTAAGGGGAAGCACTATAATGGGCTTGTGAGCTTCAAATTCCTTGAATGGATGGCTATAGGAGAACCTTGGCCAAAACTGGAGTATCTTCAGGGTTGTTATAAATTGAACGAAGTCTCTCTGGAAGCCTTGTTCTACAGTGACATAGCTGGCAGATCTCTACTTTTTTTCAGCCTCATATTATGAGGTTATATAGCCTTGTTTCACGACAACCTGTATCTCATATGTGGAGAATTTGCTGCTCTAAAGAAAAGGTTATTTAGTGGCTTTCTGCTCCCTTTGCACTGCAGTGTGGTATAAAGCAACCTGAGGGCATAAGGTTTTTAATGCCCAATGTTTAAACGTCGCTAGATTAGCCATACTATGGCTGTGCCCATTAAAACTCCCTACCTTACCTTTGGCAATCCCTCAGCTTTGAGATATCACTGTTTTTCTCATTATTTGTACCCTGGTAGTGCCTGAATAACCCCATAGCTTTAGTATTATTTCTAACACAGGTCAATCTTTAGTGTGTAACAGAGTGTTATGTCAAAATTGCTCTAAAGGGTCAATGAAGGCCCACTTATAGGCAGAGTCTAACTGATGTCTGTGAGAATATGGTAGTGAAGAAATAGAAAGATATGTGAGTTCATGTGGTGGGTTGAAAAATCTCCCCCAACATTAAATTTGCCAGACCAGCTCAGTTGGAATCAAATGAAAGCTGTATTTACAAGCAAAACTACAATCTACAATGAAATGCAATGAATATGTATAAAATATACAGTATTTATAATATTTACAATTAATAAACAGCACAAGAACCCCCCCGGCCAAAGACCAGGGGAAGCTAATAGCTTCTCTATCGCTGCCTCCCCTTTACCCCTGTACAAAAAGAGGCAAGAGACAGAGCAGTTAGAACTTAGCCAAAACAACATAGCCAAGGTCAAGCAGAAGCCAGCAGAAGCACAGAGGTAGTATCCCCCAGCCCAAGGAAGAGAGAAGAGAGAGAGATTGTTTTGGTACAACTAGTTTAAGTCCCTTATTTCTCCAATGGCATTGCTTAGAACTATCTTTATTTTCCTTTTTACATCCAATAGTGATTTATTTGCATTTTACTACTTTCTGTTCAAGATCTGTGGAAAATTTTTAAAGGCATAACCTAAAACTACCACAGTTCATCATCAATACATCAGAGGTGTGTGCTCAGTGTTGTCCCATCATCTTCTCATTTTTATCTTCTTCCTATACTGGCATGTGACTATGAAATATGTTTTCAGTAAAACTTAGGCAAGAGCTTCCCAACCTGTGGTCTCTGCTGAGAGATTATCAGATGGTCTGGGAAAAAATATTTAAACTTATGAGCTCCCTCTAGATTCATTGGTAGTCTGTGAAAATGGAGATTGAGACTCTCTGAGACATTTGGAAAACAGTGGTTTAGGCACTGAACTCTCCCTGACATCAGAACAGGCAGTGGTTAAGAACCAAGCCCAAGTAGTGCCATAGACAAAAGGTCTGTGAATGCACTCAGCTTTTATTTTCTCAAGACTCATTATCCTGCTACTAAAATGGAGAGCACAGTCCTGCCACGCATCATACAAAAAAAATAGAAGTAATATCAACAGATACTGCAGTTTTCTGCACTTCTATCCATTTCAATTCACAGGTCTTCTGGGGACTTGCCTGTGCCAGAGGCATCACTAAAGTCCACAGGGCAAGTAAACTAACCACTTCTCATCCTGAATACAATGGTAAACTATAATGGCTGAAATAATTTTTCTTGCCAAAAGTGAGCATAGAAACAGTTGTCTGTGCCTCCAGGCGTGTTTGTGGACGAGGCTCATTCGTTTCACTGGCTGCAACATCATGTCCATCTTGGAAACATTAAGTTGGCAGCAACTGGCAGCAGAAGGTGTTTATACTAGATCCATCTCCTTCACTGAACAGTATTTTGCCAGCTCCTGGGTAGCAGGCATAGCAATGACACCATTGTCACCATGGGATGACATAAAGAAAATCAATACTGAAGGTAATATTTAGCACTTCAATACCAGCTTTTTACTGGTGACCATGAAATTGTCAATGTCAGTCTATAGTACTGACATAGTCCAGCATTCTCATGTCATAAAATCCAGTGTGCTTATCTCAGACTCAACTGACTGCTATTCCATACAGCACTTCCAGGATTATTTACAGACAATAACCCAGTAAGTTCCCCATTGGATTTTCAAAGGATCCGATGACAACTTTTTCTCTTGTTTCATATCTACTTCTAGTATTTCTTTAGCCAAAGAAAGATTAATTTGTCTCAGTTGTGACTAACTGGCTTGTGTTCTCAAATAATAGGAGCTTGTGCATTACACCCCGAAGGTCACAGGTTCAGTCCCCACTGGCTGAATATCATTTGACACATGGTCTTAAATTTGCTATATGTACAAGGCAAAGATACTAAGTAACTTGTCAAGCTAGAGCAGATGCCACTACTGTAGCTAGAACCATAACTCAGGAGCTTCTAGGTGGCATGATGCCTTCATAACATAAGAACAAAAGAAATTGACCCAGGAACATGAAATAAAGGAGATGTGTCTGCTCATGTTGTCACATAAAGCAGCCAGTAATGACTAGAAACATAAATGGAGATTCGCCTTGGAGAAATATATAGTTTAATAAAACAAACACATTTTGAGTAGAAAACGTAGTGTTGGAAATGACTTGAAGTGGAAAGGGAATAAAAAATTAGTCAAATCTATTGTACAACAGAGTAATGCTAAATATATAGAAAATCTCAGTAGCATGTATGAGAATAGCACCAATGCCTTGCAGTGGTGAGCTAGGAAAATCCTGTAGACAAAAGAAAGCTCTGGCAGGCCAGATTTGGCCAGGGAATTTACTGTTTAGCAAACAAGGTGGCCAAAGCAGATCACACTGTATGACTGTACTCAGTAAAACTCAACAGTGCTGTTTGTAAAGCACTGAAGGAGGCCTGCTCTGGATGGAGCACCATGTGGTGGCAGCTGTGTTGCTCTAAAACTTGAACTCCATAGCAAGACACCTCAAGCAGGTACAAAATGCAGTGTAGATATAAGCTCAACAGAAGAAGGAAACTGCATATATAATGTGTATTAACCCACATTACATTGTTCTCAATACCCAGCTAGCTTGTGCTGTACCTGATGAGGTGATAATCCACACCACAGCCTAAATTCAGCCCTAGACAGGTGCAGCTCTTGGCTGAGAGCTGGTAACTCAATGGTGGTGAGTGCTAGTTTTGATAGCCCTCCTCAGATCAAAGAGTGCTTTAGGTCCCTTCTATTGCAGCCGTATGTCAGTACTCAAAAATTCCAGCGATGCCACATTGGACACCCAATTTGGACTGCCTTGTGGTGGACTGGAAGCATGTGCCAGTCTTTTACTGAGGCAGTAATGCTCCCTGGGCAGCACATCTCTCCTCTCTGTGGTATAAGCACAGATGCAAGGGGAGACCTGTGCTTGCTCTTCTCCTGGCCTTGGCAAGGTGGGAAGCCAGAAGAACCATCACCCACGGCAGCAGCTCTTGCTCCAAGTGCTTTGGTCCACCTTTCATGTGCAGAGGCAGCCCACGCTAGTGTAGGTAAAGTTGCCAACCTGGCCACAGGTTTTTACTGCCTCCAACAGCCTATAGCCCTGGGGAACTTCAGTCTGTAGCTGTCCCTAGTGCCAGCACGGCAGACAGAAAAGCAGAAGAGACTATTTAAAAGCTTTCCAGCTAGGGCTAAACTCCAGTGCATAGCAATTTAAAACTGAATAATCTACACCTGTAAGTGACAGTTTGTCTGATTTTAAGAGAGGCAAACTGAAATTTGCAAATTCTTGGTTGTACTCAATTAGTTTTTACAAGCCTACAGATTCTGAAAGGGAAATATGCCAACCAAGTCAGGGCAAGCTTTCTAGTAAAATAAACTACACTTTGATTACTGCTGGTGACGAAAATGCAGCTTGGATTGATTTTAGTGAGGAGATGGAGTCTTTAATGCATTCTTGCAGTCTTTTGCAATTGTTGCTGCTTCTGCCAGCACCAGGCAATTATATCTGCCACCTAGCCTTTGCCTTACTAAGCTCTGCCACATTTTCTAGAAGCTCTGAGGGAAGAAACCTAAAAAGAGGAATTCCAGGGTCCTACCAGTCAATCCTGTGTAGAACTACTCTCTCCAGGATCCTCTATAAAATGAAAACATTTATCTTATCCTTAATTTGTCACCTGTACACTGGAGACAGATGAGATCCCTGGCTCCAGCATGCTTCTGAGTTGCAACCACATCCTACATGAGATTATAATATCAGTCAAGAAGAGCTGATAAATATGAGTCTCGTCAGCTGCATTGTTTACCCTCTTCTGAAGTCATCATGGATTCACAGCTGAGATTTATACTCAGCTTCCATTTTATTATCTATGGCAGCCTTAACTATCTGTCAACAGAAATTTTGTGACCATGATGGGGAAAAAAAAAAACAAACATAGCCTAGGATAGTAATACCTCAGATATCTAGTAATAGTAATCAACAGTAGCTGTTGTGCAATAATAGGTGACTGATCAACTTGGGTGGGTTGTGCATTCCCTAGTATGTTGCCACAGCTCCCACTTTCTGAGATGGACTATAAAATACCTCGTTAGGATCATATTCAAGGAGGGTGTGCTTGCACCTTTTCTTGTTCTCCTTATAGCTTGTGTCTTTGGATGAGATTCATTTGATGCCATTATGTGTGCTTGTTACAATCTTTGTGACTAGAATGTGGTACAGTGTCAGAATTTTAATGCCTCATATATTCTCTGAGACATGATGGCAATAAATGCTACTGCTTCGACCTCCTCTGTGCTTTATCATTTCATTCACTGGTCGACTCCGTTTGTTCATCTCTATTTGTATGCATATAATACATTGAAGAGCCAGAGAAGAAAAACTACAATTATCAACAGATAAGAATGTTTAGAGAATGGCATGTCTCCTATTTGTAAGCCTATTAACATTTTATAGCCTTTAATCAACTACATTCAGCATTAGCATTCTGTCTTTTCCTTGAGACAGGGAATATTCTGAGAGGGCAGGATGGCAACATGTGGATCATCTAGAGTTACAGAAACACTACAAATGAGCCTGGGTAACTAGACACACTAAAATGATACTCAGGGTTAGGAATCAAAAGAAGAACTTGTTTGGTGCTATTTCCAAGAGTGATCTTACAGGAATTTCTAGGGAGCTATGTTTTGGGTAATATGAATAATAGTGTAGCAGGGACCAATCAATCCCTTCACTGCCATGTTTTCCTCAAGTTTTTTTAAGGCTGGCACTCTATTACTGTATCACAGTAGTATTACAGTATATCAGAGATTGGAAGGGACCTCAAGAGATCATCAGGTCCAACCCCCCTGCCAAAGCACAATGCATCCAGGTGAGCTTTGAAAGTCTCCAGAGAAGGAGACTCCACAACCCCCCTGAGGAGCCTGTTCCAGTGCTCCATCACACTCACCATATAAAAGTTTCTCCTCATGTTGAGGTGAAATATACTATGTTCTAGTTTGAACCCATTGTTCCTTGTCTTATCACTGTGAACCACTGAAAAGAGCCTGGCCCCCTCCACTTGACACCCACCCCTCACATATTTATAGACATTGATCAGATCCCCTCTCAGTCTTCTCTTCTCAAGACTAAACAGCCCCAGGGATCTCAGTCTCTCTTCATAGGGGAGATGCTCAAGTCATCAAATCATCCTCATGGCTCTCCATTGGATTCTCCCAGCAGGTCTTTGTCTCTCTTGAACTGGGGAGCCCAAAACCGGACACACTATTCCAGCTGTGGTCTCACCAGCACAGAGTAGAGAGGTAGAAGAACTTCCCTAGACCTGCTGGACACACCTTTCTTGATGCATCCCAGGATCCCATTGGCTCTCTTGGCCACAAGAGCACATTGTTGTTCCATGGAGAACTTGCTGTCCACCAGCACTCCAAGGTCTTTCTCCATGGAGCTGCTTTCCAGCAGGGCAGCCCCCAACCTGTACTGGTGCCTGTTGTTATTTCTCCCCAGATGTAGGACCTTGCACTTGTCCTTATTAAACTTCATGAGGTTTGCCTGCACCCAGCTCTCCAGCCTGTCCAGGTCACGTTGGATGGCAGCACAGCCTGACAGGTGTCAGCCAACCCCCCCAGTTTTGTATCATCAGTGAACTTGCTGAGGGTACTCTCAATGCCCTCATCCAGGTCACTGATAAAGATATTGAACAAAACTGGACCCAGTACTGATCCCTGGGGGACACCACTTGCCACAGGCCTCCAAGTTGACTTTGTGCCACGGATGACAGCCCTCTCAACTCTGTTGTGGAGCCAGTTTTCAATCCACCTCACTGACCAACCATCTATGCCACATCTCCTGAGCTTTTCTATGAGGATGTTATGGGAGACAGTATCAAAAGCTTTACTGAAGTCAAGGTATATGACATCCACTGCTCTTCCCTCATCCACCCACTTTCTTTCTTTCCATAACCCATCTACTGTACTAGTGAACAGGACAGAAACAGGTCCTCAGATTAGGGATATCCAGGTGAAGAAGAGGTGTTATACATACCTGCTAAGCATTAGCCACCAAACACACAATCTTAGGAGCCTAGGTTGGGTTCATCTCCCCACAGCTCCTTAGACAGTCAACAAGAGAAAAAAAGAACTCATCTGGCCTGTTTTAGACATCATGCTAGGTTTTCCTTATAGGCAAAGGGCAGAAGGAGTTCTTTCAGAGGATTATCTATACCACTTTAATTAGACATCTACTCTGGATTGCTGTCTAGAAGAACTTCTCTTTCCCCTGGCTGTAGAGGGAAAACAACCCTTCAATTCAAGGTCCTAAATTGGGTGCTTAAAAATAGGCAGCATGATTGTCTTCCCTCCTCAAAACACTTGACCTGGATGCTCCTGGGTGGTGAAAATGTAGTGTTGCCTGCTGCACACTCCTTGCAGCAGCAGCTCATGATGCGAGTGGGTATTTTGTTCACAGGCTCACCAAGAGATCTCACTTCATTTATAGCACAGATTGGGGTGTGGTGCTGTGAAAATGAATTGTTGGAGCTTTCTCCAAGATATTGAACAGCTGCTGTCCAGAAAAATATCTAATTTGATATCCCTGTGAAGTAGCAAGAGGATAGTTGTGTTTTACTTTCTAAGAAGACATAGTTTTATCCTAATTGGGCCAATCCTAGGATAAGCATAGTTGACAGAAAATTAAAACTTTGCAGGGACAGGAAAAGAGCAGGGTCAAATAGGTTTGTTAGGTTTTTTTTTCTTCCTTCCTTTCTTTCTTTCTTTCTTTCTTTCTTTCTTTCTTTCTTTCTTTCTTTCTTTCTTTCTTTCTCTTTCTTTCTTTCTTTCTTTCTTTCTTTCTTTCTTTCTTTCTTTCTTTCTTTCTTTCTTTCTTTCTTTCTTTCTTTCTTTCTTTCTTTCTTTCTTTCTTTCTTTCTTTCTTTCTTTCTTTCTTTCTTTCTTTTTCTTCCCCTTCCTTCCTTCCTACCTTCCTTCCTTCTTTCCTTCCTTCCTTCCTTCCTTCCTTCCTTCCTTCCTTCCTTCCTTCCTTCCTTCCTTCCTTCCTTCCTTCCTTCCTTCCTCCCTCCCTCCCTCCCTCCCTCTTTCCCTTCTTCTCTCTCTCCCTCCTGCCTGCCTTCCTCCCCCCCTTCCCTCCCTCCTTTCCTTCCCTTTCTCCCTTCCTTTCAATTCTGTATGTGCACAAGGAACTACAAGAAGAGCTGTTGCATTGTCTTACTAAATCTCAAAATTACAATTCTTTACATGTTCACCTAAATATCTTCCTGTTAAGCAGGCAACAACTGAGATTATTTTTCTGCTTTTTGCTTGACATGAGATGGGATTTCAGTAACTTCTTTGGTTGTGTTTCATAAGTGAAAACTTATTCATATGTCAATGGCAATATTTTATGTCCTGTATATCGTAGACTATGTATATAAAATATTCCAGACATTATTCCACTTCTGAGCAGTAGGTGGGGAGCTCTGAAGTCAGATGGGTTATTTGTCTCACCAGTTGGAGGAAAACATGTAATAGGTGCTCAAGCAAGCACTCCTGGTTCTGTTTGAGTTAGACTGGAGAACCTGACAAAAAGTAAAAGCATCTCAGTTTTAATTATGGTCAATGAGTCAGGTTAAATAAGAAGACAGAGTTTTGACCTTTCTTGCCTAGGAGGGGTTGAGCTGACTTGGCTGAGAGTAGGTGATCACTCAGCATGGAAGACATACACCTGAGTAACTGGCAGAAAGATTGAGAACAGCTGTCTGTAAAAGCCTAAAAGCCAAGGTCAAACTCTCTTCAGACCGGTGTGAATCTAGAGCAGCTCTACTTGGAGCAAACTGAGCTAAGCCCTGATGTAAATTAAATCAGACATAACTTGCTGTCAACACAATCAAATTTTAAGTTGATCAAAGAACAAAATCTTCCCCTGTGTATATTCAGAATTCATCTGATGACTGTAGACAGATTTAGGTGGAAGTATTTTCCCCAAAGAACTCACTAAATCAAAGTAACTTCTCAGTGTGAAAAGAAACAAGTCAGTTTTTCATAAGGGGAACACTGAACTGGAAAATAAATTGGAAGTTAAGAAACCACAGAGCAACTCCTTTGCAGCCTGTTGATCTGTATATCACCTCCAGTGACTACATTTTCAGTCACTGGTGAAATAGTGAATACAACATGCCTACAGCATAGATTGTTTTAAAAGAGCTGGAACACTTAACAAGATGGTGGAGAATTTTGTGCCAACACTGGCTAGAATGGGAGCTGTCAAACCCTGTCTTTTAATTCTCCCTTGATCTTATTCAAACACATCAACTCTGTTTATTTCAGATTAAAATCTGTAGTTTTCTCATTAAACATTGGCATTAATGCTGGAGATCCAATCTGCTACTTTGGCTGGCAGTGCCAATGCCAGCTAATAATTTCATACCCTTGTGGTCCTTTACTTCCAGCTTTTCCTTTTAACTCTGGTGAGCTGCATTCAGATCCTGACATTCAAGAGCTCTTGTTCAAAAGTAGGTGAAAAGACAGCACAGGTACCTTCTTGCTTCATGCAAGAGTACTGACATGCTATACAATATATACAGTATTTCCTCACCTTATTTTGCCACTGTTTCCCAGTTCTCCTGAGGGGGCTGTTCTATGGAGGTGAGAAGATTATCTGATTTTCAAATTCAGCTGATGATATTTTCTATGCAAGAGTATGAGTGATTACCACATCTACCAGCTGTTTCGACAGCTAACAGTGCTGACAATAGTTGTCTCAAACTGGCCCAGTTTGCCTATTGGAAGACACCAATCTATAATAGGAGAACACAAGTGTTGCCTAGGGCAAGATCTGGGTGAAGCAGTACTATTGTAGACCCTATACACTGTGACTGGTATCCAAACAACATTGCAAAGGTCAGTTCCATAACATCTCACCCTCTCTGACACAACTGTCTCGTAAATGTGCCTCTACACTGCCAGGACTCTAAAACCTTGTGCTTTTAATCAGAATTTCACCTCACTGAAACACTTTGGATTTCACAGAATCAGAGAATCACAGAATATTAGGGGTTGGAAAGATCACCTAGTTCACCCTCTGTGCCAGATCACACAGGAATGCATCCAGGTGGATTTTGGATATCTCCAGAGAAGGAGACTCCACAACCCCCCTGGGCAGCCTGTTCCAGTGTTCCATCACCCCCACAGTGAAAAGAGTTTTCCTCATGTTCACATGGAACTTCCTATGCCTCAGCTTCCACCCATTGCCCCTAGTCCTGT
Source organism: Indicator indicator (assembly GCF_027791375.1). Taxonomy (NCBI): domain Eukaryota; kingdom Metazoa; phylum Chordata; class Aves; order Piciformes; family Indicatoridae; genus Indicator; species Indicator indicator. The sequence continues at coordinate 28,177,380 of NC_072010.1, read as the reverse complement.
CATTGGGCATCACTGAGAAGAGCCTGGCTCCATCCTCTCAGCACTCACCCTTTACATATTTATAAACATTGATGAGGTCACCCCTCAGTCTCCTCTTCTCCGAGCTAAAGAGCCCCAGCCCCCTCAGTCTCTCCTCGTAAGGAGGATGTTCCACTCCCTTAATCATTTTTGTGGCTCTGCGTTGGACTCTTTCAAGCAGCTCCCTGTCCTTAAACTGAGGGGCCCAGAACTGGACACAATATTCCAGATGTGGCCTCACCAGGGAAGAGTAGAGGACCTACCAGCCACACCCCTTCTAATACAACCCAGGATACCATTGGCCTTCTTGACCACAAGAGCACATTGCTGGCTCATGGTCAACCTACCATCCCCTAGTACCCCCAGGTCCTTTTCCCTTTCACTGCTCTCCAGCAGGTCAGTCCCCAACCTATCCTGGTCCATGGGGTTGCTCTTTCCCGGGTGCAAGACTCTACACTTGTTGCATTTAATTGAGTTTCTTCTGCCCAACTCTCCAACCTGTCTAACTCTTGCTGAATGGCAGCACAACCTTCAGCTCTGTCAGCCACTCCACCCAGTTTGGTGCCATCAGCAAACTTGCTGACAGTGCACTTGGTGCCCTCATCTAGCTTGTTGATGAATATACTGAACAGCACTGGTCCCAGTACTGATTGCTGAGAGACTCCACTAGTTACAGGTCTCCAACTAGACTCTGTCCCATTGACCACAACTCTGACTTCTTTTCTTCAACCAGTTCTCAATCCACTTCATTATGATCACCACATGATCAGGTGATCATCCAGACCACACTGCCTCAGTTTAGCTGCAAGGATGCTGTGAGAGACAATGTCAAATGCTTTACTGAAATAAAGGTAAACCTCATCTATTGCTCTACTATCATCTATCCAGCTGGTTATGTCCTCCTAAAAGGCTATCAGGTTGGTCAGACATGACTTCCCCTTGGCAAAACCATGTTGACTGCTCCTAATAACCCTCTTGTCCTTGATATGCCTAAGGACAGCACCAAGGATAGGTTGTTCCATTACCTTTCCTGGGACCAGTCTATAGTTACCTGGGTCCTCCTCCTTACTCTTTTGGAAGATTGGAGTGACTTTTGCCTTCCTCCACGCCCCAGGTTAATTTCTTGATTAGCTCTTCAGAGGGATGCCATGACAATAATTAGGAACACAAGCTTAGTGAAAGAATTTCTCTACTGTACATACATCTGTTCTCAAGATAGCAGTCGATATGTGTACAGTTTTCTAGCACAACACAATCTTTAAGCATGTCCCACATATTTAGTTGCAACTCATCTATTTGGAGAGTCAGAGGTCTAGGGGTCCCTTAAGTTACCCTAGATCTTCCTTCTGCAACTTTCTCTTCTGTAATATTGTCCCCAGAAGCCCTTACTTAGATAAGCATGTTAGTTTATATTGGGCCCCTACTAGAATAAAATCCAGGAACAGCTGTAAAAATATAAAGCAGAAATCAGGACAGTACTTTCCAGCCAAGTGTCCAAACTACAGAGTCATTCTTGCACCTTGTGATGGTTTGAAACTGTCTTTTTAATTTTTCCTTGCAAAGTTCAAAACAGAGAAAGTGAAAGAATGTAAATAAGTCACTATTGGGTGTAAGAAAGCAAAATAACGATTGTTCTAAACACTTCCATTGGATAGATAGAAATGTTTAAGAACTATTTCCCAAAACAAAGCAGGCATTCTGCACATTCTGCGTTCGGCAGTGGGGGCAGTTGCTGGGCTGTCTGGCTGCTGTTTCTTCTTCTCTTCTGGCTGAAGATAACACACTGACCTTGGCAGCTAAGTTAACAACTTTCTGCTCTAACTAAGCTCTGCTTCTCTGTCCAGGGGGGTCGGGGGGGGAAGCTCCTGGGAGAGGGAGGCCCCCTTTGGGAGGGTCCCCTTGGGGGGAAGCAAAGGGAGATCGGTTGTGCTTTTCTGTTGATTGTATATATTTGTAAATGTTGTGAATTTTGTATATTTGTACATATTCATTGCATTTCATCTGCTTGTAAATACAGCTTTTCATTTGCTTCCAGACTGGGCTAGCCTGGTTATTGTCGGTGGGGGGGGGAATTTCAGCTCACACCGACACACTTTTTATTTTTGGCGCCCAACGTGGGGCTCGATTGCTTGTGATTTATTTCTGCTCAGATTAGGAAGCAAAATGAAGCTGTTTTGGGTTCTGAGTCATTCTATTTTATCTATTATCAGTGTGATTGTCTACAGATGGGCCATTTCTTGCATGATAGACAAGATTGTGAGATATGTGGCATATAAGTCGTTTCTTTGGGTTAAGAACAAGTTACTGAATGCTGTTGAATTCTGTTGTGGTCTTATTGGGCTTAGAAGATATGGTAACTCAACTATGAATCTGCTAGCAGACACATTTGAGTTTGTTACTCCTCTTACAACTACAGAGGGTCTTTGGAACCAGTGGTACCCTAGATATCTTGTCCTAGCCTTAATTTTGTTGTTTCTTGGAATAATCATATGGCTGCTGATAGCACTGTGTCAAGAAAGACGTAAGGCTACTCACTCTTCCGACCTGCTTAGATGTAAGAGGAAACATAGAAAAGCTCAGAGAGGTTCGGAATTGGTTTCTGATTCTGATTACGGTGACCAGGAAATCACAGTTCAGGTTTGTGAGAAAGCTGCCGATAGTTTTGACTCAGAGCCAGCAGCAGTAGCTGCGGGACCTTTGCCAGAATCTGAGATAACAGACTTGGGTACACAGGCAGACATAGTTACACAGACAGACTCGGCGACACAGACAGACTCGATTACACAGGCAGAGAGGGGTGCACGGGCAGACAGGGGTACACAAACAGACACAGTTGTGCAGAGAGAAATGGATGCGCAGACAGACATGGTTACACAGAGAGAAATGGTTGTGCAGACAGACATAGTTACACAGAGAGAAATGGTTGTCCAGGCAGACATAGTTACACAGAGAGAAATGGATGCGCAGACAGACATGGTTACACAGAGAGAAATGGTTGTGCAGACAGACATGGTTACACAGAGAGAAATGGTTGTCCAGGCAGACATAGTTACACAGAGAGAAATGGCTGCGCAGACAGACATAGCTGTGCAGGCAGACGCCATTAACGAGGCACAGTCTCCTCCTCATCCCTCTGCTGCCCAGACGGACGCAGCAGTGTCTGCAGGATCTCAAAGCACACCTCCTACCAACCCTGCACAGACTCCCTCTGCTCCTGCTAACCCTGCACAAAATTCCTCTACTCCCTCCAACTCTGCTGTGAATGTGAAAGCCAATCCAGTAAATTTGGTGGCCACTGTAAGCAGAAAGCGCAAAGGAGCTGCAGGAGGAGATGCAGATGCTGCAGGAAATGGTGCAGATGGAGATGAGGGTCCTTCTACTCAGGGTCCCTCTGTTAAGAAAGATCCTTCTGGTGAGGAAGAGAAGGTTAGCCTTAAAACTCTGGCAGACCTCTTGAGACCCCACATGGATGATGGAGATGTAGACCCTGCTGAATTAGCAACTGCAGGCAGTGCCTCTGAACTCAAGGAAATTCAACGGAGGATTAAAATAGGATTATGGGGACAGCGACCTCAGGATGATGATGATGATGATGATGAGGATGACATACAGTCAGCTAATGCACCCAGACAGGAAATTAGACATGTGAGGAAGGATTACATCAGAGAAGATAATGAGCCAGTCCTGTCTTGGCTAGCCAGGTGTTTTGATATGGGAGCCCCAGCATTGGTGGTAGGCGACAAGTCGGCCTCTCAGTTGGGGATGCTCTCAAAGGATACAGGCATAGACAGGCATCTAGGCAAGTGCATTGGTAAAGCTTCTCTGTGGGCACGCCTCCTACTGGCAGTCTCGCTGAGGTACCCCAGCAGAGATGATTTACCATGGAACCCTAAGCCTTGGACCACAATAGCTGAGGGAATCAAGCGTCTGAGAGAATTTGCTGCGAGAGAAGTAATGTATGGAGATCATAAGACTCTGAATCCTGATGAAATTCCTGTTGGAACAGGCCTTGCCAAAAAGCTCATTAAGCTTGCTCCTCCTAATTATGCTACTATTCTGGCAAGCAGGATTGTGGCAAGAAATTATGGTGGAGTGCCTCCCACTGTTGGCTATTTCACTGACCAAATGAGGCAATTGGAGGATAGTCTTGCACGTACTTCTTTGGTTTCAGCCATTGAAACTTTGTCTGGAGAAATAAAGAATTGCATGAAAGAGCTGAAGGAGGAATTTAAAACCTCCATATCCAACTTGATGAAGGGGGATGATTCTGATTCCTCTTCCTCCAGATGGATACAAGTTTCAGCTGTTAGGAACAGACGTGCTCCAAGAAGGCCATTCCAGAATAGGTCAAACCAAAACAGACAGCAGAGGCAATCACGTGGCAGTATCTGGATAACTCTGCGTGATCAGTTTGGTGAGAACATGAACAGATGGGATGGTCAACCAACTTCTGATCTTTTCAAGAGGTTACGGGAGCTGCAGAGGGGCAGATCCCGAGGTAGCAATACCAGGAGGGTAGCTGTCGCTTCCTCAGTTTCCCAGAACAACTCTGATAGCTCCAACAGTGATCCTAATTCTGGTGCTGGACGTTGTGCCAGCTGTACATGTGGAGGTAATCCCCACCATTAGGGGTGCCCTGCCTTCCGCCAGGGGGAGGTAAGGGATAATGGAGATAACAGAATCTATTGGGATGTGTACATCCAGTGGCCTGGCACTTCAAAATTTCAGAAGTACAGGGCCTTGGTTGACACAGGAGCTCAGTGCACCATCATACCATCAAATTATCAAGGGAGAGAATCTATAACTATTCAGGGAGTCACTGGTGGATCCCAAGAGTTGTTTAAGATAGAGGTTGACATAAGTTTAACTGGGAAGCAGTGGAAGAAACATACTATTGTAACAGGTCCTAATGCACCTTGTATTTTGGGAATTGACTTTCTGAGAGAAGGGCGTTTTAAAGACCCTAAGGGTTACAAATGGGCTTTTGGAATAGCAACTGTAGAAACTGATGGAGGAAAATTGAAGTTGTCCATTAGACCTGAGCTTTCAGATGAATCTGCAGTTGTGGGACAACATGAGATAGAGGATGTAAAGCTGCCGGTTGCTTCTCAAACTGTGCATCACAGACAATACAGAACCAACCGTGACTCTTTGGTGCCCATTCAAAACTTGATTCGTCAGTTGGAGAGTCAGAAGGTCATCAGCAAAACTCATTCACCTTTCAACAGTCCAATCTGGCCTGTGAGAAAGCAGAATGGAGAGTGGCGTCTGACAGTTGATTTCCGTGCCTTGAATGAAGTAACTCCACCCATGAGTGCAGCTGTACCAGACATGATGGAACTCCAATATGAGCTGGAATCCAAGCAGGCCAAATGGTATGCTACCATAGACATTGCTAATGCTTTCTTCTCTATTCCCATAGCAGAGGAATGCAGGCCTCAGTTTGCTTTCACCTGGAGAGGCATTCAGTACACATTCAATCGTTTGCCCCAGGGGTGGATTCACAGTTCAACCATCTGCCATGCAGTGATCCATGATGCTTTGGAGAAAGGTGGAGCTCCAGAACACATTCAGTTCATCGATGACATCATCGTCTGGGGTGAGACTGCTGAAGAAGTCTTCGAGAAAGGTAACAAAATCCTTGACATTCTCTTGCAAGCTGGTTTCGCTATCAAGCGAGACAAGGTGAAAGGACCTGCCAGAGAAATCCAGTTTCTGGGAGTGCGGTGGCAAGATGGTCGCCGTCACATCCCAATGGATGTGATAAACAGAGTCTCCACCATGGCAAATCCCATCAACAAGAAAGAAACTCTGCGCTTCCTAGGCATAGTGGGATTTTGGAGACTGCACATTCCTGGATACAGTCAGATTGTGAAACCTCTCTATGATGTGACTCGAAAGAGAAACAGTTTCCAATGGGGTCCTGAGCAACAAGCAGCCTTTGACCAGATCAAGCGAGAGGTAGTCCAAGCAATGGGTCTGGGACCTGTCCGAACTGGTCCAGACATTAAGAACATTCTGTACACGGCCGCGAGTGACAATGGTCCAACCTGGTGCTTATGGCAAAGAGCTCCAGGGGAGACATGAGGACGTCCTCTTGGTTTCTGGGGTCGTGGCTACAGAGGCTCAGAGGCAAACTACACTCCAACAGAGAAAGAGATTTTAGCTGCTTATGAAGGAGTGAAAGCTGCTTCTGAAGTGATCGGAACTGAGTCACAACTTCTTCTAGCTCCTAGATTGCCAGTTCTGAATTGGATGTTCAAAGGCAAAGGTTCTTCACCACATCATGCAACAGATGCTACCTGGTCTAAGTGGATGGCTCTGATAACACAGCGAGCTCGAATGGGAAATCTCGAAAGGCCTGGTTTGGTGGAGGTGATCACAAACTGGCCAGAAGGCACAAGCTGTGCAAAACCTCCAGAGGAGAGAGTAACTCGTGCTGAGGAAGCTCCTCCTTACAGTGATCTGTCTGATGATGACAAGGGATACGCTTTGTTCACAGACGGTTCCTGTCGTCTTGTTGGGAACAAGCGGAGATGGAAATCTGCAGTGTGGAGCCCAACGCGCAGAGTTGCAGAAGCGAGAGATGGAGAAGGAGAATCCAGTCAATTCGCAGAGGTAAAAGCTGTCCAGCTAGCTCTTAACATAGCTGAACATGAGAGATGGCCAAAGCTTTATCTCTACACCGACTCGTGGATGGTAGCCAATGCCTTGTGGGGTTGGCTGAAAGACTGGAAGAAGAATGGCTGGCAGAGGAAAGGAAAGCCTATCTGGGCTGCAGATCTGTGGCAAGACATTGCTGCTCGCATTGAGAGAATCCCAGTGAAAGTGAGACACATCGATGCTCACATTCCTAAGAGCAGAGCTACTGAGGAACAACAACACAACCATCAGGCAGATCTAGCTGCAAGAGTTTCCCAGGTGGACACAAACTCTGATTCTGATCCTGATCTTGACTGGAAACACCGAGGTGAGCTGTTCTTAGCTCGGTGGGCCCATGACTCATCAGGACATCAAGGCAGAGATGCAACCTACCGATGGGCTCGTGACAGATCCATTGACGTTTCCATGGATGCTATCACACAAGTCATCCATGACTGTGACATTTGTGCTGCTATTAAGCAGGCAAAGCGGATCAAGCCCTTGTGGTACGGTGACCGATGGTCCAAGTACAAGTATGGTGAAGCCTGGCAGATTGACTACATCACTCTACCTCGTTCTCCATCTGGTAAGCAGTATGTGCTGACTATGGTAGAGGCAAGCACTGGATGGCTGGAAACTTATCCAGTTCCTCATGCAACTGCACGTAACACCATTCTTGGTCTGGAGAGACAAATCCTGTGGAGACACGGAACTCCAGAGAGGATTGAGTCTGACAACGGAACTCACTTCAAGAACAATCTTGTAAAAAACTGGGCCAAAGAGCACGGCATCGAGTGGATATTCCACATTCCCTACTATGCACCAGCTGCAGGGAAGATCGAACGCTACAACGGTTTGCTGAAAACCACTCTCAAAGCCATGGGGGGTGGATCTTTGAAAAACTGGGAGAAACATTTAGCACAAGCAACCTGGTTAGTGAATAGTAGAGGTTCAGTGAATCGAGCTGGACCTGCCCAATCAGATTTGTTGCGAAAGGAGGAAGGTGGTAGAGTTCCTGTTATCAGAGAAAAGAATCTGTTAGGCAAAACTGTTTGGGTATTTTCTCCTTCAGGAGAGGCCAAACCTGTCCGAGGGGTGGTTTCTGCTGAAGGTCCTGGTCACACCTATTGGGTGATGCAAGAAAATGGTGAAATTCAGTGCATTCCACAAAGAAATCTAACTTTGGCTGAGAGAGGTTAAATTCAGAGTGTTGCGCAGATACAGCATTGCGCCCAAGAGGAGAGTTCATGAGATCTACGGTGCACGAACCCTGAGAGCCCTGAGTCACCTGAGAGTCCCTGTTCCTTTCTTCGCTCCATCTGCGAGGAAACAAGCTGTTTGCTGTTTTTCCTGTGATTTGACTCTTTTGAATCATCTACGTCTGAAATAGCCGGAATGGACTATGGTCTTTATTCACCTATTGTTGTAGATATTATTTTAGATTAGATAAATGATAGTAGCAGCCAATGGAATTGTTTAGAAGGGGTGGACTGTGATGGTTTGAAACTGTCTTTTTAATTTTTCCTTGCAAAGTTCAGAACAGAGAAAGTGAAAGAATGTAAATAAGTCACTATTGGGTGTAAGAAGGCAAAATAACGATTGTTCTAAACACTTCCATTGGATAGATAGAAATGTTTAAGAACTATTTCCCAAAACAAAGCAGGCATTCTGCACATTCTGCGTTCGGCAGTGGGGGCAGTTGCTGGGCTGTCTGGCTGCTGTTTCTTCTTCTCTTCTGGCTGAAGATAACACACGGACCTTGGCAGCTAAGTTAACAACTTTCTGCTCTAACTAAGCTCTGCTTCCCTGTCCAGGGGGGTCGGGGGGGGAAGCTCCTGGGAGAGGGAGGCCCCCTTTGGGAGGGTCCCCTTGGGGGGAAGCAAAGGGAGATCGGTTGTGCTTTTCTGTTGATTGTATATATTTGTAAATGTTGTGAATTTTGTATATTTGTACATATTCATTGCATTTCATCTGCTTGTAAATACAGCTTTTCATTTGCTTCCAGACTGGGCTAGCCTGGTTATTGTCGGTGGGGGGGGGAATTTCAGCTCACACCGACACACACCTCTTCTCTCTCAACCTGGATTAGTAATTCTTGAATACTTCCTGGAACAATTACTCAGGGAGTGCTTGAACTAAGCCAGATTAGAAATAAACCATACTGGTTGTAGAACACAAGTTGTAGATTTGAATATGTTCAAACAAAAATTGAACATAGGCCTATCATTTCCTGAGGAGTGCTCTAGCTCCTACCAAACCCACCCACAGGTTAAGTAGTAACGTCCTAAAAAACTTCTGTCTAAAAAAGTGAGACCTGTATATGAGACTTTGAAAGGTGAGACTTGCATTGGGGCAGCACAGAAGACACCTGGGGCTATTTTCAGGACACCATCTCTAAATGCTTATTTTAATCACTTCTCAAAGTAACACTAAAGAGAGCAATGAGCAACTTGGAGACTTTGCTGTCAGGCCATGATGCCCCTTTCAGTCAGTTTACAGAGAAGCTATAACGTCTCAATTAAATGTCTGTAACAACCTGCTTAGCAGGCTGTGTAGATACTACCTACTGTAACTTGACATGGCACACCCTTGGGTCATGGGTCATGTAGCTCCTTGCACCTCTCATACCCTGCCTTCCTCTGCATGGAAAATGGTTTGTGTAGGGTTTGAGGAGATAGTGTATCTCTGATTTTTGCTCCAAAATTGAACTGGGACATGATTAAGATAAATGGAACCTGAAAGCTAGGAAATTTTCCCCATTCTAGAAATGAAGCCTTAGAAAATCATGCAATTTATATTCCTTATTTATATAGCAAAGGAGGCTCATCAGAATTAATTACACGTATATGCACTTTGGTCACTGCAGTTGTTAGTCTTCATGTAGCTCCCAGGCCCGAGGCTGCAGGGCAACACACAACCATTGCAGAAAATAGATTTCTACAGGAGATACTGTATTTGCATTTTTCCATTAATTAGCCTTTGCTTTCTTCACTGCCTGTAACACTGCGATACCAAAATCACATATTCATGACTGTTTTGGGTTCTCAAAGAACGTGTTGGAAAGGAGACTGAATGCCCATCATGGCAGGTCTGGTATATTTGACAGTAATTGGGATGGGTTTTGCAATAGAGTCTGAGAGCATCTTCTAGCCACAGTGGGCTGTGCCAACAAGGGGTGATTAAGTGTGTTACGGAGTGTGGGTGTGACTGTACTTGTTCACAGCTGCATTCATAAGAAACACCAGCCTCGAAGAGGCATCGTTTCTCAATTCTTGTTGGTTTTGAGAACAAGAAAAGGAGTTCAGGATATTTTTCAGCTGCTCTCAGGAGCAGGATGTTAAAGCTCTGTGCCCCAAGAAAGGACACTGACTTCTGCTGAATAGCTCTTCAACTGCAGGAGGTCCCTATCAGGAGGTGGGATAGGATTTAAGTGAGGTCCGTATCTCCTGTTCTGGGTCAGCACAGAAACAGAAAACCACAGCTATGGCTACCTTTGAACCCTTCTGGCTTCATGGATGTGCACCATCCTTCTTTTGGAAATATGACATGAAGCATAAAGGCTAGAGCTGAGCTTTCTCCAGCTTCTCGGGCCTCCCTGAGAAGATCATGTAGCATATTGATAGCTTACACTAAACTTTATCAGCATTAGTACATTATCTGGAAACTTTTAGGATTAACCTGGTAGACACACCCATAGAGTGCCGTATGGTCATCACCTCATAATAATTATCTCTCTTTCTACTCATTTTCCAAGAAATGAACAATTCCATGAAATGAAAATCCCATTATGAAGCCCACAATCTCTTCTTTTCAGCCCACCCACCCCCTCTGTCACATCCCTACCGATCTTCATGTAGCACATCTCACCTGCTCCCCTGTGAGCTGCCCTTTTGAGTGAGGAGAAGGATGCCTGCGTGAAGGTCTTTGAATACTTATGCAATGCATCAGTGTTTTTCAATATAGAAAAAACAGAGAACGGCAGCATGTTCTCATCTGACACTTCAAGAATTCAAAGACTCTTAGAAATATGGCTTAAAAGGGACATCTTGAGACCATCTAGGCCAAAGCCTTGTTTAGACACTAGATCAAGTCAGCTGTGGCTTTTAATGTTTCCTTAAGCTAGAGCTTTCTTTTTTTTGTCCTACATACTTTCAACTTTTCTACTACAGCCACCACCATTGCCACTCTTTATTCCCCAGGCTTCTCCTTTTCTGTACTCCTTCCACAATTTCCTTTTATTTTGTCTTGTCACTATCAGCTTTTTTCCTCATTACAGTCAGGATGATATTTGAACTGATTCACATCTTTGTTCCTTGAAAAACAAAGTGTGGTGTTTTCTGCTCTCTTACAGATCACAGGGCGCCATAGGCATACACTCTGAGCATATTCACTGCATCTTTGGTGAAAGCCTTTTGTTCTGTCTTGGTTTTTTTGTTGTGTTGTTTTTTTTGTTTTTTTTTTTTGTCAGACATATATGATTTAATGGAGAGGTTTCTCCTCTTGTTCTGATTTCTTAAATGAACAGGGTTAAGGAAAGAGAAAATAGTTGGTTGTAACTTGCCCAGAACCTTAGAGGCTATGTATGAAGATTCCTCCCCCATACCTCTTAAATACTTTATAGAGAACATAAAGACATGAATAACATATTAAGTACTATCTACACTGATTCTTCTTTAGGGAAATCACTGGAGATAGAAGCAGCAGAAGACACACCTGTATTATCTCTGAAACTAAATTTAGGCAGAGGTGCATCTCTGCTTAGTTGTTCAATTCATTTTCGCCTCTTGCAGTGAAACAAGGATTTCTCCTGGAGCAGATGGATGCTGCTCAGTGTTCTCTGTTGAATTCCTGTCCTATGAAATCCAGATTTTACCACCACTAGCCTTTTGTCTGGGTACACCTATAGACAGGGCTGTCAGAACCAGCTCCCTTTGCAGCAGATAGTTTTGCTGTGTTACGCTGCAGTCCATTACATCCAGTTTTTCAGTTTCAATTTAGAGGGATGCCAGGAACGACCAGTCCCTCTGTGCCATCTCAAAGCAAGCCTGGCTTTTTAAAATGGCTTCAAAAGTTACACAGGAGATTTCCTCTTACAGGAAATAGGATGCAAAGCAGCGGAAGATTTCAAGTACAACATTCCAACTGGACAGCCTGTGAGTTCTTTTCAGATGACTTTTCTCATAGAGTGTTGCAATATCCAGCATGCATGGCCAAGATGCTTTGTCCCACTATCAACATACTGATAGAGAAAGTAAAAATAAACTTCTGACTGATGAGTAGCAGAATCTCGAACATGAAAACTATTCCATTTAAATAACTAATAAAAGTTTGCAATTTGGGTAAAAATAGTGCTGTTGATAAGGTAGCTTATTAATCTCATTAGTAAGAAATGTGCTTAAGCTATATAGCTGAGCTCAGTTGACCTAACGGTTGCTTGTCCCTGAAAGGAGTGGTTCAGCTCTCGCATGTCTTCCTTTTTTGCTCTCACCATAACTGCTTAACCTGCACTCTTCCTCTGTGTGCTCAGCTAGTTCAGCTCACTGATCTACTGCAAAAATAACTCAAAGAATAAAACAAACAGCTGGAAGGACTCAGTACAGGGTCAGAGGAGAGTGACAGCCATATCAACAGGAAGGAAGAGGAGCAAAGATGGAAGGACACACATAGAGTGACATGCAAGGTGAAGGGAAAAAAGGGGGTACAAGAGACAATCCCTTCATGTTGCAGTGAGATGTTACATTGGTTGAATTTCTTTGTTTAATTATATCATCAATGGGGAACTCAGTTGCAACTTTTAACCCCCCATAGGCTTTGTACAGTGTTACGAAACAGAGTTATCAAATTTCTTAATCCTCATTATAACTTTAAAATAAAACTTGTTAACCTAACTTAGTGAACCTATATTAAATGCAAATTTTCTTTCACTTCTGCTGTTGCTGCTGTGTGGTTCTATCCTCAAAACTTCTCCATAGCTAGGTTAGGAAGAAGACAGTACTAACTCTTGAGATCCCTGTGAAAACCCAACAGAGCTAGTTGAGAAGGAGACTCTAGATTCCAGCAGGCCATTGCTATCAAAGCTTGGGGTCCTCTTCTGGTAATCATCCTTCTGGCATTAAGCCATTGACTGCACACACAAGACATGAACTGTGAGCTAGTTCTGCAGACCACACTGGTACTAACTATCCAAGCTAATTTTGAACTAGTACAGCTACTGAGTCTAATATAATCCAGTAGTAACAAAGCTGTACTGCTTCCAGAACTCTGGTGAATATATTTAAATATATGCAGTGTTGCTAATGTCTTATTCTGAATAAAGGGTATTGCTATCTCATTTTGATAAATAAGTGCTCATTCTGATAAATAAGAGTGACGAGAAATCACTCTTCTCTCTTGAGACCAGAAGCATTTCCGTTGAATTTTCCCAACATTCTGGCTATGGAAAGTCATTACAAACTGCTGGCAAAGATTTCTGAGAAAAAATTATGTACCAGTTTCTTATCTAACAACTCACAGTCCATGTACACACACACACAAAGAAAGAAAACAGTGGAAGATGATAAGTAAATCTTTTATGGCATCACAAACATGCCCAGAAATTCTTCTATGCTTGTTGAAGTAAACAAGGACTTGAAACTTCATTAAATAATACTCCTGTAAAAGTAAATAATTACTTCTCATTTTCTTGTCTGATCCCAAAATACACATCTGCATGAGTAATTTTAGATAAAAGGAAATGGCAAACCCAATGACAATTTATTTTCCTTTGATTTGAAGTTTATAGTTATTTTGTCTGTTGTACAATATCCTGAATTTGGATGTAAACCATTGTATGCCACTTTCCATATGCAGCTGTGTTTATATTAGCAGACAACCCATTCTCTGTTCTCTTACTGAGTTTCTTTGCATTCAAGATATATATGAATTTGACTCCCAGGGAAACTAGGCCATGATCTCAGAAACTAAAAACTGCAAATGAGATGAAAAACATTAGAACAGCTGCCTCACAGGACAGAGAGGGCTAATCCTCTTTGATTGAGTTTGGATTCCCTTTCAGGGAGAGTGCCAGTAAATTGCTTTGGAAACCAGAATATTCACTAAGGTGATTGTCCATGTGAGAAAATACTGAAAGAAAGCAAATTTTTAAATACTGAAATTGTGACTTGAACACTTGATACTTGCTGAGATGTTGTTCTAAACTACAGAACAGAAATATTACTGTTGTATCTGTGTGAACAAGTGTGGTGAAGCAACATGCCTCAGGTTTCAAAAATTTAATCCTTTCAGCAAACTCATCTCAAAGAATCCCAAACCCAATAATTAGTAAGATTTGCACCAGATTAATTTTAACTTTAAAATGATAAAATTAAGGCATAGAAAACGCTTTTAATAGGTTTCTCCCAAAGCAGAAAACACAGACACATGTCACTGTGTTAAATTATAGTTCTGTGTACATAGTTGAGGTAAAAATTTAGGTTGGATACCCATGAAAGAAAATCTGAATGAACAGGCGCAGTTGATCATATGTTTAGAAATTAATTGTACAGATTGTGTCCCTGGAGAGAGCTGTGATTATCAGATAGTGGAGAAGTGCATCACTTTCTATGAGCAAAACGTTAGCATTGAAGCATTTTTGAGTGAAGAAAATTCAGAAATGTTTCCTTCATGAGAGGGAAGCGTTGCTGGAAGTGCTTCTTTCGTAAACAGCGAGCAAAAAAGTTCAATTTCCTTCGCTGATTCCCAGTTCCTTCCGCAATGAATGGCCCCAAATGGCTCTTAAATTAGAGCATTTGACCCAGATATCTAGAAGAGATATCTGAGAAGGTGGAATGAATCTCTTTCTTAAGGTACCTTTCTGCCTCTATTAACTGCAAGAGAAGTTTAATCTAAGTGTGTTAGTACAAAAATGTTTCTAGGATTCTTAAGAATCAATTATCATTAGATCCTTGCTTTTTTTTTTTCATCTCACTGAGAAACATGATTGACTTGATCTACAATTATTTTCCATTGCCACAACACTGAAGACAGATCCTAAAGCCTTTGTCAGTGAGTTCCTTCTAAAATATATTCAACACTACAACTGGAAATTGGTAGAAATTTGCTTAGACCTGGGAGAAGAAAAGATGTGAAAGAGAGAGGGATTATTTTGATGGGTGTAATTCAGGTTTTCCAAGGCTAGCTGAAAAAAAAACCCCACTGTCAAAAATAAAAGTGTTTTCTTGTTGTGGTGGTTTTTTTTTTTTTTTAAATTGTAAGGACAGGGTTCCCCCACAGAATATATATTTGTCTTTGCAAAAGTGTGAGCCTAAGAATGAAAGTTTGGAATAAGAAGTTGGCCAAGAACCCAGTGTTTCAGGGTATGTGTAACCAGTGTGCCTTGGTGGTGCTGAAGAACAGATGTCCCATGTCCTTCTACTTTTGCATTTACAGAGTATCCAGATACACTTTATATTTCCTGAAATATGCCCGTGGCCATACAATCCTTCATGAGTTTCTTGAGTAATTTTCCTCTCCAAAATCAGGCATTGTGGGAAATATGATCCAGCACAAAGGAAAAAAATTGGACTGCATGTGGCCACTGAACCACAGCTCACATAAATCATCACTGTAACAGTTAACAACTTTTTTTTTTTTTTTCTCTAGGTTGAAATATGTAAGACATTCTTTTCTTTGAAAAGTCAAGATTTTTATGTGACACAGAAAGCCATTTTCCCACCACTGGTAAATTTTGTCCTGTTCCCCATGCTGTTGTTTTATTCCATCTTACTTAATAATTTCTAGATGTCAACTTTGCTATTTTACTTGCACTGTAAATGATTTCTTAGGGACTTACTTCCTGGAACCATGTGAAGACCTCAGCATTTTAGCTTTTATGTATGAAAAGGAAGTTTCTGAATCATATATTATTTGAGAAAAATATCATATCAAGATCTGATTGTGTCCTAACAGCTTGGAAGAAGATAAAGAGGAAATTTTGGAAAACTCTGGAAAGTGGTGGAAGAATGCTGGCTTATTATGCATTTTTGCAGTTTCTTCAGTGGAATTTCTGCCCAAGGACAAAATTTCACTATTAGCCTAAGGTAACTAAGAATTAATTTTATCAGTGGAAACCAAGAAGCTACCTGCATGAGTAATGACCCATTGCTGGAGCTATTGGACAAGAGAAGCTAAATCCTGTGGTGGATAATTTATTAATGGGTATAACATTCCCTTTTAAAAAGAGACAGTTCTCAGATTGTTGGGTGCTTAATGACATCTGTGAAAAGTGTTTTTCTAATTAGTATCTAAATTTAGACTGTGGTTCCTCAGATGCTCTGCAGCACGCCTGCGGCATGAAAATATCCCTTTAAATGATGGCTTTGTCTCGTGTCTGTTTGTGCTGTGATTATCAAGTAAGAAAAAAACTCTTCTGGCAGGTGTTTTTGTTTCATGACAAAGAGTTGATGGCCTTGTGAATTGAAGTATTTTTTTATGGTCCCATAATTCCTTCAAACCTGCACTGCAGGGTGACTTTGTGGTTGCACACATACAGAAAAACACAGATGGATTCTTGTGATGCCCTTGCTTCACCAATTCTGCAATTAAACCACATACTGTTGAGTAACAAGAACACACTGTAACTAATAAACCTCCCTGCAAGGCTCTCAATGCTATGCTACACAGTCAGCACCTCAGACGGTATCAGGGAACTGAAGGAACACACATTAAATATGATGTTTGAAAGTAATACAATTCATTACAGCAGACAGTGCTGGCTCTGGAGAGGACTTGACAGACAACGAAGTGATCAAAGGTGCTTTGATATGTCTAATTTTGGCTTACATAGCTAAGTTCCATAGAGGACAGAGGTGATGAGAATAGTGGTCTCTTTTGTGTCTTCCTAAGGTAGGGATCAACAAATAGCATATCTTTTGCGAGTAACACAGTGATGCAGCATTTGTTGTTGTTTCTATTCCTGAAATTTTTATTGTGAGAGAATTAGTGTTACCTTGCAAATGTTAACTCTTCAGCAGACTAATTGTCAGTATGTATTTCAGTAGATGATGTAATTCTGCTATTTGCTGGCAGGGAAATGTGTGCCATAAGTGTTCTTAACTGCAAAAGGAAGTGATTTTTTACATCAAGTAATAATTCATGAAGGTATTATATTTGCTGTGCTTCTATGAAGCATCACAACAGAGTTGTATTGTCTCTGCCAAATACACAGCACAGTAATAAATTAGATCTTATATGAATCTTATAATAGAAAGATGAGTTAAATTGGACTGTGAAACAGATTAAGAGCAACAGTTGAAATTTAAAATCTCAGTGAGAAAAATCAAGCCATTTTCTGCTACACAGAGACTTAATGCCTAATTTTCTTCTGATGGTTGATAAATGTCTATAGCAGCTTCTATTACTCAGCACTAGACATTTGCCAATTAAACAGCAGATTTGAAATCTTATTACTCACCATGGGAATGATCAGCCTAAGGCAATGGCAGCCACAACAGCCCAGATAACCTAAGAGTGTTCTGGAAAATCATTGAAGTCATTTAAGATATTCCAAATGCTAATCAAATTTTAAAAAAATATTTTTCCATGATTTTTAGTGTGTTCTTCAAAATGATACATGAGATAACTGATGATGCTATTAATAACTGTTACTGTTTAGATGAATAGTGCCCCTGGATCTATCAACAGGCCCCTGAAGCTATCCCAGGGGCAGGGTCAGGGGCAGGGACATGGGCAAGGACATAGGCAGGGACACAAGGAGAGATAAAATAAGACTCAGGTCGCCACATGAAGGTGCTCTTGGCTGCAGCCCACACAGTTCTCATCCCAGGCTCTGTGAGCTCACCCTCTACCAAAATACTTTCCTGAGGAAACCAAGGTTAAGAGAGAGTCCTGGAAGGGTGGGAAGCCTAAATTACAAATTTTACAGCTATTTCTTGGTTCTACTCCTGGGTCCTAGATTCTTCCGTGAGCTAACTTAAGACAGGCCTGCTTTTAGCAGATGAATAGATGGTTTACTGTGATCTGGGCCAGTGGAGAGCTAGACTTCTGGCTGTTAAGTAGCAGAGCTCATTCTGTGAAATGAGCCTTCTATTTTCCACATTTTTCCTCTTTTTTTTTTTTTTTTTTTTTTTTGGTGAGAGCCAGAGAGGAAAATTACTTGTCTCAGGTAATTTTTGTCTCCTATTCTCTGCATCTTTTCTCTATGGAACAAAACTAAGGATACGAGAGGATCGGATACTGCCTTTCATGTACTTTTTGAGTTTTTTTTCCTTAAGATGTGCTTTCACTCAGCCTATACACTACTCTGTCCTTGTTTCACATCTCCAGAAAACCCTTATCTCCTGCTCTGTCTCCCCTCTCAGTATCATCTGCTTTACAGTTTGTCACCAGTATCTTGCCAGCCTTCAGCTATTCAGATCCTAGAAACTGCTGCTGTTCAGAGTCTGCACCTTGGTTCTTCTCCACCTCTGAGCAGTAAGGAGGTTTCTGAGGCTGTAGATCTTCTGTCAGGGGAGCAACATATATAGTTTTCTGTGATTGAAAGCAATGTGCAAGCCAGGGATTTTGGACTGATGGGGTGAAGCTTCAGTTTCTAATGCCACAACTAATTTGACTTCAGCAATGAATGTGAAAGACCATGCATGGAAACCTGCAAGCTATCACATTCATGGACTTAGGAAGTAGCTGGTTTATATTTAGAATGAAAGATTAATTGTAAAAATATATGGAGATATGTCTGAATACACTCAGACCTCATGCACATACCTCTTCTTGTTAGATGAGACCTTCCTTATCTCCCATATCCAAAAGGGAGATTATTTAGGTTTCTTCCCTGCTGCAGATAGAAAGAGATGAGGAAACAAATTAGTTTTAACTGCCTGCATAGGATCCCTTCATGATGGGAGAGTTGTTGTTGATAAAGGGCTCTACGATGTGCAGGGTATAAACTGCAGCATCACAGGACGGAGCTGCTTCTCAGTGGAAAAGGCCAAGTGACAACCTGAAAGCCAGGATTGTTGTGGTGAGTTGACCTTGGCTGGCCATCAGGTGCCCACCAAGCCTCTTCACTTCCTCAGCAGTACAGGGGGTATAAAATAGAATGAAAAGTTCATAGGTTGAAGTAAGGACAAGAAGATAACTTACCAATTACTCTCACAAAATGAACTCAACTTGGAGACTTCAATTTAACTTATTGCTACTCAAATAGAGCAAGATATGAAAAATAAGAACAAATCTAAAAGCACCTATCCTCCCTTATCCCCCTCCCAGGCTCATCTCCACTCCCAACTCTTTTACTTCCCCCTCATGAGAAATCCAGAGGTATGGCATAATGAAGATTGTGTTTGGTTCATAATGCTTTGCCTCTGATGCTTCTTACCTATTTTCTTCCCCTACTCCAACATAGGGGCCTACCCACAGGAGACAGTCCTTCACAAACTTCTCCAGCATGGATCTTTTCCATGGGCTTCTGTTCTTCAGGAACTTATCCGGCACAGATCTTATCCACCAGGTGCAGTCCTTCAGGAAAGAGACTACTCCCATGTGGGTGCTGCCGGTAAATCCATTCCAGTGCAGGCTCTCCAGGGGCTGCAACTTCCTTCAGAGTAATACACCCACTGCAGTAAGTGTGTCATCCTCCACAGGCTGAGGGGGACACCATGCATCTTCATGATATTCACCATGGGCTGTAAGAGAATCTCTGCTCCATCTCCTTGAGCACCTCCTCTCCCTCCTCCTTTACTGACTTTGATGTTTGCAGAGTTATTTCTCTCACATTTTCTCACTCCTCTCTCCCTGTGTTTTTTTATCATTTCTTAAATATGTTATCACACATGAGGTGCTACTAGCATGGCTGATTGTCTTATTTTTGGCCAGTGGTGGTTCTACTTTAGAGCTGGATGGAGCTGGCTCTGTCCACCTTGGGGGCAGCTTCTGGCAGCTCTTCACAGAAACCACTCCTGTAGCCCCCTGCTACCAAATCCTTGCCATATTAACCTAGCACAACTGGACAGCCTAGGTGGGATACTCTCTCACAATACTAATGTGAAGGAATTCCTTCATACTGGTTTTTGCATATTGCAAGAGGTGGCTGCTCAAAAATGGACACGAAAGCAGCTAAGGAAGAACTGTAAGTATGCTGATTACCAGATTTGTAGTCTCTGCCAAGACAAGAGATAGAATTGTTTTCATCTTTCGTAAAACAGAATAGCTGGTATTCAAAATAGGCACAGACACCGTAAGTAGGGGACAACAGATCCTAGCCTCTTAACTGTAGACTTCAGAAAATTGTGTGGAACTGTTTTGCACCAGCAGCTGATGATTTGTTATGACCCCAGTAGGAAAGGCACCCAGTCTCTGTAAAATATAATTTAAATGTTGTTTATTAGAGCTAACAATATAAAGATGTAATTGCCAGTATCACGTGGGAACTGCATCAATCTTCTCCATTGCCATCACCCAGATGAGTCTGTTCTACACCAAGGGAGATGTGGGGCATGGAACAGACCAGACCCAATGCAGGTTCACTGTTATGTGGATCACTAACTCCTTGATGTACAATGGTCTTCCATTCAGGATTACTATATTGTCCCATCTTGATCCTGCCATAGTCCATACAGTGGACTTGTGATGCTTCATTAGCGTGATCTCAAAGTGCAATATCTCAGGCGACCACACCAGGGGGTTCACTTCAATCAACAGTAAAACTTTATTGTTTGTCCATAAGAGGTAAAGTGAGAGAAGAAAGGGGAAAGGTAAAATAGAGTAAAGTGAAGAGAGAGAAGACAAAGAGGTCTATAGCTACCACCAATGCAAGGGTCCAAAGATGTCTCTTTGGTCCTGGGTCCACTCCTGATGGTCCTTGTGATCTTTTCTTGGTGGGGATGATGATCTTGGTGGGGAAAGCTCTCCTTCAAAGTCTTCTTCTACTTGCCCCATCGCTAGGAAGACATCTTTTATAATCAATTTCACACCTGTTGATGTCCGAACTCTGCCTTTCTCTGCCCCTCATGCCTCCCACGAGTCAGGCTTCCACGCACGCCCAAGGAGGAGTGACCGAGGTATGGGCTGGACCCAAGGAGGCATGCCTAAGGCATGGTCTGCCTTGAAGGCAGGTAGCTTTAGGCCAGGAGGTGTGTTTTTGTATTGTAATGACATTACAATGAGCAAAATTCTCTAAAGTTCATGGTTCCCTTAGCAACACCGGGGCATCAGTCTCATATGGCTGCAGTTATGTTCCTTAGTTCTGAAGCAGTAATCATGGACAGTGGAATCGTCTGTATCGTACTCGGCAGGTACGGACTGTGGGTATGAGACAGGTCTCTTCCCACATGACCTGCACCTACAAATCCATGGAGACTGTATTCCATTGTACAGGCTCAGTAACTTAATCAGTAACTTATTATGGAGTAGGCCGCTTCAAAATTCATGCTAAGACGTTAGCCTGAATATCAGTCCAAGTTTTTAGGGCTTGTCATCCCTAAAGCCCTAGTCCCAAGTCATCAGGGGCTCCTGATTCCTGATGACAACGACGAGACAGATAATGTTCTTCGGACCTCTCTTTACACCACTCCGTGTCTCAGAGTTGTTGGAATCTCGTGATGGTAGCATGAGACAGAGAGAGAGAGAGAGAGAGAAAAGAGAGAAGTAGAAGGAAAAGTAATAGGAAGGCAGCAAAAATCATTATGAAGGTATTCTGATTATTTCACAATTTATAAAATAAATCAATGAGTTTTAAACATACATCAAAAGAAATCCTCTCATCTTAAACCATTTGCCATACCAATCAATCTTGTTATCGATAAATTTCCCAGCATTAGATGGGACGTTGAGCAGATTATATGCATTAAGTACAGATGTCAAACATGTTACCTGATTCATCATTCTCCAATTCATGATATACAATATCACTGACAAATCAAAGCAGTTCAAAACCAATATCAAGAGAACAACGATGGGGTGACACAACTTGTTCGGGATGCCCATAGCAGTAGGTGACCATCTGAAAGGCGTGTCCCACTATCTATGTTCTGCATCCTTTTCAAACCTTTTCAAAACCTAGTGTATTTCTTCCACGTTGTGATGAACAGTTATCAAGGTTTGCTGTCTATTACCTCTGACTGTTTCCAAAATCCTGGTCAAAACTTGGTGTTGTAGGAGTTGCCTTACTAAAGACAGATTCATCCCAATGGTTACCAGCAACAGTTCTTGAATCAGTGTGTAATTAGATTGCAAAAGTTGGTGGAATGTGACTGGAGCTAAAGATGAAAAGTCCCATCCAATGATCTCAGTGAAATTACAAGCACAACAGTTTGAATGCTTCTTAGTATTTACAACCATATTGTCCAATGATACAAAACCACAAGCAGTCCTGAAACATACAGAGTCTTTGCCAACATACACAAGCACTGTTTTAGGGTTTTCATCAGGATGAACCTCAAAATGACAAATATTCTGTTCAGTGTTCAAACAAACGTCTTGAGCTCTGATTGCATTACTCTCACAGATGAAACCTTGTTGCTCTCATACAATACAAGATTCTAAATTCACAGTTTGCCATTTCTCATCCACCTTTTGGAACCATACTCTATGCTCAAAAGGATAGAGTACATCTCCATTGTGGTATAACCTTAATGCAATAACAGGGTAAATTGAGCATATTGAAGCATTGTGTGTGGTTAACAAGAAAGTTGTATCTGTGTTGGTGTCAGGGTCATAAGTGAAATTTACCAAGGTCCACCAGGATTGGAGTTTCCTTTTGAAGTCAGTGGCACTGTCCCAGACTATTTTCTGAATTTCAGAGGGGCAAGTGCCTTCTTCACCTTCTGTTACGATTGAGGCAATTACTGATTGCATCCACAATGGATACAATGGAGCCTGGATACAACTAAGAGCCAGAGAGATGTTATTTTGGATCACACCAAGTGCATCCACAATCAATTAATGATCTTTTACATTCACTTTTCCCCATTTTCCTAATACATTTGATGGCAGCTACTGATTAGTTCCCAAAGACAATAGGGAAGATTGCAGAGGTGGTTGCAATTTAGCCAGATCACTAGTTGTGTCAGCCAATTTGTTCATCAATACTCTGAATCAATACTTATTTAGAAATGCCAATCCTGTGCCCAAAATACCAGTTAGGTCCCTCTGCATTTGTTTCTTAGAAGGAATCCATTTCGTCAGCTGGGTTGTCCACCCCTCCTAAGACGTTTTTAGGACAGGTGAGCAAGCTGGCTGAATTTCTGACACACTATTTTGCATCAGCAACTCAACACATTTAAGGGACTATGCCAGATTGTATGACATTTGTCATTGGCCTGTATTTCTGATTACATCCAGTCCAATTTGAAAAAATCTTTGGACTAAGCACAACAGTTGGTTGGGTGGTAGGTATTACAACATCTATTTTGAGTTCCCCCCAGTACCTTGTATTGTTTTTACCACACATGACTTTATGGGAATACTGTACAGCAGTCAGATTTAGCCAGCAATTTTGGCTTTGATTTTTGCATCACAACACAGGGCCTTATAGTCCAGTTCCATAACTGTTTGTGTGTTCAACAAGGGATTCAGTAATCAGTCTGCATTGTATTGTGATGTTGTCACTCTTTGCCACTGTAAAAGAAGGTAACACTTCATTTTTGTTAGTGTAAAAAAGTATCCACACCATGGTGTGTGACTACTGCAACAAGCATCATTGGAGGTTTGGTTGTGGTATTTATTTTGAATTTGCATATTAGGCCTGATAGATCAGACCAATCCAGTGGATTAATTTTCCAATTGCACACTACAGAGACAGGCTTGGTCAAAGTGAAGTTGTACCAACAGTCACTTTTCTCATTCCCACAGAATTTGGTGAATCCAACATTATAGGAACTTGGGTGCAGGGTGTAGTTACTGACATATATTTGGTGGCAACATATAATGATGGAATCTTGCTTGTCACAATTCCAATCTGTAGAAGGACAAATTTCTGCAGTGATGCTGGGGTGAATTTCAGTTGTCAAATTTGGATTGAAAAGATTTCCAGCACCTGTTATTGAGAAGGCTCTTTCATAAAGAGAAAGATCTACTTTTCTGCATCCTACATGAATCTTTTCTCCAATTATTCCAGTCCAATTATTCCAATTATTCCAGTCAGGATTCTAATATGATCCTTTCTATCCCATTCCTATTCAAGTAGGTGGTACACTTCATTGCCATGCATTACGTTGTACCCAAGTTTGGGAGATGATCTTTGGGGTAATGACCTAGAGAATAAGTGTAACTGACAGTGGCCTCAGACCAAGGCCATTCAGCATTCTTTTGGTTACAGGCTAGTGGTAAGATGCAGAAAAATATTACCAGTGCAATCATCAGCCCAACTACACAATCAATCATTTTAAAATTTAGGCCTCAAATTTGTCATCCAGGTGCCATCTATATAGTTCTTGGTGTCCTTCGGGGTTCTCCTGGAAAAGAAAAACAACAGAGCTTGCCTCCCTGAGGCAAAATTTAAATGATGGAATTATCCAGTGGGTATTAATCTGATGCTCCTTGCCCAGGGCATTGGAGGCTACCCATGCATATGCATTAAGTGGGGGTTTTGATACCAGTGGTATGCTTCACATGGTGGGAAGTTCCACCAGAACAGGCTGTCCTGGGAAGTGAGCTGGATTCTTAGAATCATCTCGTCTTTTTAATGAGGGAACTAAAGTAGGAGTCTTTGGGCAGAAGGTGGTGATTTTGGGGCATCCATTTACCCCCCACCTGTCGTTTACACCTATTACAGCTTAGAATCATAGAATTGTTAGGGTTGAAAGGGACCTCGAGGGTCATCTAGTTTCAACCCCCTTGCCATGGGCAGGGATGCCTCTCCACTAGACTGGGCTGCTCAAGGCTGCATCCCAATTACCCTCATGTAGTTTCAAAAGTCACTTTGAGAGACCACTGGTTCTTTCTACAATCCCATTCGCTTGAGAATATGGGGTGTGAAAGGACCATTTAATTCCTTTGCTTCTTGCCCAGTGAGTGAAGTGAGAACTGTTATCAGATCGTATTTCCCCTGGCTTTGGAGGAGTTTCAAACCATTCTTGCAGCATTCTTTCACAGTGTTTTCACCTGTAGCCCAGTTAAAAGCTTCTTCTTGGACTGGCCCTGATGTTATTTCCACTCCTAGCAACACAAAATGTTTACCTCCCGATCTCTTTAAAAAAAAGGCCAGTTCCCCAAAGGAATTGAGCCATGGTTAAAACTGGGTCACAGACTGTCCGCAGAACTGTGGGTACCCAAACAGAGCCCACACATAAGCATGCAGGTGTTCAGGCAACCAGCTGCAATGAGTGTTGGAGTCTGGCACATGAAGTCAAGGGTGGCAGAGACAATCCATGCATTAGGTGTGAGCAGATCAATGGTCTGCTTTAGGGGTTTTCTGGGCTTTCTGAGGGCGGAAGGACCCCAAAGGGACAAGCAGGACTGGTGGGGGCTGTCCTCCAGTGCACCTGCTCGGGAAGTGACATCGCTGGGGGGTGCTGCCCGGGAACCACGTGGAATTTAAGCACCAATTAGCGCGCGACCGCCACTTCAGCACGAGGGCAGCTGCAGGAAAGCTAGCCTGTGAGGGATTAAAAAAAAAAAAAAAAAAAAAAAGGCCCAGTTCCCCAAAGGAATTGAGCCAAGGTTATGACTCGGTCTCAGCCTGCCTGTAAAACTGTAGGTACCCAAACAGAGCCCACACATAAGCATGGTGTTCAGGCAACCAGCTGCAATGAGCGTTGGAGCCTGGCACAAGAGGTTGAGGGTGGCAGAGCCAATGCCTGCATTAGGTGTGAGCAGATCAATGATCTGCTTAACCTAGTGGCTGAGCTGAAGGATGAAGTAGAAAGACTAAGGACCATAAGGGAATGTGAAAGGGAGTTAGATTTGTGGTACCAGGCTCTGCAGACCCCATTAGCAGAGGGAAGTAACACAAGAAGCAGCCGGGAATGGATACAGGTGCCTGTCAGAAGGGACAAGGTAAACCCCTTCCAGTCCTCCTCACCTCCTCAGTTGCCCTTGCACAACAGATATGGGGCACTAGAGGTTGAGGGTGAGGTGATCATGGAAACAAAAGCAACACCATCTGGGGGGTTGACTAAAGCAAATCAGTCCCCCCCTCGCATCAGAACTTGTACACAAAAGAAAAAGAGGAGGGTAATTGTGATTGGTGATTCCATTCTGAAAGGAACAGAGGGCCCCACATGTCGGCCGGACCCTTCCCACACAGTAGTCTGCTTCCTCCCTGGAGCCTGGGTCAGGAGTGTTACCAGAAGGCTGCCTAATGTAGTACAGCCCTCTGATTACTATCCCTTGCTAGTTATGCAAGTGGGAAGTGATAAGGTCAATACCAGAAGTCTTAAATCAATAAAAAGGGACTTCAAGGCACTGGGAAAAGTAGTAGAGGGATCAGGGGCACAGGGAGATGTGGTGGTGGGAGGCTACCTGGGGTGCAGTGACCACGAAATAATTGAGTTTTCAATATACGGTGAAACCAAGACGGGCAGCACCAAAACCTCCACCGTGGACTTCCAAAGGGCACACTTTGGCTTATTCAAGGAACTAACTCAGAAAGTTCCTTGGGAAACAGCCCTTAAAAACAAAGGGTCCAGGAAGGCTTGACTTACTTCAAGAAGTAAGTCTCTTGAAGGCACAGGAACAGGCTGTGCCCATGTGATGGAAGAGGAGCCGACGAGGGAGATAACTGGACTGGATGAGCAAGGAGCTTCTAAAGGAATTAAGGGAAAAAAGGAGGGTGTATCACCTTTGGAAAAAAGGGGAGGTATCCCAGGATGAGTTTAAGGACATTGCTAAGTCTTGTAGGAAAAAAATTAGAGAGGCAAAAGCCCATTTAGAACTTAGACTGGCCACAGCCATAAAGGAGAATAAGCAATATTTCTACAAATATATTAATGGCAAAAGAAGAGGCAAGGACAACCTCCACTCCTTATCGGATGTGGGGGGGAATATAGTAACAAAAGATGAGGATAAGGCAGAGGTACTTAACACCTTCTTTACCTCAGTCTTCAATAGTGGGATAGACTGTCTTCAGGACAACTGGCCTCCTGAACTGGCAGATGAAGTCGGGGACCAGTATAGTCCCCCTGTATTCCAGAAGGAAGCAGTATAAGGGGCCTGCTGACCCACTTGGATCCTCACAAGTCCATGGGACCAGATGGGATCCATCCTAGGGTTCTGAGAGAGCTGGCAGATGAGCTGGCCAAGCAGCTCTCCATCATTTATCAACAGTCCTGGCTCACAGGTGAGGTCCCTGATGACTGGAGGCTGGCCAATGTGATGCCCATCCAAAAAAAGGGCCTGAAAGAGGAACCAGGAAATTACAGACCTGCCAGCCTGACCTCAGTGCCAGGCAAGGTTATGCAACAGGTCATCCTGACTACAATCACACAGAACCTACAAGATGGTCAGGGGATCAGGCCCAGCCAGCATGGATTCAGGAGGGGCACGTCCTGCCTGACCAACCTGATCTGCTTTTATGATCAGGTTACCTGTCTGGTGAATGTGGGGAAGGCTGTGGATGTAGTCTACCTAGACTTCAGCAAAGCCTTTGACACTGTCTGCCACAAGAAGCTCCTGGCAAAGCTGGCAGCTCATGGTTTGGACAGATTCACTCTGAAATGGGTCAAGAACTGACTGGAGAGCCGGGCCCAGAGAGTGGTGGTGAATGGTGCCACATCCAGTTGGTGGCCTGTCACTGGTGGTGTCCCCCAGAGATCAGTGCTGGGCCCTGTTCTGTTCAATATCTTTATTGATGATGTGAATGAAGGAATTGAGTTCATCATCAGTAAGTTTGCAAATGACACGAAGTGCAGGTGTTGATCTGTTGGAGGGTAGAAGGGCCCTGCAGAGGGACCTGAACAGGCTCAATGGGTGGGCAGAGGCCAATGGGATGAGATTTCACAACACTAAGTGCAGGGTTCTACACTCTGGCCACAACAACCCCAAGCAGCACTACAGGCTGGGGACGTAGTGGCTGGAGAGCGGCCAGACAGAAAGGGACCTGGGGGTGCTGGTCAATAGTGGGCTGAACATGAACCAGCAGTGTGCCCAGGCAGCCAGGAAGGCCAATGGCATCCTGGCCCGTATCAGGAATAGTGTAGCCATCAGGACAAGGGAGGTTCTTCCCCTGTACTCAGCACTGGTTAGGCCACACCTTGAGTACTGTGTCCCGTTCTGGGCCCCTCAATTTAAGAAGGACATTGAGACTCTTGAATATGTCCAGAGAAGGGCAGCGAGGCTGGTGAGGGGCCTGGAACACAAACCCTATGAGGAGAGGCTGAGGGAGCTGGGGTTGTTTAGCCTGGAGAAGAGGAGGCTCAGGGGTGACCTCATTGCTGTCTACAACTACCTGAAGGGAGGTTGTAGCCAGGTGGGGGTTGGTCTCTTCTCCCAGGCAACCAGTGACAGAACAAGAGGACACAGTCTCAAGTTGTGCCAGGGGAAGTATAGGCTGGATGTTAGGAGGAAGTTCTTCACAGAGAGAGTGATTGCCCATTGGAATGGGCTGCCCAGGGAGGTGGTGAAGTTGCCATTGCTGGAGACGTTCAAGAGAAGACTGGATGAGGCACTTAGTGCCATGGTCTAGTTGATTGCTTAGTGCTGGGTGATCAGTTGGACTGGATGATCTTGGAGGTCTCTTCCAACCTGGTTGATTCTATGATTCTATGATTCTTAAAGGGGCCAATATAGTCCACCTACCAGTCTTTCCACAAGCCTTTGAGCTCTCATAAATGCAGAGGGTCCTCCTCTAAGGGATGTATTTCAAGACGTATATGGCATCGTTCACAGGCTGGTATGCAGGTTTTGCACATTTCTCTAGTGACAGCCCAGCCTTGGGCATGGGCTTCACGATACAGATCCTTGGCTCCTGTGTGTTTGCACTTTACATGCAACCATTCTAACAGGTGTGGGGCTGTGCCCATTTCTTTAAGGCATCACCATTGCCCCTCCTAGGAGAAGGCAGATGAGGCCTGGGACTTCCCAGCACTAGGGATGCCAAAGCAGGCATTTGCCAACTCAGTTCCAGAAAGCAGAGTGCTTAACCCAGCCTCTGACCACTCTGGCAGGGTAACAGTAGCAGGAGTGACTGCAGTCCCAATGGACAACCTGCTACAACACCAATAACCCACATTCACACTCCAAGCCACATAGGACTATTAAAGGCCAAGGCTCCACTGGAGAGCCTCTGCTTCTGACAGCTGGTTTAATTACCTGAGAACAGCAGGGCTAACAGAGAACACCAACAGATGCAGCCTCTCTGCAGCAATGTTTGGGCTCTGGTTTTTGGAGACCTTGATCTTCTCAGCATTTTTCCTGGAACATGGGAACTCCAAGGAGCCCAAGAACTCCAAAGAACCCACAGAGGAGCCTGCAGGTGCCTGCTGCTGCCAGGTGAGGATAAGAAAAAAGGTAAGGGTTGCTCCAGCAGCTTCTAACAAACTCTGCCAGTGGTTCTTGATAAAAGGGAGCCTCCACTTTATATTTTAGCAGAGGCCTGACACCCTTTCAACTGATGTTGGACAGGCGCTTATATAAAAGCTAGGGCCTAGAGTGCTGCTAACAGAGACAGCAAATTGTGCAAAAAGGTGCCTCAAGTCACATCAGGGGAGGTTTAGTCTGCATATCACAAAAAAATTCTTTACTGAAGGAATGGCGAGGCACTGGAGCAAACTGCCCAGGGAAGTGGTGGAGTCACCATATCTGGAGGTGTTTGAAAAACATGTAGATGTGGCGCTTTGGGACATGGTTTAGTGGTCATGGTAGTGTTGGGTTGACAACTGGACTTGATGATTAAATTAGAGATCTTTTCCAAGCTTAATGATTATGTAATGCCATGAAAGAAGAGGATCTCATCTGAATTCAAAACAGCATAAACAGTCTCAGGCATGGTGGTAGCTTTCCTCAGCACATGTGTTATCACCTGCCCCTGCCAGGTCTGAGACTTCAGTGTAGGTGGAGCTTTGGGTGGTAGAGGCAATTCCTCAAGTCCAAGGCTGCAGAGTGCCTGGGGTCTCTCCCCAAAGGCAGGAGAGATGGCATTCTGTTCCTTTTTAACAAAGCAAAAGCAAAGACTGTCCATGGAAACAAAGGAAAACCCAGCACGTGGCTGCGAGGAGAGGAGGCAGTGGCGACCAGCTCAGCTCTGGGTGCTTGTTTTGGCTTTTCTTTCCTTTCTTTTCAGGCAAAAAGGGGTTACCCGCTCGGGAACTCCTGAAGAGGGTAGGAGGGGCAGCAGGCTCGGGTTGCCTATGTGCCTGAGCGCAGTGACGTAGCAGGGGGAGGGGTTGCCGTGGAAACAGCGCGACAACCAAACAGAACCCAGCGTATGTCTGCGAGGAGAGGAGGCAGCGGTGACCAGCTCGGCTCGGCAGGGCTCAGCTCAGCCTTCTCACAGATGGGGAGAAAAAAAAAAAAAAAGGGCAGGGTGGAGAGGGAGGTTACTGGCAGATGTTCAGGCAGGTGGCTGCAGTGAGCGCTGGAGCCTGGCACTGGATATGGAGGATGGCAGGAACAACACCTGTGTTAGGTGGCCAAACTAAAAGAAGAGGTGGAAAGGCTAAGAACTATAAGAGACTGCGAAAGGGAAATTGACTATTTCCATCATCTAACCTCTACAAAATCAGAACAGGGGTTAACTCTTAGTGGAGCAGGGAGTTTGACACCCTCCCATCACCAAGTCTCTAATCCATGTGAGCAGGGCCAATGGGAAGAGGTCTCTGCCAGACAGAAGAAATGCAAATGGAGCAAGCGTGCTACTTTAAGCAGCACACTGCCTACAGTGCACTTACGGAATAGGTATGAGGCTCTGCAGGAGGAACAGGTCATCGGTAAGGATAAGGACTCAAGAAACTCAGGAGCTGCACCAATGACAGGTTGCCTCAGGCCAGCCATCAAAACTAATCCTGAAAAGAAACCTCGTAGGGTCATCGTTATAGGAGACTCCCTACTTGTGCTGGGGCACACCCATCCTGGATGGGTCTGAAAAGAACCCAGCCCCAGGTGGACAAAAGAAACTTAATCTGGGGGGGGGCTTGGCCCCTCCCCTGCTGGGAGAAGGGGGTCCCCTGACTCAGAGGTGGTCTATTCCACTCCCCCTTCCTGTCCAGCACGCCTATAAAAATGGCGGACATCTTCCTGCTCACTCTCTTTCCTGCCTCGTCTGCTCAAGAAGATCACTTGCTGCTGCCATTGCCTCCTGCACTCGACCACGTGGCTGGGGCCTCCTTTCTCCCAACTGAATCCACCGACATCCAAGGGAACACAAGGCCATCCAGGCTTGGTTTTGTATATTTTTTTCCCACTTACCCTCATCCCTCACCTCTGTGAAGCCCCCCCCCCTGTTACTGCTATATATATATATATATAAAATTATTCTTTCTTTCCCTTTTTTGTAAAAAGGAAAAATTTACTTCTCCTACTTCCAAACCGACTTCAGACTGTTTCTTTCACGAATTTACTTCCCCTCTCCCCTACCCCTTTTTTTTCTTTCTTCCCTCTCTCCACCCTGCTGAGAGAAAGGGAGGGGGGCACGGGGAGGAAAATCTATTATCATTCGAGCTCCTAAACTCCAGTCAGAGCTCAAACCACCACAATATTTTTGGCGCTTCCAATGTGAGGCTTGGAAAATAATATTTTTTGCTTGAAAATAATACTTGATTGGGAAAGAAGGGTTTGGAAGTAGAGATGCTAATTTTACAAATTCTTACATTTCAAGGTTTTGGATGGGCTGTTGGCTGGATTTTTTGGATGCATGTGTATAAACTACTGACTTACCATGTGGTTTGGTTAATTATAGAGATGCTGCTTGACTGGATAAAAACTCTACCGATGCAGTTTTGCATGTACCTCTTGAATTCCATCAATCTTATTGGCGGTGGGCACTTCTCAAACTTTTCTGACATAAAGAATTTTTCTGAAACCTATTATGAAACTAACCATGTGAATAAAAATGTTGCTGAAGGAGAATGGGACTATGTAAAAATATGTTCTGTAGGCTTAAATGTAATCTTGATAATCATACTAGCTCTGGCCATATGGGGAAGGGGGTGCCCCAACCCATTAAGAGCTATCTGTGGAGGGACAATGGGCTTAGGGAAGTCTTTTGTAAGCCTTAATGGCCGAAGGGTGGAGAGCTCTAAGCACTGCAGACACTGTGATAATGTTTACGAAAACAGGAGGGAGGGGTCTGGCTGCTGTGACTGCTGCCCAGCCCGATGGAGGCTGGCCAAACCTGAGGCCCAGCCCCGAGGGTTTGACCCCCCACCAACAGCTTCACACATAACCCCTGATGCTCCTACACATGTAATTTCCCTAGCACTGGTCACCACACGCAGGAAAAAGATGCAAAAATCAGCTCCAAACATGGATGGTGAAGAAGGCACCTCAGCAGGACCCAGCACATCTCAGAACCCACCAGCAGATGGAGAGGACTCAGATCAGGAGATCATAACCATCACATCTCTGCCCAGAAAAGAATTAAGGCAAACTCGTCTGGACTACGCATGGAGAGAGGGTGAGACAATACTAAACCAGACCCTAAAATGTTGGGATGAGGGTGCAGAAACTGTAGATCTAGATAAGAGGGAGGCAAAACTTCTAGGCTCCCTGTCTCATGATGTCAGTCTGGATAAAGAATTAGCAAAACTCGATGGAACACACACTCTCTGGGCCCGGATTACTAATGCTATAAAGCGCAGGTACCCTACCAGAGAGGATTTGCCTTGGGCCCCAATTAAATGGATGGCTATGGAACAGGGCATTCGGTACCTGAGACAGATGGCTGTGCTGGAGATCATCTATGGAAATGGCCAGCTCCCCTTGGACCCAGATCAGGTGTCCATGAAACGGTCCTTAGTAAAGAAACTCACCCAGGGTGCCCCTCAAAGATATGCACACACACTAGGAGGGATGCTTCTGACTGGACAGGATGGAAGTCCTAAAACTGTGGGTGAGTTTGCTAGTGACCTGAGGGAATATGAGGACAGTGTCAGTCACAGGCCCGTAATCTCAGCCATAGAGGCTATGACTAAAGACATCATCAAAGACATTAAGGCCTCCAAGCCTGAACTGAAGGAAGGGGATGACACCTTTTCTCCCCCTTCACCTTCTCCATCAGAATGGATCCATGTTTCAGCCATCAGGAATAAACGTCATTCTCCTCCCCCTAGGAGATCACCCCGAGCTAATCAGGGGATGTCAAGGGTGGCTCTGTGGAGAGCTCTCTGTGACCATGGGGAAAACATGAACCGCTGGGATGGCCAACCCACCTCTGCACTCTGGGCCAGAGTACGGGAACTGCAAGGTGGCCCCAATGGGAATAACTCGCCCAGGAGAAGGGCAGCCCCAGTTTCCCAGGGTGGTTCCTCCCATTCAAGAGACCCTTCTCCCAGTAACACAGGGCCCTGTGACAAATGTGGGCATCGCCACCAGCATTAGAGGTGCCCTGCCTCCAGCCAGGTGGAGGTCAGGGACAACAGAGTGTACTGGGATGTGTTTGTGAAATGGCCTGGCACTTCAGAAGCCCTGAAGTACCGAGCTCTGGTGGACACAGGGGCCCAATGCACCCTAATACCATCAAGCTACAGAGGGACCGAGCCCATAATCATTTAAAGGGACACATGGGGATCACAAGATTTGACTGTATTGCAGGCTGAGATAAGCCTGACTGGGAATGAGTGGGGAAAACACACCATAGTGACTGGTCCAGATGCACCTTGCATTCTTGGCATTGACTTTCTGCGGGAGAGATGTTTTAAGGACCCTAAGGGGCACAAGTGGGCATTTGGGGTAGCAGCTGTAGGGACTGCAGACAGGAAACAGCTGTCTGCCATGCCCGAGGCACCAGATGACTCCTCCGTACTTGGCATCCATAAGGTGCAGGATTTGAAGTTACCAATTGCTTCTCGCATAGTGCATCGCAGGCAATACAGGACCAACCGAGACTCTCTGCATCCCATACATCAACTAATTCGATGACTGGAGAGCCAGAAGGTAATCAGTGAGCTCAAATGGGGAACTTTGAATGCCCTGGCATAGTAGGAAGTGATCACCAACTGGCCAGAGGGTGCTGACTTTGGGATGCCACCAGAAAAGACAGTGACCCGTGCTGAGGAGGCTCCCCCATATGATGACCTCCCTGATAATGAAAAGAGCTATGCTCTATTCACAGATGGATCTTGCCGTCTTGTAGGGAGCAAGCAGAGATGGAAGGCAGCTGTCTGGAGCCCAACAAGGCAAGTGGCAGAAGCAAGGGATGGAGAAGGCGAATCCAGTCAGTATGCAGAGGTAAAGGCTGTCCAGCTGGCCCTGGATATAGCAAAGCAGGAGAACTGGCCAGTGCTTTACCTCTACACTGACTCCTGGATGGTAGCAAACGCCTTGTGGGGGTGGCTGAAGGAATGGAAGAAGAACGGATGGCAGAGGAAAGGAAAGGCTATCTGGGCCGCAGACCTGTGGCAAGACGTTGCCGCCCATCTGGAAAAGCTGCCAATAAAGGTACGGCACATCGATGCACACATCCCCAGAAGCCGAGCCACTGAGGAACACCAGCACAACCACCAAGCAGATCTGGCTGCTAAAATCTCCCGGATAGACTTGGACTGGGAACACGAGGGTGAGCTATTCCTAGCTCGCTGGGCCCATGACGCTTCAGGTTACCAAGGGAGAGATGCCACATATTGGTGGGCTCGGGACAGATCAGTGGACATATCCATGGAAGCCATCTCCCAGGTTATTCATGAGTGTGACATCTGTGCTGCCATAAAGCAGGCTAAGTGCATGAAGCCTTTATGGTATGGGGGGAGATGGTCAAAGTATAAGTACGGAGAGGCCTGGCAGATCGACTACATCACCCTTCCTCGATCTCACAGTGGCAAGCAGTACGTACTGATCATGGTGGAGGCAAGTACAGGGTGGGTGGAAACCTACACAGTACCTCATGCCACTGCCCGCAACACCATCCTGGGTCTGGAGAGACACATCCTGTGGAGACACGGCACCCCAGAGAGGATTGAATCGGATAATGGGATCCATTTCAAGAACCATCTCACAAGGGACTGGGCAAAGGAACATGGGATTGAATGGATTTACCATATCCCATACCATGCACCAGCTGCAGGGAAGGTTGAACGCTACAATGGCTTGTGGAAGACCACCCTAAAAGCCATGGGGGGTGGAACTTTTAGGAACTGGGAAAGTCACCTATCTCAGGCCATTTGGTTAGTGAATAGCAGAGGGTCTGTAAACCGAGCTGGTCCTGCCCAGCCCAACCTGCTGCAAACAGTGGACAGAGATGAAGTTCCTGTGATCAATGAGAAAAACCTACTGGGAAAATCAGTATGGGTTTTCCCTGCTGTTCGTGGGGGCAAACCAACCTGAGGGGTGGTCTCTGCTGAGGGGCCTGGTCACACATACTGGGTGATGCTAGAGACTGGGGATATTCAATGTGTGCCACAACGAAACGTGACATTGGCTGAAAAGGTATAGCCTCTGAAGGTAACACCAATTAATGTAATATAATCACTGTATAATAGTTATAAGTTGTTATAAGTTTTCTCTCCTAATTTGATAATGACCTGGCATCCAGGATCCAGTGTGAACCCACCGCACACAATCATCAGCTCAGAAGGACTTCTGCATCATCTTGCCTACACCTGTTCCTGCTTCCCATACAGAAATAGACTGTTCCTGACTCCCCTTCAGAGATGAAGATGGTTTCCTGTTCTTTCTTATTCTTCTCCATGTTCCTGCCCAGCCCAAGCACCACCTGCATCAACTGGCACCGGAGAGAGAGACTGCCCTGAGAGAGAGAGGCACAGCCTGGATAAAGAGTGACTCGCAACATGAGCTCTAATATCACAACTCATGACTGGATAAAGAGACTGTGACAGGAAAGTGGAAGTGAAATAGAGGGGTGGACTGTGCTGGGGCACACCCATCCTGGATGGGTCTGAAAAGAACCCAGCCCCAGGTGGACAAAAGAAACTTAATCCGGGGGGGGACTTGGCCCTTCCCCTGCTGGGAGAAGGTGGTCCCCTGACTCAAAGGTGGTCTATTCCACTCCCCCTTCCTGTCCAGCAAGCCTATAAAAAGGGCAGACATCTTGCTGCTCACTCTCTTTCCTGCCTCGTCTGCTCAAAAAGATCACTTGCTGCTGCCATTGCCTCCCACACTACTGAAGGGAGCAGAGGGCCCAATATGCAGACCAAACCCATTTCATAGAGAGGTCTGCTGCCTCCCTGGTGCCCAGGTAAGGGACATTGTAGGTAAAGTTCCCAACCTTGTGAGCCCTTCAGACTACTACCCACTTCTGGTCTTTCAGGTGGGTAGTGACGATGTATCAATGAGAGGCTGACAATCAATTAAAAGAGACTTCAGAACCTTAGGGCAACTGCTAAAGGGATCAGGAGCTCAAGTTGTGTTCTCTATCCCTCTAACGTCAGTAATGGACCAGGGAACATTTAGGAAGAGCCAAGAGGTCAATTCATGGCTCCGGGGCTGGTGTCATCGACAGGGCTTTGCGTTCTACAATCACAGCTCAGTTTACAAGGTGCCAGAGCTGCAAACAACTAATGAGATGCGCTTGTCCCAGAGGGGGAAAAGGATCCGGGGGCAGGAATCGGCAGGGCTTATTGATAGGGCTTTAAACTAGATTTGAAGGAGGAAGGGGTTCATAGTCTCCTGCTGGCCAGTGACAAACAGAGGGGCAGCTCACCAGAGGCAGCGGGATGGAGAGCTTGTGAGGGCTTTCAACTTACTGCCCTGAGGCAAGCCATGAATGATGCACCAGGACACTCTGTGGAACTCAAGGGCAGTTGGCACAAGAGGAGGACAGGGCCAGCCCAGCTGAAGTGTCTCTATGCAAATGCACGCAGCTTGGGCGACAAACAGCATGAATTAAGGGCCACTGTGCTGCAGGGATGCCAGAAAACTCTACAAGGAGTGGAAGAAAGGACAGCTAGAATGGGAGGTGTATAAGGAAGCTGCCTGAGCAGCAAGAGATCTGGTTAGGAAAGCCAAAGCACAGTTTGAATCTAGCCAGGGAGGTTAAAGGGAACACTAAGAATTTCTACAGGTATATTAACGGTAAAAAGAAGACTAGGGAAGGTGTGGGCCCCCTCAGAAAGAAAACAGGTGAAATGGTCACAAGTGACCTGGAAAAGGCTGCAGTTCTCAATGACTTCTTTATCTCAGTCTTCACTGCAAGGGCCTCCAGCCACACTCCTGGAATAGTCATGGAAGCTAATGGCAAGAACCAGAAGGACGAACTGCCCGTCATAAGTGAAGATCAGGTACGTGATCACCTGAAGAACCTGAAAGTGTTCAAGTCCATGGGACCCAATGGGATACCCCCACAGGTACTAAGAGAACTGGCAGATGAGGTTGCTAAACCCCTCTCTATTATATTCCAAAAGTCCTGGCAGTCTGGGGAAGTCCCCATTGACTGGAAAAGGGGAAACATTACTCCCATTTTCAAAAAGGGGAAGAAGGAAGAACCAGGAAACTACAGGCCAGTCAGTCTCACCTCTGTGCCTGGTAAGATCATGGAGCAGATTCTCCTGGAGGCACTACTGAGACAGAATATAGTGAAGAGGTGATTGGGTACAGTCAGCATGGGTTTACCAAGGTTTACCATTTTGGCTGGTGAGCTGATCGGGATCGACACCAGGTCCGCTGTGCCTGCTTTGGGATCGTTCTCTTTTCATTTCTTTTTGGGGTTTGCGGGTTGGAAGGACCCCTGGCAGTGCCAACCAGCGGTTGTCCTCTCGCGTGCCTGCTCGGGATTGTGACATCAGCTGCAGGAATTTTTAAAACCCGGTGGGGCTGAGCATGCGACGCCATTTTGGCTGGTGAGCTAGGCTTCTTGGCTGGTTGCACTTGCCAGGTCAGCTGACAGGGTACAGGGGAAAAAAAAAAAAAAAGAAAAAAAAAACTCGCAATAAATTCTCCATACCTAAGATCTCTTGCCTGAAGGTACCTACCATGGTAACAACTCGGACAAAGGGTTTTAAATATGCAGTAGGTTCCCAGACTGAGTCTCTGTGCAAGCATGCTGGTGTTCAGGCTTCTAGCTGCAGTGAGTGTTTGAGGCTGGCACTTGGTGTGGAGAGTGAAGGAGACACCTGTGTCAGGTGTGACCAGGTGAATTTTCTCTTAAATCTGGTAGCTGAGCTGAAGGATGAAGTGGCTGAGCTGAAAGCGGAAGTAGCAAGGCTCAGGACCATACGAGAATGTGAAAGGGAGTTGGATATGTGGGAACAGGCTTTGCAACCCTCTCCAGTTGAGGGGAGCAGTGGAGGATGGATACAGGTCCCTGTCAGGGGAAGCCAAGGGAACGCACCCTGACCCTCTTCCCCTCCCCCATTGCCCTCGAGCAATAAGTATGAGACTCCGCAGGCTGAGGGTAATGTGGACCAGAGGATTGTAGAGGAACCGATCAAGGAGATGCCAAAGATGAAGCAGCCCCCCTAAACCTTAAGGACCAGTGCCATGAAGAAAAAGAGAAAGGTTATAGTTATGGAGACTCTCTCTTGAGGTGAACACAGAGACCCATATGTCATCCCGACCCATCCCATAGGGAGGTGTGCTGCCTACCTGGGGCCCGGGTGAAGGACATCACCCAGAGGTTACCTAAACTAATCCAGCCCTCTGACTATTACCCATTGCTGGTAATTCAGGCTGGAAGTGAAGAAATTGAAAAGAGCAGCACCAGGAAGATTAAAAAGGAAATTAAGGCCCTTGGGAAATCAATTGACGGGGCAGGAGCTCAAGTGGTGTTCTGCTCAGTTCCCTCAGCAGCTGTGGTGTACACTGAGAGGAACAGGAAAACCCACATCATCAACAGTTGGCTTAGGAGATGGTGCCAGCAGTGGAATTTTGGCTTCTTTGATCATGGGGCAACTCTTACTGCACCTGACCTGCTGGACCAAGATGGGTTGAATTTATCTAGAAAGGGTAAGAGGGTGCTGGCACTGGGGTTGGCAGGACTCATTAGGAGGGCTTTAAACTAGGTCTGAAGGGGGTGGGTGTGGAAACCAGTCTCCCTGGAGAGGAGGGAGGACCACACAAACTGGTGAAATCAGCAGCCCAGCTGAAGTGCATGTACACCAATGCACACAGTACAGGCAACAAACAAGACGAACTGGAACTCTTGGTTCACCAGGAAAACTATGATGTAGTTGCCATCACAGAAACATGGTGGGATGATTCTCACAATTGGAGTACTGCACTGGGGGGTTATAAGCTCTTTAGGAGAGACAGGCAAGGGAGAAGAAGAGGAGGGGTGGCCCTGTATATTAGGGAATCCTTTGATGCCTCAGAACTTGAGGCTGCAGATGAAAGGGTTGAATGCTTATGGGTTAAAATCAGAGGGAGGCCTAACAAAACTGACATCTATAACAGACTCCAACCAGTACGAGTAGGCTGACGAGATATTCTATAAGCATCTATCTGGAAGCTGTCTCAAGATCATCAGACCCTGTCCTTATGGGGGACTTTAACCTACCAGACATCTGCTGGGAACTTAATTCAGCAGAGAGGAGAAAGACTAGAAGGTTCCTAGAGTGTATGGAGAACAGCTTCCTGATGCAGCTGTTAAGTGAGCCTACCAGGGGTCAGGCTCTGCTTGACCTGCTGTTCTCAAACAGAGAAGGGCTGGTGGGAGATGTGATGGTTGGAGGCTGTCTAGGGTTCAGCAATCACAAGATAGTGGAGTTTTCAATATGCAGGGAGATAGGGAGGAGCAGTAACAGAACCCTCACCTTGGACTTCCAGAGGGCAAACTTCAGGTTGTTTAAGCAACTTATTAGGAAAGTACCCTGGGTAGCAGCCCTTAAGAAGAAAGGGGTCCAGGACGGTTGGACCTTCTTCAAACAGGAGCTCTTAAAGGCACAGGAACTGGCAGTTCCCACATGCCGTAAGACGAGCCGGCGGGGAAGACGACCGGCCTGGATGAGCAAGCAGCTCCTGAAGGATTTAAGGCAAAAAAAGAGGGTTTATCACCTTTGGAAAGGGGGGGAAGCAACTAGTGATATGTTTAAGGATGTTGCTAGATCATGTAGAAGAAAAATTAGAGAGGCAAAAGCACAGTTAGAAATTAAACTGGCCACTTCCGAGAAGGATAACAAAAAGCATTTTTAGAAATATATTAATGCTAAAAAGAGGGGCAAGAGGAGCCTCCACTCTTTATTGGACGTGGAGGGTAACATTGTAACTAAGGATGAGGAGAAGGCTGAGATTCTAAATACCTTCTTTGCCTCCATTTTCAACAGTAAGGCAGGAGAACTTCAGGATAACTGGCCTCCTGAGCTGGTCGATGGGGTCAAGGAGCAGTGTTGTACTCCTGAAATCCATGTGGAATTAGTTCGAGACTTGTTGAGTCACTTGGATATTCACAAGTCCATGGGACCTGATGGGATTCATCCTAGGGTGCTGAAAGAGCTGGCAGATGAGCTGGCCAAGCCTCTCTCCATCATTTTCCACCAGTCCTGGCTCACTGGAGAGGTCCCAGAAGACTGGAAACTGGCCAATGTGACGCCCATCCACAAGAAGGGACGGACAGAAGAACTTGAAAACCACAGGCCTGTCAGCCTGACCTCAGTGCCAGGGAAAATCATGGAGCAAATTGTCTTGGGGGCAATCACTGTGCACCTGAAGGGTGGCCAAGGAATCAGGCTCAGCCAGCATGGATTTAGGAAGGGCAGGTCCTGCCTCACCAACCTGATCTCCTTCTATGATCAGGTGACCAGCCTGGTGGACGTGGGAAAGGCTGTGGATGTAGTCTATCTGGACTTCAGCAAGGCCTTTGACACGGTCCCCCACAGCAAACTCCTGGCCAAGCTGTCAGCCTGTGGCTTGGACAGCAGCACTGTGCACTGGGTTAGGAACTGGCTGGAAGGCCGAGCCCAGAGAGTGGTGGTGAGTGGTGCCACATCCAGCTGGCAGCCTGTCACTAGTGGTGTCCCCCAGGGATCAGTGCTGGGCCCCATCCTGTTCAGTGTCTTTATTGATAATCTGGATGAGGGGATTGAGTCCATCATCAGTAAATTTGCAG
Organism: Indicator indicator; assembly: GCF_027791375.1. Lineage (NCBI taxonomy): Eukaryota > Metazoa > Chordata > Aves > Piciformes > Indicatoridae > Indicator > Indicator indicator. The sequence goes on along the minus strand of NC_072010.1, from coordinate 28,136,639 downwards.
ATGACACCAAGCTGGGAGCAGGTGTTGACCTGTTAGAATGTAGAAGGGCTCTGCAGAGGGACCTTGACCGTCTAGACAGATGGGCAGAGTCCAACAGGATGGCATTCAACAAGTCCAAGTGCTGGGTGCTGCACTTTGGCCACAACAACCCCATGCAGTGCTACAGACTGGGATCGGAGTGGCTGGAGAGCAGCCAGGTGGAAAGGGACCTGGGGGTACTGGTTGACAGCAGCTGAACATGAGCCAGCAGTGTGCCCAGGTGGCCAAGAGAGTCAATGGCATCCTGGCCTGCATCAGGCATAGTGTGGCCAACAGGAGCAGGGAGGTCATTGTACCCCTGTACATGGCACTGGTTAGGCCACACCTTGAGTACTGTGTCCAGTTCTGGGCCCCTCAGTTTAGGAAAGATGTTGAATTGCTGGAGCATGTCCAGAGAAGGGCAACGAGGCTGGTGAGAGGCCTTGAGCACAAGCCCTATGAGGAGAGGCTGAGGGAGCTGGGACTGTTTAGCCTGGAGAAGAGGAGGCTCAGGGGAGACCTCGTTGCTGTCTACAACTACCTGAAGGGAGGTTGTAGCCAGGAGGGGGTTGGTCTCTTCTCCCAGGCAACCAGCACCAGAACAAGAGGACATAATCTCAAGATGCGCCAGGGGAGGTTTAGGCTGGAGGTGAGGAGAAAGTTCTTCACAGAGAGAGTGGTTGGCCATTGGAATGTGCTGCCCAGGGAGGTGGTGGAGTCACCATCCCTGGAGGTGTTCAAGAGGGGATTGGACGTGGCACTTGGTGCCATGGTTTAGATAGTCATGAGGTTTAGGGTGACAGGTTGGAGTCGATGATCTTTGAGGTCTCTTCCAGCCTTCTTGATTCTATGATTCTATGATTGTTGCGAGCTCTGCAACTATTGAAGGACAAAGTTGGAACTATATATACTGACTCAAAATACGCCTTTGGAATAGTTCATACATTTGGAAGAATATGGGAAGAGCAGGGCCTGCTTAACAGTCAAGGGAAAGGATTAATACATGAAGCATTAATTAAAGAAATTTTAGAAGCCTTGCGGGGACCCGAAGAAATAGCAGTAGTACATGTAAAGGGACATCAGAAAGGACTAGGATCCACAGTCAGGGGAAATAATGTGGCAGATGAGGAGGCTAAACGGGCAGCCTTATTAAACTTGAATCTGGACCAGAAGGCAATTACAACCACAGTAAGTTTTATAGATAGGGAAAAGGAAAAGTTACAGCAGATGGGAGTACAAAACAAAGACAATAAGTGGATATTACCTGATGGTAGAGAAGTAATCCCAAAGGCATTATCTCAGGGAATAATGGGAAAATTACATCACCAAACACACTGGGGAATTTAAGCTTTAGCGGACCAATTTGAATCTAAATACACCTGTATAGGAGTTTATGGAATAGCTAAAAGAGTAATAGAGGGATGTTTAACATGTTAACGCGTTAACAAATGGCAGTTGAGGGAATGCATTCAAGGAGGTAGAGAATTAGCAAAAAGACCCTTTGAACGAGTGCAAGTGGACTTCACTGAGTTACCTAAGATAGTGAGGTATCATTATTTGTTAGTATTGGTAGATCACTTAACACATTTTGTGGAGGCCTTTCCTGTGGCAAAAGCCACAGCAACGACACTAGTAAAAATCTTGTTGGAAGAAATTATACCTCGGTATGGACCCATAGTGACTATTGACTCAGACCAAGGGCCACATTTTACCTCAAAAATAATAATAGAAGTTATGGAAATTTTTGGAATCAAATGGGAATACCATATACCTTGCCACCCTCAAAGCTCACTTACCAAATAAAACTTTAAATTTAACCACATACAATTGGAGTGGTCATTTTGTCAATTACAGAGGAGCCAGGGAATTACAGGCCTGTCAGCCTGACCTCAGTGCCAGGCAAGATAATGGAGCAGGTCATCTTGAGTGTAATCACTCAGCAGCTACAGGATGGCCAAGGGATCAGGTCCAGCCAGCATGGATTCAGGAGGGTCAGGTCCTGCCTGACCAACGGGATCTCTTTCTATGACAAGGTGACCCACCTGGTGGATGTGGGAAAGGCTGTCGATGTAGTCTACCTGGACTTCAGCAAGGCCTTTGACACCATCCCCCATAGCAAACTCCTGGCCAAACTGGCAGTCCACGGCTTGGACAGGTGCTGGGTTAAGAACTGGCTGGAGAACTGGGCCCAGAGAGCTGTGGTGAATGGTGCCACATCCAGCTGGCAGCCAGTCACTAGTGGTGATCCCCAGGGATCAGTGTTGGGCCCTGTTCAGTATCTTTATTGATGATCTGGGTGAGGGGGTTGAGTCTGTCATCAGTAAGTGTGCAGATGGCACCAAGCTGGGAGCAGGTGTTGATCTGTTAGAGGGTAGGAGGGCTCTCCAGAGGGACCTTGACAGGCTGGACAGATGGGCAGAGTCCAATGGCATGAGATTTAACATGTCCAAGTGCAGGGTTCTACACATTGGCGACAACAACCCCAAGCAGCACTACAGGCTGGGGACAGAGTGGCTGGAGAGAAGCCAGGCAGAAAGGGACCTGGGGGTACTGGTTGACAGTAGGCTGAACATGAGCCAGCAGTGCGCCCAGGTGGCCAGGAGGGCCAACAGCATCCTGGCCTTCAGGAATAGTGTGGCTGTCAGGAACAGGGAAGTCATTCTGCCTCTATGCTCAGCGCTGGTTAGGCCACACCTTGAGTACTGTGTCCAGTTCTGGGCCCCTCAATGCAAGAGAGATGTTGAATTGCTTGAACATGTCCAGAGAAGGGCAAGCCCTGTGAGGAGAGCCTGAGGGAGCTGGGGCTGTTTAGCCTGGAGAAGAGGAAGTTCAGGGGAGACCTTATTTCTGTCTACAACTACCTGAAGAAAGGTTGCAACCAGGTGGGGATTGGTCTCCTCCCAGGCAACCAGGAGTAGAACAAGAGGACACAGTCTCAAGCTGTGCAGGGGGAAGTTTAGGCTTGATTTTAGAAAGAAGTTCTTCACAGAAAGAGTGATTGGCCATCGGAATGGTCTGCCCAGAGAGGTGGTGAAGTCACCATCCCTGGAGGTGTTTAAGAAAAGACTGGATGAGGCACTTAGTGCCATCCTCTAGTTGATTAGATAGGGTTGGGTGATCAGTTGGACTTGATCTTGGAGGTCTTTTCCAACCTGGCTGATTCTGTGAATAGAGGGGTGGACTGTGTCAGGTTACACCCATTCCCATCCCTGGAGGAGGTTGGCTGAAAAGAACATAGTCCCCAGGTGGACAAAGAAGCCTGACCCAGGTGGACAGAGAGACTTGATTTCTCCCTCCCAGCGGGAAGGGTCCTCAGGTCAAGGTCTATTCCACTCCCCCTTCCTGTCCACCAAGCCTGTTTAAGGGGAGACATTTGCCTGTGCTCTTCCTCTTGCTCCTGCCCCTCACCTGCCTGACAGACCCTTTGCTGCTCCTGCTGGTGCTGTAACCACATGGTGAGGCCTGCTGCATGCTGCACACAAATTCCTAAGGACTGCATCTAAAGAGAATCCACATTTATATCAAGAGAATCCTATGCCACCTGGGCCCGGTTTTGTAAATTTTTTCGTTTACCCTTTTTCCTTTGTAATTTTCCTTTTACTCAAATGCCATCTATATTTTGTTAAACTTATGTTTTTACTTCCAAATCGATTCTAAACTATTTCTTTTGTGATTTTACCTCTCTTTTCTCCTACGTAATTTTGTTTTCCCCTACTGGGAAAAAGGGCGAGGGGAGGCAGTCTAAATCTCTTCCATTTGGGCTTTTGGACTCTGGGAAAGCTTAATACACAATACACTCCAGTCTTCAAAAAAGGCAAGAAGGATGACCCAGGCAATTACAGACCAGTCAGCCTCACCTCCATCTGTGGTGAAGGCACCCTATGCCCAGAATTATGCCCCTAAACACCAGCAAATTTGTTCCACCATGTTTTGGCAAGTCCCCCTTCCACCCTCCTTTCAGGAGAGGGGACAAAGGCCCAGGTGCCAACCTGTCTCCTTAAGGGGTAAACAACTACATGTACCCATCACATGGCATGCTCATGCTCTTTCCATCTAAAGGCATGATTCTAGCTTCACCCGTTCTATAGGGTAAAGCAGATTGTTGACAAGTGTGCCCATTGGTCAGATCCAGCCTCGAGAAATCTCTAAGTATTACTCCTCTTGTTTACCAGTTTGCTCTCTCCGTTTGCTTTGTCTCGCTTTGCTCGAGCTACATAAGCTCGCAGCACCCCTAAGTCTTCTCACTCCTACATGTAAGCATACTAGAGGCTCCTGCAACATGGAAAGAAGCCAGCTCTCTGAGCTGCTTGAGGAACTAGCAAAGGAGATACCTTCACTGAACCTACAAAAGCCAACTTCGTAAGCCCAGTCACGTCTCAATGAGGACTGGAACCCTGATGGTAAGCTTTATCCCAGAATGGGAGGGACTAACCCAAGCCAGGCGGTCCAACATCTGCTACAACTATAAGCAGCTGACCAAGCAGCAATGAGCCTTGCATGAGCCCCCGCTGTTTTTGAGAGGTAAGCAGAGCTACCGTTACTGCTCCACAGCCCTGAGCCGTCAGGGTAAAGTAACCTGGGATTTCCCGAGAGAGAGAGACATCCTCTCCTTTGAGTCAAGCCAAGGACTGCATTGTCACCTTAATGGGAAGCAGTCACCGAGAATCGGCATTGTCAGCTCCACTTTTAGCCGAGGGGGAAGCACTGCTTCACCACACCCCTTCCCTGAAGCCCATCTCTGGGATCGGAGACGGCCGGCCCCCGCGCACTGGGAACTGTCACCCTGACACCGTGCGGGCTGACCATGAAGGAGCCAGCCCCGTTGCGCAGGACCACTCCCCCGGACTGGCCCTGCTGGACCAACTCTGTTCAGGGAGCTGCATCAACCCTGCCAGCCCCCAGTTGCTGCAGTTGTGCCGAGGGACCATCCTGCCAAGGGAAGCCAGTGATCAGCAGAAAGTCGCCCCTCCTGCGGCAGCGGGAGGAGAAAGAAACTCGTCTCTCTTGCACAAGCAGGAGGAGAAAGAAAGTCACCATCCAGAAGAAAGGCCCCACCACGGCCTTCCAGCGATTCAGACGCAGCCTCAGGAGGCTTCCCCCGCCCGGATGGACCAGATCCACACAGACAGACAGTGAACAGCCAGAGTAATCCAGCAACTTGCTTCGCTACAAACAAAGACACAATGTATCTTTTCATGTGTGCAACACTCGGTAACATTCAGTTCAAAGCACCCACTCCTAGCCACTATTCCACCTTGAATTGCCTCTTGATAGCATTGTAAATCTCTCTGTATATAGTTACAGCTGCCAAGCGTCTTGTTGAGTCTCCTTCAAGTGGACAAACAGTGGAACTGCACCCTTCATTCCCTTAATTGAAATTAATTCTGTAAATATTCTAATTGGGTAAAACTGTATACACTAAACCAGTTATGGAATATGTTTTCACAACTGTGCATTAGAATATATACATGTGTGTGTGTGTATATATATATATATTTTAAAGTGATTAATCAGTTATTAATTGTTTTAGTAATTAATAAATGATAATTTTCATAACTCAAATTTCAGAATTCATAAATTAATAACCATCCTTATTCACAATATATCCCTGAAAAGATAATGGAGCAGCTCATTCTGGAGGTCATCTCTAACCACATGGAAGAAAAGAAAGGTTATCAAGAGTACATAACATGGATTTACCAAGGGAAGATCTTGCTTGACTAATCTGATAGCCTTCTATGAAACAATGACCAAAGGGGTAGATAAAGGAAGAGCAGTGCATGTCTAGCTTTAAATTAGGATCAAAGCAGGAGCTGGTTAAAAACAGGTGCACTAGAGAGAAGCCTAAGCATAGCCTTCATCCTGCCATTTCACTTGAGGTGGGAGACGATGACAATATCAAAATGGTCTGCGGCAAGCAGCAGGATGACACATCAGAGTTGGAAGGATGGGGGGATAGTAAGTGTTGCAGGGTGCTCCAAACCCCCTTCCCCCACTTCCATCAAGCAGAGGTTTGAATGGGGAAGACAAAGGTGCTAAATGGCCTTCCCCTCCTCCTGGGGACAGGGAATTTCACCCATTTTCACTGCCAGGGAGGAGGTCCCTTACAGGTATTTATTGCTAGGAGAAGTCCACTGGGTTTAGGAAATGTGATAAGGGGGGTACTTCACATTCTGGCCTGGACAATTGTCTAGGAATATCTTAAATAGGCTGAGCAGAGAGCAGCCGGTGCTCTCATTTTTTCGCCAGAAGAAGGAAGAAGCAGGGAACTACAGGCCAGTCAGTCTCACCTCTGTGCCTGCTAAGATCACGGAGCAGATCCTCCTGGAGGCACTACTGAGACAGAAGAATAGTGAAGAGGTGATTGGGTACAGTCAGCATGGGTTTACCAAGGGCAAATCCTGCCTGACAAACCTGGTGGCCTTCTATGACAAGGTCACAACATTAATAGATGAGGGGAGAGCAACTGATGTCATTGACCTGGACCTGAGCAAAGCCTTCCACACTGTCCCACACCACATCCTGGTCTCCAAACTGGTGACACATGGGTTTGATGGGTGGACCACGAGATGGATAAAGAACTGGATTGTTGGCTGCACCCAAAGAGTGGCTGTCAATGGCTCCATGTCCCAGTGAAGGCCAGTGACAAGCGGAGTCCCTCAGGGATCAGTCCTGGGACCAGTCTTGTTCAACATCTTTCTCAGTGACATGGACAGTGGCATTGAGTGCACCCTCAGCAAGTTTGCTGAGGACACCAAGCTGTGTGGTGCAGCGGACACGCTGGAGGGAAGGGATGCCATCCAGAGGGACCTTGACAGGCTGGAGAGGTGAGCACAAGCCAACCTCATGAGGTGCAACAAGACCAAGTGCTAGGTCCTGCATCTGGGTCAAGGCAATCCCAAGCACAAATACAGGCTGGGCAGTGACTGGATGGAAAGCAGCCCTGAGGAGAAGGATTTGGGGGTGCTGGTAGACGAGAAGCTCAACATGAGCTGTCAATGTGCACTTGCAGCCCAGAAAACCAACCAGATCCTGGGCTGCATCAAGTGAAGTCAAGGGAGCCAGCAAGTCAAGGGAGGTGATTCTCCCCCTCTACTCAGCTCTGGTGAGACCCCACCTGCAGTACTGCATCCAGTTCTGCAGCCCCTATTACAAGAGGGATATGGACATGCTGGAACGTGTCCAGAGAAGGACCATGAGGATGATCAGAGAGCTGGAGCACCTCTCCTATGAGGACAGACTGAAAGAGTTGGGGCTGTTCAGTCTGGAGAAGAGAAGGCTCCGAGGTAACCTTCTTGTTGCCTTCCAGTATCTGAAGGGGGCCTACAAGAAAGCTGGGGAGGGACTTTTTAGGCTATCAGGTAGTGATAGGACTAAGGGGAATGGAATAGAGCTGGAAGTGGGGAGATTCAGGCTGGATGTGAGGAAGAAGTTCTTCCCCATGAGAGTGGTGAGAGCCTGGAATGCGTTGCCCAGAGAGGTGGTTGAGGCCCCATCCCTGGAGGTGTGTAAGGCCAGGCTGGATGAGGCTCTGGTCAGGCTGGTGTAGTGTGAGGTGTCCCTGCCCATGGCAGGGGGGTTGGAACTAGATGATCCTTGTGGTCCCTTCCAACCCTGACTGATTCTATGATTCTGTGATTCTAAACTAGGTCTGAAGGGGGTAGGTGAGGAAACCAGTCTGTCCGGAGAGGAGAGAGTGGGACATAAATTAGGGTTAATTGAGAAATCAACAGCCCAGCTGAAGTGCATGTACACCAATCCATGCAGTATGGGTAACAACCAAGAGCAACTGGAAGTCTTGGTCCACCAGGAAGACTATGATATAATTGCCATTACAGAAACATGGTGGGACGATTCACATAATTGGAGTACTGCACTGGGGGATTACAAGCTCTTTAGGAGAGACAGGCAAGGGAGAAGAGGAGCAGGAGTGGCCCTGTACATTAGGGAAGCTCTTGATGCCTCAGAAATTGGGAGCAAGTGGGAGAAACATCCCATTGTGACTGGCCCAGAGGCCCCTTGTATTCTTGGTATAGATTACCTCAAGAGAGGGTATTTCAAGGACCCAAAGGGCTATTGATGGGCTTTTGGTGTGGCCACAGTGAACACAGAGAAAATCAGACAGCCTGGCCTTTCAGAAAATCCTTTCGTTGTGGGATTGCTGCGGATTGAAGAACAACAGGTGCCAAGTGGTACCAGAACAGTGCACCGGAGGCAGTATCGCACAAACCGAGATTCCCTGGCTCCCATTCATGAACTGATCCACCAGCTGGAGATCCGGGGAGTGATCAGTAAAACACATTCACCTTTCAACAGTCCCATTTGGCCAGTGCGGAAATCTGATGGAGGGTGGAGATTAACAGTTGACTATTATGGCCTGAATGAAGTGACGCCACCACTGAGTGCTGCTGTACCAGACATGCTAGAGCTCCAGTATGAGCTGGAGTCAAAGGCAGCCAAATGGTACGCTACCATCGATATCGCCAATGCGTTCTTCTCAATTCCATTGGCAGCAGAGTGCAGGCCCCAATTTGCCTTCACCTGGAGGGGTGCACAATACACCTGGAATCAATTGCCCCAGGGGTGGAAACACAGCTCCACCATTTGTCATGGACTGATCCACACTGAACTGGAAAAGGGTGATGCCCCTGAACATCTACGATATATTGATGACATCATTGTATGAGGTGACAAGGCAAAAGAAGTGTTTGAAAAGGGAGAAAAAATTATTCAGATACTTCTGAAGGCTGGATTTGCTATAAAGAAAAGCAAGGTCAAAGGACCTGCACAAGAAATTCAGTTCCTGGGAATAAAATGGCAGGATGGACACTGTCATGTACCTATGGACATGGTCAACAAGATAGCAACCATGTCTCCACCATCCAACAAGAAAGAGACACAGTCTTTCCTAGGCCTTGTGGGGTTCTGGAAAATGCATATCCCAGGATACAGTCAGCTTGTGAGCCCTCTCTATTGAGTAACTCGGAAGAAAAATCAATTTGAATGGGGCAGTGAGCAACAACAAGCCTTTGAACAGATCAAGCAAGAGATAGCTCGTGCAGTGGCACTTGGGCCCATCCGCACAGGACCATCGGTGCAAAATATCCTTTACACCGCGGCCGGGGAACATGGTCTTACTTGGAGCCTCTGGCAGAAGACAGCAGGTGAAACCCGAGGTCGGCCATTGGGATTTTGGAGTAGAGCATATCGAGGATCAGAAGCCCACTATACACCAACTGAGAAGGAGATTCTAGCAGCCTATGAAGGAGTTCAAGCTGCTTCAGAAGTAGTGGGTACAGAAGCGGGAGTAACTATGACTCTCTAGTAGCTAGAGAGCGGGATATAGTTACGTCTGGGGTCCACCTGGGGATCACACCTCCTCGCGGTCCCGCCGGATGCCCTACTGGGTAACTGAGCTGATCCCCGCCCCAGCGGGAGTTATGCTTCCTCCCACCCTATCATGGGCCTCACCAACCCAATGATAGTATTCCAAACGGTGAAACAAAATATGGCATGTGGTGGACATGCCTGGTCCTTAGCCCACGGGAAGGTATGGTTGGGCGTACGGTGCAGATTGGACTAAATTGACTTGTATAACCTGATTGGCATAGTTACTACCTGATTGACATAACATCTGGCTTGGTCCTCTAATACTAATACCAATACCAACACCAACATCAATTCGGCTTCTTCCTCTGGGATGTGGTGTGGTCTTAATCCATCTTGGCCCTCCTAGCTCACGGGAGTGATGTTGAGCAAAGTTAAGGCGTACTGGAGGGGGTCGCCTTGACTGATGTCCAGCCCTCATCTACCTATTTACGACCTGATTGCGTGCTATACACACTCTTTATTTTGGGGACTGAGGACTGGAACTATCCAAAGGGGACGTAGGAACAATGGTGTTCTCAGCCACCAAAGGTTCTGTCCGCCTGCGGTATTTTGAGTCCTACGGAAGCCGAAGCCGAGAGTGTTGATGCCGCAAAACGCCAAGTCTACTCCCCCGGCGTAAGTCTGTTTGGCGCGGCGCACTGGGTACTCAATGATACAAGTGTCGCCAGTCGTGTACTTGAGGGGGTGTCACGGCTGGAGGGTCGGGCACTTGTCCCTCGTGAGCGGCTACGGGTGGTTCGCCATTCAGCAGTCGGAGGCTGTGGGCGCCTAACACCAGGCGGGCAGTGTGGGCAAAAATCTCGTAATGATTATAATACTCATGACGCTGTCACGTACCGATGAATGCCATCTAATCGGTAGCGCCGTCTACCAACTGGCTATGACGAAAAATGGGTGGACGGGCCACCCTCACTTAACCCGGAAAGTGACATACCTCGGTATGTTCTCTAAATAGCACCCAGGTTACCTGTGCTGCACTGGATGTTCAGAGGGAACGTCCCTTCTACGCATCATGCGACTAGTGCTACATGGAGTAAGTGGGTAGCACTGATTATGCAGCGAGCTCGACTAGGGAAACCCAACCACTTAGGGATTCTGGAAGAGATTATGGACTGGCCAGCAGGCAGAGACTTCGGAGCATCACCTGAGGAGGTGGCTCGTGCCCAGGAGGCACCACCATACAACGAGTTACCCGAAGATGAAAGGCCTTACACTCTGTTTACTGATGGATCCTGTCGTGTGGTAGGAAACCATCGAAAGTGGAAGGCTGCTGTATGGAGTCCTACACGACAAGTCGTTGAAGCTGCTGAAGGAAAGGTGAATCGAGTCAGTATGCAGAAGTGAAAGCCATCCAACTGGCTCTAGAGATTGCCGAGAGAGAGAAATGGCCAGTACTTTATCTTTACACAGATTCTTGGATGGTGGCTAATGCCTTGTGGGGATGGTTACAACAGTGGAAGAAGACCAACTGGCAACGCAGGGGCAAGCCTATTTGGGCTGCTTCATTGTGGCAGAATATTGCTACTCGAATAGAGAACATGACTCTGAAGGTATGCTATGTTGATGCTCATGTACCTAGGAGCCGTGCTAATGAAGAACATCAAAACAATGAGCATGGAGACAAGGCTGCCAGAATTGATGTAGCCCAAGTGGATCTGGACTGGGAACGTAAAGGTGAACTGTTTGTAGCTCGATGGGCCATGAAACATCGGGACATCTAGGAAGAGATGCTACGTACAGATGGGATCGAGACAGAGGGTTGGACTTGACCATGGAAGCCATCACGCAGGTCACACATGACTGTGAAACCTGTGCTGCCATCAAGAGAGCCACCAGAGCTAAGTCTCCCTGGAACAGAGGGCGGTGGCTGGGTTTTCGCTACGGTGAGGCCTGGCAGATTGACTATATCGGACCACTGCCACGAACACGCCAGGGCAAGCGCTACATCCTCACCATGGTAGAAGCAACTACAGGCTGGCTGGAAACATATCCTGTAAACCATGCCACTGCCCGGAACATCATCTTAGGCCTCGAAAGGCAAATCCTGTGGCAACATGGTACACCTGAGCGAATCGAATCTGACAATGGGACTCATTTCAGGAACAATGCCATCAGTTCCTGGGCCAAAAAACATGGCATTGAATGGGTGTATCACATTCCCTACCACCCACAAGCCTCTGGGAAGGTTGAAAGATACAATGGACTGTTAAAGACTATGTTGAAGGTATTGGGTAATGGGGCATGGAAGCACTGGGAGGCAAATTTAGCAGAAGCTACTTGGCGGGTTAATTCCTGAGGATCTGCTAACTGTCCTGGCTCTGCCCAAACAGAACCCTTGCACACTGTGGGGGGAGATAAAGTCCATGTAGTGCACATGAGAAAGTGGCTGGGAAAGGCAGTGTGGGTTTCTCCTCCTATGGGAAAAGGCAAACCCATTCGTGGGATTGTCTTTGCTCAGGGGCCTGGATGTACTTGGTGGGTAATGAGAAAGGATGAGGAAACACAGTGTGTGCCTCAAGGAGATATGACATTGGGGGAAAGGTAATTTGAAATGTGAGTAATGTGAGTTGTATGTTGCAGAAAGTCACGAAGTAAGAAGGATTCAAACTGATGAAGGCCTGTGAAGAACAAAAGCAACCCAATGGCTGAGACCAAGCTGGTGTTGGTGTCCAAGAGTAGAATATCCTGCTTCTCCTATCCTGAACACTCCTAAGTAACATCTGGAGGAGCAGAAGAACATTTTTTTTTATATTTGTATGGGCCTCTATGTGTGGAATATTGAGATAGTTTAAGTATGTAGATTGAATTGCGAGTGCGAGTAAGAAAGGATTTTTAAGTGTGAGAATCAAATGAGATAGTCAAATGTATTGAATTGTGTAGAACCTGAGCGTGATGCAAATGGTATGGAATAAGGGGTGGAGATTGTATTGGGTTTGGCCGAGCTGGAGTTAATTCTCCTCATGGAATCTTTCTGGTGCTGTGTTTTGCAGTGGCAATTGATAACATAGCAGTGCTTTACCTACTGTTGAATAAGTATCCAGGCTGTGTCTTTTCAATGTTTCCCTGCCCCAAGAGTACATTGAGGGATGGGCAGGATCTTGGGAGGGGACATGGCTGAGCTGGCTTACCTGGACTGGCCAGAGAGGTATTCCATGCGATACAATGTCAGCTCAGATATAAGAAGAAGGAAGTGGGGGGATTCATCCATGGCGTCTATCCTCCCAGGCAACCACCAAGCTTAGAGAGCCCTGCTTCCCGAGACCGACCATCGTCCTGCTGATGGGAAATAGAGACTAACATCTCTCTCTTGCTTTTTTTTTTTGCTTCCGCGTGGTCTGTTGCTTTTGCCTATTATTGTTATTAAAATAGCTTCTATCTTATTATTAGCTTTGGTCAACTTTTTTTTTATTTCCTCCCCTCTCCCCCTGTCCACTTAAGAGGGGGAGCGATAGAGCGGCTTCGGTGGGCATCTGGCCTCCAGGCCAGGGCCAAACCACCACGTGGATGAAAGGATTGAGTGCCTGTGGGTTAAAATCAGAGGGAGGCCTAACAAAACTGACATCCTGATTAGAGTCTGTTATCGGCCACCCAACCAGCATGAGGAGTTAGATGAAATATTCTATAAGCAACTGGAAGCTGTCTCAAGATCATCAGATCATGTCCTTGTGGGTGACTTTAATGTACCAGACATCTGCTGGGAACTTAATTCAGCAGAGAGAAGGCAGTCTAGAAGGTTCCTAGAGTGTATGGAGAACAGCTTCCTGATGCAGCTGTTAAGTGAGCCTACCAGGGGTCAGGCTCTGCTTGACCTGCTGTTCTCAAACAGAGAAGGGCTGGTGGGAGATGTGATGGTAGAAGGCTGTCTAGGGTTCAGCAATCACAAGATAGTGGAGTTTTCAATATGCAGGGAGATAGGGAGGAGCAGTAACAGAACCCCCACCTTGGACTTCCAGAGGGCAAATTTCAGGTTGTTTAAGCAACTTATGAGGAAAGTACCCTGGGTAGCAGCCCTTAAGAAGAAAGGGGTCCAGGACGGTTGGACCTTCTTCAAACAGGAGCTCTTAAAGGCACAGGAATTGGCAGTTCCCACGTGCCAAAAGATGAGCCGGCGGGGAAGACGACCGGCCTGGATGAGCAAGGAGCTCCTGAAGGATTTAAGGGAAAAAAAGAGGGTTTATCACCTTTGGAAAGGGGGGGAAGCAACTAGTGATATGTTTAAGGATGTTGCTAGATCATGTAGAAGAAAAATTAGAGAGGCAAAAGCCCAGTTATAACTCAAAATGGCCACTTCTGTGAAAGACAATAAAAAGCATTTTTATAAATATATTAATGCTAAAAAGAGGGGCAAGAAGAACCTCTACTCTTTATTGGACTTGGAGGGAAACGTTGTATACTAAAGATGAGGAAAAAGCTGAGGTTCTAAATATCTTCTTTGCCTCGATTTTCAACAGTAAGGCAGGAGGACTTCAGGATAACTGGCCTCCTGAACTGGTAGATGGGATAAGGGAGCAGTATAGTCCCCCTGAATTCCATGAGGAATTAGTTCAGGACTTTCTGAGCCACTTGGATACTCACAAGTCCATGGGACCAGATGGGATCCATCCTAGAGTACTGAGAGAGCTGGCAGATGAGCTGGCCAAGCCTCTCCCCATCATTTTCCACCAGTCCTGGCTCACTGGAGAGGTCCCAGAAGACTGGAAACTGGCCAATGTGACGCCCATCCACAAGAAGGGACGAACAGAAGAACCTGGGAACTACAGACTTGTCAGCCTGACTTTTGTGCCAGTGAAAATTATGGAGGAGATCATCTTGGGGGAAATCACTGCGCACCTGAAGGATGGCCAAGGGATCAGGTTCAGCCAATACGGATTGGAAGGGCAGGTCCTGCCTCACCAACCTGATCTCCTTCTATGATCAGGTGACCAGCCTGGTGGATGTACGGAAGGCTGTTGATGTAGTCTACCTGTACTTCAGCAAGGCCTTTGACACCATTCCCCACAGCAAACTCCTGGCCAAGCTGACAGCCCATGGCTTGGACTCTGTGGAGGATTAGGAAGACGAGTACTCTGTGCTGGATTAGGAACTGGCTGGACGGCTGTGCCCAGAGAGTGGTGGTGAATGGTGCCACTGTCAGCTGGAAGCCAGTCACTAGTGGTGTCCCCCAGGGATCAGTGCTGGGCCCCATCCTGTTTAATATCTTCATTGATGATCTGGATGAGGGGATTGAGTCAGTCATCAGTAAATTTGCAGATGACACCAGGTTGGGAGCAGGTGTTGATTGGTAAGGAGGTAGAAGGGCTCTGCAGAGGAACCTTGACCGGCTGGACAGATGGCCAGAGTCCAACAGGATGGCATTCAACAAGTCCAAGTGCCGGGTGCTGCACTTTGGCTACAACAACCCCATGCAGCGCTACAGACTGGGGTTGGAGTGGCTGGAGAGCAGCCAGGCGGAAAGGGACCTGGGGGTACTGGTTGACAGCTGCCTGAACATGAGCCAGCAGTGTGCCCAGGTGGCCAAGAGAGCCAATGGCATCCTGGCCTGCATCAAGAATAGTGTGGTCAGCAGGAACAGGGAGATTATTCTTCCCCTATACACAGCACTGGTTAGGCTGCACCTCGAGTACTCTGTCCAGTTCTGGGCCCCTCAATTTAAGAAGGACATTGAGATACTTGAACGTGTCCAGAGATGGGCAGCGAGGCTGGTGAGAGGCCTTGAACACAAACCCTATGAGGAGAGGCTGAAAGAGCTGGGATTGTTTAGCCTGGAGAGGAGGAGGCTCAGGGGAGACCTCATCGCTGTCTACAACTACCTGAAGGGAGGTTGTAGCCAGGAGGGGGTTGGTCTCTTCTCCCAGGCAACCAGCACCAGAACAAGAGGACACAGTCTCAAGCTGCGCCAGGGGAACTTTAGGCTTGAGATGAGGAGAAAGTTCTTCATGGAGAGAGTTGTTAGACATTGGAATGTGCTGCCCAGGGAGGTGGTGGAGTCACCCTGACTGATTCTATGATTGTATGAGCCACCAGTGCGCACTTGCAGCCTAGAAAGCCAACCAGATCCTGGGCTGCATCAAGAGAAGCCCAGGTGGCCAGCAGGTTGAGGGAAGTGATTCTCCCCATCTAGTCTGCTCTGGTGAGACCCCATGTGGAGTGCTGCATCCAGTTCTGGAGCCCCTATTATAAGACGACTATGGACATACTGGATCATGTCCGCAGAAGGGGCATGAAAATGATCAGAGGGCTGGAGCACCTCTCCTATGAGAACAGACTGAAAGAGTTGGGGCTGTTCGATCTGGAGAGGAGAAGGCTCCGAGGTGTGCTGGGGCACACCCATCCTGGATGGGGGTGAGAAGAACCCAGCCCCAGGTGGACAAAAGAAATTTAATCTGGGGAGGGCTTGGCCCCTCCCCTGCTGGGAGAAGGTGGTCCCCTGACTCAGAGGTGGTCTATTCCACTTCCCCTTCCTGTCCAGCAAACTTATAAAAGGGGCGGATATCTTGCTGCTCTTCCATTTTTTCCTCCCTCGTCTGCTCGAGAGGACTTCCTGCTGCTGTTGCTGTCACTGTCTCCTGCACCGGACCACGTGGCTGGGGCCCTTTCTCTCTCTCAGCTGAATCCACCGACATCCAGGGGAACACAAGGCCATCCAGGTTTGGTTTTGTATATTTTTCTTCCCACTTACCCTCATCCCTCACCTCTGTGAACCCCCCCCCCCCCTTGTTACTGATATATATATATATGTAAAAAAATAATTTTTTTCCTTTCCCTTTTGTGAAAAAAGAAAAGAATTTACTCCTCCTACTTCCAAACCGACTTCAGAATATTTCTTTCATGAGTTTTGTTTTTTTTTTTTTCTTCTTCTCTCCCTCTCCACCCTGCTGAGAAAAAAAGGGAGAAGGGCTGGGGGAGGAATTTATATCTATTATCATTTGAGCTCCTAAACTCAGAGCTCAAACCACCACATGAGGTGACCTTATTGTGGCCTTCCAGTATCTGAAGGGGGCCTACAAGAAAGCTGGGGAGGGACTTTTTAGGATATCAGGTAGTGATAGGACTAGGGGGAATGGAACAAAGCTGGAAGTGGGGAGATTCAGACTGAACATGAGGAAGAAGCTCTTCAGCATGAGAGTGGTGAGACCCTGGAATTGGTTGTCCAGGGAGGTGGTTGAGGCCCCATCCCTGGAGGTGTTTAAGGCCAGGCTGGATGAGGCTCTAGGCATCCTGATTTAGTGTGAGGTGTCCCTGTCCGTGGCAGGGGGTTGGAACTGGATGATCCTTGTGGTCCCTTCCAACCCTGACTGATTCCATGATAATGATAACATATGCTCCTCTGCTAAGTCTCTGAAGTGTCTATATACCAATGCAAGAAGCATGGGAAATAAGCAAAATGAACTAGAAATCTGGATGCAGTCACTGGGCTATGATCTCATCATGATTAGAGACGTGGTAGTATGGCTTGCACAACTGGAATGTGGTTATGGACGATTATGTACTTGTCAGGAAGGACAGACTGACAAGGTGAGGTGGTGGAGTTGCTCTCTATGTGAGTAAGCAACTAGAATGTGTTGAGCTCAACCCAGGGGGAGATGATAAAAGCATTGAAAACTTATGGGTAAGAGTGAAGCGACGTACAAACACGGATGATACAGTTGTGGGGGTTTACTACAGACCACCAAACTAGGAGAGGCTACTGATGAGGCCTTCTACAGGCAGCTGAAAGTAGCCTCAAGATCAAGTGCCCTGGTACTCATGGGTGACTTCAACCACTCTGATATTAGTTGGAAAGATCACACAGCCAAGCACAAACAGTGCAAAAGGTTCCTGCAGTGCATCGATGACAACTTTCTCCTGCAAGTAGTTGAGGAAACAACAAGGAGAAGTGCAATGTTGGACCTGGTATTAACAAACAAAGAAGGACTGGTTGTAGATGTCAAGGTTGGGGGTAATCTTGGTTGTAGTGATCTTGACATGTTAGAGTTTAACATCAAAAGAAAAAGAAACAAGGCGATAAGTAAAATTTCAACCCTGGACTTTAAGAGGGCTAACTTTGCCCTCTTCAAGACTGTACTTAGAAATATCCAGTGGGATAGGGCTCTGGAAGGAAGGGGGGCCCAAGAGAGCTAGTTAATATGCAAACATTACCTTCTCCAAGCTCAAGAAAAAGGTATTCCCTTGATAAAAATCAAGTAAAAGGCAAGCAGAAGACCTGCATGGATAAGCAAGGGACTCTTAGTGAAACTCAAAAAGAAAAAGGAGGTTTACAATATGTGGAAAAAAGGTCTAATCAATTAGGAGGATTATAGAGACATATCCAGAGAATGTAGACATGCAACAAGGAAGGCCAAGGCTGTCTTGGAACTGAACCTTGCCAGGGAGGTGAAAGAGAACAAGAAGAGTTTTTTCAAATACATCAATGATAAAAGGAAGAGCAGGCAAAAGGTAGGCCTACTGCTGAATGAGATGGGAGATATGGTAACTGATGATGCAGAGATGGCAGAGTTGCTGAATGCCTTCTTTGCCTCAGTCTTTACTCCTAAGACCAGTCTTCAGGAACCTCAGTCTCTAGAAACAAAGGAGCAGAACTGGATGGATGAGGACACTCTTCTGGTCAATCAGGACCAGGTCAGAGATCTCTTATACCATCTCAAGACAAACAAGTCCATGGGCCCTGATGGGATGCATCCACAAGTGCTGAGAGAGCTGGCTGATACCGTTGCTGAACCTCTCTCCATCATCTTTGAAAAGTCATGGAGAACAGGAAAGGTGCCTGATGACTGGAAGAAAGCAAATGTCACTCCAGTCTTCAAAAAAGGCAAGGAGGACACAGGTAATTACAGACCAGTCAGCCTCACCTCCATCCCAGGAAAAATGATTGAGCAGCCCATACTGGAGGTCATCTCTAACCACATGGAAGACAAGAAGGCTATCAGGAGTAGGCAAAGTGGATTTACCAAGGGGAGATCCTGTCTAACCAATCTGATAGCCTTCTATAAAGTTATGACCAAGTGGGTAGATGAGGGAAGAGCAGTGGATGTCATATATCTTGACTTCAGTAAAGCTTTTGATACTGTCTCCCATAACATCTTCATGCGGCATAGATGGTTGGTCAGTGAGGTGGATTGAAAACTGGCTCCACAACAGAGTTCAGAGGGTTGTCTTCAGTGGCACAGAGACAACTTGGAGACCTATGGCCAGTGGTTTTCCCAGGGATCAGTATGGGGTCCAGTTTTGTTCATTATCTTTATCAGTGACCTGGATGAGGGCATTGAGAGTACCCTCAGCAAGTTCACTGATGATACAAAACTGGGGGGGTTGGCTGACACCTGTCAGGCTGTGAAGCCATCCAACGTGACCTGGACAGGCTGGAGAGCTGGGTGCAGGCAAACCTCATGAAGTTTAATAAGGACAAGTGCAAGGTCCTACATCTGGAGAGGAATAACAACAGGCACCAGTACAGGTTAGGGGCTGCCCTGCTGGAAAGCAGCTCCACAGAGAAAGATCTTCGAGTGCTGGTGGACAGCAAGTTCTCCATGGAACAACAATGTGCTCTTGTGGCCAAGAGAGACAATGGGATCCTGGGGTGCATTAAGAAAGGTGTGTCCAGCTGGTCTATGGAGGTTCTTCTACCTCTCTACTCTGCCTTGGTGCAACCACACCTGGAATACTGTGTCCAGTTTTGGGCTCCCCAGTTCAAGAGAGACAGAGGACTGCTAGAGAGAATCCAACAGAAAGCCAGGAGGATGATTAGGAGACTTGAGCATCTCTCCTATGAAGAGAGACTGAGATCCCTGGGGCTGTTTAGTCTTGAGAAGAGAAGACTGAGAGGGGATCTCATAAATGTGCATAAATACCTGAGGGGTGGGTGTCAAGTGGAGGGGGCCAGGATCCTTTCGGTCGTGCACAATTATAACACAATAAAAAACAGGTTCAAGCTTGAACATAGAAGATTTAACCTCAACATGAGGAGAAGCTTCTTTACAGTGTGTGTGATGAAGCAATGGAACAGGCTCCCCAGGGAGGTTGTGGAGTGTCCTTCCTTGGAGACTTTCAAAACCCACATGGATGCATTCCTTTGCGGACTGCAAGTGATCCTGCTTTGGCAGGGTGTTCAGACTTGATGATCTCTGGAGGTCCCTTCCAACCTCTAATGTACTGTGATACTGTGAAACTGTGACAGGTGTATTCCCTTAAAAAAAAAAAAAAATCATGTAAAGGGAGCAGGAGACCTGCATGGATAAACAAGGAGCTCGTAAAAAAAAAGAAATCAAATGGAAGAGGAAATTTTGCAACATGTGGAAAAAGGGTCTGGTCAAATAGGAGGATTATAGAAATGCTGCCAGAATATGTAGAGATACAGTAAAAAAGGCAAAGGGTCTCTTGGAACTTATTCTGGCTAGGGAGGTAAAAGAAAACAAGAGGAGGTTCTTCAAATATATTAATGAGAAAAGGAACAGAGAAAAAGGGGGACCATTGCTAAATGAGGCAAGAGATCATTGAATCATAGAATTGTTAGGGTTGGAAGGGACCTCAAGGATCATCTAGTTCCAACCCCTCTGCCATGGGCAGGGACATCTCACACTACATCAGATTGCTCACAGCCACACCCAGCCTGGCCTTAAAAACCTCCAGGGATGGGGCTTCTACCACCTCCCTGGGCAACCTGTTCCAGTGTCTCACCAAAGATATGAAAACAGAACATGCAGAGATGGCAGAATTGCTGAATGCCTTCTTCAGTCTTCATTCCTGAGACCAGCCCACAGGAATCTCAGTCACTGGGAATAAGAGAGCAAAACTGGAGGGAGGATGACATTCAACTGGTCGGTGAAAATTATGTTAGAGATCACTTGGCCAAACTGAAACTGCACAATTCCATGGGCCCCAATGGGGTGCATCCATGTGTGCTGAGGAAATTGGCTGATGTTGCTGATCTGCCATCCACCATTTTTGAAAAATTATGGATAACAGGAGAGGTGCCTGGAGACTGGAAGAAAGCCAGTGTCACTCCAGTCTTCAAAAAACGCAAGAAGGAAGACCCATCCACCTACAGACCCGTGAGCCTCACTTCTATCCCAGATAAGATGATGGAGCAGCTCATTCTGGAGACCATCTCTAGCCACATGAAAGAAAAAAAGGTTATCAGGAGTAGCCAAAATGGATTTACTAAGGGGAAATCTTACTTGACTAATTTGATACCCTTCTACAAAGGCATGACCAAATGGGTAGAAAAAGTGAGAACAGTGAATGTCATATACCTTAACATGGGTAAAGCATTTGACAGTCTACTATTACATTCTCATAAAAAAACTCAGAATATATGGGATAGATGATTGGACTGTCAGGTGAATTGATAACTGGCTCAACAACAGAATTCAGAGGGTTGTGATCATCAGTACAGAGTCAAGTTGGAGGCCTGTGGCCAGTGGTGTTCCTCAGGGACCAGTATTGGGTCCAGCTTTGTTCAGTATCTTCATTAATGAGGGGACAGAGTGCATCCCTACCAAGTTTGCTGATGATACAAAACTGGGAGGGGTGCACACCTGAAAGCTGTGCTGCTATCCAAGCAGATCTGGACAGGCTAGAGAGCTTGGTGATGGTGAACCTCATTAAGTTCAATAAGGACGAGTGCAGAGTCCTGCACCTTGGGAGCAATAACATCAGGCACCAGTACAGATTAGGGGTTTTCCTGGTGGACAGTAAATTATCTATTGGACAGCAATATGCCCTTGTGGCCAAGAAAGCAAATGATATTCTGGGGTGCATTAGTAAAAATGTGTTCAGCAGGTCTAGGGAGGCTCTCCTTGCCTTTTACTCTGCCCTGGTGAGACCACACATGGAATACAGCATCCAGTTTGGGGCTCCCCAGTTCAAGAAAGACAGCCATCTACTGGAGAGAGTTCAATGATGAGCTACGATGACTTGAATATCTCTCCTATGAAGAAAGACCAAGAGAACTGGGACTGTTTATTCTGGAGAAGAGAAGGCTTGAGAGGGGATCTTATTAATGAGAGGGGGTCTTATTAATGTCTATAAATATCTGAGGGGTAAGTGTCAAAGAGGAAGGAGACAGGATCTTTCCAGTGGCACCCAGTAATAGGAGAAGGAATAATGCATGTAAGCTAGAACACAGGAAGTTCCACCTCAACATGAGGAGAACCTTCTTTACAGGGAAGGTGACAGAGCACTGGAACAGGCTGCCCAGAAAGGTTGTGGAATCTCCTTCTCTGGAGACTTTAAAAGCCAACCCAGATGTGTTCCTGTGTGGCCTGCCCTAGGTGATCCTGCTCTGACAGCAGGGTTGGGCTAGGTGATCTTTCAAGGTCCCTTCCAACCCTTAACATTCTAGGATTCTATGATTCTATGACATAGTTTAGTAGTGGACTCTGTAGAGTTAGGTAATGGTTGGACTTTATGATCTTAAAGGCATTTTCCAACCGAAATGATTCTAGGAGTCTCTTCTTTGGGTAACGGGCCAGGTTTCCGTGCATGAAGGTTCCCCCTGCCCCGCTGCGGGGCAGAGCCATAACCCGTCGCATATGCAGAAGACCGCAGCGCATTGCGAGCGGACAGCAGCGTGCAGCCTCCAGACCCCGTCCCCCCGCCACTGCGTGTGCGGCGTGCGAGAGGGGCAGGTCCAGGACGGTTGCGGAGAGAGGCGAGCGGCGATGGAAGGCGCGTCTCCCCGGCGGGTACCCTTCGTCCAATCCCCTTGTCCCAGCAGTCACCGGCGACCGGACCCCTCGATTCCTCCGCCCCCTCCGCCTCCCGGGAGCCCCCGTAGTCCCCATCCCACCTCCGCAGCCCCGACAGCAGCACCCACCCCCCACCTCCCCGGCATCCCGGCCGCTCGCTTCCCCCCACCCGCGGGGCTACCTGGGTCGGCATCGCCTCAAGCACAAACAAACCCAGGGCATGCTTGCCCTGACCTTCCATTACCATGCCTCATGATTTCAGAGACACGCCGATGCTTCAGCTGGCCTGACGCGCCCAGGAAACTTCCCCACTCCCTCGCTTCCCTAAGCCACCGTGGCAGCCACTGGGGCTATGCACTTTGCAGCTCCCCCCCAGACCTGCGTGCGGGCCAGCCAGGCACCCGGTTTCCCTCTCCCTCGATAGCCTTTCTCCAGAAAGGCGTTTCTAACCGGGACCTGCTGACTGCAACGTGGTTTGCACCAGGAGGTTATGATCCCGGTAAGAAAGGCACCTGGATTCTGTAGAGTATCATATAAAATATTACTTATTAGAGCTAGCAGTATAGGGGAAAAAAGTATAGTTAATCTTACGTCCCTTTAAATGCCAGGAATCCTGAGTTGTGCGGCATCGTGCAGGCCTCCCATCCACGTGCAGCGTGCCCTGCAGACCCCATCGGTAGGAAGGATTAGTCCGTTCTGGTCATTCAAGCTCTTATAGGATTTTCTTGCAAGAAAACAAGTCTATTAATCATTTCTACTGTCAAACAGAGAGGATGTTCTCATGAGAACGTGTTGCTGCATCCTTGATAAAGGCAAGGCCACGCAGGTGTGTAATCACTGGTACGGCGTGGGAGCTGCCTGCAGGCTCCTCTGCAACCATCACCCAGCTGTGTCTGCCCTGCACTGAGAGACCTGCATAATTATGGGCATAGGCCTGAAGGTGATGCTGTACAGCACAGAACAGAACTGCACCTCTGCAAGTTCACTGTTATTCAGATCACTACTCCTCAACTTGTAATGCTTTTCCATCCAGGATCCCTGCAGGAGCCCATAAAAGTAGTTCGAGATGTCCATCACTCTGGATATATTTTGAAAGTGCTTCAAGTTAAGAGTAGTTGTTCTCTGTAGAGGGGGAGTTAGGGTATTAGTAGAGTGTGTTGCTCATGCCAAAAAGGTAACAGTCTGTTAGGAGTCCCTACACTAGTATTTTGACAGTATAGATGAATGGATCAATCAAAGTTCTATTATTTAAGAGAAAGAAATTGTACGAAGGCTGAATGAAAATTAGTCAGTGAGTTTTAATGTTCAAAACGTTAGTTGGAGCTCACCTGGAACATGATTGATACCTGTCATGAAGGACACTTTGGCCCACCAGGCTGATATCCAACTTCAAAATGAAAGAATCACTGAGATATGTGTCACACAGGGTATCTTCCTCGAGAGATTCTTAGTTACAGGACATCCTTTGATAACAAGCTTCCTATAGTCTGACTACCAATTCCATTAAAGTCTTTTATAAACTGTAGAACAATACTGAAGATTATTGAAATTTTCCACTGGCTATGGTATAATTGCCTTCATTTATCAATGGCAAAAATGTCTCTGCCTTTTAATTTTCTCCTCCATGGATATTCCTCATTTTATTGGCATTGTCATTTCACTAGCTTCTTTGAAAAGTTAATTTCTCTAATGAATGGAGCTGTAGCAAAGAGTCACTTGTGTAGTGTCTCGGCTAATTTAAAGCTCCACTGAGACAGCAATGGGTCAGCTCACAGACCTCACTGCAGAGCAGACCTCTCTCAGCACTACTCAGACATTCCCTACCTCCTCCTGTCCCACAGGACCTTGGGACGCTAACAATGACTTACACAAAGCTCTTCTGCAAACACAGTAAGCATCTAATGTCTTCACAGAATAGGAGAAATAAACAAGGAAAGCTAAGTAAAACTTTTCATGGGAAATTCCTGAATCGAACTTGCTCCACATAGCAAAATCCAAAGCCATTGATTTCTGAGAACAGTAAATGTCATCAGCTTTGTGTTCCAAGAAGGATCTTTTTGAGTGCTCTGCTACCCTTGAAGAAAACATGACAGAAATTGTCATTCCCCTTGTCTGTCAGAAGGACCATCTGGTACTACATTAGAACAGTCTTCTATTAAATCACCAGCACGCTGATTATAGCATGACTAGTGAATAGTTAAACTGCCAGATGCTATGAAGATATATCACTGTCTTGTTAGGTAGTTAGACAAATGTTTAATTAAACCTGCAGCTGCTGGACCTGGTTTACCTATGAACATACCAAAATTGTATTCACCTGGGGGAAAGATGGAATAGTTGTTGTCTTTCAAGAATAAAAGCTTAAACACAGCTTTGCTGAAATACAGCATGTATAGATATGATTTAATTACGCATGCTGGTAATTTCATCAGAACCAGTATCAGACTCTTCTACATCCATTCTCTGGACTGTACTGCCTGATCCTTGAATAATTTTTCAGTGCTCTTACAAGCTTTGAGAGCTGAGTTGTTTTGGAGACTTCAGCAAAGCCATGTCAGAAATGGCAGTATACAACCACAGTTAATAGTATGTCTAACAGATGATCCCGCTTCTGATTTTGAAATTCCAGAATATATGGGAACAGTCTACAGTCCTTTACTTTTCTGTGTTATAAGTATTCTTTTATTCAAAAAATACTGAAGAGGGTAAGTGACCTTCAGGATGACACAGGAAACAATATAGGTCCCAGGGTGCTTAGCATTCCCATGAGGCTGCTGCTTTACCAAAATGCTGAAAGACTGAGCTCAACAGTTCTCCCTGTTTGGGATGTGGCCTTGGCTGAAGCCTGGGAAAACAGAGAGAATGTATCTGTAGTCTTCCCTTGCAGTTTTACTTATTTTCTGTGTTCATTAGTTTGGATTAAGAGTGTCACATCCTGTCACACACTCGGTTTTGAGTGTACAAAGTCTGCTTGGGCTGGACCTGAAACACCAAGAAATGGTCTCTCTTCAGAAGCTGTAGGAGCTAGAAACTACAAAAAGCACATCACTTGCAAAGTGCTATATTTGATGTCTCTGGAAATTATTCCTATTTTCCTTTTGAAGACATCACATTTGCTGACTTTCCAGGCACACTGCAAAAGACATTCACGTGGGAGGGTTTTCAGAGGAGCCACCTGTTTTCCAGCTGACAACGGAGGTGGATAGCTGGTTGACTGAAGTGCTGAGGTTTAACTTAATGGTATTTTTGCATAATTTATTATGGTAGGTCTATGGAGCCTTGGGAAACTACCTTGATTATTTTAAATTTAAATAAATAAATAAGTGAATGATGACTCATTGACCAAATTGGTTCTCAATTTCAGGAGATTAACCTGAGGCACATCAAAGGCAAACTCTCAGTGCCAGAACCAACTGCATTTTTACAGCTAAGCAATTATCTTAAACCACAACCATCCTGTTGGATTTGCAAGGGGAAATTTAGCATCAATCTCCTTATACAAAGCAAACAAACAAAATCAGCATTGTGTTTTCATATCAACACAGCATAAGATAGTGCCAGAAGTGAATTATCATCTATGTTCAGAAGCACTACTGCTATGCTAGTTGCCTCACAGATAAATAAAAATGGGTATTTGTTGGTTTGAGGAGCTTCTGTCTACATAGCACAGAAATGATCTTTTATATAAAGCAGTGGTGGTTAAATCAGCATTTTACCCTTCTGGGTTGTGCAGACCTTCTGCTTTCATTAATTTTTCCATTTTTCTCATTTTTACATCCATTCACCCACCTCTAGGAAAAAAGGACTGCAAGAGATAATCCTAAACCAGTGTGAGATAATATTCTAGCTTACCCTGGCGAGGTTGATTGAATGCAATTCAGGACCAAGGTCATTTACAGTCATCAGATGTTTGTGTTAAATGAAGATCTGCAAATCTGGCCTGCTAACAGCTAAAGTAGAGAGGCTTGTGAAGATAAGATGGCCCTGTTTTGGCTAAAACCAATGAAGCAAGGCTAAAATAACATAAACACTCAACTTCAAAACAGATTCAGTTACATGTTTTGTAGGCCAGAGTGCCTGAGTGAAGACCTTTGCCTTATTAACTGCAATTTTAATACTAAAATTAGCATCTATTTGTATGCTAATGAGCCCAGAGTACAGGCTAAACATACATGGCTGTGTTACTCAACTCTCCTCCCAAATCATGCTAAACATCACCTTAAAGCTGGAGATAGTTGGGGCTGGGGTATAAAAACCACAAGAGTGAAGTCTCTCAGTGTGCAGGGCACTGCCACCAGAACCAGCAGTAAGAGGTGCAGCTGCTGCAGTAGGTGTGTGCTAATACCAGGAGCAGCAGCAGCAGTAGGGGGGGAAGACAGAGATGAGGATGGTTGCTGGGCTGTGTTCCTTTTCCTCCACCCAAGGCAGAGACACACATCTTGACAAAAAATGGTACCTTCGTTATTTGACTTAACTTTTGCTGCATTTCTGTTATATATTGAAGTTATTGTAAAGGTTTGCATCTCCAGCTTTGTGGGATGTTACCCAGGATTTATTAATCCTCAGATCAATCTTGCAGTTAGTACATTTACCACTGGCAACCCTGAATTTGTTGTAACTGTCACTTAAATAAATTAAACCATCTGATTGTTTCAACTTTCTGAACCTGTGTCAGTGCCAAGTCCTTACTGGGGCACTGGAAAAGAGAGGCAAATATTAATCTTGTCAAATACTTCCAGTAAGAGTCCTGGGACTCTGAGACAGGCAGACATTAGGATCTTACCTATAATGTGACAGACAGATAAAGGATGATGATGGCAGAAAACTGTCCTCGGGGATACAAGTCAGCAGACAACATCAGCAACAAAACGTGGCAGAGCTACTGGGAAGAAAAAGACACCACCACGAAGTGTAGTAGTCCTTTTGAAGCAATGGAGAGAGACAGCAGGCAGCAATACAACAGAGACTAGTGATGGCAAATCAATAAATAAACAAATTATGATATTGCCATTCCATGTCACTCAACATCATTGATCATTGTCAGAGAGAGCAGAACTTCTCTTGGGTTTCCTCCTTTCTTGGCTGGGCAGGAATCCAGTGGGAGAACAAGAGTCAAAGAAAGCTTTCATTTGAAAGACAATTTATTTATTGGCCAGGCAGAAAATCCTATTAAAAAGAGAGGAATTTCCATGACTGTGCTGCAGTATTCATTTTCAAGTATACTCTCAAGAAAATTGGGTGCTTGCATAAGATGAAACCATCATTTCAGATGGGAACTTGAGCAGGATGTGGGGCATGCACTGAGTTCCCCAAGAGAAGTCCCAAGAGGCACTTTGACTTGAGACACATCAGATTGCTTCCCTGTCAGAAATATCTATGAAAATATACTTAAAAAAACCCAACCAAACAAACAAATTTTTATTATTAAATGAACAGAATCTGATGAGTATGTCTGCTTCCTTGCAGGGAGTGAGTGTGCACAATGTTGGACATGACTCATATCACTCCCTTTCTGTTCATTTGGTATCGCTGTTCTGGCTAAAATAAGGTACTGACTCCTGCTATGCTAGAACAGCTAAATAAATGTAGGACAGGGAGCAGAGCTGAGCACTGATCTCCAGCTCTACTCTGGTGAATTTTTTGTTTGTTCACAGGCTAACTTGACCAATCTAACAAGTTTTTCCAAGACAGAGCCAAGGCATTCTTCTGGGGAGAGTTTTTCTCAGCAACTCCTCTCAGAATGCACCATGGGTGAACTTGACCCTCTAACACTGACATATCTTTAGACCACACACTAGTGTGAATAAAACACCCACACTCATTTCTGTGCCTTTCACAGCTGCAGAGCAAGCATTGTATTGTTTCAGAAAAAGAAGCTAAAGCTCCTCACCCCTCCCACCTCCCCAGATCATGATTCCATCACTGAAGGGGCACCAGCAAGGCTCTAAAGAACATGAAGGATGAGATGGGATTGCTACGGAAGGGACATGCTCTGGGTAGTGTGGGTATGAGACAGTCCATGTTATTCAGTGATAGGGACCAAACCTTCTCTATTATTATTGTTAATAGTGTGGACATAGACTTTGCTGTGTAGCTTGGAATAGACACTAGAATGAAAACTTCCCTCTACGTGCCCAAAGGAAAAAAAGCAAAGTTTTTTTCCCATGGAGAGTACTAGGTGGGAGCTGCACATCCAAGGTCAGCACCAGCTTGCAGGCAGAGGCAAGCTGCTGTGCCTAGCCCTAGCCACAACTGACAGGAAGGTTTTGCAAGTAAAATAGCTGACTGACCTGTTAGACTCTGGCCTGCACAAAGGTGGAGAGGCTTTCTGTATTGTGACATGTCACACTGACCCCAGCTGAAGAAGGGATCAGTTTTGCAATGTAAATGGCCCAAACTTTTTCACCTTGAGCATGGCAGAACACCTACAGATGCATACCTAAATGATCTCTTAGCCTCTCCTGTTTTGATTTGTACCTTCGTAGAATCATAGAATCACTTCAATTTCCTTTAAGATCATCAAGTCCAATCATTACATAACTACCAAGTCCACTACTAAACCACGTCCTTTAGCACATCTATGTGTCTTTTAAACACCCCCGGGAATGAACATCTTCCCTGAGGACCCTAATCTAGTGTTTGATAACCCTTTCAGTGAAGAAGTTTCTTCTAATATCCAGTCCAAATTTCTTATGGTGCAACTTCAGGCCACTTCCTTTCTTGCTATCAGTTGTTACTAGGGGGAAGATACTGACAACCACCTTGCTACAACCTCCTTTCAGGTAGTTGTAGAAAGCAATAAGGTCTCCCCTCAGCCTCCTCTTCTCCAGACTAAAGAATCCTAGCTCCCTCATTCACTCCTCATAAGACATGTTCTTCAGACTCCTTGATAGCTTCATTGTCCTTGTCTGGTCCTGCTCCAGGACCTCAATGTCTTTCTTGTAATGAGGACCTCTAAGCTGAACACAGTACTCACAGCCACAGTGTGGCCTAATCAGTGTTGAGTACAGTGGGACAATCACTTCCCTGGTCCTGCTTGTCACACTATTCCTGATAGAGGTCTTCTTGTCCACTGGAGCACACTGCTGGCTCACATTCAGCCAGCTGTTGATCAATACCCTTAGGTTTTTCTCTGCTGGGCAGTTTTCCAGCCACTCTTTCCCAAACTTGTAGCATTGCATGAGGTTGCTGTGACCCAGGTGCAGGATCCAGCACTTGACTTTGTTGAATTTCATACAAGTTGGCCTTGGCCCATTGATCCAGCCTGTTCAGATCCCTTTGCAGAGCCTTTTCCAGGTCATTGATAAAGGGACTAAAGGGAACTGAGCCCTGGGGAACACCACTAGTGACTGGCCACCCACTGAATTTAATTTCATTCGCCACCACTTTTTGTACCTAGACATCAGCCAGGTTTTATACCCAGTGAAGCAGCCACCCATCCAAGCCATGAGCAGCCAGTTTCCTCAGGAGGGTGCTGTGGAAGACAGTGTCAAAAACATTACTAAAGTCCAGCTAAAAAACATCAACTGCCTTTCCCTCATCCACTAAGTAAGTCACCTTGTTGTAGAAGGAGACCAGGTTTGTCAGCTAGGACCTTCCCTTCATGAATCCATGCTCACTTGGCCTGAGCACCTGGTTTCCCTGCACGTGCTGTATACTGGCACTCAAAATGACTTGCTCCATGACCTTCCCTGGCAGTGAGGTCAGACTGACAGGTCTGTAGTTCCCCAGATCTGTCTTCCAGCCCTTCTTGTAGGTGGGTGTCACATTTACCAGATTCCTGTCAACTGAGACCTTCCTGGTTAGCCAGGGCTGCTGGTAAATGATGGAAAGTGATCTGCTGGGCACTTCCACCAGCTCCCTCAGTACCCTTGTGTATTTGCCATCTGGCCCCATGGACTTGTGTATGTCTAAGTGATGCAGCAGGTCACTATCTCCTCTTGGATCGTGAGGGCTTCATTCTGCTCCTCATCTCTATCTTTCAGCTCAGGGGACTGGGTATCCTGTAAGCAATTGGTCCCACTACTAAAGACTGAGGCAAAGAAGGTATTGAGTACCTGAGCCTTTTCCTCATCTGTGACTGCTATGTTCCCCCCATGCATTCAGTAAAGGATGGGAATTCTTTTTAGTTCTCCATTTGTTGTTAATGTGCATGTAGAAACATTTGTTGTTGTCTTTAACAGCTGAAGCCAGATTAATTTCTGGTTGGGCTTTGACCTTTCTAATTTTCTCGTTGTGTAGCTTCACAACACCTTTATAATCCTCCTGAGCAGTTTGTCCCTTCTTCCAGCGACCATAAACTCTTCTTTTTTATCCTGAGTTGCAACCAAATCTCTCTATTCATCCAGGCTGGTCTTCTTTCCTGCTGCCTCACCTTTCAGCACATGGGGACAGTCTGTTCTTGTACCTTTAAGACTTACTCCTTGAACCTTTAGGATTGCCTTCCATGGGATTCTGTCAATCAGTCCCCAAAACAGGCCCAAATCTGCCCACTGGAATTCCAAGGTGGCAGTTCTGCTGACCTCCCTCTTTACTTCTCCAATAACAGAGAACTCCATCATTTTATGATTGCTGTGCCCCAGATGGCCTCCAGCTGTTACATCATCCACAAGTCCTTTTCTGTTCACAAAGAGCAGGTCCAGCAGGGTGCTACCCCTGTTTGGCTGGCTCACCAGATGTGTCAGGAATTTATCCTTTACCCAGCTCCTTTGCAGAAGATATGCTGTCAGTTACTTCATCTTAGCCACAGGCTGGAAGATTTTAGCCAAGGAAGATGTGTCTTCTATAAATCGCTTAATTCAATGATAAAGCACTCATATGACCATATCACAAGATACTTTAACTGGAAAAAAACCAGCCAGAATAGTCACCTAGAGATGATGAGGTCTTAATTCTGAAGTGCCATGACCTTTTAGGTGATGGGAAATCCCCAGATTGTCTTGGGAACGGATTTTTCCTCTTTAATGATGCAGATGTTGATAATAAAAATTAACCTAGATATCTCTAAATACAAATGGCATGCCCCTGCTGTGGTTCACTTACAAGGAAACTGGTCCAAATGCCTTTCTAGATCTAAGGTCTGAAAGAGAAATACAGTATGCAAAGCGATTACTATAATCCATTGACTTCCAAAACCAAAAGAGAACAACAAGCAATTATGAGAGTAAATAAAATCATAAAATGGCAGTATGCCAAGCTGTGTATCAGCTGGGTCTTTTTACTGGTCTGTTGGCAAAATAAAGAGGGTTAGGGGAATGATTCATCTGTTGATTGGAAAATCTACTTTAATGTTGTAAGGAAATTTAACAACATTTAATAAGCAATAATTTGCTGTGGAAAAGCTTCTGTTCACTTACAGCTTCACTTCCCTTCTTGTAAACTGTGGAGCAGAAGAAACAGCCTAGCTCTGATCTCAGTCTCTCATCACCAGGTTGTGTCTGCTTGGGTTTGCTATGGTCCTAAGGATTGGGGTCATACTAGCAACAACAAAATATGTGGCATATTTTCATAGGAGAAAATCCTGTTTCTGCTGCGGCTGTCAGTGACAATTTTATTCTTGCTTGCAGTGCAGTCAGAGTTTTAACCTTTCCTACAAGTTTTGTTTCTTTCTATATGATGTCTGGATTTTTCCTATACCAAGTTTGGACTCATAATGCTGCTGAAGTTGCAGTTTTAAAAATATCTGTGGTCATCAGGCCCATGCCTGAGTTGTAGTGAAGGCAGTAGGGAAGATCACATTGTTCAAACTCAGACTTCAACACCCTATACCCCCCCACACACACATCCTGTTATCAGCGCAGCCAGCAGCTCCTTTCCTCATAGGCCCTGGTGGGGCTCCAAACCCTGCAGCAGGGAGCTCCTGGCAAACTGCCCATCCACTATCTCATCTCTTTCCTGGACTTGTTCAGCCCAAGACGCTGCTTTGTCTTCATCTCGCAAAAGCCTGATGCCACCAAACACCTTAGGAAAACTCAAACTTCACTCTGCTCAGCAGTCTGGTGGGGATCTAGGTAGCAGGTTTGTATATGTGTTATGTGGTTATGCCTCCCCTCTATGCATAATTGCACTGCGTTGGTGTTTGGCAAGTGCCATCTGGTTTTCATTTTCTTTCACAGTGTAATTCATCACCTCCACCCCCACAGATTTACAGTGTAACTGCTTTTCTGCTTTCAAGACAATTTCAGTCACAGTGAGTGTGTTTTGATTTATTTTAACGAATCCAGCAGACACTACCATCAAATCATTCTCATTTAAATTAAAAGGCATTTGATTTTCAAATTTTAGCAAGATAAGACTACTCATAAAATCTTAACAGGTAAAGTAATAAGATGTTAAGAAGACAAAAGGACCAACCAAAAAGTATCTGCTCACCAGAATCTATAAAATACTCTAGAGAAACATCTTTATTGTGCATTCTTGAGA
Organism: Indicator indicator; assembly: GCF_027791375.1. Classification (NCBI taxonomy): domain Eukaryota; kingdom Metazoa; phylum Chordata; class Aves; order Piciformes; family Indicatoridae; genus Indicator; species Indicator indicator. The sequence continues at coordinate 28,104,123 of NC_072010.1, read as the reverse complement.
CTTCCAGTGAAAACTTTTCTCCCCTTCACTTAAGCATATACACTGGAAACACCATCAGACATAGCTATAAGGAAATCTGTAAAGAGAGAATAAGATCTGCAGAAGCAGCCCACCTCTGGTTACAAGGATTATTTTCTTTCTTAGTAACACCAGAAGCCCACTTTGCACTGATTTTATGTTCTCCTCAGCTCTGTCTTAGGGTTCACTTTGTACAACAGTTATTTTCATTGAGTGATATTGTGTGTTGAGGTATTGTGACTCATGAACAGGATTAGCAGGTGAAAGAGACATTGTCGAAACCCATTACGTTACATGCATATATGCACATTTAAAATCTTATTAAGTCCACTAACTCAAGGAGACAAAAACCTAGGAAGTGTCAGAATTAGTGCCATCTGTATTACCCTAAATCTGTCCTTTCCACACATGCATCATGGCTATAATCTTTAATAACATGATGCCAATTTACTTTCTCCCCAGGGGCTCTTGCCTTATTCATTGTCCTCTCCTGGATTCTCCTCCTCTAGCTCCCTGTTTCTCAGACATGCCCAGGCTCACTGCACAGCCAAACATGCACATAATTTCCATGGGAATAACAAGTGGAAATTATCTCATGCAGAGGATGTGCCTTTTGCTGAATTTAGAGCCATATTTAGTAGGAAGACATTAGAGTTTCTCCATGTTTTATAATTCTTCTATACAAGTAAGAAGCAATATATTCTCTTAGAAGTCACTGATTTCAGCAGAAGATAAAGCAAATCCACTACATGGATGATTTCAGCCTGAACAGTTCAGTTTCAGAGGTCAAAAGCAAACAAAACCAGCATCTAATCAAGGACAATGTTAGAAACTCTCAGCTTGGTGACAAAATTGGCTTTACTTTTCACACAGTTCATATTTTCATACGGCCACCATAGTCCCTGGGTGTTTCTTCAGGAGCGTTGTTGAGAGGAACGGAACACCAGAAGCTAGGGTCTAACACTGATCTCAAGTAAGACATCTGTATAACACTGGAAGGATCAGGGCTGTTTGTCTTGCCCTGTCCCTCTCTGGGTAGTCTGGCAGTGGCTGGGTTGCTGCAAAGCAAATGTCTCCCATGGTGGGCACTGGGAGAGCTCCCCAGGATGTGGGGAGGCACCTGTGCTCCTTGGGGGGTGCAGGAGCAGCAACCAGATTACCTTTTTGTTTCATTCCCCTCCTTTGTGCAGTGAGCAGGAAAACAAAAAGTAAGGGACAACACAAGGCTCCAGGTTTGCTTTCATCTGGTAAAAAAACTAAGACCAGGCAATCAAAGGAACTGCAGTAGCTAAAATAGTCTTATCCCTTAACAAGAACAAATCAACTCAATCCCATTGATCCCACAGTTTCTGGGTTGCCAGCGTTGCTTCAGTTTTACCCTTCATCCTTCCCCCACCGCATCTGATTATCTCTAAAAAAGGCTAATAAATTCTCTGCTGAGTTTCAGAAAGCAGCAGCATTTGCATTTTGAACACCCAGGCGTTCAGGATGCAGCCCATTTAATTATTACGCTTCAGAGGATGTACCCAGTTTTGCCACTCAGCCTTGCCAAGGAGCATGGACTGACAAGGGATGAGCAGTGGGATTACTGGCCACTCGGCCTGCTGGTGTTTATTTAAATATCACCAATCGCCACTCCTGATCTGGAGCCTATCCTACACTTCAGATTTGGAACCGTTATCCCCGGGATAGCTCTTTAAATAGGTGCCCCACTAATCACATTTAATTTGACTAGGCTTGTATAAAGCTTTATCTAACAAAAAGGATATGTTTCCAGGCTGCCACATGGACTCATACTTTCATTAAATGCCACTAGATTTCTTGACTTTGAATGCTTTGTTTGCTTGGATTCACCTCTCACAACATTACAGTGAAAATTAAATCTTTCCACAGGCTAACACATATGTTTATAATAACATTTTTAGAAGGTTCTTAGAATTTCCTTCATCTTAATTTTTCCCATGTTTCCATTATTTGTAATGTGCTTATGTTAAGCTCTCTTTGCAAGGCACAGGTCTCATTTCATGTTCTCTATAATGCCAAGCACTTTTTGGTTTTGTCTTGAAATAATTACAGGGTTTGAGATTTTTAGATCAAGCTACAAATGTTTCTTCTGTGATAAAGATTTTGGGTCAGGCAGCTATGACTTCTTTCTTATCCTAGATGAAATTTCCCCCCAGGCAAAATAGTGAGAAATGAGGATATTGTAAGATATATTAAAAACCCATATACTGGAATTAACACAGTGAGTTAGACTGGTGCAGTATTTCTTGGCACATGTGAGCTGATGTAATGGATTCCTGACACCAAAATAGACCTCCTTTTGAAAGCATGGAGCCTTCATATTGGCTTATTTGCCTCTGAATATATACTACATAATACTGATTATATAATATATAATACTGAATTATATACTGCTTTTCTTTTACACCAGCCCATTCTCTTTGCAATAGCTGCCAGGGCAAGGGCTGTCTCTGTTGCATGTATGCACAATGCAAACACAGCAGGGAACTGCTGCTGATATTGAGTGGCTTTGGCAATTTCATTATTCCACTCTTCTCTCCCAGTATGCCTGTGACCCAGACTAGATCAATAAAAATTAAATAAAAATAACATACATATGTATGAGTGTTAGATTGCACATACTGAATCTGCTACATACACCTCTCCTGAAATATTTGTCTATATACACTCTGTGTGTGTGTGTGTGTGTGTTCATGTTTAGAAGATGCAATACGTAAAACCTGGAATTTGTTACATGACATGGTTTTGGAGTAAGTTGAGATTTTCTGGGAGAGGTAATATCCTTTGTTATGGCTAGTGAGATAGTTGTTTAAAAAAGAAGGCCTTGCATACCCAGAAGCTGGAAGCTGGTCTCCCATTTTAAACTGCCACACGGGCACTAACAGGAGATACAATCTTTTCCTTGCAGATCACAGTATCACAGTATATCAGAGGTTGGAAGAGACCTCAAAAGATCATCAGATCCAACCCCACTATCAAAGCAGGATCACCTAGGATAGTCCACACAGGAACATGGACTATCCTAAGTGGTGGGTTTTGAAAGTCTCCAGAGAAGGAGACTCCACAACCCCCTGGTGCAGCCTGTTCCAGTGCTCTGCCACCTTCACTGTAAAGACGTTTCTCCTCATGCCTAGGTGAAATCTTCTATGTTCTAGTTTGAAGCCATTGTTCCTTGTCTTATCAGTGTGAACCAGCAAAAAGAGCCTGGCCCCCTCCACTTGACACCCACCCCTCAGATATTTATAGACATTGATCAGATCCCCTCTCAGTCTTCTCAAGACTAAACAGCCCCAGGGATCTCAATCTCTCTTCATAGGAGAGATGCTCAAGTCCCCTAATCATCCTCATGGCTCTCCATTGGATTCTCTCCAGCAGTTCTCTGTCTCTCTTGAATTGGGGAGCCCAAAACTGGACACAGTATTCCAGGTGTGATCTCACTAGGGCAGAGTAGAGAGGTAGAAGAACCTCCCTAGACCTGCTGGACACACCTTTCTTAATGCACCCCAGGATCCCATTGGCTTTCTTGGCCACAGGAGCACATTGTTGTTCCATGGAGAACTTGCTGTCCACCAGCACTCCAAGGTCTTTCTCTGTGGAGCTGCTTTCCAACAGGGCAGCCCCTAACCTGCACTGGTGCCTGTTGTTATTTCTCCCTGGATGTAGGACCTTGCACTTGTCCTTATTAAACTTCATGAGGTTTGCCTGCACCCAGTTCTCCAGCCTGATGATGCTCTACAGGTCATTATGAGTTTTACAACAGTAGCATGATTGCTTCCTCTGTTGGATAGGGAAGGTGGTGCTTAGAGAGCAGCTGTCAAGATTGTAGAGCCCTCAGGTTTGGTGCAGAACAGGAAGGGCATAGGAAGAAGCAGGAATGATGCACTAGACCTTATATGACTGCTTTGTAGAGCTGTGTGGGTTTCACAGCACCTGGCAGCCTTCCTAAGACAGCCTGGTGGCCCCTCCTAGCTGGCCAGCAAGTCTGCCTTTTCACATAAGCTGTGTCTTTCTTTGCAATACTTGGTTACAAAAAGAGACTTTTTTAACATAAACCACTCCAGTACTGTCATGGTTTCCTGACCTGCATCTGCCCTCCTCTCCCACGCACTGCTGGGGAGCTGTGTGCAGGACAAAGACTTGTGCATTGCTAATAACTGTGTGGGAATAGAGAAACAGTGATCAGAAAGCAGCAGGGCAGAAAGAAGGTAAGTACATGCTGGGGGCTCTGCGTGGCAAATCTCTGCAACTGGGTGAGCTCCAGAGGTAGATCCACAGTGGTCAGATGGGGACAGGGTTGACTGGCCACACTAAGCAGCAGTCATACAGCTCCACTGCATCGGGGGAGGTAGTGGCTGTCACATACATGCAGGGACCACAGGGCATGTAGGTACCACATGAAGCACAGGACCCCCTGAGGGACTTTCTCATCACCAGTGCACTGGGGTGACCCTATACTCCACAGAGAGCTGGGGTGGGCCACCCAAATGGTGCTCCAACATGGCAGCTGTGTCCCTAAGCACTTGGAGCAGCAGGGAGGTAGAGGTGCTATGAAATACTTATCTGCTATTAATCATAACAGCTTGACTCTATTAACAGGAACAGCTTAATTAATAAAAGGTGTTTGATAAATATTGGCTGTGTCCCATGTTTCCACAAAACTCAATTGTCTATGAGAAAGAAGGCAATCTATGACAAGGAGACTGGACAAAATGAAAATCAGGACCTCACTGCTGCACCATGCATCCCTGTAAGAACAGAGGCCAGCATTTTCAAATTAATTGAAATGTGCCACTTTTTAAGTTGTCCCAAATATTTTTAATTCCTCTAGCTTGTTATCTGGCTTATAGATAATTTAAACTTTCTTTCTCCTGTTTTTGTTTGGTAGCATCCACTCTCACAAAGCCCTGTTAAGGCAACACCCTGGAGGCACATTATGACAACCCTTAGTTACAGTATAATGTTCCACTCTCAGAACAATTTTCTAAAGTTTTCATTCCTAAAAGCTCTGAAATTAGATTGGGCATGAAGTAAGATGCTGCAAGCCTTATTACAGAGCTAGGGTGGAATATGCTAGGCAGAATCATTCCTCCCTCTTCCCTCTGAATTCCAGGTCTTCTCAATTGATTAAAGACAGATTTCTGCTTTAAGATTTATACACATTGAAGCACAGACCCCTCATACGATGATATCTTCCTTCTTTCCTCTTTTTAGCATCCCTGTAGAGATAAATATGGGCATTTGCTTGTGGATCAGTTACCCATTGCTATGAACATTGCAGCTGGGAAGAGGCCCTATTTTGGAGCTAACAGTCATCTTGTGCCTGCTGATTCCAGCTACACCAATGCACAGGAAAAAGAACCAGCATGAACATCAGCATTATGCTTTGCCTGAAAATTACTAAAACATTTGAAGGAGCACCTTCATTTTAATTCCAAGATTTTTCAAGTACTCAAATCTTTGAACAGAAATTAGCCTATGTTTGTGCTACTGCCATGATGTGTTACAGAAAAATGTAGTGTGTTTTGCAATTTTGTTACCTGATGCAGCAGGTATAGTGCTTTTCATCTCTGGGACAGTGGATGGGTGCCATAGTCAGCCAGAGCACGCCCCTTGGGGAGAACATCAAAACTGACCAGACTGAAGTATGGGTAACCCCTGGCCTCCTTTGCCAAAACCTTTGATTTTTGGTTAAGATCAATGAACTGACTTTGTGACTGTATGTTCAGAAAGCACCTTCAACACTAAAACCTTAGAGTATTTGCAAATTTTTATTTTCTTTTCAAGCTAGCTTCTTCTGTGTAACAGCACATGCCTCTGCCCATCTTCATTCTCCACCCCACCTTTGCACACCAGCAGGGTGTACAGCCCCACAGTGTTCTGAAGCTAAACTAGTTCAGAGCAGTGGCTATAGGGAAAAAGGTCTGTTCATACAGATGCCTTAAAGGATATAATGCTGATGATACTGAACATGGCAGCTGGATACATCAAGGATTTTAAAGACCCTTCTTGCCTTTCCCTGCTATTTCTAGTTCCACAGCCTTCCTAAGATTAGTAGGGGGAAGAAGAATCAGATTTGCCTGCAGTATTCAAAATGAACATGCACTAGAATTCATACAATTACCTTACAGTGCATTCTGTTTGACCATCTGCTATTTTCCAAGTACTGCCCATTGTTCTCATTGTTTACAGACTGCCACTGAGTTTGTAAGTTGATATGTTCATGAATCATTTTTTTACAAGTCTGGGCAAATTCTTAATGGCAAAATATATCAGAGCTATCGTAGTCTATGTATAAAATTAGACTTCTTTTTACTGATTGTACCTATTCCTTCTGCCTTTTTATTGGCCAGTCATTCAATCTCATGATATCCTTCTGCAACTCTTTCCATCTTTTGTCTTTACTCTCAAGCCTGACTAGCTTGCCCCGACTTTGCAAGTCCATTTCCAGATCATTTATTAATATATTGAGCAGCAATGATCTACTTATTAATATACTTAAAGTCTTCTGATTAGTCTTCCACAATTATCCTTTCTTTCTTATTCCACACAATGTCTTTATGGACACTTGGCAAGAGACGTTGAAAGAAGTCTTTTGAAAATTCAAGCAAACTTTATTAGCCACATCATCCTAACATAGCTGCTCAGGGATTCTTTGAAAGGTCCATAATAGATTTTGTGATTGCATACCCATTAAATCTAATCTTTCATTATGGTTCATATCAGTTGGTCAGGTAGAGCCATCAGTTCTGTTAGAATCTTCACACATAAGTGTGTTTGGGTTTTTTGGTTTTGTTTTTCTTTCTTAAACCCATATATGACTTTTTTTCTTTCCTCTGGTGTGGAGGCAGTTCTAAGCAGAAGTTAGTATTTCAGAAATCATTTGAAAATACTTAATGACCATAATGAAGTGAACACCTGCTAGCAAGTTATCAGTTTGTTTTAATAAGACATTTACTGACACTTCAATTTCAGCCAGATCTTCCAATTAACACTGTCAAAAAATGTTAACAGCATGGGAATTTTTAGAAAACTTCACTATCTATTCTGCTCTATTCTTCCAGAAGGAGTCCTTTACACTTTGACCACCTAGTCACCCAAATCCTTTGACAACTGTCAGAGACAGTATCACAGTATCACAGTATATCAGAGGTTGGAAGGGACCTCAAGAGATCATCAGGTCCAAACCCCCTGCCAGAGCAGGATCACTTTAGGGTAGTCTGCACAGGAACACATCCAGGGGGGTTTGGAAAGTCTCCAGAGAAGGAGACTCCACAACGCCCCTGGGGAGCCTCTTCCAGTGCTCTGTCACCCTCACTATAAAGTTTCTTCTCATGTTGAGGTGAAATCTTCTATGTTCTAGTTTGAACCCGTTGTTCCTTGTCTTACAACTGTGAACCACTGAAAAGAGCCTAGCCCCCTCCACTTGACACCCACCCCTCAGATATTTATAGACATTGATCAGATCCCCTCTCAGTCTTCTCTTCTCAGTACTGTACTGAGAGCTAGTAGCAGAAACAAATTCAGCCCCATCAGACCATGTGGAGATAGTGCTAGACCTGTACAGTACACAGACAGGTTTAGTGCTTGCAGTTCTAATACTCAGACTTCCTGTCATATAATAAACACTCTTTTGGATTTGTTTGTCTTTAATAAAAAGTACTATGAAAACATTGTGAAATTAAAGCCTCACCAGTTTTCCACTGCAAGGCAAGTTTTACAATATATGAAGTTTAGGCAAGGAATAGAACAAGTGATGATTCAGTCACCATCTGTAAATGACTCCATGTGGGATAGGAAAAAAAAATTAGTTCCAGATTAGGTCTCTAAGGTAGCTGAAAACAGAAAATGTAAGGTTGAAGACATATGAAGCCTTCCATTTCCAATTATGTTTATTGACTAATAGGAAGGATTGAAATATACAGACCTTAGTTATTCAAGTCTTTGTTTGAAAGAGATCCTATTATAGCTCAGACAGAATTAATAGGCTTATTCCTGATGTAACTGGGTGAAGTTTTTTACCCCTGTTTTCCAGATCCAGTTACACAATTATATTTGATTTCCAGGGCCTCAAAACAGGTGATCTTATGCTAAAGAACATCTACTCAACATCTCATTTGTATCAGGGTTACCTTAATGTGGTAACTGACCATCCTGTGTGCACAAATTACTATTTGTGCACACATTAATATGCCTGACCAACCTAGTGGCTTTCTATGATCAAGTGGCTATGTCAGTGGATAAGGGATGACCTGTGGATGTGATCTATCTGGACTTCTGCAAGGTCTTTGACACGGTCCCCCAAAACATCCTACTTGCCAAGTTGGAAAGATATGGATTTGATGGGTGGACTGTTTGGTGGATAAGGAATCAGATGGATGGTTGCATGCAGAGGGTGGTGCCCGATGGCTTGAACTCCAGATGGAGAGCAGTGACAAGTGGTGTCCCTCTGGGGTCCATTACTGGAACCTATGCTGTTTAATATTTTTATCAATGATATAGACAGTGGGATTGAGTGCACCATCAGCAAGTTTGCAGATGACACCAAGCTGAGTGGTGTTGTTGATAACACCAGAGGGACCTGGACAAGCTGGAGAGGTGGGCCCAGGTCAACCTCATGAAGTTCAATAAGAGCAAGTGCAGGGTTCTGCACCTGGCCAGACCAATCCTCACTACCAATACAGACTGGGGGATGAGGTGATAGAAAGCAGTCCTGTGGAAAAGGACTTAGGGGTGCTGATGGACAAGAAGCTGGACACAAGCAGACAGCATGCGCTTGCAGCCCAGAAGACAAATCATAACCTGGGTTGCATCAAAAGATGTGTGGCCAGGAGGTCAAGTGAGGCGATTTTGCCACTTTGGTCTGGTGAGACCTCATCTGGAGTACTGCATCCAGGTCTGGGAGCCCTCAATATAGGAAGGACATGGACCTGATGGAGCTAGTCCAGAGAAAGGCCATGAGAATTATCAGGGGATTGGAACACCTCTGCTATCAGGACAGGCTGAGGGAGTTGAGATTGTTCAGCCTGGAGAAGAGGAGGCTCTGGGGAAACCTAATAGCAGCCTTCCAGTACCTGAAGGGGCCTACAAGAAGGATGGTGAGACTGTTTACAAAGGCCTATGGTGATAGGTCAAGGGGCAACAGTTTCAAACTAGAAAAAATCAGATTTAGATTGGATGTTAGGAACAGGTTCTTTACTATGAGGGTGGTGGAACACTGGAACCAGTTGCCCAAGGATGTGGTTTGGGCTCCATCCCTGGAGATATTCAAGGTGAGGCTCGACAGGGCTCTGGGCAACCTGATCTAGTTGAGGATGGCCCTGCTTACTGCAGAGGGGGTTGGACTGGATGACCATCAGAAGTCCCTTCCAACCCATACCATTCTATGATTCTATGTTCCTACTTTAAAATTTCAAATAAACAACATGACTTTGAAGCTTTATGAACACTGAAAGGCTCAAATATTTATAGTCCCTTAACCTGAAGAAAAGTCAGTCTTCAAACTTCTTTATTACAACTGCTAGGAATATAAAATTGGAGCAAGGTTTTTAGATAAAGGCTGAGAAAGAAGGCGTGGAAGAAAACTGGTGAAGGAGATCCACTAAGCTTAGCTCTAATCTCTCTCAGGGTCACCTCTGCAGGGAAATATAATGGCATTGCTCTCTTGGTATAATTATGCTGCTACAGTTATGCTATTATAAATTATTGTGTTTCCAAAGCAACATATCAGAAGAAATTCCGCTGAAATCAATGCCATAAGGACTAAAAGAATCAATTCACCATACCCAGTTGACCCTGGACACTGCATTACTGATTTTTTTTTCCTAGGAAAAGCAATGGAAATAAATGATAGATATAAATCCAACATTAATATGCAAAAAAAAAAAAAGTAATAGAATTCTCTGATTATGTTTAAAGCACTCTATTTTGAAAAGAGAAAGGAAGTCTGGAATGATTAATTATCTTTGTCCATTTATTCCAAGTTTCCAGAAATCAACAGCTATTTGCATTTGCTAGTATAATACACTGAGAATGCCAAGCATCAGTGGGGATTTGGTGCCCTCTTATGTATTAAACAAGCAGCTTCAGCAATTGCAAACACTGGTGATCGATCACTTGTGAAGGCTTCTCGAGTTACAAACTGTTAGGCAAGTTTAGTGTCAATGAATTACTTTAATGCTTCAAAAAGGTTAATAACCACTTTCAGGTGGTGAGCTTACACTTAATGAGCAGACCCACAGACATACCTGCACACCTTCCACTTCAGCTTTTATTAAGACACTTCAGCCTCACTGAGCTGATTGTGCATGGCACAAATTTGATTCAGGCTTCTTTTGTTTTGGCCAGACAGACATTGTTAGTAAATTGCTGGCTACAGTAACACAGGAAAAAGGGGCTGGTTCGCATGTCAGAACAATCAAGATGAACTGTAGTAGCAGACCGTAGAATCAGAGGAGAGAGGATTAGATCATTTGGTCATAGCTTGCTGGAACATCATTCTAACCTAGCCACTTACCCAAAGAAAAGGATTAATTAAAAAAAAAAAAAAACCACCACCAAACAAACTAAAAACCATCTGCAAAGTTGGAGACATCAAAACACAAAACATGGCTTATTCCTGTGGAATATTCTTGGATAGTCCTGTGATTATTTCTCTTACTTAGAAGTTGGCACTTACTCACTAAAATCAGATTTTCAGGGGGTTCTAGCAATCATGTTAGGTTTTCTTTCTTGCCTAGTTAACGCTGTAGTGCAATGTAGTGTAGTGTAGTGCAGCATAGTGTAATACTTATGCAAGCATTTCTAATCTGTGGGGATTCTTAGTCTTCTGAGAACTAAACAGATTGCTTGGTAAATCTTTTCTGGAAATAAAACATGATTCTATATTAAGAAGTGTTTTGTTGGCCTGATTTCCTTATTAGTGTTTAAAGAATATAAAGTTTAAATATGTCTTTTATACTTGGCACTTATGTAATTTATTACCCCATCTTAGTAATTACTCAAACATCTGGGAGAAATATTTGTGCCTTTTTGATACATAAATCAGGATGCAAAAGAGATGAGGTACAGAAATACTAACACATAAAGACAACATGGAATTTTAGACTACATTTGAATTGGTATTGGAAATTATTAAATACCTTATCAAAGTGCTGAGGACCCCGTATTTGGAAAAGTAATCCACTCCAATGGAATATTATTGGTATTAGAACAGAAATGAAGAGTCCAAGCCTTTCATAGTGCTCCGTTTATTTTATCAAATTATGCTATAATGCAAATTTTCAGAAACCAGTTTCAAGTTGATACATAATAAAATCTTCAGATAATTAGCAAGTTAGTGCACAAATCAGTAATTTTCTCATTCTGGTCATAGACACAGAGGTAAAAAGGAGTCTAAACATCTTCCACTAGTTAATAACATCCCTTTTTATCACAGACACCCAAATGCCTAGAGGCAGAACACTTTTCAGTAAAGCCAGACAAAACTGCATGAATGCTCCCATTTCTAGGGGCTGCAAAAGCCCACGTAAAAAGAGACTTGAGAACAAATTCACACAGCAAATGCAAATTTCTAGGAATAACTTACTCATCAACATCCAAAATTGCACTACTCCTTTTATGGAACACAGAAGCATGTTCCTGGAGAGCTTCGAGTTCTGTTTTAAATGGATGTAACAAAGGAAAAAATAAATAGAGAGAATGTGGTGAGGAAGGATGAATATGCCTGGACTCCTTACATCACCAAGATAAGATCAAATTAGTTAATGATATTATTGTAATATTCTCAAAAAAGAAATTCACCTTGTGTAGGTGAAAAATAGTTAAAATGCACACAAAGCAGAGCTCCCTGAGCTAACGGAAACTTAGAAAATCCACACAATACACTGCAAAGCAATGTGGACCTATCCATCGAGATCTAGAGAAAGTACTGCTGTTTTTACAGACAATAAATATTGCTTACTAGCTCCCATTCAAGGTCATGCAAATGATGGACCACATTTGCTAGTGTAAAACCCTGAAGTTCAGGTTCTAAGGCCTGCCTGAGAGCAGCCCAGTAAGACCTGCTTTTGTTATTGTGGATGTAACCAACAACAAAGCATTCACATTGAATACATTTATCTTAAATACTACTGAAATCAGGCCATCAGGTTCCACAGCTGAGTTACTTTCCACAGAAAATATGAATCTGAATTTTCTGGACAGCTTTTCCACCTGCTGACCCACAAATTTGTGATCATAGTTTAAAACCTGCCAAATCAAGAATTTGCTTTTGATAACATTCCCTGAATTGAATGCTTCCCATGAGAATAATTCTATTTCTCATATTCCCTTTCTAAGGAAGTAGAAAAAAAAATGCCTCTCTTAGCTGGTACTTAGCATTAAAATAGTACACACAGTAGAATCAGCATGTGGAAACAGCAAAAATCCTCCCAAATGTTTTGAAGAGCTAGTAGATAGATAAATATGGAATGTGGGTCCACAGAGGTAATCAGTTATTCACTGTCTCATTTCTGCCCTGCCATTTTCCCCATCCCATTTTCCTATACCCAGTTCCCTCTACACTATAAAGTGAACTACCTTAAAATCTTGTAGCAACAACATGTAAAGAAAACAGAACCTCCCTGGAGTGGGAATGGAAGGAAACAACACTTTTTATGACAGAGCTTGAAGACATCAGCTAAGATAAAGTGTAACAATTTAACTCTAGACACTAGTGGAGTCGATGAATTCTAACTTCTGGATATAAATCAGTCAGAAATCCCCAAATCAAAACAATGCACTGACAGATCTTCAAGGAAACAGAGGGAAAATCAGGTGTCTCCCAGTCCCTAATGCTGATTTAAGACTTTCCTAGCAAACTGGAATTTGCTTATTTTGAAGAACTTCAGTGAGTTGAGCTTCCACATATTCCACTATGAAATCTCTCAGAACACAACTCATGCTGATATACATAAAATCAGGTTAAGAATTGATTTTAGTTAAGAATCAGTACTTGACTGCTGTGCATGTATTTTTAAAGTGCCTGATACCAGTTTAACTTAAGGTTACTGCATACTTCACCACTTTAGCCAGAGGTGAAATCTTAGATTTCAGTGCTTATGTCATAAGGCACCTAAGGTAGATGCCAATATCAGCACTGACATCAGTATCCAGCAGCATCTTAATTCAACATAATGCATTCCTATATTCAGTGTTAGGCACTATCAGCACAACTGATCTAAAAAAAAACCTAAAAATCAAAAACAAGTGAAGAAACATTAAAAGGAGGTGCTTGCCTTTCCTGAAATATTTCAGGCAGCAACACACACAGGCTAAGCAGAAGAGCCCCAAGACGACCCCCTGTATTTAGGAACAGCAGCTGTGTTTGTAAAGTTTTATATAATAAAATTAAGCTGCCTTTCAAAGTCATTTTCTGATTGCCAGCCACAAAAGGAAAACCGACCATAGCATTACTAAAATGAGTAACAGCTTGTCTTGGTTTCAGCTGGAACAGAGTTAATTTTCTTCCTAGTAGACAGTACAGTGCTGGTTTGGACTTGGTGTGAGAACAAAGTTGATAACACACTGATATTTTAGTTGTTGCTACGTAGTGTTTATGCTATATCAAGGACTGTTCAGCTTCTCATGCCCTGTCAGCCAGTTGGCTGAGGTGGGGGTCACAAAAAGTTGGGTCACAACACAGACAGGACAGCTGACCCAAACTGGACAAAGGGATATTCCTTATCATACAATGTCAAGCTCAGTACACAAACTGGAGGGAAAGCTGTCCTGGGCCACTGATGGGTAACTAGCTGGGCATTACTTGCTTTTTATATTCTAATCATTTTTTAATTATTATTCTCTTTATTATTATTTTATTCCTTTTCTGACCTATTGTCTTTATCACAACCCATGAGCCTTAGTATTTTTATTTCATGATTCTTTTTGCCATCCTGCTAGGAGTGTGGAGAGAGACTGAACAAGTGGCTGTCTGGTGAAGGTTTAGTTGCTGGATGGGGTTAAAGTGACACAGCTCAAGATAAAATACTTCCCCAGCACTGCAGCACAGCCAGGACAGATTCTTAATTCTACAGTTCCGGAAGTACAATATTCTGTACTTGCCCAACAAAAGAGATACAGATACTACAGAAAACTCAATGAAATGTGCTCACAGGTCTTGTATATCACACAGCTTGTGCCATGGCAGTTGTGGGAAACCATCAGCTCAAGGGCATGTACTTTTGTACTTGCTGTGCTCCAATCTCTGCAACATAGATTGCTCCACTCTTCATGTCGACATCCACAAGGTGTGGTTTGGTTTCATCTGCCAGCTGGATTGTGTTGACCATAACACAGTCCCTAATAGAGCCAACTGGTGGTGCTGCCAAGATTGCTAACCGGTTGATATTCAGCTGAGCTACAATCAGGTATTTGTAATCAGCAGTAAATCTGTGAAAGAGAAATACATTTTGAATTGTGAACTCCCTATGAATACAACCATGTACTTTTAAGCATACAAAACCTCCTTAACAGTCAAGTTTTGGAAGGTTACCACAGACTAAATGAATGAAACACTAAGAATTAAATCACAAGCCTTGGTCTACCTGTTGGCAGCTCCTTGAGACAGATTATGCTACAGAAAAGTCATTCACGACAATCTCTCTTCCTACAAAAGCTGCAACAGTAAGGTTGACAACACACAACAACCTTAAAATAAGTTTCTAATCCTCTACTCAAATCCATAGGACTCGTTAAAAAGCCAGGAATTCCCTGTCAAGATACAGCTGCACAAAGCTTTGCATGTGATTAGGGCCCAGCGTGCTTTTAGTTATACTGGATAGCTCCTTGTCATCAGGCATTAAATAGCAACATTTTAATTCACCAGTAAATATACACTTGATTTACATAATTGCATGCTTCTAGAGTTGTTCAACAATACCTGACAGAATAGGGTCCATCTTCTGAAAAACAGCTGCTCCAAGACCCAAGCCATTCCCCTGTGACTTTATCAAAAACTTGGATTCTTTTGTTGTCTCTGTCTGCAACCCATACCTGTTAAGAACAAAAATTGTGGCTGTTCACAAATAGAACAAATCCAATGTATTAGTTTCTTACATGAGCAAAGTATCCTGTAGTAAAAATGGAAGCATACCCTAGAAGAATGTGTCTCCCCACTCAAAACTACGTTAAGTAAATATGAGTTTCAGGTATAAAATAAAACTAGCACATAGTTAAGATATACAGATTATTTTATACTACTTTAACAGTGAAATCGGTGCCTTCTCTTCATTTTTGTGGCTATGATAAGGACATATTTAGTAGGTATTTTCCCCCCTTCCAGTGAGGATGTATTCCTACCTATTTAATTCTAAAGATACTGCTCTGTCAACAGCTAACGATTTCTTTTTCAGCAGTAGTCTCATTTCATGATCCAGGCCCATAATGACTGGATCTGCAAACACTCTTGGTATGTGTGATGCTACTATAAATACTGAACAACTTTAAGAGCTTTTCAGCGTGTTTTTGTGTAATCAGTTTGGTGGAGCTTGTCTTTGTCCCACCTATTCCTAACTGGGTTTCCAAACAATGCAAGCTAGCAATACCACTGGTTCCAGTGAAGGCATTTCTTATACTACAATTATGGAAGTGTTAGGTGTTGACAACCCATCAGTCTCACCAACAAGCTTCATTAGTTTTCTGGGATATCACCCAAAAGGGAACAATAAACAGGTTGGCTTGAGATCTTTCATCAGTGTTTTTAAATAAAACACTACTACAGCATTCTCTTAGACTTCTGAGGAATTAACAATTTTAACCTAGGCTGACGATTGACACTACACTGGCAATAAAACCATAGCCCATTGCAGTTGCTGTCTTTGAATGTATATACTGTGTCTACCCTTCAACACAAATTGAACATCTCCCTCCACCTCTCTCTCCCACCTTGCCAGTTTTAGCAGAAAAGTGATTATCGTATATGCTTCTTATTTGGGTTCACACAGCATCAGCAGCATCAACTAGTGACTTAGGATGTTTTATTTTCCCTGACACAGATTAAGGAATGACTGCACAATTCCTCTACAAGAGTAGCAGAGCAAAAGCCAGACTACAATTAACACCTGGTAGAAGCAGATTCATGAATGTTTGAAACCACATGCAGAAAAGGACTGATGTCCACAACCTAGCCAAAGCCTTACTATCATCTTAAGCTTATCTGGAATTTCTAAATACGAAATTAAAGTCCCCTGAAGAAACCTAGGTGCTCGGGTAGATATTTATCACAGAGCATAATTCTCCTGTACTCATAGGATGATAGCTTGTTTGGAGCTGCAGGAGGAACAGTCTGTTGTTAGCATGGACATTGACAATGTAGCTGCCCAGAACCCTTGTGCTAACCTTGGAGCTAGCTACTTCAGTAGGATCTGCAGTATAAGACTTCAGCTCTTGACCATGTAACATTGACAATATAACATTGAAAACTGTAATCCCAATAAAATGGCCCACACGACAACAGTTCAATTAAAAAAAGAAAAATTATTTGTTTTGTTCAAATACTGTAAACAAATCCAGTGGAAGATGAAAAAAAAAATTCTCCCTTTAATTCTTTACCCGTCCAAAAGGATCCAGTGTTACGCTGTGAGGAATCTTGAACTGTCCAATGCCAGTCCCATTTGTTCCAGTCAGCCATATCTCTTGATAATCTAAACAGTGAGCACCATGAAAAAAAAAAAAAAGTTAAAAAAAAAAAAAATCAAAGTAAGGAAATGACAAGCTGTAAGTAATTTCCTGGCAAAGTTACTTCATTTTTTAAAAGGTGACATTTCTAAACACAGAATTTTTAAACACAATACTCCAAATACATAAACTCAAGAAATATTGGAACTACTACAGTGACTACTGGTTTGTTATTTGTGGTTTCAGGATTATGGTTACAGAAATGTAGCCACTACTACACAACAGCCACAATAAAAGGCTGTGTTTGAAAACAAAAGAAGAAAAATAGTTGGCTGATTAGAATATTCAATTGCTTACCAAACTGATTTTTTACATTTATAACTTGGCAGTTTTAAGTCAGTTTTAACTAGGAAACTACATGTTTTGTGATAGTACAAAGGAGAAACTGTAGCTCCTCCAGTTTTTCCCAACTGTAGGCATGTGTAAACTCCTCACTTACAGCCCTAACCAACAATGACCATCTAACTTGGGAATATGAGCAAACTAATTATAATCACCAAATAATTTAAGTATAAAAGATCTTCAGAACACTATTTGGTCCAATCCTCTTCTCAAATCAGGACTAGCCTTGTTAAGAAATCCAACTCTGAAGTTAGATCAGGTTGCTCATAACTCATAAAATTTTGAGCATCTTCAAGAGTGCAGATTGCACATCTCTGAGCAAACTATTCATTGTCTGATCATCCTCCCTGTGAATCTGTTCCTCCAAAAGCTGAACAGTGATACACTCCTTTACACTTTTTGCTTGGTGTTCTTCATTCCTCACTGTTCATCTCCAAGAAATAAGTGTCTGTATCTTCTCTATACCCTCCCCACTGACTTGAAGACAGCAATAAGAATCCCACTTAGCATTCTCTCTTGAAGACTGCACAAACTCATTCTCTAAGCTTCTTATCATAAACAGTGAGGAGAGTTCTTCTGAAGTGACAGGCAATAAACCAGGATCTGATTCAACAAAGTCTTCAAATGCATGTTCAATGACAGCTCTACCTAATTCTTGCTTCTAAGTACTCTCAAACCATGCTATTTAAAACTCAGTTTTCAATGGTCATCTACTGCAGAAGTTTGTTTTCCCATACCATTGGATAGTTTGAGCAATCTGTTATTCATTCCTCCGTCCCCATCCACGACATACATATCTCCACTCTCCTCCACAAAGACCTCTGCTGGTTGATCAAATTGTAGGGGAATCAAACTGGAACCAGCATTACCTGGTGTGCCCAAGACCTGCAGCAGTTTACCTGAAGGGCTGTACTGTTTCACAGTGTGCCCATATTTTCCTGGATTAAAAAAAAAAAAAAAAAAGGTGCAAAAAATCTTAATAAAACAAAGAAGGAAGTACAATTGCCTACAAAAGTGACAAAAATAAATCTCTTAAAACTCACAACTCTTTAATCTTAATTAAAGGAAGACAAAATCCTATAGTGAGAACATGGCTGTGGCCATAGGCTACAACAATATGCTTCCATTTTATTAGGGTCACCAAACCTAGGACAGACAGCAAGTCTAGCCAGAAGATTTTTTTTTTCTTCTGATACTTCTCCTGGGGGCAGAGGGCAGTGTTTACTATGTTCAGAAGCTATAAGCAAACACACAACACAACCATGAACCTTCAGAGCATTTTGTGCAGCACCTGAGAAGTTTGTTCATGGCAGAACTGACTTAAATGAATGAGTTTTAAAAGTAGTATCTGCACTACTAGCATTTTCTTCCCCATCTAATACTTTCCTATCAGCACCATACATACCTGTTCCAACATCTGTGATCCATAGTGAACTATCTGTTGCAGTGTTCAATACAAAGATACCATGAGGCATTTCAACAGTATTATTCCAGGAATAAAGAAAATAGCCTTCCTCTGAGAATACAAGTACCTTTGGCACATTGTCTCCCCTCTGAAAAGGCAAAAACGTCTATTAAGAAATAATATTAAGGAAATAATTATATTTATGAAAATTCCTCTTTGCAAGGTTTAAATGATCATAAGAATCTCCTGAGACTGTCTGCTAGATCTCATTTTTTTCAGCTAGAAATGGAAAGGGTCTAAGTTCATGCAAATGCAAAACTTTCCACTCATTCTAGAGTTTCAACTTCAAACACACAAGTAGAATTTTCAGAGCAGCCAAGCTCCTGAAATTATCATGGTCTTAATTTTGAATCATCATTTTAACGTTCTTGTTGAAAAATATGCCAAGTGTAACACAGGCACGAAAAACTGTAACTGTACTTGTTAGCTGCATGACACTCAAGTACTCATACCATGCTTTATAATTAAATCCCACCAATTTCCATGGAGAGAATGTATTGTCTGTGATCTAGAGATACAGATGCATGAAACTGAGTAAAGCAAATACATGAACTCCAGTTACTGGAACTGGCTGAAAGAGCTGTGTGGTTTTGATTTCACAAGACAAAGGCTGAAAGAATGGAAAATTCGATTGTCCCAGAATCACATTTTACCTTACAGTTAAGAAAAGCTACTGTAACTCAGTTAAGTTGTATCATGCATTCATACTACAGGAATTTAATGCTTTAAAAAACACAAACATGGTGCCAGAGCTGCTTTAAAGAACTTAAATCAAGAAAACATCTATACTTCTATTTTAACTAATTTTGATACACTCACTATTCACATGTATGTATACAGACACATATACACATATGTGTAAGCTAAAACAGGCAAAACTACACTAGAACTGCAAGGAAAGAAATACTGTTTTCTCACTCACTTGTCCCACATAGACCAAACCATGAAGAGAGTCAACAGCAACACAAAACGTTTGGCCAGTGAAGTATTCTGGAATTTTAGGCCAGCCTATGTCCAGTTTGTACATCTGTTGCTGTCCCTTCCAAGATGGGGTGTAATTAAATGCTTGTGAAACCTGAAAATGTAAAATAATTAACAACTAGTAGTTAAATTTCATGATGATGGCATCAGAAGGACCAGCAGTGGAAAGTAACTGTGTATTGAGGCACTGTAAATTGTTTTATTGAATTTAAATTAATATAGATAAACAGAGATAGGCTTGTAGCTAGGCTTTTGGACTGCAAATGGGAAAATTTCAACAAACTGGAAATTAGCAAATGAAATTCTTTGGATTGGGGAACTCTAGAATTACAAGGCAGAAAATATACCCTGACATTTCTTACATCGGGGTGCTACTGATATCTGTAAGCACACTCCAAAATGAGGAAAATGGTAGAAATGGTTCCAAATGCAAAAGAATCAATAACTAATTCAAGATGGTATGAAAATAGGAAAAACAGAATAAAGGAAAAACACGGGTCAAGGCAGAAGACTAGATCTTGGAAATGGGGAAGTGTAAGATACCAGGAATGGCGTAACTCGTGCCAGTGTATACATTTTAAAGGATAATGGAGGGGGAAAAAACCCAAAAACAACAAAAAACCACAACAGACTTCCACCTTTTTGATCTATTTTCCAGCAGAATGGAAGCTAAGCACAACTGCACTGCTGCAACCAAAGCACTGAAACAAGATCAGACTAGAGCTAAGAACTTGCAAGTGTTGAATCCTGACAGAGGAGGGCTATTTAGCGTTTCTGCCAATTGCCTCGCCGTAAGTAGGGGTAAGCAGGGGAACAGCTTAAGAGATGCAAAGTTATTAACTTAGCGATCATTACGTTTTCCCCTCGTGTAAGCAGAGCACAACATTGCTTAGAACCCGGCACAGGCATTTCCTCAGAAGGGCAGTAAAGCCACACAAACATGCCTCCGCCTAGACTGACACGAACTAGCAGAGGTGCGGGAAGGCACCAGGACCAAACGCGTCCTGGGTCCCTGTCTGCACTCCCACGCTCCGACAGGTCCCCGCGCAGATCGAAGGGGACCGCGGCCCCGTCTCCACCGCCGCCAAGCGCGTCCCTCCCGGCTGTCCGTCGTCCCTGTCCCCCGGCATCTGCCTTCGGGCGCAAAGCCGTAAAAAGAGTACCCGCACAAAACTCTCAGCACTCCTCACCCTCTCTCTCCCGCCCACCCACTTTTCCTCAGGCCGCGAAGATGGGCACGCCCTGGCCGCCGCCCACCTGCGCGCCCCAAAGCAGGGCGAGGAGAACGAGCAAGACAACTGCCATCCCTAACCACCGCCTGGCAGCCGCTTCCGTCTCACGGGCAGGGGTGGGTGGGCCGAGAAGCCATGGCACCCACGTGACTGAACCCTCCTCCCGCCACCGGGGGGCAGGAATAAAGGGTTCTCGCTTCCTTGCGCAGTTTCTGCGGGCCCTGGGCTGCCCTAAGCCGTGCCGGCTCCAACCCGAGTGCCAGCACCGCAGAGACAGGCCAGGAAATGGCACAGCGACGGCCTTCAGTGGCTCTCAGAGTTTCGGCGCAAAGGCTTGGCGTTGGGAGAAGGGCAAGCCGGCTTCGAGTTTCTGCCGCTTCTGTGCAGGCACTGTTTGTTGCCGAACAGCATGGAGAGGGGCCTTGGCCCCTTCTCTCTGATGTCATAGGAGTGCGACGGTGGAGAGGCAGGACGGGTGGAGTGGGGTGCTCTGTTAGTGGCTCCGGGTTCCGCGCTGCACCCTCCCTTCCTGGGGTGTCTCGGTCGGTTGCTCTGTTTTGCCTGGGGGCCGCTGGGAAGCGCCTCGGCCTCTGAGCGCCGGGGTCGAAGTGTGGCGGCGCAGCGGGCGATGGAGCGTGGGGGCGCCCCGCAGGCGGGCGCGGGCCGGCCGGGCCTCGGCGCCGCGTGCTGAGGGGATCGGTGCTGTGCGGGGTCGTTGCGCTGCTCTCCGAGGGGCCGCGGCCTAGCTGCCCCAGGCCCTTCCTCTGCCGGCGAGAGCGGCCTCGGAAAGGGTAGCGAGCGGGCGCGGGTCACCTCTGAGGCGGCGAGCAGTGCCCGGCGTATTCGCCTTTGTCTCTTGTTTTGTGTCAGCATTGCAAAGACGTCAGCACGAAGTTCCCAGGGGCTGGGAAGATTTCAGGCTGACCTTCCTGAGCTGCTTTTGGGGTTTTGTGTGTGTGGTGGCTTTTTTTTTTTGTTTGTTTCTGATAGGTCGTTGCCAGGAAATTGTATTTTTTTTATTTTACATTTTTCTCCCCTTCATGTTTAAGTATCTGCATTGAATGAACTAGTAAAGATGGATAAGAAATCTTTTGAAACCGTGCTGGATGAAATAAGAAAGGTAACTTCTCGTTTTATATGCTGGTTTAACCATTTGGTGGTAGGATATTACTGTGGATGAACACAATAATCAGGAGCTTGTGTGTTTTAATAATCACTTCAGGATTCAATAAAAACTAATTTTGATCCCGTTGTGAAGAACTGTAATCCTGTGTTGCTGGTGTAACTTTTCTTTTCCTGCTATGTCAGTGTAAAGTTGCTGTAGCGTACTTGATCTATTTTTATTTTCTCAGAAGACTGGGACTGAATGTTCAGGCTGCTGTTACTGAGCACACTTGAATGTTTATCACAGCACCTTTACTGTCAAGGATGATGAAGAAAAGCTAAAAGTGACAAGTATCTCTTGTCTGGGGAGAGAGACTGGATTTGTTTGACTTGAGTGCAGATGGGGACTTAAAATTTTGAGGTATCCACTGTTTTAAGGTTGGTTTAGGAGATACAACACACGAGTATGACATGAGGAGGGTTGGTGTTAAAGCTCTGCTCAGCTGTCCTTGTTCAGAGCCACAGCTTACAAGCATGCATGCCTTCCTCCAGGATGTGAAATCCTGGGTTTTCATGCATGCTCTAATTTATGCATGAGCATCTACTGTTAAAAACTGAGTAAAATACTTTCTAGTTACAGGAAGCAGAGATGTGCAAACTTAAACTGTTGCCTGGCAGGTCTCTCTTTTTTTTTTGTTTTTTTTTCTCTGCACAGGCCCATTTTTAACAGGAAAGATAGAGGTTAGTGGTTGAAACAGTCCCCCACATGCTGGAAGTGGAAAAAAAGAGGGAGAAGAAATTAGAACCTCTGAGAATAGTGGTTTCTGTCTTACCTGGAATGATGTATTTTGCTGTAGTTAAGTGATTTAAGTGTCACAGTCGATCAGTTATGTGTTCTGCTAATACTGTCATGGAGTGAAAGTGTTTTGGGTAAGGTTATTTTATGGCATAAAAGGAATCCATAGCATTTTTGTAATGGGTGTTTTTTTGTTATAATGGGTTGTCTAGGAGAGGTGATTTTTTTATTATTATTATTATTTGAGCTTATGTGCTACAGATTATAATTTCGTGTCAATTTCTCTTCATCATGAGTGCAGTTGTAGTTCTATTGTTTTAGAAGTATTGAGGTATAAGCCGTTGTGCATGAAAGCCCCAGGGATGAGTCTTTATCACAACTGCACTTATTAGCATTTTCACATAAGGTCATGGTCACAAATTCTTGGTTATAAAACAGGTATCTTCTGTGCTCTGTAACCAGCTGCCCCCTCCCCCCCCCAAAAGTGACAGTCTAAGATACTTCAGGGGGTAGACTTCCAACCTAAAAATTTTTATGGAAAGTCTGGGGGAAAAACATCAGGGAACAGTTTGCATGTGAATATGTTCCCTCAGAATCGATAGTGGGAGGGAGTAATGTTTCAGATATTACTGCTGCAGTGCGGCCCTTCAGAGTATGCTCTCTGATTGTTAAAGACTTCAAACAAAGGGATTTTGACATGTGATTTTAGGCAATTGTTTCCTGTATGCTGTCTGCCTGTATTCCTGTAAACTTGACATTGTTGACCTAAGGGTCAGTGCTATGTAAATAATAGCTGTGCTGTTGTAATATTAATTTTCCAAATACTTATTTTGTAGCTTTGTTGCTAGGTCCTTGTTTAAACTTCATTCCTAATTCAGTGATACAACCTTCTTTGTTATGGGATTCATGAGACACTTCTGTTGGTGCATTTAATTTTCAGAGAATCACAGATTGCGTCAGGTTAGAAGGGACCCTCAAAGGTCATCTTGTCCAGCCTTCCTGCAGTAAGCAGGGACACCTCCAACTAGATCAGGCTGCCCAGGGACACATCAAATCTGATCTTGAATGTCTTCAGGGATGGGGTCTCGACCACATCCTTGGGCAACCTATTCCATTGTTTTACCACTCTCATTGTAAAGAACTTCTTCCTAATGTCTAATGTAAGTCTACTCTGCTCCAGTTTAAAACCCTTGCCCCTCATCCTGTTGCTACAAGCCCTTGTAAACAGTCCTTACCTAGCCTTCCTGTAGGTCCTCTCCAGATATTGAGATGAAGCTATAAGGTCTCCCCAGAGCTTTCTTTTCTCCAGGCTGAACTCTTTCCCAGCCCCAACTCTTTCAGCTTGTCTGCATAGGAGCAGTGCTCTGGCCTTCTGATCACCTTTGTTGCCCTCCTTTGGACCATCTCCAGCAGGGCCATGTCCCTCTTGTTTTGGGGGGTCCCATAGCTGGATACAGTACTCCAGGTAAGGTCTCACCAGAGCAGAGTGGCAGAATCACCTCTCTCAATCTGCCACCATGCTTCTTTTGATGTAACCCAGAATGTGTTTTGCCTTCTTGGCTGCATGTATTCATTGACTCATGTCCAGCGTCTTATCCACCACTACCACGAAGTCCTTTCCTGCAGGGCTGCTCTCATTTCATCATCCCTCAGCCTGTACTGATACCAAGGATTGCCCTGACCTAGGTGCAGGACCTTGCACTTTGCCTCATTAAACTTCATGCGATTCTCCTGAGCCCACTTCTCCAGCCTGTCCAGGTCCCTCTGGATGGCATCTCTTTCCTCAGTCTTGTGAACTGCACCACTCAGCTTGCACGTAGTTTTGCTGTCTCATTGCTGAAGATAATGAACAAGCACTGGTCTCTATATGGACCCTTGAAGGGACACCTCTTGCCATCCATCTTCATCCAGACATTGAGTTATTGACCACTAATCTTTGGATGCGATCATTCAACCAATTCCTTATCCACTGGACAGTCCACCCATCAAATTCATGTCTCTTCAGCTTAGAGAAGGATGCTGTGGGGAACTGTAAAAGTGTTTACAAAGGTAAAGATCAGTCCTACAATTAGGAGGAACCATTATTTTAATGTCTTAATGTGTAGGTTAGGTATATCTTTCCCCATATATATTCATAATTATTGACATAGAGTGTTTTTTGTTTGTTTTTGTTGTTTGTTTTGGGCTTTTCTGTGTTTTTGTAAACATGCATATAGGTGTTTTTTGTTCGTGTTCTTATTGTAACATCATTTAGTTGATTTGAGGAGGAAGACTGACATTTGCTTTGGTAAGTTGCTGTATGACATACAAGGCCTTTTTTTAACAAAATATATAAAGAGGAAAAAGAGAGTTAAAAAATACCATGAAGATGGAAGTTCTTTTTACCCTGTTACTGCAATGTTTCTGCTAGTCAGTGTCTTAATCAGTGTACAGAAAGGAAGGGGGTTGCTTCAAACAGTGTGCTAGCGAACTTGAGTGTGCCACAGTCAGGTTGCTGTGATAGAGAACTTCACATCTGTCTGTGTGGAGGGACAAGGACAAAAAAGAAGGAATAGAGGTAGGTTTTAGGGCAGTTGGGGGAAGAAGTTAGGGGTGTGGGTGAAAGCTGGAGGTAATTTGAGAGTAAGTGTGAGAGCTAGCAATAGATGGGGGGCTTAGAAACTGGGGAAGAAAGATGCTTCTGTTAGTTTAGTCAGGGATTCAGCTGTTACCTGTTGTCTTTACATTGTGTTGCTGTATCAGTGTGCTAGCTGTGAGGAGACAGAGAAAGCCCTGGATTAGATAGCCCACGTGTTTATCAACAGAACTCTCTTGCCACTTAGTCCAAAGTGATGGCCAAAGTGTGTTAAGCTACATTGCTTTCTTTGTTCTGTATGTTACATAATGAAGTTGGAACTATGGGAAGGTGATAATAAGACAACACCAACCTTTGGAGCAAGCTTGCTTGTATACATAATTGTCTGTAAAAAATTGTTATCCAGTTGTTTTATAAATTCATCGAAGATGCTTTGCTAGTTATTTACAGGGCACATACAAAGATTGTATGAATAATCAACTGCATTATCTTCTTTAATATAAGCATGAAGCAAACCTTTGAGGCAAAAAGAAGAGTGGTGATATTCTCTCAGTACAACTCTAAACAATGAAAAAATAGCAAAATGAAATAAGTAAAAAAATGAGTGCTTTTTTTAAACAGAAGATTTAACTTACATCTGCTTCTCATTTTTCTCTCAATTATCTAAGGAATATAGTGTTCCCTAGTAATACTGCAGTGTAATTGATGCAAATGTCACTTTGTAAGGTCAGATTTTTGTAGATTAATAGACTAGTCTAGCAGATGGTTGTTCTGTAATTTGAGGGATTAATTGTACATCTTTTTTTCCTGTATCTTCTAGGCTGTATTGACTGAGTACAAATTAAAAGCTATTGAATATGTTCATGGATACTTTTCTAGTGAACAGGTAAAAGTTGACACTGTTCTGGGTTTAATGGAAGCTATTGATTTTATGTATTCAGTAATATAGAATGCCAGCATCTCCAGTCCATACTTTATTAATAACTGGGGAGATTTAATTTGTTATGTTTATATCAGCTAAAACTGTTTAAAATAACTCCAAGTTGTTTTATTATCAAAATCATTATGTTTTCATTTGTGTGTGTGTAAAATCTGAGAAATTTATTGTAATGGAATTTAGGATTATGTTGCATATATTTTCTGAACTGGCATGTAGTAATAAGTATCCAGCTTATTCTGATGCTATGTGGATTTTTTTTCCAGTTTCCTTTTCTTCTCTTGCTTTGGTTTTGTAGGGTGTTGTAGTTTTTGTTTGGTTTTTTGCATGAATGGTAAATACTGTTTTGAGATACTGAATGTTTATAAACTTTTTGAATGATTTGTTGTGGTTTTTTTAATACTGTGGCAGTTGTGCATGTAAACAAATACATAGAGAGGAGTATGTATTTTAAATATTTGTATAGAAAAAAATCAATCTTATAACTATTTGTAGATGCCTGCTTAAAAATCAAAAGAACTTTAGATGCTGGTAGGTTCTGATGTAACCAAGCATCAGACAGTCATGTTTGTTTTAGCAATATATAACTATACTCCAAAAAATGAAATTTCATTACTGATACTGCTAGCATAGTTTTTTACTATCTATAAAAGATTAATTGAAAGCCTTTCTGTTGCAGGTTGTTGAGTTGCTGAGATACTTTTCCTGGGCTGAACCACAGCTCAAGGCAATCAAGGCTTTACAACATGTAAGTTCTTGTGACATAGTCTTTTAGAGTGAATTTACCCTCTTTATCTTATTTTAGTTTTGTGATGTCTCCTTTTGCAACTGATTGGTGGGTCTATCTTCCAAGTTTCCTTTTCATCTCTTCTTTTTTTAGTGGCATCAAAATACAAAACTGCTTACTTTTAACCACTTTTTTTCTGACTGAAGTATCTTTTCTTTCCTGTCTTCCACTCTGTACTATTGTTACAGATATGTAATATGAAGCTGTTACAGCGTAGCGTTCTAGATTTTAAGTAATTGTAGTGTCTTATTTTATATGCATTTTTTCTTTTTGCTTACTTACCAGAAAATAGTGGCAGTGCCGGCATCAAAAATGGTTAATATTCTCAACTGCTTCACGTTCAGTAGAGATAAACTTATTGCCCTTGAAATCTTAGCTTCGTAAGTATCTCTCGTGTTGTATTTCCTTAAGTTATATTGTTTTTACTAATGTTACAGTATATAAAATTCAAGGTAGTTCCAGAAGGAAGCATTGTGGGCAGTTAAAGGAAAACATATATCATTGATGAGGGTGTAAGAAGAAGAATTGGAAATAGACATTGTGAAAAATTCTGTAGTTCATCAGAGCCTTGATCATTCTTCTATGTGGACGTCTGCCTGCTTGAAGAACTGCCACTTTTGCCAGTGTTTCTAACAGTGATCTTCAAATCATTTAGAGAATGAAGAGGGCCTTAAGCTTATTTGTGCTCACTGGAATGGAAATGCTTGAGATCAGAGTATCCTGGGAATTGACTCTTTTGCATTTGAAAAGCTCTGTAGATACTACATATGTAAAAATGAGTTAATACATCTCTTAAATTGACACATTCAATTTGGAGATCTAATACCTTTAGTAGATTTGTAGATATTCTGAATTTATTTTTACACAGAAAGTTAGAGTTTTTACTGAACACAGATGCTTCAAAGGATGTCTTTCACATATGCTTCTATGGGAGCTCTCCTGCCTGGTTTAGAGGATTTATTATATGAAATTTTGTTCTGTTGTGGGTTTTTTTTGCATTAAGTATGTCTGCTTTGCATATGAATGTTTATTGCAGCTAGTTTGTACATGTTGAGGCATATAAATTACTTACATGAATATTCATAAAACAAGACTGAGGATATAGACATGATCTTGCTTTTGGAGTTGAGCTTTAAGGAAGCTCTGTGAATGCTCTCAGTCTTTTTCAGACCAAAACAAAACAGGCAGCTTAAAGGAAGTCCAGTGGCACATTAAACTAACATGTCTTGCTTCTTGAAATGACATTGTCACTTGGACTAACTCTTCAGTTGCTACACTTAAGCTGGTGTGGGAGGAAAGCTTGGTAACTTCTTTAGCTCTGTTGAGTTTCTGTAGTGTAAGAGCATAAGAAGGGAGTCATGATATAGAAGTCCCTGCCCAAATCTGTATACTACTTAATTTTCTAATCAAAATTAGAGAACAAAGCTAAAAATTATTCCCATTTTAGTATAATTCTTTAAGGTGTTTTTCATGTCAATTCATTCTATTCATTCCATTTCTTCTAATATCCTGCTTTGAGAACTCCTTTTTGGGACTATGTTGTATTTACAGTGGTTCAGATGGGGCAGGTAATGTTTGACAGCAGTATAGGTACTGTGGTCAGAGTTTTGAAAAAAGCAGGCAGAATCAGGCATTAGGCTCCTGGTACTTGCACTTTTTGTTTGGTGTGTCTAGTGTTAATTTGGGAGATGAACAAGGA
Source organism: Indicator indicator (assembly GCF_027791375.1). Classification (NCBI taxonomy): domain Eukaryota; kingdom Metazoa; phylum Chordata; class Aves; order Piciformes; family Indicatoridae; genus Indicator; species Indicator indicator. The sequence goes on along the minus strand of NC_072010.1, from coordinate 28,075,450 downwards.
GAGAGAAAGAATTCTTTATAGAACTGTATGAGACATTTCACTGATTCTGCAGAATATGGAAATATTGCCAGGAGTTTATTCTTTTTCATTCTAGAGTAAATACGGTGCAAACTTGTTTCTCTGCTAGTCCTTCAAGAAACAGTGGCAAAGTGAGCAGCTGCTGGTTTTCTTCCATACTGGGAATTGTGTTCTGTAGCAATTAAAGCTTTCTAATGAGCTGTGTTGACGCAAAAAGCGTTTTGTCAAGATAGTTAGTTTTGCAGTAAGTTTAGCCATTGTTGTCCACTGTTCTATATTGATACTTAATTCTAGTAATATGCTTTACTTACAGATATGAACTCCATATTTAAGCCCGGGGGTGTTGGTGTAAAATAATAGTAATATTACAATCTGAAATAATCATGTTTTTTAATGCACTGTTGGATACTGGCTCAATAAGCGTTGATCACTTTTCAGTCGTGCATTCTGATACACATTTGAAATGGCAGTAAGTGCCTGTCAATGTCTTTATTTATAGCAACATTGTTGATGCACAGAATTACCGCCTTATTGAAGATCTCTTCAGAATTAATATGTCAGAGAAGAAAAGATGCAGAAGAATTCTTGAACAGGTAGTCAAGATACTCTAGTATCCTTCATTCTGTCAAATACAGTATTGCTTCCATTGTTATGTTCATTGTGGGGTCGGGACTTACTGTGAGGACTGCTGGGAACTACTGGTGAAAGACAAGCCGAGAGAAGCACCTGCAAAAAGCTACAAGCTATGTAGTACATGTGCCAAAAAAGGGGAAGTTTCTGTCAAGCATTAGAATCCTATGGAAAAAGGAGCATAGAATGACAACCAATGTTGAAGGAAAGTGTCTGCATTTGTTTTAGGGAACATCGAGTGTTTAACCCCAAGTTCAGTGGAAGCAGAGCTGGTACAAGTAGAGTTACTCAAAACAAAGGAGACTTTGGTAGAACCTCACACTATTTGGACTATTTGAGAAGAAATTTTGAGACAAAGCTTTGACTTGTTCCATGCAGGTTGACTCTTGCAGTGTAAATATCATGAAATAGTATTTAGCTTCTTTAAAGCATTAAATTTGATAGCAACTAATGCCCTTTCTTGATTATTTTGCAGGCTTCAAAAACAGGTTGTAAGGCTCCTCATGCTATGATATCATCCTGTGGCATGATTCCTGGCAACCCTTATCCCAAGGGCAAACCAAGCCGCATAAACGGAATTTTTCCAGTAAGCGTGATTATATGCCTTCGCTTTTCACAGCATCCTTGATTTAGGATTTATTAGAGTTACATCTTAAACCAGAATTCACATACATGGAAAAAAGAGTGGAATCAAAATCAGTGGTGTTCTTCTGTATTTCCCCATTCCACATTTATAGGGAACCTGGGTTATTTTTGTTTGCCCGTTCTTTCTATGCTTCAAGTAAAGATTGCTGCATAAGTAAGATGGTGTTCATCTAAGGCAAACACTGTGAACTACAGCAGTATTTGTCAGAGTGAGAAGATACGTAAAAACATCTCAATGGTAGATTGATAAGATGACCTAATGGGCAATACAGTACTACTACTAATGTTAGTGTAGTTCTTGAACAACCTGTGTGCTCTTAATGGACTGTAAAATGTAACTGACCTTGTGCACAAGTCAAAATGCAGAATGGCAATTATGTCAGAAACGTGGACTGTTTAATGAATACTTGTCTCTTTACAGAAGTTCAGTGTTGTAAACCAAACTACTGGAATGCTTATACTTAGCATTTTGTAAACCTAAAATGCAGTTTCTTTTTCCCAACAAACATGGTTAAGTATCACTTTCAGAATATTAAAAAACTTGCATGTTGCTTAGTAAAAAAAAAATCAAATATGGGAGAAATTCTACAGCAAGATTTATGAACTTCTTCACTGAAAAGGTTATTAAACGTGGGAATAAAGTCCCTAAGGGAATGGTTGAATCGCCATCCGTGGAGATGTTCAAAAGATTCAGAGATGTACTGCTAAAGGACATAGTTTAGCGCCAGACTATTCATAGATGGTGGTTGGAGTCGATCTTAAAAAGTCCTTTCCTATCAAAATGATTCCGTGATTCTAAATTAATACTTTTCTCTTGTTTCAGGGAACCCCTATCAAAAAGGATACAGAAGAATGTACTAATGAAGGAAAAGGAATAGCAGCCCGTATACTTGGACCATCCAAACCAGTATGTCTAATAAATGAATAAATAAATGAAACATTAAGAAAAAAAATCCAACCAGCAGCCAATCCAGTGAGGCTTTGATATAAAATGCTGTTATGTTGCTAGAAGACTGTAGAGCAGCAATATAAGCAATGCTAAATGGTACATAACAAAGATAATATGACCTAGTATTTAAAAAAAAAAAAGCTCTAGTTTGTATCTGTGGGAAGCCAGATCCTCTAGAGGATACAATGTATGTGGCATAATTTAAATTAGAGTAGCAGAAGAGAAAACTAGAAATATTTTTAGTAGTCCATGGTAAGCTAGTGCAAGTTTTAGATAAAAATATGTACAAATTTTTGTTACAGCGTCTGAGAGTTGCTCACATAAACTTAAAAAATGCCTGCATCTTCCAAACTTCAATTACAGCAGTGCTTTAGAGGAGGAGGCTCTTGCTTCTTAACAACACAGCTAACCTGCATTTCAAAATGTTTAAGCATGTAAGACAAACTTTCAGTGAATCTGAGAGTACTTTCAGGTATTGTCCTAGTGTTTTATTTTCACTTTTATAAGATATTTCCCACTAGGATGTGTTATTTTAAAGGCACAGATGCCTTCATAAGTAATTTTTAGTTTTAAATGTGTTAATCTTTAAACTGAGAAGTCAGTCCAAGACTATACAGTGTGAAGACTACAAGGCAGGAAGGAATTCCCTTTCCCACCTATGCTGAATATTATATTGAAATCTAAAAGTATACCAGTAATGTTGCTTTCATTATTTTCAGAGAGAGTGAAATATTTTCAGTGACTATGGATATTGTAAAGAAAGTTCATATCAAATATTTTTCCAGTGAAGAGCAGCTGTCTATAGTAGTATCTGAATTTTAGTGTTTTGTCTGAGAAACGTTAGGTAATGCTTTCACTATTACTTCTTTCATTTCTTTTTTGTTTATGTAGGCTCCATCAACCTACAATCCACACAAACCAGTTCCATACCCCATCCCACCATGTCGGCCACATGCAACAATTGCACCAAGTAAGGCTTCTATGTGTAATATCTTGATGTTATTATTTCATCTAATTGATTTTTAGTAATTGTCAGTTTCTCTGACCAAGATCATATCTGAATTGGCTTATTGCTCCCTAAGCATGCTTTGGGTACTGCCTCTTCCTGTCATGACTGCAGAGCTGATAAAAAGAGCAATAACTGGCTTCTTTTTCCAGCATCCACATCATAAGGAAAATAGAGTCCTGTTTTGATGACAAAATATTTCACTTATGGCAGGCATTGTGCATGTTAGACAAGACTAGGGCTACATATTTGTGGTGATGTTTGACCAAGGTTTGGGCTTCAGCTTGGCATTCTGTTGACTTCTTGCTGTTGCACCAGATATAGAGAGATGGTCAGACACAGCTCTGAACCAGGTAGAGTATGTATGAACTTGCAGAGGGATGAACTCGCTCAAGTAAAGTAAATCTGATGATTTGTGCCATACAAATTGCTTGCTCCTCAGAAAGTTTCTCCACAGGAAACTTGAGAACCAGCTGAAATTCATATTAAACAAATCCTATAGCAAGTAAATCATGTCACAAAATTTGGCCAAGGACTGGATTGTAAGTGTTCATACATTATAGGATATGAAACAGCTTCTTTGGTTTCAGGGCCTTACTTAGGTTGCATCATGGTTTTTAAAAAAAAATCTTGTGACAGTCTAACTCATAACTGATGATGCATTTGTATATTAGAAATGCATACAATGAGTACAATAAGTTTTATATTAAAATACTTTGAATTTTTAACAGTGAAAAAAAATTGAAGAATGATAGTCTAAGCATTTGAGATGGGACATTGTTTTCTGAATTTTCTGCCTAGTGTTGGAGGATTGGTCGTGACCACTGATGTATGTTTGGCTCTTTTGTTTGTCAAAGCTTTAATGTTAAAGGAAGAGTTGCAACAGCCTGTAAGTTAGGAATAGAAAAAGATGAAATGAAGGTGCAGACACTGAATCACTACTCCCCTTTGAGTTTTTCAGGCAAAATAGAATTGAAAGCAATTGAAACCTGACTCCAGGCTTTTTCAGGGGACTGCCCTTCCTAAATTTTGTATCACAATGCAAGTCATTCCGGCAGACATTGGCAAAAGGATTGAAAATGTTATTTTAAAGGAAAAGGCACTTACTGTTTCATTTAGATACGGATTCTTCTGAAAACTGAGACGTGTGCTGCATTTGTTGTTTTAGGTGCTTACAACAATGCTGGCTTAGTTCCAGCGTCTAATGTCGTAGCTCCAGGCTTACCAGCTCCTCCACCATACACTGCTAATCAAGTGGTATCAGGTGAAGCATGCATCCCTTTAAAATTCCAATCATCTTTATTTTTTTTTTTTATTTCATTGTTGTGAGTGGATCATTCATTGCTGGAGTTTCACTTGCTTTTAAATAACTAATTGTTTTTGTCTGTTTAGAAAATGAGGATCTTTCCAGTCAGGCAAAACCTTCCCAAAATCAAGGTAAATTGCAAATCCACAGGGGAATTTTTGTTGTTTCTGTCTGACATTTTCTGAACCAATAATGAAAAAACTTACTTAGTGGGATTTTCATAAACCTCTAAGTATTTAACTACTGTTGGAGTAGGATCCCTTGAGAGTTGAGGAAAAATTCTTCTCAGGCACTTAGGACATTTAAACATTAAAATTCATCCTTTTGTGTTTGCTCATTAAAGTTTTATTCTTCAGCATGTAAGTATGTGAGAAATTATGTAAAAAAAACTAAATCAAATTATGCTTTGCAATGCAGTGCACTGAAACACTATCTTTCCAGTTGTTAAAAGTTTGGACATCTATTTGAGAACTCATTCACATTTTAATTTCATATATTAGTTACAATGGGAAGCTAGAAATAGAAGCAAGACAGATTGTTTATTTATAGTTTGTTTGAAATACATGTAGAATGTCTTGTCTTAGACTGTTATATCTGACTACATTTATCTTCACTTTTATCTTACCCTTTGATATCCAGTTCTTTTTGCAGAAGAGTTGTGCATGCTTGGCTTGGTGGTGTTTTTTGTGTCTTTATTTGTGTGGTACTTGGTACACTTTGTACAAGTCGTCATAGTAAATTACTTAAAGCCCATTACTTATGCAAAGGTGTTGATAATACTTTGTTTGACAAAGAAAAACTGAAGATCTACTGTCAGGCATAATAACAAATACCCAAAATGGATAAAATTACCATAAACTCTGAGTTCTATTTCAACTGTATTTCAGTAGTGATTATCTTGGCTGTCAGGATTAACAACTGTTCAACTTGGAAACAGGGTGAGGAAAGAAGAGAATCCATAGCTGAGCAATCTGGGTGTAGGCTTTTGGAAAAGAATATGTAAACCAAAATTGTTTGCAAACTTGCTGGTTTCAGAGGAATTTGTCGTATCAACTTGGGTTCAAGATTTTATTTTAAAGATTCTGGTTTGGGGTTTGTGTGTTTTTATGTAGAATTTGTGTATGAGAGGAATCTAAGGTGTTACAGTTGATGAGTTTAACTGGTTGGACCAGTGATTGGCTTGCAGTTAAAAAAATTAGTTAGGGTTCTTCAAGAGGAAAGACTAATTCACACATTCATATTCCACAAGAAACTAGATAGAGGCATATCAAGGCGCTTGACACGCCGGTATCGATAACTGCAGCTTCTTTACATTAACTTCCACATCCCTGTTTGCAGTATGCCTGCTTGTTCTCCTATAGCTTGACTGATGTCTCTTTGACTTTGTAGGGTTGATAGAAGCTGATATTCCTAGTGGCAGCTGCTCGCTTCAATTTTAGACACCTGACTAAAGACTTATATTTGTTGATAGTCAAGTGCCAATATTAGCCTAATACTGCAGTCTGAAACATAAGTGTACCTTCTTAGAATCAAAATCTGAAGGAAACACAGTGAAGAGAATGACCCAATTTTGAAGCAGAGAAAAATACCAGCATCTGAAATCAGCTTTCTTCAGTTGTTGACTAATCTCTGGAATCATGATTCATTGACTTAACTGGTTCTGAAGGAAATTCTGACCTTCAGTGACAGTGGATGTAGAGAGCCCAGGTGATCTGATGCTAATGCAATATTGGATCTGGTTTTGGTACTGCCAGATGTTAGGGACCGGATGGAGGGTGTTTACTAATATCCCTTAGACATTCTTTCAGAGTATATTTAAGTATCTAACTGTCTTGCATGAGATCATGAAGAGGTAGCAGACATCACTGTGTCTAAAGTGGAGTGGTAGCCTATGTGATGTACAACCTGTGTGTTGTGTTTGTATGTACTTTTTGTTTTGTTTTCATAGCCTTCAGTGTTGATAGTCTATATACAGACACTGTGTTAGCTATTGCCTGTGTATCATATGTTGAAATGCTATATAAAATGTCTTTGTGTTGATTTCAAACATTTATGACAGTTCAAAGTATTCTTACTGGTTTTATTTCTTTGCAGCTTTTTCTGCACAAGCGAATCAGCTCTTTACTCCTCATGGTTCTAATCCTTCAACACCTGCTGCTACTCCAGTCCCTACCCCATCACCTGTCAAGGCCATAAGCCATCCATTAGCACCTGCAACTCCAATCATCTCTGGGTTGAATATGTCTACCCCTGTCCTTCCTGTTTTCCCAGGACAGGTCTCCTCTTCCATCCATACATCTCAGCCATCCACCACAACCCCTACTGTCATCAAATCCCTTTCATTGCCTGGTGTTCCTGTCACATCTGTTCATAGTGCAACCTCTACCCCTGTCCCTGCAGTTTTTTCTGGACTGGCTTCTATACCCACTGCTACGCCAGCTCCACAAGGTTCTTCCACCCCATGTGCCACGCCTGTACCTAGTGAAGCTTTCGCATCTGCTACTGCACCGTTTACTGGCCTCCCATTTTCTGCAACCTCTTCAATTGCTTCTGCTAGTAATCCCACTCCATTGTCATCAGTTTTTCCTGGCCTACCTTTGTCCTTGCCACCCAATGCCCAAGGGATTTCTAGTCCTATTCCATCTACAATCGCTAATTCTTCTGCCACTACTGTTCCTGGTTCACTTAGCTTGCCTAATCCAATTTTGTCTGTCTTAAAGGGATTTCTGACATCCAATGACACTTCATTAATCAATTCATCTGCTTTACCTTCTGCTATGACAAGTGAGCTTGCTTCTTTATCTGCTCTTGCTAATCAAAGCTCTGACATTCCCACTTCCTCTGTCAACAAATGTTATACTCCATCAGCCACCACCACCCCACAACGTTCCTCCACACCTGCACAGGCCATTTTTCCAGGTCTTCCATCCCCATCTGTAGCCAATTCAAGTTCCACTCCTCCAACACTGCCTTCCCAGTCACCTTTAACCACTTCACCATCGATTATGCCAGTCAACTGTGGCTCATCAGCCTCCCTCTTGCATGGCACAAGTCCTGCTAATCCCGACCAACAGCTCTCATCAGCCCCAGGTGCCACAAGTATCCCAGTTCTGGTCAAAACCGAACCCATGAGTCCTACTCTCTCAGCCTTCAAAGGTCCTTCGCATTCGTCTGGCCCTTCTCATGGCAGTATAGGACTGTCAGTGCTCGGGCGTGCGTACACCTCAGCAGCATCAGTGCCAGTCAGTTTACCCAGTTCCCTGAATCCAGCACTATCAGGTCTCTCCTCCTTGAGTGCTTCTCTAAACAATTCCAGTTCTCTGGCTTCCATTTCCCTCACCCCTCATGGCTCCTCTGCTCCCATTGCGCCTGTGTTCAATGGTCTTCCTCCTTTTACATCTCTAACCAGTAACTTTGCTTTTACTGGTAATCCAGCACTTACACCACCCGTCACTCTCCCAGGCTCCTTGTTATCTAATCCGTCTACAACTGCTTCGGCTGTGTCTGCTCCTCATGTGAGTTCCACTGCCGCCGTACTCTCAGGACTCGCCGCCTCGGCAACAGTCTCTGCTCCACCCTTCTCGCTTAACTTGTCCAGTGCTGTCCCGTCCCTTTTTTCTGTTGCCCAGGGACCTCTGGGATCATCAAACCCATCCTTCCCTGGTTTTCCTGTCTCTAACACACCCTCTGTCACTCCTGCTCTCCCTTCTTTCCCTGGCCTCCAGGCATCTTCTGCAGTAGCAGCAGTTGCACCGTTACCAGCAGCTGCCACAGCCCCGTCTCCAGCTCCAGTCCTGCCAGGGTTTGCCTCGGCCTTTAGCTCAAACTTCAACTCTGCACTTGTTGCGCAGGCTGGGTATGTTTCTGTTTGTAAAGGAGATCAGACCCATTTCTTTTTCTCCTGATCAAATAACTGGTTTTACTTTAGGCATAGACATTATTTCACTCATAGTAATTGCAGTTAATTTTTGAAGTTAATTCACCAGTAAATTGCCACCTGTCTTCAAATAGAAACTGATAGTTACTAAATAGGCTGTCCTCGGTAGTCCCTGTTATGACAGTCTAATCCAGCGAGGTGCCAAGTGATGTTTTTCCCAGATGAGGACACTTGGCGTCCCCTAGGCTTTTACAAGAATGGATTCCGCATGGGCATCCATTGAGACATCCAGGTAATAGCAGGTAGTATCTTAGATGCTCCTGTGTTTTAAGGAAGTACTCAACATTAACTTTTGCCTGTGAAGATTAAGTGTGCAAATTGTAGGCACAGCGATTTCTGAGTTCCCTTCTTGGGTGAGCCCCTGACAGTCTTGGTTTGTGTGTACATGAATGATTTGTGCCCAGTGTCTACCCAGCTTCTGTTTGGAAATTCTGGCTTTTATGAGGTTTAGAAAAAAAGACGTTTAATGTATATAGACATAAGCTTAGAGAGAGAGAAATAGGATAAAGCATGATGCAGGCGTTCCTAATAACAGCCACATTTTTTTGACGTTCTTTCAGCCTGACATCTGGACTACAGGCACCAGGAAATGCGGTTTTTCCTGGTCTTTTATCTCTCCCTGGTATCCCTGGCTTTCCCCAAAGTGCTACACAGTCTTCTTTGCAGGAATTGCAGCACAGTGCAGCTGCGCAGTCAGCATTGCTACAGGTAATGTTCTTAAGTTTGTTAATACTGTTTTGCTTCCAGTAACTATTTGAGCATGTATTTGTGTGTTAACTTCTTGGGATTACTTTAAGTCAGTAAGTGATGAAAACCCCTAACCTGTTTGAAAACTTGTTACAAGGATGATGAAGCACAACTCATAGTAACTTTACACTCAAGGCCAGTGTGCAGTGCTTCTGGATCTTAGGAATTTGATTTAACTCTTTTTGAAAGAAAAAAAGCAGAAGACATGCAAATTAAATTTTTGTTTGTGCTAAATCTAATAAATTTACCACTTAGTTACAAAAATCTGTGCTCAATTGCAGTCTGACATTTTAATACTTGTACTTCTGTGGAAGACCACTTTGTTGTGAGTTATGTGCCTCTCTACACAGGCAATCAGATTGTCTTGAATTTGTTTGCTGTGGTTGTCTTGATAGTTCCCATAAATGCAGCTGTTACAATACAAACTTGCGGTGGTTGATGTAATGTGTAGTTTCATCTTTGTCCATGAAACAACTTGTTTCAGTCATCAGCCTGTGTAAGTTAACTGAAACTATCATCAGAGTTTGTATTCGTTTATTTTGATTTTTGTTAAAAACAGCCTCTGTACAGTTTAGGGATTCTGGTAGGGAATTTGTCCTCTACAAAATACTAAAAGAGACAGTTGAGTGTCTTCAATTAATGCTTTGTCTTCCATGACAGTTTAAATGGAGCATGTATCGAAGTAAGCACAATATCGTCAGATATTTTTTGCATATCAAGAGAAATAGATCAATAAAAAAGCATATTACTTAATCAAGGCCATGGTGCTTTTACAGGAATTTATTTATTCTGTAGAAATCCATGTATGCAGATTGCCTTAAGGAAACCACATTGTTCTTGTTTGCGAGTTCCAATCACTAAAATTAACTCTTAGCCACTTGAGCAATGAAGATGAAGTTCAAAGTCAGTCAAATACTGCAGCTCTTGATTAAGCTATGCCTTCCAAATCAGCTGTGGCTTACTCCACTGGGAAGCGAATGCCATTAACACCTCTTCATTTTTCCTCTTAATCTGACTGCTTTCCTCATCCTCTGGTATTTCAGAGCAATAATTGCATTATATCTTAACATCTGCATATAGGTGTGTTGCTCAGCTCAGTTCTTTGCATACTTCAGATTATACTTGGTTTGGTTTGGCTTGAATAGGACTGATATTTTGCCTGTAATTTTGCTTGATACAGATTTTTGTTTGTTGCTTTGGTTTTGTCAGTGCTGTTTCCTAACAACTTCTCTTCCTTAAAGGCACATTCTGCTTCTGCTCTGGAGAACTATACAGCTCAGCCTGAAGGTTTTGCTAACTATCCATCAACACCAGGAACACCATTTTCATTGCAGACAAGTCTGCCCCAGAGTGGATGGCAATAAATACCAGACATTTTTAAAGACTGCAATGGTTGCTTGACAAAGCCTGATCCTATTCACTTTGAAGGCTGTCTCCATGTTAGCGGGAACATGGTCTGAATTGGGGAAAGGGGGAAAACACAAAAGTAAAATGATTAAAGGAGGCTGTGTCAGATGTCAAAATCTAATTTATGATTGCATTTAATTGATTTAAAGTCTGGTCCTGTGAATTACTGAGCATGCTTGACTCTCTAGTTTGAGTTGAATGTTTGGTTTCTTACAGGATCAGGGACATTCAAAGAGATATTAATGTAAATAGAGGAGTTGCTGTCAAACCAAATGGGGAGAAGAACTACACTGAGAGTGTGTGAGCACCTGTCCTGTTATGTTTTGTATAGTCCATGTGGCTAGCATAGGATGAGATGAAGACCGAAACGAGATGCTTAAAGCTGTAGACAGTCTTTTGTCTAGACGCACACTTGTGTGTGCGTAGGTTGAAGTCAGTTTATGGTTCTTTGCATCTTTTCTTCGTATGTGTGAGAATCTCCACTTGACATCAGTAGTATGTTAAAGAGGAGAGTAGGTCAGAGGAGTGTGGGGGTTTTCTTATGCTTTAAAATACTGTTAAGGAAGGGCCTGCTGTTGAATTGACTACTCCTTTGTCTGAACCTGATCAGGAGAGCTAGAAGATAATGCTGTACTGTATTTGGGTAAAAGTGAAGTATGTTATACTGGAGTATGGTTTAGCTAGCTGAGAATACATCTTTCCAAAGTATATAAAAGCATTTTAATTTGCTTCTAAAATAACGTTCCATAACATTCCCCTTGCCCCCACACCTCTCTGTGAATGAAATAATTGTTCTGTGGATAGGCTGCCTATCCAGCACTTTTGACTGCAGACTTCTGTGAATGTTTACAGACATGGGTCAAGTTCTTCTCTCCCTTATACTCATAAACTCACTGGTTCTCTACATGCTTCTTGGCTGTAAGCCACAACTTTATGGTGCTTATTACCCTGTGAATATAAGTGGGAGCAGAATTTGGAACATGGATTTTTTTTTTTTAGTATTTTTCCTTGGAAAACGTGCATAATTTTAAAGGCATATAGCTAAATTAACTGTATGGATTAGGAAGGGTTATGATGCAGCATATAGGAAGGTCTTGTTTTGTTAGTGAAATTCAGTTGTGCACTCTTCTAATAATGTTAGTACCTGTGGCAATGTGTAACACATCATTGAATATCATCTGTGTAAGAAACTCTTGGTCATGTTCTAGAGAACTGAGATGAATGATATTCAATCCTGTGATTAAATTAAAACGTAGAGGATACTATACTGTAGAAAAGCTCTGCACCTAGAGTTTTACTTTTTTAAAGATAAAATTCTGCTGGGAGATGTTGCTAATGTATTTTCTTTCAAGATGTGAACAGACATTTTTAGAACATTAACAGAAATTCCTGTATTGGTTTTTAAAACAGTTTTTTTAATAAAAAGTTTACAGTCATGATGAAAAGGCTTTGCTGACTATTTACATATTTGCCTGAAATACAGATGAATAAACTTGTTTTTACTAAGAAACTTCCTAATGTTTGATCTTGCTTTTGATGTTTTCTTGCAGTGCTGAACTTTATACTGAATTGTGAAATTTGTTTCCAAAAGAGTGAGAATAGAAATATTAAAAAAAAAATCCTATGAAGTGTTTAGATAAAACACTGAATAGTGTCCTTGATAGTGTGTCAGCAGTTAGGTAACCTTGCATTTGATAATCAAATTTACAAAGTACTTTACAGATGAAAAGTTGCACTTTTTTGTTGTGTGAAACCTGTTGAATTCTAATGATTCTCCACTTTGAACTGCTCTTAAAATCAGTGCTTTGTATCTTGACTCATGAAACCTGTAGAAAACAATCTCTACCATCTTTCATTCTCATTCTTTTTATGACTTGTTCTTTGTAGGTTTGTAGATCAGTTGGAGGAGAAAATAAAAATATAGATATACATTTAAGAGGAAATTGGCTTTCGTCCCATAGCTGTGGATATAAAGTGGCTCCAAGTCAGTAAGCATTTTGTAACTTCACTGAGGTGCTGAGTTTGATCTCTGGTTTGAGTCCTAGTTTTCCCTTCAAACAATCAAAGTTTAATTCACATTACCTGGTAGTCAAAAATAAGTACCAGACATCAGCTGTTACACAATGCTTTATGAAAAAGTAAGTAGTTTGTAGGTCTGGTTATGAAAGCATCTACTGAGTGGTCATGGGCTGTGGGCTGTCACTTTTATTTCTGTCTGAACTTTAGACAGAGAATACCTAAAAGGTTGAAGCTGTGTTTCTCCAAATGAATACAGGTGAGAAATAGTGAATATCCACTGTGTTTGGTGCTATTCTCCTGAAACAATGTACTTGTTAAGTGGTGTCCAGCCACTTTACCCAGAAAAGAGTATTTCATGCACTGCTAGTATAGTTTTAATAGGAGGTTGACATGAGTGTTTAGATAAGTGAAAAAACAGGCTAAGAGTCATTAAACTATCAAGGGTTTTTTGCCTTGAATACACTCAGGTTCTTACTGAATCATATTGAGCAGGGTTGTGGAAATTGAACTTTCCAGTAGTTATCATTGAGGGTAAATTTCAATTTCTTAAATATTTGTCTGAATATAAAATTGTTCTTTTATTAATTTTTTTTCACTTCAGGAATAAAGTCTCTGTTCTGCATTGCAGCAAACTCCTGGGACCCAGCCTTGGAATTTCTGAAGGGAATGGTTAGTCCTGACTTTTTCATGTTTACTTGAGCACCATTTAAAAAAAGCGAAGAAGTCTGCTCCTGAGCCAAACCATGCTGGATCTTACGCTGAGCCTGTTCTGGGAAAGGGCTGTTGCTGTATGACTTAACTCTGGGCGAGCTATGGTTTTTTTAATTTTTTTTTTCATTATTCAAGTTTCCTATCACTGCTGTATTTCAGCCATGTTGACAGACTGCAAAGATGAGATGTAGCAAAATGTTCTTTTAAATAAAATCTAAGAACATACTGGGATTGTGTTTGCAAATACAAGTTTCAGTTATTTCTATCAAATGCTTCCATTGCAGCTGTAGTGAATATGAGAGAAACAGCAATTTTGCTGTTCTCTTCCTCTGATTTGCAAATGAGGGCTGGGACTTTGGCTGGGCCTGGAAGGAAACTCACTGTGGTATCAGTCTGCTTACTTTCTTGCAAATTGCCTTCCTTTCTAGACTCAGATGGAATCAACCCCTTAGTTTCATATTTACTCATGCTCTAGTGAAGTGTAGCTAAAGGGGTACCCCCTCTCATCTACCCATCTTCAGCCCTTTTCTCAGGGAGAAGGAGTGGGAGGGGCGTGCTTCTATAAGCAAGAGGATAGTACTATTGATTTTCTGTCTCCTGCCCCTTCTAATTTTTCCCCTGAGGGAATGTAATGATAAGCCTGAAGCAGAGGCTAGTGTCTAGGCAGAATTCAAGGCCAGAAAATGCCTAGGCTGAGACGTCCTTAGGGAGTGGCATGGAAAAGAAAGTAGTATGGGCCTAAAATGGTCAGAAAGAGACAGAAACCTACAGCTCTCAGGTGCAGACTGCCCAATGACTTGATAGCTTCAGGGTGAGCACTATTTTGCAGAATCCTAGAATATTAGGTGTTGAAAGGGGACCTTCGAAGATCACCTAGTCCAAGCTCTGTGCTGGAGCAGGATCACCTAGGTCATACGGAAACATGTCCAGGCAGGTTCTCCTTGGCTGGAGATACTACAGCATCTCTGGCCAGCCTGTTGCAGTGCTATCATCCTCACAGTGAAAAAGTTTTTTCCTTGTGTTTATGTGGAACCTCCTATGCTCCAACTTGCACTCATTGCTCCTTGTCCTATCAGTGGCCTGGCTGTCTGCTTCACAGTTACCCTTCAGGTAAAGATTAATGAGATTCCCCCCTCAGTCTCCTCCAAGCTCAGCCTTTCCTTGTAAAAAAGATGTTCCATAAAGGAGATGTTGATCATCTTTGTGGCTCTGTTCTGAGCTCTTCCAAGCAGTTCCCTGTCCTTGAACTGAGGGGTCCAGAACTAGACACAATATTCCAGGTGTGACCTCACCAGGGCAAAGTAGGGGAGGAGGAGGAGAACCTCTCTGGACCTACTGCCCACATCCCTTTAACGCACCCCGGAATGCCTTTGGCCTTTTTGGCCACAAGGACCCATTGCCGGCTCATGGTCACCAGGACTGCCAGGTCCTTTTTCCCAGAGCTCCTCACTAACAGGTCAGACTCCAACCTATACTGGTTCAAGGGTTTCTTTCCCAGATGCAAGACTCTAAACTTGTATTTCATTTGATTCCTCCCCACCCAACCCTTCATCTGTATCAGCCACTCCACCCAGTTTTGTGTCATCAGCAAACTTGCTGCCAGTGCACTCTGTTCCCTTGCCTAGGTTGCTGATGAATATGTTGAATAGCACTAGTTGCAGTGCCAACCCCTGAGAGACTCCACTAGTTACACGCTTCCAACTAGACTCTGTCCCATTGACCACAACTCTCTGACTTCTTTCCTTCTACCCGTTCCCAATCCACCTCACTACCTGATCATTCCAACCATACTTCCTCGGTTTAGCTGCAAGGATGCTGTGGGAGATGGTGTCAAATGCTTTACTGAAATGAAGGTAAACCTCATCCACTGCACTACCATCATCTATCTACCTGGTTATGTCCTCATAAAGGGCTCAGATTAGTCAAACATGGCTTCTCCTTTGGTAAAACCATGTTGACTGCTCCGAATGACTGTCTCATCCTTCATTTGCCTAGAGGCAGTGTTCAGCATAAGTCGTTCCATCACCTTTCCAGGTATGGAGGTGACTTATTCATAGTTACCCAGGTCCTCCTTGCCCTTTTTGAAGACGGGGGTGATGTTTGCTTTCTCCCAATCCTTGGGCATCTCCTGTTCCCCACGATTTACCAATGATGGACAGTGGCCTAGCAATGACTTCCACCATCTCCCTTAGCACCCAGGGGTGCATCCCATTGGGACCCACAGATTTATGGATGTCCAGATTGCTTAACTTATCCCTAACCCAGAATTTAGAAAACTATGTGTAGTAATTACCATTCTGGTTTTTACAGACTTTGAAGTGGGTGTTGGGTCTGTAGACTATATCTCTGCAACTGGATGATGTGATAAATGGGAGCAATGGGACACCTCAGGGAAATTGTAAAGGACTGGTGCCATTTACAAAGGTAGCAGTTGGAGAATAGCCTGCTTACACATAAGCACTTCATCATCATGTCTGACCTGAGCCTTTATGCTGCTTTCAGAACAGGCATTGAAGGCTTTAGCTATATCAGCACACTACAGAAATCATTGAGTTACCACCAAGCCCAAACATGTTTATCTCATGTTTCTTCTGAGTCACTAAGTCCTGCTAAAAAGTAGCTTTGAACTCAAACTGGTTTTCTTTGTAGTACTATGCAATGATCACAGTATATCAGAGGTTGGAAGGGACTTGCCAGAGCAGGATTACTCAGGGCAGTCCACACAGGAAAGCATCCAGGTGGGTTTTGAAAGTCTCCAGAGGAGACTCTGCAACCCCCCTGTGGAGCCTGTTCCAGTGCTCTGTCACCCTCTCTGTAAAGAAGTTTCTCCTCATGTTGAGGGGAAATCTATGTTCAGGTTTGATACAGCGCTGTGCCATGCTGCAGAGCACCAGTGAACTTGCAGCTTAGTTTGCAATCTGCTTTGCCCTGCAGCCCTCACATGTTTTCTTCTCTGAGTATTTTAGAGCACTTTGGGACACAAGTTATCCATATGCCCCCATGCAGCATAACAGAGGAAGGATTGACATTGCCCTGCCTCTGTCTTCAAATTTTTGAAAGAGGGAACAAAAGTTCAGGAGAAGTTAACTTGGAGAAACTAATACAGAGATGTTTCTGAACATAAAAGAAAAACACCATCTGCTTTAGTCACCTTTCAAGGAATATATTTACAGGCACCCTAGGGAATTATCAGTAAACAGCAGGGAGCAATTATTTCTGTTAGATGAGCAAAACATGTTAAAATGTGTCTGGTTGTATAAGCAGCTATGTAGATGGTGGCATTCAGATGGTTTGGCATATTTTCAATAAACTGAGTTGCTGTAAATTAAAAGTGTTGAGGCAGTGTTGCACATTATGGTTTTGCTTCTGAAATAATGAAAGCACATTTTAATTCAAATTGTTCACCCTTGCTTCCCTGCTAGTAGACATCTGTGCTGAACAGGTTCGACCTTACAGCTCAGTACAAGAAGGAATCTAATGAGGAAAATGGTACAAATTACTTCACCTGGATATTGTCACATATTTGTGAGGGTGTTGCAATAAGCATGGCAACCCCAGTTTTGCAAGCTGATTGTGCTTATGGTTTACACTGATTTAAAACATCTGTACCATGGTATAGTTTTGTCTCAGTGAAGCTAAGAAAAAGGATTCAGCTTTGAATGACCCCTCTGGGACTAATGTGATTCCTTGCAGGGGAAAGGACTTAAATGAAATTAATTTGGAGCCAGATCTTCAAAGATAGTCTAGATGGGATGGGATGCCCACAGAATACGGCTGTATAATTAATGCAGGTGTATGTCAAAATTATGGATTGCATATGAAAAGAACCTCTCAACATTTTTGAGACAACAAGCAACAGTTTTGTGTCCTTTGAGAAGACTGCTTGCTGCTGCTGCAGCCTTCAAAAATGACAGTCTGAAAAGATAATGTATGGCTTGAATATCAATATCCAAAAGCATTTTGTGAAAAACACTCTTATTTGGGGGAACAATAAGATGTAGGCAATTGAGGAGACTCTTGCAGTGCCTAGATGGTAACTTCTTGGGCCAGGTGATAGTCATACCTGAGGAAATGCAGTACTGGATCTGATGGTCATAAGTGCAAGAGAACTCATCAGTGATGTCAAGGTTAGGGGCAGCCTGGGCTGCAGTGATCGTGCACTGGTGGAATCAGCAGTCCTAAGGGATATGGGACAGGCAAGAAGTATAGTGAGGACTCCAAATTTTAGGAAGGCAAACTTCCAGCTACTTAAGGAGTTATTGTCAGTAGGACCCCATGGGAAAGAATCCTTAGGGACAGAGGAGCAGAGCAGAGCTCGCAGGTCATTAAGGATATTGTCCTTTGAGAGTAAGACCTCTTGATCCCTGTGAGTCAGAAATCAGGCAAGGAAGGGAAGAGACCAGCATGTCTGAATAGAGACCTGGTCAAAATAAAGAGCAAGAGGGAACTGCACAGGTAGTGCAAGCAGGTACAGATAACCTGGGAGGAGTATAGGAATATTGCCTGGTTGTGTAGGGATGAGGTCAGGAAGCCCAAAGCACAGCTAGAGCTGAACCTGGTAAAGGACAATGGCTCAATGTCCTGTCAATGAGACAGGTGACAAGTGGTGTCCCTCAAAGGGTCTGTATGGGTACCAGTGCTGTTCAATGTCTTCAGCAATAATATAGACAGTGAGACAGTGCACCCTCAGGAAGTTTGCAGATGATACCAAGGCAAATGGTGTGGCTGATAAGAGTGAAGGACAGGATGCTATCCAGAGGGACTTGGACAGACTGGAGAAGTGGGCTAAGGAGAATCTCATGAGGTTCGATAAGGCAAAGTGCAAGGTCTTGCACCTGGTTCAGGACAATCCTGACAGGCTGAGTGATGGTGAAATTGAGAACAGTCCTGCACAAAAGGACTTGGAGGTATTGGTGGATAAGAAGCTGAACATGAGCCAACAACACACACTTGCAGCCCAGAATGCAAATCAGATCCTGGGCTGAATCAAAAGAAGCACGGTCAGCAGATTACCACTCTGCTTTGGTGAGACCTCACCTAGAGTACTGTGTCCAGCCCTGAGGCCCCAACACAAGAGGGACATGGACCAGCTGGAGCAGGTCCAAGAGGAGGGCCACGACGATGATCAGAGGGTTGGAGCACCTCTCCTATGATCACAGGCTGAGAGAGTTGGGGCCATTCATCCTGGAGAAAAGATGGCTCTGGGGACACCTTTCAGCAGCATTTCAGTATTTGAAGTGGACCTACATGAAGGCTGGGGAAGGACTGTTTAGAAGGGCTTGTAATGATAGGATGAGGGACAATGATTTTAAAGGAGGAGAGTAAATTTAGGTTAGACCTAATGAGTTCTTTACAATGAGAATGGTGAAATACTGGAACAGGTTCCCCAGCAATGTGATTGAGGCCCTGTGTCTGGAGACATTAAGATCAGACTTGATGTGTCTCTGGGGAGCCTGATCTAGTTGGAGGTGTCCATGCTCACTGCAGGGAGGCTGGCCAAAATTACTTTTGAGGGTGCCTTCCATCCTGATGCAATCTGTGAACCTGTGAAAATTTTAAGACTTTGGAGATGAAATGCCACTACTACGATTTTAAAGTTATCTAGCACAACAGGGATTGCCCTATAGTGATGGGAAGTATCAAGAAGGGTGTGATGACCTATACTACCCAGCATGGGGACCTCACCTGGAGGATTTTTTATGTTGCTACTATTTAAGATGAGAACAGTAGCTGAACCCCATACTAAGAGGGGTCCAGCAGAGAAGCAGTACTCAGTCTGCATTCCCTGGCTTTATAGAATCATGGAATTATTTAGGTTGTGAAAGACCTTTAAGGTTGTTGAGTGAAACCGTTAACCTAGCACTGCTAAGTCCACCTCTAAATCATGTCCCTTAGCACTATGTCTGCATCTCTTTTAAATACCTCTAGGGATGATGTCTCAACCACTTCCTGGGCAGCCTGTTCCAGTGCTTGACAACCCTTTCTGTGAAGAAGTTTTTCCTATCATCCAACCTAAACCTCCCCTTGTGCAATTTGACACCATTTCCTCATATCCTCTTGCTTGTTACTTGAGAGAAGAGACCAAAGGCTCACCTTGCTACAACCTCCTTTCGGGTAGTTGTAGACAGCAATAGTGTTTGCCCTGAGCCTCCTTTTCTCTAGGCTCAGGTCTCTCAGCTGCTCCTCACAGGACTTGTTCTCTTTTATCTTAGAATCACAGAATCAACCAGGTTGGAAGAGACCTCCAAGATCATCCAGTCCAACCTATCACCCAGCCCTATCCAATCAACACTAAGTGCCTCATCCAGTTTTCTCTCGAACGTCTCCAGTGATGGCGACTCCAGCACCTCCCTGGGCAGCCCATTCCAATGGGCAATCACCCTCTCTGTGAAGAACTTCCTCTTAACATCCAGCCTATACCTCCCCTGGCACAACTTGAGACTGTGTCCCCTCATTCTGCTGCTGGTTGCCTGGGAGAAGAGACCAACCCCCACCTGGCTACAACCTCCCCTCAGGTAGCTGTAGACAGCAATGAGGTCACCCCTGAGCCTCTTCTTCACCAGGCTGAACACCCCCAGCTCCCTCAGCCTCTCCTCATAGGGTTTGTGTTCCAGGCCCCTCTCGTTCTGTTGTGTCCTTTTTTTTTATCTCTGGTGGCAGATGTTACTGATTCTTAGAAAATTTCCAGTTTAGATTTTGTGGGAGTCTAAAATCAGCTGGGTTGAGTGCATCTCCAGCCAGAAGACTGTGGAGTTACATCAGAGACAACCCTAATCCATAAGTCTTTGTTTTTGTAAACATACCCTCCTCACCCAGGCAACTAACTCACAGAGGGCTCTTGTACAACTGGGGATTTCTCCTCTCACCCTGCCTCTCTCTTCATGCATTGTGTGAGCACTGTGCAGTTTCCAGACATGCTGCTGTCTTGCCTGTGAGGGGTCAGAGCTTCCCTTGAATCTGATGGATCCCCAGAGAGAGACACCGAAGAAAAACAACGTGGAACATCTAATTGGTAAGCCTCACTTTATGTGTGTTTTCTTATTCAATAATAATTAAAAGAACCAAAACCAAGCAAAAAAAGTATGTTTGATCCTAGGTATTTATTATGTCTCCCAAATAGGCTGGAGATGAAAATTTGGAATCTGCCACTGAGTAAATTGCCTCATACTGCCCTGCCAGTGTACATCAGAATCTATTTTCCAGCAAAGTGACCCCAGGGACTGAAAACCTGGGGCTCTTGGTACACTTCCTGAAGTAGGGGCAGGGTGGAAAGGGGAAAGTATACATGAATTAGGGAAGGTAGAAGAACTTTTCAGCCAAAAAAGGACACTTAATGTGCTTGCACTTGCATGATGGTGGTCTCTTCAACCAAAAGAACTGCTGCCAAACCAAACTGTTGCTGGCAGTGTGTGCTGTTTCACCACTGTGTCTGGCTATAAATATGGATAGTGTGGTGGGGTGAGCATGAGCCTTGGCAGGAATGATTTGGGTGATTGTATAAAGCAGAAGGGCACATAGTGGGTACAAGACTCTGAGTCTATTCTATCTCTTTTTTACTGTAGGAGACTTGAGAGATTTTTGCCTGTGGCTCTTTTTATTCTTCACAAGACAACTTGGTCATGAGCTTTTAATTTCTTTTCCAGTTTGACACACACATCATGATTTTGGGTATCGGGTGTGTTTATGATATAACAGGATGCATGTATCAAGAAAAAAAATGAGGGACACACTGCAGGTGTCCTTTATCTTTTCCACAACAGCTGATTCATGGCCTCTCACATATTGCAGAGCATTGCAAATCTTGATTTATTCTCAACTGTAGACCCAAGTGAGTTTTTTGGGTGGTTATGACTATTATAACCCACATACAGGCATGGCAGAACCAGGTGATTGATACATTAGGTTGTGACTGATCCTTACACTTCACTGTCATGTTTTTCTATTAACACTGTTGTGTTTTTAAAATTCTCTTTAAATAATTTAAGTCTCTGTAAAATCTTGTGGTTAAATTGTTTGGAAGTTTGGGATAATCAGAGAATATCTGTGGTGTCCTGGGGTGCATTAAGAAGAATGTGTCCAGCAGATCGAGGGAGGAACTTCTTTACTGTAAGGGTCACAGAGCACTGGAGCAGGCTCCCCAGAGAGGTTGTGGAGTGTCCTTCTCTGGAGACTTTCAAGACCGGTCTGGATGTGTTCCTGTGTGACCTATGCCAGATTCTATAGTCCTGCTCTGGCAGGGGAGTTGGACTCGAAGATCTCCAGAGGTCCCTTCCAACCCCTAACATCCTCTGATCCTGTGATCTTTTGGGGAGCTAGATCTCGATTTTCTATTAGGAAGACATACTTTCATACCCTGCTTTTCTCACTGGAATCTATGTTTTTAGCTGGCATCAAAATCTCTAGAACTGTTCTTATGGAGAAGGATTTAACTGTACTTTGTCAAGTTTGGGATTTTTGCCTATAGTGGTTATAAGGATAAACCACTTTGAGAGTGACAGAGAAACGGAGTCGTCTTCTTCTCTGGAGATTTTCAAAACACTCCTAGACATGTTCCCGTGCAATCTGATCTAGGCAAAGGTGCTTTAGCATGTGAATTGGACTAGAGGATCTCCAGGGATCCTTTCTGACCCCTACCATTCTATCATAAGTGATATAGTGCACCCCTACATCTTCTCCGCTGCACAAGTATCTATCTGCAGAATGCAGGCATTTGTTCCCAGCCATTCTCCCCTGACTGTAGACTGTGTCATTCCTAACAGGTGTCTTCACAGTGGTCTCATGTGAGTGGTGGCAGATAATACTACAGTCCAAAATTACTTTTGAGGAGGTTCTTCATAATCAAATTTGACACTGGAGAAAAAGATCTTCTGGCATTTTCCTGCAAACTACTCATTTCGATGAAATAGAGAGTGTGAAATGTTGAGTTCCACTGAATAAAAACACCCCTTCATTATTAATTTTCCCATGTTTTAGATTAATAATTATGAATTATGGCCTGTTTGGGAGTTTTCTTGATCTCTTTCACCTGATTAATAAAACACCTGCCCATTGGCACTTCATTTACCTGTTGTAACCTGACATACCACTGGTATAACATGAAGCTCATAACATGATGCATTAAAGGTTTTCACAATTAAATCTTAAAAGTTCTATCTTCATGCACATGACCTGAAGGTTTGCATGGTAATTTACTCAGGGGAACTCCTCAAATCATTCCTACCACTGGCTGCAGAATTGCTAATGATACCTTACGAAATAGCCAGGGATTTCAAATTGCTGTTTGTTGGAAAGGGTTGGGAAGAAAGATGGGCTCCCAGTGCACAGTTCTGTGCTCCCAGAGAGGCCTGAAACTTGGATGCAAATGTATTTATGTGTGAGCAACTAAATGTGCAGAAGGTACCTCAGAAATACAATGTGCAAAACTGCAAGCAGCAAAGGGCTTGGTTGTAACACCCTGGTCTGCAATTCACACTGCCAGCAGGCGTAGGCCAGCTGTGTGCTGAGGTACCCAAGGGAGGAAGGAGCTGCAAGAGGGCTGTCTTGTGTCTTCTCTGCAGCTGCTAGGGGCTTTCTGACAAACCTGCCAGTCCTGCTTTGCTGGTCTGTTAGCTTGTGCCTTACATATCAGGTAGCCTCATGCTGTTTCACTGTGGTGACAAGCTTTTTCTCACAAAGTATAAAATGAATTGGTTTATGTTCTATTTATCAGTTTTTATCTGCATATGAATTATGTCTCCTGTCAGAAATTCCCAGTGCTGGCCTTCATCTTTCAAATAACATGTCCATTAACACACCACATCTTTCCATCAACATGGAGGAGGTTCTCTGAAGAGACCTGAGTCTTCTTCCCTCTCTCCTGCCTCTTCCCCTTGCACTGGGAAACATAGGTTGTGGTGTTCAGCTTCCCATCTGCTGATGTTCATGCCTGCAAAAATCCTTTTCTGCCCCAGATCTGGCAGTTGAGTAGCCCCTGGGGCTAGACCAACCTGTATCCCTGCTGCTTCTGCTTTTCTCTCCTGATCCAAGGCATTTCTGCACTAGCAAAATTCAGCTGACCTTACAGCACTCTGTTCTGGTGACAGGAATGTCCTGTTTGCCCTCTTACATGCCTCTTTGAGTACCTCAGCAGCCCCAGCCCCTCCCCACTTCAAAGAGAGTTGCTCTTTGACCACCTTTTTCTTACAAAGGGCCTCCCAAACTTTCAGTCCTTGAACAACAACTCACCGCTGCCTTCTCTTCAAGCATTAAAATAATGAAATTATTTTGATACATATTTTGATTTCATTATAATGAAATAATGAAATTGCATTTTGTGAAATTTTGGGATGAAATGAAATGAATGCAGTGAGAAAACTACTGAGAAAGCATAAGCCTGCATTTTGACAGGCACTGATTTTGAAGCTGATGGTCCAGTGGATTAACTGGTCCATCAATATTCCTCAAAATGTTCATCCAAAGACAGCAGCAGTTCCCTCATTTGCCTTGTTGTCTATTTCATACAAATTAAATCTTCTACCCCAGCCATGGTGCAATGATGGAACACTGGAACAGGTTGCCCAGGGAGGTGGTTGAGGCCCCTTCCCTCCATATATTCAAGGTGAGGTTCGACAAGGCCCTGGACAACCTGGTCTAGTTGAGGATGTCCCTGCTGACTGTGGGGAGGTTGGACTAGATGACCTTTGGAGGTCCCTTGCAGCCCAGACCATTCTATGATTCTATATCCATAGACACTTCATCCAATGATTTATTTCTCCTTCACAGCCCCCGACTTCGGCATTTTTCCTCTATATTTCTTATTGCAAAATGTACTTTCTGATCCTTCTAACCTTTTGGGTAGAGTGGCTGTAAGGTTGGATCCTTGTTTAGACCTTTTGTGGCTTTCTGTAACTCATGGCAGGGAGGAAGAAGGTGTGACTCTCTGTGGACTTTGCAGTCTCTCATGATTGCCCTGAGCCAGATCTACATCTCTTGGATAACTCTTTTCAAATTTTTCATTAATTTCTCCTCTTCCTTATTTTTTTAATAGCCAGCAGGCAGGGAGGAATTGGTATCTGTGGCTGGATCCTGGTTTCCCTTTCATTCCTTCTGGTGCTTATTACCTTTCCTATTTCCATCTGGGCATGTGTCAAGGTAAGTTAGTGGGTTCTGAGGCACATAAAGAATGTTTTATTATCATCACTGTTACTTACGTTTTTTGATTTATTGATTTTGTTATGGCAAGGCACTTTAAATTCATTTTTTGGAATCATAAGGGCTTGCAGCAAAGATGTGGTTTGGGACCAAGATTCATGTTCTTCCACTGATTTTCTGTATCACCACAACTTACTCTTTTAATTTCTTGCAATTTCAACATCCATTGTAACACTGGGAGAATAAATCTACAGACTTTTTCTGAAGAACTTGTATATGATGCTGCCAGCAAGAGTGATTAACGTGAGTACATTAGAAGAGTGGCATTGAGCAGCTGTATAACCTAAACCCATGAAATGCCCCTTCCAGACATGGGCATAATATGATTAATTTAAAGCAATTTTTAGGGGTGAGTTACCAGAGTGATTGCCCTGAACACCAGGTCCTGATACACTAATGTGTTTGATTTGTTTTGTGACCTATTTACAGGGCTATGGTCTGAGTTTTTCCATCAAAGCATGAGGTGAGGAGAAAAAGCCAAATGCCTGGTGATTGGAAGCTTTGTTGGATGATTCCAATCATTGTTTGTACTTTTTCGCACATTAGTTGTGGACGCCGAAGATTTCAAAATTCAGACTAGAGAGCAGAACTAGAATTAATTCTATTAATTGATTCTATGATTCTAATTAGTTGTAAAATTGTAAATGTAAAATATTTTCCTAGGTCATCAGAGAATACGAACGTGCTGTTGTCTTTCGGCTGGGACGTATACTGTCTAAGAAAGCAAAGGGACCAGGTGATGCATGCAGTTTCATTCTGTTATGATGCAGTGCTCTTTTTTTTTTTTTTTTTATTGTGATGCACTCTGGCTGCATAGAGAATTGCAGAGGTCCTTCTTTGTGGGGTGCTCACGTGGCCAAGAAAGCCAACAGAATCCTGGCTCGCATTAGAAACATTGTGGCCAGCAGAAACCGGGAGGTGATCATCCCCCTGTACTCAGCACTTTTCAGGCCACGCCTCAAGTATTGTGTTAGTTCTGGGCCCCTCACTACAAGAAGGATATCAAGGTGATGGAGTGTGTCCAGAGAAGGGCAATGAGGCTCTCCAAGGGCCTGGAACACATGGCCTATGAGGAGTGTCTGAGGGAGCTGGGGTTCTTCAGTCCAGAGAAGAGGAGGCTGAGGGGAGACCTCATCACTCTCTACAAATACCTGAAGGGAGGTTGGAGTGAGGAGGGGGCCAGCCTCTTCTCCTTGGTGTCAAGTGACAGGAGTAGAGGAAAAGGTTACAAGCCGCACCAGGGAGGTTAAGGCTGGATATTAGGAAATATTTCTTCACTGAAAGGGTTCTCAAACATTAGAATGGTCTGCCCAAGGCAGTGGTGGAGTCACTGTCCCTGGGGGTGCTTAAGTGTTTAGGAGCATGGTTCAGTGTTGACCCTTCAGTACTGGATCAAGGATGATCTTTGAGGTCTCTTCCAACCAGATGTATTCTGTGATTCTGTGATACCATAAGAGGGGGATGTGATGGTCCTCTCTGCTGCAGTTCCTCTGCCTGCAGGCTGTTTTTCTCAAGAGAAGGTGAAGCCACCCCACAGCACAAACCTGAAGGCTGAAGACCTTGATACCATATATGGCTTTGCTGTTGAGTAGATTGGATAACAGAAGGTTGAGCTCATGCTGCAGGAGCTGGCAGATGACCAGGGAAATTTCAATGAGATCTTCCTCATTGAAGTTCCACCACAGACTTTTTTGAGTGACTGTGGCCACTCTCACTGTACCTCGCTTCCAATACTCTTTGTTGCTGCCAGCTGTTCATCTGTCTTCTGCTCTGAAAACAGTGAATGTATCAGGGCAGGGACACTGCATCAATACCAGGTTTGTTATGGTTACCTAGAGTCAGGTTACAACACTCAAGTACAAACCAAACCCAACAATTTGCATTGGGGCAGTTACCTTCTGTGCAATGAAATTAAGCAAACTGGAATTTGAAAGAAACCATCCTTTTCAAGTGCTGTCCTTATCAAATGAAAACTGAGTGGTCCAAAGAGCAGCTTGGGCAGGTGCAGAGCTCTTCTGCATGACTCTTCTGCATGACTCTTCTGCATGCAATTTGCACCTAAGCAAATTGCTGAGATTGTAAAGATATTTATGTCAAGTCTCCCTTTCCAATGTAGGGAAAGTGGGGACTCCTTCACATGAGATAACATGAGATAACATTCTTTGTGTGGGAGCCTGCAGGTGATGGGGGATGTCTTTCCTGGGGACACACATGCTGTACCAGAAACGGGTTATGATTTAAAAAGGAAAAGAAACAAAGACATGGAAGGAAGTTTTGCCAAGAGTCTCATGACAGATTTGAGACCAGAACTGCAATCTGCCTTGGGTCATTAAATTCTGATGGTGGACTCATTCCCCATTCTGTGGATATTTCCATCTGTGCATTGTTTACAGGATACCTAGTTCTAGACCTAGCTTTCAAAAGTGTTTAATCTAATTAATTTTATTTTTCAGGTTTGATCTTCATAATTCCATGTACAGATACGTTTATCAAGGTTGACCTTAGAACAGTTACATGTAGCATTCCTCCACAAGAGGTAACTATTCCCTAGCAGCCATCTAAGACAGAAATAAAAAGTGAAGCTGATTCTTGGCATGATCAGAGACAACGCAGGTGTTCTATCATCTTGCAGCTGTGAGCCACCATATAAGATTTAACTTATTTGCTGCATCTGCTGACTTCTAAACTGCTTACAAAACTTCTACATAGGAGAACCTGCAGATTCATCACTGCAGGTCAAGCAAACTCCTCTTGCTTGATGTTCAGAACTGTGAGATCAAAGGGAAGAGGGTTAGAACTGCAAATGAGAGACAGAGAGGACAGGAGGCGAGAGTCTAAGAAATTCCCAGTTGTATTGTTATTCCAAATACTGAAATGAAGTAATGAACTAGTGTAAGATAGTCAGAAATGACTGTCTTAATAAAATTGGATCTGACATGCAGCTCACTCAAACAAACTTTCAATAGCATGGTAGTCTCTGCTTGAGGGTAGTCACATTTCTGAAAAGACAACTTACACATGGGTGACAAATCTTAAATTAACAGGAATTAGCAGAAAAATCATACACAAAACTGTTTCAAGCAGGAATGGTGGGGTGTATTGACAAACACTGACTAAAGCATTTAATCCAAAGAACCAGTTGCTGAGCAATTTCTATCCTCCTGATAAAGATTTTTACTCCATGTGTGCCCAGCCCAGCTGCAGTACAATGCTTCTGATCATGGTGCTGGCACTGTTGTCTCCTTCCTTACACGAAGAGCAGAGGGGAAAGAGGTGGCCTCAGGAACCCTTTGGGATTTCCCACTGTGTTCCCCAGGAGCTGTTCATTGAACCATTATCTTTCCATAATTAATCACAAAAATCCTTTGCTCAGAGTGCAGATTGCAGGAGTGCATGTGATGAAAAGGTCAAAAGGAAGATGGTTGCAGAACTTGGGCTGTACAAGGCTAACAGCTTTTGGCAAGGCTGCACTGGTAGGCAGGGCTTCTGTGAAGCATTTACTTTCAGGCAGATGATGCTGAGGAGGGAAGAGACGGTATTGTTAGTGCTCTGATGAGGCCAAGTGGCTACTGAGGTATAGGGGACTTGTCTGGCAAAGGTGACACAACTCCTTTATGAATATTTAAATATTTTCCAGAGGTTTTTCCTCAAAATTTCTTGCACTTTGCTTTTATTTTTTTGTTTTAATTCTCTGCTGTTTCTTACAAATACGTCGTTTTGGGGAAGTATCAGAGATCTTCCCAAGTGCACACATTGTATAAAATCATTAATGGCCCCTGCTACAAGAAAGGAAGAAGATAACCATCCTTAATTACTGTAGAAGAAATTAATCTGATGAGATTTGCTTGCTATTGAAACAGTTGCTTAAAAGCTGTGTACAACATTTTGCCTCAGTTTAAACTTCAGTGACGCTGGAATAGCTGCCTTGAAGTAATTTCTCAGGGGGATGACAAAGAAATCAAACCAAATTATTAGTTCTCTTGAATTATCAGAGTCTGTTTTATGGGGGGGAGGGGAAACATGATTGCTCTTCCTTGACAAAGGATGTGTTGTTGGATCCTTTTATAATTCTGTACATTTCTTGAATGCAGATTCTCACAAAAGATGCTGTTACTACCCAAGTTGATGGGGTGGTGTATTACAGGATACACAGTGCTGTCAGCGCTGTTGCTAACATCACTGATGTCCACTCAGCTACCTCCCTCTTGGCACAGACAACCCTGAGAAATGTTCTAGGTACACAGAGCTTGGCTCAGCTCCTGGCAGGTCGTGAGGAGATTGCACATGGTATCCAGGTAAATCTATCTCTCAAAAGTCACTAACAAGCATGAAGACATGTTCTTGGGAGTAGTAAATTGGAAATAATTTCTCTTTCTTTCTTCATCAATGTTAACAATTTTTTTCCCCAATTATACATCCCATTACTTAGTGTCAAAAACAGTTATTCCAAAAGTATTTCCCCAGGTTTCTGTAGAAGAGTTATCTTCTATCAAGAAGTAACTAAAATTCTGAAATCATCCAGTGACTTGAATAAATAATTTTAATCTTTCCACAGAGGTTACTGCAAGCAGTGAGAAAGAAGTCTGCTGCTTGTGGGAAGCTCTATCTTGAGCAGACCCTTGATTGAGATTTCATCAAGGCAAGGCTTATATCTCCTGTCATAACAACTAGAAGTGCAGAACTGAGCAGCTATTTTATGACTTTAAAATCTGTTTTGCATTTTTAATTGGTAGCCTAGGAAGGAGCAGAGAAGAAATCCAAAACCTGATTTACTCTTTTCAGTCAGAGATGAGACACAATCAAATCAAAGAGAGATTGTACTCCTCTGCATCCAGGAGAGTAACCATGGGCAGAGCCAGGGACACACTGGTGATATGGACTGTAGTAGCACTTTGCAGTCTGAGCACAGAGGAGCATGTCAGTGCTGCAGGGCTGTGCTGTGTCTTTCACCCATAGGTGTCTTTATGTGCTTTAACAATGTTGTGCTGGCTAGAAGCCTCTGTAGTATTACTCTGTAAAAGGGAGAAGTTTGCTAAGTGTCCACCTAAAGAAAAGATGGAGATTATAATTTTGGAAGCACTAGAAAAGCCAAATAGATGATACTAGTGTTGATCAGCAAGGAGTTTCCTGAGGTCATAGTACAACACCTTGGGTGTTAGCGCTCCTGGAGGGCTCCACCTTTCTGTTGTGCAGTTTCACATGCAGCCTTCTTTTCTGTCCAAGCAGCAGGGTGTGCCATGAGAAGAGAAGACTGAGAGGGGATCTCATCAATGTGTATAAATATGTGAGGGGTGGGTGTCAGGAGGAGGGGGCCAGGCTCTTTTTGGTGGTTCATAGTGATAAGACAAGGAACAATGGGTTCAAACTTGAACATAGAAGATTTCACCTCAACACGAGGAGAAACTTCTTTACAGTGAGGGTGACAGAGCACTGGAACAGGCTGCCCAGGGAGATTGTGGAGTCTCCGTCTCTGTAGGCTTTCAAAACCCACCTGGATGCATTCCTGTGCAGACTACCCTAAGTGATCCTGCTCTGGCAGGGGGGTTGGACCTGATGATCTCTTGAGGTCCCTTCCAACCTCTGATATACTCTGATACTGTGATATTGTGATCTCTCTGTCCTCACTCTGCTTTTTATGGTGGGCTGTGTGTTTGTCCTTAAGGCTATCCTTGACAGTGCCACGGAACACTGGGGAATCAAAGTGGCTCGAGTGGAGATCAAAGACGTCAGAATTCCTGTGGCCATGCAGAGGGCAATGGCAGCTGAAGCAGAGGCTGCTCGAGAGGCAAGAGCAAAGGTGAGATCCACAGCAATGTCTACCCCAAGCTCCTGAATCATCGTCCCAGGCATCCAAATGCTTGTTTGTTTTCTCTCCATTCTAAAAGTGGATTTTACCACAGTATTACTGTGTCATTTCCATTTCTCTTACTTTGCAGGTTGTGGCAGCAGAAGGAGAAATGAACGCTTCTAAAGCCCTCAAGCAGGCCTCCATGGTGCTGGCTGAGTCTCCAGCAGGTCTTCAGCTCCGTTACTTGCAGACACTAACAACCTTGGCAGCAGAGAATAATTCCACCATTGTCTTTCCTCTCCCTATAAATATGCTTGAGAGTTTGTGGCAGAAAAATAGAGGGGGATAGAGACTGTTCTACACTAGTTACTTGGGCAGAGGTCTAAAGGGTTTCCTAGGAAGCAAGGAGTTCCAGATTACCAAAATTAAAGTAGACACATGACTGGGTTCTCTGTACCAAAAAGAAGAGTCAAAACAGTTGACTAACCACACGTAGCTCCCACATCAGGAGACTGCATTTGCAAAGCTCAGGCACAAAACACTTTCAGCTTAGACACATCTCAAGTGAAAAATGAAGAGAGTATGTAGAATGTAATAAAACATGTAAAATGCTTGTTAGACTTGGTATGAAATTTTAATGATGCTTTCACCACATTTTGCAGAGTCTTCAACGTAACAATTTTTTGGTGAATTGTCTGCTAAGGGAGGACTTCTGAGCTCTGGATGTACTCCACACAGCAAAAGGGTCAAATGCTGGTATTTAACTCAAATCCTATGAAGTGAAAAGAAGGGTTTGTCCCCCTAGCCTTAGAGGTATTCTCTTATATATCATGAAACAGTGGTGCAGGGTTTTATAAAGTAAGCCTTCCTCACTCTCCCCCCATGTAGTGCCTGGCAGCTGAGCAGGGGGCATGGCTGGTATCTGAGTTCAGCTGCTATAATCCCTGAGTTTACAGACTTCAAAAAGAGTGAAGCAGCTCACATTGCTGGCACACTATGATGGGCTGTCTGCTATGAATCTGAAGGCTCTTGCAGACTTGCTGTTCTGGTAGGTGATGCTGCCATGTAGTATCTTTCCCATTCAAGGGTCACTGCTGCCTCTTATATCCACTAGGGTTGTTTGACTCAAAATTAACCACAATGACATGGATTAACAAATTATGATATTGCTGATACAGGCCTGTCTTATTTTTACTGCAGGGTAACACAAGCAGTCCATGTGGCAAATTTTGTGCTCAGTAGCTGCTGGCACAAAGACGGTGACCTGTTCAGCAAACACAGCATTTGATTGCAGCTTGTCTCTACTTGAGACATGACTGCCAAGTGGCATTTTGCTGGCAAACTAAAAAAGTAAAACCTGCCTTTGCAGGTCATCTACTTAACAGTGTGAGCAAAACATTTTCTACAACTTTTTTTCTTATCTTAAGAAAAGAAGTTTTCGTGATTGATTTTTCATCAACTTACTTTGCCATATGTGGAAGTCTTTATAACTGTGGCAGCAAAACCACCTTTCCCCAACAAATTTGCATCTTCACTACAGAGCTGTTTGAATAGCCACAGAAGAAGCAATGCTTTAGGAAAATGTAACCACACATTTGTGTCTGATTCTTCTTTTCTTTTTTTTAAGTAATGCAAACTAATTAAATTCATGGGAAAAAAAAAAAAAGCTTGAAAGTCTTATGACTTCAGAGTGCAATTGAAAAGCAATTCCCTGCTCTTAGTGAGGTACCAGCACTAACTAGCTCATGCATGGCTCCTATGTCAGGCCAGGCCAGGCACATTCATCCCTGATGCCTGGTCACTTCCAGTTCCAGTGTATGGAAATCCTGCTATGGTGTGGGCAGAGTCACTCGGTCCCCTACATGAGGACTCACAATTAAACTCAGAAATACACTGAAGTGATGAAGCATGAGTCTTAGTATTTCTGGTTTGTTTGGGGTTTTTTGTTTGTTTGTTTGGTTGGTTGGTTTTTTTCAGCAGCAGTGTAATACAAGCTTTACCTGGTACGTCTATAATTGCCCAGTCTTCTTTCTGTCCCCCCACAAATTTCTGGGCCTCTGTCCAGTAACAATGATTGCAGCAATTAATCAGCTCTGAAAGCATGGTATTTTTTCATTCCACAGAATCACAGAATGCTAGGGTCTGGAAGGGACCTGGAGAGATCCTCTAGTCCAACCCCCCGGCAGGTTAATTGCACTGTTGTATAATAGATCAGGGAGACAAATGCCTGCTCTCTCTTCAGTAGTCAGTGACAATAAACAAACTAACTAGTAGAGTAATTACAATTTTTGTTATATTATCACCACCCTCTCGTGCATCTACAAGCAGATGCTGCAGTCAGCGAAACAGATAGCAACAGAGGCAGCTCTGCAATGTTTCAGGTGCCACTCTGATGACTTTACCAGAAAAAAACAGATAGGAGTCGAGTCACACAGACAGGTGTATGGAGCAGAGCAATCCTTTAGAAGAAGCAGAAGTTGTCAGGTGTGTTCATGAAGTCCTGCAGGTGAACACAAGAAAGTCATAGAATCATAGAATCAGTCAGGCTTGGAAGGGACCACAAGGATCATCTAGCTCCAACCCCTCTGCCATGGGCAAGGACACCTCACACTAGATCAGGCTGGCCAGAGCCTCATCCAGCCTGGCCTTAAACACCTCCAAGTCCACAAGGGAAAACCTCATGAGGTTGTATCCCTCCACCAAGGAATCTCTGAGATCAGGAGGGGTTGTACTAGCCAAGGACTGAGTATTGAATAAACTTTGGGAAGAGCCAGTGCCAAGCTGGGACAAACCAGGCTGTACCTGTGGTTTGAGTAACACAATGAAAGCTTGAGCTAATTTTCTATTCATTTTCTCAAGGAGCACAAAATGCCCCAGTGAACACCAATGAGACACAGTGAAGGGGTCTTTAGATTCAACAGAGTATCCTCAGTATGTATCCCAGTTTTCTGTGGTGCGAGGCCATGTAGCTTCAGGGATTGTGTGACTGGTTTGGAGATTAAACTTCTCTTTGTAATACTGTCTTTAGCAGATATCTGTTGAATCAGGCCCCCTCTCTTAAGTACTCATATGTTAAAATTTGCATTTATTTTACATATAAATAAAAGTCAGTCTTCAGTGCTATATGCTGGTTTAGCATATAGCTAATGTATAATAGAATAATGCAGCATTACAGGTTTTCTCAAAAATTCTAAGACTTGTCTATTGTTCCTCTTCTACAAGCTACACTGAATTTTCATAGTGTTCAAGGAATGCAAAGGTGGATGAGAATTACTTGAGAAAATGATGATGCTATACCTCACGTTCACTGTGTTTAAATTGCGGTGGTGTTCCTTGTCTCATGTTTCACAAATGGCCTAAAACTGTTCCCAGTCCAGGGATCATAAGCATTTGAGCTACTACTTTAACAAGTTACTCTGTAATTTTCAGTTCTAAATTGACAATTAAAAGAATAATAATTACATTGTTTTAAATCCAATTAAAAGATAATATTCTGAAGTATCCAAGTGGAATTTAAGGATAACAACTACTTCAAGTTTTAGAATCTATAATGAGGGAGGGAAGAAAAAAAAAAAAAGGATTTTGTGCTATTTTGTATGGGCCATGCAGTCCTCTAAAGGGTTTGTAGGACAGCATAAACATTAGCCATCCAAAATACAGGCACTCATTCTATTAATAAGTGAAGTACTCTGAGCACAAAAAAATTTTTTTACTCTGCAAAATTCTCTTTTTGCTGACTCCCAAACGCAAGTGTTTCCATCTGCCTTTTGAACCAAGCCTTTATTTGTAAGGATTGATACTGAAACAGTACCTGCGGTCAAGAGAATCAGGTTTTACCTTACTAATCCTCACCTACCCTTGGTGCTGGCAGCAGAGACCAACCTTTCTCAAAATAGCCAGAGAAAACACAGAAGATAGAAACTTCAGCTCAATCATGAATTGATTTGGAAGCAATGCCTTCTATTTTCATCATCATCGTCTCTTCCCATCTTTTCCCAAAGATTCTTCACAGCATACTGATGCTCATAAGTTTGTCTTGTACAGTACAAACCAAAGGGAATTTTAAAGGCATAAAAAAGAATGAGGTGGGAATGGGAGGAGTCATCTCTTCCACTTCAGATTCAAATAATGTTATCTCCCACCTTCCAAGAAGCAAAACCTTTCCAGTGCTGGCTTGCAAGTTGTGAGCACAAATGCACTGGGGGCAAGAACTCTAAATCCTCTTAGATCTTGTAGGTTTTCTGGAGAGATAATGAAGCTTTCCATCATGGTACTGTAATCTCCCACAGCTGGTGTTCTGATTGCTAGGCACATTGTAATTTGCATATGGAAATCCTTGAGTATGACTGATGATGTCTCTGGGTTTACAAAGTGTGGTCCTGATTTTTGTATAGGAACTGGATAGACTTTGGACACGGATAAGATGTTATGTGTCACGGCACATATGGGGTGATATCACCAGTCCCAAGGATAAAGATCAAAGGATTGAGAGAATTACTCTGTTCTGGGCAGGGAAGATTTTGAAATCTTTAAAATTACTTTTTAAAGGCAATGTCTGTCTCCCAGACTCAAAACCGGCAATCACACAATGCCACTGTGATTGAAGTCTGAGATGTCAGCTGACAGCCTTTCTAGAAATTACTTTGAGAATATCAGTGTTCAGTGATGCTGCTGATAAAGTTCACATGGAGACAGCTGGGTGGGAGGCCTGCAAAAAGATATTGTCTGAGAACAGTGCCAATCTTTACACTGCAGCCTAAAGAAATAGAAGGTCTTCTTTGTTGTTACCACAGTTATTAAATGAAAATTTTCTAAGTTTTCCTTTGTTCACTGACTTCAGGCGAATCATTATGAGCAACTCAGCCTGTTCTGCAAGGGTTACAAGTGCTTAATAATTAATTAACACTCATTTAAAATCTTTGTCTAGTATCAAAACAGAGGCCATTGGATATGCCTACCACAGAAAAAAGTGTGGCTCAATAACAGCAGTTCATAAAGTGAAGCAGCTCATGCAGAAATCTCAGTATCTGCACTATGCATAGCTTTGGAGGGTTTGTCTTAAACTAACTCCAGTTTGGAGCCATAAAGTGAATGCAGATGGAATGTGTTTTCTTGTTTAGTTCCACCTGAATGGGTTGAAGCTCATGTGCTCTGGGATTGCTTCATCATGTGAACCAAAGGAACCTACCCCTGAGATGGACTTAACAGTGAGGCAGCTGTTTCAAATGAGCCTTGCAAGAAATCAGTGTTCTTGCAAGCCTAGTGTAGAAGTCTGTCTGACCCTGCTTTCTATAATAAGGGAAAGCATCTGCACGGCTCATACTGGCTAACATTTACACAGTATCACAGTATATCAGAGGTTGGAAGGGACCTCAAGAGATCATCAGGTCCACCCCCCCGCCAAAGCAGGATCACTTAGGGTAGCCCACATAGGAATGCATCCAGGTGGGTTTTGAAAGTCTCCAGAAAAGGAGAACTAGGAGAACTAGATTAGTCAATTTAGTTTTCCTCCAGGTGAATAAAAGAAGAAAAACCTTTTGATACTTACTTGTTTTAAGGATTCTATAGATTTTCACCTCACAGTAATCAAAACCATTCTTCTGTGTATTATTGACAAACTACACTCTGCAACAGACAGCGATGAGTAGGGCCAGACAGAAACATGACTTTGCATCCAAAACCTGAAAACCAGCTATGCTCTTGCAAGATTTTTATACAGAGACCAGTGTACTATATATTCTGAAATTAAGGGGGTATGAAAGTCAACAGGATAGTAATCCAGCATACCTAAGATGCTTTTAGAAAGTCAGGTATAAACCAACAACCTCTGTATTTGTATTCTTTTCATGCATTTTTTTCAAGGAAGGTACTATGTGATTATGTTGTTGTGGAGTTTGTTTGTTTGTTTTGTGGAGTTTTGTGGGTTGTTTTTGGTTTTGTTTTGTGTGTGTGTGTGTGTCCTGTTAGCATCTAACATACCAAAGCTGCTTAACCAGTTTTGGCAGTTTTGGTTGTTTTTTTTTGTTTTTTTTTTTTTTTTTTTTTTCTTTTTCAGCAGCTCTTCCAACTTCAGGCTAAGGAAGAGGCCAGAAATGAAGTTTAACAAGGAAAAAAAATATTTGTCCAGCTCTGCAAGATCTTCTGAGCTATGTATGGCATTTCATGCAAAGCCTGCTCTTTATCTCCGCTCTCTAACGTTAGGGATGTAAGGGGTGGTGGTAGTGCTGACATCCTGGGTCCCTTCTAAACTGTGTAATATAATGTCATCCATGCTTTCTTTCCCTAGCATCCCACTGCATCTTTTGAGGCTTTTATTTTTTCCTTTCATCCCACTCCTGATCACTGAGGTAGCACAAGACTTGATTTCATCTGCTCAGACTCAAAGCCAGATTTAGAAACCTTATTCATTTCAGGAGAGGTTTGAGCAAATAAATAATCCTTATTAAGAAGAATTACACTCATTTAAATTTAAATTAGTGTAAACTGACATAATAATTTAAACTAATAATAATAATAATTTAATAATTCAAAATAATTTGACATTTGGCTTTCATTCTTTACCATACTCTGCAATAGGCTGGTAGCATACAAAACTAAAGCATGTGTTTTGTTTTATGGCTTTACTGAAAGTTGACCTTTGTCTTGGGCAGGAACCTAGAGTGAAAAAAGTAAATGATACATCTGTCTTTGTAGACATGGATAATTAGATACAGTTTAAACATGCTTATTCACTCAACATTGTAACAGAATAATATATAATGGCAGAACAACTCACTGAAGTGCTATGGAGAGTTTTTACCTGCATATGCAGATGTATACATACATCCCATCAAAATATCAAATCAATCCTGGATATCTTAAAACAATACTTCAGTTTGGTACCATGCATACTAGAGAATGCATTAGGATAATTTTAATGGTCCTTTCCAGGATTAACAATTCTCATGTTAATGGTTCTTAAAAGAAACTGTCTTCTTTTAGACTGGCCTATTTAGTCATTCCTTACCTTCTGCACACTGGCCAACACTGGCATGGCATACCTTTGGAAACATGGCACACCTTTGAAAGCATGGCACTAAGCCTGGGAGAATAGAATACACTACACTTTCTGTCTGTGGAGAAGAAACAAAAGAGCTTGTCTCAGAGTTCAGAGGGAAAAACCTATGCAGTAGCAACTACATGCGCAGTCCACTTTTTCCCTGTTTCAGAGAAATCAGAGCACTAAGTGATTAGATATACATCAGCAGTCCACAAAGACTAGGTACCTAGAGTACAGGGATCACTCTGCCTTTCAGCTGGGCAACAGACTGGGTTGTTTCTTCTAGTTGTTTGTTTGGTTGGTTTCTTTTGTTGTTGCTGTTGTTGTGTTTTGTTGTTTGGTTTCGCTTTTGGGTTTGTGTTGGTTTTTGTTTTGTTGTTTTTCTTTCTTTGGGTGTGTTATTTTGTGGGCATGTTTTGTGTTTTCTTGGGTGAGGTTGTGAGGGTTTTTTTTTGAGGTTGCACTCTTCTCATTTGTATTTTTTTCCCTCTTAAAAGCATCTTTAGACCTTTAGATCTTTTAGAGCTTCATCTTTTAGAAGAAGGAGATAGTATCACCAATAGCTGGTGATTTAAACCTAGTGTTAACTGTCCCTTGGCATTGGGCAAATTAGAGATTTGACCTAATTTTCAAATATTGTTTACATAACTCTAGAAAATGGAGTTGATTTGCATTTAACCTTCCTTGAATGTGGAATGAGACTGGTTTCCCCATCAAGCACACAAA
The DNA here is from genome assembly GCF_027791375.1 of Indicator indicator. NCBI lineage: Eukaryota > Metazoa > Chordata > Aves > Piciformes > Indicatoridae > Indicator > Indicator indicator. Next base: position 28,037,332 of record NC_072010.1, on the reverse strand, counting down.
CCAAAACTCTACGATTGCCTATGTAAAATCCATAGGAAGATTGATTGAAAACATAATGTGAGTGGAACATGCTTAAAAGCACCACGAGAAACAGGAAACCTGATTTCAAAATCTGTGAGTGTAAAAGTTTGTATTTTCAAGACATTTGCAATACCAGACCCTTCCAGAGAGGATCTCTATTTAAATGATCTTAAGCTATGGTAGTAGCAGACATTATTGGAGGTAGGTTATTTAACACTTGACAAAATCATGTGATTTCACACACTACCTCAAAGCCACCTTTCAGCTGGCTGGAATTCCTTCTCTTTCAATCAGTTATGTACAATTTTTCTGTGCCCTTACCAGGGTTGTAAAAACTATGAAGGATGGCATTTGATGGCTGAACCAAGCCCATGAAATTGATTTTCTTTGCCCCAAACGATACACAGTCTGGGTCTGGTCCACTTGTGAGCTGGGGGAAAAAAGGAAAAATAGTTACAGTGAGTAAACTCTTTCTCCCCAGTCAGTTCCTTATGTGCCTGTACTAGCTGTTGAATGCTTGTTTCTGATGGCATAAGTGAGTTAATCCTGATAGCTGCAGCCTCCACCTGAAGGTGTTTCCTTCCATTATTTTACTGGAAGATTTTTTTGGATGAGCTAAACCTGATAAGGTAGTTTTGTGAGGTGTGTGTAGGTTTTGTTTGCCTGAAACTGTCTGATTCAGACTCACATCATCACTATTTTGGGGTTTACTTTTCAGCTTTTGCTTAACGCCACCTTGCACAGGAGCAACTGGTGTAATACACGTTCACAGCCTATCCTGTACTGGTGGCCACCAGGATACACACATCCCACAGTAAAATCATGCTGTCAGGGTTAGCTTTATAGACCTATATTAAATACACAAATCATTTAACATAGTCAATGCAGCAATAACACGTTCAGTTTTTTTAGTTGCCTATTTTCTTATTAAAAAAAAACCCAAACATTACTACCCTATGTATACTTTCTGTAGGGATCACCCTGCTTTGGTTGCGGAGGTGAAGCTATTCAAATAAATGAATGGTGGAGTCCCTATCCAAAATATGTGGAAATACACACACACAGAAACTAAGGGGTTTGATGTTTGCATTTGTTTGTCACTATATGGATCTCAGTCCATAAATACTGAAGTTCACATGCAAGACATCCATGTGGAATTTGCAGGACATCCAGCTAAACCTCTGTTATTCTTGGCCAAAAAGCATCTCTTCTGGCTACAGGAGATTTCTCCAGGTTTTTTCTTGGGGCGCCAAAGACCAAATCTCAAACTTGGGCTATGTTTTATGAAATCCAAAAAGGATTTCAAAAAGATGGATGTTTGCCTTCTTCCTCTCCTCTACCCTCTTTCAACTAAGCTGACAAAAATCACAGGAAGATAACAGAGTGCGAAACCAAAAAATGACTAGCTTTACAAAGAAGTCTGTATACACTACCTGAAATGGCAGAGACAGCAAAATCATTGGGTTTATTTACCTCACCAAAGTACAGCAGAACCTTTACTTCCTTGTGCTCATCGTGATAAACACACTGGTCTGAAGGCATCACCAACTGCAGGAAAATAAACAAACAAAAAAATCACAACAAAACCCTAGATTAACAGGAACATCTTTGCTAACACTCTATATATTCTGGTTTCAGATGTTTTCTTTATTCTGCCCTCTTTCTTCATCCCTAAAGGAGACAGTCCCTGAGAGCACAAACCTGGGCAAACCTTCCCCAACTGAATAGGCTTCAGAACCCAAAACTCTGTAGCCACCTTTGCAGGATGCTGTGCTCCAGCTCCCTGTCATTATGCCCTGCCAGCAACTGCCTCTAAAAGATGTGCCTGCCTTTCTGTCTGCAAGCACAGGACGCATGGTTCTGACACATCATGGGAAGAAGTGCCAGTGGGGACAGCAATATGTATTAAGGATGGCCATGTATTTAATTAAATACCCTTCTGACCCTTGCCCTAATTTCTACTACAAGGGACCAAGGCTGAACTTTATTCACCACAAACTTCTTCTTCCTTATATATATTCAGCAAATATTTCACCAGAACAAGAATATAGAAAACATATCTATCCAAAATCTGTTTTCCATTCATTTATTCTGTGGACTTCAGAAAGCTTTTGAAAGACGAATTTTCCATAGAAAAGGCTATAAAAGACTGCACAGAACAGGGTATTTCTAACCTGCTCAAGATCCTTTGTGCCAGGCTCTAAGCCACTCAACAGGGAGAGATCAACCAAGGATATCTTTGGAACACTGGAACCTGTAGATCTTTATATGCAGCAGTGAGCATCTCCCCTGAACAGATGTCTTGCTTTGAAGAATTTGAGTCTTCAGGCTTGGTAATGGTGATATGAAACATCCTGCTCCATTTAACTTTCCTAAGTGGGTTTTAATTGGAAAATTAGCTGCCTACCTCACTAAGAGTCGTGAGGCAAAATTAGTTCTCTAAACTACTCAAAAGGTGCAAAACCCAGGTATCTTGCTTAAGCTTGTCAACTAGGCTTTCTTTATGTCTGAGAGTCACAAATAAGCATCTTCAAAGGACAGTTCAATGGCCATAAAGTCCTGTTGAACACAGGGAAAGTAAACAGCTCTGACAAACTGTTACCTAGAGAATGGAGACAGGAGACAAGTTTATCCAGATTCCTTGGGGACAAAGTCAAATAGTCATCACCTTTGCTGTCCAACACAAAATCTCTTCTGCCTTCTAGTAACCTGGAGACATTTATAGCCTGGGAACAGAAAAGCTTGGTCATGATACCACGACAGCAACAGCATGACCATTCAGGGCATTCATAGAAAAACCATCTTAGGCTTCATCTCTTTAACAGAAGATCCATAGTTTCATCCTCAGCCAACTGCAGTCTGTCCCAGCTGAGCTGGACACCAAAGGACCAGCAGCCATGGTCTGCCAGCACCCAGTGGGAGAACAAAAAGAAGAAAAATCCACAGGCAAGAGAAATGTTTACATCGTCACAAATAAAATGTTTCTGATTTTTAAGCAATCAGCCTCCTCAGATCTAGAGTGATCTTGAACAAATATCTGAAGTAAAGGGCAGATGACAGATGGCAAGTACCTTCTCGCAGGTTGGATTTAATTGTATCTGATAAATAGGCCAGGCCAGCATCAGTAAAAACTTGAACACTATTTGCACCACCACCTGGAGAACATCCAAGATCATATGAATTCATAGCATTAAATACCTGCCAAATAAAATACCACAGATTGATTGTGCACGCTTCCAGAAAGTTTGGGTTTTGGGTTTTTTTTTATATGTATTAAAAAATTTATTGTAGTCTTTGACTTGCAGAAGCAAGACAAGCTGGTGGTACAAGCTGCATTTGGAAATTGACATTAAAACTGAGGGATGTTTTAGCTGGGGAGTGCTTTTTTAATTACAAATTTGTCATCATCTGCAGCATGGAAATCCCCATCTGAAATATAGCATTCATCTTAAGTAGATCCTAAACTGCAAAAGCAAAACCATGTTCAACTTTAACAAAGCTACAACTAAGCAATTAATAGCCATTAATTACATTTTTATTCTCTCATTAGTCATGGTTAAATTTGCTTGACTGTTAGACATGATATTTGGGGGGATGGGGATTGAACTAGACGGAGGTCCCTTCCAACCCCCACCATCCTGGGATACTTTTCTCTTAGAAATATCTTACTTTCTTGGCTGTAAGTTTATTTTTCTTGTTCAGAATAAAAACTGCTTTATCAACCACAGCTAAGGCAACTGTTCCCTCATGGTCTGTTTCAATCAGCAAATTGATGCTTTCTGTTGGTTCCTATTTCTCTTGTTCTGTTCTCACTTTAATCTAAATAGAAAAGATTGAAACAAAATGTGACATTTGTTAGCAAAAAGCAAAGCCTCTTCAGGCTTTGAAGAATACTGTCAGCTGTGGCAGCTAGCAGTCAAAGGCTGAGGGATGTTCCTGTTTTGTGGTATGTCTATGTGGGATCTTTTGTTTTGGAATGTGTAGATAGAGATATCTCTTGCTGGAAGAAAATGTGGAAGGTTAAATGATGTGTGTGTGTGTAGGATATTGGACACTGCCTTTCAATTACACTTAAGCACCAATGGAAGTTACAAATGCACGCAAGGGGTTTGGCTGAAGTAGGGCCTTCAACCTAATTTTGTTATTTTCTGGTGGAAACAAAATTGCTGTGAAAAGCAACAAAGGACTAACACACAAAATTCACTGATTTAAACCTTTCTGTAATAGTACTATCTCTTTCCTGTCTCAGACTTCAGTTTTTCTGTATGTGACTGAGCTCAGATTCGGTGAATATCTAATACAGACACTTCTGTGGTTTGGGAGAAAGCAGCCATGGTGATTAGGAAATTCATAAGGAATGACTAACAGAAATGCCAACTTAAACATAAATGCCTTTTGTCATCATGAAAATGAATAATTGGCTTGTATGCTAGAGATGGATATTTTTTTCTGTAAAACTTTCTTTCCAAATGGACTATCACATTCTTTTTTTTTTTTTTCCCAAAAATTTTTTTTTGGGAGGGGAGGGGGAAGAAAAAGTAATTTTAGATGGTTGACACTTTTGAGCAATTGTCGTTCATGCTATTAGGAAATATTCCCTTAACTTACTTTTTTCATTTTACATTATGGTACCAAAAATAAAAGAAGAGGAGGAAGTGCAAGAAAGGCTTAGAGGGCCTATTTTGTTCAAGCTTCATTTCCAACGTTACTGTAACAGAAATGAAAAAGCTCGAAAAATTACTTCATTTCCCCCTTCCTCCACCCCAATAAATTGCTTTGCTTTCTGTCATAGGATATCTCATGACAAAAAAGACAACATTTCAAAGAGCTTCTGCCCCTCAGCAGTTGTACTGGTATTTCCCTGAGGGTTTCTAATACGCAGACACTCGCAAAGGGGAGGGTTCATCTGCATAAAATTGTATTTTTCACCTCTTTGAGGCACAGCCTATTCTATGGAAGAAGGCTGTCTCTGCCACCACTCCTGAGAGCCTTCCTCAGGAATATCTTTTAGCAAGAACCCTGATGACTCCCTTTTAGAGAAAAAAAAAAAAAAGTCTTCCTCTTTTTAACCTCAGGCCTGCACTTGCTCTTCCAATACCCCCCGTGTTTTTGTTTTCATTTTGGAATACAATAATGGAAGCTACTTGCTTTGAAAGTACCTTTCCTTTGCAGATATCTATAACACCTACCCATACAAAATCAGCCACAATCTCATGGTGACCCTCATTCACAATGAAGCATTAAGCTAAAAAGCAAAAGGAGGACGCCCCCTTCTTGGTGATTTTAAGGTCCATTATTTTGTTTGAAAAGGGGACCCTTCCCCAAAGCTCAGCTTGTCCCTTTGCCACCACCTGCAAGGCAGAAACAAAGAGAAATCAAACATTGTGAATACATACTAAACTAGAAATTTATGCTGCATAATTTTATATATATATATATATACACACACACAAAATTTTCTGAGACCATTTCTGTTTAAAATTTATTATCCTCTCATAGCACTTAATAGTTTTAATTCCCAGTCCTGCATACGACTAGCCTGAAGGAGACCAGCACAGGATTGTGTTGGTAAGCCTCTGCTGCTCTGGTCCTGTGGCCTGGGTTTGAAAGCAAATCTACCACTTTTCACTCAGTGTTACAGCTTGAGAAGGCAGTCCCAGGTGGCAGCCTTATTTTTGTCTACTACAATAACCAGGTCATCATGTCAAGTGAGTTTTCAGCTTTATTTAGTCTGTAATTTCTACTGAACCTTTCACATGGTATGGAAAGGTTGGAGCAGGAGGCTTCAACCAAAAAAAGTATTATTCACAACAGAGTATCACAGGCTGGTCCTTAACTGATTTAATTCCATCTTTAATTATTTACTTCCCATTTTATTTTAATTATATTCATGGGCTCTCAAAGGACTGGAAAACAGACACAGTGGCAGGACGGAACAAAATACCTTCAGCTTTCCTAAACACACAATGTATGGGGCTTGGGAAGAAACAAAGCCCGGTCTGAAATCCTCACTGTGTTTTTTAGGTAACCAAAGTTTAGGAGAGAGCTTTACTACTGAGCTCCAGCAGTGTCCCCCACCACCTCTCCACAAACACTGAGTCTTCACAGAGCCTGGCAGCAGTAATTCCAATCCTATGCTAAATCATCCTATGCAAATAAATCCCCCAACCTAAATTTAACTCCTAGGGATTTCTCTAATATACCAGAGTACTATTGAAAATAAGTGGGAACTGGTGGTCATAGTGCTTATTGTGCTAGGAAATTTAAACTGCCAAGAGAAATTAGGATGAAGAGAGAGAGAAGAGGATTAAACATATTTGACATTCAACAGATTCACTTCTGGAATGTATCCATGAACACATTTGTCTCTTTCAGCAAGATAAATATTTTGCATTCCCGGTTCCAGGCTGTGCAGGATTGCTTCCTCACTTTTCCATTTATAGAGCTGTTCTTAGTGCCCAATTTCACGATGCTGTTTAGGGCTGTAACAGCCAATGACTTCAGTAATCCTTCATGACACTGTCTGTTGGAGATAATGATGATCTACCTGTTAACTAACACTGGGTACAGGTAACATGGAATAATGGTAATATAAGAACTATGTGTTATTAATGAAATAAACAATAGGTAACTATAAAAGACAATCTCTGAGATATTCAAGGTCCCCTAGAATACAGCTAGGTTTTCCAATTGCAGTGACAGAATCTTATGATCTACTCACAACAAGGTGGGCAGTTCTGTAATAGCTGAAAAAAAAAAAAAAAGGGTATTTATGGGATTCAGATCAACAAAAGCAATATTCAATATTGGCTTATTATGAGGAAAAAATACAGATTGTAAAGAGTGGGGAAGAACAAGATCTGGATTAAGAGAAATCAATTTGTCATAGATATCATTGTAATTAAAATGTATATTTTTATGTATTTTATAATTAAAATTTCCTGGTGGTGGTATCTCAAACACCACTGTAACTTATTTACAAAATGTCTTCACAGGTTCAATTATTCGGTTGTGGGTTTTGCACTCCACATATCAAGACAGTTAAATGATTTAAGCACAGGTCTAACATTTCCAATACAGCAATTCAAATTGGAGATACAGCTGCTGTGATCTGTGGTTTTCCCACAACTGGGATTCCGTGGCAGACTGGCTGGGGACTCACAACTTGCTCCTCTGCCTGGCATCTTCCTAGATGCTGTGGCTGTGATTCGAGCAGACCTTGGCTCAGAGAGGGCTAAGAGCCTCTCTCTTGTGTGCTCCCTCGCTGGGCTGTAGCCTCTTCTGGGATTCAATTCCCTTGCAGCTTTTCCTCTTTCTGCCTTGGTCCAGGTGCAAGGCCTGGGTGAAGTTGTTGGTCTGCTAGAGCAGGTTCTTCAGCTGCTACTCAGGCAGCATTTGGCTCTTGTTGCTGTCTGCGTGAGAACAAGGCAAGCTGCCTGACTTCTTGGCTGGTTTAAATACTGTCCCAAGACAATGAATGCCCTTTGGTAACACAGAACCCTGATAACTGGACCTATGGGATGGGGCATATCCAAACATGGCCAGGGGCACACACAGGTCGCAGCTGTGTTACAAAGTTAATTACACATGGTACATGTTCATCTGCACCCCAGGAAGTGTCCAGGTTAGTACACTCACAGGTGCTTACACTGTTAATCACACCTGCTATACATTCACCTTGGCCGTCTGGACCCCAGGAACTGTCCAGGTTAGCACATTCACAGGTGCTTAGCCCACTGTCTGGGCTAGGGCATGTTTGGGGGTTTGATCCTTCAGGACAATCATAGAAGTTATCTGTCTAGGAATTAATCTTTAGAGGCTGTGAGTTTAATATCTTTCAAAAAACCCCACATAATTATGCAGACAAACATTACCCCATAGGGACCTGTTTGCCCTACACTGTATTAGAAACTACAGACTACAAATTATATTTATGTATCCTTCTTCAGAAGAAAAAAAAAATGCAAAGGTTTGTATACTACATGCCTCCAAATACACGCAAATAGATAAAAATAACAGAGACACAGAAATATTTTCTAGAAGGGACCTAGAGATCTCTAGTCACACTGCCTGCTCTAAAATGAGCAATCACTAGTATAAGATTAAGTCAGATGTAGTCTTCTCTAGGTGAGTGCTGAATGCTTGTAAGGATGACAATTCCCTGAACTGCCTGGGAAATCCCTTCCAATATTGCATTCACCAGTAGTGAAGATATTTTTTTCAAAATGAACTTTCCAGGCCATAATATGTAACCTTTGTCCCTTCTTATATTGCATAGCACTATCCCGGTACAGTTTGTCTCCATTAAGTCTGTAATTCCTCTTCAAATAATTTTAGATTGCTGTTAGCTCACTTCTAGCCTCTTCACTGCACTGAACAAGCAGTCTGCTGGCAGGTCAGGTGTAGAATCATAGAATCAGTCAGGGTTGGAAGGGACCACAAGGATCATCTAGTTCCAACCTCCCTGCCATGGGCAGGGACACCTCACACTAGATCAGGCTGGCCAGAGCCTCATCCAGCCTGGCCTTAAACACCTCCAGGGATGGGGCCCCAACCAGATACTGGTACTAAGATACCAATCATCTCTGCTGCTCTTTGCTGGAGCCCTTCTAGTTTCCCTTGTATTAGTAACTAGATAGGTGTTCTAGGCTGGATAATTTCTCAGATATACTACTGATATGCTACTATATTTTTTTTTTTTTACCATATAATAGAAATAGTTAATGCTTCCATTGCCAGACTGATGAATATAACTCAAAGTAATATGTAAGTTATGTCCAGGTGCCACAATAGCATGTGGGATGCTAATACTGAAGCAGTTCAGGGAAGCAGACTGATATCTTTCACTCTGATATGGGTTTCAGGTGATTCTAATTTTTCTTTTCCCTCTTCAGCCTTTACCTGTCAGGGAGGAAAGGGACAGAGTGAGTAAAGTGTCCCTCAGGAGTCAGTATAGAAAATCACCCTGAATTCATATCTTGCAGCACATGCTTAGGAATGAGATGAATGTTTGCTGAGACTTCATTATCAGAACCTGGCATCAAAAGACAGAATTTTAATTACTTTATTCTCTCATCCTATTTTGTCTTTTGCTGTGCTTGCACTTGATATTTTTCAGAGTTGACTCTTTTGGAATGAGAATCAATGGCTCAAAATCACAGTGATTTTGTACTTAGACAGCTTTATTCCCTTTTTATATTGTGCATGCAATTGAACCCTCTGAGTGCCCAGATGCAGACTACTGACTGCATTGATTAGGAATTTTTTCTTCACCTTCTTCTCATCATTTTCTGTCACTTCTTATGGTGATATTCATTACAGTCCTATTTCCATCCTTCATGCCAGGAAAATACCAGGAAAATACATATCATATGGCTGTCAAGTGGAGGGAGTCAGGCTTTTTTTGGGGGTTCACAGTGATAAGACAAGGAACAATGGGTTCGAACTTGAACAAACCAGACAAGCAAACAGTAGCTTTGTGTTGGACTTATTTCTGAAGGCCTGTGTCCTACAGAGTTCCCACTGGGTCAGGTAAGGTTTTTATAAATCAGGCAGATATATGGAGGGAAGTGGACATAGTCAGATAAATACTACATAAAACAACAGAGAAGGGGGCTCCAGGCAGAAAATACTTTTTGGTGTTAGACAGATCAACAGCATAAGGAGATTTCACAAACTTCATGTTGCTGAGTTCCTCTTCTCTCATCTCATCACAGTACAAGTTCCTAGTGGAGAAATAACTATGTCCTTGCATATTACCATAGCATCCATAATTTTTGTTTTCAAGATTAATATTTTAAACAATCAAAATAGGATCCCTCCCCAAAGACCTTTCATTTTTCAAGATTCAGCTTCAGAGGTCAGCACTGAAGTTATACCTCTCACTTAAGCCTCCTACAACCAACACCAGCACTTGCTACAACTCAAATAACCCATTAACTACTGCGTTTAACTCAATGTAGTGCTCACTTGTGGGTAGCTCTAAGACATCTGGGGGCCTACTCAACATGCTTAGCACTGCTGCGAGCAAATATCTTCACAAATCTCCTGTGATGAACTCTGGAACTATCTGCCCTCTAGGAAAGAAAGGCAAACAGCCACTGAAACACTTCTGGCCAGGTATGCTCCAGGCTTATGTTGCAGATGAACAGCAAGACCAAGCTCTTTGAACTGTATTGTACTTGTACATATGCCAAGTGTCATGGTCTGATAAAACTGTGGGAAGGAATGAGAGGGCAGGCAGGACTCACAAAGGCTAGATGCATCTCTGCACTGCATTGTAGCTGTAAGACATATGCTTTATCTTCAGACTGACAGCTCAGGAAGCTGAAGTACAGAGTATGCTAAAATACTAACGTTCAATTAGTAATGTTGTATGGAAAGAGTAGCTGTGGCTGAGGCATATGGTCAAACAAGATCTCAAGGGAAGCAGTGTGTTTGTGCTCATAGAGGTGTCTGGTGCCACTTCAGATGGACTAGGACATCTTAGCTGTCTTCACAGAGCTCTTTATACGGGGCAGGCTGTGTAGGATAGCACTTAGAGGAGACCTGAGCACTTCTGGAGCAGCATAGAAGACCAAACAGGAACTGGACATTTGTGTTTGGGAATGTGAATCCCACACCCGAGATTAAGTTTGTGCACAGGAAGGCATCAGATGAAAAAGACTGTCACAAACTATAGCATGAGCAAATTTTGCAGTGAAGATTGGTCATTTTCATTGAAGGATTATACCTCACAAGAGAAGAGACGAGAAGATCAATCTAAATATTACAGACTGTATCAGCTAAGGCATAGTGTGCTCACTTGCAGTTTCTACAGGGGCAACAGCAACATATAAATCTTTCTAGAGTGGAAATACTCTTTCTTGATTTGTCTTCCAAAAGCTGTGTATTTAAAGCCCCTGCTCCATTTTGAATCTAAAGCAAAAGTGAAAAAAAGTCTGACAGCCTTTACTAGATTGTTGCCATTATAATTTTAAAATTGTTGCTTATAGCATGATGTTGGTATTAGAGGGGTCTATATTTCAATAATTTCTGACAATATTCAGCTTACCTTGGATAAATCAAAATAGTTTCACCAAACTGCAGTACTTACTGATAGGTGTTGTTGCAGGCCTGGAAAAAAAACTTTTTTTCTCATTTTCATCAGTTTTGCAAAATCTCACATATGCAACACCTTGAATTGGTTTCACATAAGAATGTCTTTGGAAGGAAGACAAGTGAGGAGATGAATCATTACATTAATAAAAGACAAGTATAAATCTGACTAGTCATGCTGAAATGAAATGGGGATATCTGTAGGCATGCCATCTGTAACAAATAGCTTGAAAATTAAAATTCAAGTCAGATTCAAGTAAAGCCCGAAGCTGGTTCATTGTTAAAGACAAGAAAAAGGGAGAAGCTGCAAAGTTCATCTGCCTCCTAAAATAGTGTTGCTGTGAGCACACTTGCTTTGGCCCGCTATCAAACACAAAGATTTCAGTCTCGATGTGGTAGTATGGCTGAACTGGGATGAGTTTGTCTTCAAAAGATGGAAGTTCTGCATAAAAATAGAGAAGGCAAAACATCATGACACGTGAATTTGAAACGTACCATAAACTCTTGGCATGTAGCAACACTGACTGAGAGGATGCAGCTGCAGTGAGAGGATGGTTTAGTCTCAATCAGCAGTGCACTTCTGAAGAAAATCTCCTAATCATCTTCCCTTGTTATGCTTTGCTTCACAGAGTGGAGTAGTCTTTGAGCACACAAAATTAGTTTATTTGCAATGAGTATAAACCACAAGATAAGCTCTAACTGTAAAAGGGCATTAATTGCCCTGGACTACCAGCAGACTGAAGTAAACCCACTCTGAAATGGGTTGAGTGAGGAAATGGCCTCAGAGATCAAGTCCAACCTATTGTCTAATGCCTGTCAACTAAACCATGGCTCCAAGTGCCACATCCAATCTTTTTTTGAACACCTCCAGGGACGGTGACTCCACCACCTCCCTGGGCAGCACATTCCAATGGCCAATTACTCTTTCTGTGAAGAACTTTCTCCTCACCTCGAGCTTAAACTTCCCCTGACACAGCTTGAGTCTGTGTCCTCTCGTTCTGGTGCTGGTTGGCTGGGAGAAGAGACCAAACCCCCACCTGGCTACAACCTCCTTGGCTACAACCTCCTTTCAGGTAGTTGTAGAGAGCAATAAGGTCTCCCCTGAGCCTCCTCTTCTCCAGGCTAAACAGTCCCAGCTCCCTCAACCACTCCTCACAGGGCTCGTGCTCAAGACCTCTCACCAGCCTCGTTGCCCTTCTCTGGACACGTTCAAGTATCTCAATGTCCTTCTTTAATCGAGGAGCCCAGAACTGGACACAGTACTCAAGGTGTGGCCTAACCAGTGCTGCTGGATGCAGGTGTTTGCAGAGGGTACATTAGTCTCCACTATTCTGTTACATCCAGTAGCTAAGGCAAACCCAGCTTTGTTAAGGTGAGATTTTCATATAATCCTGAGGGTTTCTTCTTCTTTTATGGAAAAACCCCAATCCAAACCAAACCCCAAAAACCAATGCACAGTAGATTTTACAGGAAAGCATAATTTCAGTGCAAATACATCAAGCCATATTTTACCTTGAATTGTTAAATTTCTAAGTTTTTACTTTTTTCCTCATTGCCCTTACTTTTCTTTAAAAAGCCTTTAAAGAACAATTCCAATAAACATCCAAATTGAATTCTACTGGCAGAAAACCAAACCAAACCAAACCAAACCAACAAACCAAAAAATCAAGCAGGTAGCTTTTTTGGTTGGTTGGTTTTTTTTCTGCCTTTTTTTTTCATTCCACTCTTCAGTGAGAACTCTAGCCAGAATTACAATGATTTTAAAATGGAGCTCATCTCCATTTTTTTTTTTACAGTAGGAGAGCCCTTCAAAAGAAATGATGTTTTGTGAAAAACATTTAAGTTATTATGTCTGTATAGACATAAAGTTTGGGTTTTTTTCAAATATAAGTGGAAAGCACACAAAACCAGAGTTTTCCTTCTGTGGTCAGAGATAGCACTGAAACACTGTGATTCTTGTCCTTACTAGATGACTACAGCCAGGTTTAATCACTGCAGTATATCTATTAACAGAGAGTTATGACTTAATATATTTAAAGTACAAATCAAATATTCTCTTGCCATAGCTTTTAACTTCAAATTCAGCAGACATTTCATAATGATGAAACTTTAGACATTTCGTATTGATGAAACCAGGCTTTGATTTTCCAAGTTCCAGGCTGAAAGTTCAGATTCAGCAGGAAAAATTTTGCTTACAATTTCTCAGATACTTTATGATGCTAAGTGTTTAAATTATCACTAAATGCTAATATTGTCCTTGCTTTGATCTCATCCCAAACTAATATTTTAATAGATTTTTCTTTGCTGGAAGGTGCCAGCAACGTATTTCCAAATATCCCTGGAAACACTCAAAAAGACTTTATGAGGAGCTGCAAAGTAATGAATTTGCAAGCCATGTGTTACAAGCTCTGCCTTTGAAAAGCTCTCATAAATAGACAACTCATCATATATTTCCTATGGCTTATCTTCCCTGTGATGTCAAAATGAATCTAGCATGCCAGAACACACTGAGTATTAAGCAAAAGTTTGACTGTTTTAAATCAGAGGTAATTAATTACACTTTGCAAACAGAGCCCTTACAGAAGTGCTCTCCTGAATGTAGTCATGTTGGTTGAGCACATATTTAATTAGTTTGCTAAACTGGTTCTTACCAGGATAAATGTTGCTAATTGACAATACAATATTAACATTAAAGTCTGGACTCATCTCTCCAAGAAGAGCTTCTTAAAGGTAAAGAGATATTAACCATAGGCTCAATCTCTCCTTCATGGTGACAGAAGGACAATTTTGAAAAGTAATTCAAGCAACTCAGAAGGTAAAAAGTCTTAAGTAGTTAAACAGCTAAAGAAGATGAATCTGGACATTTTGATCATTCTAATAAGAGGTGGGGTTTGTCCTCCTCACTTTAGACATTACTGTGAGGTCTTTCATCTGTGTGTGTTCGCTTGGACTCTTCTACAGCCACTGGAGAGAAACAGTGTGAGACATGCTACATCTCACCCTGACACAGGCATGTATATAAAACAGGTCAGAAGAATCACAGCCTAAATATGTGGCTCTCTCTCCAGTGTCAGAGAAGGGAGTGTTGGGTCACCAGCTCAGATGTAGACCCCAGACAGCAAGAGGCCCCAGAGCAACCAGGCTTGGCTCACTGCTGTCATGAACTCACAGTGCTCCTTGGTGCTTCTCAGGTGTGATCAGAGCAAAACTGCCTGCAGTCTCCTGTTCTGCAGAAATGTTAAAGCACAAAATACACTCAGAAAAGAAGAAAAGAGGAAAACAGGGGATCAGAGCAGAGAGGTGGGAAAGGAAGGGCAAGACTCTTGTTTTTAGCTTGAAGACATTTCTGCTGCAAGAGACATTTTGATTTGTGAACTGTTTTAATGCACAAGGCATAGCATATAACATACTCAGCAATGTCAGGTATTTCAGTTTTCACTGGATCCTGGTTTTATTTTCTGGTCTGATTTTCTAACCACTGTTCCTTTTGAATTCTGTTGAGAGAGAGAAAATAAACATAAAATCATGCACCAAGTGTCAAACATTTATATCCAAAAGCTCAAGTTCATATACTAGTTCTAAGGAAGATAAACCACTCAGCTTACTTTCCCACTTTAATACTCATGTTACTTTTCCCTCCATGCTCCTGATACTGGCCAAAAATGATTAGGGATATCTCACAGTAAGTAAATACTGACTTCTGGGGAGGAGCTATAGTTTTAGATCTTTTGTGAATGTTTTTCTTAGTTCTGTGCTGAAGAAGCACTCATAAACAGTGGGTTTTAAACACTTATTAGAACAGAAACTGTAACTGTGTCATCTGCTGGCCGAATAGCATTGTCCAGAATGAAGATCTTGTATTTTACTGCATAAAAAAAGAGTAAGTTTGTTCACATATAGTTATTGCTGCCCTTTCTACATAGTAATAACTACAAGCTCTAATTTGAATTACTGAATTTTTGAGAAAACACTTTGTTTTGATGAAAAGAAGTCTAAGACATTTCAAAACAGAATTCATTCTTCCAGAGGTTTTATATCTTACATGACCAACAGATAACTTTTGAAGCAAATTCCATAAAATACTTAGGGAGCTTTGCTCACTTCTGTATTTCTTCTGCAGCCAAGGCCTGCAGACAAACTCAAGAATGTTTTTGACTGCCCTCTCTTGTTGCTTAAATAGTTAAGTAACAAAACAGCCTTCTTTTTAAAGCAGAAAGGATATTTCTGCTGTTGTTGCAAGCAGAAGCAATAGGAGTTTTTTGCAGGTTTCTCACAATTTTGTTTTCCAAAGGAAAGTTATTATTCATCTTTTTGAACGTAGAGGAGCAGATTTTGTCTGGCTCCCATTAAAAGGGAGAGCAACTTTTTGACTCAGGTAGCATTTCCACATGGGTTGCTGCAATGTGTGGTGCAGACCCTGCAGAGGCCTTGGCTGCAGTAGGCAAGTTTAAATTCTGGACTGGCTTGTAAGCACAGAGATAGCTGGGGTTAAAGGAGAAGGATTTACAGAGGGAAGGATCAAGCCATTATCACTTCTTCTATTCATGCCCTTGTAACATCTGTATTCAACACCTGAAATGCAGCATTTGGACTGTAACCTTTGGAACTTGGTGCGTATATAGACTTAGCTGTTTGAATGAAAATGTAGCCTTTCTTGGAAGACAGGAGGATGCAAGTGCTTTGAATTGTCTCCTTATAAAGCTCTCTGCTTTCGGTGACTAGCACAACATAGAGCTGACTGCTCTTTTTGAACAGATCCTGTGCCAGAGCCCCTGGTTTGACCTGAAGAGGATAAAAGGAAAAACCCCACAAAGTCATATACAAACCTACTAGCTTCAGAGCCACATGGCTGAGGCCCCAAAAAACAGCTGGAGTGCTTTGATAATATTATTACAATCATTCAACAAAAGGTACTCAATTATGTCTTTCTTACTGGGTGAATAATTCTTTTTGTGTAGAAAAATGAACTAATCCCCCATTTCATGCCATAGAAAATCACATTCTTCTGCCCAGTGGCTATGCGTTAAGACACAGCTAGTTACCTGACTTCTTAATATCAAATATGGATTTATGAATATCTGTATTCCCTGAATCTACACTACCCATAATCTCAGCTAGCCAACCACAAGCCAGATCTGATATTTAAGCATCATGATGACAATTTCCTGACATAATGTTCGGTTTCACATACCTAATATATTCAGCATCTTGTGTTTCTCACATACAACTAGGCAGAGTCAACTTGGAGGTCGCAGAGTCAACTTGGAGGCCTGTGGCAAGTGGTGTCCCCCAGAGATCAGTACTGGGTCCAGTTTTGTTCAATATCTTTATCAACGACCTGGATGAGGGCATTGAGAGTACCCTCAGCAAGTTCACTGATGATACAAAACTGGGGGAGTTGGCTGACACCTGTCAGGCTGTGCTGCCATCCAACATGACCTGGACAGGCTGGAGAGCTGGGTGCAGGCAAACCTCATGAAGTTTAATAAGGACAAGTGCAGGGTCCTGCATCTGGGGAAAAATAACAACAGGCACCAGTACAGGTTAGGGGCTGCCCTGCTGGAAAGCAGCTCCACAGAAAAAGATCTTTGAGTGCTGGTAGACAGCAAGTTCTCCATGGAACAACAATGTGCTCTTGTGGCCAAGAGAGCCAATGGGATCCTGGGGTGCATCAAGAAAGGTGTGTCCAGCAGGTCTAGGGAAGTTCTACCTCTCTACTCTGCCCTGGTGAGGGCGATGGGTTCAAACTTGAACACAGAAGATTTTACCTCAACATGAGGAGAAACTTCTTTACAGTGAGGGTGACAGAGCACTGGAACAGGCTGCCCAGGTGGGTTGTGGAGTCTCCTTCTCTGGAGACTTTCAAAACCCACCTGGATGCATTCTTGTGCAGACTACCCTAAGTGATCCTGCTCTGGCAGGGGGGTTGGACCTGATGATCTCTTGAGGTCCCTTCCAACCTCTGATATACTCTGAGACTGTGAACTACCTCAGAAAAATCTCAGTCCCCATTTCCTCTAGGATTTTATTAGTGACAACAAAGCCTGTGCTTTGAAGATGAAATGTGCCTTGAGATGCACATAGGTACTTCAATATCAAGTTTCTATGGGGCTACATTTTTCACACTGATTTTGACACTGGAGATCAACACCAGACTGCAGGCCAGAGTCTGCTCCTGACTAAAACCTCAAGAAAAGAAATGAGTATTTGGGGCTGGAGATAACCTCAAAGGTGAGCTTACATGGAAGGGGTGCAGAATTTGACCCGACTGCCGAAATATCTCATTAAAGTTCTACTCCAGCTATGGTGAGTACTAGAACACACTTTACCCTGGTGAAAACCAGGTCAGTTTGAAAGACCTTTAACATGACTCACAGGTTTTGTCTAAGAGCTGCATCTATTTCTTAAACCCAGGAATTTGTCCAACTAGAAAAACCAATACCAACATATATAATTCTCCACTAGAATACAAATACAGAAGCTCTCCCAAAAGGGAAATTGTTGCTTTCTTTGGAGCATAAATCACTTACAGAAAGGAGAGGTGCTCTTTCCCAGGGCTTTGCTATTCAGTAAATGTCATAAACTAAAGGTGAACAGAATGAATATCGTGCTTTAGTAGGACAGTTTTTATTATTGGTTATTGAATGGAGATCATCCACCTAAAGGTGCCTTTAAAAGGCAGTTTTAATCTTTCTACCTCTTTAATGTTACACAAAATTTTTAGTAGTCCAAGAGACAGGCTTTGTTGATTGCCTGTCAAGACCATTCACTTTTCCTACTTTCTCTTTCAAGGGATTTGTTAGGAGTGAGGAATTAAAAATCAAATTTACATATAATGATGCTTGCTGTGTGTTGGACAACAGTGAACAAAAGCTCATCAAAAATATCAGCCTATCCATTGGAAAACTCCAAACCATCTGTGAAAAAGAAACACCAAACAGCCACTGTCAATCTACTCTTGAGGTGCAGGTTGCAGGGAAATGGGCTGATGGAAGATTGCAACAAAGAACAGGTAGTTATTTATTAATAACTTGCAAAACTGTGCAACCAATAATGATGGATGTGGTAGTGATGCACAAATTAATAGCATGAGGAGAGACATTCTGGACTAAGACACAATTTTAATTATTCATTCTCTTTTCTCACAACTAAAAGTCATGTGCAGACAGCTTTCACAAACACTGCAAAGGCAATCCCAAAATCAAAGAAGACACCATGGCTAAAAGAAAGATTGTAAAGCACCTCTAAAAGGGGACAAATGCAAGCGACAGATTCGTTCTCTATGCCATTACTTAACTCTAGGCATCTCCACAGTTCGATCAGTAAAGGTGAGAGAAATCTCCTGGTTTAGATAGCACCAAAGAACTGTGCTGGAAATCTGCCTGTACAACTGAGATAAAATCCCTAGTGCTTGAAGGTGTTCATCTGCTTTAAGTTCAGTGGAAATGGAGGTTTTGCTCTGAGCTACTCACCCAAAGTTTCCTGTGTGGTCAAGACAGAGGGCTTTTCCAGAGGGTAATTGGTTTCATCTTAGCATAAGCACATAAGATGACTTACCAGCTGAAGGCATTCCAGACTGCAAGAAAGATACACAATGCCATAAAAGGCAGAATGGTGGTGGTGGGGGAGAAATCAGAAGAATAATTCTTTGTAGAGGAACCAGTTTTCATCAAAGGCAAATGAAAGAACAAACTGCAGCTTTGATTTAGTTCCATTTTTGCAAGCCTTCAGTGAATTGTTGTTTCCCAAACATAACTTTGTTGACTCATGAGAATGGAAAATTGCCCATCTGATTTAAAGGAAGATCAAATCCCAGAAATGATCACATGACTGCTCACAAGTTCTGGGGATAAACTGCTCTTTAATGCACCACATTTGAATCTGTGTCTTTCATTATTAGCAATGGGTGCATTAAATTAGCACTCCATTTTTTGTAAGATGGATTCATCCTCACAGAAAGGGTTTGTAACCCACAGTCATGCCAGCCCACCTCGCCTCACCCAGTTCCTAAGACACATCCCTTGCCTTGCTTTTCATTTACAGCAGGAGCTGCTTCAAGACAAGGAGGCAGAGGAAAAGAAGGTGTCAACAAACTAGTTCATTATTTCATAATTCATGTGTAACAAATGTGGTATCTCTATGAAACAACACAAGATGAATGGCAAGTATTTTCTGTCCATTGGTGGTCACAGAAAGTACCAGCAGCAGTAGCAACAAGAATATTTCTGGCTTCAAACTCTTTATCAATAAAAGCTAACTTTTGCCTAGGTATGGGCCTTTTCAAGAGACAGCCAGTTGCCTTCACCCTTCCTCTTCTGGCTTCCACTTTCACTTCAGCTGTCAGTAAGGGGAGAGAAGGTGACAAAAGGTGCCTGTGGATCCTCAGGGTCCAAATCATGCTCTTTGGAAAATGTTTTAAAACAGATCAGAAATGGGAACTGGTAAGACCAAAGTTATTTTCACTCTTCCCTCCCTCCTTATCATCCTTTCTGCATTTATGTACTGAAAAAAAAATATTTCTTTCCATATCAAAAGCACATAATTTTCCTCAGGGCCTCTGGCCTCCCAAACCCAAGCTTGCTGGTGAGGAAGAGTGGAGATTTTTCCCCCACAAAGCTGGTCTGTTCTCACAATAAAGATAAAAGTTTTGTGGGACAAGAAGCTCTCTTTGAAACAAGGCTTGGGGTCATGCTCTGCCTGTGGAGCAGAATGGGGTTATTAAACTTGCAGCTGGTAAAATAAGAACTTCTCACTCTTGCATGACCAAAGAGAAGACAATGGAGGAAGTTAGTTAAGAGATGCAGTAGCTATGGACCATGTTAAGGCTCTTGTCATTTTCAAAGTCTTCCAGGTCTTACATGGCTGCTGTCCAAGGTAAGGTTTGATTCAATCCCTGAGCAATCTCAGTCAGTAAAGCAGAACAAGAAATGAGTATGAATGAGCCTTTATTTTTGCTCCAGATGAAAAATAACAAAACTCCCCAAAAAAATCCTACCAAGAAGGAAAAAAAAAAAGAAAAAACAACAACAAACCCCCCAACCAACTAAAAAACCCAACAACACAAAACCAACAACCCAAAACTGACCAACCAAAAAAAAAAAAAACAAACAAACAAAAACACCAAAAAATTAACATCCAGAGGGTGACTGTCCTTTCTTCTAGAAACACCAAAGGAGTTATCCCAGCTGAAAAGTTAACAATATGCAGAAGACTGCAACACAACCAACATAGATTTCTTACTCCTGAAGTCACAGGGAAAGTAGCTTTGCACTGTGGGGGTCACACCAAAATCTTCCTGTTGTGCCAGTCTTTCCCTGAGGGGAAGAGAGGAGCTTTCCATTGTCTGAATGGGCTTGTATGTCAAGGGACTGAGGTCTGTTTGCACAGCTATACAGATAGCCATGTGTGAACTCACAGACAGGCAATTTCACAGATCACTTTTTAAAGGGGATCTCATAAAATCCATTTTTTGCCTTCACTTGTTTTCAATAGGATTTGCACAAATTTGCTTCTCTATGAAGTATAAATGGATATATGTGTGTGCATAATGGCTACCCATAGCAATATGTTGCATAATCATTTTATACTTGAATTTAAGAAGAGGTTCTGACTCAAAAGAAGTATTTTTTTTCTCCAAAACATGCACCAGTGGCTGTAATTAAATAGGGATTTTCATCACTATCTCTCACAAACACAAAAGTGTGTATGTAACCATTTATGTAACTAAACTTAAATTTTCTTATGCTTCATTTGTCTGTCTCTGAGTTTGTATAAAATGATCATTGCATCAGTTCTCTGATATCACAGATTTTTCAGACTGGCTGGGATTGTGATTTCTAGTAAATTCAAAGTATGCACATCCCAAGCCACAATAAAATATAACATAATGAAGTAGAACTTAGACATTTTAAAAAATTAAAATTCTCTAAGTTAAAGGCCTTGAGCACATGAAAGGAAGAGACAACACAGAAAACTCATCTTATGTTCCTGTTGTTTTTCTAGAGGCAAAGTCTTTTTCTATTTACTGATTGTCCACTTTTCACCAGGTGTGCTACTGACCCTTCAGCTGACCGACAGCACTGCACATGGAAAGCACAGTCTGGGACTGAGGTATGTGTAAGCAGTAAGTAGTGAACCCTGAACTCAGGAAGACTGACTTGCTTTATTTTGAATATATACTGTCTCTTCTATCAGCAGCCTCATTTGAAGTTTGTAGGCTTTCACTGTGTTTTGAGCAACAGAAATAGTTTTTATTCTTTGTCTTGAAGTGCTTCCAAAAGGCTTCTTCCTCTTAATCTGCCCAAATACTAACAAGACCAAATTCTTCTTTTACTTTCCTGCACTTTTTCACCTCTGCCTGGCAGAAGGGTACAAAGGACAGCTTCAAAAGCACATTTTACAAATAAGCACTGTAGTGATATCCTCTTTGCTGAGATACAGAGAATTGTGACAAACACAAAAGGCAGTATTTCACGTCTGACATTTCAGAAAATTAGATTCTGAAATCCTTTTTCAAGAGCAGACCATGAAGTGTGGGTCTAATTGGAAAGCTTCCTCTTAACAGCAGGATAACTTCTCTTTAGCATCTATGTATATTGAAAATGTAAGTTTAAATGTTATGTTTTTTTCTTTACTGTAATCTAGGTCATGAATTAAAAAGTTAATCTCATTTCTTTTGCCAAGAAAAAATGTCCTTTTTTTCCTATATTTTCTTCAAATGGTCTGCATACATTGCTCCCACTTGTAACCCCTGGAAAAAAAAAAAAGGTCACCTATTTAAAAGATGATTTCTGTTTTCACTGAGGAAATTAAGAAAGCAGCTTAATTTTTCTCATTTTTTTTCCTTTCATTTTTCCCAATGGATAGGCTCAGTTCTGTGATTTTCTCAATACAGCATCACATAAAAAAGTAAAAAAAAAAATTTAGGATTTATGAGAATTGTAGAAACCCAACACTGCTTCTAGGAATGTAAAATGATGCAAAAGTAACCTATTTAAGACAATGTGGGTTTTCTTCTAGGTCAAGCAGTAATTGCATTATGCTATTGACATAGTATTTTACCCTGCTGTAATAATGCATCCTAGTTTGGGGGATTTTTTTGTGGGTTTTTTTTTTTTTTTTGTTTGTTTGTTTTGTTTTTGGTTTTGTTAACTACCTTATTCATAAATTCATGGCTTTTGGCACCTCTAAGAAATGAGGGTCAAATTTAATAACTATACCAACTAGAGCCTTGCTCAGAGAAAAAGCCATTGTACAGGTCATGGCCAGGAGGGAAGGAGGTGTCTGAGCATGCAGGTTGCTCTTTCTCTCCATGTGAAAGCAAAGAACTGATGAAAATTAGGAAGAAAACAACTTGGCACAAATCATACAGGGTAGATGGGGTACTGACATTGGACCCAAACATCCTGACACTTTGTCTAGGATCTTATTCTCAATTCCATACTTTGTGGGTTTCTTTTTCTTTTTTTTTTTTCAATTTCATTATAAAAAACAAAGGCAACCATGTTTTTCCTTGCTGCCATCTGTAACAAATCATAGAATCATAGAATCATAGAATGGTTTGGGTTGGAAAGCACCTTAAAGGTCATCTAGTTCCAACTTCCCTGCCATGGGCAGGGACACCACCCACCTGGTCAGGTTGCTCAAGGCCCAATATAGACTACCTGCAAAAACTAATATATTTCAAACATTTTAATCCAAACATTTTAATCTTTCCTGACTTCTCCATTCTTTAGACTGTAATGAACATAATAGTCTCCTCAGGGAATTAAATATAAGAATAAGTTAATAAAACAAAGGGCGTCTAGAATATAGCAGTGACAAAAGCCAAAATTTTAACTAGCTTAGAAGAATAAGAATTCAAGCTATGCAGCCAGTTCTGTGGATTTGGAAGCATATAATCAAATAAAGGAAAAGCAGCATTTTTGTGCAGGCAAAATTTAGAGAAGTAATTTGTAGCTATTACTGACCCTGATTCCTTGCATTTCCTGACTTGTTAACTGGAGATACTCTGATGTGTCAGGCAATTGCACAGCTATAATAATAAAAAAAATATTTCATAAACAAAAGGAGAAAAAGATCACATACCATGTATGACCAGAGCTAGCCACATGCCTATCTGCCACTGGCACCTTTCCTTGCTCTGATCTGCAAATTAAATCTAAAAGATTCACTTCCCCCAGTAACTCGGAGAAGCATGAGGCACAAGAAAGCTTCCCAAGCCTGAGAGAAGGCTCCACTCTGACCTCTGTCACACTCAAGCATGTTTAAATCAGCTCCACTGGCAGATCAGATGCTGTCCTACTTTTTTTGATGCCTTGTTTTGAATGTTCAAGAACAAAATTCAAAGAGAAAGGGGGAAAGGAGGTACGATATGAGTGTCAGCAGAGTTCTTTTTGTTCTGGAAAAGAGAAGCTGCCCAGCTGCACCATGTTTTAGTGTCAGGAGCTTCAGTATCTCCCCAGGTAGCAGGCAGAGCACCCGCTTGTGCTGTTACAGAGGAGTAAGATCTGGATGACTTTAGCAGCAGCTTGGTGGGACAGTTATTCAGGTAATGTATGCTGAACTCTTCTTTCTGCAGAAATTTACCCACAGACCTCTGATCCTTTATAGCCATCAGTTACTTGGGCAGCTATGTGGGTGAACAATGCCCAATTTTGCAGAAAACCACCTCCAGCAAAATGATGAACAGGACAGCTTAGATACCCTTTCCATGTCTTGGGTACAGAGGGGAATAGTGATGCCTTCAGAAGGGGACTGGCTGGATGTCCCCAAAGCCCTGCTGATGGCAATTGGGTTAGACATACCCCACCCACATTAATGTGGTTTACACATTGTACCTTCTATACAACGGCAAAACAATAACAAGATATGAACACAAAAAATGTTTCTGTTTGTTTAGTCAGGACATATTGGAAGGATCTCTCCTTGCTAATAAATGAGCACATGTCCTACTATATTGTGTATTCCACACCTGTGATTATCCTCTAAGAGATTATTCAGAAATAGCAGCCACACGTTACCTATCTTGGTAACACACCCCTGAATGAACAAAAAAATTAGGTGCCCCTTTGAAAATATTGCCTGTGACAGCATGCCGCATCTTCAGGAATAGCTTTCACATCTGATTTTCTACCTATCTTTTTGCTTCCACGGTCTTGCTGTGTCTGGAAAGCATCGCTTAGCCTAGTGATGGGCGAGAGTAAGGGACCCTGAGGGGAAGCATCCCGGCCTCCAGCAGAGACGCACATGCAGAGTCCTGGTGCCATCCAGCGGGAGCTGTGCGCACCAGCACGGAAGCAAGCTGTCATGAAGGACTGCGAAACCATCGTCAGTCTCGCTTCTAGCTCCCGGGCAGGTGCTATGAGTGAGGGGGTGGCAGCTCCGGATTCACACGCCCGCAGGTGGCTCTCCACGGTGCGGGCCACTTGAACATGAGCTGTGCACCTGAATTCCAGCACGGTCACCAGAGCTAGCGGGTTTTAAAAAGTAATTTGGGTTGCTCTAGCGGAGTCACCTATCCCAGGCTGCTGTAAGGAGTGCTTAAGCACTTGTGTGTAAATAAGAAAGAGAAAAAAAGTATAAAATATCCCCCCCCCTAAATGTCCCAGGTAATCCACTAGTAGTTCAGAATCAGACATGTTTTCTTCTGAGAGGTCTCTGGTGGCATTTGACTTGGGATACTGAGAGCCACTCACCTCTTGAAATTACACCTTTTAATCCACTGTCTTCACAAACAACTCGTCTGGATACAAATTTAAGTTTCTATCCAGCTTTTAACCTACTGCCCAATCTACCATTTTGCAAGAAAATGCACCAGTAAAAGCAGTGCTGGTCAAGCCATAATTTAAGGGTAAGTTTTAATAAACTCCTTTGGCAGAACAATTCAGAGCTAGTCATGAACACCTTGTGCTGCCTAGCTACATCAGCCTCAGGGCATTAGAGCCTGGATTGCAAGATGAAATGCTTTGTGCTGACCACTGCAGTTTATTGCCAAGAACAAGGCTTATCTCATTTGCATCCTTTCTGAAGTGATTATTGCAGAGGCCTGACCCCACTCCATGTGTCATGGTCTCTGATTTACTGCAACACTCTCTTCCCCCTCCCTGTGACTCAAGAGCTTATCTGGGAAAACAGATGCCTTGAAAACGTGGGGCCTCTGTTCTCTATTCCAGCTGAATTCCACCTAGAGGACTAGAAAGGAGGGGGAACGATTATTTTAAATAATCTTTAAGTGCTCCATATTTCACAGTAGGCAGAGGCCTAGCTTCACTTCTAATATGAATTAAAGTCCTTTAAGGTATTGCAATGTAAGGCCAACTATTTAGGAATGCTAACACCTTTCTGGCACATAGGAATCAGCAGTGAGTCTTTGGCTAACGTATTGCAGAGGTCAAAAGAACGTAGAGAAAAAAATGCACCTTTGAAGATGTATTTATTTTACCCTTCTTCTTTACAGTCTGTAGATGGCTGTTCTGCTGTGGGGTTATAGCTGAAATAATGTCTGACTTAATTGTATTTACAATGCTCTTGAGGAATAAATAACTCTATCTGTAACTCAGATATCTGAAAGTGCCCTCTCTGAGGAGTCAAACAGGCAGGATCCCCTACACAGTGCAGTCCAAGATCATAGGAAAACAAGATAATGCGTATAAAATACAGAAGAATGCAACTACGAGCTCAGGAAAACACTCCTCGTGTGAATGCAGATAAAGAGAAAAGACATTCCTTCTTTTTGTGAAGCCCTGAGAGATGCATCCTGACCACCTCTCTATCTGCCTGCAATGGTGGCCCACAAACACCATTTCTGTGGCTATTTATGTCCTCCTGCCCTCACTGATGTGTTACTCTTCACCTCCATCACCTAACACAGAACTATCTCCTGACTTACATGGTCTTCCACTGCAAAGTCCTCAGTGAAAAGAAGCTGAGACGTTTGAACACAGCTCTAGCTTGTTAGAAAGAAGCACGCCAGTTGTTACTGGTTAGAGAAAAGAAAATAAAACATTTCTCATACCTTGAAGTTTGGAAAGCGAGCCAAGTCTTGCCAAAGTCCAAATTCATCTACAGTTATGGAAATTCCTTAAATGGCAGTAGAGGAAATATGGGTAGGAAAATCTGTGTAGAGGAATATGCTCGTTGCCATAATGCTGTGCTTTAACTGGGGTAACAGAAGACTAAGATACTGGGATAAACTTGTGGAGGAAGAGTGGCACAAAATGCCCCTTGTGGGTTGGTTGTGTGTGGGTTTTATTGTTATTATTATTATTGTTGTTTGTTGTGTTTTTCTTTGTTGGGGTTTTGTTGTTGTTTTTTGGGGGGGGGGGGAGGAAAGACAGGGATGGGGGGAAGAGGGATTGGGGGATGGGGGGGTGAGGATGGGCTGGGGGAAGAAATAATCAGCAGCACAAGAACGCAAGTTAAAAGTCATGAAACACAAAAGCAAATCTTTGAGACTGAAGATGTGCTATTATCTCCCCATCCCAGAGCTTTTTTGTGGTACTGTGCAAGTAAAGATGACCAGGGTGCCCTGGAGGAAAGCTCTTCAGCATTCCTATATCCATGAAAGCACACAGAAAGGGCTGTTCCCAGAACAGCTCTGAAATATATACCTGTGGGTGTACACATGGAGGTGAAGGAGCTTAGGGTAACAAGACAAAAAAGCAGATACAGATACAGAGAGTGTGGATGAAGTATCACCCTCCACCTCCCCCTTTACTTTCCAGCAACAGTCACTGGAATTGATCTAATTTTGAGTGTCTTTGGAAATGCATCAGCTGGAATGCAACCAAGAGCAATTAGCTAAAGAAAAGCCTCTAAATAAAGAGATTGTGATGGGTCAGAGGGATTTGAGAGATATATGCATACAAAGGTTTACATGCAAGTACATGTATCTGTGCACATATAGGCTCTTATTTTATGGAGGTCTCCAAAGGTTGAAAGTTTTCTTGGGACTGTGTAATATCCTGAAAGAACAGAAGGTGGCATGTTTTCAGCATTTGATGGCAGAAACAAAAGTACAGTAAAAGAAGTATAGTAAAAGAAGTATAGTAAAAAGTACAATAAAAGGAAACCAAGATGATAACAAAGAAAAAATGATACTGAATGAAGACAACAATGGCTAAGCCCAGGTCATAGACAATTGTATATATCTCTTCCGTTCATGATTGTGTCAACACCAAAGGGTATTTGTTTTCCCCATTTTTGCAATGTTATTTGCTGATGACATAAGGGTTGATTTTACAAGACTCTGACAAACTCCTGGTCAGTTGTGATGCAATTTTTTCCCCCCAGTACTTTAATGTTTTATAAAAATTGTAAAATGCAAGTGTGCATTTTAGCTGTTTGATTTTTACTGGTGTTTTGAGTTTACTTCAGTTTTATTTTAATTTATTTTATTTTAGTACTTTTATTTTCTTAATGATAAATTTCAGAGTGTGACCAGTTTATCAGGAAGACAAACACGGCTCTGGGGGTTTCTCTTAAAAGTGCACTAGGCAAAAAGGAGAATGAATTTACATTTGCCAAATATTTATGGAGCAACTCCCCCAAAAGAAATAAATTAGAGAAGATGATAGAATTGTTTGTTCTTGAGCCATAAAATGAAGATCTTTCTGAATACTCAGCCTGGTTCTGTGAAACTGTTACTGCAAACAGGTGCCTTTTAATCTGCAGGCACCCTGGTGGCCTGCCTACTTCTCTTTAAAATGCACATTTATCTCTTTTTTTCCAAACTTCCCAATCTATTTTAAGCAGCAGGTTTGCCTCACACTGTGTGACAGTGGAAAAAAAAAAAAAAAAGAAAAAAAAAGGCCTTTTTTCAGCCAGTGTTGGTGAGTCACCAGGTAGGATGCTCCCTGGGTCTTGAGCTCTCCTGTTCACTTCATTCCATGACTAATCGCCATAACTGATTTAACAAGAAGCAGACTGAAAGTTATGTTTGAGTGCTCCAGAGGGACAGCCAGGGTTGGTCTGAGCTGGACCAAAATAACCTGCCTTGCCCACCAAAGAGTGAAGGCCCATGTCCACGAGCACTCATGTGGGAATAAAGTGGCACCTTTGTTGTGCTTTTGAGAAATCTTGGACTGTGTCCGACAGCAGACAGCTCCTCTTTGTTAAGCAGCCAAATTCCCTCATTCCCCGGGGCAGCTGATTAGCTTTTAAGTTCATACCTTCACCAAATGTAAAAGGACCAGGAAGAGAGGCCTCACGTGGCCCAAACTCTGGCAGCATCACTTGTCACTGGCCTTTGGAGGCGCAGGATCACTGAGCGAGCCTGCTGCCTTCCCATTGTTTGGGGGCATTTCCAGGCCATTTTGCTAATGAGCAGTCAAAACCAGCCCATGGCAGTTGCAGAAGGGGAGCTGACAGACCAGCGGTGCAGAGAGAAACTGCTGCCATGGCTGTTGTCTTCCAGCCCTCAGTGCAAGGGTGCCCAGGAGGGGGAAATCCTGTTAGTGCAGCGTTTTGATATCAAATAAAATAGAAGCAGCACTGAAGCATGGAGTTTTAGAGAACTTCTGTCATTTAACTTTTCTATTTCTCATGCATTTACTTGCTGCTTTTCAAACATGAGGTGTTTTGAAGGGATGGTAGTGCTGCTCCCTGACATCCTGCAGTAGACCAGGACAGAAAAGCTCATGCCAAGAGCAACCACTGCAGCTGGTGATCACAATATGGTGCATAGCCCTGAATGCCACCAGTTTACTTATTTTGGACTCCAGCAGAATGTATCAAACCAATCTTCGTGACCTCAAGCACTGGGAGGTGCATTCTCAGATTTTGGTTGTGGATCTGGTTGTTGTGATTCCTTACAAGCAAATACACCTTGAATTCTGCTTACCTTCATCTGTGTGTTTTTATCCAAGGGATTATATACAAACAAAAGCATTGTATTGTGTAACACAAAAATATAAATGCACACATAAAATGTGTACTATTTACATGTATTGCTAACTATTACATACCCCATAAAATGCACACATTATATAGAACTATGCCTAAAGTTTAATGCATCTATTTCTTAATAAAATCTATATAACATTTTTACAATAGTAAAAACATATTCCATGTGCATGTGTTTGTGTGCATGCATCTGCATCTGCTGCAAGCATTCACTGAAACCAATCATTTTGCTGGAGAATAAAAACTCCTCAGCCACTTCATGAGGAGACTGGAATAATGCATATTACCACAGCTGACAGTTCCAGGTGGGAATGACAGGCAATGCCTACATGAATTGTTGGCATCACACTTACCATTCATAATGATGTTATGGATATCAACGCACAATTCCTGAGGAAACTGAAATTTCCCGAGGGAAAACTCTCTCCCTGGCACCTTCATTTTGAGAACCAAATGGAAAAGGAAAAAATCCAAGCTGCAGCGCAATGAGCCAAAAGAGCTCAAAGAGAAGCTGTCATTGGTGATCCTACAGGAAAATCACAGCTAAGGAAATATTAATAAATGAGTGCAGCAGCTGTTGCAAGAGGTGTGCACACAAACTTCTTCTGGCTGATCTCTGATAACAGACACCACAGTACAGTCCATGAATTGGGTTTTTTTGGACCTTGTCACTGAGGTCCACCTAAGTGCCATTTATGTGAAATGAACTTGGTCTGCTGAGAATTTTGCTTCTGAAGTCTTGGAAGACATGACAAAAATGAACACACTCCCTATGCAGCATGATGAATTAGTGGCTGACATTATAACCTGAGATGGAAAAGGTTTCCTGGGGTGCATTTGAGCTCCAAGAGCACCTGTGCTGTACTGCAAACTTCAGTACATTAGGGTTGCTTGAGATACTGAGGGCCTCATTTGGCAGCTCTGGTAAGTCCTGGGTACATGGAAGCTGCTGTATGCATGATGTATAGGCAGTTTCCATGTGCCTGGAAAAATACTGCATAGCTCTCTGCAGTTGCTGCTCTTTGAGGATGGATACAAATCTTTCCCTTTCTCCTACTAGGAGGCCCCATTTCTGATCAAGGCAGAAGTTTGCAGAAAGCATTTCAACATCTTGACAATGGTAGACCAGAGGTATTCTGTCTCTGTGAGACTCTGTTCATTGTTGATGATGTGGTCCATGGCATTGCTGTGTGATGCTGCTATGTGATATGGGCATAGGAGACACCTCCTATGAAGCCAGCCCCCCTGGCATAGCATAATTTTGTCCCTGAAGATGGATCTTGTGGCTCTGTTTGGAGGCTTCTGAACAATTAGCCTAACCCTACTCCAGCCTCTGCAGTACTCTCATGGGCTTGACAGTACTGTGGACCAGTCCCCATAGGGCAGAGTGTAGCTTGATGTATTGAAATCCAAGTCTCATACCAAGTAATGGAAGAGAAGCCCACCCACATCCCCGTGGCCTACTACTTTTAAATAATTTGGTGTTTATGTTTCTTTCTTGCCAGGATCATTCTGGTGCCATTAGAAACAGAAGTTTAAAATACATCAGTGAAGCAGATAGTCCAAGAAATACTCTTTTAACCTTTTGTTACAAACAACAGAGAATAAACAGATCATGTTTACAAGGTAAATAAAATCATCAACAGTATCTTTTACCTCTGCCTCCTGTTTCCTCTCCCCACATGCTTTGCCTCATTCTATCCAGAGCCTAAGTCTTCACAGGGCATGTGCCAGGAAGAGGCTATTGACTCATGCTACTGTTTCAAGCAACTCTCAGCGGGAGGTGCAGGCCGATGTGAGGTGCAGGCATACCAGAAAACCCAGGATGCTGATAAATGGAAACTTTCATTCCTTCTTGCCCCCTCCCAAAAACCCACCCAAACCCAAACATTATATTTTTTTTGTACTTCATATTATGAATTCCAAGCCGGAGACTGGTGGCTGTTTGTACAACTGTTAAGGCATGAGAGTGGCTCTTCTGGGTTGAGTGAGCTGCCTCTGATAGTACCCAGTAGTGGAGTTGTAGGGAAGATAAAGGAAAGAGAAGATGAAAATCTGGATCCTCCTTCTGCATTCTCCCAGATTTTTCTAGTTCGGGCTTTCTGAACTAGCAGTTGAAGCAAACAGCTGTTTGCAAAGGACTTTTTATCCTTTTGTTTCACAAAAGGAAATTTGTTTCACAAATTTTTTCAGGAGACATTATGACTACATTTCCATATCTGAAGGGGACCTCCGGGAGAGCTGGGAAGAGCTAGCATCCTAGCAATGGGATGAGGGGTAATGCTTTGAAACTGGAGCAGGGGAGATTTGTATTGGACATAATGAAGAAGTTTTTAACAGCGAGAGTGGTAAAATAGTGGAACAGGTTGCCCAGGGATGTGGTTGAGGCTCTGTCCCTGGAGAAGTTCAAGATCAGACTCAATGTGGCCCTGGGCAGCCTGAGCTGGTTGAAAGTGACCCTGCCCACTGAGGGAGGGCTGGACAGGATGACCTTTGAGTCTCTTCCAACCCAATACCATCATCCATCAGTAATGAGGCTTTTCTGAATTTTAATGGATGTATTTTGATTTTGTTGCATTCAGTATTTAAAGCATCTCTTGTAATATTAACCCTTGAGTATTTATTTCTGAGACTGAAGAGTGGAAGAGAGTCTTACCTATTTCATCTCTCTTTATGGGGAGGACACTCCTTTTGTAATTCTGTCATTTGTTGTCACATTTATTTCCATTTTCCATTATATGGTTTAAAAAAAAAAAAATAGGGGAATGCAAGTGGGAGAAAAGCAGAAATTTATACATTAAAGGCTTAGCTACCTCATGAACTTTTCCAGAATGGTTCCCCTTGCCTTCTGTGGTAACTGAGTTAGAGCTTTGCTACATAAATGGCAAAAAGACACTAGAGACGACAGTTACACCTGATCTTCCAGTTGCACTAGTTTAACTGGAGAACTTCAACTTACACCGGTACAAAGTCATGCCTTATATGCAAACTTACAGGATCACAGAATGGTGGGGGTTGGAAGGGGCTTCTGGAGATCATCTAGTCCAACCTCCCTGCCAGAACACTTTCACTTAGAGCAGGCTGCACAGGACACAGTCCAGGTGGGTTTTGAATGACTCCAGAGATGGAGTCATTTCTGGACATCCTGTTCCAGAGCTCTACCACCTTCAAAGTCAGAGAAGTTCCTCTTTATGTTAGATGGAACTTTCTATGCTCAAGTTTGTGTCCAAAACTGTGGAAAATACTCTGGATTGTGAAAATGTATGGAACAGGAGACAGCAGGAAACCAGCACTTGTTTGAACACTGGCTATGAAATGAGATGCATAATTTAAGAACTTCTAAGTTGTTCCCTTCATCTTTATTGGAATTCAGTGGTAACTTACCAAAGCAAGACTAGTGCAAGATAAACTCTGAATGCACTGTCTCCTGAGATAAATAATAAGAAAACAAAACCTCAAACAGCCAATCACTTGAGAGTAATTTACTGAACAGCTGTCAAAGATAAAGCATTCAGTGGTAGGAGCTGAATTCTTTAGGGGTAGGAGCTGAGTTATTCTTTCCAAAGACAGTGAGAATGCTTTGAAAAAAAACATGGTTCTTGCAAATTCTGAAATGTATTAGGCTGTGAAGAGAAAGTCATTCTGGACCTCCTGGATCATAATCTCAGACACTAGTCTTAACTGGAATGCCACTAAATGCCAAAACCAAATGTGGACAAGACTTGATCACTGTGGATGATCTCAGAATGGGAAATCAATGCCCTCTGATAAACTGATGGTGCTATAGTCCTGTGACCAGAATCTTTACTAATTTACATCATATATATCTATTTATATTGCAGCAGAACAGAAACAGTTCCAACCTGATTGGCATTGGCAGAAATCACAACACAGAGCTCACAGATACAACACTGCATGGCTCTGCTCAGTCAGGTTTAGACAGTAGAAGGCAACAGACACAGCGAATCACTGCCTGATAACTGATCCTTCCTTATAGCAGTTGGTAAATACACTGCATCACTCATGCAACTAGTCATAAAGCACAGCTTTCTGACAGTGAAGGAGGTGGGTACCTGCCTAAGTTCACACAAAAATCAGAGGTCTGTGCTGTCTACTTTACAAAGAGTAGGATGAAAGGGGAAAGTTTCAGAGTTCCCTTTTCTTTCTGTATCATGGTATGTATATATAAAATGGTAAGTGTCTACATCTCATATATTTCTAAGCTGATATATTTGCCACTGGGAAAAAAAATCTAATGAGCTGGCAAAAGAAATAACTGACAGCAACACCAGTGCTGCAGGAACAGGAGAGTTGCTTCGTGCAGACTCACCTTTACTTGTCATTAGAGTTTAGCACAATAAACCTTGTCAACACGCAGTGACAAGGCAATCCAACCTGCAGAGGACTGGCAGGTATCTAGAGATTTATGAAAGTGACAGAAAATCCCTTCTCTGAGACATGAGTGCAACCACAATGATTAAAAAACAACTCCTGTGCTGAACACTTCACGACCAGAAAACAATCAGTTCAGGAACAAAGCAGTGAGATTTATTGTAAACACAGGAGTAAGTTTATGTTCTTCCATCAATGTGACAAATTAGTTGTCCTTAAGACTGTACTACTGACCCCTCTCCACAGTGTGATATCCACGCACAGATTTTAGCTCAGTAACCAAAACAGAAGTAGTTTTATTTTTTTTTCCTGATACAAATGGCAAATATCACAGCCACAGACATAAGCAAAAAACTGTTCCAAATAAATATGCATGGAAAGGTATTTGACAGCTTGATAACAAATTTAAACACAGTAATTGCTGTATAAATGGTTTAACAAACAGTATTACTGCTAGCAGAATAAACATCTCCAGGGAAAAGAGGATTGAATACATAATATGGAAATAGATTAAATATATATATAAAATATACTCAGTTTATTGCATGGATAGATAAATATTAATGTATTTATGCACATAACTGGGAATGAGGCACTTATTCAGGTTAGTATAAACAAGGCCACTTGTTAAGTAGAAGGGAAAATGTTAATAAGCCTCCAAAATATCTTGTTGAAATCTAAAACCTTGAAGCCATAATAAAAAAGGCAAGTTGTTACAGATGTATTCACTGAATTGTAAGAAATCCAAGTTTTTGAGAATGGGACAAGTCCAGCAAGCCTCACAGAAAACACTGGGATTTTTTTTTCTCAGGCAGAGAACTTTGGTATCTGACTCATGAATCTTACTCATGCTTGTCCAGCCTTTCAGTGTTTGCTTTGTGTTTTCCTTTGTTATCCCAAGTTTGCATTATTGCTTTATATATTGTTAGAAAAACATTAGTCTGATAATTCCCATGAATCTGAACATTTAACAGAGTTGTAATCAGATGCTGTTCAAAGCAGAGATCAAGTTGTTTATCAGGCTTAATATTTGGCTTGTAGAACACATGTTTTTTGATGAGATTGTACATAAAGAAATAATACCTTAAAAAAAAGACTTTACCTGCAAGCAACTTTACCAATATTTCATTCCGTTAAAATTCAGAAGCAGAAAAATAATTTTACTGATAAACACCTAATTTCTGTATTTCATATATATATATTTTCAAGATTTTCTTTGCTTATACAAAACAAGCATTTTATAAATATTAAAATGTTCTATTATTTACATGTGTCCCATTTTACTGTAAAATTACTGACTGGTCTTATCCAAACACACAAGTTCTGTGAGAAAAAATTTGCATTTCTCATTATCATAATGATTCCACACATTGGCACAAAGGCAAATTTGACCTTAGATCACATTCACAACTCAGTGGTGAACTTAAAATGTAAAAAACCGTATCTGTGGGTGGGTTAAGTCTTTTATCAATCTTGCACACATAATACACAGATCACAAAACCAGGAACTTCATTAAAAGAGTAAATTAATGTCAGGTGACTAGGGAAAAGCTCTACTGCACTGGGCACGTCTTGTGGATAATTTTTGCAGGCTAGAACTCAGATTAATTAAAATAAAATACAACTGCATGATTTCAGTAATGGAGTTTGACTCTTGGGTTGCTGCAGACATCCTTCAGTTAAGCAGTCTGAATCACAGTCTTCAGAAAACTTAGAAAAGGTAGGACAGATTCTGACCTGATTCATTTGGTGAAAAACTGATGAAATCTTACTAAATGAAGTCACAATATAAATTCAGAGAAAGAGATAACAGTGTGAGTCCCTCTGTGACCATATTCATACTGTATCATGAACCATAGCACAGATATTCCTAGGCTAGTAGACCTCCACATTTCTGAGGTTTTATGGCTCAGAGAACAATTGTGCAGAATTTCTAGGTCAGGACTATTTGTGTTGCCAGATCACCACTGCCGGGCCAGGAAACCTATTGAATGGATTTATTAGTTCAGAGGCAGCATTGTGTGCCTGCAGCCAGCCTGCTTCCAAGTTGAATCCTGTTCTGCTAACTCAGATTGCTGCAGTATGGTCCTCAGAACACCAGGGGTCAAGTATATTGCAGATGAAGATAGTTTGGGGGCTGCCTGCACCAACCTCCATGAGCTGGTGGAAGGGAGCAGCAACAGCCTCAACGTCCTGATTCAGTTTTTATAGAGTTCATAGAGTTAACTATAAAGAATGAACTCATTTGTATGTAACAGTAGTGTGACAAACGGGACAATTTGTCCTGAAAGTTACATGACATTCGTATCCAAATATTCAGCATGATGTGGGATTGGGACAGAATAGGTCTTTTTGGGATAAGAACTGACATGGGACACTGCTGATCCAAACTTCTGTGGACCACCAGGCTGTCATGCTATCTCAATCAAGCATGCTAAGAGACAGTTAGAATGACTCTTGCAAAAGTAAGTAACTTGTTAAAAAATGCCCGACAATGACCCAGCACCTTTGTCAAGATATGCTATGATTATACAGCAATAAATATTTACTTGATTCAATCACATGTTAAATTTTTCTTCACTTTGTTGCCATTTAATATGGCAACTGATATAATCACATGCTGGATTCAGTATCATGATTCTTCGGCTCAGTTCAGGCAGAACCTTGTCCTCTGCATTTTGAATCTAACTCTATCATCTTCTCTAGGTACTGAAACACTAATGCTTCCATTTCCCAGCAGTGGATATGCACTAAGAGATGTAATTTACCTCACAGCATTTCCATGATCCATTATAAACTTACAGTGACAAAAGTGTCCAGTTTCTGTGAAAAAAAAAATCTTCATGGATTTGTTTCATTCTTTGGCTTTATATAAACATAAATAGGAGAAGAAAAAAATTTCAGATTAAATAGCTGAATAAGAATTTGCAGAAAAGTTTGTGTATTGCATCCTGTGACATGCAATTGTTTATGTTACACTGCCTAATCTAGCTGTCTTTTGAAAATGTTCAGTCACACATAATTAAAAATAAACAATAATAAATCAATGGTATAGCTTAAGTGAACTCAAAAACTTATAGGAGGGAGGATTCACACCTAAGACATTTCATCACCTTTCAGACTAATTGTAGACATTGAGTTCTTCATGAGAAACAGTTAAAAACTTAACTGAAGAGTGTAAGGATTTCTCCTCTCAAGTATTCTGTGTTTCTGAAGAAACAGATTTCCTCTCTCATTTCAGACAGGAAATATAGCACCTTGGGATAGTTTCTTCTGCTTTTTTGAAATGTCATAAAATAAAATAATAAAAAAACCCCATCAACAAACAAACTAACAAAAACCAACTCAAATCTCTCCCTTACAATGCAGTTCCTTGAATTGCGGCTGAAGATCAGTGCATGGTAGAGGGACATCAGGATTACCTGTTGTGCAAAGTGGGAGATTTGGTATGGATTCTTCTATTGTTGATAATGGCAGCATGAGCTCAGGATGAAAAATTTCAAGTACACCTAGGATCATATGAACGCTTTATGAGCCACCACGATCTGCTAACTGCTAACAAAGTGCAGTTCAAGTCTTTTTTATTTTGAGGCACTCTGGAGACTCCGGCTTGAATCCTTCAGTCTTGGAATCAAACCTCTGAGCTGTCACTGGTGTAATTATAAGGTAGCATCATTGGTTCATCGCTGCCCGACTCCTTTGTCGCTTCCTTCTTCTCAGAATTTTGTTTCCATTTTAGCAGCAAAACGATGATTGCAACTAAGCAGATGGCAAGGCAAATGGCAGCAGCTCCACCAATGATTGTGATTATGCTGACCCCTGCACCTTGGTTATTCAGTTCTCTGGGGAGGATGCCATTGACCGCAACCTCCCTTTGAGGAACCTGTTTCTTGCTGGTGCGCTCTAGTGCTATGTGCTGTATGTTTGTTCCTCGGTTGTTTTCTACTCCAATATCTTTTACGAGTTCTGGGTCCTGCTCAGCTCCCCTCTTCTGACGTCTCTGTGTGGATGCTCCTGGGATCCCACCGCTGAAGAGTGAGTGGTACTGGTGCTCCACGCTTCTTTTGCCAATCCCACGGTTAGCATTCTCTTTTGAACGTACAGTGTAGATTGTATGGACATACCACTCTCTCCCCAAAGACACCTAGAAAGACATATTTCTTGTATTCAGACATATACACGTTCCAGATGGCACTGTACACAGAGGAAATCAATCCTTGCTCTGAATTGATTGCGTGGACAAGTACTTCCAATATCATTCACAGATAAGCCTCCACTATGTGCCAGTGTACGTGAGAAGCATCACGTTTTCTGCCAAAATTTTAAGAGCTGCTAGACTCTGTTCCTCTCCAAGGCCACGCTCTATGGCTATCAGGTGCAGATGAAGAAGCATAGCCTTGGCATTGTTTTGGTACTGTTAGTACCTATGTCCACATAAAGAACCTCAGCTGTAGACAGGCTGCAGAAGAGGACCTCTCGGTCAGCTAGATGACTAGGCCCTGGCTGTGGATTTATTTCCATCTTAGCATAAGAAAACCATTTTTTTACTGTGAGGATGGTTGAACAATGGAAGCTGTGGAGTCTCTGCCTTTGGAGATACTAAAAATCCAACTGGGCATGGTCCTGGGCAGCCTGCTCTAGGTGACGTTACCTTCATCATGGGTTTGGAATGCGCAGTCTGCAGAGGTCCCTGAGAACCTTGTTCATTTTGTAATTGCATAATTCCTTGAAGTCTGTCTAGATCACAGAATGCTTAGGGTTGGAAGGGACCATTAAAGTTCATGTAGTCTACCTCCCCTGCAGTGAGCAGGGACAATTTTAACCGTAGGGGCTCAGAGCACTGTCCAAGTTGACCTTGAATGTTTCCAGGGATGGGGCATCTACAGCTCTATGGGCAGCCTGTTCCAGTGTTTAATCACCCTCATTGTAAAAAATGGCTTCCTTGTGTCTAGTCTAAATCTCCCCTCTCTCAGTCTAAACTGATTACCTTTTTTCCTGTTGTAACATGCTATCTTCCTTGAATTTGTCTTGTCTTTTCTGGATGCATAGTATATTTGGCTTCCACAAGGTCCAGTAGGATTGTCTGAACACTGACAATTTCAGTGGTTGCAGCCAAGATTTGTTATTGTAAGAAATAATGTATTTTCTGTTTTACTTCTGTTTTTCCAAGTCTTGCTCAGGATATAATGATGTTTCTTTGTAATCCTATTCTTTTGACAGAATAAGGACCAAAAATCACTGCATTCTTGGAAATGGATTCTTATAAAAAATGGGATTTCATTTTCATGGTGGCAGATTACAAAATCCTTTTTATACTCACAAGTAGGCTTTTCTCTTGAATACTCCATTGCTTACAATGGGACCTTTAATACTGAAGTGGCCAGGAGTAGTATTAAAGTCTCTTCAGTATCTTCTCTACTAATTCACACAGTTGAGTTTTTCATGCAATTTTGCAAATGTTAAAGAGATAAATAAAGACAAGACAACTCCTGGCTGGTATATATAGATAAAAGAGAGGAAAGCACAGAGATGAAGGACTATGTTTACTTATGAAGTAGTTGAACTTTTAGTTGTCAATTTCTAGATTTTCCAGTGCTTGGATGTTTCACATTGTGCAAGTTTTCAAGGAAAGAATTGCACAAAAACCACTGAGTATCAACTAGGTTTTGATGAAGTTCACTATAAATGCTTCTGATTCTTTTATTTTTTTGTCTTTGACAAGTGAGATGGGAAGAAAAAAAAATGTTGCGTAACAAGAAACTTACCCAAGTTTTGGAAGAAATGTGTAAGAATAACCTGCATTATTTCTGGTTAAACTGTGGAATTAAATAAGAGAAAAGCATAGTATCCCCACAGAAATCTCTTAGTAAGTGCTCCAGGTTTTATACCTAGAAATTTTATAGCATTTATAATTCTGTTTGTTACTGGAATCAGAATAAACATTCCTATTGGCTTCAGTAGGACTTACTGCTAACAACACTTGTGCAAGTGTTTTTTTCTTGATTCAGTACTCTTGCCAGTAAGATACAGAAACCATACCTGAAACAGAGGAGTTGAGTCTACTTTAAATCCATCAGAGCCTGGCTGTTTAACTAAGGGAATTGCTTCAGGATCATCTATTGCGAGCTTTGCATTAAAAAGCACATTTCCAAAGCTTGTGGCTTGTGTCTCTGGCTGAGCTTTGTCCTACATGGCCATGGGAAGGAAAAGAAGTTTGAAAAACACAGGTTTATTTCTTTCAGGAAAAGCAGTTGTGATATTTATACACAATGTATAAAATGTGTAATTTATACATTCTATTTTATGCAATCCACTGTAATACCAAGAGAAAAGAGATGAGAAACTGTTGTGGTCACATCTGACTTGTACTAACTTCTATCTAATTTCTTGCCTGAAGAGATTGTTGAAATACATGGAGGAAGCACTAGAGAACAACCACAGATACATTTCAGAAATAAAACAAAGATACATAAATGTGGTCTGAAAGAAAATTTAAGAAATCTTAAGAAGCTACCCTTCGTTTCTATTAACAAACATTCATATAAGTTAGTTTAGACAATCAGACAATTATCTTACTTAAAGTTAACTCTCTAAAAGTTGGGCATCAGGTCTGTAGCCATCTAGGCTTACTCTATAAGGTAAATAGACATTCTAAAACAGCTTTAGAGGTATCCCTCTTTCCCTATTGACTAATTTGTATGACTAACTTTATACACTTGAATTCTGGATGATTAAACATAAAATAAATTCCAGTCCTTAACCTGCATGTCTCCTAAGACTCCCTTTATGGTCAATGGACATACACAGAAAAAGCTATCTTGGGATTCTCTAACTCAGGTCAAACTCTAAATGATGAGAGTCCACAGAAAGATTAAGAATAGAACCAGGAGAGAGAAATTTAAGATACTGCCTGCATCAGTTCATGTTAGCCCAGAACTTGAGTCAAAAAATTGGTGCCATCAAGAACATTTTAAAGGACAGTTGGCTTTGGATTAAAAAGAAGTTAGAAAAACAGCAAAGAATACACATGTGCATGCTCCCAGGATTAGAACACTTACCACAATCTTAAACCTGTACAGAAGGGTTGGAGAATCTGCAAGGCACCCATATTCAGTGTTGGATGGATTGTATTTGGGTACATATCCATCAGCTCCTGTGCACAGGAAAACCTTCTCGATGCTACAGTAGAAAGAATCACCCAAATTCTGCACTGGATCCACCATCACCCGACCATATATGATATCACCTGTGAACAGTGCACACAGTTCACATCCCATTCACTGGAACATTGAATATAGTACTGAGGCTAAGTTAGTAAGTCTAGTTGATAAGCTTAGTGCAGTCAATGTGACTACATCCAAAGACACCTTGCTACCCAGCTTCCTCTGTAGAGGGCTGTCAAAGGCCATGACCAGAGTGTGCACTCTTCTGTGCACACTGGACCACACTGAAGCAGTAGGAGGCT
The DNA here is from genome assembly GCF_027791375.1 of Indicator indicator. NCBI lineage: Eukaryota > Metazoa > Chordata > Aves > Piciformes > Indicatoridae > Indicator > Indicator indicator. The sequence goes on along the minus strand of NC_072010.1, from coordinate 27,996,453 downwards.
GTTTGCTGTTGCTATAACCTGAACCATCTCAGGAGCTACTTTAATTCTGGACTATATTGGGCTTTTCATTCAAAAAGCAACTTAAAGGAATACTATGTACTCCTCTGCACCAGATCAGAATGTAGGTTTTGGCCTCCTGATAATTCACTTTGCTGAAGAGCTGTTCTTTCTTATGTCAGTAGAATCCTGTTACTTACACTTGGTCAGACTGGCATAACTGTACAAGTGAAATGAACGTTATGAAAAGTCACAGAGAAAATTTCTGAGACTTTGCTCCCTACTGTGGTAATTGCATTTCAGCTCTCCGATAATGTTTAAGGTAAGACATGCTGGCAGGCCTGTACATATAACCTGGGACTCTGCTACACAGGCAAGAAAAGTACACTCTGCACCATGGTCAGACCCATGCGAGTGAAGGCGGTTAGGAAGGTTGAATACTGAGAAGGAAAGGAGAAATGTCATGTTGCTTTGACAAGAATCTGGGGCAACTGCAGAGTTTGAGTGAGAAAGAGATTCAGGTACCTGCTGTTCAAGAGACTGTGCAAATACATCACAAAAGATGGTTGTGTATTCAAGGTGCTGGCACTCAAGCAAAATAGAAAATAAAGGGACTGCTTAGGTCCACTGACAGATGTAGCAACTGAATCAATCTTCCCACCCCAAGCCTACTCAGTGGAGGACAGGGGGAAGGCAGAAAGCCTTGATGCTGCGCAAGCACTGTTCAGCAGTAGCGAAAACACTGGCATGCTATCAGCCACAGATTCAAAACATCGCTCCTTAATGGCTGCTATTTAAGAAAGTTAACCCCATCCCAGCCACACCTAGTACACTCACCTACAACAAAAAGACTGTGTAATATTTACTCATCTACTAGGAATGTTCATAATGTCAGCCAATGTTTATAAAGCACTCAGCTTATGAGAAATAGCACCAGTCCTGTAACCCTCAAACATAACAGCTTCAGTGCAGATTGGCCAATAGCTCCAATGTAAACTGCCAGGTAGAAAAGGCAAATGCAAAGGAACACAAGCAGCAAGTCCAAAGCCTTACTCTATCTTGTTTTGCCTGAAGCAGGATACTGATACTGGCAGTGTGGAATATGGTTTAGTTGATTAGATAGTGTTGGGTGATAGGTTGGACTAGATGATCTTGAAGGTCTTTTCCAGCCTGGTTAATTCTGTGAATATATATTAAATGTGCATTTTCTGTGCACAATTATACCTTCTGAGAAAGCAACATCACTTTCTTGCCCAAAGCCCATTGAGCCATCAGATAGCCACAGTGTCTTTTTGGAGAGGAGGAACATCTGGGTGTTCAAGCTGAACTCAGCAGCCACTGGGTCACTGACCTAAAACACAACAGCATAAGGCTCTTCAACAAATATTCTTTAATGGCTCTTGAAACATGGCATGATCTTCTCTCAGTGTACATAATTTATCATCTCCACACATCTACATGTGGTAATACAGTTTAGCAAAAAAAGATTTCTTTGTACTAGACCTATACTGCTGTATGTTTCACATGCATACAACCTTTGGGTTATCTACCTCTGTGATATTTGATAGGATTCTAGGTTAGTTTGTTCCCACCACATTTTTCCAAATCTCAGCCAAGAAGGTGCCCAGGGCAATTTATGTGTGGGGGCAACATGAGGAAAATATTTCCCTCAATAACTTGTCTTCCTCTGACTCATCACAGTGTGTTTTCTTTATCCCATTTTCATTCTTACACACAAGTTCCACCTTGGCTTCTGATCCTCTGCCAATTATTTGAAAGTGCACGTTGCTGAGGATTTATTTGCAAGTATCAGTTCCTCTGATGTACTGCAGGATATCAGAGTATGCATGTGAAAATGCAGCAAACCATTTGAATAACTTTTTATACTAATATTTATCTTTATATACTTGACACAGTTATCTATGGTTCTTTCTTGATTACATTACACAAACAAAGTAAATGATTGATATCAGCAAAAGGTTCTCACTGGGCCATACAACTTGAGTCAGAAGGCAAACTGTGCAAGGACATGGCATAATAAAAGGGAAAGAATACAGTGAACAGAAGAACTGAGGAAAGTTCAAAACGAAGAAGTATACCTGAGGAAACAACACGGAAGATGTACATATTTAAAAAAAAAGAAAAGAGCAAGAGGCCACTGAACAAAAAAATGCTAACACATGTATATTTATGTATATATGTGTGGAAAGGAAGGAAAACAGAAAAGGAAACATTCTTGCTGGCTTAGGGACAAAGGGCTGATGGAATGAGATTCAACAATACCAATAGAAACTATTGCTGCAAGTTATACAGCTCATACATTTACTCCTCTTCAAATCCCTTTTTCACAGCAGAGTCACAGCAACAGAATTTGGCAAGATGAATGTATAACTGAAATACTTTTTGCAAACCCACTGCTACTGCTCAGAAACAGGAACCCTACCCTCATAGCTTTTTCCCAGAAACAGTAATTTTAAAAAGTCATTTTCATTCTCTTGCAATACTTTCTTCAAAATGCCTAGGATTTAGACTATAGGACCGCAAGATACCTGACTGGCACAATTGCTTTCTAGCTGTGGTTCTGAAAAAAAATGAGAATGGCCTCATCAAGCCCTTCCTGGGCAAAGTAAATGTCCACTGAATGGGAACCAAGAAGTGTGATTTCAGCTAAAGGCACTGGACTTCAGTCACACAGCTTACAACAATGTTAAGAGCAATGGCCTGGATAAATACTGTGCATATAGACATGAATACATCTCTTAGGCTTTCTATTTTAAGTTACTATTTCTATTCAAGTTTTACGTGCACATCTCAGTGCTGCCACATAGCTGTTATTTATGACAGTAGTTTAAATGTAATTATTTCCATGTGCATTTGAAGTGTTTCAAACAAAAGTTCTTAAAAAAATTATCAGTGAGTGTGACACATTAAGGCTGGGTGAGAATAAGCACTGTCAATGTATTCTGCCTATTTGCCACATCCATCAACTTTGCATACAGATAATTTAAAGACAATGCATATCACTCATGGCAGACATCCCATCCTTCATGGGACCAAAGCCCATGAGATATTTGGTACCTCAGGAGGCAAATAGCTCTTGTGATGTGCCCATGCCATGGCAGTAAGTATCCCAGTTATGGAAGTACTTCTGACAAGAAATAGTCATGCACATTTAAAGAAAGGGGATGCTGAAAGGATTGAGATAAAGCAGGAGCTTGGAGGTTGAATGCTGTTCATTTTCAGGAAATCTCAAAGTGAATAGTGGTAATACCATCTTCACTAGTGTTTGAGGCTACCTGCCTTCCTCTTCAAGGGTCAAAGAGGATGGAAAAACAATTTAGGCAGACATGTTAAAGAAGAAAATGTCAACCCAAAATCTTCAGAGGGGAGACAGCAAATATATTGTCTTCTTGATGTATCATTCTTAAAATAGTCTTTGACTTGTGAACAGTGACAATAACTGTGAAGGAAATCGGAGCAAAAATTTTCCAGGAAAATGAAAAGCCTCATGGTAAAAGGCCCAACAAGATAATTCAGTGTAGCAGTTGAAGCACTAGACTAAGAACTGGGAGAAACAACTCCTGTCCTGCCATCATTTAACCACTGGACATTACAGTCTGAGTCACTTTGGTCCACTTGTGGCACCTGTAGTCACTGACTCATAGAATGGTTTAGGATCATCCAGTCCAACCCCCTTACCATGACCATGGACGTATTCCTCTAGACCAGGCTGCTCAAAGCCACATCCAACCTAACCATAAACACTTTCAGGGAGGGGACATCCACAACTTCTCTGGGCAACCTGTTCCACCCAAAAAATTGTATTCCTTATGTCCAGTCTAAATCTACCTTTCTTCAGCTGTCCCTTTCCCTGTCACTTTAGCTCCTGGTTAAAGGTCTCTCTCTGTTTTTCTTTATATACTCCCTTTATATACTTGGGAGGCTGCAATAAGTTCTCCTTGTCTCATTCTCCTCTTGTTGCTTTTATGGGACCTGCTTTAAATCCACATAATCTTTCAATCTACGATCACAGGGAATTACTGTCACAGGCCATGGAATTTTCTGAATTTTTTAAGAATGAGAATCTCAAGAAAAAGAACTGGTCTTGGTTTGAAAATTGCTGGTGATAGGGGACTAACTGGCCCCAGTCCTTAGTGATTATGACACTTGCAGTTTTGCACTTTATCCTTATTTTGAATTCATGTACCTGGAACTTCCACTATATTATTAAAGCTTTATCTGATACAACCTTAGTAATTTTTCTTAGTTCTCGGTTGTAGGTTTCTTCCAGACAAGAGTTATGTCTCTCCCTAGACTAAATGGCCCATTTTGCATTGATTTTTGCAGCTCTTTTGAATTTTCTTTGCATTATCAACATCCTTCTTGTTTATACTAGGACCAGAGACAAGCTGTGATATATCATTGCTGTGAACTGCTTTAGAGTTCCCAGAAGCAGATTAGAAATATCAGACAAAAACTGAAGTACTGAACTAGTATAACTTCCCCCCACACCCCTCATTCAAACTTTTTCAAAATGTTTTGCTGGTTAACTCTGAGAAAGAAGGTTTCATGTCAGATCATGTATCATCTCTCTGCTTCACCAGGACTTAATGCCATATCGGGAATCATCTGTTCTCCCATAGGTGGCATCATGCCAAATGAAAGCATAAAGACTGCATACATTCCCTTGTGCTCTCTGGCTAATTCAACAGAAAAGTGATTGTGTGTCCCTGACTGATACAGATCAGATTTATACTGTAAGATGATTTAATAGCATACATACATACTATTAATGAGCATGAAACCACTGCCACACTGTTCCAGTATTAGTTCTGTTGGCTCCAAATAACAGAAATTAAAATAACTTCCTCCTTATACACCCCATGGTCACGCTAGCCCTTTTGGTAATACTCTAAACTGGCAGTTTATGTTCTGTTAATTGCCCAACATGACTCCAAGGTTTTTTTCAGTCAATAGTTTACACAACAGAGTCTATTTCTTCATATTTTGTTCCCAGCTACAGAGTTTACAGCTGGGCTTTGTGAAAGGTATGCTGTTTGCTTATTCCCATGATACCATATAACCCATATTACTAGATGTGATTTGTCTTACTTTATTAAATCTTTAAGTGTTTTACCAATGTTGGCTACCTACACTTCCTCTACAGTCAGTGGAGGAAATCCTACCTTAGGAGTGAATGAATCTTCAGCTGGAGGACCCACTTTTAATACCAGAAACCTAGCTGTGATCTTTCTGTCAGATGAAAAGCTTTTCAGATTACTTTTATATTTTCTAAATTATCTGATAAAACTATTTCACACCAAAGCCAATTGACAAGCAAAGAAATCTGAAAGGTTAGTTCATGTAGTAGTAACTATCTCCCCTCACCCCCAGTGCCAATGAACTTACAACTGGCCATGCACTGAGGAAAATATAAACCCCAAACATTTGAGCTCCTACATTAGACTTTCCCAGATGGGTAAAATTGGTTAAATAGCAGGAGAGGAGTATGTGCTGTCTTACCAACCTAGGAATTAGTTTGCTTATAAGCAAATTGTCCCAGGTTACACTCATCCTTGGTGGGGGCTGAAAAGAACCCAGCCCTTGGGTGGATAAAAGAAACCTGATCCAGGTGGGCAGAGAGAGAGATCTGTGCTTCCATCTCCCAGGAGGAGGGGTCCCCTGGGACAAAGCTCTATTCCACTCCCCCTTCCTGTCCAGAAAGCCTATTTAAAGGGGACCATTTTCTTCATTCACCCTCTTTCCCCCTGCCTTGCCTGCTTGACGAGTCCCTGCCATTCCTGCTTCCTGAGCTACCACGTAGCTTGCCTCCATGCTGCATCCGCACCTTCTGAAGAACTGAATCCATTTGCATCAAGGGAATCCAATGCCAGCTGGGCCTGGTTTTTGTATATTTTTCTATTTGCCCTTTTCCTTATACATTTGTAACCTCCCCTGTTACTCAAATGCTATATATATATTCTGTTAAAAAATTACCTTTTTTTACTTTCAAGCTGATTCCAGATCATTTCTGTCATGATTCTACCTCTCCTTTCTCCTGCCTAATTTGCTTTTACCCTACTGGGAAAAAGGGAGAAGAAAATCTAAATCTCTTCCTTTTGGGCTTTTGGACTCCAGGAAAAGCATTAAACCATCACACAAGAAATTTATTTTCTAGTGCCATCATTACAAGTTGAACAAAGGCAGTTTGGGAATTAAACTCAAAAGGAGAGATGACAAAGGTATCATCGGGGTGGTACCTGTTGGAATCGGATATCCAGATCAAATGTGATCGGCTCTCTAGGATGGCAGATCACTGGTAGGCTGTACTCCTGATGTGGAGCAGTGGTACAAGCTATCAGCTTCACAGTGTACATTCCAGAATAGTCCCGAACCTGAAGAGAGAGAGAGAACTGTTCCACCAACATCCTGACTCACATGCTGGGGCAACAGAAGACAGTGAAAGCTGAGGTTTTACCGCAAAGTCTGACACAAAGCTCCACTGCTGTACTGGTTGGTTGTACGTTGGCTCACTTCTGGTGAGGCTGAGGCTAAATGTCAGGCCTGGGTGATCAGTTGACATAACCATGGAAGTTAGAGATGAAGCTAAAAACATGCCAAAAGACACATTTGTCACCTTTAGTACTTCATTGCAAACTCTCAGAGCCTGAAAAACATTCCCAATTATTCATAAACCATAATGCCATAGCTGATGTTAATACTTTCACAGGGCACTGGGTTTTATTAACTGAAACTAACAAAAACCAATTACAGACAACACAGCTAGGCCCTCTTGATTCTTGTTCAAGAGCCTAATAAACAGTTGCTTTTGAGGCTACACAACAAGAGCTGTATGAAGATTAAATTTAATGACAGGCGAAACAGTAGAGAGTGGAAAGGCAAAGATCTATAATCCCTTCTGTTGTAAACTTGGAATGTCAGCCCAGGGAAGACAAAGCCTTTTCTCCTAGCAATATAACTCTTTTGGCTCTGCCTGATAGGCAAAAGCTAACATGCTAGAGGACAGCTGAGAAAAACTAGAAGCATACGAATGAGTTTTCTAAGTTAATAAAACTAAAAGAGATTTCTTCAAATTGTCTTTTTCCCCTTCTCACTATTGTTCAACAGATTTAATTTACTTGGATAATCTTTTCCATGGTTGGCATTCCTGCTCAGATTTCTATCTGTAGACAGAGTCTTACACCTGTGATTATTCTCAATAAAGGCAGTGGGTTTAAACAGATTAAATTGCAGGATCAGGTCCTCAGCAAAGACTAATTGAATGGCAATGAGAATGTTTTAACACAGAGATACAACCTGTACAAGACCTTTTCTTACTCTCTGAAAAATTCTAAGTAATGTAGAAAAGCTGTAAGTTAGAAAACAAATTTTCATGCTATTTAAATTCCTAGGGCAACATAAGTAAATAGCTAATCATAGCTTTTGGATTGGAAACACATATTTACATAAATCCCTAGTGGACAGAATGGCCTAGACTGAGCTCTCAGTCAAGTGGAACTATCTGCTTTCCATCAGATTCAACCATATTTCATTTAAGTTTGCATACAATCATCAATGACAAGTAAGAAATGCTGAGAAGAGGAAAAATCCTCATCTGAAGAGCACAGTAAACAAAAAACCATAGATCAGTAGCAGAAAAAAGAAAAATTAACAATATAAAACTTGGGAGGGGTGTCTTGTTCTTATAGTATTGCTAAAGTGTAGATTAAGCTTACCAGGATGGGACATCACAAACAGACCATGAAACCGGGCTTCAGTCTTGAAGTTGACAACCAAGCGCCCCTCTTCGCTAATACGCATGCTGGTTGGGTACAGGGAGCCTGGCAGCAGAAGCCAATTCATAATGGTTATTCCACTTGCAGATGACAAATACATCACACTCCTATGAAACACCAGCCCCACTCTTTCGTTTCCCTTTGTCATGTCAGGTGTTTGGGATGGGGCCCACTGGTACCTTTTGGATTGACTCAATTCTTCTCAAAGAATAATTTCAACAGTGGGGCCTAGAGTTTTCACAATGCTTTAGCCTTCCAGAGCACATACAGAGCTTCCCTGCAAAGTCATGTTTTCACATGTTCTCATGGACTCCCACAGACATTCTACTAGGCTAAGGAAAATCCACAGCACGGTCTCTGCTCATGTTTAGGCAACAGCATGGTCAGCTGCCAGGGTGTTTTGCAGAGGAACAATTATTTTGTTTCCCCCAGGTATTCAAGCTGACTCCCACCAATGAAAGCTGCTTCAGAGATATTTTTTTATCAGCGCTTCTCCATCTAATGTCCCAAGGCAGCACCTATATGCATTTAGCTGTAGCAGTTTGTAGAAGTTGTGACTTCCATGACAATTTGTTTGAGTGTGCTTAAATCTGTGAAACTCATTTTGACAAGCTTTGCATTGCTGGAATTTTCTGGCATGAGTCTGGCCTGAAATACAGGCCTAATGTTTCCTAATTCCAGGTTACAAGGTCTTGTTTATACGTCAGAAGTGTTTTATTGCTGTAGTCTGAAGCCATGTCCCTTTCCTCTAGTGTTCTGCAAAGCCTCAGAGTTCAGATGTTTCCTCCAGCACTCCCTTACAGAGAGTCAGTGATGTGCCACCATATTGCCTATCAGGAGCCAGAAGGAAACAGGAATGTTCCTCCACGAATATGTCAGAAGCCTACCAGATTCACCAACGTGAATGTGTACCATACACAAGAAAAGTCACCTGTTACTGGTACATTAGAAATATATATATGCATGAATTATGGCTTTAGAAGACCTTGACTGCTTTGTAGTTCTATGTAGAGTTTATGTAGAATAATTCCATGTATCCAGAAGTATGGAATCAAATGGAAAACTAGTTAATCTCTCTCTGCCCATAAAAACAGCTGCTCAGTGTGCAAAGTTGTGAAGAAACTATTGCCCAAGTTAGATATGTTGGGGGCCTACCTTCCACTACCTCGCATTGCTTATGATTTTGTTTTCTGCTGGCTGTTTTTAAAGGGAGCTGCCAATGTTCAGTATTTTCAAAGACTTAGCCACCAGCTCCTTAAATAGAGAAGTAAAAAACTAAAGCATCAAATATGGGAAAACGGTGGCATAGACATGCCACATAGCTGTTGAGACTAAGGATTAGCTCTTTTTGTTATTTGGTGACTAGTAGATCATATGATTTCTGGCATGTGGCTTATTCTTTAGGCATGGCGTGACATGTGCTTCATTCTTCATGCACTGTAGATTCCCCTTGCCACTCCTGATTTCCTGCTATTAACATGAGGACAGAAACTACATAGCAATGAATTCTGTAGTTCCTATAAATACGTTGCAGAAACAACAACGGTTTTATGTTCACTGGAGTCCTGAAACTGTGTGAGTGTATGCACATAATTACAGCTGGTGCCTGTATTCTAGATTAGGCTGAGACAGATGTGGAATATCTGAAGCTTAATGCTGAGAAATCCTAAGCAAATCTGCATGAGTAGAACAAAGCAGCATATAGGTGTAACTATACATTTTAATCTCTCACAGACCTCTGTATGTTACTGTATTGAAACAATAAATTACTTTTTGGGAAAAGATAAATGCTTCATTGATAGAGTTTGCTTTGCTGATTAATTATACTCACAAGCATTTATTGACACTCTCACATTTAAAGAATGTTTGACAGTTAACTACTCTAACATATAGGACAGGTTATTATACCCATTCTGTATTTCCCTGTATCTTTTGGATGTTTCACAAGTAACGTTTTCAAAATATCAAAAGTTTCTGAAACTGTACATTCATGTCCAGAAAAAAATGACATCATAGAAAGTTTTTTATTTGTTTGTTTCTTTTCCATTCAAGTGCAAACAACTTGTGTGGTAACACAGAATGTGAATATATAGTTAACCTTCATGTTCTGAGTTGAAATAAATGTATTAATTTTTGCATGTGTACTTCAAACATAACAAGACAATTATATTTCTTTGCAATAGAAGAACTGAAGTCAAATTTACACAGTTTTCATAAACACCCCAGCAGAGCACTGTGAGTGCTAGGAAATGACTGATTGCTTTCAACTGATAATAAAACGATAATAAACGATTTTACTACTTATTTTATAATATTAGAATTACTGAAAAACCATCCTACTGTGTTCAGATCATACTTTTAGTAAGAGAACATGAATTTGATGGAAATAAATCCAGCACTCACCTTGGAGCTCTGCCTCAGGTGGGCTACCGATCCCATCCGTCCACAGGATGGCAGTGTCATACACAAAAGTCAGCCGGAGTTCTGACTGCAGGTCGAAATGCTGCCAGCCTCCTACACCCACCGGAGAGTGGAAAACGTAAGAGACGTACAAGGGGACTCTCAGCGTGACATAGGACTGTACTAGGTTGAGGACCTGTAAAGTGGAAAATTATTTACTTAAGTTACCGGTCATTAGTGCTAGCAGCGTTGCACAGGTATCAGAATGCAAGAGAAACGGAAGACAGAATTTGAAATAAATATTGTGACTGAATCAAGTCCTCTCATTGTGCAAATTACAGGTGAAGTGCAAAATATCAATGGATTTCAACGGATTTCAGATGAGATTCAACCCCTTCTAATTCCACTTTTTTTTAATTTCAAATGGAACGTGTTCTGATAAAACAAACTCCTCAATTTTGACTTATCTCCTTTTTTTTTTTTTTTCTTTTTAATACATAAACAGTTTGGCTACAAATTAAGGCTTTAAACATTTTTTCAGGTATTTGTTCTGTCCTTGTGCCTTAGCCAACTCTTTTGCCTATATTTTTACATTACTATGCTCTAAGAAGCTCTTCTGGAAGACCCTGAATTTGATCAGATGTCATTGCAAGACTGAGTCCTTGGACCATACTTAATCATCTCTAGAACTATTTGTTCTTTTGTGCACAGATAAAAGCTCTCATGCAAACACACAAACCATACTGTTTATCACTGTTTGAAAGAAATAAAAATAATACACAAATTGAAATAGATTTTAAAATAGACCCTTTATGCATGTATTGTACAAAAATAGCACTGTAATTATCAGAGAATTGCATATTCTTTATACATATTTGGATTAAAAAAAAAGGCGAGAAGAACAGCATGAGTAAAATTTCACCCCTTAAGATGGCTCTTGCATGATAGATGGAGACTTTGCTTTTACGTTTTATTAAAAATACTTTTTCATTCACATCTGTCTGATTAGAAATGTGCAGTGTGGATCCTTTTAGAACATGCTAGATTTTCTTAGAAAGACATGGAAAGAAAGGCATTGAGATCATCCCCTAGCAGGAAATTTTTCAAAGAATTAAATGGTGTTGAACACTCATTTACTTCCAATAGAAATTTCATAAGTAAATTCGTACATCTGAACATTTCCCTGGAGTGATTATCTTACGTGCTTCTGAAGAGTGTTCTGCACTATTAAAAGCCCCAGCATTCAAAGAACTTTACAAGCTGTGCAAAAATCAAACTGTTTCTGGGTTCACCCAGTGGCATGCCAGGGGGATGAATATCCATTAACCTTATGGCTGCTTTAGATTTCCGAATGCCAGACAAAACTTTTAGTAATACTTTGAAACCATGAATGTATTACTTGTAGTCATTAACTACTCTGAAGTGATTAAGGAGTTCTTTACAGCAAATGTTTGCAGTTGCCACAACTCACTTTTGTGCATGACAGTCCTTGATCTACACACTATGCTACCAAACTCCTTTCCACTTACGCTGTTCACATTGTTCTATAGAGTGTGCTAACATTTAGGGTGTAGGCAGTCTGGAAACACATAGGGTTATGCCATAAAGCAGCCTGGTAGATAATAACAGATGTTACAGTTCTAGATAATTTTATATCAATGCTTCTTTGATAGTTTTACATAACTACAATCAAGAACTTCTACTTAGAACAAAAATGTTATTTTTTTCTCTCTACGTATTGGATGACAAATCAGAGTTAGACAAAAATATTATTCTTTAGCACTATTTAAGATGTAAGTTTAACTTTGAAATACTTACATGGATATCTGAGCAATTATTTCAGACATGGATTTACTAAATTGTTCTAAATAATAACACAGAATTCTCACTTCTGTTAAAAAAAAATCTAGGTATGATGCAACTCTGCAGCGCATCATGGTTTGCCTTTGATTCAGGAGTAAACTTAAATAGTTGTAATATCCTGGTACAATATCAAGATCTGAATACATTTGGTATAACAAATGTGTTACTATTGAAAAGTCACCAGAGAGAAACTATGTTGGCTTTCCTTGTGTGGTTTTTTTTTTGGTTGTTTGACATCTGCATATTGTACAGTAAGAATTAGACACTGAAGTCAAAGATCTGAAATTGCTTGTAAGGAGTCAAAGGTAGACTCTGTGGACAAAGATTTAATAGATGCCCTTTAACCTCTTGAAAAGAAGCACACATAATGCTTAATGATAATGTAGAGGAAGAGTGGAATATCACCTTGATTTAATGACCCTGAGGACTAGAATAATAGAATTGAGATGAGAATTTACAGCATGAAGTATAAGGTTATAGATACTAGTGACAAGGATTTCTGGTAGAAATGAAAGACACTGCTTAGTACCAAAAGCGGGGGGAGAAAAATTTGGTATGTGAGTTGATCACATCATAACCATGACCTTCCTACCCTCTCTATGTGATATGATCCCAAGATAAACTGAGGAATGGGGTGGAAATTAGAAGCACGCATGCCACTATACAGAGCACTAGTGAGAAGCTTATCTGGAACAGCTTTGATCATCCGTGCTTGAAAAAGCCTAATTTGCATTGTAGACTGCAGAAAAAGAAATCAACATTATCAAAGGAATGGTAAAAGTACCTGATGAGAAGAGACTAAAAGAGTCAGGTTGTTTAGCCAAGTACAACAAAGGCCAAGAGGGAATAAGAATGCTGTCTATACACATCAGGAGATGAACAGCAGAGAAGGGCCACCGAAGAAAGATGGTGCTGACATGGGAACAAACAGCCATAAGAAGGCCATGACAAATACATACTAGAAATCAGAAGAATTTCTAGCCCCTGTTTTGGTGGCATTCAATAAGAGTAGTGAGGCCATGAAATCCTATTAGTTTTTAGATGAAGTTTACTAGTGTTGAGCCACATTATATAGAGTTAAAGCAAGGGCCTGGGCAGAGTTATCCTCAAAACCTCTTCTAGTTCAGTATCTTATGCACCTCAATAAAAGAAAACACTTCTTTCAAAGCTTGCCTTGATTTTCAAGCACGAGGTATCACCAGCTCTTCATATATGCTGTACATAAAGCAATTTATTAATGGAGTTTGTAAGCCATATTTTAGGGGCTTTTGCCTCTGTTCAATGGTGATACAGGGTTAGTAGGCTTAACTCATTGGTACTGGTGGAAATTTAGCAGTAGGCTCTCTTCTGGGGCAAGTCTGTCTGGGAAAATCTGAAACCAAAGAATTGTCTCCATTTTTATGACCCTGGAATTTAGAAAGTTATTCTTTTCTAGTAAAAATTAGTAAGAGATATATGGTCAGGTTGAGAATTTATTACTGTATTTATGAATGTCTATGCACTTCCGTCAGTATAGCTTCCCTTATGTGTGATTCAGAACATGTAGGGATAGGAAGGAGCTCTTGCTAAACCATCTGACTGGGAGTTTTTATGCACAGAAATTGTTCTTTGGGTACTCATGGATTTGGAGGTGTGGGGAAAACCTAACATATGAGAGCCAGAGAATTACTGCATAAATAGTTCTCCCTCTCCTGAAAGGAAAGTGAAACTTACAAGGCCCTCTCTTTTCTTGCTATAAAGGAAAATGCCACGAATCTTCAGCAGGAAGAAAAAAGAAGTCTTAAGACATGCTAGATGAAATACAGAGGATCTTTTTGATATAGTAAAAATTAAAATAAAAAGAAGAAATTAACTGCAGAGGAAAACTGTGTCAGATTAAGTGAGCAGATCTCCAAAAAATGGGTTGATGGAATGTGCTACACAGATGGAGGGGTCTTCTGTAGCCTTCATAATAATGTTGTTTAGGCGAACATGAGGAAACATTCTTTCCATTGAGTTATCTTTATTTCCCAGCACTGCCTGCAAAGCCTATTGAAAGTAGCCAGCTGTTCATATTTTCATCAGTGTGACACTGATGAAACCAAAATGGTAATGAGCTGTGTAAGTGTAGGATCAGCTTAATTGCTGTGGAGAGACAGAACAGGTGCATTATGTATCTATGCATTCTATGCACAGGAGATTTTATCAGCTGCACTGACAAAATTATATCCATTAACTTTAATTTTAAACAACAATAAGTGGGTGTGACTTTCAGCCTTGTGATTTCAGGAAATACAAACTACAGGTACACCTCAGCTAAACTGAGGAAATCGTGTCTAATGCTCTGTGCCAGGTCTGGAGAACTGGAGAAGAGAGAAGACAAAAACTCTTTCAGGCAAGGAAGGGACTCTTACAGTTAATATCTGAAAAAAAATGTAGATCACAAATCACTCAAATACTGCATCTCAAAATTCATTTGTGTGAAGGAAGAACATGATTTATACTAGACTTTGACATAAAGTGAAGTTTCATGCATTTTCTTTGAAAGATAAATTATCACAGAGCATAAGGTCTAATTCTGAATATTAACAATTCCCATTTAAGACTTAGGAAATATTAATGGGAGTTTCTGTAGGTGTTCTTCTTTTGTTCCCCTTTCTGGTGCAAACTGTCAAACTTAATTAAGTAAAAATCCATCGTTAGTTTGAGAATCTGTCATGTAACTAGTGAGAGTATTTACAACAAAAAATATTTTCAGTTAAGGCTTTGGGGCATGGACTCTGTTCTACATTCATATTGTGGTTTATTTATCTGTCTTACATTCCCAGAGGGCTGATCTTGGCAGTCAGTGTGTGTGTGCACTGATAAAATCAGAATTAGAAATTAGAAGTAGCACAAGTTTATGTTTTGTATTGCATATCACAATGAAAACAACTTTTCATAAAAATTTGTATTTTTGTCCTCCAAATTACCCTAAGCCTCATTTTCTTGCATTTACTTGCTACATCCATGAATTTGAGACAAACAAGCTTAACAATGTTATCAATTAGCTGTTTACACAACAGCTAGGATTTGGCCCCAAGAAGGCATGCAGCCAGGTAGGGTCACAGGTGAAATGCAAAGCAGGTTTGTTTAAAGAAGTCTGAATGGAGAGGAGACTGCAATACAGCCTTGAAATGCCATCTTCTTGAATACTTTAACCTCTGACTTTGTCGCACTAGCTGGTACATTAACTTTATAGTAGAGTTTTTAATTCACAGCACTTTCTAAATGCATGTATTTGCAGCTGGAGAAAAAAAAAGGTTTGACTGTTAGTGAACTTCTGTGTCAAAGGAATACAAGTTGAAGGGTTTTCTTAAACTTAATCCTGGGGGCTGAATCAAACATAAAAATAAGTCTATTTGCATTTTACAGCATTTACTGAGGTTTTCAGAAGAGGTGACTTTTCCCCTTAAAGTATGAAAGTGAAAATACACCGTTTCTGTGTAATAAAACACCTCTGCAAGCTGCTTCATATAAGATGTGGCAATATGTTAGTGATTTTAAAATCTGTTTTCAGATGGGATTTTCAAACACTCAGTGCCATAACATGTGTAGCATAATTGTGAACTGAATATATTGGAAGAGAGACATTTTTAGTTTTGGCCAGAAATAACTTTTTTTGTTTTGTTAGAGAATAAAACAAATTGCTCAGCTGTACTCAACTACAGTACCTCCAGATATAAATCTGGAGATTTATAGATTCAAGTATTTTAATATATGTTCTTTACCTTCTTGTTTCTGTCAAAGACTTGCTTAACTAGCTGTTAATAGAATTTGTTTGAGTGGTAAATTTTTTGCTTCACTATGCCAAGTCTGGCAATGGACTGGAACTAGAGAAAGCAACATTGACGTATAAATACTTGGCCAGAGCTGCACAGAAGCCTTCAAACAGTCTGGATACAGCAAACAGTTAAAACAGTAGAAGATTAGATCAAATGACACTTCACACTCTATCAAATAAGTCTAGACTGACACTTCAATATATACTTTAATAAAGGATAGCTGCTTGTTTGGTTTTCACTTTTTTTTCCGACTTCTTTTCCTGAATATCTGTCACTCTTCTAGCACCTGTATCTTTAGTATGTGAGATATCTGTAGGCTTAAAATGTCTGTAGTCTTACAATGTCTTCATGAAGTAAAGTCCAACCTTTATTAATTACTGGAAAATACAGGAAGACAGCCTTTGGATAGGAGACTTCTGCATTTTTAAGGCCTATACATATCCAAAGACAGGCACTGGATTTTAGGCTATGACTACAGGTTGTCCAAAAGAAAACTGTTGTTGCTAATCATCAAAGCTGACTGTAACTTTAACCAGGACAGAATCCACATAAATTAGTTCAATTTATAGGGGAGCGGGCCTTTAGTTTTAAATATGTTCCTTAAGCTGCACATCTAAATCCATATTTAAATACACAAATGTCTGATTTTTAAGATCTGGTGAATAAGGGCAGATCACAGAACAAAGCATCAAGCTGTATATTGAAAGGCATGCTACATCTAACTCTCACACAGGGTTTGCTCATGCACAGCGTAATTGAGAAAGAGAATGGGTCACAAGCAAAAGGTCTCTAAGAAAACTAAGACCTTCTCTGTATGTATTATGACAGTTCATGAGTTCATGGGAACTGGGTAAGACAGCTGCAGCCTGCAGCAAATACTAGGAACACTGCCAGAAGAAGTACACCAGCTGCAGGTCTCCCACCTCACTTCTTGCTGACTGAAGTTCATCTTCTTCCCTTACCATAGCAGGAGCTCCTATAAAGCAAAGGTTGGCATCACACAACATATTGCCAGTTGTTTTTGTGAAATCTGTCTGAATCCACAGTGCTCACTTTGTTTGACCATACAGGTACCAGACTGCTAGAATCATGGAACAGAATCTTGAGCTTAAAGATCTAGCCAAAATATCTGGCAAATTTGAGCAGTTTTTGTTATTTATCTGTTCTGTCTGTACAATAGAATTTAAGCTTCCTTTGTGTGCTAAAAAAAAGAAACCATGGTGAAAACCATAGCTGCCAGCTTTCCTCTCACAGAGGAGGATTATTAATTGTTCACTGGAGGAGAAAAAACCAACAATGGTAAGGACCACAGAGATAGGGCACTGACTGCCTCCCCTCTCAGCTGGAGGGGGTCATGTGAAGATAAAGACCAAACTCGGAGAAGAATTAAATGGAGGTGGGGGAAACAGGCAGGGCAGTGAAGCGCATACTGGCTGTGGGGCAGTGCTTCACTGCTAGAAGTAATTCAGCTTGATATTTCACTTAACACACTGTAACCTTTTAGCCACAACCTACAAGGCAGTTTCAACTGCTTTCATGCCTCATGTTAATCCCTCTCTGCTTTGAAATTACGCACCTAACATTACCATTTATGCTTGCTCTCCACAATGGAATGTATAAGTTCTTCTAATTTACTAAAATGTTGCAATAGTGCTTATTTTCTTCTCTCTATATATGCATGTAGACATATATAGTTTTTTTTAGACACACATTTGTCTAAACTAGCTACTCATTCTTTTCTTGAAAAGACACAAAAGTATTTAAAATGGAAAGTATACTAGGTCTTCCTTCCTTTTCACTGTGGGAGAAGTGGCTTGCATAGGTCACCAGTGTTACAGCTGCAGGCAGCTGTGTGAGCTTATGTGCTTATGATTATGATGTGCAGAAAATAAGAATATACAGTTGCATACTGCGTAGGCATAAGGAGACGGTCAAAGGAATGATGAGTCGAAGAAATGAAATCATTCTAAGAGCAGTGAAGACTACTGTCATTTTTATCTTGTGGGTATGTGTAAGGTTTACATCCCACACTTGCATGCCTTCCTTTTCCATTTGACAGGTTCATCATTTCAGTGGAATGCACCTGTAGGAGGATCTGCCTGTAGCAGAGGGGCAGCCCCAAGCAAATGCACCAACAATGAGCTTCCAACATCAAGGCAGAGACCTTGAACTGGTCTCTGTAATAGAAAAGGAACCAGAACTAACAACAGAGCACTGAGATGACATATCCATCAAGGATTTTGCATCTGTTAAGTATCTGATATATGTCCATTGGCACTTATGCTTTCTTTGGGCAGTGACAGACTATTCTCATCTGTTAAGGCCTCATGTCATTCGGGACTCACAAAGTCAGACTGAAGTCTAACAAGCAGGTGGGTCCCTGACAAAATGAACACCTGTTAAAAAGCAAAAAGCTATGGTCATTTCACACAGTGGCATCATCCTTTCCACAGTGGCTCAACAAGCAAGGTTAGTTAGTCAGGAAAGGGAGTTAGCTTTACCAACAGCTGTCATGCTGTGAATGGACTTCTCTGAAATGAGATACTGCATTTCCAGTCTTTCTTTCACCCTGTAGGATTACTCCCCTAAGAGACTTTCCAGTGTCATAAAGGATTGATCTCCATAGGTACAGTTTTTGTACTTCAGCCTGGAGGGGGCCAGGCTCTTTCCGGTGGTTCACAGTGATAAGACAAGGAGCAATGGGTTCAAACTTGAGCATAGAAGATTTCACCTCAACATGAGAAAGTTCTTTACAGCGAGGGTGACAGAGCACAGGAACAGGCTGCCCAGGGGGTTGTGTCCATGCACCTGGATGCATTCCTGGGCAGACTACCCTAAGTGATCCTGCTCTGGCAGGGGTGTTGGACCTGATGATCTCTAAGGTCCCTTCCAACCTCTGATATACTGTGATACTGTGATACTTCAGTGGGATCAGATAGGCTTATGCAGTAATTATACTAGAAAAACATAGGGATTAAGTTCACTGTCACTGCACCAGAAGAAATCTTAGACCCTTTTGCACATTAGTATAAATTTCTAGAAATTTTTCAAAGGACAGCTGAAGATGTTTCCAAGCTCTTTGTTTTAATTCCCCAATCATTTTCACAATGCTACCTTAATGGCAGCCATTCCACACTAGCAACTTCTTTTTGCTCCCCGACCAAGGAACTTTCTGCTGGGCAATGTGAGACCACTCTGCTGTCTGCACTTATTGGTCATGCTACCCAGTGAGCAAGAGATCAGCAGAGCCAAGCAGCTGGCAGGACATTGCACTACATTGTTATCAGAAGAAGGCTCTCCAATTTTTTAAAACTCTTTTTAAGATACACCACAACTAATACTAAATAGCCTAGTCCTATCGATGTGTTAAATGCAACCCATTAGAAGGCTTTTTAAAAAAAGACTAAGGTAGCTCATTTCACAGTAAAAGTGGGATTGATTTGTCCTCAAATACTTCAAAACTGTATTGGGAGAAAAATCATAGCAAATTTGACTGAAACTAAATTATCCCCTTAATTTCAACTGGACAAGGATTTCACTGTATAAACTACTAGTATTTAATGGATATTGGTAGCTTTAAGAAATAAGCTGGCCTTAGGGGAAATCTATTTCTTGTTAAGAAAATAATAACACTTTTCAACTAAATTAATTCTAAACCAAATTATTTCTATAAGGGAAATCTTCCATTTAAAGAACACAGTACAAAATGAAGTTTCACTCTCGTACCTGTCCATCCGTCCCAATGGTGCCTCCACAATCTGTGAGGAGCTCGGACATGTCATAATAGCTAACAAACTCCCATAAGCAGGCTTCCAGATTCAGATTGCGGTAGAAGCGTAAGGTATTGAGACCTCTAATTATTGAGCTATACTGGTAGGGAATGGTCTCTCCAATTACACCTGGATTTTTGGTAGCATCGGTTAAGAAACCATGATGGGTCTTCACTTCTGTGTAATCCAACAGGTTGGAGCATTTATGGTTTCCAACTCTAGTTCCATCTGGGCTAAGTGTCAGCTCAAAGTTGGAGAGCTCTCTTGTAGAAATAACAGGCAACATGCCTAAAAAACATTAATTTAGAGCACTATCACTAAATTTCAGTGGTCAGAGCTGATTAATTTAGACAAAGTTTGCCAAACACTAAGCATGTTATGCAACGTTTCTGTATTTTGTATTTACAGTAATTAAGATACTTAAGAATTCAAAGACATTTAATATGATTGCATATAAGAACGTTATGCAAAATAATCATTTCTTTATATTATAAAATGACAAATAAAATACTTCTAAATCTCCAACATATTTTCCAATCAGGATTTTGTGTGATTTTTTTCAGAAGTATATAGTAATTAAGTGGTTTTATATTTTTTTTTAAGAGTAAGTTATTCTGTGCTCTTCAAAGAAGTTTTACAAAGTGTAGGTCTAGCCCAATTTATATAAACTCCTCAATTAGTCTGAAAACATTTAATCTTCACATCAAAGACTAGGTATCAATACAGTATCTTATGCACCTTGTTGCAAACTGAACTTGTACATTCATCACATCGTTCTCTGGTCTCACATCGTAAAAGATTACAGTATTATTTTTTCTGTTGAAAATACCATGACCAATAAAATGGCTCGAATAGCACTTTGGTGTATGAGTTCTTTCAGCTCCACAAGGGATTTTATCATACCATCAATATGCGGCATTGTGACTGTCAGTTTGATGAGGTTGGCATAATCAGGATCCTCTGGGCCAGTATAGCGCAATTTGGCAGAGAATGGTTCTGCTCCAACTACTCCTGACATACGTGGTTGACAAAGACCTAAAGTTAAAAAAGGAAGGCAACTTTACTTTATGTCCCGAAGAAGCAACCCATACTTTTCTTTGCACTGCTTTTAGATGCACCTTTTTTCACTGTACAACTTTCCAAAACACCCAAATTTTCTTGATCAACAGGCAAATGCTTTGAACAGCATTTACCAGAGGTTTGAAGAGGAATTTATGCAAAAGAGCATTCCAACAGAAATCATTACTCATGTTAATGCAGCTACAAAAGCAGCAGAGATGACACAACGAATGCAACATGGCTGCAGAAGGGTAATAGAATACACTGTGTTGTAATTTACCTTTATTGCTGATAATTACTCATTCACCATATTATACAATAAAGCAAACTATCTGTGATGCAACAAAATAACACGTTATCAGACTGTATCCATGTGCATGTCTGTTCTTCACCTATGCTTTATAACATTATTCAGTCAAGTTTCACAAAAAAAGAGTTGGCTGGACAAAGGAGGTAAAGTACAATAACTGAGAGACAGGCTGAAAATGCAGCATCGTCGTTGGTTAGGTATTAGAGAATCAGAGAAAGAGAATATCAGAGAAAGAAGAAGGATGAATATTATGAATATCTCAACCATGAAAAAATGTTATCTATGCCCTGTAATTGCACACTAGTCACTTTAGTCCTTAGTCAAGGAAGACTGTGTACAGTGAGATGTACAGTGAGGCCTGAATGTCAAATGAAGAATTCTTCTGGCTAGGCATTCATCATAGCACTCCTATGTGGGTTCTCCAATGCCTAATAGCAGATGAGATTGTGTTGCAACATTACTACTGTTGAAATCAAAAGCCAACAGAAACCAGGTTTCACTAATTCCAATCCACTTTATATACTGTTTCCCTGAACAAACAAGTTTGCTATGAGGATAACTATTTAAAGGTGACAATAATTTTACAAATTCTCTGCTGTGTTAAGAAGAGAATTTTTGCATTACTTCTATGAAGTAATGAAGAAGAAAAACTGAGAGTGTAATGTTAAAACATCTAATCATGTAATCAGATTTTGTTAGGATGGTCAGTGGTTTTGCAATGGGTGATGATGTCTTACCTTCTGATGTGCTTATAGTTACAATAGTGCTCATAAGCTCAAGACCTGCATTTCCATCTGAATTCACAGCACGAGCTGCACACTGGACACGAGAACCAGCTTGAAAGTAAATGGAGTCAAGTGTAATCATCTTGGAGGAAGTGAAGAAGGTATCAAAGTCAACATCCTTCATGGGGCTAGTCACACCATCAGGACCAGTGGGTGCACTTACAAGCCACCGGTATTGTGTCAGAGTATTATTGATGTTCTCACTGGCACATATAGAGCCAGTCTTGTCAAAGTCTTCATATTTAGGATTACAAGCCTGCAGAACAAGGCAAACGTGTTAACAATTTACTTCCTTCATGCCAAAGGAATTTTAATTTATCAAACTCAACAACAAAATGTAATTCAGAATCCCAGTAAATCTCTTGAGAAATCACCTTATTTTGACAGTGACACTTTTAGCAGTGTTATGGGAGATTAAAAGACAGGTCAAATTATCTCACTGAAATAAAAATATTATTTTAAATTATGGTTTATGGGTGAATACATAACATAACTAGGAAGGCACAAACGACACTCCCACCTGCTACTTTAACTTGAATCATAGAATCATAGAATCATTACGGTTGGAAAAGTCCTCTCGGATTATCAAATCCAACTGTAACCCAATTACAGTGGCCACTAAAGTGTATACCGAATAACCACATCTACATGCTTCTTGAACACCTCCAGGAATGACAACTCTACCACCTCTCTGACCTAATTCTTCAAACATAATGTGAATTTCAAGATTTCTTTTGTTTTACTTAGGAAAACCATTCAACATATGATCCATTCCTGTGCATAAGGAATGATGTGAGAAACAAACTGAAGATGCAGATGGACCAAAACCTTCCTCGGTGCATTTGAGTATTCATGCAAACCTTTCAGTTGTAAAATTACAGTGAAAGAAGCCTGTAGCACTTCAACAAAATACCCATTTTTTACTCTGTGGCACTCTGAAAACAATGGCTCATCTGTTATCTCCAGTGATTTTAACTCTGCAAATTAGGGAGATAATGCAGGAAGCAGTAAGGCTATGTAATCATAGACATTGCATGAGTATCAAATTGTTTTTAGTGATTGAACAAACGAAATATCTTTCGATGCTTTTTGTCCTCCTGAAAATTCATTCATTATCCAGACAAATTAGATTAGTTCGTAGGATATTTGTGTCTTGAACTCATGTGTTATTAGAATAGTTCTACCTTGAACTCAAATGTTTCAACAATATGAATTGCTACCAAGTGCCTAAAATCCACTGAGCAAAACCCATATACTGATTTTGTTCCATCTTTCCACAGATACTCACTGTGATACAGACGACAGGATAGCCAGCTATGGGACTGGTTCTGTCTTTAGCTCTAGAAGTATCATCGTATATCAGAAGGGATGCAACTTGAGGGACAGAGGGAAAGGTGACATCTGCCATGCTGTTCATTTCTTCAATGTAAACAATGGCCTTGGCTGTCTGACAATGAAAAGACAGAAACAGTTTTCTGTCAACATTTAAATAAACAGGGGGATCCAAGATGGACCTTTATCAGAATATGTCTAGTCTTTGAAACATTGTTCTGAAATAAGTTCTTCTTAACTGCAACAGGAATTATTGTGAAAAGGTTGAAGCATTGGAAAATATATTACAGACTACAAAAGCAAGAGCTAAAATGACCTTTTTTTTTCAGTTTTGAACAGTGAAGATACCAAAAGCTTTAACCTTGCATCCCAGCTTTCTTTAATCACTTCAGTATTCTGGTAGAACCCAAATGTGCACTATATGATTCAATGCCTGGTGGAAATGTTTGTCATCAGCATAGGCTGTGTATCTGCTGTCTGCCTACCTGGAATTAGACTATATATGGTGTGACAGTGATGAAGCAGTCAAAGAGTCTGAAGAACATTTTATGCAGAATCAGAGGAATATATTGCTTAAATTAAAAGTCTCTATGGTATAATATTAAATAACAATGATATGCAGCTATTCCTTTTCACACAGGAAGAATAATATTGACATGGTTTTGATAGCAGAAGTTGTATTTCACCTACTTCTTCTTTTTAGAGCATAAAGGTTACAGTGTATTGCCAAAGCATGTTTCCAAGAGGACTGATTCTATAAGAAGAATGTGTCTGAACTGATTATTCTGAAGACTTTCATCTTTCATTGTTTCAATGAGCCTATAAATATTATTGCCTAGGCAATTCCGTTGTGTCAGCTGGGATGATCATCTTTGTCTTTTAAGATACAAGCCAGGATGGTGTATGTAAAGCTATGAGCCAGAAAGCAAGGTCTATTTAGCAGATTTTGTTTTAGAGGACTTTGATTGAATTTGTTACCTGTATTTCTGCCACCATGTTCTCATCAGGCTTCAGGTGAACAGTGAAGGCTTCTCTCATCTCCCTTATTCCATCAAAGAGAATTTCAATCTCCACAAAGTGCTGTGTTTCACCCTCCTTAAACTCAATTTCTAAAAATACAGTGAGACACTTACAAATAAATCTCTTGTTCATAATACACTGTAACCCTAGGCCCAGCCATGAGAGATGGCAGTCAACACTCAATTTTCAAAACACAATTGTTCATATATTTAGCTCATATATTTTGATGATAAAAAAAACATATAATAATGAATAGCAGTGGAAATGTGGAAATCACTGAAAATTAAGTATTATCATCATCAAAATAAATCTGCAAAGACCAAGATTTAGTCTAATAGAACTTAATATTTTGAAAATTATCTGAGACTAATTAATAAATAAATTAAGGTAATGTGAATGACCAAAGGACTGAAGAATTCTAAATACAAAAATACTGCCAGGTCTTACTCAAACAAAATGTATTTTAACAGAGTGGTATATACTAAGACACAAATCTACAGTTAGAAGAAAAGCATTGTCTCTGAAAATACTTTGAAGGTCTTGGTGGACAAAAAGTTTGTTCAATCTTTGTGTTTGAGTGGCAAGGTTTTGGTAGCAGGGGTGGCTTCTGTGAGACAATGCCAGAAGCTTCCCCTGTGCCTGATAGAGCCAATACAAATGGGCTGCCAATGGGCTTCAAGATGGACCTGCCACTGGTCAAGGCTGAGTCCATCAGAAATGATGGCAGTGCCTCTGGGGTAACACATTTAAGAAGGGCAAAACAATTGCTGTGCGACAGCAGCTGCAGCTGGAAGCATGAGAAAACCTGAGAGAAAGAACTTTGCAGACACCAAGGTCAGTGCAGAAGGCGGGGGAGGGAGGTGCTCTCCAGTCACTGGAGCAAAGATTCCCCTGCAGCCTGTGGTGAAGCAGATTTAGAAGGAAAAAACCTCACAGTACTACAAACTGTTAGTCATTCACTATACCATGTGGGTGGGATACTAATGGAAAGAAGTTTATCAACTCAGAAATTTCTTATTCTGTTGCACAACTTCACTCCTTATTCATCACTAGTGAGGAGATACAAGTTTAAGAATTATGGAAACAGAAAAATGAATAGAAACAGACATTAATTCCTACACAGAGTAAAAGCCATTAACAACTACACAATCATACCCTGTGAGTAGATGCTTTTGCAGAGTAATGGTATTACACTTTGCAAATGTTACTAAAGTGACACATATTTCTTTCACAGTTTCTTGAGCTACAGATATTTTCAAAGGAAGCACAATTCATTTGTAAATATCTTGACTGATATCTAGTATTCCAAGAGCAATTAGGCTGTGGCATACCACATGGGATCATGTCCATACTGAATTTGAATAGCAAAATGTATTAATAGATGTGGTTGCAAAGTATTCTATTCATAAAGTTAGTTCATTTTACAAACATTATCTTACTATCATGAATAAAAACAAATAGTAGGATGTGATAATCATCTGAGGGATCCTACCTTCTGATATAGGGTGATAATCTTCTCCAGAAGCAGCCGATCCATCCTTTGTATGAACTCTCACAACAGAAACTTTGGAAGTGTCTCCCAGACGAAGCACTGGGATTTTTACAACTGCTACTTGCCTTATGTCCTTTGGTTCACTTACACTGAATTTGGTCTCACCAAACTTAATAATAGCCTCTGTAATTAGAATATGAATGTTTTTAGAGCACACAAATGGGCTTCCAAAAGCCAGTAACAACAAAATAATTTCTTACTGTCTGCATCATCTTGAATCCTTATCAGTGTCTCATTTTGTTCACCAATACAGGCACCAAAGGAAGAATCACTTCTTGGAGTGCCAAGAACCAAACGTAGTTCTTCCTCTTCTTCATGGAAAGTATCGTCCATCAGCACCAGTGTGCAAGGCTTCTCAGTTTCACCTGCAATCATTCTGAAGGTAATATACAGAACTTATATGTTCTTTGCCCTATAACAGCACATCTCTCAAAGCTCAAGGAACCACAGGCTGCTTCTGCTGGCCTAGGCATCCATCTTGACACCATACAGATTAATGACCAATAATAGTTAAAGTGGAATTAGCAATGATTACTTTTATTTGAAAACTCATTAAAGTGGAAATCCCCATTTTGGGACTTCTCTAAGACAAGTTTCTGTTTGGTATGCCCACTTCACATGTATTGTTCCTTTAATTTTATCTTAGAATAAAATATCCCTTCTGAGTGATCTCACCCAGTGTGCCTTTGAAAAATAAACACTTGCACAAGAAAGCAGAGTAACAGAAACTTTCAGTAATACTAACTTTGTCCTGGGAGTTTGTTCATTTTAGTTTTCTTTTGATTCTCTTCAACTTCCAACTCTCCAACTATAGACCTTCACTTATATTATTCCACTTGATTTTAATGTCTTTTAAACTCCCACTGATTGCAAGTGACAATGCCTTAAAAATGCTTTGAAGCTTCAAAATGCTCAATTTGAGCACTCAAAAATCAATGTGTCTAGAGTTTAATTAGATGTTCAGAGACTCTGGGAAAAAGGCCTTGTCTTAAGTCTTCTACAAGAACAGGGCAAGTATGAGTGATGTTCAGCATCTAGCTTTCAGTGTTAGACTTAGTGGGCTCATCATCATGAGAATGACTCCTACATCCCTGAGAAAAACAACAGCACAGCATATGGGAGAGATGAGGTCAATTTAACGTATTTTTTCATTATTATACATGCAAATATGAGCAAGGCTCCTCCAGGTGAAGAACAAGAGCAGGACATTGACTGCTCATTTTTTCTGAGGTTGTTTTTTCCCCCCTATAGAAAAGAAATTATCCATTAGGAGGAGAAAAAATTCAAAATATCCACTCTGTTCATTGTTACATGGGAAAAGTGAAAACTGTAGTGAAATTGCCATGTAACTTTCTAAGGGACCCAGATCCATTAATCCTAACAAGTTGGATTCCCCTTCCTGGTTGTGCAGAAACGATGGGCTAAGGTATAGAGCACATGACAACACTAAATGCTGAGACCAGCTCTAAATAAAGACAGAATGAATAACTCACTTTACAGGAGGGCTATGATACATTTCTACAGAAATATGAAGGTTGCCATTTCTATGATATGGGCATACCAAGGATGTCATGCTGATGACAGAACTTGTTTAGGACTTGTAAAATATTACACATATGTAAACTTTAAGAGACTAGACTGTCTTCTGCACAAATATAAGTTATTGTCCAATATTCTTTCAAGGTAGTAACATCTATTCTACTTGTATTTCATCTCTGGTGTGAGATATTAAGTACCTGACATTGGTGAACAGCCTTAGGAAAGACTTAGTGGGAAAGAAAAATTCAAACAGAACTTAGAGAGCTCTATCCCTGTTGAAAGACCTGTTACTGATTTCAGTGCATGTCAAATGTATTTACCAGAAATCAGATTTACAAAGAGCAGGATTTCCTTTCTGACAGCATGTCTGTGCTTCTGTAACTATGTTATGTTGATCCTGCTTCTACTATCAAAAAGATCATAGAATCATAAAATTGTAGAATGATTTGGATTGGAGGGGACTTCAAAGATCATCTAGTTCCACACCCCTGCTGAAGATATGTCCTTTTGATCCTTATTGATTATCACTCCAGGTCAGAAGTGAAGTAAAAACAGACAATGCAATTTCTGTGCACTGTGTCCATTAGGTATGGAAAAGAACTTGGTTTTCCAGAGTGATGTTTATGGCACTACTTTATGAGAAGACATAATTAAAATAAAACTAAACAAACCAGAAAAACACACAAAATAAAGCAAAGCAAACCAAAACAAAACAAGGTAGACTAAAGGCTTCTAAAATAAGATCAGGAGCTTACCAGGAAGGAATGTGATGATGGAACTGTCAGTGTTAGGACGTTCTTCAAAGTCCATCATTACCTGAGCTGAGCCTTGCCTTGTATAGCATCTCACAGTGGATGTGTATCGGGTATCTCCACTCCTATATATCGTGGCAGAAATCTGTCCATCATTTTCATTGCCTACATATACAGATTCTTTAAACTGCATTTTAGGCACTGGGTAGAAAAACATAAAAAGCATTTGTAAAATCTAATTGTAGAAGTTAACATATCTTCCCTCCACTATTTCAAATTCAGCTATGTTACATTGCAACACATACATGACATAAGCAGCTAGTAAACAAATGACTTAACACACCATCTGTAGCTGAAATGTAGATTCACTGTCTTTGGTGCAATTTGAAGGGACAAGCACTATTTGTGTATTGCAGTCATTCAACTCCTGCATAAATGTGAAAAGGTAAAAAGAATTATCACTCACAGTCAGACACTGAGTCATTAATGAAGATGGTGGCCTTGCTGGGTTCACCAAGGGCAGCATTCATAGGCATCCTTAGCACAAGCTCAAACTTCTCAGTTCCTTCCAACACTGGCTGCCCAAGGTCATCCAGAATTACCATACGGAATGTCTGCATATTGACTCCAGGGGAAAAATCCAAATTGCGACTAATGGCTACATAATCCACTCCAGCTACCAATGGAAAAGAGATAAAAAATATTAATTTCATAAACAGCATTAAATGTAATAAAAAATATATCTATCAGTAGGCAGTTAATTGTAGGTACATTTATTTTTTCTTTAAATGTAATTTTAAAATTTGCCAAATTTTGGCAGTCATGTCAAGCAAAAACATCTTTTGACCATCTACATTGTACTATACAATAAACCAAGTCATTATTAAGCTACTTTTTGTCTAACAATTCAAGTCACAAAACGGAGCTTATTCTGTTCTTTGGTAAACTAACACTTATTGCCACTCTACCCTAGAGCTAAACCTCTAAGACAAGATGCCAAGACTAGTAGCTCAGCGCACCACATCCATTGCTGCACTATGTAAGACCCAGAACCAGGTTTATGGCTGTAAAGGCAGCCAGCCATGTCAGAGCTTTCAGGCTGTGACCAAGAGACTAGAGATCCCAAGAGCTGCACTATTCAACTTTTGAATACTAGAGGTCCTAGCACAATGAATTAAGATTCTTATTATAAGGACATTTCATATTCAGGATGAGATAAAGACATCAGATCCTGTAAGCAAGTTCAGAAATGAAGTATTCATATTTTTTTTCATGTGTCATTATTTTCTTTTTAATGAGAAATGACATTTGTTGTATATGCTACAAATGATACATACATATGATGTTCAGATATTCCTGAAATAACAGTAATGTTTTATGCAGTTTTGCCTCACTGAAAATTAGCTCAGAAGATAAACTGCTACCCAGTTGCACTCAGAATAAACATCTAAGGAAGATACTGTTTATGTTCTTCCTATAGGAAAGTCTTAGCTTTAAATATTGTGGTTTGTGGGGGAAAAAAAAGTACACCAACACTTGCTTTTGCAGACAAAAGTTCTGTCAAAGCATGACTGAACCACACAGCTGTAGCAATCCCCTTGCTGAACAGGTTACTAGATAGTAATTTCTCATTGCCAACAGTAACGAGAGGAGCAAACTGCACATTGCCACTGATTATAACTTTGTGCCCAGAGTATGCTGTTGAGGCAGTTATCAGCTGTCTTTGTGGGATTGTATTTTGTATGAGGATTTGAAGGTATTTCTCTGTACTGCACATTGGTTCCTACTGTTTCTGTAAAAGAAATTCTGTAACTATCTTTTCTGAGAAGAAATATCTGCTAAGAGCAAGACACACATAAAGGTGTATCTTTTGACATACATTGAGATGTACTATGAAACCAGACCAAAATAATAACTTACCCTCTGCAGTTATTGGTTCAGATTTGCGAGACCTCACTGTAACAGAGGCAGCTTTAGACAGATCAGTCCCAGTCCTCCAGACACGTACCTCAATATAGCCAGCACTCTCATCAACATAGTATTCATCATTTCCAAAATAGAATGATGGTTCTGGTGAAAGAGGAACAATATCTATAAATGTTCAACCTTATGTTGAAGGTAATAAGAGAGAATAAAATCTGCATTAGAGAATGCAGAATACTTCATTCTTCTCAGTAGATGAAACAGATTTTTTTTTTTTTAATAGGGTTTAGAATTTTTTCTAGGTATTTTTAGCTTCTTTCAAGTATTGGTGTGCCTGGTTTGGGACAATTATTGTTGTATCAGCACTGTGCTCCTTTCTTGCTTACCACATTTTCAACTATGTGTGTCAGCAGTTATGAATCTGTGCAAAACAAAATGTGTTATCTCATTAAATTTCTTTGAGTTGAGTCCTGTGCACAAGCCAGAAAATTCCTTGCATTTTTTACTTTGGTGCAAAGAGACAAAGGTGAATACAGATAATGAAACAACTTGAATGTTCTTACAGATTCCTGTTACTAAAACCAGACTAGAACATGATATATAACTGGAGTTGATTTTGGAAATGTTTTCCAGCTAACCAAAGGGGCAAACACTTAATTTTAGTTCCCCCGCATCTAGCATTTAAAACAAAATCCATCTTATTTCACATAAAGTGGAATGTGAACGGTCTTTTATCTTAATATTTAAGTTTCACAGTTTATAAGAAAGAAGAGCAAAAAGCAAAGGAAGTTAAATGTTATCACTTAACAGACATACTGTTTATCCTGAGTTTTTCCTCCCTTTTTCAGTTTTTCTACCCACAGCAATTTCACAGGGAAACAGGTTTAAAAACATAGAACAGCTCCATGCTGGATGTATATCAGCTTTCCTTTTCTATCCCTTCCATCACTCCCATTTCAAATTTATGAGAGTAAGAATGCACAGCCCAGTGCCTCAGTTACCCCACTGTGCAGCAGAAACTGTAACTACCTTCCTCAAGATCCAGGAAACCTGCAAAAATTTTTTCTTTCTATTTCATTACAGTTTTCTTATGTTGCCTAGTGAGAATTTATTATTAACATGAGGTTATGCTTGAAAATACCACAAAGCAGATGGCCAACTCAAATTAAGTGGACAAAGATCACAGCAATTAATCAGTGTTCTATCAGTGGCACTTCTCCTTCATCAAGCATAGAAGAAAAAAGGAAAATCAAAGGAAATTATTGGAAAAGAGCTATGCTTACCATACAGAAAAGTTACAATTTACTCAAACGAGGAGATACAAATCCTTTTTAATCATAAGTGGAAACTGGGTCCATCATTTCCATGATTCAGTCAAATTTTATTCAGATTATATGTATGTTGCAAAACCTATGCCTTCTATTACAATGGAACAAATATTTTGGAATTGAAGAACCTGCTTCAGACTACAACTGAGCTCAATAAAAGTGGATATTATGAAGATGTATTCTGAAGAGGTTTTTTCCTGTTTTTATAGAACATTGAAAAATGTAAAAATAGGAATTTAATTAAAACTAACCAGAAGTAATATAAAGTAGTTACTTGGTTACTACAAACCAGAATTTCATCTTAGAAGGCATCAGTTTATAAGTATTTGGGAGCTGCATTCCAGAGTTAAATTAGAAGTTTTGGAGAAAGCATTTATTCTCCCGCTTTCAAGATTTTTCCTGTATTTCACAACTGACAAAAGAAATAACTAAAAATCCCCAGGCAAAAAAACCCCAACCCTCTTCATATTCCACATCAGTGAAACAAAAGCAGCTGCCTCTCTACTCATCTGATAAAAGTAAAATAATGGGTTGTACCAAATGGATGGACCTGAATGTCTTTACTGAAAAATAGTTCACAGACCTTCTTGAGCATTATTAATGTCATCAGTCTTTGCAGGATGAAAGACAAACTTAGCAAATGTATACATTTAGTAGATAAAAAGGCTTTCAGTTCCAATTTAAAATGTTGGATTTATGATATGTATTTAAATGTGTGTGTTATTTGTGTACACAGACTGACACACGTTAGTGTTACATTGATTGCCCATAGAGACTGCGTTGTCAGTAGTTGCATTTATATTTGAGACTATGAAGATCTTATCTGAAACACTTTTAATAGGTGAATAGGATACTCTCTGAACCTTTTTATACAACTACTATTAACTTTGATAAGAGTTCTACTTAGAGGGATACTCCAGATCTGGGTATTAGATCTGCAAAGAAATGTGACATTTCAGACAGACAATGATGTAAAATTCTCAAGATGGACACGGACTCATTCAGCCTCAAAGAGGTTAAAAACACAGGATGCCTATTAAGACCAAATGGTTCTGAACGTGCCAACAGCTAAAAATATTGTCAAACCTAATGCATGTAATTTCCTACACAAGTATTCTTAAAGTTCAGCACACTTTTCTGAGTCTTATCTCATTGTTATAATCCTGTTCTCTCTGTATTGCTGTCCCAGTAGTTCTGGAATTAGATCTGGACTTGGCTGCACCTCACTTTAAGCACATAGGTGAAAGGTACTAACATTCACAGACTGCTTGCTATCAGTTTGCAAGGACAAAGATAGGCCACTCCCGGAGGTTTCCCAGAACAATGAACATACAGAAGGAGAGGTGAAATGGCTCACTCACTACATTAAGAAAAATTTGAGGAGATGTGGAATCATTCCCTTCTACTCGCTGACAACACAGAGAACTTGAATGATTTGCCTTAATCTAGATGGAATATATAAAAGAAAATGTTGTTTGTTTCCTATAGTGTTATCCTAATGCTTTAATGCAGCTGAAGAATTCTCATACATAAAAATGCCTAAACACCCAGTTAGCTTGCCTTTATTCCAGGGTGATTTTTTTCACACTTTTTGAGGCATGTATCTTCAATGAAAGACACACTCTGCATGGTTACCCATGCTAGGAAACAAATACTTACAAACGTTTTGTACATTCATTTCCTGTAAAGCTGTGTCAGTAGCTCCCCAGGGTAAGTACCAAAGCCAAGCTACTAACAGGGAAAGCATTGTCTTTCTCAGGTCACAACTGGAAAGCACTCTGCTCAATGACTGCAGGCTCACTTACAGCAAATCTTTAATCTAGTAATCACTCTGAAGAGAGACCACTGCAAATTTAATGGTTCCTCTTACAGAAATAAGAGGAAGTATTTTTAGGTTGTTTTTTTTTTTTGTTGTTCAGACCCATAGATTTTACTGGCATGGAGTTACAATAATTAGGGGAGAAAGATTAGAAGCTTTAGTTCCAGGTTTCTTCACACAGAAATGAAATCTTTGTCTTGCCTTTGCACTTATACAGTCAGGAGTGTATATCAACTACAGCACTAGACAGTCTTCAAACAGGAAAACAAACACACTTCTGATGCTCTTTAGAAATAGGTCTGTCTTTGAACCTGTACCAGAAAATCAAAGCAATTGCACAAAAAATATTTATTTCCAAGCAAGCTTTTGTTTCTAAAATGATATGCTTAGAGGGAGGACATGGCAAAAAAGTAGATTGGTTGCAAGATATGCAAAGTGTCACAATCAGTTTGGACTGACAGTGTAAATAATATGCAAGGCAGGACAGTTAGGAGAAACACAAAAGAACAGAGTCTCCTGTGCTGACACTTTGACAATCCTTAACACTAAAGTGATTTCCAGTACTATGTGTTTCCAGTGACAGATACATACATATGTTTGTACATATGTACATATTCTGAGGAGAAGAAGACCTGCCATTGTGACATACATAGATTTTTGGAGCCAGAAGAGGCCGACATTACAACTGAACTCATGGTTGACCTTTTCTACTGGTGTTGAACTATTTATTCCTAAAAGCTTTTGCCTTCTTTCATCTACAAATGACATTTGAAAATGACTAGCATGAGTAACTAGTGGAGTCCCCCAAGGATCAGTTCTGTGTCCAGTCCCGTTCAACATCTTTATAAATGGCACTGATGATGGGAGAGACAAACAGACAGACAGCATCTCTGCTCAGCAAGTTTGCTGATGATACCAAACTGGGAGGCTTGGCTGATATACCTGAAGGCTGTGTGGCCATTCAGTGAGACTTGGACAGACTGGAGAGCTGGGCAGAAAGGAACCTAATGAGGCTCAACAAGGATAAATGCAGAGTCCTGCATCTGGGAAGGAAAATAAACTGCACCAGTATAGGTTAGGAGGTGATCTGCTGGAGAGCAGCCCTGTGGAGAAGGACCTGGAAGTTCTAGGGGACAAGAAGTTACCCATGGGACAGCAATGTGCCCTTGTGGCCAAGAGGGCCAACGGGATCCTGGGATGCATTAAGAAGAATGTGTCCAGCAGATTGAGAGAGGTTCTTCTCCCCCTCTGCTCTACCCTAGTGAGGCCCCACCTGGAATATTGCATCCAGTTCTGGGATCCCCAGTTTAAGAGGGACAGGGATCTGTTTGAGAGAGTCCAACGGAGGGCTACGAGGATGATGGAGGGACTGGAGCACTGCCTTATGAGGAATGGATGAGAGATCTGGGGCTGTTTAGTCAGGAGAAGAGAAGACTTAGAGGGGATCTAATCAGTGTCTATAAATATCTGAGGGCTGGGTGTCAGGAAGGAAGGGACAGCCTCGGCTCACTTGCGGTCTGTGATAGGACAAGGGGCAGTGGATGTAAACAACAGCACAGGA
Source organism: Indicator indicator (assembly GCF_027791375.1). Taxonomy (NCBI): domain Eukaryota; kingdom Metazoa; phylum Chordata; class Aves; order Piciformes; family Indicatoridae; genus Indicator; species Indicator indicator. Next base: position 27,961,844 of record NC_072010.1, on the reverse strand, counting down.
AGTTTCACCTCAGCATGAGGAAGAACTTCTTTACTGTAAGGGTGACAGAGCACTGGAACAGGTTCCCCAGAGAGGTTGTGGAGTTCTCTTTCTCCAGAGACTTTTCAGCCCTGTCTGGATGTGTTCCTGTGCAACCTGTGCTAGATTCTATGGTCCCGCTCTGGCAGGGGCATTGGACTCAAAGATCTCCAGAGGTCCCTTCCAACCCCTAACAACCTGTGATCCTGTGATTCCATGCACAGTACAAGCAGGGCTACGTGGTGAATATTATGAGTTGCCAGAGTCAGCTGAAATCTGTTGTGGTGAAGTAGAAAGTGCAAAACAGTGTTTTGTAAACTTACTAGGCTGTTCTGGTATAACCTAGACATGCTAGTGCAATCCTGGGTTTAAAGTAAGGAGCCCTGATGGCTGGAACACCTAATTAACTTGGACATAACAACAGACAAACATGGCCAGTTTTCCTCCAGACCTGATCTGGCTCATAGTGAGACAATGTATATAAATCCCTACACAATGCTTACTTGCATTTCAGTATCACACCTGCTGAGTCTTTAACACGAGACTCCACCCTTTTTGAACATGAAGTCCAGATAGACCAGTTCAGAACCAGATTTCCATTAACTTTGAGAAAAAATGCACATTTACTGTTTAATGGCAGTAAAGGCTAACTTCTGTGATCTCTCTTACACATGCATGCTAAAAGAAGGAAAAAGCTCAGAAAAACTGTCCATTACAAAAAGCTTTTATCATGATACCATCAAGAGGACTTTAACATCTGAAACTAGGTAGCACCATCTTACAGCTATTTACATGCACTGGAAGCTATGCACCAACTGAGCTTCCATTCAGCACAATGAATTTAATTTGCCAAGTCATTTATTTTTGCTGAATGCTGTAGAAGCAGGGGTCAAGATTACAGTCAGAGCTCAGTTCTGGAGCAGGTACCTATTGTGCAAATGCCAATATCTTTTTATTTGATGTGGTCAAAACAGATTACTTTTCAAATTCATTTGTTGCAGTCTTAACAACTTCCTTTTTCTTAACACTGTTGTCATAACTTTTCCAATCAAAAAGTAAATTCACTTCAGAATCAAAGTTACTAGCTGCAGCCAAATCACCACACACATTATCTTGAGCAAATAAAGTCTGTATTTCCATATGTCTCAACAGTCCATTTCTGTCTAGCAACTTAGAATGATTTTTAAAGGATACTGCAACCATTTTAAGTAGAAGGAGAAACCCAAATTAATGCAATCTTTACAAAACCCAGTTCAATTTTGTAAGAAAAACAGCATTTAAAATGTTGTCAATGCCATGCATTGACAGCACTGGGTCATCATTGAATTATTCTCATTTTACACAGCTTTACTCTGTAATTTTAGTAGAGTAACACAGTGTGAATTGAGATCCATCACTGCTGTGAATAACATTATATATGATTCAATTTTAATTCATTTATGATACATTTTAATTCGGTACAGATGTTTACATTTTAACTCCCCCTTTGTCTTAAAGTGCATCCATGCTTTAGTTTCTCTACACACAGTGTCACCACCAGCAGCACCTGCCTAGCAGGCATGGAATCCATATGTAACCTCTCTGCTACATGAATAAGCAAAATTCAAACACAAGCAAAGTAGCACAGCGAAGGAAGTAGTCTGTAGCCCTAGCTGCAAGACTCAGGATGGCAGTAAAATGGCTAGAGTGATATCCTATCTCTGGTAACATACTATTTACTTCTTGTCAGTCCCATTCACACTACAAGGATGGACTAAAGAATACTTTGCAGCCTGAAAAACTGAGCTAATTCTGATTTTGCTTAATATTGGGCTGCAGCTCATAATGTTTTAGTAGTAAGTAGAGGATCTACAGATTATGCCTGAACCATGGAGAGTGAAAATATCCCAGTGCATGAAGCCATGCTGTGTCACAGAATCACAGAACGATTGGGGTTGGAAGAGACCTGTGGAGATCTAGATCTAGATAGTCCAGCCCCCCACCATGAGAACACATTCACCCACAGCAGATTGGACAGAATGGTATCTGTGTGGGTTTTGAATGACTTCAGAGATGGAGATTCCACCATTGATCTAGGCAGCCTGTTCCAGTGCTCTACCACCCTCAACATAAAGAAGTTCCTTCTCATGTTTAGTTAAAACTCCTTATGTCCAAGTTTGTACCTATTACCTTTTGTTCTGTTGCTGGGCACCACTGAAAAAAGACTGGCCCCATCCTCCTGACATCCACCCTTTCAGTATTGATAAGTATTAATAAGATGGGCCCTCAGTCTTCTCTTTTCCAGGCTAAAACGCCCAAAGTCCCTCAGCCTTTCTTCATAGACAGATGTTCTAGTCCCCCAGTCAGCTTTGTAGACCTTTTCTGTATCTGCTCAAGCAGTTCTCTGTCCTTCTTGAGCTGGAAAGCCCAGAACTAAACAGAGTCCTCCAAATGAGGCCTCACTCACTCGAGTGCCTTCTCTTGGAAACAATTAATTTATCTTTGTTGGTTTGCTTTCCAAAATACCAAAGTCTTCTTTATGTGAACTAACATAGATGTATGAAAGTATTTATTCTAGAAGTAGCACTGTTATGATCCTTGCACATACCTTTAGGATAAAACATAGAGACCTTGACATCACTGGAACCATCACAGGTGTCAGAGGAGCTTTTCCTACGTTCAGATTCTGAGGACAGGGTCAAAAGTTTTTTTTTTGTGCTGTAAATGCATCGATCTACAATCTGTTGCTCAACCTATTCCATAATCCAGACATTTGCCTCATTTACCAATGTAAATAAAAATATAAACACTAATGGCTAAAGAAGCAGACACTTTGTAATCTGGGGACACACCCAAACTGATGGTATTGCCCGCAGCAACCATTTGACTTTCACATACCTTTTTCCTGTTGGCTAGACCTCCCACAAAGCGTGAAACAAACTCAGAATCTTCTACATGTTCTAGTTTTTAAACGAATGAGATTATTTTTATGTAAGAGGCCAAGAAAATGGAATCAGTAACAAATTCTCAATGAACTGATGAAACAGAGGTAGACAGATGAATGTGAGGGCTTGGCAGTAGTATTTATATATACCACACACAAAGACACTGTACAAGGAGGCTAAGTGCAAAGGAGCTCACAGTATTTCATATAGAAGATTAAAAAAGAGAACTCCTACAGACAGAAACGGTAGGAAAACCTGAGCAGCATTATAGAAATTAGGCTACACAAAGATACAGCATGTAGCCATTTCTAACTATGTTTTTCACATTTTAGTTGATCATTAGTTTGCTACTAGGTCTATAGCAGACAAAGCAGTCTGCAGAATGGGTTTGAGTGTAATAAGTATATTTGCAAAACCAGGGGTTTTCTGAGGAAAGTATTTTCAGTTTTTCTCTTCCAAATAGTTGTCCTTACACCTACATCAAGAAACACAACCACAAACTCACAGTAGCCCATTCCATGGATGTTATGTTTATAATATGTTGCAACATCATCCACTTAAATGATGACTCTGATCTCTCAGATTTCAAAGCCCAAAGTCATAGCGATGAAAACTATGTTTTCTCCACAGCTGAGATTTCCAGTGGCTGGCATTGAGTGTTACCAAGGCGAATGAATGATAAACAAGCAATTTATTGTTTGGTAATGAGCACTGATAGGAAGAAAGAGAAGAAATTATGGAGGCTCAATAGCAAAGACAGAAATCTTGGGCCTTTATAAGAGTAAATATATTCTGAAAGTAGGTGAATTCCTTAAGAATCCTATAAAATGTCTTTTCTATATCCAATCCAAATCTACCCTCTTCCGGTTTAAAACTATTGTCCCTTGCCCTGTCACTACAGGCCTTGGTAAAGAGAGTCTCTCTCTGTCTTGTAAGCCCCCTTTATGTATTGAAAGGCTGTAATAATGTCTCCATGGAGATCCTGCTCTTCTCCAGGCTGAACAACCCCAACCTTCAGCCTTTCCTCAGAGGAGAGGCATTCCAGTTCCTGATCATTCTTCTGACCCTTCTCTGGACCTGCTCCAACAGGTCCATATCCTTCCTGTGCTGAGGTCTCTAGAGCTGGACATACTACTCCAGGTGGGGTCTCACAAGAGCAGAGAAGACAGGCAGAATCATCTCCATTTACCACCTGGCTGCGCTTCTTTTGATGCAACCCAGGAAACAACTGGCTGCACATTGCTGGCTCATATTCAATTTTTTATCTACCAGTATCCCAAAGTCCTTCTGAAATAGGTATGACAAAGTACTTTCTGCTTTGCCTTCCTTACCTATCAAAGGAACATAGATCGTAAGGTTGGACTACTTATCTAGTTACTGAGCACCTAAGCGAAGATGAGATTAATCCAACATCTCTACTTCACATATATAATGCCTGTGTACCTGCAGACACACATATATAATAAACTGCCAGGTAATGCTAGAAAAGCAAATCTTAAATGCATCTGGTTGCCTCTGTAGAATGTCCTACTGCAAGATATGACATGAATTTATTTCTACGACCGACAGCAAACAAGGATTTTCTAAAATCTTTAAGGCTATCACAAACTGAACATTTTTCACTCTGTTGGACTGGTGATAATAAGAAACTATTTGAAAGAAAACTGGGAGTATAACATGTTGTCATAAATTGGCTGCCTTCCACGTTTTCCCTTGATTAGTAGCCAATCTGGCACCTGCCACAGGCAGGGAAAGGGGAGGGGTCACACAGAGATTTTACTTAATGAAAGGACAAAAGAAATTAAAAGCTTTGCAGAAGGGCCAGAGACACCAGATCGACAGGAACTGTAGAAATAGAAAAGGGGAAAAGTAGTAAAAGATGGACATATAGAGGACAAAACAAGCAACTAGTTCATTATTTTAGTCAACTCCAGAGAAAACTGAAGCATACTTGGCCAAATGATGACTCCAGTCTGTAATATAACACTGGGCATATTCTGTCTGTAGTGTTCAGGTTGTAACTAAAATTGTACAAATAGGCTAGCAGATACTAACTACCAAGAACAAGCGCCCACCTATTCAGTTTAAGGTTATGACACACCTATTGTCAAAACCAGAAAGACATTTTTGATTGCTTGCCTCAAAGGCCAGTGGAAATGAGATTCCAGATAGCTTTGTGAGATAAGGATGTCCCTCTGACAAACTATGGTACTAATTAAATATTTAATTATCATCAGCTGGAGATTTGGCCCAGTACAATACTGAAAGTTAGCTGACACTGTATGCCTACTGGGAGACAATACAAAGCCTATATTTACAATGTAGCAATGCAGTCAATATGGACTTTACTACTCCAAGTAAGATGGAAAAGTGCTAGTGGCTACTGATTTCTAGAACATGGTCTAAGGACTTCATAAGTTTAATTAACTGTAGGGGGAGTGACAGAAAATGTTTTAAAGGCATCTCCAGAAGACTAAAGAACTACTCTGTTCTGTTTGGCTTCTAACAGTGACTTTCTGCATTATAAATGCTACCATCCATTTTCCTCAGCTGTGAAATATTCCCCGATAGTGCTATCCTCTATCATGTGGATGATAGAAGTGATCGATTCTGCTGAGTAGGTATAAATAAAATGGTAAGCAAACCTCCAACATAAACCTGATTCCTGCTTTCCCAGCCTTGATGTAGAAATGTCAAGAAGTCTGAATGGCTGCTTGCCCATCTAGTGTGAATGAAGTTGAACAAATGTATTTAATGTACTTCCTGCTGTGAACAGCATGAGGCTTCAACAATTCCACTAAGGCAAGATGACTGTTTGTTAGCCTGGCTGCAAGGTGGTGTGTTCTCATGGCAATACTAAATACAGTAGCATGTAATTAAAATCACATGGAAAGACAGCCACTGACAAAAAAAACTTGAAGCAAACCAAATAATTGTATGCATTCTCTTCTTATCTGCAAACTTCCAGTTGTGTATTCATCACATCTCTTTGTTTCTGGTTCCCAAATGTGATTAGAAACCAAGATGGCAGCAACACAAAACAGAGTTAAGTAAAAAAGAGTCCAAATCAGCAGCTCAATAACCAAAGCACTTGACCATGAGAGAGCAGATGCTTGACTGCAAGAATTGTTGCAAGGACAAAAGCATTTTCTATTAGACTTGTTGCACAACAACACTGCAACAATGTTAGTGTTGGAACCAAATTATATGTGTTTTATTTCCAGATGACTACTAACAAAAGCATGGGATCTCTTTTTTTTTTTTTTCTATGCATCTTTGAAACTATTTCAGAGTCACAGCTTCAGTTTGGAAACACACAGAGCACTTCGAGACTGATCTTGCTTAGTTGCTGTGAGCCTGGGGATCAAGGCATTTCAATGGAAGATGGGTCTGAGTGGTTTCAGGGTCTGAGATTAAGCTCCAGGACTCCTCTCTTCCAGGGGAATGCAAAATGCACAATAACCTTATCTGCCTTTTCCTAGGTGCATAAAAGTGCCTTTTCTGAAAGACCATTATGCTGATCTATGCTCTCTATTTATGAAAAGTCTGTCCTGTTGACCTCAAATTCTTGAGGGATTTCTGTTGATTTCTCAAATCCTTGAGATGCATGAAAGCAATTAGCTCAACCCATCACTTCTACCTAGATTTAGTAACACAAGTTCACAATTTTATGGGAAAATGGTTGAGGTTTTTTGCCTGGTTTTGGATTTTGTCTTGACCATCCAATTATCTATTGAAATACTCAGCATTCATTTATTTAGATTTCAACTAGATTATTCTTTAGAAATCATAACCATTTAATGAAGCAGGAATAGCTATGTATCTCTTCATTGTTTAATGGCATTTCATAGTAGGAGCTATTTTAACATAAAATTAGAAAAAAATCTTTCCTTCATTACCTGTAGTGCTTATGACATTGGATTGGCTGGCAAATTTCTAAGAGTAGGGCTTGTATCTATTATCAGAAATCATTGTATTCAGATGCACCAGGTACCCACACTGATTGATCTCAATGTTTTAGATACTTCTAGGATGAGATAACTCCTAGGAGTATACTTTCTCATTACCTGTAGAAGGATCCTGGCATGTCCTTCTTCAATGAATTGTCTGAATGTATAGGTGTCTAGTAACAAGTGAGATTACAGCTACTCCAAAAGTAAATTATTTGCATAGGTCTTTCCCTGAATGCTTTTTACTTCCAGTGGTTCATGGTTTGTAACTATCACCTCTGACTCAAACAGATTCATGTTTTTATTTTTTAGTGCTTAAAATGTAGTGACACATGTAACTTTGAACCAAACATTTGTATGCACAACTTACTTTGCTGTGTATTTCATTAACTTAATCCTTTTTTCTCCTACCTGTCTCTGACTTCAGGATGTATCAGGAATAGTCCTTTCCAAATTAAGAAATGTCTGAACAGCAAGACTAATTTTAAAATCACATTCACAATATATAAATACATCTATGCATGTTCTACATACCATGATTTTTTTTATTTCTCATATTTTGCTTTGGCAGCGCAGCAGCACAATTGTATAATCCCTAATTAAAGTGTTCAGTTGCCAGGAATTTCTTTAATGTACTCTGGCTCACTAAAAAGTTGAGTACGCCTCCTTTACTTTTTGTTTATTGTCATGATTGTACAGCAACTCAGGTATTTTAGTTAGACCCTAAGGGCCTTCTCTAGAAATAAAACAAGAAAAGACTTTGATAATAGGTACTGAAGGCAAATGTTTCCTAATTAACTTGCATTGAATGCCAGAGGAGATAAGGTAACGTTGCTAGTGCTGACTTGACTTCCACAGGAAAGATCTCATGTAGTATTATTAAACTTTGACCTTTGCTATTTGTATCTTCTGACCTGAAGAAGTCAATTAATAATGTTAATCCAGTCACAGTACTTGGAGAAATCACAGCTTAATGACATGCTGTGACATTTGCCCAAAGAAACTTTGTTAAGTAGTAGATATCTTTAAACAAACACAGAGAAAGAAATCCATCAGTAGATGTGAAGTAGAGACTAAAATGAACTACAGAATTCAGTACGATAAAATTACTGTAACTCATTGGCTATTATACATATGCTAAAGCTTTTATCCCTCTCTATCTTAGGCATAATCTGAGTTAAATTTTATGGTTAAAAGCTAAAGAAAATGCTTTTTATTTTACATAGCCTACTGCTTTAATCTATTTAAATTAATTTTGTATGCTGCAAACAACAATAACCAATGCTGCTTAAAATCCTCTGCTTATTTAACGCAGTCTTTCAATCAGAACTCCTAGGGTGTTAAATTTTATATGTTACATAAATAGGTCTGTTTATACACTCTGATGTAAGTATGTAAATATAGGTATGTGAATACTGGAATAAACATGGAAGGTATAACTTGTAGTTTATCTACTCTCTAGTCTGTACTCAATACTGAAATAAACATGGAAGGTATAACTTGTAGTTTATCTACTCTCTAGTCTGTACTCTGCTTGTTATTGAACAAGCAGCTCAATAGATCTTGGAAAAGTATTGAGCACTGTGTTAACAAACAAAATAAAGGCATGTGGTAGGAAACTTTACTAGTAAGTCAACTGTCAGTGAGTTTTTGAACACTGGAATTTTCTGTGGGAGTACTTGCCTTAATACTGAAAGCAAAAAAAATTAGTTCTGTCACACTATTTCAAGTCTGACATGCAATGTTTTGGGTGCAAAAGGCAAACCTTTGTGAAAAATTATCCAAGCCTACCCTTCAAAGCACCCTTATTTTTCAATATAAAAATATTGTTTACTCTTACCAAAAAATGTAGATGTTTTAGCTGTTACATAATGAAAATCTTCTACTCTAATGTCCCAAACACTTCCACGGCTTTTTTAATAAATTCCATACAATGATCATCATTTGTTATATAATTCCTGTTAAGACATTTGTAGGATTGAGGCAAGTTGTGCTCATAAATGCAGATGTAAAACTGAATGGTGGTATACAAATCAAATTACTTCCTATGTTTTCTAATAGCCGTGTAGAAATACAGATGTCTTGTTAAATTCCCTAATATCTTGTGAGATTTTCATAAGCTGTTAAAGTTCTGTGCTATGTTGTGATTAACTTTCATAATTTCTTATACAAAGCCACTCCAGGTTACTGTTAAAATTACTGTAGAAGCGTATGAATAAAAGCATCGTATTTTAAATGTTGAAATGCCCTCCCAGGCACTAAGGTTTCCATTGAATTTAGATGCTCTAATTTCAGCTCATCTCTGTTTTAAATAATCTCCTGGAGAAATATTCACCCCATCCCAAACATACTGCATACATTTTAAGCAGTCAGAACACCTTCAGAAGTTGGGTCATCAGCTTCTTCTTAGATATACCTTTTAATACCTGGTCTCCCAATATTCTATGCTGTGCTATCTACAAACTGTAAAATTCATCGTTTCATCAAAATTATTTTAAAAAATCAAATTGTTGTAAGCCCCCTAAACAAATAAACCTGTATTTGCTATCACAGCAAATTCAGATAAACATTCTTCTATTTCAGTTGGCATTCGATATATGATCTCTTACCTTATAACAGGTGTTATTTCAAGCTGTTGTATTCATTAATGCCACGATTGCCCAAACACTCCACAGAGAAAACAAAGACACCTCTGACACAGGATTACACGGGAGAAATTTCAGGCAGACTGAGTAGTTATGATGCAATTAGATGTGTGTTAACTTCCTGCCTGTAAGAGCTGCCTTTTATACCCTTAAGTAGAGAGGAATCACTGTGCTGATAATAACTGTGCTGATAAAATCTACATTGGCATCAGACTTTCAAAGTGTGCTGTACTACATAATTCCTCACCTTAGTCTTTAGGAAATAGGAAAATGTCACAATAGATGGTTTATGGCTTCATAGAGTGGACTAAAATAGCTTCTCAGTATTCCTATCACAGAATTTACAGTTGAGATGTCAGCCTCCAAACTTCATGTGTAAGTGAGGGCAAATGTACCAGGAAATATTTTTGCTACCACTCCTAGAGAGTTGCTATACCATGTGTTTTTGAAAGCAGTTGGTAACACAGTGTGTTGATTCTACTCTTTCTTAGTCACAGACCTCCCTCTAATCACCATAAATGTCCCTTTCAAAGCAATGTGTCAAAACTATCAACCACTTGAACAAAGGACATCGTTCTGTCAGCACTTTCTTACTGGGTCAATTTCTAAAGCAACATTACTGTCTTTTGATTATTTGGTTTAATAAAAAGACAAAGGAAGCATACATGAACGCTTCTAGGCAGCAAATTAAATGCAGCACCAAATCAGAAAGAATATAGCTTGTCTCTAGCTGCTAGCTGGCTTCTGGTCCATCAGGGCCTCTAATATGGTCCTTTGGAGCATAATGCAATGGCTTTGTGGACACAATCTCAGAATAACATGCACACAGGTGCCCATGCAGGATGATATTTTAGAATGCACCTATTGCTTTGGTATTCTGGAAAGGTGCATCTTCTCACTCCCAGTCACTGCTCATTTGATTTTCTCAGACAATAAAATATCAATATTGAATACTTAAAAAAACTCACATAGCTTTCTACTGGTATTTTCAAATCTCAAGATGGAACCAGCAAATGTTTTAGCAACCAGGAAGAAGTGCAAAAAATCCAATTTCTACCTGCAGATTTGAGTGTGATGCTATTTGTAGTTTCTATCCTGAACTGGGAATGTCACTTTATTACATGTTATCTTACCGTCATCCTTGTCAGGTACAATGGTAATTCGAGTGCTTGGAAATTCTGCACCAAGTCTTCCACCCATTGGCATGCTCAGCAAAACATCAAAAGTCTCAGCCTCTTCATACAAGGAATCATCTATGATGACAACCCGACACATTTTCTCTTGTTCATCTTTGTCAAAACGTAGAATGCTGTTGTGATCCTCAGGCCTGGATATGTAGTCGGAGTAAGAAAGCACAGATGTTGGGGCAGTGCCAGATGCTGTTCCTGTGGCATAAAAGGAAAACAGTCACTACATATACCATGGTTATAATGATCTTCTCACAGAAGACAAATTTTATTTTCCCTATCTTTTAATTTCTATTTACTTTCAGGTGATAAACTGGGCTGAAACCTCTGACCAGGCTACATTTTGGAGGACTCTGGACAAACTAATCTGTATATGATTCAATGTAAGCACATGCTTCCTTGAATTAATTTGCATCTTTTCAGTCAGAAGGAATATTGTAGTCTGCCACTACAGACAGACCAACAAAGGAGACTCTGTGGGGATTGTGATTACCAGATAACTCCCTTAGTATATTTTACCCAGTGAAAGTATAGGTGGAGCAGAAATTAACTCTTTTAGATAGAATTTGATGGAAAAAAAAGTATTTTGATTCCAGATTACCTCATAAAAAATGTTGCTTCATCTCTGCAGAGGATAAATAATAATAAAAACACAGGTGCAGAGACCCCATACTTTGTATATAATCAATAAGAGATTGAAAGACAGTTATCTTTTACAACAATTTTTTTCAAGATACAAACAAGTAAAGGATGTCATAGGCAAACACCACAGGGCATTTAGCTCTCATGATATGAGGATGCATATAAAAGTGTTGCAAAAAAGTTAAAGAACACAAATCCTCTTCTCAAAAATGGCATAATCTTGGAACATGGTAATTCTTCAGCTGTATTCAATAATTATCTAAGTCAAATTGCAAAGGTTAACACATTTCCAGTGGGACTGAAGATATTTAGATGAAAAATTAATTAATAATTACAAACAATTTTATTGTGCAATAGATGGAACTAATATTTTTGCTTTTTGGTCTCTTTTCTATTTTTGCCTTTGTTTCAGTGAGTAGTTTCTGTACCATGTTGTGTGTAGCAGATAACCATCAGCTCCTGGCTCACATCTCCACTTCTTCTGACCGGAATAAATAACTCACCAACATCTTCTTCAATAGTATAGGTGGACTGAGGAATAAAGACAGTTGATTCTGCAAAGAACAGATGCATTTGTTTATGTAGATTTATGGCCTCATAAAATCATCTGCAAAATAGCTAGGAGCTAAGAGCATTTTAGCATATTCTAAAGTGGAACAAATAACTCATATTTATCAGCAGTGGCTGATATATTTTTATTATTTCCATAGTATTTCATTATTAACTGTTAATCATGGAAATATCAATAGCAGAGCTCACACACAGCAAGTCATTCTGCAAGGCCATTCTTTAACTTACTTCCTGAGGATAACCACAAAAAGAATTTGATATTGAGGATGCAAAACTGAGCTCTTGACAACTTACTCTGACTTGAACATTTGATTTGAGTTGGCTACATGTCTGCACTACTGATTTACCACAAGGAGACCGATTAAATACAGTCAGTAGTCTTGAAAACAGTCTCACCTTAAAATGTATCAGACCAAAGAACGTTAGGAATTTTCAAGGAAAAAATCCACTAAAATGCACTTTAAACTCCTTCATGATTTTCTACTCATATTAGCATCACTGAGTTTTATGCTCTGTTATAATTTGAAGGTGGAACTTTAGCCTAGTTCCTAATTGCAAAATAAGAGTTGGGATTTTCCATAGATTTAGAGTAAAAAAGTAAATAGATTACCACTGGACACAGAACAGCAACTGATAGGTATATATCATTCCATTTATTCTCTGACTAGCTTATACTTATATTCAGTTGTACAGATAGCTCACTCTTCTTTCTTCTTCTGTCACTTCTGCTTGCAACTTTTCTCTCTCTGTGGCCTTGCTGGGATAATCTCTGTTTTGACTACTATGTGTGAGTACCAGGAAGGCAAGAGAGGGAGGGGAGGAGGTTGCTAACGGTCCCCCTGGACTGCCCAGGAGGGTATTTCTGATTGTTGAGTTGTAAATATATGTAAATATATTTCGTACATATTCATTTCATTTTATACTTCTAGATTTTAGCTTACCTTTTGTAAATATAACTTTCATTTTGCTTCCAAGTTCTGAGTTTGTTTTTTCTTTGGGAATTTACTCTGGGGGTAATTTCCAATTAGTTGGAGGGTAATTTCAACCCACCACATGCTCTGATTGGAATGAAGGATAAGTTTTATTCTTGTTCTCTCAAAAACCCAAGAACAAAAGTTCATTAATAATACATGTAATTATAAAGCACCTTTACAGTTTCATTAACATGACTGCAATGCAAACAATATAATTCAGTATAATATCAGATCAAGTGGTACCAGATATCTGTACACAGCAAATATTATCCTTATTTCTGAGTACTTTGTCAAACAATATTCTAAAAACTATCACGTGACTTCTTTCCAGGTTTTATTTCTCCAACTGGAAAATACTACTAGCATGACTTAAGGTCTTGAGGTCAAAAGCTTGCCTTAAAAATGCCATAATTCAGGTTTGATAAGATCTAGACACTTTCACTATTCCAGCAAGTCAAAAATTCCATGAGAAAAACACTAAATCACTGCCTTTTTGTTTCAAAGTAAAACAAAAGGTAACAATAAAACCCCCTCAATTTATTAATTGCATTAATAACTAACCCCATCAATTTATTAATTTCATTCTCCCTTCAGAGCGAAGTTGGCAAAAAGAAAAACTGTATCCTTCAAAAAACCCACATCCTTATGCAACTTCTTTTTGGAATAAAACATTACCTAGTATTCCATACAGCAAGAGGCTGGTACAGCTTTCCAAATCAACTCACTATGGTGGTGTAAAGACTACATTACCCCAAACAATGCCCTTTAAAGTCATTTTCACTGGAAGCAGAATAAAACTTTTGATGATTAGTATGCAGTTATCATCTGAACTTTTTATAACCTGTACTTTAAGAGATTATTAGGAATGCTAGTCCTTCCCTTTAAAGTTCCTTGATTTGCAGTGGTGCATTTGATTTTCTCCTGTACAGCCACACTTTACCCATAATTACTACAAATTCTCCAGGACTATAAAAAAAAAATCACACATTTGCTGTGAATTTCTGTGCTTTTCAAGTTTTCTCAGTGATTAAATATGGATGTCACATAATATCTGATTTAGTTTGCATTTGGAACTAGGAACTTTGAAACCTCTGACAGTTTTCCTGCCCAGACTTCTTCAAATGTTAATTAGGGAAGATTATATAAAAGAATCTGTTACAGTCATCCAATACTTGAAAGATTCCTTAAGGACAGTTTTGTATGGCCATGCCCATAGGTTCAAGTGCCTGGATGCATGTGAAAAGCAAAGAACTACAGCATGTTCTAATTTTTGCTGTGGTTTGTTTTTGATTTTTCCCTTTCTTAATCAGCTTCTTTCTTCATTTACATTTAACCAAAATTTTATTTGTTCTTGACACAGCTTGTGCTGTATTTGGTCTAGTGAAACTTGCCCTTACTAAGCTTCTCAGCTTGATATTAAGGACTAACTGATGCAACTAATCTGCATGATGGAAATAATATATCATGGGAAAAATGCAAGTATGTCATAGAAGCATGTTGCCTTAGTTACATATTCATGAATCACTTAAAGGGATAGAGGACAAATGGCTACCAAATGCCCAAGTCATTCTTCAGAAATATTCTGAGGAAAGGTAAGATTTACTATCCATTGTTACTCATAGCATTTGCTCTCCAATTTATCTTTTGATGTATTGGCAGTACAGGTCTGGAAAGGTTCTTACCATCTCCTGGGTCAATAATTTCCACTGTGGATACATCAGGAAATTCCAGAACTGCCATGACAGGTTCAGAAAGAACAATTTGAAAGGACTCAGACTGTTCATGTTCACCATCACTCAAAATCCGTACTCGCCATGTAGCTAAGGTTTGGCCAGGATTAAACTGCACCTGCTTCTGGGCCTTTCCTCTGAAGTCTTTATCTTTCTTGGCAGTACCATCTTTGGTGCTAATACCTGTCAAAATCAGAAATTAAGGTCATTAAAAATGTCACTTGTAATTTTTCTTTCATTATATCATATTTAAAAGAGTAGTTTTTAAAAAACATGTTTTCACAGTTCAAGACTGTTCAAGCCAATTCTGCTACTCTTTTTTATATTGGTGTCACACATCATGGTGGAAGCACATCAATTAACATTACAGAAGGCAGTTTGGACAGAATAAGTCAAAGCAAAATTATCTACTAGAAAAACTCTGCATCCTCTGAGGTTAATATCAAGCTTTTATTTCTCCATAATTCAACTATGGATGCCACAAAAGGCAAACAGATTTCTGCCCCCCACCCTCGACTGTAACATTCTAAATTTTCTGGTTCCAGAATGTCTAAACAACATGCTGCCTGAAACCCTTAAAAATACTTATTTCTCTTAGGAAAGATAAAAAGCACACCTGTAAAGTTCAGCCTTCAAGGGGAAAGCTAAGGAAAACACAAAGACACAAAGGGGTAAAACATACAGGACACGGATAAAAGAAGATGTAAAATTTGAACCATTGTGGTCATTGCCACTAAAATAAGCATTTAAAAAAATTATTATCCTCTTATTTCAACATCTGTGTAATGACAATCATTAAATCTAAGTCAAGTGGAAACTGTAAAGCTATAGGATAAAATGCAATACAGCTCATCCCACTGAGACAGCACAGACGTTGCAGATTCAGACCCAGGCTGCTCTAAAATGGCTCTTCCTTGGTGTTTTCCTCCCAGTTTAAAGACTGTCTGACAGACCTTCATGGAAATTAGACAATATTTCAGAACTGTCTTCAACTGTTTCTTGCAACCTTTCTCGACAAATCTTTGTTTTTGCTTGCTTATGTCTCCTCCTAAGTCATAGCCACTATTTTACATAAGCTGTAACCCTTTTAGCCCCTTTGGCACTGCACCTTGACCAGAAAGACCAGCAAGCATCTTAAGCAGTGTCTTTCATTTCCAACCCTGTAATTCCATTTTGCAGAATTAAAGTAGTTAGAGGTAAGTTATTCAAACTGCTTTTGCTGGATGCTGAGTCAGCTCAATTCAGAAACTGAACTTGAATCCATAAATAGAAAATTTTGTAAACATTTTATTTGAAGGATTAAAAGTCAAATCAATACCTGTCAATCAGTACCAGTAATTAATTTAAACTTCATATCCTCAATTTGGTATTAAATCAATCTCTTATTATTTTTTAAAAATAAATACATTATCAAGGTTAATTTACTGTTCAAATCAGAGCTTTTTAAGTTAGATCCAGTTAGTTGATGCTTATATGCCCCAAATCTTGTGCCAAAACAGGTGTCCTAACCACAAGCTAATATCTGAAACTCAGATTCTTATTCAGAAAGAGATTTAAACAGAAACCAAATTTCTAAGCATGAGCTTGTGCTCCATGTCAGGTAAATGCTTACACATCTATTCAAAATCAGCTTTAAATTGACTGTCTTTTTAAAGCAATGTAAGCTCAACAGAGGTTTTGACATGAAACCATACAAGGATAATGCTCCCTGGTCCAAATGCATTACTAGAAAGAGGATGGGAAAACATCCAGAAGTTAGAGACAGGTGTGAGGTTGCAGAATGTGATAACACAATCTTTTTTCACCTTTTCTCTCCCCAGACACTGTAAACAGCTTTTAACATCTCCTTTATCAGCTTCCATTTAATGCCAACATTGAAGTAAACAAGCCTAATGCTCATAGCTGCTAATCAGAACAGTTCACAATAGCCTTTCTGGTGAAAGATCTATGCTTATTGTTGGTTTTCCAATTGATACAACTGCATCTTCTCATTAGAGGAAAAATAAAATGTGGATAGGAATTGTATTTTGTGTAACAAATGTAACAGTATCAATCAAATCAAAGAAAGAAGGACTGGGTCTTGAGTTGCTAAGTCAAAAATTAATTGCTGAAAACAAACCAAAAAGCAGTGAAAATTTCATCATAAAATCAATGAAATAATGTATTTAGCAATACTCACCAATACAATACTCACCAATACAATATAACAATGGATACTTAGTTTAATAAATAAATCAACTCTTTTGAATCTAGCTTGCTTAGTATGAAACAGCAGTAAAAGGACACAGCTGTACTGGTATATTTTATCAGCTAGCTGTCCAGAGTTTTATAGAAGCAACCAGTAAGGTTAAAATTGAACTTACTTATAAAAGAGGTTTCTCCCAGGTAACCTCGCCGTTTGAGAACAACATCAAGATATTTGGAATCTTCATTTACTAAATAATACTCTTTCTCTAAGGAGATCCATGCCCAATTTAGGCGAAAATGTTGATTCTTCAGTTTATTACCTCCTGCAAAACAGAATTATAAAGATATACTTACTAAGTTTTTTTTTTTCTGTTAAATACCACTTTGTCTTTTGAGGTTAATGTAACCTGAATCCTGGCTAAGATGTGTATCTTAGCTACATATTACATTGCAAAGCTTTTAAAGATTTAAAACTAAGAAATAATAACAGGTAAAGAACTCAACTATGATGCATTCAGTACGCATAGGAGCAAATATTTTATCTTAGGTGCGTACAAACTAGTCACATTAATTACAGAGTAAGCTAATTTTCTTCTTTTTCAAGAGAACCAGAAAAAAAAAAGGAAGAAAGATATTAATCAGAATATATTTGAGATTATTTTTTCAAAATATTACAAAATTTATGGATAATGTTAGTTTCTGCAGACCCAGATGGTATTTCCCAACATCACACAGAACTTCCTTGGTATAATCAGACTGCCAGAAGCATTGGAAAATCCTTATCAGTAGCACAACGGTTTCCCTGCAGTCTCACTGAACATGGATGGTTTCTGCACACTCAAACACCGGTAACTGATAGTACAGCACAACAAGCTTGAGACTCAGCTAGGAAAACTGGACAGTTAACACAGACCAAGTCAGTACCTCTGACTGGCAGCTGTTGGTGGCACTGTCCTTAAGATGAAAACTATATTTACTCTCACAATAAAGAACCTTCATAGTTTCCAACGAAAAATGTCCATGCATTTATTAAAAGAAGTAGGCTCCCTTTCTGAATCCAAGGCAGTGCAGGAATACAGGAAGCATCCTGCAAAGTTTTGGAGAGGACAATATGGAAGTCATTTAACTCCAGCTGCAGAACGCTACGCACCAGCCTAAAATCTAAGTCTAATGTGTTGCTCCCAGCAGAAATTAAGCTGTTGTGTCTACAGTGAATGGGTTTTGTACAATTATAAACCAAGAAGAAATGTTTAATGAAATGGCAGGTTTCATGGAGTTTTACTTAGTCTAAAAAAAAAGCAATCCATAAACAATGAATGCAAACAGATGGTACTCTACGGTTCAGTTAAAAATGATAGTTGGGGGTTTTTTGTCTGTTGGAAAGGTAATAGCTAAAAAGAGCTAGCACCCATTTCATTGATTATAAATGAAGTATTTGTACAACAAACTGAACATCTGAAATTATATTAGCACATTTCTGATACAATAGGGCATCTCTTTAGTTTCTGTTGTACAGTTAACCCATCTTCCACAGTAAAAAGGTATTTCTTGTCAGTCTAGGGATTCTGGGTGTCACAGATAAGGGGGCATGGCAAATCAAGTTCTGCAGTATATCATGCTATTAGATGGGTATGTTATTACTCAGGAGAATCTTCTAACTTCCACAGCAAGAATAAAATAACCTGTTCAGCTCACTGAGGCCAGATGCCCACTCAGCAACTGTACTTTTGGGAAAACTGGCTTTTCTGAAAGATTGTAGTCTGATTTCCTTCCCACAAGGTGCTGCTACAGAACAACATTTGTTCAGGTACTGACTGAAGCGTGCAAGGAATTCCTTTTAGAAGTTAACACTTCTGTACACAAGCCAGTGAATAAATTCCTCTGAACAATAGAAAAACATATCCAAGAATTTCAAGTCACTCATGACTTCACTACTGGAGGAAGAGTCAAAGGGAGGTTGGCTTTCCCCTTCCAGTTTCTTCCATTCTATCCCTTGAAAAAATAGGTACCCCTTCTGTACCCCTTCCGTATGCTTCCACTCTGCTTCAAAGATAAGCCTTTATAGCTCTTTACTGACCTGTCTACTAGAAAAAAACAAACAAACAAACAAAAGAAAACCAACCACACTCATGTAATCTCACATAAAGGCAACTGTGTAAACAAACATAGGGAAATGGTCACTGGAGTATCATGCTGCTTGCCCTGCAAACATTCAACATTGGAAATGGCTGAAGCATATCAAGTTAGACAGCTAATGAGAAGATGAAATCCAGGAAGGGAAAAATAAAAAAGAGGCAATATAAAAGGTTCAAGATTGTTTTAATTCTATTATTAATATTTTAATAAAAACACCTATTTTTTCTTAAAGTAAAAACAAACAGACAAATTATTATTTCTAGAGGGCTGCCAGCAACCCTACAGGTCTATAATATAATCTACTTCTGCCCTGAAACATATATTGCTGACATTTTAGAACGTGCAGTACTAAAACCATCAGATTTAGATTTAGAATTTAACGTAAATGGTATAGATATTTTAGATCAGGCTTTCTTCACTCTCTGCTTTCCGTGTTCGGAAGAAATGTTTTCTAAATTATACAAGTCATGTCATGGTCCAATGTCTTCATAGAATAAAACTAATGTTGTTGTTGTAGATGTTACTATTGTTATACTTGCTGGTTTTATTATTATTACAGACTTCTGACACAACAGAGCAAGAAGCATATGATACATCTTATCCAATTTCAAGTATTTACTTCTGTGCTAGAAATCCTAAACTTTATTTATAGGAAAGAGGCACATTTTAAGGCTATGTCTCGTTTTAGGGCACAACCAAGCACCACACAAACATATGATCTGTGAAGAATATTAACAGCTTAGCTTTCAGAAATTATAAAATATTGTAAATAAAATTGTAGATGCTATCTTAATTTGATTTCTTATTTTATTATTTATCCTAAAATAATATTTCTTTATACAAATGCATTTTGCATTGCACACTAGCACTTCCCTTGGGAATGGTCAGGCATTCAGCTGCTAGGCAAATGATTAAGACACCATAGTACAATGACAGGTTTGCTTTTGTTTCTCTCCCAAGAAAGTGCTTGCAGCACAAATACAAATACAAATACATCAGGAGTTCAATGAGGGAAGCCATTAACAGACTCCTTTTAAAACTAAACTAAAGGAAGGAGGCCTATATTACAATGAAGTAAATCCAAAGTAACTTTGCTTATATAGTAATGAGATGTGGTTGGCAAGATGTTGCTATAGTGATGCATGAAAACTTGTTTCTTGAATTTTGCCGAAGAATAGAGTGCAGCAGTGCTAAATCAGAAGATGCTAGACAGGACATTGTGCAGTGAGATATTTACAAGAAATGAGATGGCGACAGATGTGAGAAACATACTTTGTAAGAAACTGAAGCTAAGGATCTAGAGTAAGGTAGGTGAGAAAGTGACTTCATAACTGTGGCTTCATGACTGAGACTGCTGGGGACAATATTCTCTGAGAAGATTTGCCTGAATACCACAAGTCAAAGGTGGATGTCACCTAGAATTGTTCTCTGAAGGATTCCTGTCAGCAAATTGGTCACTTGTCTTAAAACAGTAATATATTATTTTTGCATAGCTCATAGAATCAGAAATTACCAGAAAGATCAAGTCATCCAGAAACATCAGTTTTGGTTACTCGAAATTAAAAAAGAGGAGGTAGAAGAGGACTTGGTCAATAAACTTGTTAAAGGCAAAATATTAAAATGAATAGTCACATTTATCTTTCTAACCATGCCGCTCAGATATCTTTAAATATAAAACCTCCACCAGAAATACAAAACGTTCTATCATGGTGCAAAGAGCCCAGAGAAGGAATCAGTTGCAATATTCTCCACAGATCCTTGGGCAATGTGAAGATAAAATCTCTCTCTACATAAAATAATGTCTCTTGAACACCATTTCTGTCCCTAGGATCCAGCCCAGAACCCTAGTTCATAAATGAAAGCATACTACTACACCAGAGTTCACTTACTGACACAATAGAAATTGATTTATCTTGATACAGATATTGGCTTCCTTGTATGGTGTCCACAGCATAAGCAGACAAAGATGAATCAGTTAAAGGGTGCCCAACCTGTATAACCATAGCCACACAGACTCATTGGGTTCACAAGTTATGTCTGTACAAACACAGCTGTCTGCTACTTGGAGAGCTTCACAGCTATAGTGTGGGTTTTTAATGGGTAAAAAAACCCAACCTATAAATTCTTCCAGGGCAAAGAACATATATCAAGCACAAGACAGAGAGAGGAAAAAAAAAGGATCTACTGAATAAAGAACTAGGAAACTAATTTCTCTAAAATTGTATTATTAGTCTTTTCTCCTTTCTCTTCTGATTTTGTTTCCTAAGCAGACTGCAAAAGGATGTTAGTAAGGAGACCTAGAGCAACTGTGAAATATTAATGGTCCACCTATAGTTCAGGAACCATTGTATGGCAAAATTAAAAGCATTGCAAGACATTTCTAAAAACCATGTTTCCTTCCTTTTCCTGCAGCTATTTCCAGGTTCGCCACTGCTTGCTGACTTGCCTGCATGTCTGCAAGAGTTGTAGTCTTTCTGTACTGGTTCAAAACATTCAGACATAGTTACTGAAGTCTGTAGTATTCTGTCCTTCTTGCTATTGATCACCTTACTGCAGCAGGTACACGAAACATCAGAAAAAGGAAACCTACTCCTGAATTTGAATTCAGTCTTGAGAGAAAACACAGAGGGAGAGGAAAGAATCATCCATTTTTAGATATGTGTTGCATCCGGTGATTACACTTTCTTTGTGCCCAGCCACTTTAACATATACCAGGATAAAGTTACTCAACAGTTCTATTACCAGTAAAATCTGATGTGCAATATAGAAAACTTAGTTCCGAACATCAAGATTTCTCATTTAGCCGTTAAGCTCCCTGTCAGCCCTAGCACTGCCCAAGTTTTCCTATCTCCACATTTTTTTGCTAGTTATTATTTATGTTTTGTATAAACAATGTTTTTTGCCAGACTAGAGAAGGAACATACAATCCTGTGGTTCTGCTAGTCAGAATAAATATAGAAAAGATATAATAGGTCTAGCTCAAAACAGATAGTTTCAACGACTGATTTGCCATACTGTGTCACAGTCCCAGTACATTCTAGCTCCAGGTTAAAAAGGCAAAGGTCTCAAATAAATCTTTTGTCTGAGCAACTATTAAAAAAAAAATTTAAAAAAGAATAAAACTATTTAAAGTAGATAATAAATGTTCTGTGCATTGGGGCAGCACATCATTGGACTAGACACCCTTAAAGTTCCCTTACAATCCAAATTATTCTATGATTCTACATATGCTACTCCCTTTGCTGTAATCATCAGAAAAGGCATATTCTGTAAGACTGTCTTAATTTCATATAGAAAACCTATTTATTTGTAGAAGTGAAATGCTTAATTAAACTCAGCACACAAAATATACCATTATCATGCTTTTCAATTTGCTTAAGCAATGAATAAACTAATTAATAATTTTATTCAATTAGAAAACCATTACAGTGCTTCACCTTTATAAATCTTTTTCAAATGCACTCAAGTCCCTAAAACAATGTGCTGAACTCTGTACCCTTCTGCACTCTATCTGGCACTGTAACGCAATATATTTGCAGAACAACCAAAACCAACCCCCTAAACTAGCCCTTAGTGATTAGGGACTAAAACAATGCTTTCTCTGACTTCTCATGAGAAAACACACACTTCCCAGCGTTATGGACTTGGCTTGCCTGGTGTGTAATTGCTGGTATCCAATGAACTGCAGACAGTTTCCGTCTTTCAGTAGTTTCTGTAACTCTTTTTCGCTCCTGCTTTATATCCTCCCCCATGAAACAAGTTGGAATGGCTGCACTTGCCAGGACTCAGACTACGCAAATGCTTGAAGTCACGTAGCAGAAAAAATATCTGAAGAAAACTGTATAGTTGCTTTGTTACAAAAAAGAGAAGGGGAAGTGAGAGAAGAGACATGAATGTAAAGTCTAGATAGTGCATACTAAATTTTGATCCTAGTAAAATTCAGCTAAGCGTAACTAAGGATGTCTTCAAGAACAGTCTGGACATTCATGCTGGGTTAATTTAAGTAATTCCCAATTTAAGTCTGTGAACAGTTCTTCTGCAGGAAATTATCCAGGTATTCATGTATGGAAACTGGAAGCAAGCATGTACTCGCTCTTCAGCCACAGCATTTCAGTTTAATATCAATTAATTTCAGTTTAAATCAGTTCGGTAGGAATTAGTTCACCAAGAGCCAGCATACCTTCACTCTGTTGGTTGCACCAAGAGGCTGTGAGCTTTTGAAGAAAGGAGCAAAGCAGATAAGGAGAATCCAGTTTGAATCATATCATTAAAAAAAAAAAGAAGGTTGTAGCACTGTCTGTGTTTGAAAGCCTTTAAAGATAGAAGGTGGTTAGCTATGCTGAACACACTCAATTTTGGCCAGCATTTGAGGTCGAGCAGTCACCAACAGGCTGGCACCTGGAAGGCAGAACTCTAAGAAATTCTTAAGCAACAGGCAGAAGCAAAATTTGGTATTATAATGAATTTATGAGATGACAGAATGAAGCAGAAGAAAGACTACATTTTGCTGTGTAACTGTTTCTAAGGGACTGAATGGGGAAAATAAAAGTGAAGATATGACTAGTCCTGAACTGTAATATGGTAAACTTGGAAATTCAAACATTTTAAAAGCAATCTATGGAATATTTTAAAATAACAACAAAAATTCTATTTAGTTTAGAAGAATTATTCTGTTATTATAAAGTTATTTCCAAACTGTCATTAAACTAGATAGTACTTTGCGTAGTCAAACTAACTTTGCATCAGAAAAATAATTTAAACTTCTTTTGAGTAGAGAAATCCCAAACATACTACTCAAGCTGTCAATACTATCATTAAACAATGTCCCTATTACCTAAAGCAGAATACCTTTTTACCTAAAGATCCACACCCTGCACCTCCCTCTGAAGGAAAAAACCTCACCACCTGGATTAGCAAGGCTTCATGCATGCATGGCCTGCAGCAGTAAGTAAATTTATTAGATCTTTGGCAACACATTCTTAAAATAAACTTAATAGTCTTCAGGTCTCTGCTTACTAATGTGCTTTGTGGCGCCAGACAACTTCTCCCAAAAACTAGGCTCCAGCTGAATTGAAGCAAGTTTCATTTCCTTGTCTCACAGAATAACGGGTTTAGCTTCACTAGCTTCCTTACTGCCTCATATGGGACTTTTTTCTGGTTTCCACCTTTAAAGCAGTGCTGCACACATATTAGCCTGTAGAAAAACTACATTTAAAGCCTAATCAGACAGCGTTAAATTTGAGGGTTAGGTAGCACCCTCAGCATGAAACTAATGAATAGTAACAGAAAAGAGCACTGCAACCTCACAAACAAAAGGGATTCCAATAGGATATGAACCAGAAGAAATGTAATCAAAACATTTATTTGTTTAATATTGTTCTACTTTAAAAAATTCTTTTGTTCTGGGAAAATAAAGGGACAGCAACGTGTGCTGCTGGCCAAGAGGGCCAATGGCATCCAAGTATGTCCATCAGACCTAGGGAGGTTCTCCTCCCCTTTTACTCTGTCCTGATGAGACCACACCTGAAATACTGTGTCCAGTTTTGGGCTCCCCAATTCAGGACAGAGTCCATCAGAGAGGTATGAGGATGATTGTGGGAATGGAACATCTCTCTGATGAAGAAAGACTGAGAGAACCGGGACTGTTTAGTCTTGAGAAGAGAAGGCTGGGAGGGGATCTTATCAACATCTATAAATACCTGAGGTACCAGTGATAAGGAAAGAAACCACGGGTACAAGCTGGAACACAGGAGGTTCCCCCTCAACTTGAGGAGACACTTTATGGTGAGAGTGACGGAGCACTGGAACAGGCTGCCCAGAGAGGTTGTGGCTTCTCCTTCTCTGGAGACTTTCAAAACCTGCCTGGATGCATTCCTACCTGCCCTAGGTGATCCTGCTTTGGCAAGGGGGTTGGACTCAATGACATCTGGAGGTCCCTTCCAACTCCTAATGTTCTGTGATTCTGTGACATTTTAATTTAGAATCTGCTACTGCAAACTCCACATGTGCCTAATAATTTACAGCTCTCAACATCATTCTCATGCTTATAACCAGGGCATATGAGTGGATGCCACCTGAAACTGAGGCCTCTACTTTTTCATAATGAATTTTAAACTGGCATTTGTGTCAAATTGGCAAACTTCCCTTGAAGAAGTAGTTGAACTTTTTAATTCTAAGTGTTGAATGCTGTTTTTGCAGAGAATTCTCCATTTCAGATGACAATTCAGAATCATAAAACTCAAATTTTACAGATTTTCCTTAAGAGGAAAATGTATGCAAGAAGGATTAAAAAACCCCTGTTGTTTGCAAAACTTTAAACAAAATGAAACAGCGTTTCCATTTTATCAAGTGGGCATGCTGCAACTCCCTAGGAACTGATAGGAAAACTATTCTTTTAACTTCATGTCAAAGTGATTGAACTGTTTTTCTTTATTAAGAATTCTCTTCCATAGACTTGAATTTTGGTTCCTTTTCTGTTCTGGCAATGCAACAAATAAAATGCCCGACTGACTGGAGGAGAACAAATGTCAGGCAGGTTCATTTAACATTTACTTTTAATTCACTTCAGAGTAATTGTACCAGGTAATCTCAAATACTTAACTTTTAATATTATTTGACCAAAGAAACTTTGATCCTTTTTAAGCTATGCCAAACCTATAACCTTTTGCAGGTGATTTAATCCTGTTCAGGAAGGAGAGAATGAAAAATTCAAAACATAGAAAATTGTTGATATAGCCAAGGACAAAAAAAAAAAAAAAAGGTTCCTTTTTAAATTACTGTAGCTTTGCCTTAAGACAAGCCTTGGAGAGAGGTATTCAAATGCTTTAGTTCTGCTGAGGAAAGAAATATTTTTTTTTAAATATCATGACAAGTCTTTAGTCTTACTTGAGGCCTATCCTATGGAACATAACTGTGTATTCCTAAGGCAGCAATTATATTACATTATACTCTGGTATTCTTATCTTACCTCAGATTCCTATGCTGCAGTCACAATGTATATTACAAGGCAAAAACTATAAATGTAGAGAAGTCAAAAATTCCTTATGAGATTCACGTTAAGATGTCAGAAATTTAGTTAAATATCAAAATTAAGTACAGGAAACTACTTCTGAAATGAAGAATAGAAACTCCAGAATAATACGACTGTGCATTTCCCAAGAGAGAAGCTCAAAAGACATAAAGCAGAGGGACAGAGGACAGAAGTGATCATGAAATTATGACAACTTAATCTGGATAGTACATTGCTTCCAACACATTATTTCTACCTCACTCCTTCTCTCTGCAGATGCAGATAATCTTCACTTATGCTTTGAGATAAGTAGTTAAATTAAATTAAAACTGTCACTAGAAAAATGGCATTTTTAGAATTATATTTATGGTTTTAGCACACAATAAATACTAAAAACTCATTTATTTATGCAGTTCACATTTTACTCATTTGAAAAGAGATTACTATTTTAGATATTATTCCCTGTCTTAATGTACTAGAAGTATTCTGCAATGGCTTGATAAGTGAAGGGTGTATTCACATAAAAATCCCTTTCTCTCTAATAGGTTTGGGAAGATTCTTTTCAAAAATTACATGTTGACCTTCAAATACCACAGTGTGTTTTCTGGCATGCCAAGTTGAAGCTTATTTGGCATTACTCAGGCTTTTGAAAAATCCCTGATCAAGATTTCCATGACCATTCTCCCACATGTATTCAGAAATTAAAAAGCTTCAGCTTTTTCCCAAAGGTCAGGGGGGTAATGATTTTGTCAAATCAAGCTGAGCTCCCACCAAACCTGCTGGTTATCACATACAGGCAGATGAAGGCCGCGGTATCAGTGCTCTTAATTTTACATTTTTTGCCTTAACAGTTTGTAAGGAAATGTGTGGAGGTGCAATCACAGCAGTTTTAACATGCCAGCTAGCACAAATATTTCTCTGTTTTAAAGAAAGGTGTTTCCCATCCTTTCTTGAAAGGGAGTTGCATAGCACTCGCCTGTCAGGACATGACCTCAGCCTCCCGCATGTCGCCTGCTGCTTCTGATAACATCACTGACACACAAACCAGAGCGGTTCCTCGAGCTGCAGCACAACTAGGGGGGCTTGGGAAGTCTCTGGGAAAACTTCTTTCACTTCAGCCTGAAGCAATCTGAACCATGTTGATGACAGTGCTGAGTTGTCATCACCTACCTCCTCCTTTTGGCTGGGGGTGTTAAAGTTGTTCAAAACAAAAGTTGTTAAGGCTGTTCAAAATAATGGTATTCTTTCCCCTGCTAAATATGACAATGGCCTTTCTACCTGTTAGGATCCCTACTCCTTGCAGGATGCAGCAACATGCTGGACACTGAGGTCCATAGGTTTGAAAATGTCATTCCAGGAATGCCAGAGAAGCCCCAGGGACCACAAGGCCATGAAGAACAGTGGAGATGGGAGCATAGGCCAGAGGTGATAAAATGGCAACACTCACCAGTTGCTCAGTGAGATTAAAAGGACATCCCAGATCAAATCAACCTGGGCAGCCTTCCTGCTAGATAAGTATAGATGACTACTTAAATAGTTGTAGCTATGTATTGCTCTCAAAGTACTTTGTGAAAACTTCACTGTTTAGGGAGATAATCTCTCCCCTAGCTGTCTCTTGAGGATACATATTTCACTTTTTACTATAATTATAGAAGAAAATTACAGACTTGGTTAATGAGATGCATAAGAGTTAGATGCACAAATTGCACTGAGTGGATGTTTTTCCTCTGTTCTATAGGACTGAACAGGCATGGACATCAATTGATTTAACAAGAGAAGATGGGATGGCAGAAATATTAATCTTCACACAGATAACTATGCAGTATATAAAATGCCACTGAGTGCTGGGCAACTGTTTAACACTTCTGGGAAGATGTACATTTGAAGCAGTCTAAGAAAGTTTCACTGGTCAGGCTGAAAACAATCCACTGCTGACCCTCCTGTGCAAAACAATCTATGCCACATAAATGGACATATATTAAAGAAAAATATGTCAGTGAATTCTTATCTGCTTACAGATAGATTTGAAAAGTTATGTGAGACATAATAAAGTTTCAATTACTTTAATATTTGTAACTTAGTCATACAAATGCCCAAACCTTGCTAAATCAGATCCTCAACTTCCTACCTGTTATAGGCTTCTCTGTGCTAAAGAAACTTTTGTGTTTTTATGTTGGTCTACTGGTCAGTCCAATCTTTCCACTCACAAGGGTGGACTCATGCCTCAGGTTTTACAAAGAAGTATCTACAATGTAACCTATTTAAGAAAATAATTTGTCTATCCAGGTCTCTTTCTCCTGCCTTTTCAAAAGGGAGAATATTACCAATCTTGTTTGAGAAGTCCAATGGATATAAGTGTTATTAAACCTCAATAGATAAAACCTGGCCTTTGTTTTTAAACTGCAATTCTATCACTCTCAGTGCCCCAGCTAGCAAGTGTAGTTGTATCAGCTGAAAGTGCTATCAGCTCAGGTCATTGAAAAGAGTGGTTTCACCTATTCTTCTATAACCATTTATCTTTTAATCATTCCAGTTATTCTTTAGGTATCTTTCATATCCAAAGAGAGGGGGAAACAGTAGTAGAGTAACTTCAACGACTCTCATCTTACTTTCAAGATTCTCTAGTCCAAATTCACTCAGTCTTCCCCAGCAAGTTTCACATCAGGAATGATATGGGATCTCTGTTTGACTGTAGGAAATCTAGCTAAAAGGCATCTTCCAAGTCACTGCTTCCCATCCCCTGTTGTGACAGAAAGCCTTATTGCTATTTCACATCATAAACTCATTAATCTCCAGATTCTTAGCTTCAAAGCATAAGATTCTTGCTCTTCTCTTCATCTCCTATGGTGGAGCCCTTCAAAAATTGTTGACTAAAACTGTGAGACCTCCTCTGGACTGTAGAGTCCATTAAATCTTTTTAAGCACTTTGACTTAAACATTACAAGACCTTGAAAAGTCTTTGTCCAAGCATATTTCTAATCCTTTAGACATGCCTGATCTCATGCTATTAAATTCACAAATGTTATGGATTCCTTAGCTGCTGAAATAGGAAAAATAGCTCTGTTCCTCACCTCTTCACATACTGAGTAGCTTCCTGGAAGGACAGTAATCAAAATACATTCTAACATAACCATGGGAAAACACTTTCCTTTCACTTTCTAGTTAATAAGCAACTTTCAGGATAAGTGTGATAAAAGTCCTTGTGTTAAAGAACATGAGAGGGAACAGTGAAATGAAACTTGAGCGTGTACTGTCTCAGAAACTACTTGTTCAATGCACATGTGCTTTATTCCGTGCTTATATTAAAGAGGCCTATATTGTAGTCTCATTCTTTTATTGACAGATATTTCAATCTACAATCACCAAGATACCTTAATGTGCCTTAGCACATGAATGTGGGGATAAGACACAATAAATGCCTCCTGTTAGAGCCATGCAAACAAGCTCCATTCGAGCTGGTATATCTACATAGCACAGGGCAATGCCACTAGAGTCAACCATTCAAGAATCAAAACTTTACCAGTTTGATGCTCTGCTTAGGCTACTCAGCACTGATGATTGCTGACTCCTGAAATAGTTAAACTCTATCCTGAGTTATTCAGTAAGGGACCACATCACTCTGAAGACTTTAGAAAAGGTTTATTTTTGGCTAGTGGGAAGTAAATGAGGACGGTAGATTTTATCTTGAGTTCTTTTAGTATTCTTTTGCAGTGCATTCTACAGGTTGCTGGATACACTTGACTGACTCTTTCCTACCCATGTCATTTTTTCAGTCTGGTCTGTCACTTCATGCCTTTGAGGTTAAATATAGCGACTGCTTACACAAAGGTATAATAAAGGCCAAGTCTTCCAATCTTTAATGTTATTCAACAAAGAGAGACGAGGATAGAGCTAGCAATATGTCAAACAAATTTCACAGCCAGTTTTCACACCAGTGTCTTCAAAGTGTCCTCAGCTTTCTCTGAGTCACATTTCGATAAGCAGAACAGAAATAATTTAAATGTATTGGAGAACAGCATGGCAAACTTCATGGCATGGAAGTGGACCTGGCATTTCATTCAGGCTATGCTTAAACTTTTTCCTCCTTTATTTCAAAGCAAACGTGTTATTTGCCTAAATTCTACAGTGTTGAGCAAGGCTGGATTTATAATATTGGCTTTCTACTTTCTGAGTACTAATATACTGCCTGTAAAAGTCTACTTCAAGACCAAGCCTAGAATAAGTAGAGAAGACTTGGCTTGGGCAAGACCCTGATCAGGCAGACTGGAATTTATCAGCAGGGAAGTCCTTACACCTTGGGAAATTCTGTGATTTATGCAGTTGTTCATGCAAAAAGAAATGCTAAAGAGAAGCTGTAGTGAACCCAGGATTGGTAACAAAATCATTAAGGAATTTCATTGATAACACTGACTTGGCATATCAACCATTTTTCATGTGTTCTGAAAAGGATTTGTTTTAACTACATAGTTACTTAATAGTATTCATCTGGCAAGCAGGAAGATTTACTTTATTTTAGCAATGAAAAAACCACTGTACATTTTAGATCTAACCAAATCCTCAAATATGTGTTCTCTCTGCTCTGTTTCCCAAAGATGACATAGTTTGATATTAAAATGAACATAATTTCATCTCACTCATGGCTCTATCTGCCACTTTTCAAAATAAAACTACTACTCTGCAAGGAACTAGTGAGACCATTCATCTCTTTTGTGTACATACTGTACCATATTAGCACTGTAACACTCATTTGCTTCAGAACTTTTTTAATCTCACATATTTGACTGTCTTTCAGGCTGACTCTAACTTTTACTTTCCTCCATAACTCTGTCTTAGTGTTGATCTGATAGAATTTATCTAGGCTTGATTTAAAATGCATCTTTCTCCATAGCTTTCAACAGTATGCCAGAGGATAATTTTTTCAGAGCAGTAAATCACAGTAAAACGTGACACAAAAAAAAGAGTTTCAGGGGTGAAAAGAAAACCATTTGAAAGAACAGAGTAAGTTTGAAGAATAACTCTAACAGGTAGCAAAACAGTGGATTCCTGCATCACTAATACATTTTTGCCAGATCTAACTTTCTGCTTACATCAAATCAAATTTGATGACAAAAATGCCACTTGACATAGTTTTCTAGAAAACCCACTGCAAAATGTAAAAAAAGAAAAAAAATCCTCATATTAATACAAATAGCGCAAATGTAGTGTGAATTAATCATATGAATTCCAGAATGCCCTCTGCATTCTAATATTTTGGATAAGACTTTTTTCGTCTGTTTGGCACACAAGTGAACTCTTATAATCACTTGCAAAGTCAGCAGCAACCTATGGGAAGATTTGTAAAAAAAAAAAAATTTACAGAAAGAATCATAATGTAGCGTGATGGAAAGAAATAAGTCTGATATGATGGTTAGATAAAAGGAAATGTACTTTAGCAATGTTTTGAACACTGTATCATTAATATATTTTAAAGATATTATAAAGTACACACACCTAAAATATTTCTGAAAAGAAAACTAATATAAAATTTGAAAATAAAATGTTATTGTTTTTCTAAAACTCTGAAACAAAAACTAAATAACAGTGCATGTTTAAGTAAGCATCATATATCAATAAAAAAAAAGGTCAGTGAGCATAATATTTAAACTATTATTCAATTTTACTCATTCAAGACCTGTAAATTTTTTTATCATCTCACATAAAACGAGACTCTTTCAGTGTGAAATCTGAAGTCG
This sequence comes from Indicator indicator, assembly GCF_027791375.1. Taxonomy (NCBI): domain Eukaryota; kingdom Metazoa; phylum Chordata; class Aves; order Piciformes; family Indicatoridae; genus Indicator; species Indicator indicator. Next base: position 27,930,140 of record NC_072010.1, on the reverse strand, counting down.
AGGTAGCAGTTGTGTGTTAACTGAATACTGAGTACTGAATTCAGAGTGGCAAAATGGCCACTTTATGACAATGGGAAGAGTACTTTGCATGCTTTTATATCTCTCAGGACCTATCCCGAAGCAATTCAATACCATCTCTCCATCATAAGGACTCAATATGAGTAATAGGCAGCAGGAGGCATCCTGTCAGGGGATTTACTTGAGTATTCTTCCCCTTTGCTGCAGAATTCGATCTAAGAAATGTTAAGGAAATTTACATTTGAGTAAATACAGAAAAGGTTTTGACATTTAACAGTCAAGAATGCCTCAGTGAGGCCATACCTTGAGTCTTCAGTTTTGATGCCCTCACTACAAGAAAGACATTGAGGTACCAGAGTTGAGAGTAGGGCAACAGAACTGGCAAAGGGTCTGGAGAACTGGTCTTACAAAGAGCAGCTGAGGAAACTGGGGTTGTTTAGTCTGGAGAAAAGGAGGCTGAAGAGAGACCTTATCGCTCTCTGCAAATACTAAAAAGGAGGCTGGAGCCAGGTAGGTGTTCGTTTGTTTGCCTTGGTAACAAGTTATAGAATGAGAGGAAACGGCATCAAGTTGCACCAAGGAAGGTTTACATTAGATGTCAAAAGAAACTACTTCAATGGAAGAGTTATCAAAAAGTGGAAAGGAATGGGTTGAATTCCCGTCCCTGGAGGTGTTTAAAAGATGCAGAAATGTGGTGCTAAGGGACATGATTTAGCACCAGGCTTGGTTGTTAGATAATGGTTGGACTCTATCTTAAAAGTCTTTTCCAAATCAAACAATTCTACGATTCCATGATAAGAAATGTACAATATTTAGCTCAATAAGACAATAGTGTATGAACATTTTCATTGTCTCCCTATGAAATCTCAATAGTGTGACAAGGAAACAGCTTACAGTACTTACAGCTCTTTCAGAGACATATTCAACAAAGTAAACATTTCCTCACTGTAGTAAGTATAATATTTAGATGCTTAAATATTTGTAAGAATATTACTATTTACAGGAGATGAAAAATTCTAAACATTTATGTTTTAGAGAATATAATTTCTACAATTCCCTTCACTTCTAGAGTTTCATCACAATAGTTCAAAAACCAACTGTGAACTCAAGTTGAGCCTTCATTTCTGTGGTTTCAATCTGCCCAACAGGCACTGTGAGGTCTAGTTGTCAGCAAACAACACAGTATGACCAATCAATGTTAAGGATGATTTGTGTGGAACACAAAGAACATTTATAACGCTGAAGAATTTTACACTTGATATGTACAAAAGATGGACACAATTTTTTTTGACCATGCAGAATTACTTTTTTTGTGTACATTTTGGGAAGAACCTGGATTTCTTTCCAATAGCTATGTATCCTATATTTTTAAGAAATCATATGCATTTCACCTGATGAACTTAAGGCAGCTTTCTTTGTACATGTTAGAATACACTTTAACATGAGAACCCACGGATCTGGGACATAAATATGTTCCTACAGTACAAATTTTTTTTTCTGTCTCTTTCTCTATCTTCTCTCTGTATATATCATTAACAAAAGAATTATATATGCATGTGGCAGGGGCATTGGACTAGATGATCTCCAGAGGTCTCTTCCAACCTTTATCACTCTGTGTTTCTGTATATGCAAGTCTATGTTGATACATACACACACACACAGACTCGTAGGAATGTGCAGGGCCTGAATGCTCAGTTAAACTCTTTGCTGAGTATGCTACATTCACTCTGTATTCAAAATCAGACTCATTCTGTAGTTCAGCTGAAGCAAATGGAGTAATGATTGTTCATTAAGATGAAGGAAGACCTTGTCAATATTTGTTGTGCTGCTCTGTCACCACTGAAGTGCACGGACATCTATACCAGGTGTTCACCAGTGACATGTACTTCGTATCAGCAATATAAATGTGAACAAATATGCTCATAGTACCACACTCCACAAAATTTATACTTTTTTAAATGTTCACATTATGCATTGGGATATATTTTTCATCTCACAGAAATTACAAGTCTTTTTCCTCAAAGCTAGAGGAATGTATGTAGGCAGGATTAATTCTCTTTGGCTCTCTGAAATAATAAGATGGGTGATAATAATAACAATAGTATTTTAGATAATAATAATACAAATGCTCTTTCACTGTATGGAGCAAAATTAAATACACTGCAGATCTCTGGAGTCACGTTTAACATATTAATGGTTCCTTTCTATCTGCCTCCAACTTCAATCCCTACAGGGAGTGTTTCTAAGAGGGATTCCCCATGAATCTTATCCCAGACTGCAGCAGACTCCCACAGCATACACAAGAAATCAGTTCATACTGTTTCCCAAGACACACAATTAAAACTTCCCATTCTGCCAGTAAATCAAGACCAAGCACCCTGCTCTTAAATGAAAAATGTATACTGTTCCAAACACAGTAATGTCAGACAACCTCTCCTACCTTGAAGAACACACTTTAAGTTAGTATAACACACCGAGCTGTCATTTTGCATGACTCAGACTTTCACCTGGAGAATGTCAAGCCACTGGGCTGGACACTATCAAGCCCCTGCTGGTTCCACACAGCTTGACTCATGAGAAACACCCCAATAAGTAAAGAGATCGAGGAGGGTGTTGTTCTGACAAACAAAGAAATATCCAAGCAGAAAATTCTTTTTGGTGCCTACAGCACTCCTATATCTGTTCTCTCTACTGAACTTATTACTCATGCAACCCTTTAACATCTCATCACAGAAGGCTTTGCCAGGTAAATATACTTAGCTCATAGCTGTAACCACAGCCTAAATCCTTTCCATTTACAAATGATCAAGGCTGTAGACCTGTACTAGTAGCCACAGTTCCTTTAATGTTCTTGCCAGCAGCAGCTGTAAGCTTTCTCCCACATTCACTCCAGGACTTTCTATGTAGGGAGACATTACTGCATTGAATTACACTCATGCTACACCAGGCAGGTTTTTTTGAAAAGCATTTATTGGGATTTGTTTCACCTAACTTTGGACACTGCAGATATCTGCATCCTAAAATAGCTATCCTAAGCATCCGTTACAGCCAGTCAAAGTCTAGTCACTGGATTAGAATTCCGTTGTCTAAAGATAGGTATTCAGGGCCACTGGAGATCCTTTAAGGTATCTGGAACATCTGCAGAAGGCTGGCAAATATAACACAGGATGGACAGGAAATCCATGCCCTCCGGGACTGGGGTTGGACAGAGTTGGGTGGAGTCCCTCACAGTGCACTCAGTCCTGTGCTGAGGGAATTGAATTCTGCCCAATAGTGTCTTGAGAGCTATTCAGCTTATCCTACAGAAGACATTCACATCAGCTGAATGGTTTTGTAATTCCTGACTGTACCATCTAGATCATCATGAACCACAATGCGACCTTAGACAATGAGACACATTCAGAAACATGCATTTATATCTAACTTTGTATGTCTTCAACCTAGCACAAACTCACACACACAACATTTTTTTTTTTTGACCCCAGGGCAAGAAGTATGCAGATTGAAAAACAAATCTCATATTACACAACAGCTGACTCTACTGCTAAAAGAGAGATTTGCAAACCCTACCTCTTGGCACTGTATCTTTGAGATGAATGTGTGGATAAAAGCCTGTGTTAAACAGGCAGCCTGAAGCAATATACAAACTGGGTAGGACAGTAACATCTCACGCGAAGGAGGTAGTTTCTGTTTCACAGTGTTGGTCTCTGAATCATAGAATCACAGACTCATAGAATGTTTTGGGTTGGAAGGAACCTCTAAAGGCCATCCTCTAAAGGGACACTCATTTCTAAAAAGGGTAGAAAGGAGGACCCTGGGAACTGCTGACCTGTCAGCCTCACCTCCATGCCTGGGAAGATCATGGAACAGATCCTCCCGGATGCTGTGCTGAGGCACATGGAGGACAGGGAGGTGATTCAAGACACCCAGCATGGCTTTACTGGGGACAAATCCTGCCTGACCAACCTAGTGGCTTTCTATGATAAAGTGACTATGTCAGTGGATAAGGGGTGACCTATGGATGTGGATTTATCTGGACTTCTGCAAGGCTTTTGACACAGTCCACCACAACATCCTACTTGCCAAGTTGGAGAGATATGGATTTGATGGGTGGACTCTTCAGTGGATAAGTAATGGCTGGATGGTCAATGGCTTCAAGTCCAGATGGACAGCAATGACAAGTGGTGTCCCTCAGGGGTCTGTACTGGGACCAGTACAGTTTAATATTTTTATCAATGATACAGACAGTGGGATTGAGTGCAAAATCAGCAAGTTTGCAGATGACACCAAGCTGAGTGGTGCTGTCAATATGCCAGAGGGATGTGATGCCATCCAGAGAGAACCTGAAGAGGTGGGAACCTCATGAAGTTTAACAAGAGCAAGTGCAGGGTTCTGCACCTAAGCCAGAACAATCTTCACTATCAATACAGGCTGGAGGATGAGGTGATAGAAAGCAACCCTGTGGAAAAGGACTTGGGGGTGCTGATGGATGAGAAGCTGGACATGAGCAGTCAGTGTGAGCTTGCAGCCCAGTAGGCCAATTGCATCCTGGGTTGCATCTAAAGATGCATTGCCAACAGATTCAGACAGGTGATTATCCCACTTTGCTCTGATGAGACCTCACCTGGAGTACTGTGTCCAGGTCTGGAGCCCTCAATATAGGAAGGACATGGACCTGATGGAGCAGTTCCAGTGGAGGGCCATGAAAATGATCAGGGCGTTGGAGCACCTCTGCCCCTGCTTACTTCAGAGGAGGTTGGACTAGATGACCTTCGGAGGTCCCTTCCAACCCAGAACATTCTATGATTCTATGATTCTATAATGTCCCTTTAAAGGAACATCCTCAACTAAGATCAGGTTGCCCAGAGCCCTGTTGATCCTCATCTTGAACATCTACAGGCACGAGGTCTCAACTACCTCCCTGGGCAACCTGTACCTCATGGGAAAGAATTCTTTCCTAACATCCAATCTAAATCTGCTCTTCTCTAGTTTGAAACCAATGTCCCTCATCCTATCACTGCAGGCCTTTGTAAACAGTCTCTCTCCATCCCTCTTGTAGGCCCCCTTAAGGTACTGGAAGGCTGCTATTAGGTCTCCTTGAAGCCTTCTCTTCCCTAGGCTGAAGACCCCCAGCTCTGTCAGCCTGTCTTTGCAGCAGAGGTACTCCAACCCCCTGATTATTTTTGTGGCCCTCTTCTTGACCCAGTCCATCAGGTCCATGTCCTTCCTGTATTGAGGACTCTAGAGCTGAATGCTGTACTCCAGGTGAAGTCTTACCAGAGCAAAGTGGGGGAATCAGCTCTCTGAATCTGCTGGGAACGCATCTTTAGATGCAGCCTAGGATGCAATTAGTCTTCTGAGATGCAAGCTCACACTGACTGCTCGTGTCCAGTTTCTCATCCATCAGCACCTTGGAGCCCTTTTCTGCAGGGCTGTTTTCTGTCACCTCATTCTCCAGCCTTTATTGATAGTGGGGATAGTTCCAACTGAATAGGTTAAACCGAACCTAATGAATAAGTGAAACTGACTGAAAACGCATCCCTGAGCCATGGCTTCATTCAAAAAGTATACACTAAGCACTGTTTAAGGAATGAACTCCCTGTTTTTCCACAAACGCTCAGTCCCAACTTCTGCTCTTCTCTTTCCTGGGACTGGCATAAGTGTGTGTTCTTTAAATGGCTGCATGCCCATTTAAGGAACCACTCTGGGAAACTACCTATAGTAGAACTAAATGCAGAAAGAAAGAGTTCAATTTGGGTGATTCGTCTGACAATGGCAAAGCAATAAGAACGGTTGTGCCAGTGTAAGGGAGCAGCGTAGCACAGCATTACAGTGACAAATACCTGGGTGGAGAGAGGGCAGGACTGATGCACTGGACAGCAATTCTGTCTCTTGATGCTGAAATTTCATAAACCCTTAGGCTGTCATTCCTTGCTGGTATAGATTAGTGGTAGAGTGTAAATCTGGCCACTATTCCAAAAAAGTGAGTTTTCCATGTTATTTCCACTAAGAAACAATTTCATTGCGGAGTCTTATATCTAGCTGCCATGGGCTGAGTTGAAATCTGCAGCTGTTATTGAAAACCATCTTGCCCTAATCCTAGCTTCAAAATGAAAGTGCTGGCTGGAGCAAAGTATTATGGGGCTTGAAGTTCAGGTTGCAACATAAGAGCCTTCCTGTTCTGATTGCTGCCTTTGGGTTCCACTTTTGAGTGTTGTTTGTTGTTTTTTGTGTTTTTTTTTCTGTGGGGTTGGCTGTGGGATGGGTGGGAGTGGGTCAGCTTGCTGGCTTCTGCTTGCTGCTGCTTTTTGAATTTTGCTGTGTGTTTTCTGCCAATAGGCTAAGGTAATTGTGTATTGTGTTATCACATTTATATGAAAATCTTTTAATCGCAACTCTTTATCTCAACCCAGAGTTTTTTGTGTATTACTTGCCCTGACTTCAGTGTTGTAGGGCAACAGGCAGTTTAACCCGTTACACTAACGCAGGCTGTAATCAAAGAACACACACTTTGATGCTGACACAAATCACATCACTTTTCACAACATGAAAACGATTCCTGATGGAAACCAGGAGTTGTTGTGGCAACCATTTAAAGAGGTCATAAAGGTTCCAGCCTTACAATGCTTCCCAAGAGAAAAGAAAACCTACAGATACCCAAGTTTTCTGTTAAGGGTCCTTTCCATAAGATTCATTGGACAGGAAACTGATGCAACTGAAGGATGGAGCTCTCTGAAATCTTGCAACTTGCTCTGATCATTTGTGAGGCACTACCTTGCATCTAATTGCCCGCCAGTCACCCACTTTAAAAATCAGAAGTCACCCTATGGAATGGACATTTTATGTCCTAATAGGAAAAGCACACACACAAAAATCTAACCGTTTAAAAATAAAGTCCCTTAAACTCATGTCTTATTCACATTTCCACAGACACCTACCTATAGCAGGCAAACATGAAGCATATAAAGCACCCACAAGAATCAATTTTGAAGTGACTGTATGATTGAAAAAATAAACTACATGGACAGAAGACTGTTTTGTTTGCTTTGCAGACTAATCCCCTCTCCACCCCACAACCCCACCCCCCCTCCCCCAAAAAAGGAACTTCCCTGATTAATAGTGTATCACTTGTAACAATGTGCTAAATATGAAAATCTAAACAAGTATTAAGAAATGTGAGCTCACAGCCCAGAAGGCAGATTGTATCCTGGCTGCATCAAAAGAAGCATTACCATCAGGTCAAAAGAGGTGATTCTACCACTTTGCTCTGGTTAGACCTCACGTGGAATACTGTCTCCAGCTCTGGAGTCCTCAGCACAAGTAAAGCATGAACATGTTGCAGCAGGACCAGAGAAAGCCACAAAAATGATCAGTGTGCTGGAATGCCTCTCCTGTGAAGGCTGAAAGAGTTTGGGTTGTCCAGCCTTTAAAGAAGAATAAAAGATGAAGAATATGGGTTTCATCTGAAAACTAAAATCTGTGCATTAGCAGGTTTATTCTGCAATGCTTCAAGTGAATGCTCCTTCCATATACACTAGCCCTGTAAACACACATAGTGATTTTCTTCAGTCTAGTACTCCTATGGACATTAAAAGTATACATATAGATATAAGCATGTGAGTGCTTGAGCCAGTAACATATATTTTCTGGAAAGTCCTTTGTCTTCATTGTTTATTTACATACTAGAGAATTAACATATATGCCTGACTGTGACAGACACCAGGGCAAATCAGTGAAGAAAATGTACTCTGAGTTCTTTAGTTTCTTTGTTCCTCTTGGTTGTGTTACAGTCAATACAGTATCCAAGACACACACACAAAATAAACTTCACATTAACCTTTGGCACCAATTAAACTATCTCAGCGTTTCATGTTTGTTCAAGTTTGTTTTAAATGCAGTGATGTTTTAATAGTACATGACAGCGTATGCAAGAGGATCACCACATTCCCTTGCATGAAGTTCATGGAGGGCATAAAAAGAATCTCAGATCAGACTCAGTTGCACTGTGTTTTAGATTAATCTGCACCTACAGACAAGCAAGGCTTTCTGCTTACACAGTCAGTAGGTGCTCATAAAAATTAGTCTTTAAAATATGTATAATTTGCGCACAAAAGGTGATGGTATTCATTCCAGACACAGAGGAAAACAGGTCCATGAATGAAAAATAACCAGCAACAGAAACTGAAGGAGGTTCATTCTCTCATTACATAATGGAACCAAGCATGGCATTTCAGGGCCTTACTATATGAAACACAATAATCAACATCTAGACCAACAGATTATATTATTATATCATCTCATTGGCTGATTTAATTGCAGGAACCTTCTCAGGTGTTTATCAGTTTCTCTGTTCACTAACTAAAGAGAAATAATAGCTTGCAGTACCAGGTTTTGACTTTGGTATCTTTTAAGCATACTAAAATTAGCCAGTTTGTATTTTTAAGTACAAGATATCCTGTGAAATGTTTTCTGGTTTATATTAAATAGTCAAAATATTACACATAACCCACAGTTAGCTAAGAAGGCAAATCAATTTTTAAAAGGCTCCTTTTTGTTTACTTTCTACTTTAAATGGGGAATTTTCTACTTGTTTTTGGCAAGTATCACACCACACAAATGGGTCTTGTCTTATACAAGAGCCGTGACAGGAGTATAACTGTAGGAATCTCAGATATCCCCAGAAGAAGAATGGAGAGAGAATGAAAAAAAACTTGCTTCCAGCAGCCCAAGTGCTGTAATCTCATGTAATTAACATCATATCCATCAAGTAGGTAGGATCTCAATATAAAACTCTGTGTAAAGTACAGCTTTCAAAATCAGCATCAGTAACATGAGTATTAACCTAAAGATACAAAGAAGTTGTGATTTTTTTTCTGTTTTGACACTATGTGATTTTTTAGGGATTAGCAGTATTGAGTAACATGGCTTCACTTTGCTTTTTCATCAGTATTTTCTAATTTGTTTAATGTGTTGTTCAAGCAGAATTTCACAGTCATGCCTATCTTCAAGAAAGATAAGGAGGAGGATCCAGTGAACTAAAGGCAGGTGAGCCTCTCTTTGATCGCTAGGACGTTGATGGAACAAACTATCCTGGAAACCATTTCCAAACACATGAAAGACAAGGTGATAGGGACGAGCAAGTATGGAGTTACAAAGACGAAATCATGCCTGATGAATCTGAGACTTAGGTAAGCAGGCAGCATGATGGATTGAAAACTGGGTGAATGAATGGCCTTAAAGTTGTGATCAGCTGTCTGAGTCAAGCCGGAGACCAGTCACTAATGGTGTACCCCAAGGGTACACTAACACTCTTGGGATGATTAAAGACCTGGATGATGGGGCAAGTTGTACCCACGGCAAGTTTTCAGATGGTACAAAACGGGGAATGGCCGATATATCAGATGGGTGTGCTGCTACTGAGGGACTTTGACAGGCTACAGAAATGGGCTGACAGCAAGCAAATAAGGTTCAACCACATCCTGCCCCTGGGGAGGAAAAACCTTATGCAAAAGTACAGGCTGGGGACTGACTGACTGGAAAGCAGTTTTCAAAAAAAAAAAATTTGGGAATACTGGTGGGCAACAAGCTGCCCATGCACCCTCGAGGCAAAAAAAGGGCAACAACATCACAGGGTGAACTAAGGAGAACATTGTCAGCAGATAAAGACGAAAATCCTTCCCAACTACTCAGCACTGGTGAGATGCATGTGGAGTGCTGGGCCTATTTCTGGATTCCTCGGTACAAGCAAGACATGGACATATTTGACCAAGTCCAGCAAATGGCCACAAAGATGATTAAGGAAATGCAACATCTGACATACGGAGGAGAGACTGCGAACTGGGTATTGTTCAACCTGGAGAAAAGAAGGAAAGAAACTTAACAATGCAATGTGTAAAGAGAGGGAGCCCAGCTGCCCACTGAAAGTGCAAGAAATAACAAGGACAAACTCAATTACAAGATGCATGCAAATATGAAAAAAAAAGCTTCTTTCCTGTAAGGATGTTTAGCCTGGTTGACTAGAGAGGTTGTGGAGTCTCCATCCTTGCAGCTTTTTAAAGGGTCTTTTCAACCTAAATCATTCAATGATTCTTAGTCACTTAATATATCTCTAATGTGTTTGAAACCCAGAATCACAGAATCAGCCATGTTGGAAGAGACCTCCAAGATCATCAAGTCAAACTGATCATCCAACCCTATCTAATCAGCTACACCATGGCACCAAGTGCCTCATCCAGTCTTTTCTTAAACACCTCCAGGGACGCTGACCCCAACACCTCCCTGGGCAGCCCATTCCAATGGGCAGTCACTCTTTCCGTGAAGAACTTTTTTCTAAGATCAAGACTAAACTTCCCCTTGCACAACTTGAGATTGTGTCCTTTTGCTCTCTTGCTGGTTGCCTGGGAGAAGAGACCAATCCCCACCTGGCTATAACCACCCTTCAGCTAGTTGTAGACAGCAATAAGGTCTCCCCTGAGCCTCTTCTTCTCCAGGATAAACAACCCCAGCTCCCTCAGCTTCTCCTCATAGGGCTTCTGCCTCAGACCCCTCATCAAGTTTGTTGCCCTCCTCTGGACATGTTCAAGCAGCTCAACATCTTTCTTGAACTGAGGGGCCCAGAACTGGACACAGCCTTGTATATTTGTACTAAGAAAAAAAAACGGTTGCAGGGTACTCCTCCAGTGGAGTTTGTGAACACATCTAAGTAGCTTTTGTTTTCATTATGAAACAAAATTGATGTCCTGTTTTATTTCAATCTCAACAGGAATAAAAGACATGTCTTTCTCAGCTATGGTTCTAAGTACTTTCTGAACCTAGCAGGAGCAAGGCATTAACAACAGGTTTATACTTCTAAATATTGGTTGCAAGTGTTCTTTTGAAAAAATGAGGACTCAGTCAAACAAGGAACTACAAGACAGTTCTTTTTTTTTTTTTTTTAAACTCTGACTGACGAATGGATAAGAAACATGAAGTTCTAAAAGTCTTGTAGGTGATATATTCTGGCATGAATGCAACTGCAGTGCAAGCAGCTAGCCAAAATTTTTTCGCTTTTGCATTTAGGATATATGACATTTTAGCTCTAATAACATCCCTGTGGCCACTTGATATCAACAGAGGACAAAAGAAAATATTTTTTTTTCCCTGCAGAAATTGTCACCACTAATGTAGACTTCATCTTTGCACAGGAGACGTCTCTCAAAACTGCAGTCAGCTAATAAAAGTGAAAAGCTTTGTAGCTGACATGCTCTTGGGTATACTTTCAAATCTTGCTTATGTTCCTGAATATCTGCTTTTCTAAGAACAGATCACATCTGCAAAATAGCTATCCTTGCATGCTCAATGAGTAGAATGTAATCTAATGTAATCCTTCTCAATTTTATTGGTATCAGCCTTTACAGACAACAGCAGTCAAGTCTGAATATTTGGGCCTTTGCAAGAATAAATGAAAGTTAACCTTATGACTATGTAATCATAAATGGGAATCTCCTCACCTAGTTCAGAGTTAAAACCTCTACGCTAATCAGTTTCTTCTTGGAGACAGATATATATGTGACAGATAGGTATGTGACACAACATACCTTTCTGAAATCATAGAGTAGTTTATCATGCTGAAGGAATGGAAGATGGAGATCTTGTGGGCAAGCAGATGGCACAAAGCACTGCTTGTAGATATTGTTCTGTGAGAGGTGGCATCTTTAAAGAAAGTCAAAGCAAGCACATGTTGCACTGAATTTTTAAGAACAATTGTTGTAACAATCGTTGTAACAATAGAAGCTGTATTGTGACGGCAAGCTTTAAATCAAGTATTATGACTGGCTAGGACTGAATCTAAATTTCATTATGTCCAAGATATTAGCTTTGAAAAATGAATGTTGGTCCACTTCTGATTTTAATGATGGCAGTTTAGGTACAGAAGGCTTACTTTTGTTGTGAACTGTTGTAAAAATAATAGGCTACTTCATAAACAGCTTGGACTGTTTTATGTTTGAAGGCAAAAGGAAGGATTATGTCAGTGGGCAAGGCCTTGTTTTTATCAGTAATTGCAGAAGAAACAATTATACTTGTTTTTATCACTTCTGTCATGGTCACAGTGATGTGGCCTATCCTTAACACGTGGCCTTCAGCCCACAGGGCATAATGCCAAATGATAGCAAACACACCCATTCATCTGACCAACAAAGACTTTAAAGGTTATGTCCAGTCTTCTTGTTAAACACTCTTTTTGATGACTTCTCACTGAACTTTGACTTACGTTTAAACAAAAAAACCAAACCACCTTCTTTCAAGGTACTCTGTATTCTGGATCAAACATATTTAAAATACTGCTTAAAGCTCCAGTTCAACTGGCTTGTCAATACTCCTCAGGCATAAGATTTTTTTTTTTTTTCCTCCTGAAGGTACAGCCTGTCTGTGCAGGACACACAGCTTGCTTGGGAGCTAGTCTGAGTCTGTGAAATTAACTCTTATGGGAATGAAGAGCCATCACACATCTTTCAGCCTGAGTCACAGTATACACCTCTGATTTCTCTTTAACAAATGTATAACATATACATTTAAAAAACCCACAAAATATGATAGGCTACACTGCACACACCATTTTGCCCCAAGGAGAGAATGAAAGAAAGAACATTTTTTGTCAGATGCTAATTGTGTTTGTTCATGTACTCCTCCTGAAAGGTGTTTGAATGCTATAAGAAGGCAGTGGGGGAAGTGCAGTAAGACCAGCACGAAAGAGAATAGCCACACCATCACTCATGTCCCAACATGTTCTCCAGGACTGCTTCCCTGTCCCAGTGCAATGCTCTGTGCTTTATCAGAAACACATTCTCTTTGCCATCTCCACAAGCTCACATCTTAAGTAAATGAAGTTGACAGTTTATCCATCAAGCCAGCTTCCTAAACGTAACAACTTTACAATAAACCCAGTATATGTCAACTTTGATTCTCAGCAAACAAAAAGTCCGAATGCAAAATAATGATGACAGCAGAGACAGCCATCAAAAAACTCAGTTTTAAACATGACATTCCACAAATTTCTACACGGGCTTTCTGTCAGGCATCTCTGGTTTTCAAGCTCTGTTTCCTAGTCCTGAATACATTTCTGTAGGTTTATCAATTCCTTCGTTCTTATTTCAAGTCATCTGAATGACATATTGGGCAGCTGTTCAGATGTAAATTCTTTTAAAGCTCTTGATGGCATTTCAGAATCATGTAATCTGTAAAACTTTTAGATACCCATCCTTATTTAATAGGAGATTATTGCATTAATCCTCAGCCAGAAAACAGGTCCTAAAATGCAGTCTCCGTTCTCCACTCTAACTTGCCTTGTGCTGACAGTGGCATGTTTTTACTACCAGCAATATCTGTGTACTTCTAATCCAACTGCAGGCATAACATAAGAGTTGATTTGATTGATGAGTGAAACTAAACACAGCGTACAAGTACTGTGTCTTGCAAAATAGCCATGAAGAAGTTTTACACACTGAACAAACTGAAAATAAAGCTTTATGCTGGATGCTTTACCATGTCACATACGTTTTCATTTAACAAAGCATCTGTCATATTGACCTTATAATCTCATCCCATTTCTCAAAGTGACAGCTTCAATTGCAATAATCAGCTCTTTAAAGAGATTTGTTGATGATATTTGTACATTTAGAGCCAAAGTCTTTACCAAATAATCAAATCAGGCACTGAATCGAATGTGGATTTTGCAAAACTTCTGTAATTTTGACAAAATTGGCCTCTAGTAATAAAAAAGTAGTCCCTGCAAAAAATTACAGAGGGATTTTGACACAAACCATTTCTTTTTATACACAAGGAAGAATTATCACCACTAGGTTATCATATGGTCTAAAAAGTTCTGGAAGAGCACCATGAAAGCAATTTGTGGCAAGCAACCAGTAAGTTTGTGTTTTATTGCAGCATTTATACATGCAGTACCCTCTCTACTGCTGTAATGAGTTCCCTCTTGCAGCTGATAATTTCCTTCCACCATGATACTTTGCTTCTTTTTGCTGTGTTGTCCTTAGTACACCACTAGTTTTGGCCCATTCTCAACTTTCTTCAGATAACCAAAGTAGTACAAGAGCAGTCTTCTCACTTCTGTGAGAAGGATACCCTTTAAGACCTTGTCCTCTTGAGAAGGGAATGACTCACGCTACAGGGCAAAGTACAAACCAAACATCAACAGAAGACAGCTCCTGCCTGCCCTCCCCACTGCTGGCAGCTGGCAGCTCTCCATGGGCCCTGATGCTTTCCATGGGACTCATCATGGGCAAACGTCAGTAAGCAAAAAGCTGCACACTTGAAGGGAAATTGAATTCACATGCTTCAAGAATGTCCCAAACTACTACAGACAGGTGGAAAATCCACAGCAGATAGTTACATGTTAAAAGTCTGAAGGGGGCCTTGAGTTTAAGTAAACTCTAGTGAGAATCAACTTCCGTTTTATAACATTATGATGCAAAAGGCAGACTGTTTAATGATGTGCCTGCATTTCTGGTTTCAGAGCATTAAAGTAATTCCAGTATCCATCAAACAGGCCAGCTGGGTAACCTGAGAGATGAGCAACTGGCAAGCCAGAGATTTTGGTGTACAGTTAGTCTTTGATGGGGGCAATGCTGTAAACTACTGGAGTGAGCACGTGAAGATTAACTATATCACTGCAGCTATTTAAGCTGTTACATTTAGTTTTAGGCTGCAGACAGATATTCACTAAAGAAATTAATGAAATGGTATTAGAAGCCAGCATATCTTGGCTGCCCATCATCCCTCTAGCAATGCAAATGAATCAATATTGTGAGCTTGCCTCATCTACTCTAGCACAAATGAATCATCTTATTTTAGACCCCCTTCATCAGGAATTTAAAGTAACTCAGGTGGCATTACAGTGAAGCAGAAAAAGAGAGTTCTGTTGACTCTTCTTTGGGGTTGCAGCCTTCAGCAGAGATTTAGTAATGAACAGCTGAAGGACAATGATATCTTAAATCACCACAGCTGTTTCTGTGATGATTGTCTAAGAGACCCTTGGTGTTAACTTACTGAGATGCATGTGTGGGAAAGGTCATATGTATGATAGCTGCTACAGCATGTTTACAGATTTCAGAAGAAAAAAAAATATGGTATTTATGTGATTCAGATGCCTAAGCACTGGCATCTAGAGTAATTTAAGATGGCTATGGAAACCAGATGTCAGCACAGGCTGGCAGAGATGATTCGGGATCTATGGAAAACCTGCATTGTTGTGAAAGAGCAGCTAGAGGCCAGAAGGTTACCTCATTGATCTACTTGCACTATTGCAAGATATGCAGTTTTAGGCAAGTCATTCTTAAAACTCTTTTCTTGATTATAAGGACCAGGAACATGTTTTTAAATTTTAAAATTCAGTAAATTTTCTGAATCTGATAAGATCAATGGTAAATATCCTATGTTTATTCATCAAGGACAGAATTAGGTTAACACTGGATGCTTTTGTAAACCATACCCTTCCGTTGTGGAACACAATAGACAGGCTGGATTCTGCAACTGTAGGTGTATGGAGTACCTGCAACCTTGCCTACAAGATACTTGTGTTACATTATTTAGTGCATTGTCATTGTTATTTTCGAATTGCCACAGGCATCATTGTTACCTCCGCCAACTGAAGAGTCTTCAAGCACTTCTTCTGTGTTGCCAGCAGAGCTCAAGGAGAATCAGTTCTTCAGAAAGGTGTCTCAGCAAGTCCTGCTTCCTCTGTGTGACGACTTAACACTTCGAAACACTTTGTTAGCCTACACATGCTGCTAGCCAGAAAATACACACTCAAATGCTGCAGTCATTTCTGGCAGTCATGAGTTGGCAAGGGTTTGAAGGATTAAGGAAGGGTGCTGCACAGCTCCTGGACAAAGAGGCTCAGTCTTGTGATGACATCTCCTGGCAAACCAGAAAGGCACTAACCCACCTGTAGGAAAACTCATTTCAATATTTTCTTTTCCTGAACAGTTTAGCTACATGATACATCTAACCTGAGAAAGAGATTAAAATGGCAAGAAAAATAAGGGCCCATTGAGAAACTCTGTCTCTTCTGCTGATTATTATTCTGTGTATCTTGCCTTCTCCCATAGACAAGAGATGAGAAGTAGATACATGTGCTGAACTGCATTTGGAAATGTATTGCAGATAAAAATTTCCCTACTGTAGTGGTTTTCCAGGTTTGCTTTTTTTATTCCTATCTCCTTCTGTTCTTGAAACTTGAACTCTTTCTAAAGTATCTGGGGCTACATGAGTATTAACTCCCATCACTAACCTGCCAAATGTGTACAAACCTAACTGTCCTCTTATTGGATATTTTTAGAAAAGTACATTTACATGCTTCTTTTTCTTCCAAATCCTTATCTGCTAAAGCATGTAGACATCCTCTTCACTTCCAAACTTTTCATCTTAGTTCCCAGCATGAGTTTCACAGCATCCACCTCCTATCAGCACTGTGAGCTAAAGGCCACATAAAAATCATTCATTCAAAGTATCATCAGAATACTTAGTCCTTGTGCAACTCCAGCACAAAAACTGTTTCTTGTTACCACAACCCAGTTCCTTGAAGCTTTGTGCCTTGCAGTAAACATTCTCTCTTCTCCCTTACCAGTCAAATGCTGAAAGGGCACAGCCTGCACTCAGTCTTGGTACAGACATGATGCAATCCCTGACTCAGTTCAGTCTCTACTGTACAAGGATGCAGGCACTACTCCTCTGACCAGCTGACCAGCACCCTTCTTAAAGAGTGTGTTGGAGTGTATGGTATCAGCCCCTCTTAATTCCTGTTCTCTGCCAATTCAGCCAAGATGATACACTGCAGAAGAGGTGGAATGCAAATACTCAGTGTTTTTCCTTATATTCATTACCTGCAGCATGAGCCAAAAGGATGCTATGAGCCTTCATGATACCATCTTCAATATGACAGAAAGAATTCAGAAATAATACCAAGGAGAATGAAGAAGTGGAAAAGGTTATATAGATAGGATGCAAAACAACCTGAATATTTTTTGCCAGTCAAGCTATGTGAAGTGTAAAATACTAACAAGTTCCATAAAGGAAACAAGCTAAGGTTTTTCAGATGCTCTCATTTCTACTTGCAGTTTATTACCTTCAGAGGAGCAACACAAGAATGTTATTCAAAGGACTGACCAAATACCTCTTTTAAAATGCACATATTAAACCTTCCAAAAGCATCATTCCTTACAGTTTTAAGGTTATTTTCTTCCTTGACATATCATTAGCAGTATAATTGAGTTCACTCTGTTCAAGTCAGTTTAGGCGAAGTGAAAATGGACAAATCAAAGGCACTCTAGAGTGACTCTCCAGGACAAAGACTTAGTAGTAGTAGGATTAGTAGTGGGTTTAGAATGGGTTGCCCTTTGCCAAGGCAGTCAGCTCAAAGTAAAAGCACTAACCTTCCGCATTTAGCAGATTTTATACATAGGCAAGGCACAAACTAAAAACAATTCTAGAATCCTAAATTGCAGGAAAAGCGTTTAAGTAACTTAACTAAATGGCAAAGTTTTCTGTTAGCAGTCTGGTATACCTGTAGAAAATAAAGTTCAGAAAATTATCTTTTTCCTACCCCCCATATTTTCATTTATTCAAAGTCCTCTAATATTTTTTCTCCCAGCATAAACACTAAGATTAAAGATTCAGCCCACTAACTAATAAATATTCCTGCTTTTCAAGAACAACCTTTTAAAGGCTTAAGGTAGGAGACATCCCTGGGTAACATAAAAGGTATTTCAAACTGTGTCACATGAACAGGAGCATTGCCAGAAGCCAGCTATTACTCTGGAAGCACCCTTCAGTGGTCATTCACTCAGTCTGTGTGGTTTCTTTCTTCTTTTCTTCCCCCTAGGTAGGACCAATTATTGGACACAGATCTGAAAGCACACAGGCAGCTCTCTCTGAGGTCAGGAAACAACTACTTAATGTATCCTGCTTTCAACTTTGCTAATGAATGGGTAACTCCTAGGTTAAAAATTATCTTTCAAGGTTTATGTACTTTATGCCAGAAAGGGCAGGGGAAGAAAAAGGAAAAAAAAAAAAAAGAAAGGTGATTTAAAACCACTGCTTAATGTATGTTTAGCATACATTCACCACAATAAATATGTAAAATTGTGGTAATCAGAAAATATCTGTCAGTTTGCTAACAAATATTTTTGGAGCTTATGCTAATGTCATTATCTAGAGGGAAAAAAAAAAAAAAAGGTGTATGAATGTTAATGTACCTCCTAAAAGGATTTAAGTATAATTTTTGTTACAAAGCCAAAAAACTTTCTGTTTCAGTGTTTTACAAGATTCATTCCACATTTCTGACTCTGAGGAAAAAAACGGGGCAATGCTTAGGTTTTTAAAATTCAGATGATTATCTCTTTCATTTTACCTAGCTGCCTAAAAATTTGGCCCAAATAGAGTACCCATCCCAGTACTAGATTGTGAATACAGCACAGTGCTCTAAGTTTAAAGTTCCCTTTTCCAGTGGCCACAGACGTACACACCAAACAAAATACAGGGAGAGGAAGAGGAAAAGGGAGAGAGAAAAGGAGAGGGAAAGGCGATAGAAAAGTATGTTGTTAATGTGTCAGATCTGGTGCAAAACCAACACAAACTTTTACACTGCAGCCTCGCTTTAGGAGGCTGTTAAGAACTTCCTGGCTATTAAGGGTGGTGCTGGTTTACTGTGAGAACAGATCTTGTTAAGTGAGTAGAAAATGATCCCCATGGCTGAGCCTTTGCCTTGAACACCTGCAGTATCATGCCCTGGGTCTTTTTTGTACTTCACACCACCATGTCCCAGAGGTGAGCTGCAATCAAGGACCGACTTCGGCATGTTTTGACAGAGCAGGAGAGAAGTTATGTTACATGGCCACAAGGATACAACCAGCAAGTCAGTCATGACCAACACTGCTAAAACGTATGCTCTCTAGCAACAGCTTAGTGTCATAGCCCAGGCACCATAGGGTTTGGCCTTTTCCATCAGGCAACACACACAGCCCACTGGCAAACAGTGTATTAGGCTGTGAGCAGGCACCATAAGGGATTCATGTGCCTTGAAGCTTTGCAGTTATTAACCCTCTGCTAGTTCCCCAAGCCACTCCTGGATTCCAAATAAAATGAGAATTCCTTTGCGAGGCCTGCCAGTAATAAACGGCACAAACGTGTTCATCACAGCCCTTAAGAATTACACTAAGCAAATCAAACACATAGTCCCAATGCAGTTCCTCAGGGCGGTCCCGTCCAGGAATACAAAGGTGAGGTTTCCTGGATTAGTGCCATGTGTGCTCCCCTCCAGTTTCAGTAAAGCACTGTTCTGAAGATTCCCTACACACAGCTCCCTGCACACGACTCCCTGCACTTTGGTCATCTTTTGTTGTGAAGCCCTCTGTGGAGTTCATATGTTTGTCATGACCACCTGTGTTTCCACTGCTAGCTTACGAGTTGCAGCTTTCCAGCCTGCAATCCATCGTATCAGACCTCATCTAGTTTTCCTTCTACAGTCTACATCAGTTCTGGCAACTACATGATTTTTATGTATACAAATTTATAATACAAGTCCAAGACACTGAAGACACCTGAAGAGACAGTACAGCAGTACAGTCAGAATGTATGGCAAGCACTGCAAGCAGCCTGAGGAATATTATGCTGCATTTTACAAACATTATATTTGGTGCTTGTTTCCCCCCTACCTCACCATTGGATTACACTGGACTGAATAATATTTTACACACACACACAACAAGGCCAAGAAAATCTCAAAAGGATAAGATTACATCCATGTAAATATGGTTTGCAACCAGGCTATCACTCTCTATTTGTGATATATTAGCCATATTCCAAACCATAGGTTAGTCTACTCTGGGAGAGATCAGAATGTTCTAGGATATATTAAGAGGCAGGACAAAGGTGGAAATCTGCAGTATAATTGTCATACTTCAGTTCCTTAAAGGTCTGTCTCTAGTGAACAAAGGGTAGGATTCATCTCATCCCAAACCAGACACCTAAAACAAATCAAAATTAGATGAAATAAGTCCCCTTCTTGAAAGACAGTTTAAAAATGTTGTAGGCTAAATAAGGACAACAAAAAGGAGATGGAGGAATTCTTTTCTACCAGCATAAACTGTGACAGCAAGACTAAGGGTTATACCCAAGATTACCATCCAGATGAGACACGACTGAAAAACTGCACAGAGATTTTAATCTCAGCCTGGTCTAGTGCCTTACTCCAAACCTTATTTTCTACTCATGCACAGTAGATTAAGATCTTCTTAAGTGACCAGAGAGGGACCAGTGACCACACTGAAGGGACTTGAGAAGAAAATAATTTCTCAGAATTGTTTTGCTTTAAATAAAGTAGGATCAGTTTTCTTTAAAAATGAAAAATGCATTTTTACACGCCTCCTTAATCGGGTTACTGAAAAAATCCTATCCTACAAAGGACACATGTAACTGTATACACTCTTGTGACAAAAGACCAGTCTGCTGGCATTTCTCTCACCAGGAGAAAAATCAACTGTAACACTTCAGACTGGGCATAACCAGCATTGTATTCTCTCTTGTACATTTTGAAATAAAGTTCTAGCAATACAGAATTACACTTAACTCTGTATTATCCAGGGTTAAGGTTAAGGGGCCTGGGAAAACCCAGAAAATGGAAGAATAATAACAAGGGAATTATGAGACATGCTGGGGAGGATGATGTGCAGATAGGCAAGCAACTATACAGGGCATCAGGTCAAGTTTAGCACAGGGTGGAAGCAATTAGTTCAGCCTGCAAATAACTGTGAGTTTGCTTATATAATTAATCCTGAATTCCTCTCTGAAGTTCTCCCTTACCAGATAAAATTTTCAGAAACATCTGAATGAGTCAGGAGCCACTGCTTTTTGGTGAAACTTCACATCCATCTCTAGTGCTAGGCTAGGAGAACAGTATCAAGATCTCCAGTTATACAGCAAGGCGTCAACTCCACTTTATGGCCACAGAGGTGACAAGCTCAGCAGAGATGATTGTTTCAGTGACAGAACTCAAGTGGCATGAAGACAAAACAATTGGTTTATATTTCTAGGGCAACCTGTCTTGCAAGGAGTTACACTGTTTCTGGAGTTTATGTCTACTTTCACATTTAACTTTTCCCATGCTTGATTTCATCATTTCATCAACATTTATTAATAGCAAAACTTGCTGTTTATTATTCTTGAGATGAACATGAGATTGATGAAGAAACAAGATTTTATTCTAAATTTTAATGAATTACTAGAATTTCTTCAAATTTGATAAAACCAAAAGCACCTAAATGGCCAAGTGTTTAACAGCATCACACATCTATAATGCAGCAGCTTCTCTTCCTTCTGCCATGCAGGGATGTGGAAGCACAAAGCATTCTGTATTTTCCTTGCTTGCTAGGAAGCAGCCAACATGATGACAGCAGTACTTTCCCAACCTTCTGTAATGGCTATAGAAATCAGTATGCTATTGCCCTTACTATTGCATAACAAAAGCTCTAGGCCTCATCCTCAGTGACTGCAGCCAAAGGAGCAAATACTTCCCAAAATCCCAACTCTATACTGGACACCTACGTTTTACTTGATAATAACAATGTGATCAGCCACAGCTCTTGGCAGACCAGTGCAAACTAGCATTCATGTTAGACTCCCAAAAGTTCCAGTTCAATATATCTCCATATGCATAAATTCTAATTATAATGATTTATAATGGTTTATTTGTTTCAGAGATGCCTAATACTGCAATCACTTGGTGAAGCATTAACTAATGGGCATTATAGGGAACTGGTCTGGTTAAGCAGTCATCCATCTGAAGATACACAAAGCTAAAACCTCTTCAGAAAGAGGTATGTGGCTGAACAGGAATAGTCAAGAACAGAGACAGAATGAGACTATTTAGAATATCTGTATATCCATTTGCATGAGATGCTCAGCTCCCCATGTAGAGAACAGGCAGTCATTGCTTCATTAAGTATCTGTCTCCACTTTGCTGCATCCACACTCAAATGATGAGATCATTGTGCTAAAACTTACTCTACCTTACATCATGCCACCAACCTCCTTTTTCACTGAGTTTCCAGGTCTTTCTGTCTGAAGTAGTCATTGGAGCATGTTGGGTGCTGGCACAGCTCAAAGAGAGCACAGCGCACTCCTGTGTAAGCCAAGAACACCACTTCAACACTAGGGTTTGTTCTGAAACTCTAACAACTTTGAACAAAACGCCATCTCAGAGCATCTTCAGCTCTGGCAATCTCAGCACAGATGGCTACACTCTTGAGTTGACTGCAGCCCTGCAGTATGAACACTGAATCACTTGCATGATGAGACCAGCTCTTTGACCTAGCTGCAGTGATAATAGACCCTCAGGAACTTCTAGTGGCCAGCCTGCATTTCAGCAAACATTCCAATCAGCTTCATGGAAACCACACTAGTTTCATCTAATGAAGAACTTCTTGATATACCAAACAAACACATAGTGGAAGAGATGAAAGTTGAAGGCAAAGGATATTCTCTTACACATTTTTCCTTTTAAAGTGTCAAGAACATATTTCTGCTGAATTCAGAGATCTCTCATTAAAACACACAAGAAGAAACAAAGGCATACGTAAAAAGTAACCAGAAAGAGTGACATTTCAACTTGATATTCCAAACTAAGCCCTTTTTTTTGTTAAAAGAAAAGAGAACGTCTAGTTAAGAACACAATGTAAGTTATGGAAGAGATATGTGCTCTAGCTGGCAAAGAAAGAACAGAACAAAAAGACAAATTACATAGAAATCTTCACATCAGTTTCACTTCCCATTTTGATTACTGTAAATCTAGACCTCCTAAATTATCACCATTTTTTACTGCAGTGCCACAGATAGCATTGAAATTTCATGTTCCTCCAGGGAAAATTCCTTTTATTACTTTAATTAATTTCATAACAACTTAAAACTCCCATTTTTTTCTAAGTGTTTTTTGGATGTATGGCACCTTCCTTTTCAGTCTTTCTCTTCTTCTGTATGAATATCTCCTTTGTCTTTGTTCTTTCTCTACAACAGTTCAAAAGTGGAAGTCAAGCTTTTTCACATGTACAGTTCCATCTGCACCAATACATCTTCCCAATTTCTCCAAACCAATTGCCCATAGTTTTATCTTTTTTATGCTGCATGTCACTTCCTCTTGTACTCCCCCTTTATCTTCACAACTTTACTTGCCAATCACTATGTTTATATTTCAATTATCTCAACAAAGCATTCCATGATTGCTTACATTAGGCTGTGAGATATAAATTCAATTCTGTATATTCTTAATTTCATATGACAGCTATAGGTAATACAAATATTTATGTAATAAAAATAATTTCTAGTACTGCAATGATCATTATGTTATCCTTTACAGCAATATTTATTTAAAGTATGCAGGTCTGACTCTCCTACATCAAGTTCAGAGAAGTCAGACTTTAGAACAATCTGCTAACAAGTGAACTTGAACTTATTTTACTTTGTTACAACTGCACATTTTTAAAATCCAGTTAAAATTTGAAATTTTCTGTGTATGCTTACTGAAATAGAGGATTTCTTTTCATAACATATTATTCATAATCTGTATTGTACTAACATGCCATAATTTCCATAATTGCAATGAAAAATACAGAGAGTACAATTAGGAGGGTGGTGGATTGAATGACAATTAGACTGTCAATCTGGCATTTTAAATCTGTGTACAATCAGGACAGCAGTCAGTATCAACTTGGACATGCCAGACACATCAACATACATTTCAAATGAAGTGTGACTAAAGTTTATTAATTAATTGCATGGTACTGTACATTCTGATACCAATCTTGATCTCATGACCATATCTGAGCAGCAAGCCCTGGCAAATCTTGCTGTAGCAGCTTTAAGACACTACCCCACACAGCTGTTCACCCCCTTCCTACAATACTGGCTGACTTCTAGCAGTGAAGCAGAGTATACATCCCTGCCCCTAAAAGACGTATTCATAGTTCAGCATCTTGAAACTTGCAGTTCTACAGAGCTGGACTAACACTGGAGTTACTAACATATGCATACCACTCTGCTAACTCTGCAAAAAGGCACCTACCTCTGGCAGAAAGGGATTTAGTAACATATTAAACCACCATACCTATTTCCTCAGTAAGTGACTGTCAAAACTTGTTTTTTTCAAATATGGTCAATACTTTAGCAATCCTAGCACTATCTTCAAGAAGATCTTACAGACAAAACTTGTGACAAGTAGCATCAACAAGCTTAGGTACCTTTGGTCAAAGGCAAAAATATTAGCTTTTAACCAGAAAAGAGGATAACCAACAAAATAATGTCCAGATCCTTGACGTCACAAAGATTCCTTTGCCTTACTTACATCCCAGTCAGTTCACTGGGGCAGAATGTTCCTATGATGCTGAGAGGCAGTGGTTCATACATCATACCTACCCTGAGCACAGAGAAAAGTGAGGGTGGCCATACCCATCAAGCTTTTGGCACCATGTGTTGGCATCGTGCACTGCAATCCAAATAAGCAACTGCAGCACATACAGATACATGGCACCCCACTCTAAACTAGTCAAAATATGTGTATGGCAGTGGCAAGGCAGAACTGAGCATGAACAACTGCCCCTAGGACAACAGACTCTAACAGATGAAGCTGAATTCCATGCTGTTGTGGCTCCAGTGTTACTAGTATCTGGCCCAGATGGTAAAGCCAGTTCAGTTACCTCTCTACAGTCGTTATTCTACCTTACAATTATGTTGCTGTGATTTACACGCACCATCCATCATGTATAGAGAGTTTAGACATCCTTTGGTGCAGCCCAGAATCACTGTGGATGTTCAAAATGGTTTTAGAAGTCATCTTACCATATCACCTTCCGCAGAAGTGAGAACGATTACGTTTCATCTCTATGGAAAAATAAATGGGTTAACTGCAACACTGCCATAATGTTTTGTTCATCAAAATCATCTCTATTAAGCCACAAACCAGCTCTTTATGACACTGTCTGGGAAAACAGAAACACCTTGTCATTCTTGCATATGAAAATGTAAAACACAGCGATTTGCTGCACAGTATGAAAATATGTTAGATTCAAAAACATTGCAACACCAAGCACAAACCCAAACAGAAAATTTGGCATGCACCTGCATGTACTGTTTCTAAACAGAGACATCTTCAGAAAAAAATCTCCAGAGGCAACATTTTCTTTGTTACGCAAAAGGGATAGTAAAATGTCAGAGTAAATTGGTATCTCTAAAGACACTGCATGTCTGAACAAACATGCTGCAATTTCTTGTTTTATTACAGCAACATCTCTGGATTTTTCCCAGCAGTGTTAGAGACAGCAATGGATGGCTACTGACTGAAAAAGAGGTCACACAAGAACAGTCAGTTTGCACAAAATTAGACTGCTCAGAGCTTCTGTATTAATTGTTTTCCTTGTTCATTGAACTGGTAACTTAAAAATATAAAATATATATTCATAAATGTCAGTTAAGCCTTCCAGTATTTCAAGGGGGCCTCCAAGATAGTTGGAAAAGGACTTTCTACAAAGGCACATAGTGACAGGATGAGGAGTAATGGCTTCAAGCTGGAAGAAGCCAGGTTTAGACTATGCATTAGGAGGAAATTCTTCCTCATGAGGGTGGTGAGGCACTGCAACAGGTTGCCCAGAGAAGTTGTGAAGGCTTCAAGCCTGGAACTATTAAAAGCCAGGTGCAATGGGGTTTTGAGCAACCTGGTCTAGTGGGAAGCTCACTGCCCATAGCAGGGGTTTGGAACCAGATGATCTCTAAAGGTCCCCTCCAACCCAAACCATTCTATGACTCTATGAACATTAATTCCCTTATTTCAGTTTACCTGAATCTCTGGGGCATGGGTAACCCTTCCCCCACCAGCCTGCTCTGTGGAAATGTTTGCATAGCCTAACTCAGGCAGCAAAGCTAACTCTTGAAAAATCCTCTGATGTAGTTCTCCACTAGTCTTTGCTCAAACACTGAAGCATTTACCTGATGACTTGGTTCATCACTCTTTGTTTGTTTTATGTCTCTAAAGGAGATACTGTTTCAATCGTCTATTCTTTCCATGGGTGCCACGCTCAACTTATTAATCAAATGGTTGGTGTAAGGGATGACATTTATTTTGGCAGAACACAAGATATGGCCAGTTGAATCTTTCTATTGCACAAGTATTATAGGATTATAATGTTAGAACATACAGGTGCACAACCTGTCATTTCAATAATCAAACTGTACGTCTCCTACAACATGCATACCACCATCTTGTGTAATGTACTTAAGATGTTTAATCTACTTTTGGTCTAGTGATAATCAATTTGCAGGAAAATGTTCCTTCCACAAGAGCAATTAAGTTATATTTTCATCACTTGTTACCTCAATTCCAAGCTAAATCCATCACTAACATCAATGCAACATTCTAAGGAAAAACAGAAGTTTCCTTTATTGAGCAATTAAAATTATTTAAACATTTAATGAAAGTGATTAAAATATTATGAATGAAAAGGCATAAATAAAGTGCGTAATGCTACACATAACATTGGAATTTTTTTCTTTATGTACAGATTAAGATGATTTTTCTCATAAATATCACAGATGTGTGCAATTTTCCACCATTTTCCTGGTTTATTCATTATTTTCTTCTTTTAATTTTTATCACATTATTCAAAAATATACTACCTTTCATGGCATACTCAAACTTCCAAAAAAGCATTTTCTCTCCAGAAGAAAAACTTGAGTAGATGCTAATGGAGATGTGTTTTAAGCCACCAGCCAGTAAAATCTGTAATGAAAGTTCTATAATAGTAGCTACAGAGCTGTTTGTTAATTTAACTATTAAACCTTAGCCTGAGCCCAAGAGTGTAGTAGCAAAATGGTCTTAATTATGAGATGCTGTAGACAGAGGCAATCTGTATTTTTGTGTATGCCTGCAGTCAGCAGTGCCAAAACAAGGAGCAGGTACAGCCAGATGCAAAGGGGAGCTGGGACTTCCCTTTTGGTAGGCAGAACAGTTTCTGTTGCCTCAAGCAGTCTGTGAACCCCCACCTGAACTAAGCCTGAAGCAGTGCGGATGGACAACCGAGGTGAACCTATCTGACAGATCAAAGCCTCAACTTGGAAAACCCCAGTTCTCTATCACCTTCTCTAGTCCACACATTGCTAGCTGTGTGGTCTCCCTGCTGCTCATCACTACTTGCCTGGTAAACCAATTCAACACCTACCATTCACTTAGTCTAAAAAGCTGCTGGCATTCTCCCAGGACAGTTAGTTGAATCAACTTAGTATGCTATAAACTGGTGTAAGATGAGATAGAAAAGGATAAGGGAGAGAGAGTGGCTCTCTTGTGACAGCAGCGAGTCATCGAGTCAATTTGACCGCATCATTGAACTACACTTTAAGGGAGAAACCCAGCTGCTCTAAACTCCATAAGCAGATGATGGAGACAATCAAATCACTCCAAAGGCTATTTGTTCAGTGTAAGACCTGAAATACCCTGCACAGGTACCAACATTATCTAAACAAAGCTCTGGAGGTTTCATTTGTAAGAGTTAAGTGCTAGGTGACATGGTAATGGATTTCCTCTCCCCCTCTTACTCCCCTCAGACAAACAGCATGCAGTTCATTGATCTAAACTAAAAATTAGGGATGGAATTCATTCCAGCTGTAAAGCAGCACACTTTTATCATAGTTCAGACATTTTTAGAATATAATTTCATACCCCTTATGTGATTATTTTGATATCCCCTAATTTTAGATAGTTAAATTGAAATTAAAAATTAACACTTTCAAGTTTGCCTCCCAAATCTGTGATTCTTCTAATTTTACCAGCCATTTTGGAGAGTAATCTCTATGCTCCAGCACATAATACTCAACTCATACAAAGAGAGGAGAGAGAAAACAATAACTTGCAATTGCTTCATCATGAGCCAAAGTATTAAACAGTAAGAAATCCTGTGAGTTGCTCATTCAGCCTTTTACATGATTTCTCCACAATCCTACTGAAATGTGCTTTATTCTTACAGATCCATTTCCATGTTGAATCCTGAAACCAGTTTCTAGTCCTAGCTCACTTACCAGTGATTCACATTAAGTTGGAAATGCTTCTTGCAAAAAATTTTGTAAGCCACTAACATTCATGATACTTTGTACACTTGAAAAGTTAGTCTTGCTTCTTCGTGGCTAAATGAAGCTACAGGTATTTTTTATTTCTTACTGCCACAGTACAAGCTTCTGGTAATCTTGATTGATACATAATGGTATGAACAGCAGCAGCATCCTGGGATGCATTTGGGATGACCTGGCAGTAGGTCAAAGTAGGTGATCCTTCCATTATGGTCAGCACAGGCAGTATATAGCTCTGGATTCCCTAGTTCAAAAGAGACAAGGACATAGTAGAGCAGGCCCAGTGAAGGGCTACAAAGATGATTACGGAACTAAAGACCCTAAGGTACAAGAAGAGATTGAAAGAGCTGGGATTGTTCAGCCTGGAGAAGAGAAGGCTCAAGTGGGAAACTTACCAATACACAAAAATACCTGATAGGAAGGTGTAATGAGAGGGAGCCAATCCCTTCTCAGAGGTGCCCAGTGAAAGCATGAGAAACAACACGGACAAATCGAATTATAAGATGAATTCAAATACAGGAAAAACTTCTTTACTGTAAGGGTATTCAAACAGTGGGTCAGATTGTCCGGAGACGCTGTGAAATCTCCATCCTTGGAGTTATTCAAAACTTGACTAGGTTCATTACTGCACACCCTGCTCCAGTTGGTGCCTCTCTGTGGAGGGCTATTAGACTACATGAACTCCAGAGGTGCCTTCGAAACACTCTTATTCCGTGATTCTATGGCTTGCATGAAATCACATACTGAGCGTGAAGAATTTGGACCTGGGGGTGCTGATTGACAACGGGCTGAACATGAGTTAGCAAAGTGAGCCCAGGTGGCCAAGAAGGCAAACAACATCCTGGCTTGTATCAGGAATAGTGTGGCCAGTAGGAGTAGGGAAGTTATTGTGCCCCTGTACTCAGCACTGGTGAGCTGCACCTCAAATATTGGGTTTAGTTTTGGGCCCCTCACTACAAGAAGGACATTGACTTGCTGGAGCATGTCCAGAGAAGAGCAACAAAGGTGATTGATCAAGGGTCTGGAGAACAAGTCTTATGAGGAGCAGCTGACAAAATTCTTCCAGAGATGAGAAGCCTGAAAGGAAACATTGTTGCTCTCTACACTTACCTGAAAGGAGGCTATAGCGAGGTAGTAGTCAGTCCCTTCTCCCTAGGATCAAGAGATAAGAGGGAGAGAAAATGGCCTCAAATTGTCCCAGGGAAGGTTTAGATTGGATAGTAGGAAAAAATTTCTTTACTGGAAGGGTGGGCAGGCATTAGCAAAGGATGACAAGGGAGACAGTGGAGTCACTGTCCCTGGAGGTGTTCAAGAAACATGTGGACATGGCACTTTGGGATATGGTTTAATGGCCAGGATGGTGTAAGGCTGGCTGGTAAGATGGCTGGACTCAATGATCTTAGAGGTCTTTTCCAAACAAAATGATCCTATGATCCTTCAATTTTTATGAATTAGAAATAAAATTTATTTTAACAACTTCATCTCTAAACCATATAGTTTCTCCACTTAAAGACACAAAAATATTGGGATAGCACCTGATTCTTTTCTAATCATATTATTTATTTGTACCTAAAAGCTGAGAGTATTTATATATAAACTTTTTTTTTTTTTTAATTTAATTCACTGCTAATAGTTTCTTGCATTTCTTGCATGCACATAAGCATAAACAACATGAGCAGGACACTACTCACAGGTATTTAGAAAAATGTAGTTAAATATTTATTAAGCATTTGTAGTATTTTGTTTTCAATTTTGTAATCTTCAGTGCTCAACTCCCTATTTTCTCTAATCACTTGGTGTATTAAAGGATTATATATTGTAGATAAAAAATTTTACCTGCATCTCTAAGCATTTTATTTTATCTGAATCATAACTTCTTGGTATTTGACTTCAGCAAAATTATCTCTCTGTTCTTTCCCAACTATTTAGATAAAATGAATGGCCACCGCATATGAAAGTGGTTTGCCAAATTTACAGTGAAGACAAAGATAACACAATCATACTTCTATTAATTCCCTCAGCTCATTAAAACTGTTCCCAGTATCTACAGAATATATTACAGCAATTAAGTTTATAAAGAAATAAAGTGGATCTATGACCATCTCTAAGCACCAGGAACAGCAAAAAGCAGAATCTAAATTTTGGGGTTATGAATAACACATATTTAAACTTAAAAAAATATGCACTCAAATTAGGGAGGAGCAGTTTAGATGACACAGATTAACAGTACAGTCACCAGTCTCTGATAAATGTAATAGACACTTCTGATACACTCAGAAATTCGGAGCACACCATGATAATACCATAAAGGTGAAAAGAACTGCAGAGTTTTCTCAGCTAAGGAAAATTATAGAATTTTACAGAATCCCTCCATGTGTGATTCCAAATTACCCAGTGTCAAAACCTGCATTCTACTTTTAGCTCCATTTAATGTCATATCTCTTTTAAAATAGAGCCTCAATTATTTGGCCCAATCATTTTTTTATTATTATTATTACTTATTTTTAACGTAATTCACACTTAAATTTCTCCACAAAATTAATTTCAGCAAAGGAAACTCTATGTTGGAGTTACGGAACTGTGTGCATAGAAGCAACTATTTTCGAACTTCCACCAGTGACCAAGATGTACCACAACAGGCTGGAGCGTTTCTCAGTTTATATGGTTTTTATTAACCACAACCAAAAAAAGGATCCTAGATAATTACTTTTAGATTAACTTCCTTATAAAGACCAGCCTTTCAAAAACATTTAATGATTTCAATGTAGAATGTGTAGAACAGTGTTGTTCTCATCAATCTGTGGCCAGCAGAAGCAAGGAAGTCATTCTGCCCCTGTACTCAGCACTGGTTAGGCCATGCCTTAAGTACTGTGTCCAGTTCTGGACCCCTCAGTTCAAGAAAGATGTTGAGTTGCTTGAACATGTCCAGAGAAGAGCAACAAAGCTGGTGAGGGGTCTGGAGCACAAGCCCTGTGAGGAAAGGTTGAGGGAGCTGGGGTTGTTTAGCCTGGAGAAGAGGAGGCTCAGGGGAGACCTTATTGATATCTACAACTACCTGAAGGGAGGCTGTAGCCAGGTGGGGGTTGGTCTCTTCTCGCAGGCAACCAGTGACAGAACGAGAGGACAGAGTCTCAAGCTGCACCAGGGGAGGTTTAGGCTGGATGTTAGGAAGAAATTCTTCACAGAAAGACTGATTGGCTGTTGGAATGGGCTGCCCAGGGAGGTGGTGGAGTCACCCTCCCTGGAAGTGTTTAAAATAAGACTGGATGAGGCACTTAGTGCCATGGTTTAGCTGATTAGATGGTGTTGGGTGATAGGTTGGACTAGATGATCTTGAAGGTCTTTTCCAACCTGGTTAATTCTGTGATTCTGTGAATCTAAAATATTTTTGTTCTTTATTTCTCCCTGCACAAAGAAAACCAGTAGATGAGGATCCCTAGCAAACCTTTTCAACAATCACTCTCCTTTACAGCAACCATAATCTTTTATAAAACAAATGTCACAATGATTGTCCACAATAATGTTCAGGACCTACGTATTTTGCAGGAACTCAGCAACTCCAGTGAGCAACTCCACTGTACATCCAGGCACCCGTAGATGGATGGATCCTGTAGACTTCCTCCTCAAGGGACACTGTGGTGACACAGAATTCATCTATCTTTGTTCAATGACCTGTTTGAAATAAGCTGCACCTTGATTGTTTGTAGGTTCCTCCCTCTGATGCTCAAACACGTCTCTCACTCAAATGGTGTAAGAATGCGGGTACGGGGCAGCTGGTAGATTGTAAGTGTTGTTTACTCTGGGATATTTTTGGGCTTCCTGCAAGTTTCTGGTTTTCTCTAGGCCAAAAGACTCTGGAGTTTGTTATTTGTAAGGATGCCCCCTTGCTGCTCACACACATTTACAGATTACCACCAACTCCTCATGAAAAAAACTGCAGCATCTTCACTATATCCTGTTAATGACAGATAATTAATGTTAATCTCTACTAATCTTTCCTGTTGCCTAACCCACATCTAATGCACAAAACCATCTGAGCTTGCTGATGTACACAGTAATCTAACAATTGTTTGGGAAGGGCTTTGAGAAAGACTGATTTTGATAAACCTGATTTGGACTTCTGACAAATTCTCTACCTTTTTTGATTTCAGGAGTATCCTAGTGGAATAAGGAAATTTTAATTATTTGTATTAACATGATATAAAAACTTTCAATGTTTTGAATAGTCCATTTTTAACTACCATAATACATATATTACAGCAAGCTTTATAAGTCCTTGTCCTCCAGGGGACACAAGAACAGCAATATTCATTTCTGTGACAAAAAAGATATATTTAACTTTTAGCAACCTCTAGGCTGTTTTCTGCTGATTTAAGGAAGTGCCCACACTGCAGGGAAGCTCAGCCGCTTGTTCCCCTAATTTTCACTTTTGTTTCATATTAGTTTTAATTTAACAGTACAATTCATGGTACTTGCTTCTTTGGTATGGTATATTCAAAGGTGATGCCTTTGTTTCAGTACTTTTCTTGTGATGGGTTGATTTCTGATAGTGTGACATTTGCCTTACATAATCTGAGTAAATCACCCAGACTGTGCTTTTCTTTCATTTTTGCATTTCAGTTTCTAAATCTAAATGAGAATTTAAATCAAGGGTATCATCTAGATCCCCAACTATCTAAAGCAGGGAACTGCCCATGCAAACTTAGTGTATTTCTTGTAGATATATTTTCCTCACTGTCAGCAGGAATGTATATTTGATTTGGAGAAAAAAAACATTTAAATTAACTGTTTAATCACAAACATGCATATTTTTAAGAACTACACAATGTGGTAAAATAGGAAGCAAAAACCTGGGGGAAAGAGAATCTTGGTCATTTTGTTACATTTTTTTAATCAAAGAAACAACTGCCTGGAACTAGACCCTAAATCAAAACAAGTTAAAGATCATGAGTTAATTCCTGGGAGGTTCAGTGAAGTAGTACGAACCATAACATATCAAGGACACACACCTTTAGTTTTTCAAAATGTCCATGCCCATGAGCACTGGCTGATTGATCATTAATGCACCAGTAAGCAGGGTGACAAATACTGTTTTGCTAGCTATGATAGTATCAAAAGTGATGAGGTCACACATATATCATTGTAATCAGACACTTAACAATAGAATGCACAGACAAATATTTGGCAAATGGAAGTTCCCAAGGAGATTCTATTATACTCCAAGGGAGCTTACACTGCTTTGAGCAAGTACTTCAAATATTTTAAAACAGATGCTTCCAACTATGTATACTTATCCTTTTATGATCTTTTTTATCCAATTAAGATGATAGTTAGAAACTGGTTTGAAATGTTTTTTACCACCTGCACCCACAAATAAAACTGATGAGGATAGGGATTTATCGCTTTCATCTTTAGATGTCTAAATTTTTGTATTTGTTTCAGGCCTCCCTTACCCTGGGAACGAGCACCCATCCCAGGGAAGAAATTCAGCTACTTAATTAGCTGGAATCACCCTTAATCAGATTAACAACTCCATTAACTATAAAAGGATCGCAAAAAGTGCCATTAAAATTGGAACCACAGATTCAGACATCTTTGTTAAATTATTCCCACCTTTTGTATTTTCTTTATGAATTTGAAAGAGCAAAATCTGATTTTACACTGAGGAGATTAATTTTTTTGTTATGATGTTGAAATAAGCAGACTGCTAAAATATGTTGCCTCTTTAGATCTTCAATTAAAAAAACCCCAAGCAAAACAAACATCAAACAAGAGCAACAACAAGAAAAACAACCAAAACAACCAAACAAATAAACAACAAAAAATACACAAAACCCCAAACAAACAACTGCCCAGGGAAGTATGCTGCTAGCCCACTCTGAACTTGGCCAAATCTTATTAAACAAACACGTATCTACAAAGCAAAATTAAGATATTAGTGCAAGTACATGATAGTGTACCTGTGCTAGCTTGATTTAGCTACCACTCAAACTCCAGCAATTAAGGGATTGTAATGTAGGTTTTTGCAACGCTTGACATTTATTTAGCATGGTATATCTAGTGGGTTCTGCTACTCTAAGGTATGCAGCTAGCCTGAAGTACAGCAAATATGTTAGCACATATAATTAATCATACTTTTGTTCCTCTCATGTATCCCGTTCAATTCAATTTAGTACACAGGTCTTGTATTTTGGAATGGATCTGAATAACACTGCCCAAAGGGGAATTCTCAGAGAGAGTGTATTTATGTAGTAGAAAAGAACTGTTTTTTTTTTTTTACCTTAGAAAAGAAGAAGGCAAATATTACTAAACTGTACAATAGGTAATTAAAGGCTTTTCAAATACACCCAGAGTAAAAGCTACTTAAAAAAATATAATTAAAAACAATTATTCTGAATTTATTCATGGACACCACTTTCCACTGAAAGCCCACCCCAAATATTTCATTTTACTCTTAATCCTTACACCTGGGTTTTTTACCTTTCTGAGGATCTCTTATCAGTGCTACACTGGGAAGCTGGGTTGGGCCTGGGAGAAGTAGATACTAGGAACAATGACAGCTAAAAGTTGATCTGAGGACTATTTTGTAGAAATGTGAAAAAAATTTCCTGACCATCATACCTCCCAGATAATTCTTTTTCATAAGAACTAGAGTATTTCCTATGCAGAAGAAATGTGCATTTTTTTCTGTATTTCAACACTGACTGCTGCTTGAGGCACTATGCTCTGCCTCCTTCCAGTGCAGCTAGCTGACTGGATAACAGTATCTATAGGCAAAGGTCAGGGTAAAGGCCTGTTTATGTAAAGCTAAGTACTGAAAGAGGAATACTTGTTTTTCTTCAGGTAGAAAGCCAGTTCAGGCATGTCAGGAATTCAAAGTTCAAGATTTAACTGTGAACCATGCTACTCACCAAAGCAGCCTCAGCATAATATGGGAAAAAATAGAAGTGTAACAGGAAAGAAAGATACCCCATTAGAGTATGTTACCTGCTCTATGAACTTGAAGAGACTAGTTGGCTTAAGGACTATATTCAGCCCCTTATACATGTATATATTTATGCACACATATATGTATTCCACATATATGTAGTCCTTTTATAGCAGACTACAAAACATTTACTTACAGGCTATTAGTTCAAGGCGTCATAGTCAAGCAAAAGCAAAGTAACCATGCATGGGCAACCAGAGAGCCATAAGATCTAATCACAGCAGAAAGTCATCCATATCCCCTTGATTTGGTAACATGTTGCAGGGAATCCAGAGAGAAGCCAGACACTAGTGTGATGAACAGGAAATCTAATTCTGATCTGCTGAAGTCTTCTGAGTAACACACTAATCAGGCAGAACATGTTGCATAACCTTTGTGGAAATAACTTTTCTGCAGAAGGGATGGAAAGCTGGCTACCCTGCTTTCTTTTACACAAGGATGGAGTTATTTCACTTGATTACGCCAGAATAATCCGTATTTAGAAGAGCAGGATAAACAATTAATTCTAAAAGATATTTCACCTACATTTACACATAACATTTTCAGAAAAGCTGGCACAGCAAGTGGTTTAGGACATTAAAAAATAGTTAAAATTTGGCAAATTCCAGCTTTTTAATAGTTAAAAGAAAAAGGTTGTATTACAATTCAGCAAGACCAGTACAAATTTTTAGCTTTGGGTGTTCTTTTCTGTTGTTTTCTTTTTAACTGCTGCTTACTTTTAGAATTTCTTGCGAAAACTTCCCAGAGGTGAAAAATGTTAAGATAACATTAAGATTAAGAAGATATACTTTACAAGAATGTGGGTGGGTGGGACAGGGATAAGACTGTATGTTGAAATACTAAGCAAATAATGTTACTAATGACTATAAGAAAAGACATAATCCACAGATTTTAAGAGCCATACCATTCAGCTTTTATATTATCTTCTTTAAATTCTTAGCTTTTCAGCTATGTGATTTAAAGGTCCTTCTATGACTTTCACAATAGCACTTCTTAATTTCCTTGAGGATCTTGTAGAGGGTTCAGGGAGGAGGAAGGATTGTTTCTTAAATACACACTTTAAAAGAATGGCACCCACAAGAACTTCATGCAAATTACATATATTTTCTTTCCAGTTTTTCCACACTGAACTCCAGGTGAGCTTTGCTGCTGACTCTAGTCGCATACAAAATGAGTAATAGCTGAGGCCTTCTATAAACTCCTTCTCCATAGATTTCAAGGCCCAAAGAAGTACTTATAATGGTTTAGCTTGAGCTTCTGTATTAAGAAAACATGAAGTCATATCAAGTAACTTTGTGCAGGATATAATTTGACAGGTCAGGTTTTTTTCAGTAGGATACCTGTTCTTGAAGACTGCAGGAGAATTCACCATTTACCTTGAAAATCTGCTACTGGTTAAGTCCATTCACTCTTAAAACTGCATTCCCATCTCTAATTTGAATTGTTAATTTATTCAACTTCCAGCACTGGCCCTTTTTACTCCACTGCCTCTTACAGGTAAACCACAGAAACCAAGCATTCAAAAACTGCCAGCAGACCAGAAGCAGCTTAGACTCTTTATTTAGCAAAATCATCATTATTGCAAAGTTTCATGAAACAAGGCCTGTCAGGAAATCACACTTCCCAGCTTTTGTGAAAGCTGACAAGATCCATGATCCTTCAAATAAAACATTTCAAGCTGTCCAAACTGTCATTCTATGAAATTCAGTGTTGATTAAATGCTTAAGCTTATTTTGTCCTGTGTTGCTGTGTCAAATGCTGTGAAAAAAGGCCTGTATTAACTCTTTGTGATTATCTTCATACTTAATACTCAACCACACCATAGATATACTTATTCTAGAGTCATCAAACAGGATGAAAATAAAGAAGAATAAAAGCAGAACTGGACTTAAGCTGGGAGTACTTGCAACTCAGTTCATTGAATGAAACCAAAGAACTACGCTACATGAACAGCATTGTTTAAAAAACTCACAAGTCAAAATGAATACTGTGAAGAAATTAAACCACACGAAAATTATTATTTTTCAGAAGTACTCAAAAGGTATAAATACATGAAATTTAACTAAGCCTTATAATAGACATCTTACAACATGTTATGTGCCAATGTGGACCTATTCCATGCAAAGAAAGAAAATTAGTACTGCAGGGAAAAAAAAAACAGCATAGAAGGTTTTTTGTTGGTTTTTTTTTTTATTTGTTTTTTTGGGGTTTTTTTGGTGGGTTTGTGTTTTTTTTTTTTTTGGCAGAATAATACCCTACCTATTGATAAGAGGATCAAGCAAAGGCATGTGTGGTCAAATAAGGGTACATCTGCATTTGCAAAAGTATATTCCAGATAGGAAATGCAGCTCTGTCCCAAACAGCTAACACACATATAACGCACATAACGCACATATTCATACTAAAAATATAAAGCAAATCCACAGATCTGGCTTTTTTCTCTTTTTCAGTTGTGGAAACCAAGGGAAGACTGTTCAACAGAGAACAGATTCATCACACATAAGAGGAACTTCTGAAGTTTCTTGAGGTGAGCGAGGTTTCCTTATAAGCAGGCAGCTCCAGAAGGTAGGCAGTTGCTTGAGATTTCAGTAATTCAGTAATTAGAGATAGTTCCAGGGCTGACTGTGCTAATCAGTTACGTATCTCAGATGTTTAGATGAATAGGACTAAACCCATAACAGACTTGAAAACAATGAGTAAGGTTGATAGGTCCCAACGCTGATTACAATCCCTTGGGTTTAGGCCCTTTCAGTCACTGCAGTCTACATAGCTTCAGTTTAATGCCTAATGTCTGTCTGTTCCAGGTACTCTGAAAGGTGAAAGATTCGCTCCTCTCAGAATGCATTCAGGAGGATCAAGCACAGCTCTTTTTGCCCATGCTTTTTCATTGGTAGCAAAACAGTGCCAAAAGCAGTTCCTCACTTTAACTCATTTCAAGTTGCCACTAGTATAGAAACAACAGTAGTCTGCAGGAGCACAGGCAAACTCATTTTTTTCCCAGTTCCTTCTAAGAATAGGTATCTTTCTGTCCCCATCCGATCTAGTCATCTGGTAGCCATCTGATTAGCTTTCAATGATTCTTGATACAACCAGGCTATGGCAGCAAGCAGGAAGCAGAAAAGGACAAAAGAAAATAAAAATAAAGTTTGGATTAAGATGGAGGCCAGAAAGCTCAAAACTTAGCTGGATGATCTCCCACACAGGTGTTAAGTGGAAATTCCTAGGGGCCAGGAAAAAATAGGGTGCTAGGCTTTCACATAATGGAAGATGACGAAGGAAGAGACTTTTCCACGCTGCTGGGTGGAACAGAGAACTCACAAGTGCTGAGAAGTAGCCCAAAAGAGCCTGGTTTTGATGCCGCGGGATATGATGTCTGACCTATGCTCCTCAGTGAACAATTACTCATTCCACGTAAAATGAGTCTGCTTCAATGAGAGCGATTCACTTCACATTTCCCATAGCCTAAAGGCTACAGCAGTTCTGTAGGAAATATCTATTTAAGCTTCCTCAGGCAGCAGAGAAAACTGAGAACAGGTCTCAAGTATCAGCAATGAATATAGTATGCAGTGATTAAGTAAACCAAACACTGACAATCTCCTGTCCTTTCCTATGTTTGATGTAATGCCCAGATCAGTTTGAAAACATCCACCTTACCACCTAACCTGTAAATATGGCAGCCAGTGCTGAAAGTTGTCCTCTTTAATAATCACATGATTTATGCAATTCCAAATACACAAGAAAAAGGAAATATGAGTAAAACTGAATTAGAATTCAGAGCAAGTTATCCTGTGTCACATCTAAATCTACTCACCCTCAAGGTATCTCTTATTTTGTCACTGGTTATGGAGGGAGCCTAAATTTATTATCACTACAAATTAAGCACTTTAAGGACCTCCACTTGATTTGAATGAATGTGGGACACAATCGCACTCAAAGTGCCCACTAAGTAAGTTCTGCCATTTGGATCTTAAATGTACAATACTGCATCACCTATCCCTGCGGAAAACTGTGAGAGTGATCCATTTGTGCATCACCGGGGAAAATAAAACACAACACAACAAAACAAAACAAACAAAAAGACATTCATTAAGCTCCTTTATCTCTATCCAAAAAGACTCCCAGTGCAGTTCTCTCAGGAGAGATATATCTGAGCACACAGTAGTAAAAATCCTCTACCATAATGACAAGACAGTGTAATGAGCATTACTGAGATTTGACAGTGTAGACAATGAATGAATTCAACACAAAGTCCAGAAAAGTCTTAAAATAATATGCAGAGTACTCCAGTGGGTTTTTTAACTAGTGGGCTCTTGATACCACCAGAGATACCAGAATAAGAAGTTAAACGCTTTAGGGGCCCTAAGCCAAAAACTTGTCGGGTAAAAGAGTTTATGGACAATAAATAAAAGCAACCTTGCTGCTGAACGTCACAGTAGTAAGTGAAAAAAAAATATTCTCATAGATTTTATTAATGCAGGATCAAACCACAAACCTTTAGGCACAAAGAGTCTCACTCGAGGCGTTGAATTAGGCTTCAAATACTTCTTTAAAGTATCCTTACAATTCCCTCTCTAATTATTATGTTACACCCTAACTACAAAGCTTTAAAGAGGCGTCAAGGTGTGTGGTAACAGCATTCCTACAGTCTTGAAGAAAATGCACATTACACAGCAGAATGACAAAAGTGCTATGCTGGTACTTCAGTTAAAAGTTACTGAGAATGGAATTCTGGCAAACATTCAGGGCAATGCTGTATCAAGATGAATGAATTAATGTTTTACTAATGACTTGAACTTAAACAAGCTAAAATCCTTCTTTGGAAAGGGGAAAAAAAATTAAAAATTGTCTTTTCAAAAAGCTTCCTAAGGGCCTACTGCTAAATGAAATTCTTTCTAGTACTAAAACCAAAACTAATTAGTTAGATCTGCAAAAGAACGATTAGCTGAAAAAAGCCCAGAGAAAACAAACCACAATATACTGACTTAAGAAATTCTCATCTAGACCAAACGCAAACAAAAATCAAAACAGCTCAAATTAATTAATTCACTTACTCATACAATGTCAGGAAAAACCTAAACATCATCCAAGCACAATTTGGGCTTATGAAATTAATGCCTTCATTTTTTCAGAAAGTACACAGAGACTGATGAAGCGAGAATGGTCTTTGTAAAATTTAGTAGGTCAAACAGAATCTTACAATAATGAGAACACTGTAAATTAAAAGGCACAAATTGTAAAAACTGGATGACAATGTATGATATCGTTATGTTTTCACCATTTTTAATTTAAATCGATTCTTCATGTATTTTCATAGGTTAAGACTTATTTTAAAGAAATCCAGAAACTTGTTGGATACATTTAATCTGTTTATCTGATGAACCTCAATGGGAACTCCAGGGACTCTATGCAGTTAACAGGCAAGTGAAGTGATAAATGCCTAACTAGTCCTGAGGGCTATTTAGAATCCCTCAGTAAAAACAGGCTGGGAAATCAAACAAACTACGCTGCTGTGAGCAGGGTTCCTCGACAGCAGCCAGTGTCCCTTCTCTCATTTCATTCTTCTCTAGACCTCTTTACTCTGTCCAAATCAAAAATACTTGAAACCAACAACCAATATAATTTCACAGGCTTATTATAACTCAGTTTAAGAATTTGTGTCTTTCTGCAGGTTCTCATGTCATTCACAATCAGAATTACTCCTGAGAATTCCCAGTTCTTCCACTTAAACTTAGTGTGTCTCCTTAATCCCTTTAATTCTTACATTTTGACCTAATTTTACCACTCAATGTTATGCTTCTTTTGCTTCTAGCTGGGCCCTACAAAGAATATAAAAGCAAAATTGTTATATAAAATTATTATTTTTGAGTAAAAAGTCTGCTAAGTACTTATAGCGCTGTCTTGAGCATTATCTTTTCTCCTCTCACCTGACCAAGTCAAATGAAATCAATGGCACTATTCAGATTGGTAAAACAAGCAGGATTCATCTTCAAGAGCTAAACTGGCCAATTCTGTTGGGAATACATCGTTCTTTCAAAGTGATCAGCAAGTGATCTCATCTTAAAACTAGCAAAATGTCTATCACCAACTGATGGTGTAGCAACATTTCCCTTCAACCAACCCAACAGTCAGGGTGCTCATTTTACATGGAGGACAAGACTATTGGCCCTTACTCAAAGAGAGCTGGAACCAAGATCTCCCTGCCCTAAACCTTAATCTAAACCACCAGCCTAGGGGTTATTCTGAAATGCACTGCTCCAAATAGACCAGTTGGCCTATTCAAGTAATTTTATACTGTGCAACATAGCAGACCCTTTTCTAAGTATGCATTTGGAGGATAAGGTGATAGTCAAGTTAGAAATGGAAAATTCAATCATTTCCTGCAGTCTAAAACACCAGTACAAAGGAAAAAAATATAAATGACACATAAGACAATTAAAGTCTTTCCACAGAGATTGATAAGATTTGTACTAGATTTTCTAGATACTAATTCCGCAATGGCTTTGCAGCCACATTCACAACAATGCCCCCAGGAAATACTTTTTTATTTACAGAAAGGTTTGTTTTGAAAGTCTATTTGGTTTGTTAGGGTTTTATATAAATTGTAGTGTCAAGCTACTATTTAAATTCCCTGGTAATACTTACAGTAAGAAGCGTGACATGCGTAACATTGTTTGGACACCAACCTGGGGTGTATCAAACAGCAGCAACAAGCCTGGCAACAGGCCAGAATCCAATACAGTACTTGGCAAATGATGGCATATTGGAATCATGTGATGCCCTCGTTTTTAAGCCAAAGATAAATGTAGTTGATATTTCTTGCCAAGACTACCATGCCCAAATGCCATGTGTGAGGTCAAGCAAGGATGCTGCAAATAATTCCCAATGATATTTTACCAGTCTGCTTCCTTAAGAACTGTCAGATATTGAGTCCAAAATGTCTGTTCCTACACTGTTAGCTCACCCAAGAAAACACATCAGTATTACATCTTTGAAAAGCAGCACTGACAACAGTTTTACTTTAATAATTATACTCAGGAGTGTAGCATTATTCTCTCACAAGTGAATAAACCATACTAGAATCATGAAATTCCTAAAAATATTTTTTTATTTAGTTAAATGAAGGATGACTAATGAAATAACTATATTTTACAAACTTAATGGAAAATTTCTCTAACACTAGAACAGTGCTTCTTTAATTAACATCATTTTTTGCCTAAACATACTTGGAAAAATCAATGACGTTTTCCCAGAAATAATGTTTAAAGGCTAACTTCAGGGAAGTGTTTTTGAAAGATCCTTAAATCAGTGGGGAGTTAGCCAAATATTAGCCCAGGAAAATACAGTGCTGTGTTAAGGCATTCAGGGATCTGTAATGAAAAGTTTAAATGAGATTTAGTTAATGATGTAAATCACCAGTTTCAGTGAGCCTTGGCTTTGCAACACTTTGGCTTTAAGTCAGAAAGGCTGCCCCAAGAACCTGAAAAAAAAAAAAATTCTTTCTTCCCTTCCCTAGTGATCCTCTCATTTCTAAAACAGCCTTGAGAATCTGTCATTACTTCCCCTTTGAAACCATTCTACCCTAGAGGCACTGCATTGAAAAACTCAATTTAGCAGTCCTACAGAAACAGTTTGGAGGACTCCACTTAAACACTAAACAGAGAAGGAAGTTAGGTAAGGGAGGGACAGATTATCACTCAGATTAAGGCTGAAGAGGGAAATGGTTTCCTCCTTGCAAAATCTATTTTATCTATCTTTTTCCTTTTTTTCTCCCCCAACGTTCCAGGTTGAAAAAGCCCAAATAAGGGTGATTTTTTTTTTTTTTTACCTCCAAAACAGGAAAAATTTAATATAATGCAAAACATTGCTAGTATGGCACCAGTCTCTTGCAACAAAACATACTGAGGCACGTAACACAAATTTCTTACAAGAATGCTGCAATCCTAGTTGACAGTTTCCTAAGCATTAAAAGACAGACAGGGGAGGAGGAGGAACGTGGAAGGCAGACTACTGTGATGAGAGCACTAAGCATCTAACAAGCAGATCAACAACAAGATCATATTTTTAAATATATCTTAGGGTAGATCAATATTTAGAAGAGATGAATATTGCTTCACTGACTTTACATTTCAGAGTTATCAAAACACCTAAAAACAATAAAGAATTGCTCTTGTGTGAAGCAAAAGTGGAAGCAACAATAATCCTCTACAGAGAAGCGCTGATCTTTCACTGGCATTTGACACATCGCTGTGGTACTGCTACCCCAGTCCCAATACCTATTGCTGGACAAGGGAATGTATTTGACTCTGATACTGCCTCTGGAGGTATGGGATTTGTGCTGGGGTTTGAGTTTAGTTCCAGCTTTGGGGTATGTTTGTTTTACTCTCCACAATCAGTAGAATCTGGCAAAAAACATACCATAAACCAGTTCAACCAGTTTCTCTTTATTTGAAACAGCACATTTCATGAGAAAATTCCTTCCACAGATTGGGTAGTTGGGCATTTAGATCCACATTCAATTATTATGACCTACAGCAGCGACATTAACAAACCTCAGAGAAGCAGAGCATAAAGTAAAGCTAGACAATGGACTTCAGCTTTAACTGTGCAATTTCAGACCAAGTTTCCTATGTAAGGAGTAAAAATTCCTCAGGCAGCTCACAAAGAATATTGTGTGAAATTCTAACATGCACTGTTTTGAAATAGACACAAGAGCATTGCACACTGGAGCTAATTTCTGTGTCAGTTTTCCTTCTAAGATTAGTAACATTTTGAATAGCTGAAGCACCAACTCTATGCATATACATGGCCATACACATCCAGCTTCCCTGAGCTTTCAGTAATATGAAGTTGCTGCAGACACTGCAGCTTCTCATCAAATTTACCAGATTTAAGTTACTCCATAAGTCTGTTTTTCTCTAATTAAAGGGCTCAAGCATTTTCTGATGGATTTTTTTTTTCATTCCAGTGAGTCTCCCAATGGTGTGCAAATTTACATAGCACAAACACATACAGAAGTTCAACTATCAGTCTGGATTTCCTTCTTTTCCTTTGCACAGGAAAAAAAAAAATCCTGTTTTCCTTGCCTTCAGGTAATTTTGGTTCCTTTACTAATCACTGAGTGATGAATTTAATAATAAAAACATCAAGATTCATCACTGTCACATGCTTGCACTTGCTAAAGAGGCCACTTCTGAGGAAAGAGATTCAATTGAGACTGTTTTGCAACCTTTGTGAAAAAATCCCAAACAAAACCAAAACCCGCAAAAATCCACATTTTGTTGAAAGTTTTGCAAAAATTGACTTAACACTTTCACAGTATCAACAGGTCTCCACTGTGATCAGTTTAAGATCAAAATTCAAGACAAAAGAGAAAGCAAATTGTTAATATGGACTATGGTAGTTTATTTCAAAGCATCACACAGCTA
Source organism: Indicator indicator (assembly GCF_027791375.1). NCBI lineage: Eukaryota > Metazoa > Chordata > Aves > Piciformes > Indicatoridae > Indicator > Indicator indicator. The sequence continues at coordinate 27,885,557 of NC_072010.1, read as the reverse complement.
ACTGCAGCATCCAATATACTACAACACCTTCTTGTTCCAAGTATGACAGAATTGTGAGGGCTCATCCACTTAATAGCAGATTGTCCTGAGGATGAATCCCTAAACATACCAAATAAAATTATTTTCTACCGTTAAATATATTTGTGATAATAGCTGAATTGTGTTCCATTTATTTCACTTTTTAAAAATTACTCTTATGAAACATGCCATTTAAAGACAGAAAAGTGCTACATCCATACATATGTAGGTAATTGATGATGACAATAAGACTCTCAGAACTTAAAACCTCAACCAGTTCTTTCTGCAGTTTTCTCCCTTATTCAGTATGTAAACAAGTTTGTGCCACTACCATATTTCATGCTTTTGTATCCTAGGTCAAGATTTGGTATGCAGCATGGCACTCACCTTACTCCCACTGTGAGAAATTGTGCAGGCAAGGAGTTGGCAGAGTGCTGATTTGTCAATTTTTCCCTAACTAACCCACCTAGTCTGCTCTTGCCCTGATTTGCTTTCCATACATTTTAGACACATGTAAGAGGATAGATGACGTTCCATATCCCCAACAGAATTCACACTGGAGCAGTTTTGTGATTCCTTGTACTTGACCTCTAGGCAATTTCCTGAGATAACAGACTCAGGGCTCCATCAGACTATGACCATCTAAGAGAGCAACAGAAGAGCTTCTGCATATCCTAGCATAAGCCACCATATGATGAATGGGACAGATCAGCCATCGAAAGATGGAGCCAGAGAAAGTCATGATTTTCTTCTATTTGCTGGTCACAGACCATGAGCACGTATTCCAAGAAACATAGTAAAGTATTTCCAGGCAACAGGAGGCATGGGCCAAAACCAGCTTTCTAATTCCTGGTATTTGAAGAACGCATGGACTGGTATTGTAGGTTCCCATCACTGAGGCATATTCAAAACAACATTAGTTGAATCATATGAACACATATACATTTACTGAGTCACATCTCAAAACATCTCTTGATTTCAACTGGATCACTTATGGGCTAGGGCACAATTCCGCTTAAGTGAAGTTCCATTTGTTTCATTTTACAGCATTAAGTGCCGTGTGGTAGCCATCACAGACCCGTTACTACTGCAAAATTCCTGATACAAGAGGCAGAAGTATGATGTCGGCCATTCTGCTGTGGATATTGGTAGTCTGTGCTGCATCTTTCACTTAGAACGTATGTGTAGTCTCTCAGAGTGATCTGGTTTAAAATTAAAACCTCTAAAACAATAGTCTTGGTACCACAAAGATGCTGTCAAAATATACCTGAGCTGCAAAACACTGCCTTTGATGTCTTTCTGAAGAGAGCAGACACATAGCTAGATTCAATTGCTGGATTTTTCACCCATTACAGGATCTAAAGACACTGCTAATAAATTTGAGTTATTTCAAACAGACAGATAGAAACATTTTGATCACTACTTCATCCCTTTTAAATGCAGTTCTTCCAGCTTCAGTCTAGCAGAGAATTAGAGATACTCTGAAATGCAACACAGATCACTTTCCAGCATCAACAAACAGCCCCAAGAAAGCAAAGGCTGTCTTACCACCTAGCTAAGTAGTCTGCAAGACGATAACATCAAAAGTTCCAAAGGCACTAAAAAATCAGTAAGCACCTTGTTATCATGATGATTCTTTGTCTTATGAAAAATAGAATGCTGTTATAATTGACAGGCTTAACAGCTCTGCCAAGTAAGAGCAGATGTGTCAGGTAAGCTTTCCAATGAAATAAAAATTCTTGGTATAGAGTCAGAACACATTAAATGCAATTTGCTTTAACTACACTTTTGCCACTAGAAAGTGTCCAAATATCATGAAAAGAAGTCTCACAAATGTTGGTTTCTCAAGCAACAACTCAGTTTTAAGAAATCATATTAATCAGTTTGCTGAGAGCAAACTTTCTTCGTCTTTAATTACTCCCATGATATGAAACCTTGAAATATCTCAGGACTGAGAATTTGTTCACCTATGAGATGAACAACTTCTAACTTGAAAACCATGAACAATGTCACCCTTTGGTGACACCTGTCCTAAGAAAATGGTGGTATTAATAAGAAAATATAGCATCTTATGTTCCATTATCTTAGCTTTAAATTTCTCTGATCTAAATCTTAGTTAAAAGAAAACATTTTGAGAAAATAAGTCAAGTGCTACAAATTCTTATCTCACTACTTGTTCTCTGATGCAGGAAAAATTTGCTAAGACATTTTCAAAAGTCTTTAGAGGTGCTGTCTCTTCTGTTCTTGTCCAGAACAATGAATAGGAGAACATGCTTTAATATCCCACTCCCAGCATTGATAGATGGTGATAAAACTGTTCAATCTGCGACAGACAGGACAAATCCCTATTCACTGATCTTAATACCACTAATTGGCTGTGCTTCTTGTGAGGCAGTAACACAAGCCAAGTACAGGAGGTGAAAATAAGCTAACTTGAAACATTTTTTTCTAAGAAGTGTATTATTAAATCAGCCAGTAAAATTCATTGCCAATTACTCACAGAGCTATATATCATATATTAAAATAGGTATTAGAAGTAACATAATCTAGCCACCTGTTACCACAGAGGAATAGCTACATTTAGGAATACCCACATTAAGTATAGACTTTGGATGTGAAACAAGAAGTCTGTTTACGTGTTTTGTTTACTTCTTAAGCTGTTCTTTGCTCTACACAAAAAAAACCTAAAACCCAAACCCCAAAATTTTTTTCCCTCAAGTGAATATATCCCACTATAGTCAATTTGATTTTATTATTTTCTTTTGCATCCTTCACAATCCTGCAAAATATTAACAGTCAGAAGAATTCAAGTCAGTCACAAGACAAAGACCTTTGACAAGCCATTGAGGATTCTGTAATGTTACGCCAGATAGAATCAGAACTCAAATGCTATGCAACATGTACATAAGAGACAATGAGTTCAAGTGAATACGGATGGAACCTTTAAAGAGGTAGGCAACCATAACTGCAAATCAAAATTTAGAAAGTTGCTCAAGATAAAAAGCTTATCAGAATTTACATGTAAAGAGGCTGGACAGAGAATACAAAGTTAAAATTACAGAAAACCCAAGTATCTGAGTAAATGTCAAGAATTTCACTTTCTTGCTAGAGTAGTTTGAGTGCTTTTTCATTAGATGTCATTACCCTTTCATTGACACATCTCTTTGTAATCACCAGAAATAGTCTACAATATGGGAAAGTCGTAACCAAAATCATATTCCAGGAGATAACATGGACTTCCCTCAATTACATTCATTGTTCTCAAACTTCTAAAGTATACTTAGACTTTTCTCTTTCAAAAACCAACAAAAGCACAGATTTTATGGGTACTCACCGCCATCTTCAACCATGAAATGGAAAATGTCACTGGTGGCATTGTCACCCCCTCGTAATACATAGCATATCTTCATATCATCAATATCAGCTGGAAAGAGACAGGAAAAAATAGATTTTATTTTAAATGCTGAAGGTAGGAAACTGTTATAGGAAAACTTGACATGTATTAAATAGTTTGGTCTCCAAAGAGAGAGGTCAAGGTCCCTCAGCAGAATTCATGAATTTCAGTATTAACAGTGCTGAGGTTTTACAGATACCATTCCCCCTCCCTTTACTTATCCCTCCTCAGTGCCCTCTTTCCTTTAAGATGTATCTACAAAAAGAACTGAAAGGAAATGTAAAAACACGAACTCAATAGTCAGAACTATTTCATATTTCCAGTGGTGCATTTTCTTAAACAGATTTGTATCTTCACTAAGATACTGATTCTCTCACTCTTCACTCTGAGAAGTACTGTAGAGGTCACAGAAAATCCGTGGCTGAAATGGAATCAAAACTCAGGGTATTTTCTATTTTAAGTTCTACCCTTCATCCAAGAGGAAAGACAAATTAGTCCACACAACCCACTCTAGAAACAGATTACTTCTGGCACATGGCTTACCTCTAAGACAGGATATGTCTACACATTTTAAACTAGAGAGATCTCATTCTTTCTAGGTCCCCTCTCCATCAGATCATCCTTCCTACCAGCATTTTTTCAAAGGTAATGGCATATAACCTACAAGAACTGCTATAAACAGTGCTAAAGCACTTAGTGATTGATTAAGAATGTAAACAGATGCAATTAGACAGGCAAGACATCAATAAGAAAAAAATCAATGAACAGTTTTGAATCATCAATTGTAATAAAGTATGGAAAGGTGAACAAATATTTAATAATATTGTGCTTTCTCCTCTCCTTGAGCAATGATGAGAAACATGTAATACATAAAAAATAATTTTTGTCAGTCTCTTTGAATGGCTGCTGTTGGCAAAAATCCACATCTGGTACTTTTTTATAAGAAAAAGTGTTAGAAATTAATAGAAATTAATAGCATTCAAGTAAAGCTCAAGAGCCACCCAAGTTCTCCCCCTCATTTGAGTGCACATGCAAGTGCCTGTGTTAGAGCTCCTCGCAAAATTCTCAGTTCCAAAGAATCTGAGGACATCTTCTAGAGCAAACAAGAGTATTATCAGCAAATATAAATCATCAAAGAATCTCTTCCATAAATATTTGAAAGTTAAAGATCATAAATTCATGTGGTTGGAAAGAGGAAATAAATACCTCTATATGCCAGTGGAGTAAATAAATTTTTCATAGTGCAAACAGTTGCAGAAGTACTCAGCTCCGCCCATGTGGGTAGCCTTATTAAAATCCATGAGTCCAACATATATGTAAAGATAACAGCTGAGCCAGTGTTTGCAGGACTGGGACAACTCATTAGAAAAAGCCACTTGTCATCTAAATATCTTAATTTTGTCAAAAGAATTGCAAAGGAATGACCTGTTTTCTATTAAGAACATGTTCAGAGCACTTGAGCAATTCTATGATTTCTTTCCAGAGCTGATTAGGTTATGTTAGTTATACTAAAACTTGTCTAGTTGTAAGCATAACTCATTACTGTGTAACTACAGTGCCTGGTAATATTAATGTGATATTGGAATTCTCTAACATAATTTTCCATTTACAAAAAAAAAAAAAACAAAACATTATTCCTGCTAGGTTAGGGCACTGATTTCCCATTTAAAATTATGTAAAAGTGATGTGGTTTTTAAAGGTTACATGTATTAATTATTCTTAAACATACATTAATTGTTCTTTAAGAAACAAATGCAGTTCACAACATAAGTCGCTCATCTCTCTGAAAACAATTGCCTGAAAGAGAAGATAAAAAAGCACTGCTGAACAAAATCAATGCTTCCAAAGCGCTGTCTATTTGGCTGGAGTAGTAGCCATGTAGGTATCATTGGCCTCAGGAGGCTACATGGAGTGCAGATATCAACCAGGCATATCAACCAAGCTATATTATTGTCACAATAGATCCTTACTCTCCACTATTCCTTTTGCTACTTCCTAACTTCTTGACACACCTGCAGAGCTGTGGGATGTGACCTGGCCCTTACTCACAAACTTTCCCACATGGGACTGGGTACTCCCAAAACAGTGCTCAGCAGTCTGACACACTTGGTCACTCAAAACATTATCAGCTACCTACTTGTTATAAACAACTAAACTTCTTTAAACGTGAAAGGCTTGGTAGTTCCTTAATAGACTTCTCCCACTTTTAAATTATCTAATCTTAATGAGTTATCTGCTATGAACAAATTCCAGTCCTGACTTGCAGAGGCAAGTACAATATGATTATCCATATACAATATACTTCTATGTATTTCTGTCCTACCATAGGACTAGACTAGAAATTATCTGATGGCAAGTGGTGTTTTTTAAAACTTTCTCTGCATTTGCTATCACCAAATTGTAATTATAAAGCACAAAGAAATAATAATGAGTTAAAAGTGCTCGTTTTACTTGTAAAAGGAATTAACAGAATGTCCCCAATTAAACTTAGGAACTGCTCAATGAATTTCATTTTGTTACTTCATTTGCCTGTGTGTTTCTCAGATTATCTTAACAATTAAATACAAAAGAATAAAAAGCACTAACTATTTGCAGTATTTAGGTACTTTTTTTCAAGAAGTTAATTCTTTCACATTCCAATACCCTCTTTAAGCAATCACAGTTAACCCTATGAGACTCACAAGCAAAAGATTACCCACTGTACTTGTGGCAAAAGTATTTGCTGTATACTAATTAGAAGCCCTGCACCAATTCATAGAATGATAGAATCATAGAATGGGAGGGGTTGTGAGGGACATCCAGAGATCATTGAGATGATCAATCCTGCCAAAGCCTCAGGCAGGTCACACAGGAACATGTCTAGATGGGTCTTGAGAGTCTCTAGAGAAGGAGAGTCCACAATCTCTTTGGCCAGCCTGTTCCAGTGCCATGTCACCCTCACAGTAAAGGAGTTTTACCTCGTGTTGAGGTGGAACTTCCTGCGTTCCAGCAGTTTGCATCTGTTGCCCCTCTTCCTATAACAGGGCACAAGTGAAGAGAGACTGGCCCCTTCTTATTGACACTCATGCTTCAGACATTTGTAAACATTAAGAAGATCCCCTCTCAGTCTTCTCTTTTTCACACTAAACAGCCCCAGTCTTTCAGCTTTTCCTCATAGGACAGATATTCCTGTCCCTTAATCAGCCTGGTAGCCCTTCATTGGACTCTCTCTAGTATATCTCTGTCCCTCTTGAACTGGGGAGCCCAGAAATATGGCTTCACCAGAGCAAAGCAGAGGGAGAGAAGAACCTCCCTTGACCTGCTGGCTGAACTCTTCTTAATGCATCCCAGGATACCACTGGCCTTCTTGGCCAAAAGGGCATACTGCTGTCCCATGGATAACTTACTGTCCACCAGGACTCCAAGATCCTTCTCCATGGAGCTGCTTTCCAGCAGGTAAAGCCCTAACCTGTACTGGTGCAAGGTATTGCTCCTCTCCAGGACTTTACACTTACTCTTGTTGACCCTCATTAGGTTCCCCTTTGCCCAGTTCTCTCATCTGTCCAGATCTTGCTGAATGGCCACACAGCCTTCTGGTGTGTCAGCCAATCCTTCCAGTTTCATATCTCAGCAAGCTTGCTGAGGGTACACTCTACCCCCTCATCCAGGTTGTTGATGAAGATGTTGAGTAAGAGTGGATTCAGTACTGACCCCTGGAGAACATCGCCACTTACAGGTCTCCAGCTGGACTCTATACCATTGATCACAACCCTCTGAGCTCTATTGTTTAGTCAGTTTTTGTTTTATATCACAATACACTCTTCCAACCCATACTTCCTGAGCTTACCTACGAGGATTTTATGGGAGACAGTGTCAAAATCCACTACTCTGGATTTGACAGTGCTTTGTACAGTAACTGTAGTGGCCTGCAAGGTAAGAAACAACAGTGAACTACACACAGTTTTGAGTATGAAGCTCGGTCTACATGAGACTTCTGTGTATCACATTACTTTTCAAAACTGTAGCTTTCTAGGTTCAATCATGAATTTTTGTTTCCCTGCCACCCACAACTTCTTCCATAGCCAAAGCTGCAAAAGACATGAGGGCATCTGAGGAAAATGGCCATGCCCTTTCATCCATAACTTTCACTCCCAGTTAGTTCTCTTTTTCCTGTCCTCAGCAGATGCATTATCTTCTAAGTGAGCTTGATGATTTCGTCCATTTATGCAGCCTTTTTGACACCTCTTCTCACTTAAGTGCTTGGCCCTGCATTCATAAGATATTTTTATGTTTGCTTCATAAACCACAAACCATTGTAAAAAGCTTTCAGGAAGCTCAGAAAAGAGATACCACAGAAATAACACAGGTGCTCAGGAGGTGTTTGCTTATAGAGGTCAAAGCATGAAATTATTGCAGAAATGTCTATTTCTTAAAAACACTCTTCAGCTCAACACAAATTAGAACGCTTGTGCCTATACTGTCAGGGAACTCATGAAGTTATATCACTTTCTGGGGATTCTCACTAGCTTTAAACCCAAATTTTTCCTAAGGAATACTGCTTACATGCTTATCACACAGCTCAGGCAGCCCTAGGATATTGAGGAAGCCTGCATGAAGACCAGTGAACATGGCACATGTCAAACTGCCCACTGAGAGACAAGTAATAAATTAATTTTTGTCATTGGACAAATGTACACCTGGCCCACATGGCATAAAAGAGAACTGAGTATGTACCTAAGCTCAGTGCCCCCGCCCCCCTGCCCTCAAAACAGTGGAATATCACTGTGCTATGGCAGTGGTCGCCTTCCAAGGAACATACACTCAATAATTCTACATTCTTTAATATATGAAGAAAAAAATTATAATCTGTTTATTTGGTCACTCCCATTCTCTTCTGTTTCTCACTTATTTTCACAACAGTACTCTTAATACTACTCGCAGTTGACTACTGAAGCCTTACAAAGCTTAGACGTTCAGTCCATTGTCATCCTTGTTTTTACACCGAGACTGAAAAACTTAAGGCACCCCAGACATTAGAAAGTTCACCAGGCCCTTTTGCAAGACCTTGTATATCTGATGAGAACATCACTACAACCAAGACTGTAACAAAGGTTACAGTATGAGCTCTGTGAAACAGAATACAGCCTACTATGAGCTGATCTCCAGCCTTACCACCTACACAGCTCAGCTTGCCTGAGCCCTTATAACTTGGAGTCTCCATGCTGTTGTGCTGTCTGCTCACGCCACAGCTGTAGGAGGTTCCAAGAAACCACATTTCATTGTTAATTAGCCTGCTATTAACTCATTGCAAAGTAACACAGAAAATTCTCTGGAGCATATCTAATGCTCCCCCTTTAATTAATTTACTTCACAGCCTAGCATTGAGGCTTTATTTCAGAACACATGGCACATGTGGTTTTCATCCTATTTATACAATCTAGTATTTTAGTTCCATATAAAGAGTAAGTACCACTGACATAATTTAAAAACATTTACATTACTTTTTAATTTACCACAAACACTTTGTGGTTAAGGTTTGTGTAATTAAAGCAACAAATGCACTCACAATTTATTATTTCCCTATGTTTGGGAAATTACTTTACTTTTACGTGTAAATATGTTGAGACTATATAGCTAACTGATACCTTAGATGAAGTATGACCATTAGTTAATAATAGCTAGGCCATTCCTGTAGCATTTTCTAAACAAAACTGTTTAAAGAAGGCACTCAGCTTCTAAAGATCTGGAACCATATGCAGCCTAATTCTGCTACACAAATTTCTATCACTGATAAAAAGTCCAAATTGCAGTAACTTGGACTGTAAACTCTCCAAAGCACAGACACTCCTTCATTCTTTGCTTATCCAGTAGACCCCCTTTCCTATTTAAAGCTGTCACAGATGCAATACATTAACAAACTGAAATGAAAAATAATAAAGTAATTATAAATAAGACCACTATTAAAGAGTTTAGCATGAAAAAGTGTGTTCTCAGTGATCTAAATAAAGCATGGAGTATTGTAATACCTTGGGTAAACTGGCTGATGCTATGGTTGCCTTTCCCCAGGTGGATCAGGAAGCCATGGCGTGGACCCTCCATGATTCTGATTTTAAGAGTAACATGTAAACTGTCTCTGTCTTCCACTTTGAGCACCTTGTTGGTAATCAGAAACCCAATGTGACCTGTGGCCAGAATACGGAGTGTCTGAGCACCTTTGTTTATTACAATTTGAGGTACGCTGTTGTCCACAGCCATGATTCGAATCTTCATAGTCTGAGGCTTCCTCGTTTCAAACACAGTGTTGGGGAAGACATAGAAGTCAGTATGAGTGCCATCCGTAACAGTGAAAGAGAAGCTATCCTCAACTGATTCTGTGCCATCGTGTCTGTAGCTGATTAGATTTTCATTTAGATCTTTTTTAGTGAAGGTAGTGACTGGTTTGGAGTTATTGAACATGATCTGACCATGAACCGGTATTTGGGTGATGATAAATTTTAGCAATGTGTCAGGTGTATCTCTGTCTTCTGCAGTCAGTTCAAACGGGGTTATTAGTTTATATTCATTTTCACTCACCACCAGGTTATGGATTGTGACAACAGGTTTCTTATTGTCCACATCACTGATAGAAATTCTGAAAGTACGAAATACAGGGTTATAGCCATCGGTCACTTCAAACTCGAAACTATCCATTTTCACCTCATCTTCTGAAGTGTGAATGTAATAGACTTTATTGCCTGCTAAAAGGAGCTGAGTAAAAGTGGAAATGGGTACCCCAGGCTGATCTGTGCATTCAAGATGACCGCGAACAGGTGCTCTAGTAATAGTGAAAACTAAGTTCTCATCTGGACTATTCAGGTCACTGGTACTAAGTAAATCAGTAGTAAGGGTCACCTTCCCTCCTTCTTTCAAAGAAACTCCTTTGCTGATTACATCTGGGAAGACGATATCGGTGCTACCTATTGTCACATAAAAGTAGCGATCAATCAGAGGATTGATTCCATCTGTCACATCAAACTTGATAAGATCACGAACTCCTTCCTGGCCAAAATGCACATAGCGAATTAAGTTTCTATCCACTTCATCTTGGGTGAAGTTCATCCCCAGGGTGATATTCTCAACTCCACCTGAAGGCTTTATTCTCTGTAAAAGGCCTTGTCTTGGCCCATATCTTATAATGTATGTCAAGGTTTTATCTTCAGAATCCAGGTCAGTAGCCTTCAATATTCTGTTATGAATAGTTCTAGTTTCCCCTATTTCAATCTCCAAACCATCATTGATAGCCATTCTGGGTGTCTCATCATCTACAGGAATAACTATGATGAATACCATTTTCCTAATGGTATGTTTACCATCTGTGACTTTCACTTCAAAACTGTCCTCCTTTGTCTCAGAGTCATCATGTTCGTAGAGTATGTTAGAGCTCTCGGTTATCTGATCCAAGGTGAAGCTCTCCACTAGGACAGTTCCGTTGACCAGCTGGTTCACAATGTGGCCATGCCTGGGAAGCCTGGTGATTGTAAACATTAACTCATCAGCAGGTATGTCTGCATCAACTGCATTGAGGATAGGGGTATCAATAACCAAGCTCATGCCTTCCATCACAATAAACTCTCGCACAAAAATTTCAGGCTCTTCATCATTGATTGGCATAATGACAACGGGGAAAAAATGTCTCTGGGAAAAGTTAATGCCATCAGAACAGCGGAAAGCAAATCTGTCTTCAACAGGTTCTACACCCTTATGTATACTTTGAACATAAAAAATATGCCGTTGACGGAGGTCTTTCAAGGTAAAAGCACTTATAGCTATACCTGCTCTGGATTTTTCAGATCCCGGGGCCGGAGAGATGTTCTCTACATACCCAGAGGTGGGCTGAGCAACAATGGTGCAGAGTATATCATCACTAGGAGTATCTACATCTTCAGCCCTGAGGTTAGCAGGAGTAATGAGCTGTTTGTCACCTTCCATTACCATAAACTGCTCCCCCACAAAAATCTGAGGAGCTTGACTGTCAACAGGAAGAATGGTCACCAAAACAGAAACTCCTTGAACAACATTGCCCCTGATGCTCCACTCTTCAGAGAGGTCAGACAAAGTAAGGTTGAAGGTATCTTCTTTGGGCAAAAGGCCTATTTCACCACCTGTATGAGCATATACCACAGCACCATCCAGCAGATCTCTCTGGGAAAATCTCTCTGCAGGCACCCCTTGGACCAGGATGCTTCCATGCTGAGGAGGATCCTCTACAATAAAGGTCAACATTAAGTCATCTGTATCCTCATCTGTGCCTTGAATGACATTAGCTGTGATTTCAGCAACACCATTCTCCAGCACATCCAGGTAGGAACCAAGAGTGCCCGGAGGCAGCCGTAGACTAGGAACCTCATCATCAACTGGGTGCACGTTCATTTTCAGTGTGATGGGCACAAAATGAACGCCATCACTCACATCAAGCCTGCAGACATCACTGTTGGCCTCTGCCCCACTGTGCACATACACCACCCTCCCTTGTCTGATATCCTCCAGGCCAAAGACACCTCCTGGAATCAAACTGTACCCAGAAAGCTGCAACTGGCCATACCGAGGAGCCTGGGTAAGGATAAATCTCAGGCGGGCAAGTTCAGTGTCTGTGTCACTGGCATCTAGCTCAGTTGATCTAAGGACGTGGCTGCCTCCTTCAGGCAAAGTAAAGCCAGTATTAGTGATTTCAGGAGGCTGGTTATCCACAGGCTGCAGGTATATGGTGAAAGTCCCTTTGGCTGCATTGCCAGCTGCATCTTGCACTTGATACTGAAACTGAATCAAATGAGGGGCCACCCCCAGTTCTTCCTGCGGGGGACGGTACGAGATCTTGTGATGATTGATCTGGGCTTGGGTGAAGTGGGTAACTTCCACAGAGTGATCCTCAGTCAGCACAAGGGATCCAAGGCGGGCTCCATATATATCTGGAGGGTGATTAGTGTCAGTGTCAGTGGGGGGCTGAGTTATTGTGTAGTGGAGTTCACGGTCCCCTGAATCCTGATCTGTGTAACACAAGTGCTTCCTCCGCAGTGGGGTTACCTGCTGTTCTGCAACGATTAAGTGTAGGCTGCTGCTACTATGCAGCTCTGGGGCTAATCTGTCCACAGGATGTACCCGGATCACAAAAGTTTGTGGCCCGGAGCGGTTGGGTGGGTCATTGTCATCCTGGACTCTGAAGACAAACTGGTCCAACACAACCCCTGGACCAGGGCTGTGAGGCCCAAAGTGGTGGTAATAGAGACGCCCTTCCACAATGTCCTGCTGCAGCCACTCTCTCACTGGCTTTTCATAAATCAGGGAGCTCCCAGCTAAACCTGGCACTCTCCTCCAAGAAAAGCCCTCATCTTCTTCCTCTTCCCAGCCAGGAGGTGGTTGTGCTTGACGGAGGAGGAGCTGCCCAGCTGTGGGGCCAGACTGCACTGTGAAGAGCAAGATAGCATCCTGTGAGTCAATGTCAGTGGCACTAAGAGCACGGGTGGTGATGGGCACTGTTTCACCCTCAGCCATGGCCAGCCCTGTGTTAGCATTGAGTAGAGGTGGTTGGTCATCAGTGGGCACCAGGGTAATGGGGAAAAGGAACTCGACAGTGTGGCGAGAGCCACCATCTTCCAGCCGCAGCACGAGGTTGTCACTGAGTGGAGACTCACTGCCATCATGCTGATAAATGACCCGGCCTGCTGCCAGCTCAGCCACCGTGAAGTGTTTACGAGGGGCAGCAGGTGCTGAAGTGTCCTCCAGTAGAGTGAGGTGGCCATGTCTCAGCCCTGCCACCACACTCACCCGCACCTGCTCAAGGTCATCCTCATCACTGATCACTAAGTTAGGACTGGGACCAGGGCCTGAGAGAGGCCGTGACTGCCCCTCATAAAGCACAAGGCCAGTGTTGCGGGTCACCACAGGGGCCAGAGTGTTCATGGGCTTCACCACAATGACAAAGGCAAAGGGCTCTGAGGCAGCACCTTCTGGGTCCAACACTTCCAGCTCAAGCTCAAAGAGACGTTCCCGATCGGAGTCCTCCATGGGTGGCTGGTAGGCGATGCGCAGTTCCCTCACATCTCGTTGGCTGAAGGAGGAGACAGGCAAGCTCCGGTCATCTGTGCTGACCATGTGGCCCTGGCCTGGGCCAAAAGGAGAGGTGATGTTGAAGAGCAGCAGGTCTGGTGGTGACTCAACATCCTCAGCTGCCAGCATGTCAGGGGTAAGAGCAGTGAGGACAAACTGGTCCACCTCCATCATGAGCATGGCCATGAAGCTGGGTTTAGGGGCCACATTCTCAGTCCCTGCCCGGATCCGCACCAGCACCTGGAAGTACTCACGCTTCAGCAGTGCCCCACTGCCCACTGCCTCCCGCAGCTCGGCCACCAGCGGCACTAGGTCACGGTTGGGAGAGCCTCCGGCTGCTGTGTGCCTGTAGCGCAGCCCCAGGCGCAGAAACTCCTCGCAGTCCCACATCGAACTGGGCACCGGGCCGCTCCCCGCCGCCTCACCAGCGGCTGCCGCCACCGCCACCGCCGCCGCCGGGGGGTAGTTGAGGATCTCTCCGTAGCGGGGCAACCCGGCCAGCAGCGGCAGCAGGCCCACCCGGCAGCGCTGCCTGCTCGGCTCGAAGGCGAACTCCAGGCTGCGGGCATCCAGTGGATTGCTGGTGCCCCGCAGGCGCTCCACCGTGAGGGGCAGGTTGCGGGTGACGATCTCCAGCTGGGTGAAGAGCACCTCCACCTCCAGCACCAGGGGCAGCACCATGGCGCGGCTCGGCGAGTCGTACCGTAGCTGCAGGCGGACCCGGTCCCGCGCGGGGCTGCGGCCGCCCAGGTGTGAGTACTGCACCTCGCGGGCCCCGAAGTCGCAGGGGAAGCGCCTGGGGCTCAGGCGGCCCGGGCGCAGCCACAGCGGGTCCTCGTCCAGCACGGTGAGGTGGCACCGGTCCCCCGGCTGCACCTGCAGCACCAAGTCCCGCGTGGGGTCCAGCCAGGCGGAGCGGCCCAGGGGCACTCGCAGCCCGCGGTTCGCCACCACGACAGGGGCCGCCTCCGGTGCCCACGGTGAGGAGATCGCGGCGCTGCCTGGCGGTGGTTCCGGCGCCCCTATCCAGACACAGCCGGCCAGCAGTAGCAAGCCAGCCAGCATCCGCCGTGGTACGCCGGAGAGATCCTGCATGGTCCTTGCCGGCGGAGCGAGCACTGGGAATCCTTGGCAACGGCGTCTGCACGTTTCAGGGACCGAGTGACGACTCCCCTCCTGCCGCCGGAGCGGCCCCTCAGAACCCTCTCACCCCACGTACACGCCGCGCTCTGAGGGTAGCGCGCCCGCTCGGGAGGGGAGATACGAAACTCCGCCCTGCGCCTCCGAGAGGCCAATGAGAACCCACGGGGGACGAGGCTGTTCTGGCACGATTGGACAGAGCAGTTTGCCAATCTTGCAAACTACGGTGGGGACAGCCTCTCCTTCCCGCCTCCTCAACAGGTTCTTCAGGAGAAGGAGAGAAAGCTGCGGGCCAGGTTCCAGAGGGAACGGGAAGAAGCGGAAGGCAAGGGGGGTCATGGATCACCCTGACGGTGCAACTCTCCTTGCCGGCAGCCACCGCGGGAAAAGTGTCAGGGACCTCCCGGAGTCCTCATGCCGGGGGAAGGGCGGTACTGCTTTGCCCACAGCGGAGGAGTGCACTTCTGTGGCCCCGGGAGGCAGCGGGAGCGCACCGCCGCTCCCCTCCTTCTCTGGGCTAAGCGTCCGCGTTCTCGCCTTAAATCCTAGCTCCTTGGGGCACAGCTAGAGCGGGGTTGTGACTGAGTTGCTGCTGGGGAGGGATGGAGGTTGCCTTTCCTTTCCATTCAGGATAGGGGGCGACAGGTGAGCGCGGGGCGGCAGCAGCCCTGCTCGGTTCCTGTCGGCTGCAGGAGAGCTGCTGCACGGTAGCCGAGCCAGGTTAACCGGGGATGCGGTGGAGAGAAAGGTGCCTGGAGGGAAACCAGGGCTGGTCAGGCGAGGAGAATCGTGGGGGCGGCGTGCGCCTCGGGGTGTCGGTGTGGAGACCTGCCGGCCGGCACCGCCTGCCTTCGCGCTAGGACGAAAACGGACAAGTATCTCCGGGGCAAGCCGCATTAGTTAATACCCAGTTTCATTCCTCAGAGGTGACTAGTCACAGCAGTAGGTGAATAAAAAGCTTTATGGCATTTCTGCCATCTTGTGTCTGAAGTTAAAAGTATATTAATAAGAGCCTGAGCTTGCTGGAGTTACTTTCCTTTTAAAATTCCTTGTAGCAGTCTCAGACTTTTTATTCGTTTGTTCTCACAGCTGCTAAAATTCTTACTTGTTAATGACACTGATCCACAGTCAGTTTTCCAAAACATTTCTAAGAATAGAAAAGCGAAAATTTGCTAAGGAGGGGCAGATTCAAGGACGACTCAAGGCTTTTGGGAAACGACTGTGTAAATTTGTGATGCCTTCTTTTAAAATAATCTTTTGGTGGCAGAGCTACATTAACACATGTGACCTTATTCTCTGTATGGAAAACATGATTGTGGAATATCAGGTGTGGGTACAGTCAGCCACGTATACATATACATATACATATACATTCCAACATTCATCTTGGTTTGGGGTGGGAAGATGCCAGTGGACTCTTGTTCTAGAACACTGGATTAGTAGTTTCTGAGACATTTTTATATTCTATTGTTGACATGCCTGTGGAAAACTGCAGGAAGCTACTCTCTTAAGTCTGATGAATTCTGGACTGGGATGCTGCTGCAGGAGGTTGTAATTCTAGTAGTTAAATATCTAATAAATTAAGCAAGACCAATACTATTTTTCCACCATAACGAAGTGTTCACCTTGGATTTCAGCAAGTTAATGTCTTATTTCTAAGCTTTCAGGAAGATAATTGAGTAGAAAATATTGAGTCCCAAGACCAAGGGTTTCCAGAGTTTCACAAATATAGTGTGAATATCTACTTTTGCCAGAGATGACAATATTTAGGATGGAGTGACTAGAATTGCAAGATATAATGGTCCATGGTCAAGTCATGGATTCTGTTTTAAAACAAATAAATATGTTAAACAAACAAACAAAACCACACAAAACACACAAAACCCAACAACTAACCAACAAAAAACCAAAACAAACCAACTAACCAAACAAAGCCAATCCAAAACCAAATGACCTAGCACAGAGTTTTGAGGTAGCATCACGGTGATTTGAAGGCATATCTGCCTGCATAGGTGTGAAGATCTTAACCTGTAAGGAAATGTGTGCCATCTAAGTTTGGTTCAGTAGAAATCTTCATGTTTATTCATTTCAAGGGAGGAAGATTTTCCTTTCTTACAAAACAAATTTCCTTTGGCAGAGTTTGCCACTTAAACCATGTGTACACAGAGAAACTTTGTGGAAATGTGTAATAAATCACTTTAAAAAACCTCCGACTTTTAAAATTATTATTTATTTTATTTGCTCTAGCAGAAAGGAAAAAACTGGAAAGTGCACTATTTTGTTTTACTTTTTAATGTTCTTGGACTGTTAGGGATAGCAGATAAACATGTACCTTTAAAATATGTTCTATTTAATGATGATGTATTTTGAACCACATTTGTGACAAAGCAATCTCTTCTCCGTTAAGCTCAGTCCAATATTTGTTGTGGTGTTTGTCAAGAGATCATACCTGGAATGTTTCTTTTCAATTGGTAAAGAGAGTTGAACAAATCAGGTAGATGAAGGAATAGCTTTTGAAATACCTCTGTTGAAAGCGAATGGAGAAGGGCATTCCAACAAATAATTTTTTTAAAGATTTATCTTACTAAATTAAAAAAATAATAATTCATGAGAAAAATAGTGAAGGAATGGGATTGACTCAATTGTGATACAAAAATTTCTTATTTTCAGTGGATACAGGGTCAGATTCTTTGAATTCTGTTATCTCCATCATCAAGTACTACATCTCCACATACAAACATTAGGAATCCTCTTTATTTTTTGCAGTTTCTGTCTTATTAAACAAGCCCATGAACTACAGTCCAAGTACAAAGTGCAAGATGAGTTTTTTCTTTTTTTTTTTAAATATCTCAACATAAAATAAAAATTGCTTCAGATTATAGAATTGGTAAGAATTTTGAAAGGATGTTCCTTGGCCTGTTGATTGGTTGGCTTGTGCCAACACTTGTGTTTAAATCATAGAGGAAAATTCATATTAGACAGACTCTGCCCTAATGACATAGATGTAAAGCCAAATCCTACCACTTGTCTCTGAAGTCAGTGTAACAAATCATAATTGGGCCCAGAAACAGCCCCATTGATCTTTTTAACTAAATTTGTGGTGAAGAAAGTGACTGGTATTTGACCAGGGGGAAAAACAATCTGAATATCTTTGCAGGAAAGCTTGCAGCTCTTCCACATGACTGCATTGTATTTCTGAGTCAGAATACCAAACAGAAAACAGAAACAGAAGTTTAAGACAAGGAAAACCTGCTCATGTAACAAAGTATTTATAAATAAAAGTGTGTTCATGGAAATCTGGCGACAAGTGTTTCTTCTGAAATAAATCACTTGTGAAGTTCAGCAGGATAAATCTATATTTTAATACATTTGTTTATTTAAAAATGAATGCAAATCTATTCAAAAGGAATGCAAATCTATTCTCATTTTAAATGCAACATCTTCTGAGGCATCAGGCTTCAGCTTTTGATGATGGCTCACAGGTTTATATTCTTTATTGAAACGTATACAACTCATAGTTCCTGTATAAAACAAACAGAAGCTTACTGTTCACCAAGTCTACATATAAATTTAGTTATCAAAGACTGCCCTCTGTTGATATACTATAATCTTAACAACCTAGTGGTAGCAAAGCCTTGTTTTTGTTATTGCATTATTTTTTGTAGTTTTGTGCTGAAAAATGGAATTAATTCCAGACATTATTGTGAAATAAATTAATAAAAATTAAAAATAATTGTGATGATTAAAGTGTGGGAAAGGAGACTAAATAGGGCATAAAGCTGCCAGATTTTTTTAAAACATTTTCCAAATAGCACAATAACTTACAAGTCACAAAGATATGCCGTCTCTTGCCAAAGCACATTAATTATCTTACCAAGGAAACTAGGAGGATGGAAACTGCAGATGAGATACATGAGCATTTGATCACTTGCCATTTTTTTAAGGAATATTGCTAATACCACTCAGAAGACCAAGTAAAAAGCAAGATGTACAGTACCTGCTGCAACACAGAGAAAACTGTCATCATGTACAACATGACAGATGTTTTGGTTCTGAAAGAACAAAGAACAATCCTATACAAATAGTCTGTTGAAACAGAGTAAAAATTTGAAAACGTTAAATAAGACAGATGAGTGTCCTGGTTACCTCTCTGTAGCTTTATTTAACCATCAATCTTTCTATTGCTTCCATAGTCACTTTTTCTTCTCTTCATTAGTGAATTATTGTGCAAGTTGCTATTTATAAATGAACAGGTGTAAGGTTTTGGTTGGTTGGTTGGTTGGGGTTTTTTTCGGCATGGATATATGCACAAATATTGCTAAACAGTGACTTTCAGTTATATTTGGTTTTAATGTCAAGTATCTCAAGAGGCAGATAGCTGACTCAAGTATGCTCTCTCTTCTTCCTGAGACACTCATTACACCACCTCTGTAAATGTGGCATTGTCTTGAACTTGTTCTCCATATCTTTCATGACTGTTTTGGTCCAAATATCTGCTGTTTTGCAGGCAAAGATATTCCTGAAAGGTCTAACACTGCTAAAGCTTGCATCAATAGCTTTATTTCCCTTTGCCTCAGGTAAATCTTTACCTCATAGTGTCAAGAAACTTTACTCCCTTCTCTCAGGATAAGGTTTAATTCCTTGGCTTGTGAAACCCTTATATCACTGGTTCTCAAAATTATTTTCTGTTGATGCTGGGATGAGTATAACGCTGGTTGCTACATTTCATGTACCTGTAGTAAATATGACCTAGGCAGCATTCACTCCAAACCCCAAACCAAAATCACCCTCCATGTTTCTAAAGCTCTTTTTAGAACATTGTCTTAGGATATTCCTGCTGCTGCCCCAGAAATTGTTTTCACTTACCTAGCACCAGTGCCCTGCTCACCCTCCAGGTATCTCTAAGCACTATTTTTACTTCAACCTTGGTTCTTTGAAAACCTACTTTTCAAGTCAACTTTCTTCAAGGGCTTTCCCACCTTAGATCTCATCGGAAGAAATGTGTTTTCCTTTACATTTATTTCCTCTCTGTCTTTTGATCACTCTTTTTGTTTCAAAGCCAAAATACAACTTCTTGATCTCCTACTAACAATGAGAAAAGACTTGGTAATTTACTAGTGTAAATAAGTTGTTCCAACAAACTTCCTTGCCTATGGTTTATGTCCCCTGTTTAGACTCTTTGAAGTTATGGAACCTGCAACGTTACTTTCTAATGTACACACACATGTTCTTTGATGTGCAATAAAGGCAACAAAGCAACGCAGCTGTTTTCAAAAATTATTGAGTCTCTTGCAAGATTTCCCCTGGATGAAAGTGGTAGGTGGCTGGAAATGTTCTTGATGGGAAATGGCCAAATGTTGTCACTGGTGACAATGACAAGTTGCTCTCAATATGCAATCCATAACAGGTACATGTTGTTATGGGTATGTATTGCCATAGACTATATTTATATGGATTATAACTGAAATTATGTATCAGCAAGGGATTATTGGTAAGAAATTTATTATTTACAGGTAAATACTGGGGAAGGTCAACACATTCAAGTCTTCCATATTTATACATTTATCTGAAGTGCTGATTTGTTTGGTTGGGTTTTTATGGGGGCTTGGGTTTTTTTTGTGTCTGTGATTTTTGTTGGATTTATTGTTGTTGTTGTTTTGCATTGGGTTTTTTTTTTTTTTTTTTGCTTGTTTGTTTTGGGTTTTTTTCTGTGGTTTTAAACTGTGTCTATACTAGTTGTCTAATTTATATTGCCATGTTTTAATTACAGATCATGGAAATTCCAGTACAGTGAAGAGCTTGTATTTTATTAACAAGTAGGGAAACATTCCTGACTTTATTTGAAAAAGCAAAGAGAATGGAAATAACTTAGTGGCTAAGAGATCAGATTCAGGTGAAGCTATTTACATCCTCCTGCTCCACTAACAGTCTTAAAATATTTGTTTTCTTGTAGTTACACCATATGCAACTTTGCTGGGTTTTTTTGGTGTTTGTTTTTTTTGTTTGTTTGTTTGTTTTAGGTATACATGCCTCTTGTTACAAAATATTGCAACAGAGGTTTCTTTCCCTTCCTCTCTATTCCTGTTTTTATACTTTCATAAAGGATGGATAATGGCTTCTCAATAAATCTGTTTTGCACTGTGGCTTGTGTACATTTTGATGTTTCCAATACAGGCATTTTATTAGTGTAGTCTGTGGAAAACATTAATGGCTTAAAGATCACTTGGTTGATTCTAGAGGAAAGGTTATTCAGCTGATGGCACAATGGTCTCAGCTAGATAGAAATGGAGAGAGAATCAAATTTTATTTTTTGTGACAATTGTTTATGAGTCCCTATCTGATTTCTACATTAAGAAGTATGAAGTTAAAAAGTAGGAGTTAAAATTCATTTAATTCTACCACAGATGTTAAAGGTAGCTGAGGTGAAACTTTTTGAAGTAGTCCATTTCTCTCTACTGACTACAGTTTGGTGTCTTTCAGTGACAGTGTCACTGTTCCAGCCATTATGATTTGTTACCCCTTTAAAAAAGCAACAGAAGACTTGTACCTAAAGGTAGTAACTTTTAGTAGAAATTACTGGAGAAACATAGAAAAGCCTTTGACCACATAAGCCTATCTTCTCTCTTGGCCTGCCACAGAGACAGAAAATTAAGAATATTTGCCCAAAATAAATTTTCTTATGATAAATCTCTACAATAACTTGAGAGAGAAGTTGCCCAGTTCCTGTAAAATGAAGTCATGCATTGCCAAAATTTCATTCAGAGGGTGATGTTCCTCCATCATGGGGGTACACTGGTTAATCTTTTTCTGCATGTGTTTTGGTTTTAACTGAATGGGGTGAGACTATTGCACCAAGTAATTTCACCATATTAAGACAATTCATTCAAAAGCCAGTCATTTTTCTCTAAAGGAGTGACCTCAGTGGCCAAGAGGCTTTAATAACATGAGCATGCTATTTTTCTTCTCATAACAATTGCAACAATATCTATATGTGTGTTGCTATCTTTTTTATGTGGTTTGGGTGGCTGCTGGTGTTATGGAAGGAAGTTATGTTTGTCTGTGGGTGAGTAAATTGAATTATTGATAACAGTGTAGTAATTGTGCACAGACAGAGAATTATACTTAGTAATAATATTTAGAATTATTTGAATTTATATCAACCAAATCGTTGCTTTTTGCCTATTAACAGAGCTCTTTTCTATCAACTAAATATTTTTATGCACACCAATGCTGTAAATATGGCATAATGTGCATTTTATATAGTATACAGTCACTTTCCATGGTAAAGATTGTTAAACTAGGTACAGAACTTCAGTCAAACAAGCTGTCAGGTATCCCCAGATTGAATGTTTTTAATGATTCAGGATATTATGGTACGTTTCAAAAACTGAAACAAATTCTGTTGAAAGATGATCCTGCCATCTATGTGCTGACCTTTGGTAACTGTTAAAATTGTATATCAAAGGCCGAAGAAACTGTTGTTTAAGAACTTAAGATGCCCGTCACTGTAATTTTCTCTCTCCTGCTTTATAAGAAAAATTTTATCTAATCTTTGTAGCTTCAGTTGTCATAACAAAACCATCCCACACAGGCAATCTCATCAAATTATAATTCAAACAGTATCACTGCCAAATACACATTTTCCTGTGACTATAAACTCCTGGCCTTTATGTTAGACAGCCACAGCATGGAAAGTAAATGAGAACTAAGCCTCAAGATTATGAAGAGGACAAGAAGCAGCATCCCTCTCTTTTCACATCCAGTTAGTGATGTCAAACACTTACTATGTTTCCTATTCTTTGTTCTTAAGCATTCTCAGGTTTGCATGTGATGCAGCTCTCTTCAATGCTCTGATATGGAAAGGAATCCAAAGCACAGGTGTTGCAGCATGTTCAAATGCTGATGCTGTGACCTTTGAGTTTTCTGAGTGGCTTGTTTACAAGCAAGGAAAAACACTTAACTATCAGTTTCAAAACACTGGTCATCGTTATAATGTCCCTGTCAGAAGTGACTTAGAAAGCCAGATTCATAACTGAAAATTTGACTGAAATTGAAAGTCCTCCAAGAGGAATGTTTAGCCAAATGGGCAGAAAATAGAGAGGAAAAAATTGTGTTTTGCAGTAAGAGTTTCTGGACCCACTTAATGATAGAGCATACAGCATGTGCAGCTGCCTCCCCTACTCTTTAAATCAGTTAGTTACAAAACTTTGTCTTAAAATAAAAGCTATTTGCCATTAACATCTCAATTAGCAAACACACACTCACCAAATAATGAGGGATGGGGTCAGAGGCCACCAGTATCTCACCCACCATAAAGATTACTCTTGCTACACCACATAAATCTGCAATTAAGCAGGTAAATCAAGATCCCCACCAGGAGCTACACAACAGCATCTAGGGAGATCCTGCCAATTGCCTTTGATAGCTAAATCAGTATTTGCAGCCAGATAACCTTAGTATTTGCATTTTTAATGGTATTTCCAGCCATTTTAAGGGAAGTAAAATTGGCAGCTTTATTTGAAAGACTTTCAAACAATGGATGAATTGTATGTGGTTGGTACACATTCTTGATCCACAGCACACACAGGTTTTGAACTGGGTCACCATCAGGCCTTCCATACTCACTGTATGTCTACAAACAATGCTGCGACCCTTACAGGGCACGACTGCTTGCAATGTAGCCTGTGATTAGCCTTGTACCCAAACAAACCCTTTGTATCTTTGTACTATTTCCACGTATGGCAAATTTCCTGGTTACCCTTGGGCTTTTGTACATGCTCTTTTTGTACATGCCTTAAGAACCTGCAAAACTTTTTGTCTTTTTTAGACTGTCTGTTCAGGGCCCATTATGGATTAAACTCCACACTGAAGGTCCAAATGAGCAGTAAACACATCATAGATATATCTATAGGGTCCCTCGTTTGTGAAATCATTTAAATTAAGCAAAATCCTCACAAAGCAAGTGACCATTTCTACATGTGGTGTTCCAGGCCATACATTTATATAACAACCTTAATCTCTGTAATGTGTTATACTGCATCACACATCTAGTTTAGGATTTGCTTTTATGCCCCTTACTGTCGACCGATCAGAGGTCAGCAATGAATACAGCAAAATGTTTTCCTGGGTGGTGAGTATTAGTTCAGACCCCATTTTAAATGCCCCAGAAAACTTACATTATTTCATCTAATGAATTATTTTGGATTTGTGGAAGTTAAATTTCCTCTATTACTTCAACTTAATATATTTCTTAAGTTTCTTACTGTCTGAGAATTTTCTTAAATATCTGCTTTTCTATGTATATATCAGGATTTCTCAGCCTCAGTGGTGAAGTTTTCAGCTGAGAAGCATGTATGTTTCTTTCTCAGACCTGAAACCAAGGAGAAAAGTGTGTGTATAAAATCTAGTGAAAAAACTTCCAAGGCATATGCATAGATAACTGAATCCTTACAGATCTCTACAAAATAAAATTTCACAGGTCATAGACCATCCACCATGACTTCACTGTTGTTACTGGTTTTATATAAAGGTTTGGGAGACAGACAAGAAGTGATATACCATAAAGATCATGTGGCCTTTTTTTGTCTGTTTGTTTTAAGGAAGATGTAAACCAGTATGTATAGGCAGGTAAATTAGTGCTCTATCTTCTCAGGAAGCACTGGAGGTAGATTGTAAGCTTTTGACAATCAAAGAGTGCTTCTCCCCCTTACCGGAAATGCCAGGCTACAGAGCAGTTTTGAGACACCTTATGTCCTTCCCAGTAAAGCTAGACTAGCAAAGGACCTGATGGAAGGAAGAACATGTTACTGCCCAATCTAATGACTGACAATTCTACTCCCTGGATCTCAGCACTGGAAATCAGACAAATTGCAGGAAGGAAAAAATAAATTCTTTGGGTAGCTTTTCTTACTGTTCACTTCACAAAAACATCAATTCACTTCAAATGAGCACACTCCCACAGGATAGCTCTGAATCTGATGTAAATGAAAGCTCTCATTACACCTAACATCAGATGCCTACAGAGAGGGCACTTTTGTGCTCATCATTCCAGGCTTCTTTTGTTATTAGTGGAAAGAAAAGGTACTTTAATTTGCAATTCATCTGACCTACCTTAGGTATCTACTTTAGAATAAGATGAATAATGCTCTGAAAGCCTCTCTATCTCCATTTACTACAAGAAAAGCCTGGGTGAGTAGGTCAGATGCAGCACGGGGATGAAAATAGACAGACCCCTCTAAAAGAGCATCCTTTTCATCCTTAAAGAAAGGATGACTGAAGGTGTGAGGACTGGATTGCCCTTTATCAGTGCCTAGCTATATACAGTGGGGAACCTAAACACATCACTTACATCAGATTCCTGGTATTTACAAGCCTATGATTATTAATCTTTTCTGCTATCTGCTATAATGTGGGAACAACAGTACTTAATCTTGAAGAGGGATAACATGCTAGAGATTCAGAAGTGCCTTGAAATTACAGTAGTCAAAGTAAGTATTTCTTACCAGAAGTAAAAATGGCTTTGGAGAGTAACTGATGACATACAGCAAAATACAGTATTTCATGGTGTTTGTCTTAGTTTTGTTTATCTACAGGACTTGTAATTAAATGCCACCATGCCTGAAGTTTTGCTAATTACACACCACAAAAGCACAGCCACTGATGAACTATGCTGAATATAGAATGGGACAGTCAACCCCATCTTGTAATAAATACATATTTATACACATATGCAATATATAATACACACATATATATGCAATTTTATTAGAGCTTACCCAGACAAACTAAGAAGCTGTAGGGAAGTGGGGCAGATTAATTGTGTTGCCTGATTGCTGGTGCTTACACAGCAATCCAGCTTAACAAATCTACTCTAGCATTAAGTATCTCATGACTAATGGTATCTCTGTTAGATCAACAGCATTCTGAAATGAAATCTAACAAACTGTGAAAGCCAGACTTAATAAACAGAAACATCATAATGACTGAAATGTCAGTGCTGAAGCTTTCTATCTAGTTTAACCAGGATATGAGTAAAAAGGCTGGCTTGACATTCATAAAAGGAAAATCCAGTTTGGTTTTGTCTATGTTATTACTGAAACTACCTCGCATCTTGACACTTGTTAGAAGTTTGAATTTCCTTTATATTTGTGAATATTCCTCCTTTATACTGCACTGTATCATAATGGAGCTAGTTTCTATACTAGAAAATGAAGCAATGTGGGTTTTGACAGAAAATAATTTATCCTGCTCAGGTAATTGAGACAATAGTCTCTCCCTACTGCTACAGCTGTAGTGCTACTAGAACCACAGGCTGTTTGGCAATCACTCACTGGCTGTAATAAACAAAAAAGACAAAAGCACAGACTGCGCATCACAGAGGGAGCAGGAACTATAGTAAAAGCATTTTACTAAGGCTCAGCATCCTCAGTTCATTTTCTGCATCAAGAATTGAGTAATTCATGAGGAGGGAAAAGGAAGCATGGAAGCATCAGAAGGAGTTTTCGTCCTGCTACCATGGTGAATTGGAGGCAAGAAGAAACACTTCTTAAGACATACAGAAGCTATTGTTTCACTGATGGTGTACTGAATACGTATGATTTCACATCAACACTCTGTCTTCTGCTTCTTGCTCATTCCTGGCCCAGCACCACCTCAGTCCTCAAACACTGCTTCCATAGAATTGAATGATACTGAAAGGACATTATAAATGCATTGCACAATCTTTAATCCTTTTCTTCATATTCAAGTATGATTTGTCAATAGAATTATTAAAAAAGCAAAAGTTGCCACAAGAATTTGTACACCTTAGACTGACTTGCAAACACTTGCTGAAGAGGCAGATGAAATAAAACAAATGACCCAACCTTTCTCTGATTGGACAAATCTCAGGAAGAGCCTCAGTACTGGGCATGTGAAGATGCTAGTTCAGAAAGGCACTTCGTAGGTTTAATACCCTAGCTGCAACATAGTCAAAATGAAGATGAAACAGATAAATTATTGCAAGATTGTACAGCTGGATTATGACTGACTAACTCCATAGGTTTGTAAACAAAAAAGTTTAAAAATCACCTTCAAAGAGCTAGCAAATCTCAAGGTTTCCACTTGAAATACACACATTGGTTAATATCAAAGTGCTATAGCAAGAGTGTGGTTCTATAAGAAGCTTCTATGAGCACAATTAATTTGGAAATAACACTTTGCTAAAATGCTTTGATTGATCAGCAATGTTTGGCTAACAAAATACAATGACATTTTTTTGAAAGGCAGTTTTCCTGGGGGTAATTCCCTTCAGGTAACATTTTCATCTTGTCAAGTCAGCATTCTCTGAGAGACCTTCAACCAGATCTTTTTTGTCTTAAAAAATAAAAATAAACATAAAAAAATTAACCTGTTTACACCTTCCCACAAAGGGGAAGGGCTCTGAGATATGCAATCAGAATAACATAGGATATGTGATAACATACTACACTTGTTATGTCGTGCTAAAGCAAACTGTTCCTTCCTGGTTAATCAGTTCCTGAATCCACGCTTGGGAGCTGTGCTGCGTACACAGGGCTTGAATCATCATCCGTGAAGGTATTTAAAAGACCTGCAGAAGCAGTGCTTAGGGACATGGTTTAGCAGAGGACTCGGTAGTGTAAGGTTAATAGCTGAACTCAATGATCTTACAAGTTTTTTTTTTCCAGTCTAAACAATTGTAGGATTCTATAGACACATATTCTTTACCCAAAAGATCCCAGCATGCTAGGCATGTGGTAACCTCACTGTTACTGAGTTCATGAATGCCCTTTTTCTGCTCCTTCCAACTTTATTAATCTTCCTGTATCTGGGTGGCCTGATAATTTACTCTAATTGGGGATGTGAATTAAGGAATGAATGTAGATGCCTGCATTTCACAGTCACTTCAAGTTCTCTTTAAAGACAATATGATAAATCTTCAATAAATGTGGAATTCACTAATTTAATCCTGAAGTTGAATCTCATACAGATCAAATTACCCTTGAATTTAAAATTCATTTTTCTTCATTAATTACAGTGAGGCATGCAGGAACCTGCACTGCAGACACCTTAAAGGCAACTGTGTTTAAGCACTTCAATTCTTATTTTACTTAAAATTATTTTTAAATTATTTTAAGATTCCCTTCAATACCACTATTGTGTGGGAAATATGTCTGCTTTATACTCCTATAGATAAGATCAATTTTGAGCCCTAAGCATACAGTTTAACTCAAGAATTGGAAGCCTTGTTGTACAGGTATTTTTGAGGAATATTTAACAGGAGAAAATGCTCAGAAATTTGATCTCAAAGATCTTGATATGAGTCAGTCCTCAACACTGTTAAATTATGTAAGAGTTATTTTTAAAGAGACAGTAAAATTGCACTGTAGCTTTTCTAAATATTTGAAATAAAGTTTCTGATTTAGATTCTGAGAGTTTAAATATTATGTAGAACATTTACATGAATCCCTATATAGGTTCAGAACTTCACACTGAAAATATATCACTTTTTTGTGTTGTAGCTTCTTTTGTAAAGACATTTCATTTTTTTTATATTATAGCTTCTTTGTACATCTTACAATTCTAACAGGACTTTATTTATAGAGCTTAGAATCTATGCTGTAGGTCTCTTCCAGTGTCAGTGTGACTGTGGATGTGAAGTGACCCTGAGGAGGGCCCAAGTTTCAAGGGCTGGCAGCAGCCCAAAGTATGCTAATTCATTCATATAATGGTGTTCAGTCTGAAATCAGTCCTTCAGGAAATTTTCCCTGTTTATGAATCAGCAACAAAGGAAACTCAGTGGATTATAACTCCTTTAATAGTATTCTGTAGAAATATGACCATTCAGATAGTTTGCTGCCAGACATATCTCTGCAATGTAGATTATAATGTACACCTTAAACTGCAGTTGTAATATTCAGAGGTTGAAGCCTGTGAGTATTATTCAGGATTGTCTACCTCTGCATAATTTATGATCCAGCCTTGCCTCAGCTAATTGAGTTTTCTGGCATTGTTTTACCAATAGGACAAAATAACAGAAATTCTGATGACAACAGCTAGAGTTATAGGATATGTGACATAGTTCAAACTTGAACATAGAAGATTTCACAGAATCACAGAATCAATAAGGTTGGAAAAGACCTCAAGGATCATCAAGTCCAACCTCTCACCCAAGACCTCCTGACCACTAAACAATGTCACCAAGTGCCATGTCCAATCCCCTCTTGAACACCTCCAGGGATGGTGACTCCACCACCTCCCTGGGCAGCACATTCCAATGGCCAACCACTCTCTCCATGAAGAACTTTCTCCTCACCTTGAGCCCAAACCTCCCCTGGTGCAGCCTGAGACTGTGTCCTCTTGTTCAGGTGCTGGTTGCCTGGGAGAAGAGATCAACCCCCTCCTGGCTACAACCTCCCTTCAGGTAGTTGTAGACAGCAATGAGGTCACCCCTGAGCCTCCTCTTCTCCAGGCTAAACATTTCACCTCAACATGAGGAGAAACTTCTTGACAGAGCACTGGAACAGGCTGCCCAGGGAGGTTACACAGTCACCTTCTCTGGAGACTTTCAAAACCCACCTGGATGCATCCCTGTGAGGACTACCCTAAGTGATCCTGCTCTGGCAGGGGGGTTGGACCTGATGATCTCTTGAGGTCCCTTCCAACCTCTGATATACTGTGATAATGTGATACTGTTTATAGGGAAGTGCTAAAACAGCAAAATCTTTATCTCTTCACAACCTTTGGGAGCATGAGCCAAAACATTTAATATAGTATTCTTGAGGAATGTAAACAGTTTATCAGTGAAAAAAATAATTATTTAAAGAAAAAAATATAGTTAGAAAATCTGAAGGAAAAAGTCCTATCTATATTTCCTGTGAAATAATCCACCAACATATAGGGTGTAATGACCACTACTTGAGTTATTGAAAGGATTAGATTCTAAATCAGCAGAAAGGAAA
Organism: Indicator indicator; assembly: GCF_027791375.1. Lineage (NCBI taxonomy): Eukaryota > Metazoa > Chordata > Aves > Piciformes > Indicatoridae > Indicator > Indicator indicator. Next base: position 27,855,983 of record NC_072010.1, on the reverse strand, counting down.
ATACATTAAGTAGTAGGGATGAGCTAATAATATAAGTAGAAAATATATAGATATTTAATGCAAGCATTTATGATACTTAAGCTTAAGGGAATAGTATGTCACTTAGTCTATCTACTGTTCAGGGCCATCCAGACAGGAGATGTGGTAGCAATGGCTAAGGCAGGCACCTGCAATGGGTATTTTGTGTAATCTGGGCAGCATCAATACTTCAGTAGTAATTGAATCTTTTGTTTCAATAGGAGTTGAATTAATCATGACATAGAGACTATGCGCTGATCAGTCAAATACAATATTAAGCAATAAATAAAACTGGCAAAGAATGGATATCTTTAAGAAGAAGACCTTGCACAAATCTTAAGTGAGTTAAGGGATCCTTCTTTAAGTTATTTTTTGTCTTTTTATGTCTCTCTTATTTTACCCAGGATAAAGCAATAGTTTGGGGCTCAGTCTATGTTCTACAGAACAATTTAGGATCTCTGTTTCCACAGAAATAAATGAAGTTTAAAATTCTGAATACCTTTACAAGTTCGGGTTTTGGTCCTCATCTTTTTCTAGTGCCCTACTCTGTGAAGAGTCTAGCAGCCTACTTATCAGGAAGGAATCAGAAAGTTGTAGGAAAAAATAGGACTAAAAAGGATGTCAGGTGGTCAGGTAGTCCACCTTCCTGCCCCAGGGCGAGATTAACTGAACCTAGACCAAATACCTGTTTGTCTAATCCAACAAAGGAGATTGCCTGGGGAGGCCTTGCAATCTCTGCTAGTCAATCATAAATAGAGACAGTGCAGATCTAAACCTCTTACTCTGCCTTCAAGCAACCGTGTACACGTGGTGCACTCAAGGAAGGACAAGCTAAATCCCGGAAGGTCTTTAATGATACAGTCTAAAGGCTGAGATGTCAGTTAAACTCCGTTTGATGGGAACAGACCCACCTGACATGGCACAGGAGACTGCCTGTACGTATTTCTACCATAAACTCTTAAAAGACTTTTCTTTGCATAACAAACAAAGTGAAGCAAGAAGAATGTTCTTTTCCATCACTCACTTTTAAAATATTTGATCCATCTGAAAGTAAGATAGTTAATGGAACATGTGCTGCTTTGGGAGTGGCCCCTTCTATAATCTGGCTTTGTATGTGTGCATGAAGGATCAGTGTCACCTTCTAGTTGGACTTTGCAGAAATCAGAATATATCTTTGTTAACACCAGCTAAACTGTCTTGCTGTCTTTTGTTTATTTCTGTTTCTAGTTATTGGTAGATTTTACCATTTACTACCTTTCATACCCACTCTCATTGCTTTCCAAACAGAACTAACAGGATGATTAGCAATCTGGCTTTCTGTTCAGAATTGTGCTTCTTGGGTGGTTTTAAGTAGGTGTTTTAATAAAAGGCTTTGACATAGAAAAAAAAAAAAGGGGCAGGGGGGAAGTGGAAAAATGTAGGATCTGAACATGCAAAAGAAAAAGAACTCATAAGAACTGAAGTCTCTTTTATAAGAAACAATATTTTTATAAGCAGTAGATATACAGGACACGCTACGCACATGGAGATAGATTCATCAGCAAGCAGAGTTTTGTTATTTTTTTTTTTTATTTCTAAGTACATTTATCTGTATCACTATTTCCCACTGGAAGAAAAATAAAAAACAACACTAGACATAAAAAAGTAAACAAAAGTTTTCTAATGTTGCTAAGCTCTAGTGCAAATATGTGGTTTAAGCCCTATTCCAGAAGTGCTGCTCAAAGCACTTAGATGAATATCTTCACAGTCCTTGGTAAACTCAGCTAAACAACGACATCCGGTCTTTTGGCTGGAGGGGTCACAGGCTGTCCTGGAGTCCTCCCAGGGCTGTACTGCCTGACTTTCCTGTAAAGTATCCAAAATACGTCCAATATATGTCCAACAGGTATAAATTTGGGGCTGATTGTGGTTGATTTTTTTTTTGATTGTTTGGGGGTTTGTTTTGGTTTTGTTTTGTTTTTTGAGGAGGTGGGTTTTTTTTTTGTTGGTTCGTTCGTTTGGTTGCTTTGGGTTTTTTGGTGGTCTTTTTGTGGTCTGCTTGGTTGGTTTTTTTTTTGTTTTTTTTTTTTTTTTTTTTGTGTTGGGGGTGCACACCAGCCCCTGCATACACATGCTCATATCACAAGACTGGAGGTCATCTTGTCTCCATGGGTGAAGAAAAGAGTGTGCCCAGAAAAAGAATGATGGCTTGAATAGAATATTTTCTTTGCTGAACCTTAACTTGGTAAATAACTGCTCCTTTTGCCCAGATCTTGAGCAAAAGGACATACTGTTCCTAGAAGAATCTCCCAAGCTAGAGCCAGGATGATCAGTAGACTGCAGGGCTCAGGAAAGAACTGATTAAACTCCTTTCCTCTTTTCCCTTTCACTCAAATGTAGACAGAAATATGGAAACATCCCTCTGCCAATTTGATCTGCTTTTACTTTAAGCATTAAATTCTGCCCTAACAAACAGTCAGACAGAATGAATAGTTATACTTGATGTTGATCAGACAGCATTCCCTCAGTAATCTCTCAGGGGTGGTTCTGTCTCTTAGACATTAACAGTACTTGTGTAGCATGTCATGCTGGTAGTAGATGATCTCTCAGTAAACGTTGATATAAAATCTAGTTTACTGTAAAAAGAAAGAGATAAAGTAAAAATGCTGGAAAATCAGATATTTAGCACTTCATATCTTGACTCCATGTCCTCTCTTCCCCAGACTTTTGGGTTAAAGACCTTGAGAGTGATTTGGATGTCTAAGCATAGGCACCAAGTGATATTTTAGGTATCACATGCTGAGGCACCACACTGGGCTACTAAATATGACACAGGTCTGATGGAAGAGCAGCTACAGCCTTATGGAATAGCAGATTGAAAGATAAAATATACAAAGACATCTGAAAAACTGCTGTTGGGCATGTTTAGGCACCTGAATCCCACCCTTCATGTTGTCTCAGATTCTCCTTTCCTGTGTCAAATGTAAGTCAGCTATTAGCAGCCCCCTCCTAAATAGGTACGTGCCAGCCTTCTCAGGTGGTGAATGTTCATCGCCAAAGCTCAGGCCCAGGACTGAACTCCTCTTCTTCAGTACTATCAGATTCAGGAGTCAGCAACAATCAGCTACTACCACCTGCTCTCTCCTGCCTCAGTTTATGAATTAAAAAAAAAAAATGCTCTAAGGACTCCTCCCTTCACTATTAAAGCAAAGAAACAGTTCAGCTGCCGCCTTGTCCAGTGGCTCCTTCTCCTTTCCCTGGTGTCTGACTTGCTACAAGTACTTGTTTCTCTCATGTTCTTCTTTCTGTTCTTCACGTTTATGCTACTACAGGTTTTAGTCTCTCTGCTGTGCCTCTGGCATAATGAAATAAGAGCTGCAAGCATTACCAACTGAAAGAAGCAAAGAGGTGAGAAGCATCTCAGTACAACTCGAACCTGATCTGTGATGTCAGACAACTGAGCTCTCATGCAAGGAGGATATACAAAGGAACCCTTTTCACATGGGAAGATGTCCCAAGGATATAACATGGAATTCACTCTGGATTTTTAAGGTAAGCCTGCCTGGGCCTGGAGGAGATCAGAGGAATAATATTGTAGGTAATTTCAGTAGGATTTAGGATTTGATAATGCCAGGAATGACTGAAGTGCCTGACACTTTATTAGGAACAGCTGGAGAAGGATGAAATAACTCATTCAGGTTTGACTGGATCATGGTCTGTTGATAAATTACACAGCTCAGTGGAGATGTATGGTCATTCTGAAGGCTGCTGAAAAAGGACTGTAAAACAGATTTGAGCACTGTCTGAAGAAAGTAATTTCTTCAGTGCTGCAACAAGAAAAGCAAGAAGTGAGAGGCTACCCAGTAGGGATGAGCATGTCCTACTCTCTGCTGCTGCTCTCAAGGAATTGAGATCTCAAGTCTACATGAGCAGAGCAAACAGGAGGAGATGGAGGGACAAGCAGTGTGGCAGGAGGATGAGTAGGATGGAAGTCAGGGCTGTACACTCCAAATGTTAACAACTCACATTTCTCTTAGTCTCATCTATGAAATGCTGAACATTCAAGGAGATGGAGAAATGAGAGAGAGGGGAGGAAAATCCCCCACCAACAGTGAATAAAAATGGCCAAGGAAGTGGAAACTGATAGAAGGTAGATTTTCTCCTGGAAAAGAAGCTATGCTTTGGATAATATGAGGTTATGATTTGAATTGTAAGTGACTGTTTGTATAGTCAGATCATTTCTATTGCACCTTTTTTGTTTGTTTGTTTGTTTTGTTAAGTAAAATGCCAGCAGAGGGCTCAAAAATAGCAGTTACCATGAAAAGCAAGTTACCACATCTGTTTTGGCTGGTATTCTTTTTGTTGTTTTATTGTAATGCAGAGGTGGATACAACTGTAGTTGATCTCTAAAGCTGAGGGCTTGCACCTTCTTTTACTTTTGCAGGCCAACAAAAATTACAGATCTTTGTTTTCCTCATGTAATTTGACAGAATGAGCATTAGCAACGTAGTGGTTTAGTGCTTTAAACCAATCTGACAAAATGGTTTGGCTGTTCCTGCCCACACTATTACTCCCAATTATTCTCTTCAGAAATTCTTTGTAGTTGAGATTGTACAGTAACTAAAAGTTTCAGTCTATTTATAGGTAGGAGAACAAGTGGAAGGGCTGATAACCTTAGCAGTGCCTTTACAGTAGAGTGAAGCTCTGTTCTTTCTCATATGCACACACATTTTGGCTTGCAGCCAGCCCTCAATGCACACACATAAATGTTCAGTGACAATGACAACAGTGAACTGAGATAAGCTTTCAGAGTTTTTCTTGCCATTTGTAGAGGGAACAGACAGGTCATCTAATTGTGATCCTGTAGGTATTAAAAAGGCATTACAAGATTTTTTATAATTTCCAAAATGCTTCATTTATTATTATCAGGAAATATAGCTTCAGAACTTGAGAAGCTTTTTATTTTAGACAAATATATTCATCAATTGTAGTTACAGCATTTGTAACCTGTTTACATGTTAATTATATTTTAAAATTCAGAAGCTTTAACCCTGGAGCAGTCCAATTTACATGAATTTCATTTAACGTGAGACAGATTTAATCTTTAGTGGACCAGCATCACAAAGGAAGATAGAGATCTAACTCACTATATGCTGTGTAGTGGAACTGCACCATAGAGATCTTCCTTCCTTTACCCTGAGCATGCTGAGAAGACAGGGAACTGGCAGATGCTTTCTGATGTGCAGCACCATTGCCCAGGAATGGCATGTACTCTTGAGAGCACCATCAGTTTGGTTTATCCCATTCCTGGTGCACCACAAGGGAATTAGGAGGGCACCACAATTCTCAGTAATATATCTAAAGCATACAGCAGCAAGTGATAGTTGCTTATGCCATTGCAATAAAGCAATTGGAAGAGCTGGCACAGCATGGTAGTGTCCTCATGGTTACTGTCTTCTCTGTTACTAAGCAGAGTTAATTCTCTCACCTGTGTGTCAAGCTTTATTTTGCCTTGCCACAGTAAAGCACTAATGGTGCTTGTGGGTCTGACTCTACCACCTTCCTGGGCAGCCCATTCCAATAGGCAATCACTCTTTCCGTGAAGAACTTCTTTCCAAGGTCAAGCCTAAACTTCCCCCTGCACAGCTTGAGACTGTGTTGTGGTGGGTTGAATATTCCCTCCAACATTAAATTGCCAGATCAGCCCATTTGGAAGCAAATTAAGCTGTATTTACAAGCAAAACTACAGTCTAAAGTGGAATGCAATTAATATGTACAAAATATACAATATTTACAGTTAATAATAATAATATTTACAATTAATAAACAGCACAAAAACGAGGCCAAAAACGAGGGGAGCTGCTAATAGCTTCCTACTCCCTGCCCCCCTACTTTGGACACAAAGGGACAAGAGGAAACAGCAGAGAGTTATTTTGTTAGGATACTCAGCCAAAACAAAGAACACAGACAAGGTCAAGCAGAAAAAAGTTAGTGTCTCCCAAAGCAAGAAAGCCCAAAGAGAGAGAAAGATAGTTTTCATTGCTAGCTTATGTTTGCTGTCTGTCCAATGGATTGATTATTTTCCTTTTTACACCCAGTAGTGATTTATTTACATTTTACCACTTTCTGTTCAAGATCTTTGGAAAATGTAAAAGTTATAGCCTAAAACTACCACAGTGTCCTCTGGTTCTGTCACTGGTTGCCTGGGAGAAAAGACCAACCCCCATCTGGCTACAACCTCCCTTCAGGTAGTTGTAGACAGCAATAAGGTCTCCCCTGAGCCTCCTCTTCTCCAGGCTAAACAACCACAGCTCCCTCAGCCTCTGCTCACAGGGCTTGTGCTCCAGACCCCTCACCAGCTTTGTTACCCTTCTCTGGACATGTTTGAGCATCTCAATATCCTTCTTAAATTGAGGAGCCCAGAACTGGACACGGTACTCGAGGTGTGGTCTAACCAGCGCTGAGTACAGGGGCAGAATGACTTCCCTGCTCCTGCTGGCCACACTATGTCTGATACAGGCCAGGATGCCATTGGCCTTCTTGGCCACGTGGGCACACTGCTGGCTCATGTTCAGCCAGCTGTCAACCAGTACCCCCAGGTCCCTTTCTGTCTGGCTGCTCTCCAGCCACTCCGACCCCAGCCTATACCACTGCATGGGGTTGTTGTGGCCAATGTGTAGAACCCTGTACGTGGATGTGTTAAATCTCATGCCATTGGATTCTGCCCATCTATCCAGCCTGGCAAAGTCCCTCTGCAGAGCCCTCCTACCCTCTAACAGATCAACATCTGCTACCAGCTCAATGTCATCTTCAGGAAGCACCAATACAAACCACAATGCTAAATCAAGGACCTTTGTCCTGTGCAGCAGTGTGTGCCATATACCCTTCAGATACCACCTTTCTTCTCAGCCTTACCAGCACCATTCTGTGACTTCACCAGTGCTGCTAAGCTGAAATTCTGCTGCTAAGGAGGAAAATAACAGCTGGGCCAATGTAAAATATGTGGCTTGTCTGTTGGACTTTGCAGGTTGCTCTTGGGGAGCCCTTCAGGTCCTTGGTGTCTTTTGCCTGCCAGGGTGTGTTCTCTGATTTTTGTGTAGATACACTTTAGATATGTATATGTACTGCATTTACATGCACACACACACATAGAGATATCTGAATTAAATATAATGAAGAAATAAATGCAGTAAGGAAAAGTCTCCAAAAGTTTCCCAATGAGACAGCAAAACCAAGAACTTTTCTCGTTCTGTGATAAGTTTCAGGGGAAAAAAAAAGAAAAAAAAGAAAAGAAAGAGCTGGCTGCTGCAGAGCTCCTTTTGTCCACAACTGTGGGGACCTTCCAGCTGCCCGTAGACCCATGACATCTATTGAAGGATAAAAGGTAAGCTGTAGAGGTATAGGATGAAGTGTTTCTTTATCCTTATATCAGTATCTGTGTAGAAATTTGCTATACTTCTTGGCTGAGTAGTAGAGAAGGAAGGAAACAGAAGTGTGATGTGACCTGCTCATATTCCTCTCTGGATCTGCAGCTACCAAAGAAAGGAGAACCATGAGTTGAAGCAGCCAACCCCTGTTGTCACAGGCAGCTTTTGCCTCCCTGGCCAGGGCTCTGCCAGACTCACACTAAGGCTGTCTATTCCATGCCTCCCTGATAGCCAAGAGACATTCATTCTCGATCAACCATGGTAGCCATCACCACCAGCATTCTGCTCATTGTCACATGGTTGCTGCAGTACTAGGGTACCAGGAGCTCAGCTCCAGGGTATGCAGTGAAAAGGGCACAGAGGTTCCTTTGTCCATTGCACTAAGGAGCTTTTAGCTCCATGTAAGAACACCATGGGTTAGGTGTTGGTTCTGTCTTCTCTGTTCTGTAGAATGTTGGCAACTCTTCAGCCTCAGTGCAAAGGTGGGAGAGCACAGGATTGTGCCATGACCTTGCTGCTTCTCTGTCCAGATGTCCAGCTGTGGTACAAAGCAGCCACCCTCCATCCCTTGTCCCCACACCCTCCCTGCCCTTTGTCCTTGCTCATCTGACTGCTCATTTGACTGCTCGTCTTCTAGCTTGAACTGGTACAGCCTTTTTTTATCCCCAGCCTGGGCTGGTGATGTCAGCAACTGCCATTGCCAATGATCTACCTGCTGTGATACTACCATAACATCTGTGCCTTGTGTACTGTTCTCTGGGTTAAAAAAATGGGTGGATGTCTGGGCCCAAAGACTGATGCTGAATGGATTTAAATCCAGTTGGAAGTCAGTCACAAATGGTGTTCCTGAGGGCCCAACGTTTGGGCCAGTTCTATTTAGTATCTTTGTCAATTATCTGGATAAGGGGATTGAATACACCCTCAGTAAGTTTGCAGATGACACCAGGTTGGAGAGGAGTTTTGATCTGCTTGAGAGTAGGGAGGCTTCACAGAGGCATCTGGACAGGCTGCATTGATGGACCAACGCTAAGGTATGAGGTTTAACGTGGACAAGTGCCAGATTCTGCACTTGGGTCACAACAACCCCATGCAACACTTCCAGCTTGAGGAAGAGTGACTGAAAAGCTGCCCAGAAGAAAAGGACCTGGGGATGTTGGTTGACAGCCAGCTGAATGTGCTCAGGTGGCCAAGAAAGTAAATAGCATCTTGGCCTGTATCAGGAATAGTGTGGCCAGCAGGATTAGAGAAGTGATTGTCTTCCTGTACTCAGCACTGAGGATGCTGCATCTAGAATACTGGGTTCAGTTTTAGGCCCTTCACTACAGCATTGTCTGATGTGAGACGGGATGGGGGAATTTGTCTTCTTAAAGATCATGATCTGAGCCAGGCTTGCTCTACAAATAATTTCCTGGCTTACAAGTATCCTTGTGACACCAGAGTTGTGAAAAGACTCTTTTTTGCACTTAGCTGAAAAGAAGCAATCAAGTGACTAAAGTAGAGAGAAATGAGAACTGAGAGAAGAGCTAGTATTGCCTGCAGGTGTTAGAATAAAACCATACTGTGTAAAGAGCAAAATTTCCATCCTGTCAGGACAAGGGGGGAAATGGAGCAAATGTGGATGTGGTCAGAAGGGTCTCTAGCAAATGGAGCCTGGAACTGATTCAGGATTCCTGAACCTCCTCTATTGTCAGTTTTGTTTTTTTTTTTTTTCTGCAAAGTGCACCCCTCCTCCATCCTCTTGATTTATTCAGATGTTGACAAATGTGCTACTATTAACTCAAAAGGACCCAAACTGCTGAATTCTGATGATGAATTCTGGGCCACTATAGTGCTACAAAATGGATATGCTGAAGGGGGTCAGTTTCCTTTTTAAAAAACACAAGATTTTCCATTAACATTCCCTTTCTCCTCCCTTTACTCCTTCTCCTGCTAGATTAATAGACAAATAAATCTGCAAAGTCAAACATTCACAAGTAAAGAAATGCCAAGATGAGGGCTACTTTAGCAGGAAAGAAAAAGAAACTTCTCCTAATCTTGCCACCTGTCTACATACTCAAAGGCTACCTGCCTTTGAGTACTTGTACTCCTAACCATGGGGAAATAGCTATGGCTAGCTCCTGTGTGGTCCTTAGACCAATAGGGAAAGTGACCAGCCTGGATGGGCAGGCATCTTTTGAAGGAATTAAGGGAAAAAAGAGGGTATAGAGGGTATATCACCTTTGGGAAGGGGGGGAGTAACTGAAGATATGTTTGAAGATGTTGTTAGGTCATGCAGGAGAAAAATTAGAGAGGCAAAAGCCCAGTTAGAACTCAAACTGGCTACTTGTGTGAAGGACAATAAAAAGCATTTTTGTAAATATATTAATGCTAAAAAGAGGGGCAAGAAGGACCTCCACTCTTTATTGGACTTGGAGGGGAATATTGTGACTAAAGATGATGAAAAGGCTGAGGTACTAAATACCTTCTTTGCTTCAATTTTCAATGGTAAGACAGGAGGGCTTCAGAACTGGCCTCCTGAACTGGTAGATGGGGTCAGGGAGCAGTATAGTGTTCCTGTAATCCAGGAGAAGGCAGTTAGAGACTTGCTAAGCAACTTGGATCCTCACAATTCCATGGGAATGGATGGGATCTATCCTAGGGTAGTGAGAGAGCTTCCAGATGAGCTCATCAAGCCACTGTCCATCATTTACCACCGGTCCTGGCTCACTGGAGAGGTCCCAGATGACTGGAAGATGGCCAGTGTAATGCCCATCCACAGGAGGGGCTGGAAGGAGGAACCTGGAAACTACAGACCTGTCAGCCTTGCCATGCAAGGTTATCTTGAGGGCAATCACAGTGCACCTGCAGGATGGCCAAGGCCCAGCCAGCATGGATTTAGGTGGGGCAGGTCCTGCCTGACCTACCTGAGCTCCTTTGATGACCAGGTGACCCACCTGGTGGATGTGGGGCAGGCTGTGGATGTAGTCTATCTGGACTTCAGCAAGGCCTTTGACACCATCCCCCATAGCAAACTCCTGGCCAAGCTGTCAGCCTGTGGCTTGGACAGCAGCACTCTGCGCTGGGTTAGGAACTGGCTGGAGGGCTGAGCCCAGAGAGTGGTGGTGAATGGTGCCACTGCCAGCTGGCAGCCAGTCACCAGGGGTGTCTCCCAGGGATCAGAGTTGGGCTCCATCCTGTTTAATATCTTTATTGATGATCTGGATGAGGAGATAGAGTCCACCATTAGTAAGTTTGCAGATGACACCAAGCTGGGAGCAGCTGTTGATCTGTTAGAGGGAAGAAGGGCTCTGCAGAGGGACCTTGACAGGCTGGAGAGATGGGCAGAGTCCAACAGGATGGCATTCAACAAGTCCAAGTGCTGGGTGCTGCACTTTGACTACAACAACTACATGCAGTGCTACAGGCTGGGATCAGAGTGGCTGGAGAGCAGCCAGACAGAAAGGGACCTGGGGGTACTGATTGACAGCAGCATGCCAAGGTGGCCAAGAAGGCCAGTGGCATCCTGACCTGTATCAGAAATAGTGTGGATAGCAGGAACAGGGAAGTCATTGTGCCCCTGTACTCAGCACTGGTTAGACCACACCTTGAGTACTGTGTCCAGTTCTGGGCTCCTCAATTTAAGAAGGACATTGAGATGCTCAAATGTGTCCAGAGAAGGGCAATGAGGCTGGTGAGAGGTCTTGAGCATGAGCCCTGTGAGGAGAGGCTGAAGGAGCTGTGGTTGTTTAGCCTGGAGAAGAGGAGGCTCAAGGGAGGCCTTATTGCTCTCTACAACTACCCGAAGGGAGGTTGTAGCCAGGTGGGGGTTGGTCTCTTCTCCCAGGCAACCAGCACCAGAACAAGAGGACACAGTCTCAAACTGTGCCAGGGGAAGTTTAAGCTCGAGGTGAGGAGACAGTTCTTCACAGAAAGAGTAATTGGCCATTGGAATGTGCTGCCCTGGGAGGTGGTGGAGTCACCATCCCTGTAGGTGTTAAAAAAAAGATTGAAAGTGGCACTTGGTGCCATGGTTTATTTGTCAGGTGGTGTTAGGTAATAGGTTGGACTTGATGATCTCTAAGGCCTTTTCCAATCTGGTTGATACTGTATGTGAAAACCTTTACAGACCAAGTGATGTCTTTATTTCAGCTCTTTTTTCTTCTTTCCTTCAAGTTTTCCTCAGAATGATCTTTGGACGAATCCAGTAACTCCACCAGGCTATGGCCATGCTTTTTGATGGACTTGTTTATTTGAAATATACAACTCAAACTCCTCAAAGTCACCTTCTGAAAGTGATCTAAACATAGTATTTTCTTTTTTACTTTCTGGCTTTCTAGTAGATCATGTTAAATATGTTTTTTCATCAGATTACGTATTTCCAAAAAGAGCAGAGTTAAAATGTATCATAAGATGGATAGGGTGTGTATCTGTGTTAGAGGGAACCTTCTTGTATCTTTGTGAATATACCAGCTGGCTTTCTAATTGTGTGCTACAAATCTTGTCAAGCCAGACTGCAGGCTCAAATAAACTTTTAAATAAACTTTCTGGTCTCTGATCTCAAATAAAATGTTTTAGTATGGCAATTCATGTTGTTAATTCACGACTAAATATTTAACAATATCATAAATTGTGAAGTCAGACTTCCTAGGCAGAAGGATGTTACTCCTATACAAATTTTCCAAGTCATTGAAGCAAATTTGATTTAGTAGTTCAGTATAACAAGGCCTGTGGGTAGTTTGATGCTTTTAGTCTACATGACAAGCATTTACGTTAAATATCTTCTGGGAAGGATTTATATGTTCCTGGAACTTTTTGTATGGTTGGTTGGCTGGTTGAGTATTTTTCCTGCTTTCACCAACAAATTATTAAATTACCTGGGAATATGGAAGCATTTAATTGTTACTCAGATATGAAGTAGTTTTGTGGTATAGTAAATGTTCCTCTTCATTGGGGATGTTCTTGTAAGTATCAAAAGTTAAATGCATCAACACATTAAAGGTTTGATCTCTCCTGTTTAAATATGGATTTCTGGAACAGAAATAACTGCATCTGAAACAGTTGTGCAAGTCTCTGATAGTCAGAGGAAATAAAGCCAGTTGATGAAGCTGAGAGTGAGATTAATCTCCTTGTAAAATAGAAGCCTGCATATTGGTAAATGAACTTCATTTCAATAGTTACATCTGCAATGACTGCATTAGAAACTTTTATGTATTACATACAGACATCTGTAGTCAGTTAGATGGATCCTGTGCAAGTTGTCTTTAAAATATGGTCCTACATAAGAAGTAGCATCCCAGCTCTTTCTCCTTCTGAGAAGATAATGCTGAATCAGGGATTTATGGATATGCAAATGTATACATCATAGAATCATAGAATCATAGAATCAAGAAGGCTGGAAGAGACCTCAAAGATCATCGAGTCCAACCTGTCACCCTAAACCTCATGACTATCTAAACCATGGCACCAAGTGCCACGTCCAATCCCCTCTTGAACACCTCCAGGGATGGTGACTCCACCACCTCCCTGGGCAGCACATTCCAATGGCCAACCACTCTCTCTGTGAAGAACTTTCTCCTCACCTCCAGCCTAAACCTTCCCTGGCGCAGCTTGAGACTGTGTCCTCTTGTTCTGGTGCTGGTTGCCTGGGAGAAGAGACCAGCCCCCTCATCATTAATGAAAAAGAAAGATGGAAGCTTTCCACTACATTTAGATTCATGTATAGTTAGAAGTTAGGTTACACCTGTCCCATTTTTAGATTTCCTGACAATTTTTAGCACCTACACTGTATTAAACATCTTGCCTCCCTCAAATTAAAGAGACATTGAAAGAGGGTAACACTTGTATCACTTGTTTTCGGATAAGGGGAATCTAGACTTCCTGTCTTCATCGCACAACTCTCACTTGACCAACATTTTGTGAGATCTCTCCTACTCACAAATCCTGTTCTATCAGCTGCTTCCATGTGGTGACATTTTGAAGTCACTATCTGTCCATCTCCTGTACACGTTTTACAACTCTTCTGGTCTCCACAACAGTCTTTGCAGTTTTCATTCCTGGCATATTGTCTCTCAAATCCCTTCTTAAGACTTTGCTCAGATGCTTTCCAAACTCTCAAATCTAAAATCCTAAATATACAAATCTGTCTGAATTTTACAGTAAAGCTTTCAGACCATCTTTTTGCTATGTTTTTGAATCTACAGGGATCCAGCTTTGTATTTAATATCTACTGCTGTTTAATTTTAACATAATTTTGGAGGCAAAAGGAGTATGTGAAAAGGAATATTACACAACAGAAGTGCAAGTGAGAGAAAATGAACTGAGTGGTGGGAGGGGATCTCTTCCAGTAAGTGAATGAATGAGAACAGACGGCCCTGAAGTGGAAACAAAAGATTGTATACCCAAGATTTAGAGAGAGGTAAATGTAAAATGCAATGTTGTGAAACTGGGAGATCCTATTTTGATCTTTATAATTGCTTTCTCTAGACTGGAGGGGCCAATAATACATCTGCCCAACCTCAACATAGCCCTCACATACTTTAGAACTCTTCAGAAGTTCATAATATGATATGATTAGCAAACGTTTTCTCAGCTGCCTTGCTGCATATACCACACACACAGAGTCTGTTCTCAGGCCCACAGGGCATCAAACAAAATCCAGCACAATCTTTCAGAAGAAATTTAAATGATAAAATAAGACTACATTATATGTGTTTTCTGCAGTCAGAGAAAGATGCCCCAAATTAGTAACTCTAAAGACCAGATTTCATTCTACTGATGGGCATATCATGAATAACACAGTCTACCTAGTCCTACCTTGCCACCTCTCTTTCATACTGATTTGGAAGATGTAGAAGACTTTAGGAAAAAAGGGAGAAGCTCATCCTGAATGGTTGGTAAGTCTCTTAGATGAAGTATTTGGAAAGGATAACAATGAACTCCAGCGTTGATAATTCATATACAGAAGGCTCCTTCTAGGCATCAGTGAGCCAGTCAGGCATGACTGCATGTAAACAGTACCTAATGCTGGAAGAAAGTGAGCAACCACACCACTCCAAGGTGATATGAAAGACTTCAAGTGTCTTGAAACTAACTGATCTTGGTTAAGTTTATACTTCTAAGTAAAATAAAAGGGTCCATGAACTCTCACTGTCATGCCTTGTCCTCTATATAGCTATTGGCTTTCCCTGGTTGTGTTGGACTACTCAGAGTAGATGTCTCCAAGGCACAGCTTGGGGTTTTGGAGGCGGTGCAGCTCTAGGAAACCTTCCAGTGAATGTCTCTTCATGCTGATCAGTCATACTGTAGGCTGTTCCACTCTTACTGTGGAAGCTTCAAACAGAACAATGACCTTTGTTCATTTGAGTGTCTTGGGACATAGAGGAAACTGGTGGTGTAACACATCCCAGGATCATAGAATCATAGAATCACAGAATCATAGAATCGTAGAATGGTCTGGAGTCTTCAAAGGTCATCTAGTCCAACCTCCCCACAGTCAGCAGGGACATCCTCAACTAGATCAGGTGGTCCAGGGACTCGTCAAACCTCACCTTGCATATCTCCAGGGAGGGGGCCTCAACCACCTCTCTGGGCAACTCTCCAGAGTTCCACTACTGTCATAGTAAAGAGCTTGTTCCTAACACCCAATCTAAATCTGCTCTTCTCTAGCTTGAAGCCATTGCCCCTTATCTTGTCACTGCAGGCCTTTGTAAACAGTCTCTCTCCATCCTTCCTGTAGGCCCCCTTCAGGTACTGGAGCTCCCTGGAGCCTCCTCTTCTCCAGGCTGAACTGCCTCGCTCCTTCAGCTTATCCTTGTAGCAGAGGTGCTCCAACCCCCTAACCATTTTCGTGGCCCTCCTCTGGACCCACTCCATCAGGTCCATCTCCTTCCATTGAGGGCTTCAGAGCTGGACACAGTACTCCAGGTGAGGTCTCACCAGAGCAAAGTGGTGGAATCACCTCTCTGGATCTGCTGGCAATGCATCTTTTGATGCAGCCAAGGATGCGATTTGCCTTCTGGGCTGTAAGTGCACACTGCCTGCTCATGTCCAGCTTCTTGTCCATCAGCACCCCCAAGTCCTTTTCCTCAGGGTTGCTTTCTATCACCTCATCCCCCAGTCTGTATTGATAGTGAGGATTGTTCCAGCTCAGGTGTGGGACCCTGCACTTGCTCTTGTTGAATTTCATGAGGTTCACCTGGGCACACCTCTCCAGCTTGTCCAGGTCCTTCTGGATGACATCCTATCCCTCTGCTGTTTTGACAACACCAAACAGCTTGGTGTCATCTGCAAGGATAATGTCTTGTAGAGTGTGTTAACTCTTAGTGAGACATCTGCACCTCTCTACCTGTGCCCAGTGATCACTCTCCAAAACTGACTCCAAAGATGTAGCTTTGTGTGAACAGTGCTGGCTAGTAGGGGATGAAAAATGAGAATGGATTCAATGATCTTAGCTCTAGTGGCTACTCTGTTTCTAGAATGTGAAGTACTCAGCCAAAAGGGTAGATACACTTCTGATATTGTAGCTGTTGTCTTCCGAACAACCATGTTTCCCAGGCCAGAGCAATGCCTGGAAAATTCTTTAATCAATGCAGTGTAGCTACTAATTCTCAGCAAATAAATTACCATTCCAAATTTAACAGGTACAAAAATAATGAATCTAAAGTGTATCAAGTAAAACTTTGCTGTAGTTTTGCTACTTTTTAGAGACAATACTGCCTACCTTTTAGAGACAATACTGCCTTATTCTGCAAGTTAAGATCCTTTACTAAAATAAGAAAATGAATATAAAAGTTAGCAGTTTTATTTAAATACCTGCTCTGAGTGATATTGTGAATGTGAAATGCAATTACAGCTCTTCCAATTTTAATGTGGCATTTATAGTTATTGGCTAACCCTTACAACATTTTTTTGAATGGAATGAATAGATGCAGCTACTTCACAGTAACAAGCTCCATGTGTGCCACTGGGTCTATTTGGCATCATACCCAGGTGTCTAGTCTTTTTCATGGCGCTTGAGACAAACCTGAACTGAAAGTGCAATGCCAGTAACGGAATGAATTAAGAAGCTCTGCAGTCCTGCAGAAAGAATTTAGAGAACAAAGATTCTTGCTTTGATTTATGTGGTGTAAATGTCTAACACTACACCCTTGCCTTTAGTTTCTATCTCTTAAATGCTCAGTCATTAGCTGGAAAGATCATTTGACTTGCCTGCACAAGGAAAGCTCTGAATAAACTCTGAAAAAGTCCATCCAGGACTACTTTATTTATATGTCATAAATGTATGTGTTTTAAGCACAACTTTTTCTCTCTTACTGACAATTTCACCCTTTCCATTGCAGGAAAAAATCCACCTTCCTAGTGTTTCTTTTATTCTAGATATAATTACATGTAATTCCGAGCTTTCTTATTGTTCTTAAGCACACTGACAAACTCTCTAAGTTCACCTGCTTTTGCTTCTCTTGACTCATTCACACACAGACTAGATTCTAATGTATGTTAATGCCTGTCAACTTTCTTTTCCTCTCATTTTTATATTTCCATTTATCTTTCTTAACTGTGTTTCATGTTCTCCCTGAGGCTGGCTGTTGTTATTTTTTAATACTTTTTTTTTTTTTTTTAAGAATAGGAATCTTTTTTCTTGTTTTTGAAATAGTTTTTTTAGAATATATCAAAAACCATTTTTTCCCAGTAACTATTTTTTACCCACTCCTGCACCTTATTCATTCAGTTCATCATCATTCTTAGCTCTGTGAGTAGTATCAATCATTGTGACTTTATTGTTTTTGCAGCTGACAATAAACCAAACAATGCTCACTTTCACTGGCTGACTGTCAGCTCAGTGCCCCTTATCTGTTGTGAAGAGCACTCAGCAACTGCCCTTCTCAGGTCTACGACTTTGTGATTAGGAGACTGTCTCTGCTGTTTGAAAATTCCAAGGCTAGTTTAATATTAGCAGTAAAAGGATCTTCAAATATTTCCTTTCAGCTTGAAGGCCCTCGTGATTCCATGAAAAATAAGTGCCAAACCTCACCATCAAAATAAACAAACAAAAATCACAACAGCAAAAATTAGGTGGGTCATTCTCCCTTCTGATTTGCATTCATGTGGTAGGACTACAGACATCTCTGTGTTTGTTAGAACTGTAGTCTGTAAAGATTTGGGGTAACTTGGTCCTCAGTTATTTTTGAATCAGAAACAGTATTTCTGCTATTTTACGTAATGTGCTATCTCTGATTCCACACTTTAATTAGTGGATCTTTTCCTAAACAGATATTGGATGCTGATTGTATCATTCAAATAAAAAGGAAAGCCTGCTAGGTTTGAGTATTTCTAACAAGATTAATTTATATATATATATATTTTTTTTTCAAAATTCAGCCACTTCAGTTGTTTTTCACCACCTAGATTTCCAGCGAGCAGAAATGGAGAATTGTAGTTTTATAGTTTAATTATTTTTATGTAGTTTTAAATGATTATTATTTTTATTTTTGTTTGGAATAGCTTTTCCAGTATTAGAAACTCTAAAACAAACAAAAAAAAAACCAAACAACAAGTTACATTCTGAATCTTGGATAGATTCTGTCATCTCTGTTATCAAGGCAGCATGATGACAGCTGTATACCCCACTTCTTCCCCAGTGAAGAGCTGCAAGCACACTCAATCATCTTTCTGCTTATATAGCTTTAAGAGAGCAATGAGATTTTCTATGCAAGTATAGCACTTTGAAGCATGTGAATATGATAAGTTTCAAGGCATTTGCTTGCTTAGGACAAGAATAGTTAGGCCTATATTTAAATTCTTCATCTGAATGCCAGGTCATGCCATGTGTATATTTTCATATTACACTCCCACTGAACTTTGCAGAAGAGTAAAGGTGCTATTTGGGGAAGAAAGAGTGAGCCAGCTGCCCAAATGCTCTTAGCTAAAAAGAGAATCTGATGAGTGTTTTTTGCCATATGCTATTTTGAGAACTACAGTTTAGAGTAACTGAGAAGATAAATAGAAGGCACATGACAATGCTACCAGGAGTATTGTTTTTGACAAGATGTGTCCCTAAGGTCTGTCATTATTGTTATCATTCTCCATGAAACTCTGTAGCAGCAAAGTACGATTTATTGTTATCAAAAGAAATCACTACAACTGGGAAACAAAAACACTTTGATGTTTGCTGGTATGCTAACATTACCTTTGTTCACAGAATTACAGAATCATAGAATCATCCAGGCTGGAAAGGACCTTGGAGATCATCAAGGCCAGCCAGTTCGCCAACTCCACTAAGTCCGTCACTACACCGTGTCCCCAAGCACCAGGTCTATATGGCTTTTAAACACATCCAGGGATGGTGACATTGTAGTGATGGAAATATTAAGGACCTTCCACCAATGCCTATGAAAAGCTTAATTTGAGAGGATGCACATGAAAGGAAGGAAGGAATTAGGAAAGAAAGAATTTGGAAGGAAGGAAGGAATTTGGAAAGAGTTCAGAAGGAAGGAAATCAGAAATTATTTGGAAGTAATTAGGAAGGAAGGAATTTGAGATGCATTTGGAAGGAAGGAAGAAAAGAATTCGGAAGGAAGGAAGAAAGGAATTCGAAAGGAAGGAAGAAAGGAATTCAGAAGGAAGGAATTTGGGAGGCATTCGGAAGGAAGGAAGGAAGGAAGGAAGGAAGGAAGGAAGGAAGGAAGGAAGGAAGGAAGGAAGGAAGGAAGGAAGGAAGGAAGGAAGGAAGGAAGGAAGGAAGGAAAGAAGAGAGGGAGGGAAGGAATCTAAAGAAGGCAATGCAGTGGGAGGATAGAAGGCAGTCTTTGCTGCATACTAGTCAAATAAGAGTGACAGTACCAGAAGCCCTCGCTCCAGTTTGACAGTCCCTTATTTCTCTAAGTAGGTTGGATCCAGTTACGATCCCTTTCAACCTCTCCACATGAAAAATTAAGGATTTAACTTCTTCCTGGGGCTGGCTGAAACACTACTGATGCACCGGTGAACTGTGCTTTAAAAGTGCAAAATAGTTTGGCCTGTTTGTTTGGTTTGGTGTGGGTTTGTCTTTTTATTTGAATTCATTTTTTTTTAAATAAGTAAAAGCAAGTAGTTTTCACCAGCTCATGACTAGTGGAGGAAAATGAAATCTGGCTTGTGGTGCCTGAGACCCACAGAGCCACAGTAAGATGTCTGTAGCTGTTCCATGGACACTTTAATTAAGAGTTTGATGATAAGCATATGCTAAAACTCCCTGAAATTTCTGAGGGTTGTCAAGGTCTGAAATTCAAAATTCCCCAGGACACGAAGGTTTCTGGAGACAGAAGAATGCAGAGGACATACTTAATTTGTGCTGTGTAGCCTTGGAATTTGCCCACTATTTGTTTGGTAACACATCAATGATGACACTTCATTGCTGAATCAATGATTTCTACTTCATTGCTGAAGTGGAAATTAAGAAAAAAATTACTAGGAAGGACTATAAGGGAATTTGTATTTATAAGTACTAGAATCTATGGATGAAAAGAGATGTGTGTGCGTTGCCTGTGGAAGTGAGTCATCCCCTGAATCCCATGTCTTAGCATGTTTTTCAGGGCATTCAATTAGCACACAGTAAAACCATACACGTTTTTGTGTTTTCCAGAAGTTCTTTTACAAATTTTTTGAGAGCTCACAAAACGAAGGGTAGCTTTGTAAAGGAAGAGCTACCACAGGATGTGAGAAACCACATGGATTCCCTGGAATATGAATAAATTGAATAACACATTTAAAACAATCTCTGAGCTGTAGTCAAGGGGAAAAAGTCCAAATCCTGACTGAGGCTAACTATTAACTTTCCATGCTTTCCATCTGAGATATTGTTGAGACAGAAGAAGCTAGAGCAGTACTTTGAAGACATTAAAACACTCCATTTTTAACCCTCAGCAATGTGGTTATCTCAAACAATGCCTTTGATATGTCCCAAGCTTTGAGAAAAGTGTTTCTTTAACATAAGTTCACACACAAAACTGTGGGTGGACTGATGATCACACCTAATTTTGCAAGTACCAAGAAAGCATGATAATGAAAAAATAACATCTTTAATAAAGGGAAATCCAGTGTCCTACAGCTTATAGCCTGAGTCTCATTCTGAAAGGAAAATATTCAACTGTGTTTAAACCTATCTGGATATAGCCATGCAGAAAACAAAATGTCATAGGAGGCATTCTGCTTTTTCTACTCTTCCCTTCCATTCTCTGCCTCACACTTCACTCCTTTTCATCTGTAAAATTTAGGTTTGTCTATAATGACAATAATAATGTGTTCTGTGTTTCAGATCTTGGTTTCCAGATTGTAATTAATGAAGAATTTCTCATGGTCCATTGTTAAAATCAAACTTGACAGAATTCCTTTGATTCCTGGGCACAGTACTGACCTACATGGGTGCATCCATCCCAGAAGAAAGATCCTGATTCCATCTCTGTCTGGTCCTTCAGTGTGACTGGGCATTAAAAAGGGTCATTGCTTATATAGTTCTCCCCAGTAGCGCATCTCATTTGAGTGTTCAAACTGATATATCATTTCTTTGAGGGATTCTCCCTTTCTACACCACTCAGGACACCCAGGTCCATAATGAAATTAGGAGAAGAAAGCAGTGTAGCTACTCTACAAACTATCAGCAAAATTAGTTGGCCTGTTAAGACAGGCTGTAGGTTTTTAGCAGACGCTCAACAGTTACAAAGAGGAGCAGCTGCTTCTGCTTCTCAGGGCCTCCACATTAACTTTAGGTCTAATCCAGGCTCTGTTTCACTAAGATCCTACAAATTCATCCTCCACACTGCCAGGTTAAATAGAAACAAAGATGACTTAGAAAAGTTTGTTTAGTCTAGGAAGAAAAGAATATAGGAAGACAGGACAACCATTTTCAAACATATAATAGGATATCACAAAACCAGAAAGGAATAAATCATTCTCCCTATCCAATGGGAAGATAACCGTTAATGGGCCTATACTGCAGCTGTGGAGACACAGATACAAAGGGGCGAAAATGTCTGTTAGCAAAGGGAGTTACAGAAAAAGATTGCTAAAGGAAAACAGGGGCTCCATCATGGTTTTAAAGGTGTGGTAGATAAATACTTGTCAGAAATGGCACAGACATGTTTCTTGGGTCTGGGGCCAGGACTACAACACCTTGTCTCTTTCAGATCAGCTGTCTACAATTTTACATATAATTAAAAAGTAGCAATAATGATACTGAAAAATAAGCCTTTTCCTGAAGTTCCACAGATATATCACGCAAAAACAATGCAACATTTTCAAAGACAGTGAAACATTTTCTTCCTTAGCATGTGGTGCATACAGTGCTCACACAGGACTGAATTAATTCTTTCTTATATCCATTGCATAAGCAATGCTACTATGAATCGAAGACTAGAAAGTAAACTTTAGGGCCAAATTCTCTGCCTGTACAAACTGGCCTGGCTCCAGTTACACTTTGTGGACTTGTGCTGAGTTTTATTTACCATGCTAGGGTCTGGATGTTTGACTTAGAGTCTCCCCTTGACTTCCCTAGCCTTTGAATCTAGTCCTTGAGCAAGTCTGACTCTCTACTCAGAGGGTGCAGGATCCACACAAACAAGCCAAAGTGCTTCAAGATGGCTTGAACTGTGGGGGCATTCATGGCTTTGTCTAATTAAGCAGATACAGGGAGCCAGAAAAAAATGGGCAAGAGCAGTTAAATCCAGGAAGAGGTCAACCCCATTGGTAATTAACAGGATAATGGATCAAAGAACTCCACTTAGCACAGGAAATATTGAGCACCTCGTCTTTATAGCTGAATCTGATAAAAGTTGGGTTATACATTTTCTACTAAATGAACCGGAGGCAGCTACAAACAGGAGGCTATTGTTTAACCTCTGTGGGAATTTTGGTTGGGTTATTGCATGCTTAATGTGCTACAGAAGAGCAGCCCTTCTCCCACATACTGATGTAGGTCTAATGATCTCTTATCTTCACATCCACCATGGCTACTCCAAAAACAAAGAAAAATGAAAGCCTTTCAAATGGCTTTGACTCTAAAAAAGCTGCCTCTACATTTTTGTTTGTTTAGTGAGGTTTTTGTGTTTTCTTTCCTTTTCTCCTTGGCTTACAAATAAATATATACAGTGCTTTATTTTAACAGGTTTCTTGTTCTAAAGGAGTAATGTATTGTGACAGATCCTTCAAAAACTTATTCAGAAAATGCTATTCAGACAGGAAAGGTCAGAAATAAAAGTGAAAAGAGGAAAGGTCTTCAGTACCATTCTCAAATTAATCCCTAAAAAAATGCCTTTTAGCTAATACTGTACTACTCCTGGCCTGTCCCTGCTGACACTGCTATTTTGTATGTGCTGGAGTCAGTCTGAATTATGTCAGTCTCATTTATGACTCAAAGTAATAAAGAAAAAAAAAAAGACAACTAAATATGCAGCTCTCAAGGAAAAAAAATAAATCTGTTTGTTTGCAGATGGTTGCTGTTCAATAGATAGACCATTATATATTTTCTTTGCTGACTGCAAATGAAAAAAGAAAATTTGCTCTTATATGTCCCTGCAGTGTCCCTGGAGACACTGTTGGATGTATGCTTTCTGGTGACTGCAGCATAAACTCTCTGCACTTGTTTCAGCCAATGGAATGGGATAGTTCTTTCCCAGGTAAGTAAGAACAACTAAAGCTAGGCTCCTCCTCTGACCTTTTCTGGGAAGAAACTGTCTCTATCCATAGCTTATACAGAATAGTGTTTTCTTTTCCCTTTCAGACACAAGCAGCCTTTCATTATTGTCTCCAGCATGTGACAGGGATCAGGAGCCATCTGAAATGGATTAGCCACATTCAGAATAGAAATTGTCTCCATCAGTAACAAAATCACTGTAGAAGGCACTATTTTCTCTTAATACTCCCTCCTCATTGTAGGACATGTACCACCACTGAATGAGTTTTTAGTATATAGCATTCTGGATACTGGAAAACGATAGGGAGATTCAATCTCAATCTCAGATAATTTCATTGCCTAATGAAGCTGGACTTCCCTTAACAGAATCAGAACAATGGTAGCGCTGCTCTGAGAATGCTCAGCATATTCACAAGCCCTTGTACTGCCCCAAAGTTCTGATATTTCTCTGTGAAATAAAGGCTTCCTATGTTTTGTGGCCAGTAAAGTGGAATGGAGCAGAGTTTCCAGTCAACGATTACAAAAAAGAGAGGAGGGGAAAGGAAGGATCACAAAAGTCAGTTATTATCAAAAGCCTCCACGGCAACTAAACAGACTACTACTTTTCTTTTAAGCCTCCTTATAAATGCCATAAGCACAAAGCATCCAGGCCTCCCTACAGCTCATTGGTGCCAAGTGGATTAGGCTGGCAGAGACTGTGCTGGTTTAATCCCCTTTAATGCCTTGCACCTTAAGTCTGATGTGCAACCAGACCCTTTCGCTCCAGCTCCACACTGAGCTCATCAGCAATAATGGCTTATCATTTCCATCATCAATAGGAAACTACTTTTCCCTGTGCTCCAGGCCTTCATCCCATTTTAAAAAGATGAATTAAAATACAAACTTTCATTGAAATTTTCCTACTCGTAACAACTCAGCTGCAAGTAGCCCAGTGAAGGTAGCAGCATTTATGCACGCTTGTAAATGAAAAGTTGGCAATAAAAGGCCATTTTCTGGCAAGTCCTTGAAGAGTACTTTTTTTTCACACAGCAGTGAGATGACATTCATTCACATCTGAAGTGTATCCCACTGGAATATAACTTCAAGCAGTATATCACAGGTTTTTCTGTACTCAGGGTAGGATGGGTTGTATCATACTTGTGCTCTTGGAAATACCAGGAGAGAAGTGTTATTCGGGTTAGGAAAGGTGAAGGGTCCCAGGGCTGTCTTGTTCAGTATGGCCTGGCTACACACACACAAAAAAAAAAAAAAAAGCCACTTCCACAGGAATTTTATTTCTGTTACTAGGGCAGAAGCAGAAATTGCAAATCACAGGAAGGGCAAGAGAATATTGGTAAATCCGGATGCCATGGCATGTATTAGTGTGTTAGAGTACAACATCCATTGTAAAATGTAACCTTCATCACTTCTGCTAGTTACCTAGTCTTGCATGTTTAGCCAATGTTGTGTTTTCATATGAGAACTGATGCTACAAGTGGATAATCCATGCTCATTTCCACAGATGAGGCATTAAGAGCCCTTTACTGTAATCTCTTCCTCATCGTATTTCTCTGAGGGAACCCAGCCTACTGTCACTATCAGCTATGGAGGATAAGGCATGAAAGTAAAAGTACGAAATAGGAAGAAGTGTCCAAGTAAAACCTGGCTGTACAGACTGGGAATGGGATGAATTTGGCCTCATATTTTAAGTTGTCCAATTATTAACATTCAATGAGGTTGTCTCTAAGAAGATCCATAAAAATGAAGCATGGATAAATTGCAGAAGTTATAAATTACTCAGAATGCAAAAAGAATGGCATGAATATTTCTGGAGAAAAGATTGGCTCCTAAACAGATAAAACTTTCTTCAAGTAATTTTAAAATATATTTGAATGTCTTAATTCCCTAGCCCATATTTTTCATTGTCACTGGTGTAGCATCACATACTGACATGAAAAGTAAAGTCCCATCATGTTATGAAAAGGACATTTTTTTATTTGATATTTGTTATCAGGTATGCTTTGATATTATTCATAAAAGACAATGAGTAAATATTATCATAAGAGAGACTGAGCACATCTCCAGGATGTGTAAAATTTAGCAAGCCAAAATTTTGTTCTCCCCTACAACAGTAGGTTCACCACTCTGACAGAGCATGTTCAAGCACTGTGGTTTTAAACAGTGTTAGCATGACAGGCATATCTGGCAGATGAGTATCAGGACCACCTTTTGTACTTGCTTTCAAAGCCACTTACCTTTTTTAACAATATTCAAAATGACTTAGAGAGCAAACATAACACTTGTTCATAACATTCACCTTCTGGATATTTCTGTGAGGCTGGCAGTGGCTAAAATCACAGACAATTCTTTATCAGAAATATTATCATGTTGTTAATATATTACCATAGGATATTTGCTATATCATCTACTGATGGATTCAACTATAAATCAGAAGTTATTTCTTGCCTTTATTGATTGTAGATCGGATGGAACTTTGTCCAAACAGCCTAAAGTGACAGAAATAGTGCATCACAGCAATGTTGTGATTCAGATGTGCCATTCTATAGTATGCAGCAGAAGAGAGGAAAGCTTCACTATTATAATAAAATTATTTTTTTCTGGTTCACGGAATAAAGAGTTCAGATAAACACCATGGACACACAGAGAGAAAGCAAACTGACAAATTGGTTACAAAAACCGTGTTCCAGTAATTGGGCTTCTGGATGCCAAGAGCTGCCTGGGTGATCCCTGCTTCTATGTGCTGTATTTGGCTGACTGCACAACACTAAGCACAGCTGTTGCTAAAAGCAGCACAGAAGAGGAAAGTTGGCAGCATATGAGTGGGAAGTAAATGAGACTGGGCTCTTCCAAAGTGAGAAAATCTTAGAAGTGCCTTCTCTCTAGGCTATGAGGTGGAGCAATGTGGCAGCTGTCTTGCATGCCAGCCTGGCTTGTTCCAGAGACTTTTGTATTGCCCTGTGCCTTCACTGACAGTAGAGGACAGAGCCATAGTAAACTTGGCTTCATATGAGCAGACAAATTGCCAGCTGATGGTGGATGTTATGCTGTTAAGAGAGCAGCCCATGGAGTTACTAGACTGTTGTCATTAGGACACGGTTTCCTTCTACACGCTCGCAAATACCCAGCTTTCAAAACTTCCACAAATATTTGGGGTTAATATCCCAGCTGTAGCTTTTAAAAAAATCAGTTGTCTAGGCTAAGCCATGCCTGCATTTCCTTTATAATCAGTATTGGTGTCTCTGTTTTGTTTTCAGAAAAAAAAAAAAAAAAGAGTTAACCTCAAAAAGATCTTCTCTTTATTTACTCTAGAGAAAAAGCCAAGAAGACTAGCTCTGAATGGGACCAGCCCATTTTGGTATCTATATATCATTGCCCACATGTGCCAGGAGGTGAGGCTCCCATCATACTTGAAAACAATCTAATCAATACAGTCACTGAAGTCTTGGGAACATAAAAGTAGTGACTGCTCAGCTGAATCACTCTCTGATGATAACAGAGACATCCAGATCTCCTGTATCTGTAATGGGAGCCTGGACACATTAACCTCTTGCAGGCACTTACATATGCTCTTCTGCGAGATTGTTACCACCACAGAGGCATTAACTTGCAGATGGCCAAAGTCATATTACATAAATCCCATCTCAGACACTTGTATTGCACTAATTAAAATGTATGAAGATAAACAGAATTTCTATCTCCTCATGCTCATTCAGTGACTCAGGTGAAGCTACTTTGGTTCACTCAAGTGGAATTCATAAATTCTTAACTTATACTGTCACTATATGCTTGGGAGTGAGATATGCTTCATGGTCACAGGATGGTGTCCTTGATTCCCAGAAAAAGAAACAGCAAGGCCAGACAAGTTCCATTAATTTGAAAAAACCTTCCCTCATGGAGTCTTAGTGTCTTCTATAACATGGTCTAAGCAAACATCCAGTGGACAAGAAATCCTATTAACTTCAAACAACTGTGACTGAGATTCCTGGTTTGTACATGTGACCTATGGCAAACCAAAGTGTTTGTCACCTCAGCAAACTCAGTTAAGTTTCTAAGAAAAGACTGAAGGAGGATGTCTGTCTGAAGGACAGATTATCTTGCATCAGCTTTATTTTTCTGGATGAAAAATTCCTGCCCCACAGGACCTTTGGCCATAAAACAACAAGAAGGTCATAAAACATGAAATGGATTTCTTTCTGTCTTTGCTGAAACATGATCGCTTTGTTAATAAATCTCTCTTTTGAATAGGAATGAAGACATGCTGTGTGGTCTGTAATTACCATGATCAAGCAGTTTCCAACCTTCCACAAAGCTAAGGATTTATTTGTGGGAGCTTTTTTTACTGATACTTCTGTGCTGAGTTTGAAGGTCAAATTCAGCAGTGTAGGGTATTGGTATTGCAACAACATTAGCGTCAGCTCTGTCTTTCGACTTTTGACTCTGAGCCTGTATAGCATAACTCTGAATGCTTTTCTCAGCTCAGAGTGGAAATAAAGTTGTTTTGTGGCTTCTTTGCAAATCACACACCTTTCTGCTTCATGGTTTACTGACTAAGAAAGGCTCTATTATCATAGGAAATTAAGATATGTTTTTACTGAAAAGAAGATATTATATAAAATCACTGCAAACTGCTTAGAACTGCTAAGGAATAATTTTGTTTCTAAACTGATTTATGGTGTTTGCCATACTTGCATGGTCTTTAACATTGTATGGATCACATTAATGTGTTTCAAGATTTTTGTGGGCTCCCAAAGATCTCAGCAGACAGAGCATGTGACTCATGCTGAATTCCTTCTTTCTGATGAGTAGCACAGCACATCTGTGGGCCAGAAAACACAGGACACTTCAGTTATATTTCCTGGTTTGAGCAGAGATACCAACAGGCTGCAATAAACAAAGCTAAAACAGGTCATTTAGAGTTGCTCTGAAGCAAGATTTGACCAAGGTGAGGCAGGGATATTTCATTAGATCCTTTCAATCAGCTTCTTTCAGCATTTCTGGCAAATCATTAGGGTCCATGGGCTGGGCAATACTTTTGAAGAGCAAGAGACTTAAATGATGGGGTCCTTTGAACGCAGGGCTAAGGAATGCCTCGGAGCTGCCATCTCTGTCACAGCACTAAAGCTGCTTTCCCCTTTTCCACGTGCACTGTGTCAGAAAGAGCTCCTGAGTAAGTCTAGTAACCTGCTATGCAGCTGCAGCTCCAGCCTGGAGGCACCAAGCAATATCGAGGCCATGAACTAATGTCGAACTGCACAAACACAACGGATAGCCCAGACTGTGGGGGACGTGGAAATGGGAATTAATTGTGAATCCTGAGCTCAGTGTGCATGCATGAATGCTCAGACCTGAATGACTTCCACAACCACATTTCAGAACATGTCAAGTGAGAAAGGAAAGATCTTTCCTCCCCACTTTTCAATATACCTTAATGTTTTTCTTATGATCTGATAGCTCAGTTACAGTTTGCCCTTGAAAAGCTTTTCATTGCATTATGGAGTTGGCACCTAAACGCAACAATTAGCTTCATTCACTAAAATGCCTGCATTCCACAGAATCACAGACAAGTCACAAACAAAACCTATCAGTAGTTTTAATCACATAATTCTTGCATCTGGGCTGTGTTCGCAGATAAATCTCTCCTGGAAAAATTATTCTGCAGGAATAGACCAAGTGGAGACAATAAATGAGATGGGTGTTGAAGCAGACTCAGTGATTCATTTCTTTGTTGTCAGATTTTTGTATGATTTTTACTAAGTAAAATTTTAGTGTTTGGGGAAAAAAAATACTTTTCCAACATCCATAGAGAGAAGGAAACAAAAATCTCCTTGTCTGTAGAAATGATTTCACACTTCTCTCCTGTGAAACCCCACCTCAAATACTGCATCCAGTTCTTGTGACCCCATCACAAGAAGGACATAAAACTATTGGACCCAGCCCAGAGGAGGGCTACAAAAATGATTCAAGGGTTGGAACACCTCTGCTAGGAGGATAAGCTGAGGGAACTGGGGTTGTTAAGCCAGGAAAAGAGAAGATTTGGGGGTGGGTGTGTGTGTGTGTGTGTGTGTGTGTGTAACTTACAGCTGCCTTCCAATAACTGAAGGGAGCCTACAGGGAAGCTGGTGAGGGACTTTTCATAAGGGTGTCTAGTGGCAGGACTAGGGTGAAAGGTTTTAAACTGAGAGAGAGCAGGTTTAGCCTAGATCTCAGGAAGAAGTTCTTCAGTATGAGGGTGGTGAGACTCTGGAATAGGTTGCCTAGAGTGATTATGGATGCCCTCTACCTGGAGGTGTTGAAGGACAGATTGGATAAGACCAAGTCTAGTCCAGAGGTGTCCCTGCCCATGACAGGGGGCTTGGAGTAGATGATCTGCAAGATCCCTTCCAATCTATGATTCTATGATTATTTTTCCTTTGTCCACCCAAGCTGCCTATGATTTTGAAGGCATCACAGTCTCTGAAGTACACATAATAAAATCCTCCTAGTTTTTTTTTGCAAAATTTTGTATTTCATTATGACTTCACACAGGCACAGAGATGAGAAGGTTGTATACACTCTGGATAATGTCTATTTTCAGATACTTTACAAAAAGATTAAATTTTAGAAAAAATGGTTTTCTGCTGTGTTTATCAGGACACATTTTGAACAGAGATCACTGAACTGTGTTACGTATTTATTATTTGAAAAACAAAGAAGCTACTAACAGCATAGGTTGTGCACTGAGCTGTGGGATATAGGATAGCATAAGGGACTGCACTTGTAGGTCCAGCAGTCAAGAGCTGTATATATAAGATATTTTGTGGCTTAAGTACCTGTTAGTCCCCATTACTAGTAGCACTTGAGCAAACTAAATTTAATAGTCTTCCATAAAATGTAAAATATCCCAGTGAACCACAAAATCCACTGGACTACAGATGGTCAGACTGCATCATAAAACCATCTCAAGATAACCTGCACAGTGGCATAATCTGTAAAAATCCAACTCAGTATCCTGGAAATTTCCTTAGGTAGTTAGTCCAAGTTGAAGTCTATGTCATTCCAGGTTTTAATCAATTTAGCAGAAGATTTAAATGGAAGTGAGATGAAGAATACCTGCATATGCTGCAAGTCCACCTCTGGTTGTCATGCTTTCCATCACAGCACTCCCTTGAATGAAATGTAGCATAGTTTATATGTAAACTCTTTAGACTCGTGAATATCTTTTAAGGTGGACTTTCAGTATCTCAGTCCATTACTCAGACTTCCCCACTAACCCCATGCAGACACAGCAGAACACAGAAATAGAGATGGAAACACAGAGAAAAAATATAGATTCCTGGGGATGCATGTAAAAACATCTTGATGCAAGGCAGCTGTAGGTTGATGGTCCTTGTCTTAAAGCCTCATTGATGATGGGATATGAAGAGAGAGAAAACATTCATTTTCTATGGTAAACTTCCATAGGTAGCATTTGAGGGTAGGATGAAAGCAGTGCTTTCTCTCAAGTAATCTGACAATTGAAAAATACATATTGCTGTATTCTTTACCTACCCAGCCTTTGTTCTCCCTTCCCTCTTCCTCCATTTCACTGAGGTCTGCTTTTCTAATTAATTTGCCTCCTTCTGTGATGGCCTTTTCCTCACCTGTTATATCCTCTGAACTGAATGGGAAAGCCACTAAGGCAATGCAAAATGTCAGTTTCTTCTTTATCTGCAAGGGAGCTGGTTGACCAGGGTGTAGAGGCATGACAAATGTACACAAATAGCTACATACAAGAATTCAGAGGGTCTTGGTGCCTGATGGAATGGGAGTGCCCTGCTGTGGCCCCGCTGGCTTCCACACTGTAGAGCTAAGCTGCTGTTTCGAGGAACTGGTTGTAAATACATTGTAGCATGGTCCTGGCACCTTTATCTCCCAGGGCCATTGAGGCTCATGAGATAGTTTCCCTTCTAGAGTAGACTAAGAGTGCCCATATTCCAAAGTAAAAAGATCAGTTTCCCTGCCATATGCCATATGCTGATACCCCTCAAGGACTGTTTCCTGTGCCATGATTATAGCACAGGATACAACACAGGGCTCAGCTTCCTACGCACAGGGGATTTCTAGAAACCAAGGCAAACACTTTAGGTTGCCTAAATTACAAGTGCGTGAGATAGAGAGAGACATATTCATAATTTTGCTGATAGTGGAACTCATGCCAGTGCATTTACTTTTGCAACACCAGATTAAATTCTGGCCTTAGTCATTTTGTAGCAACTGTGCAATAGGTTAACAGCCTAAGAGAACCATACCCAGTACTGGCAACCCTAAGCAGTGAAAAACGCTTTGAGGAGTTGATAAGGCCCTTAACTGAAAAATACATTTAGTACTCAACAGCTTTTTATTAAAACATTTAAAATTTGTATTATCTGCTCACTGTTTATGAGGCCTTTAGGGTATTCTTCTCTCATGCTGTCAGAATTTCCTCTCCTCCTACAAAGTTTAGCACAATTATTTTAAGACAAACAAAACCTACAAACAAACAAACAAAACCAACCAAAAAAAACCCCAAAAACCAACCCAAACCCAAACCAACCAAACTCAAACCAAAAAAACCCAAAGAAACAAAAAAACTTGAACAAACAACACCTTGAATTTTGAATTGTAAAAGGAAAAGTTCTGAAACAACAAAGTCATTGACTAACATTACATAGAAAGCACTGCAGAAACAGGAAGCAATCTGCATATGTGCATGTGTAATATTCCTAACTGATAGCCAAACCTTACCTTCATTCCTCAATAAATTCACCTTTCCTTATTCTTCTCCATCCTGTTCTAGCTAATTTAAACCTCTCACAGATCACAGAGAGCATAGGGAAGGCAAACTGGTGACATGTAAGTCAGAACTGGTATGCATGCTAGAATATGGCAGTTCAGGTGATGTGAAGGCTTTTTCTACGGCTGGCTTAAAGGCTCGTACAACTCTATTGGTTTCTGTGGTGGTTTGAAACTGTCTTTTTAATTTTTCCTTGCAAAGTTCAGAACAGAGAAAGTGAAAGAGTGTAAATAAGTCACTATTGGGTGTAAGAAAGCAAAATACTGATTGTTCTAAACACTTCCATTGGATAGATAGAAATGTTTAAGAACTATTACCCAAAACAAAGTAGGCACTCTGCACATTCTGCGTTCTGCAGTGGGGGCAGTTGCTGGGCTGTCTGGCTGCTGTTTCTTCTTCTCTTCTGGCTGAAGATAACACGTACTGACCTTGGCAGCTAAGTTAACAACTCTCTGCTTAACTAACTCTGCTTCTCTGTCCAGGGGGATTTGGGGGGGAAGCTCCTGGGAGAGGGAGGCCCCCTTTGGGAGGGTCCCCTTGGGGGGAAGCAAAGGGAGATTGGTTGTGCTTTTCTGTTGATTGTATATATTTGTAAATGTTGTGAATTTTGTGTATTTGTACATATTCATTGCATTTCATGGTAGATTTTAGACTCTGCTTGTAAATACAGCTTTTCATTTGCTTCCAGACTGGGCTAGCCTGTTTATTGTTGGTGGGGGGGGGAATTTCAGCTCACACCGACACAGTTTCAGTTAGTGGCTACTACTGTCTTGTAATCATAGAATCATACAATCAGTCAGGGTTGGAAGGGACCACAAGGATCATCCAGTTCCAACCCCCCTGCCATGGGCAGGGACACCTCACACTACATCAGCCTGGCCAGAGCCTCATCCAGCCTGGTCTTAAACACCTCCAGGGATGGGGCCTCAACCACCTCCCTGGACAACCCATTCCAGGCTCTCACCACTCTCATGGGGAAGAACTTCTTCCTCATGTCCAGCCTGAATCTCCCCATTTCCAGCTTTATTCCAATCCCCCTAGTTCTGTCACTCCCTGATAGCCTAAAAAGTCCCTCCCCAGCTTTATTGTACGCCCCCTTCAGATACTGGAAGGCCACAAGAAGGTCACCTCAGAGCCTTCTCTTCTCCAGACTGAACAGCCCCAACTCTTTCAGTCTCTCCTCATAGGAGAGGTGCTCCAGCCCTCTGATCATCCTGGTGGCCCTTCTCTGGACATGTTCCAGCACCTCCAGATCCCTCTTGTAATAGGGGCTCCAGAACTGGACGCAGTACTGCAGGTGGGGTCTCACCAGAGCTGAGTAGAGGGGGAGAATCACCTCCCTTGACCTGCTGGCCACTCTTCTCTTGATGCAGCCCAGGATCTGGTTGGCTTTCTGGGCTGCAAGTGCACACTGACAGCTCATGTTGAGCTTCTCGTCCACCAGCACCCCCAAGTCCCTCTCCTCAGGGCTGCTTTCCAGCCACTCCCTGGGGGGCTCCTCTTGTCACTGGCCTCCACTGGGACATGGAGCCGTTGACAGCCACTCTTTGGGTGCAGCCATCAAGCCAGTTCTCTATCCATCTTGTGGTTCACCCATCAAACCCATGTGTCACGAGTTTGAAGACCAGGATGTGGTGCGGGACAGTGTAATAGTGGAAACTAACACAGAAATTAATAGAATACAAATGTACAACAGAATTATTTTCCCAAACAGCAACATACCCACTAATTACAGTTACCACACACTGAACAGGAGAAGAACAGGACAAGAGAGACAGGATGTGCTGAAGAGAGTCCAACAGAAAGCCACGAGGATGATAGGGGACTTAAGCATCTCCCCTATGAAGAGAGACTGAGATCCCTGGGGCTGTTTAGTCTTGAGAAGAGAGGACAGAAGGGGATCTAATCAATGTCTATAAATATCTGAGGGGTGGGTGTCAAGTGGAGGGGGCCAATCTTTTTTTGATGGTGCACATGAATAAGACAAGAAACAGTGGGTACAAGCTTGAACATAGAAGATTTCACCTCAACATGAGGAGGAACTTCTTTACAGTGAGGGTGATGGAGCACTGGAACAGACTGCCCAGAGAAGCTGTATAGTCTCCTTCTCTGGAAACATTCAAATCCTGCCTGGATGCATTCCTGTGTGGACTACCCTAGGTGATCTTGTTTTGACAGGGGGGTTGGACTCAGTGAACTCTACTGAACATGAATCGCCACCAAATATGAATCTATGCATGAATACAAATGTAACAAAACTGGGCAGATGGGCAAAATGCTTTGTCCAAGTCTCTGAATTGGACAACCAAGTGACCAAGACTACGATCACGCATGATTGCATGTTCTTCTCAGTCAGCACTTGAATGAAGTCACCACCAAGGTTTACCATGCTTCTTTCAACTCCCCAAACTACCCTTGGTGTATGATTAGGCAGCAGGATGCCCTAGTTTCCAGAGAAATAGTTTCTGTGACCTTGTATGTGAAAAAAACAGGAGACTTATGTAACCTGTGATATGGCTATAAAATATTTTACAAATGCTTAGAAAAATTTGTTGGGTTTTTATTTAGTCAGCTTGAAAACCTGATGGTGTTTCAATCACAAAATTCATCTCTGGAGCCCATGTGAAATGAGATACCTTCCTTCTGTGGGTCAGGGAAATATATTCCATGAACATGAGTGTACTTGGACCTTGCTTGAACTCCAGATAAGCAATATCAGAGTGTGCAAGTATACAGAGTTTCCTGTTCTGTGTACTTTCAGGAATTACTGAGTGTTAGAGTCACTAAGGTGATACAGGAATGACATTTAACCAGAAGAATGCTTGTCATGGTAGAGCAGTAGGAGAAATAAAACCCAGCACACAAAAACCTATCTTAAATCTTTCTAACAACTATAAAACCTGCCTAAATGCATAATTTCTCAGCCTGCCAGTGTTATAAAGAGAAATGCGCCTTTGCTGTAATTCTTTGTAAGTGCCTCATCCTTCACTAGTAATGTCCTGCACATTTGATCAAAGAGAGCAGGCGTACGAGTGACTAGCAGATGGATGACTTCTCAAACTTGCTTTCATAAAAGATAGATGAAGGCAGAACTGTAATATTTATTGCAGGAAAATGATCAATGAACATACCCATTCCAGTGAATTTGTCAACCCAGCACAAAGCTTAATTTGATGTTACTCCAGGTTTTGGTGCTTTATTTAAAAGACTTTCCAGAAGTAAGGTATTCTTTTGAACATCTTAGCAAACCAAGCTGCTGACATGTTCTGAAACTGCCAGATGGTATCAGCTATTCATCATTTATCATTTATATACAGCCCAGAACAATACTGGCCTGCTTTACAGATGCCAAGAAGGTTCATTCCAGCATCCCTGAAATGGCTGAAAAAGTTTCAGTGTTACAAAAAAAGAAATTTCTTTTTCCTCAGAATGCTCAAATTTGAGTGAGAAGACTTTCAAGGCCTGTGAAGAAATCAAGTGGCTCAAAGAATCATAGAATTGTTAAGGTTGGAAGGGACCTCAAGGATCATCTAGTTCCACCCCTCCTGCCATGGGCAGGGAAACCTCACACTACATCAGGCTGCTCAGAGCTACATCCAGCCTGGCCTTAAACACCTCCAGGGATGGGACTTCTACCACTTCCCTGGGCAACCTGTGCCAGTGTCTCTCCGCCCTCAAGGCGAAGAACTTCTTCTTCCTAACATCCAATCTGAATCTGCCCACTTCTAGTTTTGCTCCATTCCCCCTAGTCCTATCATTACCTGAAACCCTAAAAAAGTCCCTCCCCAGCTTTCTTGTAGGCCCCCTTAAGATACTGGAAGGCCACAATAAGGTCTCCTAGGAGCCTTTTCTTCTCCAGACTGAATAGCTCCAACTCTCTCAGTCTGTCTTCATAGGAGAGATGCTCCAGCCCTCTCAACATCCTCATGGATGCATGTCAACAGCTTTGGTATAATCAATTATTTGGATTTCAGACCCTATCACATCTCCTTGGGGAGACCTCATTGCTGTCTACAACTACCTGAAGGGAGGTTGTAGCCAGGAGGGGGTTGGTCTCTTCTCCCAGGCAACCAGCACCAGAACAAGAGGACACAGTCTCAAGCTGCGCCAGGGGAGGTTTAGGCTCGAGGTGAGGAGAAAGTTCTTCATGGAGAGAGTTGTTAGACATTGGAATGTGCTGCCCAGGGAGGTGGTGGAGTCACCATCCCTGGAGGTGTTCAAGAGGGGACTGGACATAGCACTTGGTGCAATGGTTTAGTAGTCATGAGGTCTTGGGTGACAGGTTGGACTCGATGATCCTTGAGGTCTTTTCCAACCTTATTGATTCTGTGATTCTTTCACTGCTAGGAAGTGATATACTCTATGACCACGTTTCAGGCTTTCTCCTTTGTGCATAAGTGAACCATTTAACAAAAGGTTCCTGCATTGTCTAAAATGGTTGTTTTAAACTATAATCACCAAAAACAAATTGTAGGGCTGTTTCTACATCTGCTAGAATGGTTTTTAATGTCATGCCCAGAAGGCAACATTAATTTCTTAATTGTCTTCTGGGTTTTCTTGGTCTTCTTGCTCTGATAATTCCTCCCCTTTCCCCTTATTTTTGTTTACACTGATGTCAGATTTTCTTTTTATAGGTCCCAACAGTACACATTTCTAATACATAACTGGAGCTCCTACTTGTTTCAATATTACTCATAAAGTTAACCTACTTAAATGGGTTAATCAACCTCAAAGAAGACAATTCCTACTTTTCTGGAGAATTATGTAGGTGATGAGATTATATACTAGTATCAATTCAAAGACCTCCACCTTTGCTATGTTTCTGTTCTTTATATTAGAAATACTTTCTCTACCTGTATTATTTTAAAAATTAAAAGACTCAAATATTTACAGATGGTATTCAAATGAATTAAATTCATCTGTATAAAGGTCAAGTTCTTAGTCTAAACTAATTGTCCAAAAATCAACAGAGAGATAAACCAGCTGCAAAGAATTATACTACTGATCTTAGATGTTTATCTTAAGGCAGGATAAATGACTTTGTAGAGAAATAAGTCTCTGTTAACTGCAAAGACTAACTTAATAAGTAGTTTAGACTAGGTGGCTAATTTCAGTTATTTCTTCACTTCAGAGAAATCACAGAATACCTCCATCTGTGTCTCCTTGTCTCTTGCTCCCCACACACTTAACTGCATTATTAAAATCCATCATGGTATGGTCAGAAATTTTATTGGGTTCACATGGTAAGGTTTTGGGGATAGCAGAAGCTTCCTGTATGTTGGAGAGAGCCAGTCCCAACCAATTACAAGATGGACCTGCTGATGGCCCAGGCCAAGCCAAACAGCAGTGGTGGTAGAGCCTCTGTGAAAACATTCTTAAGAAGGGGAAAAAAATGCTTAACAATTGCAACTGGGAGAAAAGAATGAGAAAATGTGAGAGAAACAACTCTCCAGGCACAAATGATAGTGGAGAAGGAGGAGGTGCTCCAGGTGGCAAAGCAGAGATTCTTCTGCATGATGTGATAAAGACTATGGTAAAGCAGATTGTTTGCCTGAGTTATAGCTCATGGAGAGTCCACGCTGCAGCAGATTTTCTAACAGGACCTGTGACTCTATATGGAGGATCCACACTGGAGCAGTTTGTGAAGAACTGCAGCCCATGGGAAGGACTCACACTGGTGAAGTTCATGAAGGACTGTCCAGTAAGCTCAGTGGGTTGCATTTTTGCTGATAAGTGGTTTCAGAAAACTACAATACAGTTGGAGAAAGCTGATAATCCAAAAGACCTGTTATGAAAGAGCTGAACCAAATGTTTCTCTTAGACCGTATCACCAAACCCAGATTTTAATGCTAAAATTGACATCACCACTCCTTCAGGTTTTCTTGAAAGGCTTCCAAATAATTACTTCAAAGTATTGTATTACACTCCCTCATCATTTCATGCTTGTTCTGAAATACTTGCAAAAAAACACACTTTGCCATATATTATTATCTGATCATATAGTTAATAACTGACATGCAAGTGTGGTGCCTAATGTAAAGTAAGCAAGTACTTGCCTGAACGAGCTTTCTCCATGTGCCTGTTGAAGAATGGAATGCAGGTAGCCCTTTGCTTCCTTCCCATCAGGCTGCAGCTCTCTAATCCTCGATTTCAGCTTTTTACATGGATGAACAAGAGTCAGAGCAGGCAAAATACATTGCCCTGGGTAACTATGCACTTCATATCACGAAATACTAGAATTAGGAGAATTGGTTCCTGAATACCACATTGCTAGAAAGATAATGACAGCTGAAGATTGGTTGGAAGCATAATAAAAAAATGATGAAGAAAGATCTGGTTTATGATCCAACAATAGAAGAAATCTGAATACTTTGGCTAAGGAAAGACTAAGAGTAGGACATGTAGCTACAAGTAGTAGACGTAGTAGGACAACTGAAAATATCTGAATGTTGTTAAAATAAGTATGGTGGTATAGAGAATAACTGAAAGCAAAAATATTAACTCAGTAAATGGAGCAAGCAGACAGCTCACTTTAGTATTCCTGTCAATAAATTTTCCTCCAGTATGTCTCAAAAGCAATTAAAAAGGGTGAAAAACACACCATAGAAATTGTAATAAATTTATTAATTCTTTAATTATTAAGGTTACCTAAGAAGGAAAAAAAAAACCAAATATGGAAACTGCAAACCTTAGATATGTATTATATACCTTATAGCTCACTCAGCTTTCCATTTAAATATTATGAAGTGATGTTAGTACAATTTCAAAAATTCAAGACAGCTATACAGGCAGCAGATGAACAGTCTGGAGACTTGAGACAGACTTGAGGAAAAAATTGAAGATTTGAATTTCAAACAAGGTATAACATGATGAGTGGTGCTTCGGCATTGTCATAGATATAATTAGGTTATTTATCTTCTGAATTTCTGTGAAGAAGGAAGAAGGAAACACTTGCTTTGAAGTCCACAGTAGTCAAACAAGGAAGTAGAGGAGAAGAAAGAAGAAACTAACAATTTAAGGTGATACATCAGATGCAGATTAAAATGTGTAATATATTTGAGTTCAATGAGATGAAAACACAAGCATGCACAAGACTACAAAGATGGGAGTGAAGTTTTGTCCATAAAGGTGAATTTAGGATTCACTGTGACCGGTTGCACAATGCTGAGGGATGTGATAAATCATTGTACCTCAAAGAAAAATCAGAAGAGATTAAACAGTAATTTTACTATTTGTGCTGAATTTGTATGAGGACTTTCATTGGCTAGTAGCAAATCATGTGGGCTGCCAAAGAAGGGAATTTAGCACTGTAAATACTTTGAACAAAGGATCAAACATTATTTGCCAACACTGAAGTAATGTTTTCTAGTCAAGAATATTATTTCAGTAGTTAGATGATATGAGCTAAACATCTGGATATAGAAGACAGGTGAATATTAAAAAAGAACATTTCTGTAATCTTAAAAATGAGCATAATTTGGTTTACTATGCAGACCATCTTGGAAATGTTATTTTTTATATAAGAAAGTTCTTTAAACCCTAAATATTGTATGGATTTTAGTGGACATGTCATAATATGTAACTATCTTAACTGTGTATTCTGCTAGCACGTTAAGACTGTTCTTTACAAATAAAATTAACCAATTCTCACCTGGCTCCCTTTACCTTTGTCCTCACTCTATAGCATCCATTAAAAAGTCACCCCACCAGTAGTCCTCACCCAATGTGCTTCTATTTCATTTGGAGGAGCAACATGAGGCAACTTGGGCAGCTTGAAGGTCATCAGTTTTTGCTTTCCACAAACTCAATTTAGTTTGTTCCTATCACAGCCTGTGTTAATCAAGGTTAGGCTGACTCGGTGCTACTACAGAGAAGGCACTTTGCACTTCAGTAGTACCCAGGAGTGAGAAAGAGAAGAAAATCCAGCCAAGGAGTGATAAAACCCAGATTAAGTGCCTGATAGACAAGATTTGCCTCCATTTTGAACAGTAAGGCAGGAGGACTTCAGGATAACTGGCCTCCTGAACTGGTCAATGGGGTCAAGGAGCAGTGTTGTACTCCTGAAATCCATGTGGAATTAGTTCGAGACTTGTTGAGTCACTTGGATATTCACAAGTCCATGGGACCTGATGGGATACATCCTAGGGTGCTGAAAGAGCTGGCAGATGAGCTGGCCAAGCCTCTCTCCATCATTTTCCACCAGTCCTGGCTCACTGGAGAGGTCCCAGAAGACTGGAAACTGGCCAATGTGACGCCCATCCACAAGAAGGGACGAACAGAAGAACCTGGGAACTACAGGCCTGTCAGCCTGACCTCAGTGCCAGGGAAAATCATGGAGCAGATTGTCTTGGGGGCAATCACTGCACACCTGAAGGATGGCCAAGGAATCAGGCCCAGCCAACATGGATTTAGGAAGGGCAGGTCCTGCCTCACCAACCTGATCTCCTTCTATGATCAGGTGACCAGCCTGGTGGATGTAGGAAAGGCTGTGGATGTAGTCTACCTGGACTTCAGCAAGGCCTTTGACACCATTCCCCACAGCAAACTCTTGGCCAAGCTGGCAGCCTGTGGCTTGGACAGCAGCACTGTGCACTGGGTTAGGAACTGGCTGGAGGGCTGAGCCCAGAGAGTGGTGGTGAATGGTGCCACATCCAGCTGGCAGCCTGTCACTAGTGGTGTCCCCCAGGGATCAGTTTTGGGCCCCATCCTGTTCAATATCTTTATTGATGATCTGGATGAGGGGATTGAGTCCATCATCAGTAAATTTGCAGATGACACCAAGCTGGGAGCAGGTGTTGATCTGTTAGAAGGTAGAAGGGCTCTGCAGAGGGACCTTGACAGGCTGGAGAGATGGGCAGAGTCCAACATGATGGTATTCAACAAATCCAAGTGCCAGGTGCTCCACTTTGGCCACAACAACCCCATGCAGAGCTACAGGCTGGGGTCAGAGTGGCTGGAGAGCAGCCAGGCAGAAAGGGACCTGGGGGTACTGGTTGACAGCCGCTTGAACATGAGCCAGCAGTGTGCCCAAGTGGCCAAGAGAGCCAATGGCATCCTGGCCTGTATCAGGCATAGTGTGGCCAGCAGGAGCAGGAAGGTCATTGTACCCCTGTACACAGCACTGGTTAGGCCACACCTTGAGTACTGTGTCCAGTTCTGGGCCCCTCAGTTTAGGAAAGATGTTGAATTGCTGGAGCATGTCCAGAGAAGGGCAACGAGGCTGGTGAGAGGCCTTGAGCACAAGCCCTATGAGGAGAGGCTGAGGGAGCTGGGACTGTTTAGCCTGGAGAAGA
The DNA here is from genome assembly GCF_027791375.1 of Indicator indicator. NCBI lineage: Eukaryota > Metazoa > Chordata > Aves > Piciformes > Indicatoridae > Indicator > Indicator indicator. The sequence continues at coordinate 27,814,832 of NC_072010.1, read as the reverse complement.
GGAGGCTCAGGGGAGACCTCATTGCTGTCTACAACTACCTGAAGGGAGGTTGTAGCCAGGAGGGGGTTGGTCTCTTCTCCCAGGCAACCAGCACCAGAACAAGAGGACACAGTCTCAAGCTGCGCCAGGGGAGGTTTAGGCTGGAGGTGAGGAGAAAGTTCTTCACAGAGAGAGTGGTTGGCCATTGGAATGTGCTGCCCAGGGAGGTGGTGGAGTCACCATCCCTGGAGGTGTTCAAGAGGGGATTGGACGTGGCACTTGGTGCCATGGTTTAGATAGTCATGAGGTTTAGGGTGACAGGTTGGACTCGATGATCTTTGAGGTCTCTTCCAGCCTTCTTGATTCTATGATTCTATGATTCTATGAACAGCATCAATTAAATATAATGTACATAGACATTGTATACATTGTTAAGTGAGCCAAGATAGCTAACTGAACTCTATGGATAATAAATACATTTACTGATATGAGGACAGGATTATACATTTACTAATCCCAGAAGAGTTGATTTATTCATTATGATTCATAAAAAAATAATTCATCTGGGATGAGCAAGTCATAATACTTTAGATTCTATTTCTGGACAAATTTCCAGAAATCTGCCTAACCCCAAATTCCTAAGACTACTAAAGAAGCAGTTACTCCCCACACTCACATTACTTTATCTGTTAGCAAAAGTGCATGTTTTCAACTCTGTGCTTTTAGCCCTTTCTATTGCAAACGTTAGACAGTCTTTGATGCCACCTTCTGGTTTTAGTAAATATGTGTAGCTCCACACCAGCTGGGCCACACACTGTATCTATCAAGCTGATGCATATACAAACCTCAACAAATTTCCATGTTTGTTGTGCATATAACGCAGCAGTGGGTTTTCGACTATTCCATCTGATTTTGTCATTCCTTCTTACCCAGAACAGAAAGAGTCCTTTTCACGTAGAAAAGGCACAAAACCATAGGGGAAAAATTCCACAACTTTAAATCTTAGAAGTCAACACAAAATGGAATATAAATGAAGAGTTTAATTTTATTAAGCTCTGAAGCACGTATAAATGACAAAAACCTGTAGTTGCTCTTCCAGGAAAGCATTTATGTGTATTAAAAACAGATAACCATGCTCTTTTACATACCTGTATGTAAGCAAGTTTTTACTTTTTGGTGGTTTTAGAGGATTGCCTCTTACGCACAGCACAATGAAAGAACAAGTTCTCCATGTCTCACACAATATGAATGAAAATAACCATTTCTTAAAGATAACAGTGCAAGATTCAGGGAACACAGTACTGAACTATAAAATAAAGTAGAAAAAGGTTTTTAAATTCTTGGTTTTCACTAGAATTTGTGTACACTTAGAGGGGATTTTATCTCATCTAACCCAAATCATCTTAAAGTTAGGTATCTAATCCAAGCTGAATTTCTGATCCTCACCGTAAGACCCTTCCAGAAGGCAGTTTACTTCATCCTAAAATATATGTTTGGAGAACAAGGTATCACACATGTTTATGTCAATGAGTTAGTGCAGAAACCTATATAGTAAACCTACACTGGGCACCTAGTTTTTATATGGCTAGAGGATGAGGATATAGAATTTGTTCTGAAATTTATTTTATTTTTCATTTAAGAGATGATGTCACTTCTTTGTAAAGGTTAGTTTACTTTGTGCCTTTAAACTATGCAATCTTTATTTTTAATAGAGAATGCATGTTCTTTTCTATGAAAAGATTGTACATAATACTGTTGCTACATATTATTGTACTTATTTGCATTATAGGCTTCCTTATATGTGATGAGAAAATACATGTAGTGAGTCAAAATAAAGCCATAGTGCTAGACTCATCAGATGTCTGTCTTCCTCTGCCTCAAGCCTCAGTGCTTTCACAGATCTGTGCCTTAATCTCTTTGTATTCCTGTTACAGAGGTTCATTTCTAATACCACGAGGATTAGATCAGCCATTTTAAACTATTCTGCTCCCATGTAGCATTTTTTGCTTATGTTTTACAAAGGAAAAATCATGAGATGCATTTCCTTTCTAATTTTAGAAGCTTTGATCAAATACAGCATACAAGTCACAAACATGAAGAGGGGCAGTCACAGAAAAGGTAAGTAACATGGCCAAAGATTTCCTGACAAGAAGTAGTACTATAATGCAGTGAGGAGGCCTCTGGTTTTTTTTTTTTCATTCCAGTCCTATAACAGTTTTTTGGTTTTCCTTCTTTCTGTACTGATGTTGCCACATTTCTACCCATCATTTCCTGTTTCCCAGGTATCACTGTGATCACCTGTATGCTGTACAAGCAGCACGTCAAGCATTGATGTTGTTGGGATGTGTTAATTGTCTGGATGTCTTCTTGCAGCATGGCGACAACACCTTTGGTTTTGTTATGCATGAACTTCTCCATGTAGGCTGAGCATCCTTGTGCTGCTTTCAGAAAGTTTGCTTTCTACTGCATAAATCCCATGGAGCTAACACGAGTGTGAATGGCAGATGCTTTGAGAACTGACTAGCTGATCAGTCTGAACTGAAATTTTGTCTGAGCTGCAGTATGATAGAAAGACTAAGAAAGTATCCTCAAATACTGTCTAGACGAGGGAGGAAAAGTGTCACTGGATAAGCCATGTGCTGGTTCTTAAATTAGCCCAGACTTGGTTGTGGTATTCCTTAGAATATAGGACTAGAAAAACAATGAAAATAATCTGATAATGCTATGACATGGGAGTTCCTTTTACCCCATGCCTTTTCAAAACTCAAATGTTGTAAATTTATGATTTATTCGAGTCAGCCTCTGCACCTAAACAGATATTTCTGTTCAGAAGAAAATAGTTTGACACAATGTAACATTCCAAAGTTGTCAAAGAAATTAGTGAAGGAAATGTGCTTAAGTTGCCTTTCTTGATGTTCAGTTGTGTCATATTAAAAACACCTCTCATGTTACCAAGAAGCTTTGAGTAACATAGGCCTCCTTGTGCTTGCTTCTACATACTTCTTTCCAGGGCTGTCGAGCTGAGTTTGTCTTTTTTTTTTTTTTTTTTTTTTTTTTTTTTTTTATACTGCAGACTAACCCTTGAGAGAAGAAGGCTTTGGGAGCTGTCTAGGGCTTATGCTGTTCATTATTACATCATGTTGTATTTCCTAACATCAGGAATCAAAAAATAACCCCCACAAAGACATCACACAGTATAATAGATTATGTATGTGCTATTGTTAGAACTGATGATGCTGATACCCTTACAAGAAATGAAAGCTGGAAATCGAGACAGCAGCATCTCAGGAAATTCTTGTCTGGGAACTTAATGTCTGAACACACTGAGCTGGAAGAAATTTGTTTTGAGTGGCCATGAATGCCTCTATAAGCTTCTTTACCTACAGGGAGAGTGTTTAGAAAACATTGCTTATTTCGTGTGGGATTAAGACACGGCTCGGGAAAGAAAAGGAAGACAGAAATAAGGGTAGTAGGTAAGAGATAGATAATTCCTTATTTTACTATCCATATATACCATTCAATTGACTTCTTGGGGCAGAATTGAAATCCACCCAGAAGTAGGTTCCAACTGGAGAATTTCCACACCTGGAGAGATTTCATTAACTCAGAGAAGCTGAAAATATCTTTTAGTTTAGAACAGTGTTTCCAATGTTGTTGGTTTTTTTGGTTGGTTTTTTTTTTGGGTTTTTTTTTTTTTTTTTCTTTCCACTTTGGGATCCAGACAAGCCTACATGTCAGTCTTTTGCATGGAGGGAAGTAAGTGAGCACACCTATGGTTGAAGGAAAGGAAGGGTGAGTTGAGTGTTTGCAGTCTTGCCCTACCAGGAGATGACTGTAGACTAAAATTTTGAAATTATTTCCTAATATTAATATTTTGTTAGCAAGGCATGAGCTTACGTACATTATTTGGAGATAAAAAAGGTGAAGTGAAAAGCTGTAGAAGTATTTCTCTGTTCGAAAGGAAATCTTTTCCTTGTATTTTTGACTCCTAATTTATAATTAAATAATTATCCCAATTTAAGCTCGTTGCTTTTCCTTCCTTCCATGGTATCCTGAGATGAGTTGGTTTCCAACTTGTTCAAAAGGAGCAAAGCAATGCCACATAGTTTTTGGAAGATATATATCTGTAAGGACATCTTTCTAGTGTGTTTTTCACCTCGTGAAGCCAAGAATAAAATGCTATTCAAATGCAAATAGAATAATAGAATCAACAAGGTTGGAAAAGACCTCAAGGATCATCAAGTCCACCCTATCACCCAGCACCTCATGACTAATTAAACCATGGCTTCAAGTCCCACGTCCAATCCTTTTTTGAACCCTTCCAGGAATGGTGACTCCACCACCTCCCTGGGCAGCATATTCCAATGGCAGATCATTCTTTCTGTGAAGAACTTTCTCCTCACCTCCAGCCTAAACTTCCCCTGGTTGAGCTTGAGACTGTGTCCTCTTGTTCTGTCACTGGTTGCCTGGGAGAAGAGACCAACACCCACCTGGCTACAACCTTCTTTCAGGTGTTTGTAGAGGGCGATAAGGTCACCCCTGAGCCTCCTCTTCTCCAGGCTAAACAACCCCAGCTCCCTCAACCTCTCCTCATAGGGCTTGTGCTCCAGACCTCTCACCAGCCTTGTTGCCTTTCTTTGGACACGTTCAAGTATCTCAATGTCCTTCTAAGGATTCCAGATTCTAAGGAGTCCAGAACTGGACACAGTACTCAAGGTGTGGTCTAACCAGAGCTGAGTACAGGGGCAGAATGACTTCCCTGCTCCTGCTGGTCACACTATTCCTGATACAGGCCAGGATGCCATTGGCCTTCTTGGCCACCTGGGCACACTGCTGGCTCATGTTCAGCCTACTGTCAACCAGTACCCCCAGGTCACTTTCCACCTGGCTGCTCTCCAGCCACTCTGACCCCAGCCTGTAGCTCTGCATGGGGTTGTTGTGGCCAAAGTGCAGCACCCGGCACTTAGACTTGTTAAATGCCATCATGAATTAGTTGTTTAGAAAGCAAATGCAAGAACCAGGTGGCCAGAGAAACAAGTTCTGAAAGTACTGTTCTACAGAGCAGATATGCAGAGGTGTACTGCTGACATCTACAAAATGAAGCACAAAAACCATTTACTGCTCTGCATCATAGAGAAGTGTGCAATATGAGATGTCTTTTCCTGTGAGGCATTTTATGCTTTTGAATCTTATGTTCCTCAAAGGTGTTTGCCTGAGAATGTATTTTATGGAATTCCTGAGCATCAGACAGAGAAGCTGAAGTAACTGGATGAAATAAAATAATAATGATAATAATGATAATAATGATAATAATGATGATAATAATAATAATAATAATAATAATAAATAAAAAAAAAATCCTGTTGATCCTAAATCCTTCCTCAGAAACACCTGCTCAATAACAAAATACCAGAGAAACTGTGATGCTGTGGGAGTCACCAGCTACACATCAAATTGCCAAATGTTTCACTAACTGGCTCTCAGTCCCTTTGATTTTCCCAGGCATGCTGTGGGAGAGCAGTGCAGTAGTTCCAGAAGGCTGGATTTTTGGCTGGATATGGCTGAAAAGAGGTCAGACCATGATAACAGAAATGTAAATAGTTAGTGTCAGTTTTTCATTGGTTTTCACCAAAACAAAAAAAATTGGGGGGTTTTAAAATCTAGAAATAGAATATATCCTTACCCAGCCAAATAAAATGGAGATCAAAAATTATAACATCTAACAGAGGAAGTTGCATATTAATTTAAAAAGAAAAACATTTAAGAAATTACTATTTTTTATCTCACAGAACCACAGAATCACAGAATGTTAAGGGTTAAGGGACCTCCAGATGTCACTGAGTCCAACCCCCCTGCCAAAGGATCACCTAAGGCAGGCAGAAATGCAGATTTTGAAAGTTTCCAGAGGAGACTCCACAACCTCCCTGGGCAGCTTGTTTCAGTGCTCTGTCACCTTCACTGTAAAGAAGCATCTCCTCCTGTTGAAGTGGAACTTTCTGTGTCCTAACTTGTTCCTGTTCTTGCCCTATCACTGGGCACCACCAAAAAGAGACTGGCACCTTCATCTTGAAACCCACCCCTCAGATATTTATAGACGTTGGTAAGATGTGCTCTCAGCCTTCTCAAGACTACACAGCCTCAGTTCTTTCAGCCTTTCTTCATAGGAGAAATGTTCCGGTCCCACGATCATCATCATAGCTCTCCTGGGGAGTCCAAAACTGGACACAGTATTCCAGGGTGGTCTCAGCAGGGCAGAGTAGAGGGGAGGAGAACCTCCCTAGACCTGCTGGACACACTCTTCTTAACACACCCCAGGATGCCATTGGCCCTCTTGGCCAGATGAGCACATTGCTGTCCCATGGATAAATTACTGCCATTCTCCTTGGAGCTGCTTACCAACAGAATGAAGCCTAATCTATTCTGGTACCTGGTTTTACTTCTCCCCAGATGCAGGACTCTGCACTTGTCCTTACTGACCAGCAATATCATTTGCTGAAAATGATTGTTTAAATTTTTCTACTCAGTTTTTGAGTCATGACTACCATGAAATGTGTACCTTTCTTTGATGAAACTGTCATAAAAGGCATATGTTTGAATTACCTTATTTTGTATGTAGTTACTTTAAAAATACCTGTACTACATATACCATCATCTTTAAAAGGTTAGTGAGAGAAAGGATACTTTGACTGAAATCAAAATTTGAGTATAAATTTCATGGTCTAATTTCTATACCATGGAAGAGTCAAAAATACTTTTGGAGCCCATGGAGCTGGGCCAATCTGCACCAGTAATAACAGGGTATCATTCCTCTAGTCAGGTGGAGAGATACATTAGGTTTGTTAAAGGGCAGCGATGTGGAAATGGGTAGTATGATGCTGTCAGCACTGTTTAAATTGTTTGCTGTAGCTACTGCTGCAGTCCTCCAAAATTATGTCTCAGCACAGGGCTAGCACCAGCTTATGGCAAAATATAGCTTGAACTTGGTCTAAATGCTCTCCTGCCACTGCACATGAAACTACAGTTTGCCTTGCATTTTTCAGGTACCTTTGTAAGATTATACCACAACACTCCTGTCCTCCTTCTGCTGTGTTACGGCTCTTATGTTTGACTGCCAGGCTTGAATGCAGTAGTAAGGGCACACAGGAACTCTACCACCTGTCCTCCGTGATGAATGAATGATAGTTGTGATATTGATGCCCACATTAGCAAGCACACCAAACAAGCCATTTGAGACCGTGGATTGTTCCAAACAATCCATGAACATTACTGCGCAAGGATGACATGCAAATTCGTGAAGCGTTCCATATTTTTAAAATAAAAAAAATGTGTCAGTGTGAGCCGAAATTCCCCCCCCCCCACTGATAATAACAAGGCTAGCCCAGTCTGGAAGCGAATGAAAGCTGTATTTACAAAGCAGAATCTACAATCTATGATGAAATGCAATGAATATGTACAAATATACAAAATTCACAACATTTACAAATATATACAATCAACAGAAAAGCACAACCGATCTCCCTTTGCTTCCCCCCAAGGGGACCCTTCCCAAAGGGGCTTCCCTCTCCCAGGAGCTTCCCCCCAGATCCCCCTTGGACAGAAAGCAGAGTTAGTTAAAGCAGAGAGTTGTTAACTTAGCTGCCAAGGTCAGTGTGTTATCTTCAGCCAGAAGAGAAGAAGAAGAAAACAGCAGCCAGACAGCTCAGCAACTGCCCCCACTGCAGAACGCAGAATGTGCAGAGTGCCTACTTTGTTTTGGGTAATAGTTCTTAAACATTTCTATCTATCCAATGGAAGTGTTTAGAACAATCGTTATTTTGCTTTCTTACACCCAATAGTGACTTATTTACACTCTTTCACTTTCTCTGTTCTGAACTTTGCAAGGAAAAATTAAAAAGACAGTTTCAAACCATCACACTAGACTACACTGAGTGTCATAGCCCTGGGAATTTGATCTGGGTGCTGCTAAGTGTGTCACTGTAACATGTGGGACAAGTAACATGTTACATGTGGGACAAATACTGTTCAGTGAAGATAGTGCTCTCTCAGCTACTGCTGCAACTATTTTCTTTATCCTTTTAAAGAGCAGCAGGCTCAGCTTTCTCCAGCCTTTATTCCACCTTACTGCTTCTGCAAATCCTCTTTCCTCTTTCCCTTAATTCTTTCCGTTTATGTCCCCAGCCTTTTATTCTTGAAGAAGCAAAATTTGTTTTTCCCTGCCCTGAAGCTTTGAGATGACCACCACAGCTGTGCCCAGCTAGTGAACCTTGCAGAGCTGCTGAGATTAGTAGTATAGATCCAGTACTGGATGAACCTGCTATATGGCTTTCAGAGAAGAACTGGATTTTATTTTAGTCAGCTAAAAGCATGGGCAGAACAAGCTTCCTTCTCTACCTAACTGTAGACAACCCCAAGTTCTAGCTCTATGATGGAAAGTGATACCCAAATAACGAAAAGGGTAAAGCTAGAAAAGAAGAAAGCAGGGTGAAGGACCACAATGCAGCAGGATGAGGAATTATTTGGGGGAGATAAAATAAGACACAGCAGAAATAAGGAGATAATTTTTCAGAGATTAAAAATAAAGCTCAATCTAGAGGATGAGAGACATCTGAAATTTGACTTGCATCTGAGGCAGGCACTGCTGGAAAAGGAACAAGTGGATGGAAGAAGGAGGACATAGAAAAAGTGGAACTATCTTTTCTGTAAAGAGAACTGTGTAGATAGGAGTGTTGTTGCTTGCATACCCATGATAAAAAGGCAACACTTACCTGTACCAGGTTAAATTTCAATTTTCTTAAACATATTATATTTGGGGTTCATATACCTGAACTCCCTTGACATCGATGTGAATTTAGTAGAGAGAGAATAAGGATCTCTGCTTCTGGTCTAACATGCCTATTGGGAAGAATCAAGTGCTATTTCACTATAAACCAAGGGTTACAGTCTGACTTGGCATATCACTGGGTTAAAAACTGGCTGGATGACTGAGCACAGAGCGTGGTCGTGAATGGTGCAGCATGCAGTTGGTGTCTGGTGACTAGTGGTGTCCCCCAGGGATCAGTACTGAACTGAGCCCAGTTCTATTCAACATCTTTATTGATGACTTGGATGAGGGGATCAAGTCTACCACTAGGAAATTCGAGGATGACACCAAATTGGGAGTCAGCATTGATCTGCTGGAAGGTAGGAAGACACTTCAGAGAGACCTGGACAGACTGGTTCGATGGGCTGAGGCCAGTGGTATGAGGTTAAACAAGGCCAAGTGCAGGGTCCTGCAATTTGGCCACAATAACCCCATGCAGCACTGCAGACTGGGGGATGAGTGGCTGCAGAGCAGCCTGGCAGAGAGGGACCTGGGAGTGCTGGGTGACAGCAGCTGAACATGTGCCAGCAGTATGCCCAGGTGGCATCGTGGCTTGTATCAGGAATAGTGTGGCCAGCAGGACTAGAGATGCAATTCTGCCCCTGTACTCGGCACTGGTGAGGCCTCACCTTGAGTACTGTGGGGGTTGGGTTCTACTTCCAGGCAACTTGTGATAAAACAAGAGGGCATGGTCTGAAGGTGCACGAGGGGAGATTTAGGTTGGATGTTAGGAAGCACTTCGTCATGAAAAGGGTAGTTAGACACTGGAATGGACTGCCCAGGGAGGTGGTGGAGTTGCTGTCTCTGAAGGTGTTTAAGGAAAGATTGGATGTGGCACTTAGTGACATGGTCTGGTTGATGTGGTGGTGTTATGTCATAGGCTGGACTTGATGATCTCAGAGGTCTTTTCCAGCCTCAATAATTCTGTGATTCTGTGATTCTGTGATCTCTAGACATTATAGCTTTGCAAATGGTTGAGAAACTGCCTTGAAACCCCTTAGAAAGTATTGCTCATATTGATAAACTGGTGAGGAAATTACCTTAAATGTGGATATTGGTAGCACAGGGTGGAGTAGCATCTCAGGAACAATTATTGGTTATAGAAGTCAGATGGACCAAGTCACTTTAAAACCTTAAACTCAGTCTCAGATCCCAATCTGCATTGCTCCCATACTTCTGAAACATCAAATGTCAAGTGGAATGTAAGGACAAATTAAACAAGTTTTGACTGCAGGGGAACAGACCTTTCACAACTGGATTTAACCAGGGATCAAACAGACTTTACATTGCACTTGAATACAGCACTAGCAGAGTAACAATGATTCATGCCGAGGACTATTTCAGTCTTCAAATCCTGTGCTTACAAAGGAAACATCCTATCCTTATTTCTCTGTGTTCAATAAATCTGAGGAACACATAATGATGTCTCAGAAGTTACATTCTCCTTGAGGGAAGAAATAACTTTTAAAAAAGTGATTCATAGAGTACCGGGTTGGAAGGGACCTCAAGGATCATCTAGTGCAACCTTTTGTTGCAGGGTGTTTCACCCCCCTCCCTCATTATCTGTCAGCAGAGGTTTGAATAGAGGAGACAAAGGTGTTAAGTGGCCTTCCCCTCCTCCTGGGGACAGGGAATTTCCCCTTGCCGGGCAAAGGTCCCCATAGGTATTTACTGATGGGGGGAGAAGTCACCTGGGATTTGGAAGTGTGGTAAAGGGGTCACTTCACATTTTGGCCTGGACAATTGTCTAGGAATATCTTAAATAGGGTAAGCAGGGAGCAGTCAGGGCTCTCATTTTTCCCCCGCTTTTGCCCGTTTTCCTGGGAGCACGCTCATTGTCAGCTCTGCCATTTTCGGTGCTCATTTTTGGACTCTACTTGCCTTGCCCTGGATTTGTGGCTACCTTAGAGGAACTGGCACTCGACTGTCTTCTCCCTGGACCCGCTTGCCTGCCATGATCTTGTCTGCCTGGGAGCGATCCTGCCTGGAAGCAATCATGCCTGCCGGGGACCGATCCCGAGGCTTTTCCTTGCACTGCACGAGTTTCCCTCGTGGCAGCCATGTCTATTGACGGTTTTGATTTCTGGCAGGTCCCACATCTCTTGGATTTGAGCCACGTCACCCACAGAATTGGATTACAAACCCAGCAGTTTCTGGAGCCTGTCAGCAAGAGAGAGAGAGAGAGAGAAAGCTAGGGACCGTCTTGAAATTCCTACTCCCAACTCATGAGTAAAACCCGACGTTCCCATAATCCCCTAGCAGTTTCCTGGCTGGCCTTTGGTTTATAAGTGGGGTGAAGCTATTTGTGGCTTAGCCTTTTCCATTATCTGAATTTTCCAAATTGTACTAAAATTGCCGTAAGCGTCCTGGAAGAATACACGACCAAATAGAACCTGTAAATAATTTTTTTTTTATCAGTTTTGTACATAGTTTTGGGGTGGGGTTTTTGGAAAATAACTTCACACAAGTGACCTCAACAGAAGGAACAGAAACAACTTCCATCTGAAACAAATCTCGTGCTAGGAAAATGATTATCAATTCTGAAGACACTGCACAAAATGCAACATTTTTTTCTCATTAATTCGTTGTTAAAAATTTCCTTGCTCTGAGGACTATTGTGAATTTTTAGGCAGCTCACTGATCCTGGCATTAAAAATATCCCCAAAAGACTGTTCCCCTCTATTTGAAGTGTTGTTTCTGTTCCTGAGATTCATGGCTTATCCTACATTGAACTAGTTTGTAGAAACTAGTTAGCCCAAAGTTGCATTTCCGTTTTGAATTGAAAGTAAGGAAGCTGCCCTTTTGGGGGAGAACTGAGGCTTTTGTGTACAGGAAGAAAGAAGAGGCTGAGCTGGTCTACAGCCCCAGGCTCTATGTTATCTAGGAGACAAAGATTTCCACAGCAAAGGAAGAGTTATAATTCTTGCCTTGTTAATTTAACCCCAGTTAACACACCTTTCAGGGTAAGAACACAGTTTAAATGAGATGGCCCAGCACCCTCTGAAGCTGGGCCTTGAAACTATCTAATGTAGGTGAATACACCATGTATGCTTTGACAAAAAAAGGGATCTAAACATATGGAAAATGGATTTTAAAAAATTAGAAAGGTTTCCAACTATTGTCCCTCTCTCCTAAGAATCTATGCCCCAAAATAGAATGGGTTATACTGAAGGGTTCTGGCAGTACTTGATAACTACAACAGTGATAAATAATTTCACCTATTTTCTGTCAAATAGTGAATATTGTTGTCAAATTAATGTGGTGAGTGAATAATTCCACTAGAAAGATCAATAATCAAAGAGTAACTCATTTTGGCAATACTGCTAAAAGAATAAATGGCTTGGATAGTACTGTGTATGTAAAGTATGAATAATTGCAACAAAGTTACACATCTAGTGTAACACAACGTGTATCTTGAAATAAATGTAGGTTGAATACCAAATATAATCTTGGCACCTTGGATAGACGTTAATTTACTCTACGTGCCACATGAAGCTCTGTAAAATATTTATTTTACAGATTAATTAATTTTAAAATGAAACCTTAGACATGTCCATCTTAAGGTAATTCTAAATAAAAACGTTTTTGTGAAATCAGATGAAAGGGAAACCATTAAATGCTGTAAGTAGCTTTTAGTAGCAATTCAATACATGCTATTACTCTGAAGTGATTCAAAGACTAAACATGCCTTGCAGTGGTATGAACTGATCTCACCCTAACAATTTCAGAGGAGCTGGTACTGCCATACTAGGTTAAAAAAGGTGGTTTTGGAAAAGACCATGCTTCAAGTCCTGAAAAAGACAGAGTATAGGGAGCCTACTGAGGAATTATTGTATCCAGCTACTCATCAACAGCTCAATACTCTTGGCAACAAAAGTGTGACCATACTTCTAATCCCCATGTCACATTTGTATTTAGTCACTGGGCAGTTTAGTGTTGAGGAGGAGACTACAATGTAGTAATTTGTGGAAATAACTGCGATGTCTTGAAGGGTTTTCTTGTTGCTGCAATTAACATTAAGACATCATTTTCAAAGACTTGTCTCATATTAGTGTAAAAAGATTGTCAAAGCTTTACAACGTCTTCTTTGCTAATAGGTCTATGGTGGTGATAAACAACCACATCTTCCTTCTACCCATTGGAAGTGTCTTGTCTTGTTCTGTCATTTAGCAGAAGTTTTCAAGAAAGGAATAATGCAATTCAGAGCTGGGCTACAGACACTTGTGTTGAGACTCCAGATGTAGCCTCACAGCCAGTGTAAGCCAGTCAAAGACTGCAAGGCAGATGAAAGGCTCTGCTTTCCTTTCCCTTGTCTCATGTTTCTGCACCTCTCCACCCTAGCTGGAGCAGTGCCTGGATGCAGAGCCAGTGTAACAGCTTGCTTTCCTCTCCAGGTCTGTTAAAACCAGATCAGTTATCTGGACCAGCTCACCACATGGCAGCACCATCATTAATGATGACACAAAGGAGTCAACAGGGATGTGTGGTCTAGGGCAGGACAGCATGTCATAGTAACAGTACAGTTTCCATCATCAGATATACAAATGATCTAATGTTAGCTGACATTTCCAAACTTACCAAGGCTTCATTCTTAAGATCTAGGCTTAGAAAGCACTGAAGACTCAGATAACAATGAATATTTATGTATAAAATGCCAGAGAGAGGAGTGCTGCATGTCAGAGGAATGGCATAAATTGTAACTTAGGATGAACTTCCTCTGTACTGCTGGCTGTCAATGCCTGTCACTGATACAAGTATCCCAGTGTGACTGAGAGAAAAAAAAAAAACATATCTTCTTTCAGTAGCTTAGCCAAACCCTAAGATCTAATCTCCAGCACAATTTGCAAAGGTAGAACTAAACCCAGGTCTGCAAAGCCCCTCACCCCTTTATGATGTAAGTGAAGATGAAAGGAAGTTACAAATCACAAAGATTATTGTTTGTTTCAGAGGTGAGCAGGTATTTATAGCACAGATACACATAGTAGAAAACTTCTGAATAAATGAATGAAAATCTAACATGAGAGAAGCTCTTTCTCCTTGTTATATAACGTGAAAAGGCAGATTTTAAGGTTCATCTACCTGGACTGATTCTCAGACCCCCGAAGAGCTACAAAATACATCTTTCTGTACTCTCCTGTTAATTTTTTCCTGTCCAGAATGTTTAAGATGCAAAACCCCCACTGTTACCCCACCTTGTAACAGTCTCTAACTACTGCACTGGGAGATGTGACACTCTACTTTATTCTGGTGATACTGGTGTCAGGTTCAGCTTCCAGAAGCCAATTAAACTGATCTCTTCCTTTGCTGTGGAAATCTTTGTGCCCTAGATAACACAGTGCCTGGGGCTGTAGACCAGCTCAGCCTCTTCTTTCTTCCTGTACACAAAAGCCTCAGTTCTCCCCCAAAAGGGCAGTTTCCCTACTTTCAATTCAAAATGAAAATGCAACTGTGGGTTAACTGGTTTCCACAAACTAGTTCAATATAGGATAAGCCATGAATCTCAGGAACAGAAACAACACTTTAAATAGAGGGGAACAGTCTTTTGGGGATATTTTTAATGCCAGGATCAGTGAGCTGCCTAAAAATTCACAATAGTCCTCAGAGCAGGGAAATTTTTAACAACGAATTAATGAGAAAAAATGTTGCATTTTGTGCAGTGTCTTCAGAATTGATAATCATTTTCCTAGCATGAGATTTGTTTCAGATGGAAGTTGTTTCTGTCCCTTCTGTTGAGGTCACTGGTGTGAAGTTCGGCTTCCTGATGATCACACACACCAGCTGCACTCTGTCACAGGGCTTCTCATGAAGAAAATTTCTGACATTTCACCTCTACAGCAACCAGATGGGGTATCAATTCTGGCTTCAGATCTGCATGGACTAAAAGAACAAAACTTACTGTCCAAACTCTGCATTCTATTTTACCAAAACTAATAATTCTAGAAAATAAAGCTACTGTGTATAGTTTCAAATATGAATGGAAAATTTGCACCAGTTACTAGAGCTTTGAGCAAGTTAAAAAACATATTTTTTTCAACTGCAAAATATTTTTTGTAATAGATAATGAAGAAATCTGTGCTATATTAATTTATCTGACTGATTTTCATAAGGAAAATTAATCAAATCACTCAGAGGTGAGTTTTTTGCCTTCCTAGAAGGAGATTTCTTAATTGCAGAAACACTGCAGGGTGTTCAGAGTGTGTGGTATGATAATTAAAATTATTGTCCATGACAAAGGTGTGCAGGCACACAACAAGGATAGATTTTATGCAATTGTCCTATGTGCACTGGCAGTAAAATTTTGGACCATGACTGTACAGAGGCAAAATAATACCTGTGGCTCAGAGCACCTTTGCTGCCAATTATTGACAGCTACTTAAATCATCTAAATTTTTTTTCTGTGGTGTCCTGAATTATGTCCAATGTATTCCTCTTTGTGTAGGTACACACATATTTTTCTGTAGTTCCTTTAGGTACAGTGTCTGTACCCCTGAAGGTCTAGCTTTGGGTATAGCTTTGTGAAAAGGCTTTGTTTAAATCACAAACAGAAGAGGTGAGTTACTCCAAGGTAGATATACTCTCTGAAACACAGATTGAACTACTTTAGAAGCTCTTATCTCTTATTCTCCTATCTTTAGATCTTGTCTTCTCTGATGGTCGCCTTCCCTGAGACATGACCTCCTTTGTGACCTAGTAAAACTCTCCATAAATCAGAGATGTAGCAAAGTATTTGAAACTGCTTAAAACCAACACTTAAGATGGAAAAGCACACATTTGATCAAAAGGAATAGAACAGTTAGATCTAGCTATGATAAACCATCAGAACCCAGGTTTCAGATACAGTCTGGGTAAATACCACTCATCTACAGAACAAAGACAGTGTTAGTGCTAGTAGTATGTGGCTGAAGTCCAATACTGCCAAGGTTTTTTTCTCCTTATTCTCCCCAGCACTGATTAGTTGGTGTGCATTCCTGTACAATCTACTTGGAAGATTTAAATTACACAGTGTTTGTTAAACCTGACACTTGGCCAAAGAAGTACTTAGCATAACTAATACAAGGGCTGGTGATCAAATGACAGAGTCTTGAAAAAGTGTCATTATCTATTTGATGAGTGACAATTTAAGCCTCATTCTGCTGCTGGTCCCTTTTGAAGAACAGAGGCCCTGGAAACATAGTTCATAACTTGACCACATCCTAAGAGCTGTTAATTAATTGTTCATGTCGGCATGGGATTTTAAAATTACACTCCCCTTCAAGTTAAGTGCAAAAAGAAAAAAAAAAAAGCAAAGCAAAAAAAAAGGCTCCATTCCTTTGATGCAAGGAAGTGTGTGACTCACAGAGAAAGCTAATGTTGCAATTACATGGTGATAAGGTCACCAGTGCAGACTCTGTGTAATGTGTAGGAATCTTTAATGGAAATAAACATTTTGATCCTGAAAAAGAGAATGGCTATGGGTGGTGAATGTGGCATCATAATACTGCCTTTTGTTATGGCTTCAAGAACAGAGAAAGGATTAATTTATGATTAGTGAAGGTGTAGGAAGAACCTGTATTTCTCTGCCATTTGCCCACAGTGATTAGTGCCTGCCCTAGATCAGCTGACTTCTAATAATGGGATATTTCTGTATGCATGGCAGGAGAGAGTATTCCTCTGTAAATTCCAGCCCTTCAAATATTTTCTAGTCTAAAATCACGTGCAGTTCTAGAACTAAGCAAGAGTAAGCATAATGGGGTCTTAATAGCAGGTTTCCTGATAAGCTGAAGCAGAAACAAACCCTACTTGTTAAAAAGGTGGCACTATTGCTTCCAAGACATTAGTTAACCTAAAATGGGAGTTGTGGTTAATAGGATTTTTTGGTAGTCTGAATATCATTTCAAAATGGGTCTTTGAAAAAATATTTGTCAAGTTACGGTTGATAAACTGGCCAAATCCCACCTATTTTCCGTTTTGTTTGGAAGTGCAAGAACAGTGAGCAGGGAAAAGAGATAAAGTTCCTATTAAAATCAAGGTAGATCTTTCTTAAGGCCCTACAGATGCTGGTATGTCAAACTTGCAATGTGAGAAACTCCTTATATCTGCAGCATTACTTCAGTGCCCTCCTTTATCTCAGTTGCTGAAATATGCCATTACTCTGATCCTCCTGGAAATGTTGAGAACAGGCTTTCTCCACCACCTCCTGTCATCAGTACTGTTTGGTAGCCCCTCGCTGTCTGCCTGTCAGGGAGCTGTCTCACATCTTATACCCAACACAGAAAGCTGTCCTGGAGAACTGGATGGTATACCTCTGCAGTGTCAGACCTAATTGAGCCTCTGTTTATGAGCTGTGCTTCCAAGAAGTGCTGGTGGTGAGAGTAAGAAAGACCTCGTGTCTTTGAACCCAAGCCACAGCAAAATTTTCATTCTTCCTAACTGAATGCTGCAATCAGGACATGAATCTCATTCTCAGTTTGCCTGAGGATGCCAAATGGGAAACACGACTGCATGAACGTATCACCTCAGCCCGAGGAACAGCCTCTGCCACTTTCATAGAATTATAAAATCATAGAATTGTGTAAAGTTTTGCCTTGGGAGAGCCCTCTAAAGGTCATCTAGTCCAACTCTCCCACAGTAAGCAGAGACATCTTTCCTAGATCATGTTGTTCAGACCCCATCCAGCCTTACCTTGAAGAACGTATTCTTCCAGCATCTTTCCTGTCCAAAGAAATGGACTGTCACACAGCAGATGCATTTTGGTTCTTTCTCATAACCTCATGCAGTAGTCTGAGTGCCAAAAACATAATGGTAGTAATCAGATTTATTATCTGACTTGATAAATTTTATTTTTTCCCCTCTCTAGAAAGTATTTGCGCTGTGCTATTTTGGGACATTTTAAAGATGGCATATGTGACCCTAAAATAATATAAACGTTGTCCTGTCTCCACAGAACATAGGCAAACACAACCGAAGCTTTCCCAGTTTGTTTTCTTAACTTCATTTCAGCAGTGCAGCACCTATTTTAATGGGCATAAACTCAGGCTAGCTCTACTTGGTTAGACGCCATGAATTCAAAGCATAGAGAGATGCTTCCCTCTGCTGGCCGTAATTATAAAACGGTGTCGTCTTTAGCAAAACACTAACTCTCTGGAGAGGTCTATAGCACTGTACGCAAGCAGAGACTGCCAGGCACATCTTGATGAGATTAGACCTTTTTGTTAAAACGTCAGGTGGAGGACTTTCCACACCTTCCTGTTCAACCTCCTCTTACTGTTAGCAGTAGTCTACAGGATTTTGGGGTAACTTCAGATGCCTCACAAAGAGAAAATGCATCCACAAAGGGACACGCTCCTCCTCATGCATGTATCAGTGTGAGAGCTGAAATTCCCCCCCCCACCGACAATAACCAGGCTAGCTCAGTCTGGAAGCAAATGAAAGCTGTATTTACAAGCAAATCTACAATCGATGATGAAATGCAATGAATATGTACAAATATACACTATTCATAACATTTACAAATATGTACAATCAACAGAGAAGCACAACCAAGCCCCTTTTGCTTCCCCTAAGGGGCCTTCCACAAGGGGCTTCCCCCCCAGCCAGAAGGACTCCCCCCAGACCCCCCTGGCAGATGGCAGAGAGTCAAGAAGCAGAGAGGCTGTTAGACTTAGCTTGTCAAGGTCAGTGTGTTATCTTCAGCCAGAAAAGAAGAAGACAGAAGCTGAGCAAGCCGAGATCCCAGACTGCCCAACTCCCCAACCTTGTTTTGAGTAGAGCTTCTTAAACATTTCTCTCTCTCCAATGGAAGTGTTTAGAATAATCATTAATTTGCTTTCCTACACCCAGTAGTGATTTATTTACATTCTTTCTCTGCTCAAACTTTGTGAAGAAAAATGAAAAAGACAGTCTTAAAACTATCACAATGCAACAGCTACTAGAGACAGAAAACCAAGTGTCATCATCAGTTCTTTAACATTGAGCTGCCTGCTTTGCAGTGCACTGTGGAGGTACTCTTGATTCTCAAAAGACGTAGAGCTCATTCAAATGGTTGAGATTTATGAATCTCTACACTGACTGGTGTAGAAAACCAAAAATGTAAACCAAAAGGATGTCCTATAGTATGTCATAACTGAGATTAATGCAAATCTGCCAGTATTAACTCTGGAGATTTTGACATTTACCAATTCAGCTGCAAGATTCAGTAAGGTGGTTGCTAAATGTTATCAGTTCATTCCTACTACTGAGTCAATCACGGATACTGTATTGCTCAGAAGAAATCCCCATCTGTGAAACAGAAAACTTGAATACAACTCTGATAAACCTTCCTGAATGAGTTCAAGGCCAGGCTGGATGGGGCTTTGAACAACTGCTCTAGTGGAAGGTGTCCCTACCCATGGCAGAGGGGATAGAACTAGATATTTAAGATCCTTTCCAACTGATTATGTGTAAAACAAACAAACAAACAAACAAACAAACAAACAAAAACCTCTTTGTTTGACTAAAAACAAATATAATACTCTAGTGGATGAGTATCTATTGATTGCTTTTGTGTTACACACTGAATAGTCATAATTAGTTTTTGAAAATAAGACTTGGTTTCAACTGAGGAGACTAATATAATTTCAGCAAAAATGTTTGTCCTCAGAAAGCAAACAGAAATACTTTACTACATATTATTGAAGATTACATTGATTCCTAATGCAAAGAATAAAATTTTACTGTGGAAAAGGCTTAGGTTCATGCTGTATGTGTAATTTATAATCTTTTGGATAAACGACCAAGTCTGCAGTTTCCTAGAACATAGTTTTACCTATGTTTCTTTAAAACACACAATATAGAAGTTTTTATGTCCACCTTCTGAAAAAAACGTTCTGAAGTTTCAGTTTCAGGAACATTCTTTGGTTAGCAAAAACAAATGTTATCACAGAACAAGACAAGGCAGTGTCCAAACCAAATAAAGGTTGCACATGGCAAGAACAACTCTGGAAACTGAATTTGCAAATTAACTAGCACATGATATCACACTTCATTAAAGCATATTCAGACATCTCTGTGCCTTTTTTTCTTTTTATATCTTGAGAAGAATATAGAAAGAAATCAGAGATCAGATTTAATTATCCCCTTTTCATGTTAGAACTGATTAGCATTTGCACATTTCTGTCTTGTAGCAGAAATGTTTGAGCTATGGTAAGATCATAGAGGTCAATATAATTTTAATCAAGTCTAAATGAAACAAAATTGTAATTGTCTTTCTTCTGTTTCAAGCTGTTGACAGCGATGGGCTTGGAAATTGGTATTATATATTTAAATCTTTAAAGCATGTATATGGTTTTATTAATTCAGAACTTAATACTTAAAAAAAATTACTGAGTAGTAACTGTGGGTGAATGCTGAGAGCTTTGAAAGAATTTTATTTCTCAATAGCAAAGTAGTCCTGAGTTTATCAGGAAGCTGCAACTGAGGGGCTGCTCTGCAAGGGAATGTGATACTGGAACCAAGGGACAACAAACTGGACAGGACAAGGGCTCACAGGGTCACAGGATGACAGGGGTTGGAAGGGACTCAAAAAGATCATTGTCCAATCCCGTGCCAGAGCAGGACCATACAATCTAGCTCAGGTCACAGAAGAATGCATCCAGATGGGCCTTGAAAGTCTCCAGCAAAGGAGACTACACAACCTCTCTGGGGAGCCCGTGTCATGATACTCAAGAAAGTGGAGCAGAGTAGGTTGGAGCATTGTGACCAGAAACAGCCAATGGTCCCAAGTGCCAGGCAAGCCTTTGGAGATGACAGAGATCCAAAGCCATGACAGGAAGGCAAGTCAGTAGGTCAGAATGACACAAGGGCAGGCACAGGCATCTCTACAATGCAACTCAGAGAAGGACTGTGGATCAGGACTAAGCCCAAATGCAACTCTTGAGCCCAGGGGAGGGCCCAGTGAGCCTTCTCCCAGCTCTTTCTTACACAGCTCTTTCCCAGTAGCCAGACCTAAGATTAGAGCCACACTGTGCCAGAGCTGATCCTGTGCACCCACAGCCAACGCTAGAGGAAGGAAGAGGCTGCCAAATCTGCTGGTAGTGTGAGGGTCCTGACATAGCTCTCCTCAGCCCCATGAAGTGGCTTGGGTGCTTGTGTGAAAATTCTGATAATGTCTGTTAAAAGAAACAGATGCAATCTCCTATATTACTTAATCCTACATCCTGGTGTTGCAATTAACTTTGAGAACTATTTATAAAGAAAATTCAATTCCCTTTTATATATCAAAATCAATCTCCATCTCAGTAGGACAACACTTTGTACTTTTCATAACAGAAGGAGTACAAATGACTCTCGATTCTGTCCCTCAGGTGGTGCAGTTTTAATACAACTTCCACAAAAGTAATGCATTAGCATTCTCAGCTGAAGACAGCTCTGTTTTTAGCATTTTCTCATGGTTCATTACACACATAAATTCTTGTCATGAATTATGAGGTGCTGCTCGACACATTCCTCCTCTTGATTTTTTGGAAGAGACCAATCTGGTCACATAATCACATATCCATACGGCTGATGGTCCAGTGCTAAGAGTGGGTGAGAATCTCAAGAGAAGCTAGTGTCTGCCTTTATCTAAGGGTTAGGGGTCCCTTTCAGTGTTTCACAGTGGCCAGTTATGGTATCTCCCTGAACAAAAACAGTTTTGTGAATCCTGTTCTCAGCTCTCGTAAGTAAAGAGTAAAATATGAAATACAGGGGAAATATATCGGAACACAGTGGCTGAATTCTATGTGATGGCATCAATATGTATAGAAAATTTTCTGCATCAAAGGCTAAGGGAGAAGTTTCTGCATTCTTGTTTCTGCTATACTAGAAATAGATGTTGCAATACTGAATCAAAGTCACCTTTGTGGATTTATCTTCCAGTTTATAATTTCATAGAAAAGCAATATTAAGTGATTTTGAATGGTAATCTCTATCTTGCACTGATTGAACACCTTTTGATTTCAGTAAATACCTTCATGTTGAGTATTAGCATAACTTTTCAAACATTAATAAAAACAAGTATGAACTCCTAACCCTTGAAGATCTGTGTAGTAATACCACAGAATCACATAATATTAGGGTTTGGAAGGGATCTTGAAAGATCATTGAGTCCAATCTCCCTGCCAGAGCAGGATCACCCAGAGTGGATCACACAGGAATGTGCCTAGGTGAGACTTGAATGTCTCCAGAGAAGGACATTTCACAATCTCTCTGGGCAGCCTGTTCCATTGTTCCGTCAACCTTATAGCAAAAAGGTTTTTCCTTATGTTGACAAGGAACCTCCTATGCTCCAGCTTGCATCCATTGCCCCTTTTCCTGTCATTTGACATCAATGAGAACTGGAATTTCTGATCCCCTGAGGTTTATTCTGCCTGCAAATAAAAATCTTGTTAATTGTAACTGGAGATACATGCTCCCCATGTAGTGACAATTTCACAGTGTGGTTAGTCTTGTCTTGGGATACAAGAGTGGACTAAATCATCTTTGATATCCTTCTAGCTTGATTTTTCTAAAATTCTATCAAATTAGATATGATGTTTATAATTTTTTACCAAAACATCAAACCATTCTGCTCCATTGTACTCTGCATAATTTTCCTTCCAGCTTTTCTCAGAAATTGTAAAAAAAAATTTTGCTGACTGTAATCAAAAGGTCTACTTGTTACTGTACTGCTGTATTAGGATTACATCCATGCAAAATTATAATGTACACTTACATGACAGGAATGTAAAATGAGAGACAAACATGAAGGCTTGAAAGCAGCATTCCTTCCTGCAATGGTTAAATTCACTCACAATTCATCCCTGAGTTAATGTGCATAAAACCACTTGCTGATCAAAATCTGGTACTGGTAAAAATTTAGAAAAGAAGTTTAGAAAAGACATCATCAAAACTGTGCTGACATGACTTTGTGTGAATAAATCTCCTGAAAAGTCAAACTTGGCTGCTAAATCCATACAGCTGTCCAATACTTCACAGCCTCTTGCTTTCTTGAGAAATCCTTAAGTTATTTAAGTTATGAGATGGTTACTTTCAAATTATATTCAGAAACAACATACATTAGTGATGCTGAGCAGCTCAGCACCTACCCAGCACTATCATCCACAAGTGGTAGGATCCATCAGTTTAAATTTAGAGACTTGTCAAGCAAATCTCTACAAACAAGCTCTTCTTCTTGCTGGAGCACCAGTCATCTTACCCAAAATTAGATCTGCAAAAGATGCCAAATATCCAAGAAATTTCCTGTTTTCTCCCCTTTTGTATAAAAAAGGACTCAGCTGATCAGTTCAGGTGTGAGAATGCCACTCCAGTCTTACTCTTCACCTGTGGAGAGCTTCAAACTTTTTGTATTTTACAGGCCAGACTCACAGTATCACAGTATACCAGAGGTTGGAAGTGACCTCGAGATCATCAGGTCCAATCCCCCTGCCAGAGCAGGATCACTTAGGGTAGTCCACACAGGAATGCATCCAGGTGGGTTTTGAAAGTCTCCAGAGAAGGAGACTCCACAACCCCCCTGGGCAGCCTGTTCCAGTGCTCTGTCACCCTCACTGTAAAAAAGTTTCTCCTCATGTTGAGATGAAATCTTCTGTGTTCTAATTTGAACCCATTGTTCCTTGTCCTCTCACTGTGCACCACTAAAAAGAGCCTCCTGACACCCACCCCTCAGATATTTATAGACATTGATCAGATCCCCTCTCAGTCTTCTCTTCTCAAGATGAAACAGCCCCAGGGATCTCAGTGTTTCTTCATAGGGGAGATGCTTAAGTCCCCTCATCATCCTAGTAGCTCTCCGTTGGATTCTCTCCAGCAGCTCTCTGTCTCTCTTAAACTGGGGAGCCCAAAACTGGAAACAATATTCCAAGTGTGGTCTCACCAGGGCAGAGTATGTGAATGTTATAAAATCCCACAAGTTCAGGCAATGGGTGGTACATGCCTTTGGGAGAGATCCCAGTGTACTCTTGCAATGAAGAATACTGACGTGACAAGTCACTCAACTCAACTATACTCAACTCACTGGCTGTTGAGTATAGATTTCTTTGTTTCACAATGTTCGTGATGGGAGGGGTTCATCTCTTTTAAAGGCACCATGATATGTAAAAAAACCCCAAAAGACAAAAACAAAACAAAACAAAACAAAACAAAATAAACAAATAAAAATATTTTTGAGTCAAAAGATAAACAAGAAAATATGTTTTGGGTCTTTGCTAGAAAAGAAGCCTGAGCTCTCAATCCTCGAGGGTCTTTTATTATATGATATTTAAAAAGGCCTTTGTCTGAAAGTGTAAACCATCACTCCCTTTTCCCCATCAGTGCCTTAAGCATTAGGGGTCTTCTTTTAACTGCTGTCTTTTTCCTGAAGTACTGCCATAAAATATTCATCAATAGAAAAACTCTGACTCTTTATTGCAGGTAGTCTGAGGCCACCTGATGGTTTAAACTCTTCTGCAAGACAAAGGAGATGCATTTCAATAGTGTTCAGTGAAAGAATGCATTAAATTAAGGTCCCCTTTGAGTGGTGAGTGGTTGAAAGGAAGGTCATGAGCTGCTCTGCTTGTGAGAGAAAATGGAAAGGCACCTTCACAATTTCTCGGTTTGATCTCAGAAAGGACAAATTTATTTAAACCACTGGAAAGTAGAGGTTTAAAAACATTTCCCATCACCAGTTCCCTCTGGCTAGTTACAGGCAGCTGCCTGTTCAGCATGCTGGTGTTTCTGATCACATGCAGAAGGACTATCCTCTCTCAATACATTAAACTTTCCCTTGATCTCATGGCCTCCTTGATTCAAGGATCAAGAATACAATTCAGTCATAGGGCTTTACACCCTGACAGTGAAATTCATACTTCTTAACTAGGCATCTCAGAGTCCCTTGTAGTCAAAGAATTAAATACATACCACTTTAAGTACAGCTGCTAGCTTAGATGCAGCTTAAATGATTTGAGCTCTGGAGATGTCTACTTCTCTCCACTCTCCATAAGGAGAGTTTAGATGTCCTCCTCAGATATAGATATAGACTGTAGACATCTGAAGTTACATAAAATGAGCAAATATATGTAACATATAAAAGTGAGCATGTATGGCTAGATGAAAATAGACACCCCAAACAACATCTTACTGCGTTTTGTTGCTCGTCTAAGCTTGCTGGAGGTGAGGCAGCTCTGGACTGGAAGCCTTCTAGGTTACAGGTGTGATCTTGAGCTTGAACAAATGTGTTTGATCAACCTGCTATTGGAGTCTTTCTTTAAGTGTAAATGACTTACAGATGGTCAGTTTTCATGACGCTAAAAGGATTAAAGTTGTGCTTTAAGAAGAATACCCACGGCTGAAATATCCTTAAATTCTTTCATGAACAGCACTTTGCCTATACTATTAATTACTTGACAAGTTTCAAGGCACTTCACTAATAAATACAGAGTCAAAGTGTCCACATGTAGTAACAAACTGACTCAAATTGCGTTAGCTGAGGAACAAAACTCAAGCAGCAGGTTGTTAGGGGAATGTATGTTGGGGTGATGGTGTCGTTTTTGCTTTGTTTTGTTTTGTTCTTCACAGAATTTGAGCACTGAATGTTTATATTCTGATAGATCATGATGCTTTTCTGATAATCCCATCATATGAGTTGAAAAGTGACCATATGTTAGAAGGGTTACCCTCTTGGCTTAAATGTGTAGATATATGCTCCTTCAGTCTTTTGAAAGTCTCTGATTCCTGCTGATAATTTATCAATGTCAGGCATAGGCAAAGACCTGTTTCTAGTTTTACTGGAAAAGTACGACTTTTTGTCCTTGAGGAAAGAGTGAAAGTTACTAATTCTGCTTTTTCTGAAGACAGAATATATTTAGATTGAATCCGTCCTATCAGATGAATATGTAAAATGTGTTTTTTCTTTTTCTTTCTTTTTCACAAGCCCATGAAAATGATAATTGTCACTAGTTTTATAATCAGTGAGAATTTACCCTTCCTTGGTTAGAAAGGCAGATTAATCAAATTTCTTCCTTATTACATAGCATGTGAATTAAAGATCAGCCTGCAGTAGTAGATATTAAGTAAAAAATATGTGTAATTTTAATTGCTTTGTAATGATTAGCCAAAGAAAGTGTACTCATAAAGAAGTACTTATCATGGAAAACTGACTGAACTTAATGAGAACTTTAATTTTGCTCCTGTCAGTCGAAGTTGAAGTGATTGATGTCTGTCAGAACATATTCACCATCGTTGCAGAAAGGAAGTTAAATGCCATACTGTGAGCCTTTTGGAGACAGGTACATCATTAGGGAACATGGATGTCTCAAACATTCTTTTTTATGTATTTGTATGTTATGAAGATTAATATGCCATTGATAATTTTCTTTTTAAAGTTAAAACAAACACAAAATGTCAGTCCAGATTTCTGTATTGTCCACTTAATAGTGGGTTCTATTCCTGTTGATGTAAATGATGAAAACATTTACTGAGTGATCTGAAAGATTAATCTATGCCTTTAAAGGAACAGTGAACTGTTGTACAGCTCTCCTAAATTACCCAATTTAGCATATACAGTGTTTTACACAACATTTTTTCTTTAAGAAGAAAAATGTGAATCTTTATTTCCCTTTTCTACTTAACAGAAAATGAACAGCATTACAAATGTGCATATGTAATCCACATTAAGAATGAATGAAAATGGTAATTTTCCAAAGAAAGAGATAATACACATCCTTAAGCAGTGTGTTATGACTTTGAACAACATTAATATATTTCAAGTAAAAAACTATGAAAATTAATTTCTCTGTGAACTGAATAGAAAGTGTGGGATTTCTTTTTTTTTACATAAACCCAGAACTGTTGAAGATCACAAATCCTTATCTATCTTTCTATGTATGTGATTGTACAAGCTTATAAAAGAAAGATGGTTTGACTGTTATCTGAAAGAGCTTTTCTTTGTTTTTCCCTAGAACTCTTTATTTTGTTTTTTGCAGGTTAAGGAAAGCAAACCAAACAAACATAAAGTATCCACAGCAGATAAACAGAGAGAATAGCACATGCCATCTTTTTCATTATGACTCACGGCATCACAGGAAGGGAAACAGTCCAAAAATTTTAAAATGAAGGAAGCATATAGCAAAACTTTAACAGCCCCTCTGTGTGACAGAGCCCTAATCTCAGAAAAAGGGAGATCTGAATACAGACCCTTGTTTGTAGAAATGGGATTGTTAGTTCCTATCAAGACACAGTTCACAGCAACAGCTCTAGTCTGTCTGTCTCAGTGGGAGGATTATAAAATAACTGGGAGTTCATATGTGACAGAGGCTAAGCTAGTTGTCAATTACATCCAGTACTGGTTTACAGCATATAAAAACCTCCTACAATTATTAACTGCTCTTAAATGTGCAGTGGTGACCAGAGTAATTGATCCCAATGAACATTTGCTGGAACAGGGATAAGCACCTCCAGACTAAACCAAAACATTACTGTTCAGTGGTTTCTGTTTACCTTCTTCCAGCCTAAAGGTACATCATAGTCTAACCACTTGTCACATCTTGCACTGTACTGTGTTCTTCAGCATCTCTGGTTTTATACCTCTTCTTACTATTTTAACTTTTTTTTTTTTTTTAAGCTACAAGATGACTTCTACTACAGTAGCCTTTCTGAACCTCAGATGTCCCTATGCTATGTGCCATCTCTGCTGAGAAGCACGCTGACCTCTGTGTCTATAGTACTAAAGACAAAAATGCCCTTTTGTTTTCTTGTTTCTTGTTTCGTGTCCCTTCAGGAGTCTGAGTTGAGGTTTTTGCCTTTCCTGGAAAACAAAAGTTTGGATGCTTGATGGGAGCCTGGTTACTCCTTAGTGTCCTGACCAGAGCAAAACATGCAGTCACATGAGATGTTGGGTCTCATGCCATTCAGGAGAATGGGTCAAGTCTCATAGCTCACATTGTCTTTGACAGAGCTCAGTGTGTTCCATTAACTATTTATCATCTGAAAGCTGGACAAGGTTAGTGTACTTAAAGTTAGGGAAAACCTTTCTTTATGATAGGGAGTAAACCAGACAACTATGTAAAGCAAAGCATTGTTTGAAACTTCAAATAAAACAGGAGATAATAAATGAAATTTGGAATGAAATGCCAGTAAACATTTATTCTTACCAGCTGCAATAAGACGAGGGAGTAGCTGTGTGATACTCAGGTCCTACCTAGCCCATACAGACTGTATTTGATTATCTCACTTCAGGTAACCATTAATACAGAAAATATTTATATTGCAGCACAGGTGCAAATGAGCATAGCTTTGTTGCAACAAGGCTGTGTTGGATCATACTGATTAAAGTCCTGGCTGATAGTAGTATATCATAGCAGCATATGATATAGTAGGTCATATAGTAGTATATAATATAGTAGTATACCATTCTACCTCTCTACTCTGCCCTGGTGAAACCATACCTGTGTTCAGTTTTGAGCTCCCCAGTTCAAGAGAGATGGTGAACTGCTGGAGAGAATTCAAATGAGAGCCACGAGGATGATTAGGAGACTTGAGCATCTTCCCTATGAAGAGAGACTGAGATCCCTGGGGCTATTCAGTCTGGAGAAGAGAAGACTGAGAGGGGATCTGATCTATGTCTATAAATATCTGAGGGGTGGGTGTCAAGTGGAGGGGGCCAAGCTCTTGTCGGTGGTGCACAAGACAAGGAACAACAGATTCAAACTAGAACATAGAAGATTTCACCTCAATATGAGGAGAAACTTTTTTACAGTGAGGGTGATGGAGCGCTGGAACAGGCTGCCCAGGGGGGTTTGTGGAGTCTCCTTCTCTGGAGACTTTCAAAACCCACCTGGATGCGTTCCTGTGCAGACTACTCTAAGTGATCCTGCTTTGGCAGTGGGGTTGGACCTGATGATGTCTTGAGGTCCCTTCCAACCTCTGATATACTGTGATACTGTGATATGCAATACAGTATTCAAATTTAATGAAATACATTGCAATTAACCTAATATTTGAAGAAAAAAAACCCTAACCAAACAAAATGTAAAAAACAATTATGGCATTCCACTCATGTCTGTTTTTTAACTATATTAATTACTCTGGCTGAAATGCTTAAGAAAAATGCATGTTGGAAAACTTTCTCAAACTGTATTATGTTTGATTCATGTAAACATGGTGATTGTCAAAAGCACTGCAATTACAGCAGGCAAAGGACATTCAAAACTACAGGTAATGTAGCACTATATTGCAATATATTGCATTGACAGTGCAATATAAATGTCTGAGTACAGGTCTAAGTGTGGCTGGTTGCCTATCATTCCACCAACATCTTGTAAGTGTACAATGAATGTTAATCCTATCATTATTCAGCAAAACACTTGGATTTGCAGAGTTTTAGATGCTGAGTGGAGCTGTTCTATGAAGTCTGAATGGTCCCACAGAAGCAGTCTTAAAAATGTGTGCAAAGAAATCATGTGGAACCTGAAAGCTGGGCATGACCTGACTGAGACCACCTGTAAATTCACCAGAACAAACTGGGATTTCATTGTCTAGCTTTTTGTATGTGAATATTCCCTGTTCCCATTCCCCTCTATCAGGGGAAAGTACAGAAGGTACTAGGACAAATCAGGTCAGTGGTCTGCCCCAGTAACAGACTTATTTCCACGGGTCTTGGCCCTGCAGAAGTAGGAAATGTTCATTATAGCAAAACTTCTTTGATATCAGCATAGAGCTTCTAGCATGAAAACCATTTGTCCCTGTATATAGACTAAAAAAAAAAAAAAATTGAAATTAAACAACTAATTTGTGCACTTTCTTTCCTCCTAGCATTCATGGCAATATGACTTTTGGTTGCCGTTGAAAATATTCTTTTTGCTTTTTTAATTGTATTTCTTTGCTGGAAATAGTAATCCACATACCATTTCTGCATTTAATATTTTAAGAGTTTAGATTCAGATACTTATCTCTTGGAATGTATTTAATTTGAGGACTGGTCTAGTCTGGTCTGAAGATTGCTTAATTTTCCTTGTGAACAGAGGCTTCGATTCTTTCAAATAATATGACCATATCATGTGCACAGTCATTATCAGAAAGATCCAACAGAGTGTGCTCATGTACTGTCAGAGCTGGAGTTGTATTATAGTTAAAAGATTATATTTGCTGTTGTTTTTATTATTTGAAAATAATTATCTGTAAAAGCTCTATTCCCTGACAAGTTTTACATGCATGTGTAAGAATACATTATATGTAATTTTATGCATATATGTATAAAAAGTCTGACATAGAATGTCTCCAGAAGAAACAATCATCATGTTATATGATTAAATGCAGGAAGAGGGAATTCTAAATGAAAACAGTGGATGTAAAATGTTCATAAAAATGTCAGGATCTAACAGTGATAGCACAGGGAGTCACCAAGCATTTTCTGTGTCAGTGAAAGTACTGAACCCTAGGGCCATCTTGTGCATCTACTTTTAGGCAGATGATCTGGTAAGAGGCTGAAAGGATTATAGGAGTCTTAGGGAATGACAGAGCTGAAATGGGCTCTCCTGCTGGGGGATGCTTGCAAAAAGTTCTGATGGATAAACATTGTGATGTTCAGATATGTAGAAGCTGTTTGCCTCTTTCTGTAAACATGGGATATATCTCCAAAGACCACAGACATACATTCAGCATTAGAGAGAGCACAAGAATCACGGCCTTCCTTGCAATGAATCTTCTCTGACAAAGTTGGAGCCATTTCACATAATTAGAAAATCCCATTCTGCTTAAAGAAACACTTCAAAACTCTGGAATTGAAATCTGCTCTCTAAGTAAAATAAAGATATAGGCTCAATATGGGCAAGAATATGGCAAGTTTTGATGTGATGCATGGCACATCTGGACCCTGAATATTTTATACAGGAAAAGGCAGACACAGGTGTTTCAAAGACAATATTACACTGCAGGAAAGGAACACTCTGTAATGCTAAGGTCACAGAATCTGGGCTTTCTTTGCTGTCTTATTTGTCTAGTGTGGAATTTTAACTCAGATCCACTAAAAGGATACCACTGGACAGCAAGTTAATTCACATTTTGAAAAGTTTGTTTCCTCAGCCCATAGCAAATGTAAGAGGTTTAGATGAATTTGAAGTGCATGAAACAGCTCAGAGAGATGATTTTTGGGAAGAGATGTTGTACAGTTACTCCCTCAAGGAAGTAATTTTTACTGTGCCTCAAAACCCAGACTCTAAAATAAGAATATTAGTGTTGCTGCAAAGGTTGTGAAAGGATAAAATTCATTACTGATTAAAATTAGCACTCATGTCATTACTGTCACTAACATTGCAATGATACCAACTTAGTTACCTAGATGAACACTATTTCATCATATCACAGTGGACCCATTCTAATTCACCTGTGGAATCCCCAAGAGCTAAATCTGTGTTCCTGCAAAACTGTTTTGTGTGCCAAACTCTTGCCAATACTCTCTTGTAATATAATTGGACTGTATTACCTCCCTACAGGTGAAGCTTTTCTTTATGGCAAAAAGCTTGCAGCGCATGAGACCTCTTTCTTGCACATAATATGTAAGGCTCAACCCTGAGGATTAGCCTGCTTTGCTTTTCTCTTCTTTTACACAGTCACGATCTCTCTGTTCTGCTCTGGGCTTTAGGCCTCTTTGCTGCGTTTATTTTGGTAAAACTGAGCAATTCATAACAACTGAAAATGATAATCAAGAGTTAAAATATTTTCTAGTGCAAGAACTAGAAACCTTGCAAAGTCCTACTTCCCGATGTGGTTATATTTGGAATCCATCAGCATTAGAACCAAATTCCTACTATAAATATTGCCATTTTGAATCAGCGACAAGCAATTATCTTTAGATATTGCTTGCTGTATATCAGAGAAAACGTCTGGTGCACTACTAGCATATTTGCTAACAAAAATGTAAAGATTGTGAACGTTGAAAGATTTAATCAAACTTTGAGAATTGTCCATCATTCTCGTTTTACCATGATTATAAGAATGTGGTGGGTGTATTGTTATTCAGTTTGTGAACCTTCAATTCTTTGTCAGCACAGCTGACATATGAATGGTAATTTGATATGTCTTGGTGTTTGCCTAGTTTTAGATATTTTTGAAAGACAGACCACTTTGAAATCGTCCATTGCCTCCCTTAGGAAAAAAAATTAAAAAATGAAAAGACATTGTGAGGATGTAGGCTTTTCACTGTTACATTTTATTCAAGTCTCATTCTCCATGATAAGGAAATTTTTTCATATTTTTAAGTAAAGTCTGAAAATATGGGTGTTGTGGTCGAGGGGGGGATATTATTAACTAATTACCCTCACAACAATAATAAACAATATGGCAAACGGGTATTAATATAAATAGTAACCCTTTATTAATGAAAATTGGCAAAGCTCGTTAAAAAGGATCATTGTATGGTTGGAATATATATTTACAAGGGGAATATGCAGTCTTAGGGCAGTTACAAACCGTTCTATGCAAATTAGGAGGCAACAACTTGGAAAGAGAAAGTCCCCGAGAGTAGATAGCGCTGGATTACTGTGGGGGGGGGAGGCTCAATAAGAACCATTAAACCCAAACGGCAATGAATTGATTACTCACAGATAGTTTTACCCACATGGGGGGATGCTGCTGCTGCTGTGATAGCTTTTGTAAGGCACTCTTGTAAGGCACTAGCATGGCAGATTGCTGGCAAGAAAGGTCCCAGGCTGGTCTGGCTTCAGTGGACGGTGGGCAGTTAACGATGCTCTTCGCAATGGGCGCTTTCTTGGTTCCTGGGTAAACTGAGGCACAGCATGATTCTAGTAGCAATGGGAAGCAGGCTAAAGCGGATCCAGCTTCTAGGCTCGTGGCTTCTCCAGCTTGTGGTGTATGGCTTATGGCTATATCCCAGGCTCTGGACTAGGCACTTGAGGCAGGGCAGGGCAACTTGAGGCAGCTTCTACAAGACAGGTCCAAGTAGGCTTGAAGCGAGGTTTGAGCAAGGCTTGAAGCAAGGCTTCAGCAGGCTTGAGCAAGGCAAGGGTGACTACCCAGTCGCTTGTATATATACATCTTGCCAGAGATCGGTTGGTCCAGTGGGGCACTGAAGCTAACGCTAACTGCCCAATGGAAAGGCCTTCTGCCAGGATATAGCATAAAAGGCAGAAGCAAGGACCTTGT
Organism: Indicator indicator; assembly: GCF_027791375.1. Taxonomy (NCBI): domain Eukaryota; kingdom Metazoa; phylum Chordata; class Aves; order Piciformes; family Indicatoridae; genus Indicator; species Indicator indicator. Next base: position 27,781,864 of record NC_072010.1, on the reverse strand, counting down.
ATCTGGGGGAGCAGTGGTCAGCTTACGTGCTTTCACCCCAGGTAAACATCTTGTTTACCAGACAGGCAGGAGTCCTGTCCTCTTTGCTCTTTTTCCCATATTGCCCTGTTTTTCTGCAGGAAGGAGGGGAGAGAAAGGGAACTTATCTAGACATCTTAAGGCCTGTCTGGGTTTGTACTGGGCCATGTCATGGCCCTACCATGACAATGGGATCTGTGTTGCTAAAATAACTAATGGTGTCCTGTACCCATGTACACATTTAGGGATGAAATAAAAATAGCCAGACCCCATGAAGCACAAATTCCTGGGATTTGCATTTTTATGTTGCATTATTGTGTGGCTTTCTTAACAACAGGAGCTCAGCAAATGCTACATTTATGCAGTCTGATGTTTAATTTCCCGTGTTATTTTATTCTTTAGGATGCCTATATTTAAGCTTGTATAGACTGAATTAACAGGGAAAAAATATATAACAGTAATAATATTAAGTTAGTCATAAGCTTTTGGTACCTGGAAGCATCTTTAGCTCTATAGCCAGACAGGAGTAGGTTGGCATGTTTAGCATTGTTGTCAATGCTACCAAATAATAGCTGAAACATTTGCCAGCTCAACAGGTTATGTCTCAAGGATCAATTTGTAATGTAGGCTGCAAACCTGTCTGACTTATGAGGCAGGTGTTATCATCAGAAGCAGATCTTGTCAGACACATTCATCTGGCCATACCGTGAAAAAAAAAAAAATTTACAAAAAGCAGATGAACAGCAATCAAGTATTAAACCCTCCAGTTTCTCCCCAGAAATGACAATGATGTGAGGGAAGGCAAAGTCATTTACTTTCATTGATCTCATAAATAACAGCTCATGTTTAGACATCTGGGACAATTGTTTCCAAAATTAAGACACTCAAAATAGCAGTTCTTTGTCTCAAATCAGTTCTTTATTCAATATTTCATTCAATACTGGCAGTATTTCTGATATTCTTAGTTTAAATGGTGTGAAAATTTGATTCTCACTAAAAAGTTCTGAAGTTATTACTGCCAAAAAAGTTTAGAATCAATTTTCAGGCAAATTTGAAGGCAAACAGAGCATGAAGCTATATTCAAAAGCATGAGAGACACAAAAATGCAGAAGTGAGTTATTTTCCCACTGAAGATCAACTAAAATTGAACTGAATGAAGAGAAATGAGGTCTGCTGAGAGCTTGGCAAACATGTAGGAAGTGTCTTTGTCCCTGTAAGATCATGCAAAATACATCAAGGGAACACAATTATTCCCTTAGAGAGATGGATAGTCTGAAATGGTAGCAATTATCTATTAGGAACCTCAATCTTACTAATCAGTAATCAGTAAAACTTTGGAAATCATAAAATGTATAGTACCATTAGATAAAAGATGCTAAAATTGGCTAGATCCAATGCTCTAACTACTACAGAAGTTCTCATCTGCATGAGCTTTACACATAGGTTCTACTTAGAAAGAAAAAACTTTTAATTTAATTTTCCTTTAGCAAGGGCTTGTTGCCAAAAAGCTCTGCTCACTATTGCTCAGTCATTTGTAGGAAATTTGTTCCAGGCTCTTCCATCTTCTCTGGAAGGAATCTTCATGCCAGCTGTTTGCCCATAAAGTTTTAACTCTTCCCTGTTTTTGGGGGATAATAAAAAGAACTGCTTCCTGCCAGTCCCAAAGCCCACTCTCTGAGACCACATATGTTCAGGATAGGCAAATACATTAGACAAATTAGGCAAATGCATGGCAATCTCTCCCAACGTGGTTGCTCATATCATCCCTATGACTGAATTGGGCATATGTGGGTCAACATAAATAGAAGAGAGACAGAGTGGTGAAATAACCTCTTATTTCACACATTTTAAATATCTAGAACTCAGAATGCATAAATACCATAAGGTACTGCTGGTCTCATCGTTAGTATCTCTGCTTGCAAAACTGAGTATTCGAGGTGGCATCTAGTAGCCAGTTTTGCCAGGACTCTGGACAAAACTTACAGTCCATGTTGGAGATCTATCAGGGTTACTGAGACATACCTTATTTATGATGATGAATGCAGAAATGTACCTTACTGGTTTCATAGGATACTGAAAAATAGCCCAAATCAGATATGAACAGCAATGTGTCCTCGTGGTACCCTGGGGTTCATTAGTAAAAGTGTGTCCAGCAGGTCTAGGGAGGTTCTCCTCCGCCTCTACTCTGCCCTGGGGAGACCACACCTAGAATACTGTATCCAGTTTTGGACTCCCCAGTTCAAGAAAGACAGGGATCTACTGGAGAGAGTCCAAGAAAGAGCTACGAGGACAGTTAAGGAACATGAACATCTCTCCTATGAAGAAAGACTTAGAGAACTGTGACTGTTTAACCTGGAGAAAAGAAGATTGAGAGGCCATCTTATTGATGCCTATAAATATCTGAGAGGTGGGTGTCAAGAGGAAGGGGACAGGCTCTGTTCAGTGGCACCCAGTAGTAGGACAAGGAATAATGGTAGGAATAATATAATCAGGAACACAGGAAGATGCACCTCAACATGAGGAGAAACTTCTTTACTGTGAGGGGGATGGAGCACTGGAACAGGCTGCCCAGGGAGGTTGTACAGTCTCCTTCTCTGGAGGCATTCAGATCCTGCATGGATGCATTCCTGTGTGCTCTGCCCTAGGTGATCCTCCTTTGGAAGGTGGGGGTTAGATCTGATGATCTCTGGAGGTCCCTTTCAACCCCTATCATTCTGTGATTCTGTGATGGATCACTTCTTCAACATCAGTCCTTGGGAAAAAAAAAAAAAAATCAGTGCCAGGGTCTTTACTAAACACCTCCCTATCCTCCCAGTCTCAGTTATATGGCACTGCTGTACCAGCCATTGAAGTAGATGCTGTTTCCCACACTTAACTGGTAACTATCTTTGAATGCTCACAAAAAGTACAAAACCACACCAAGACCTACGAGCCCAGCTCTGCGTCATTACAGCCAGGAGTTCTTTCTGATGACAGTGAGCAAAAATGCTCTGGCCAACAGCACATTTTAATTGCATAAAAATTCATAAAAGTTCATTAAAAAATATAGAATGCATCCCAGCCACACGCAGAAAATTGAACTAAAGGAACAGAAAAGCATATAACCACTCCTGTGAGATAGCAGAGCTTGCCACTCTCCTGGATTCTGATTACTCCTCCCCTATCTGAGAAATGTCACTTCACTCTGTGGCTCTGCTGGCCATGATAGCTGGTTTGGTCCAGCGTAAGGGCCAACCAAGGCTCCCAGCATGGTGTAAATCACCTTCCCCAACACACCGTGGTAAGCCTGTGTCAGGGCCCTGAGAACATCACCAGCCCTGCTGGCCTGTGCCTCGCCACCCCAAGATGCTCCCTACCCTGCTCATGGATGACAACCGTGTTGGTCTCCTGGGGACCATTGTTCCCTGCCACAGAACCACCACACCAGGGCCAGTCTTCAGCCGCACACCTCCCTGCCCTGCCCAATCATGGATCCCAGTGGGCCAAGCCCACCCAGAGGCCCATGTACCATCCTGGTCTCATCGCCAGGAAGATACTTGATGCCTGGGTTTGGTCCCTGATCCACCCAGCCTGTCTTGTTCCTGCATGGTCAGTGGGACCTGCCCTTGCTGCCAGGCAATGCTCTGCCTTACTCATGAGGGATCATCTGTGCTTTGTAACCAGCCTTGGCCTTCCTTTCCTGGCAGAATCTGCTCAGACCACCCTATAAGTCCTGGCCTCCCAAAACACCTATATGCACTGGGAGGGCACACGGCAGGGCAGGCATCACAAACCCTACACTGTATGCTGTAAAAGTACCATTTTAGTGAGCTGCAGCACACCTCTTGGATTGTATGAGAGATTCTAAACAAAAGCATATACAAATGCAATCATAGCTTCGAGACACATGAACACCAGCTAAGACCCAAAGCCAAGTCTTCACAGAGTGGTCATGGCCAGTTTACTCCATAATGGACAGAGCTATCCTCAGCCTTTATGCCCTGCAATCATTTATTAAAGCAGGTTTAGAATCAGAGACACAGCCACAAAGCCTGGAATCTTACTCCTTTCCTTAGCTTTTGGAGGCTTTCAGCAGGTGGCAGACCACAGCACTCTTCTCCTGTGTGAGCAGTCAGCTAGGACACACTGAAATCCTTGTCTTTGTCCACTCTTTTAAGTATTTGTCAGGAGGAGGTAAGATGCCAGCTGCTCCTCTTTGAGGCTTGCAGAAACCTTCCTCTCTGCAGCAAAAGACACAGAGCGAGAGGAGATACATGGTCCAAACTGCACTTCACCCGACAAGGACAAAAACCACAATTCAGATATAAATAATTAGCAACACTGCTCTACATTTAGTAGACAGGCACAATCCTTCAGCTGGTCAGTAACAAGCTATGCCTGAGAAATGCATAAGCAGCCATCCAAAATAGCTGTGTCACTTTGCTGTGCCGTTATCCAATTCTGCAGCCTAGGTCTGCAATTTCCTACCCTCATAGGTGCTGATATTTTCTAAACTCTGAACTGATATTTGCTGTGGCAGAGTGAGTGCCTTTGATTTTGTATTCAGGCTCAATGCCAGGGAAAAATCTCTAATTCAATTAAACATTGCTACTCTCTGCAGAGAAACTCAGATACCAGGAACACATTCATAGGCCTTCATTTTGTTTAGCAGCATTGCTCTACCCACAGTCTCATCAATAGCAACCTTAAAGTCCATTTATATGCACAGCTGGACACTCTGAAAATAAAGATTTTGTCTAATATTTAGTGGGATTGTGCTCCAGTCATTTAGTACTATTAGATATTAGAGCCATAACTTTCCTTGTGCTGAAAACTTATTTGGACTAGATGACCTTTGGAGGTCCCTTCCTACCCAGACCATTCTATGATTCTACAATCCCTTTAAAAAATATAAATTTTTTACTGATACTCTTCTTTGAATTGAAGGGAAAGTAGAGAGGGCTTTCAGTTTTTGTTCCTTCTGTAGGCAGAACCCCATTTCTTGAGACATACACAGGGGACAAGTTAAGTATAGATGGTCAAGACAAATGTTTGTTTATGTTGTAAAGTGGTTAGAAGAACATTATACAAGACCAGAGAAACCAATTAACTTATGGGAAGAACATGCTCCTAGGTGCATGGTCCAACAGGTGCACATTTTGATGCTGAAAGAACAAAAAAAAAAAAAATTAAGAATAATTTAAAAATAGCCATTTCAGAGAAATAGGGGGGGAAAGTCATTACATGAAAAATCCAGTAAGGAATAAATTAACTAACAAACCAATGAATCAGTGATGTTTAAAACCAGGTAAAATTGTACTTTATATGGCACTGTCTTTGTGTCATTTTGAGACCTAAAGGTCCCACTCAGAACCAGACTCCTTGCTATTCTACAGAAGGATACTTATTTTGGGAGTCTTGAATTCAATGTGTTTTGAGAAATTAGAATATTACGCTCCCTCAGCTGTCTATACTGGGACCAGGTACTACTTAATGTCTTGATCAATGATATAGACAGTGGGATTGAGTTCACCCTCAACAAATTTGCAGATGACTCCAAGCTGAGTGGTGCAGTTGACATGCCTGAAGGATGGGACGTCATCCAGAGGTATTTGGACAAGATCAAGAAATGGGCCCATGTGAAACTCATGAGGATCAACAAGGTCAAATGCAAGCTCCTGCATCCAGGCTGGGGCAACCTCTGCTATCCATACAGGCTAGGGGCTGAAGTAATTGAGAGCAGCCCTGCTGGGAAGGATTTGGTGGTACTGGTGGATGGGAATCAGACATAAACACCTGCAGCCTAGAAAGCAAGCCATGTCCTGGGCTTCATCAAAAGAAGTGTTTCCAGCTGGCTGAAGGAGAGGATATTGCCCCTCTATTCTGTTCTCTTAAGACCCCACCTGGAATACTGCATCCAGCTCTTGTGTCCTCAGTACAACAAAAGGCATGCACCTGTTAGAATGGATCCAGAGAAGAACCAAAATAATGATCAAAGGGGTGGAACACCTCCGCTATAAGAAAAAGCTGAGAGAGGTTGGGTTGTTCAGCCTGAAGAAGACAATGCTCCAGGGAGATGTTATTGTGGCCTTTCAATACCTATAGGGGACTTGCAAGGAGATGGGAACAAACTTTTTAGAAAAGCCCTTTACAATAGGGTAAAGGTTTTAAACTAATAGAAAGGAGATTCAAATTAGATATAAGGTAGACAATTTTTTACAGTGAGGGTGATGGAACACCACAACAGGATGCCCAGAGAGGTGTTAGATGCCTATCACTGGAGACATTCCATGTCATTATTGACTGGGCTCTGCACAACCTGATCTAGTTGAAGATGTCCTTGCTGATTGCAGGGGAATTGAACCAGATGGTCCCTTCCAACCCAAACTATTCTAAGATTCTATGCTTATATGGCAGTCTGCTTACACTGTGCTCCCTGCAGATCAAAACCTCTGACAACGTTTATACATAGCTAATGGTAATTATAACAAAGAACCAGGACAGGTTGCACTTGGATGTTATCAGACAGGCAAATGACTCAAAGAAATTTCTGACATACTTTGGAAACTTCAGAGTTTTCACTATGTTTGTATTCACTAGCAAGTGTATAGAAATATTTTATATAATGAACTGACAATTACATTTCTTTGGCCATAAACAAAGTCTTAATAGGTAGACAGCCAGATACACAGGTAGATAACGTTGAGTGATGTGAGTGCGAAATGCAGTCAGCAATTGGTTTTCAGATGCAATTTGTCAGCATCCAGAATATAAATACTGTAAAGACATTTCTTTCAAAAATTTCTAAATGCTTCCAAATGTAATTACATAAAATATACAGTAAAGAAACAGTATGCTGAGAGACCTAGCAAATGTAATGTTGTACCAGTCTGTTTAAAGATTCCTGGTGGCATTAGAGTATAATAATACCTGGTAGGAGAACCTGTTCATAAGGATGCCAGCTTCATCACTGTCTAGTATCACGAGCTGTCACTTAACCTGCATGTAAACTGTACAGCCCCTATGTATGGAGCTGGAAATAAAACCCTCAATTTGTTAGTATTTTATATCCACTTCAAACACATATATATGACTATTCAAGCTGCAAAAGAGAAGAGACACAGGCACAGATTCTGTTTTATAAATAAAATATCTAGTGTGTCAGATTGGCTTTTCCTTGAAAGGAGGTTGTAGCCAGGTGGGGGTTGGTCTCTTCTCCCAGGCAAGCAGCAACAGAATGAGAGCACAGTCTCAAGTTGTGCCAGGGGAGGTATAGGCTGGATATTAGGAGGAAGCTCTTCACTGAGAGAGTGATTGCCCATTGGAATGCCCAGGGAGGTGGTGGAGTCGCTGTCCCTTGAGATCATAGAATCATAGAATCAAGAATGTTGGGAGAGACCTCAAAGATCATCGAGTCCAACCTGTCACCCTACACCTCAAGACTATCTAAACCATGGCACCAAGTGCCACGTCCAATCCCTTCTTGAACACCTCCAGGGATGGTGACTCCACCACCTCCCTGGGCAGCCCATTCCAATGGCCAACCACTCTCTCTGTGAAGAACTTTCTCCTCACCTCCAGCCTAAACCTCCCCTGGCGCAGCTTGAGACTGTGTCCTCTTGTTCTGATGTTCAAGAAAAGACTGGATGGGGCACTTAATGCTATGGTCTAGTTGATTGGATAAGGCTGGGTGATGGGTTGGACTGGATGATCTTGGAGGTGTCTTCCAACCTGGTTGATTCTATGATTCTATGATTCCCATAGCTTCGTTATAGCTATGGAGGCTTTTTGTTACCTGTTAGAATAGAAATTTTCTCCATATGTATGATAGATGGTACCTCTATCAGAAGGAATCTGGTAGAAAAAACTGTTATGTTATGGTGACACTTTTAGGGTCATCATAGCAGCTTGGAATATTATCATTTGTTGTATACAGTAATTTAGCTGAATATGCTAAATGTATAAATACTGGATTCATTTCGTTGCTTCAGATGTTACAGATCTTCAGTGTCTTGTCAGAAAAGGAATCTGTCAAGTTAAACAACATAATAAAAATTTAGTCCATACATGGAACTTCTGTAAAATATGTCACAATAATTTTTATACATTAGAAGTACTTTGCTTTGCTTCAGTTAATTTTCTTTCTCTTGTATTCCAAATACCACATTTCTTTTTTCGTATGCAGTTCCATAGTTATAATAAAGATTAAATTTTTCATTTATTTTAAAGTCAGATTTGACCTTTATATTCTAACATAACAGCAGAGAATTTTACAGTGCTGAAGATTTAATAATACTCTGTTATACTTTGATGGCTAAGCCCCTTCCCCCCCAGCCTGTCGCAGATATAAATAATGAAATGTTTCCATGGAGATATTCACTGAAATCATATGAAAAGTCTAATTTCAAACAGTAGATATTAAATATTTGCCAAGAGAGACTGAGAAACTGATTTTCTACAGGTGTTTGTACAGAAAAGAATATAATTCCATCATTGTATTATAATGATAAACAAGATTATAATCTTACTGTTTTAAACAAGACACAATTTTATTTAAAAAGCCCAAAATGTAAACATCTCTAATAAGGAAAAGGATCTGGTGGTCCAGCAGATTGGACAAGACTTAACCTGTGATGTAATCACAAGTGATACATATTTCCAAGTGTTTTTGACCTTCTGTATAAGGTTTCAGTTTGAATAGTTCACCATACCTTAATGTAACTTTAAGTGAAATTTGCAAGAGTTTTGCCCCTAATTTATACAGGGATGTGATTTTGATCATTGGTGAAAACTGAGGCCAATGATTCACCAGCATAAAAAAGAATAGTTGCCCTGAAACCATGGTTAATAAATGTCAGCTGATGTTCTGAGCAGTTGTTTTCATTCTTTGCAATGACAGGTACTGGCATTTCAGGGAAAATAAAGTGTCAAGTACAAGTGTCAAGGATAAACAGTAACTACAGGATAAGTATTTGAAGTGCAGTCATGAAAAGGATAGGAAGTGTCTTCCTTCTACTGTGTTGCAACCAGGAGCAAGAAGAAAAAGTCAGAAAACACATTTTAAAACACATATAGGAAAAATAACCAGTCAGGTCTTGAAGGATGTTGTAGACAGTCAACAGATATCTTTTCACCCCTTAGTTTTAAAATTAATTTGATAAATAATATTAGAAAGCACATTCTTAGAAAATAGGAAGGCTGTAAGGCACAGTTTTTGACTTAAGAGATTCTTTGCTCTTCCAGTGTCTACAAATGATACCCTATCTCCTCTGAAGTCAAGAGCAAACCACCTGCTGAGGTCAAGAATTCACCCCATATTCCTAGATTTAAAACACTGATCTGCAGAGCTGCTAGAAAGAAATCCTACTTCTGATATTTTTACCTTGATATACAGAAATATCTATGATAACTAAAAATCTTTGTGTTTATGAAAACATGGAGAGCCACGAGGATGATTAGAGGACTTGAGCACCTCCCCTATGAAGAAACACTGAGATCCCTGGGGTTATTTAGTCTGGAGAAGAGAAGGCTGAGAGAAGATCTCATCAATGTCTATCAATATCTGAGGGGTTGGTGTCAAGTGAAGGGGGGCAATCTCATTTCGGGGGTGCACGGTAATAAGACAAGAAACAATGGGTTCAAACTTGAACACAGAAGATTTCACCTCAACATGAGGAGAAACTTTTTTACAGTGAGGGTGACGGAGCACTGGAACAGGCTGCCCAGGGAGATTGTGGAGTCTCCTTCTCTGGAGACATTCAAAACCCACCTGGATGCATTCCTGTGCAGACTGCCCTAAGTGATCCTGCTCTGGCAGGGGGGTTGGACCTGATGATCTCCTCATGTCCCTTCCAACCTCTGATGTACTGTGATACTGTGAAAACTGATTCTCCTGATTGAAATCCCACTGTTTTATTTCAATGCCCTTCCACACACATACATGCCCTAAATCATCTTTCCTTTCAAAAGCTTCATGCTTCTAGTCTAGCAGTATGTATTCTTAGGTGGTTGGTTCAGCCTATGTGTAAGACTCATCTTAAAATAGGCTTCAGCAAAAACGGTACTGTCTTTATTAAATGCAAATAGATCCATATTCCATATAGGTTGTCATGGTTATCCACTTATTTAGGGGGAAAATTGCAACAAAAGCAGTAGGTGTGTTTGGCAAGGTTCAGATTGTCTCTTAACAGAATTCCAGACTATTTTGCTTTTGTGTCAGCCACTTTGATGTTAGGCAGCCACATTGTGAGGGGACAGCATTTGTGTCGGGATATTACAGTCTAAGCACTGCCTAACAGTGAAAGGCAAAAGGGCCATTCTCAAGGTGTGGATGGCAGAAGACAAACAAACATGCATCTCATTCTTTTTGGCATGCTAGAGAAGTTTTATGGGCAGGTTTTTGCAGCATTATCTCAGAGGTTATGGGTTCTCACCTTCTTATTAAAAGGATGAAGTCCTAGTTTTGTCTTCTGTTTCCCCTGCAGGGCAGTAGATTTTATTGGTTTTCCTCAGATTACAAAGCAGGTTAGGGTACTTTTATTTGCTGTGATATTTCCACCTAAGCAAAACAGGACATGCACTAGAATAAAGCAACAGGGAACACAGTGAATGTTTATGTTGCTTGTGGAAACCAGGGGTCTGTGAAGGACATCTGTATGTATTACTTTGTTTGATTTGTCATGATGATGAGAGTCTGCTGGAAGGAAAGGCCAAGATACAGAGAATTTTTTCTACAGAAGGCTGAAAGACAGTGTCATACTTTGCTTCCAAGATAAAAAAGCATGCATCAGACCTGACAGTTACTGCAAAACGTGAAAGAGTGGCAGGTAAGGCCTTGCCTTTCTCTAATTTAACTGGCTGTGATCCTTTAGCTAACAAAGAACTGATCAGATTACTACCCAGCCAGCCTCCAATCTGGCATTTGAGGAATGCAGCTGCAAAATCTGGGAAGAGTTCATTTCCATCAAATACCACCCAGATAAGCCAAACCCAATTATGGCTAACCAAAATTAATTCACTTGAGCACAAAAGAAGTTTTACTGGCATAAGGTTATGTAATGTATAATGTATGTCCAAACATATGTCTACTGACCAGTCATGGTGTATTTCAGTTTGGACAAAAGCCTATAGTTGTTTGAATTAAGGAGTAAAAGAGGTTTCAAACCTTTATGGAGACCAGAGAGAATGCCAAACAGATGGAACAGAAAGTCTTTTTTTGTTCACAGTACATTCAGGATAAATTCTATCAATTTTGCAGAATTCATGCAATCCTTTATTGCTATCTGAGATGATAGAGCTAATCCAAGTACCTCATGCATTTTGTGCAGTGACGTAAGTAATATTCATGACATGCTTTCCTACAACACCTATTACTTAAAAGAATACCATTCTTTAAAAAAATAAATGAGGATATTAAGATTCAGGTAATTTCAATCTAATATTAGGAAACACTTCCCAATAAATTCCCCTGAATTTAGTAAGAACAACTGAAACCATCTGATTACTAGCAGTTCACCTAGCTTGTGAGGGAAATAAAATGTATAACTAGAATCTTAGATGCCACAATGTAAAAATGCTTGTTCTACAGCAGTGTTATTCTTACTAAGAAGGGTAAGAAGGGCCAGCCTGATCTAGTGTGAGGTGTCCCTGCCCATGGCAGGGAGGTTGGAACTAGTTGATCCTTGTGGTCCCTTCCAAGCCTGACTGATTCTACGATTCTAAGATAAAAAACCCCAAACAAACAACAAAAAAACCCCAAACAAAACAAAACCCCCAAAAGTCTATGCATGTGATTCTATTATGGAAAGATGTAGGTACTAATTAGCTTTCATTCTCAAGTCCCATATTCAGTGATTTTTCTCCTGTGTTGTACTGCAGCATGCTAATGGAAATTCTTGTCATTGTCCAGCACTAACGATGTCCAGGAGATTAAAAAATTTATCCATGACAAACAACTAAAGTGTCACAGAATGTCCTGTACTTTCAGCCAAGTGGAATAAAGTGTCTGTCATTTTTTTTCCCATTTATCCCTCAGCCTGCATAAAATACCAAATGGAGGAGTTGCCAAGCAAGAAATATATCTTGGCAAGGTGATCATGAAAAAAAAAATTCTTAAAAAAGTATTTTAATGATGATTTCAACTATTGCAGTCCAAACCTAGATGAAACCACTACTCTATGCTGTTTTTATTGCCAAAGTGTCACATGGAATCTATATTTGATTTGCTAATATTTTAACATATATTTTTCTATGAATGCCAGTGTAGCCTACTATGGGGAAGAGAAGGAATATTCCTACAGTTGTGAGTGAGCTGTGCTCCTCTCATGAATGGCCAAAAAGCACACCTGTTAGTAGTACTGGCAAAGCTAAAACTAAGGACCTTGTGTGCAATTAAGACCTGGATTACACTATCATGGACTTTTGAGGTGACTTTGCATCTATGCTGTGTTGCTGAAGGAACACAGACAAAGACAAATTTACTTGGCTGGCAGACGAAGGCACTCAAAATAGTCAGGAGAAGCAATACCTCATACCTCAGCTTTGTGGGAAATAGGGGGAGTCCTGTATTTTTCTAATAGAGTTTTCTGGGCTGCAGGACAGTCCTGTATTTTTCTAATGGTGTTTTCTGGGCTGAAGGACAGAAAGGTTAAAATCAGATATGCAGAAAAAGTATTCATTAATTCAGATTTATGTAGTATTACCTTCTCCAAAGACTTTTATAAATATGAATTATTTAAAACTTAATAGCATAATGAAGAGTGAGGTAATCCTCTGTGGTCTCTATAGGGACATTACCAAACTCTCCAGGGAAATGAGCACTTCATTGTTGAGTCCTCCAGAAAAAAAAAAAAAAAAAAGCAATAATTTATAGAGGTTTACACTGGAGTAGTGAGCATCACTTCCAATGATAGTGGGTATAACTTACCTGTAGCTAATTTAATCAAGGCAAATCATATTGGGTCAAGGCCCGAAAGGGAACATAACACAGGCTCCTTCTAGCAAAATCGAGATGACAAATCTTCACATCAACTTGGGGAACACTGCATGACACACAGGTGCCTTCCTTTACAGGGATGATATGAGGACATCTTCCAAGAGAGCAGAGAGAATTTTTGGTGCACTGCAGTGCTCTCCTATTCATCAGCAGAAAACTGCAATTCTCCCTCCTCCTTTGCCTGGCATGTTTGAAATCATTCTACTCTTCTAGTTCAGACCTGATCTGCTAACATTTTCTTCTTAATAGGTGAAAGTTAGATAGGTTTTCAAATATTTGTGCCCTACAAATGCTTATGTCCCCTTAATGACATCAAGTGAGAACTTAGCCCTGTAATGTCATGGTACAAAGCTACACAGATCTGTTTGTGCTTTGGAGAGGGTTATTATGTTCACTAGAGAGGCTGTTCTGTTTGAAATGCCAGTGAATGAAGTTTGAAAAATCATTTACAAGTCCAAAGATGAGTTAGGAAGTGCTAGTACACTTATTGAAACCCTGGTCTGTATTAAAGGAATACTCTCAAATGTCACCTTTTCCATAAGGTTCAAAAGTACTTCTCAGCTTCTGATGAGCCTTTGCTGCTTGTTCCAGTCTGTGTTTTATATTTCTGCAGTAATTTTAACATTACAAAGGTGCAGAGAAGCAGAAACTTGGCTGTCTCTTGAACTATGTTCCTGTGATCTGACAGATCTTCCAATCTATTGATTTCACAAGCCACAAGGATCATCTCAGAGTACAGTTTCCAGTTAGAGTATAGGCAGCCTGGTGTGTCGGTGTGAGCTGAAATTCCCCCCCCACTGACAATAACCAGGCTAGCTCAGTCTGGAAGCAAATGAAGGCTGTATTTACAAGCAGAGTCTAAAATCTACGATGAAATGCAATGAATATATACAAATATACAAAATTCACAACACTTACAAATGTATACAATCAACAGAAAAGCACAACCGATCTCCCTTTGCTTCCCCCCAAGGGGACCCTCCCAAAGGGGCCTCTCTCTCTCCCAGGAGCTTCCCCCCAGGCCCCCCTGGACAGAGAAGCAGAGTTTGTTAATCAGAAAGTTGTTAACTTAGCTGCCAAGGTCAGTATGTGTTATCTTCAGCCAGAAGGGAAGAAGAAAGAGCAGCCAGACAGCCCAGCAACTGCCCCCACTGCCGAACGCAGAATGTGCAGAGTGCCTACTTTGTTTTGGGTAATAGTTCTTAAACATTTCTCTCTATCCAGTGGAAGCGTTTAGAACAATCGTTATTTTGCTTTCTTACACCCAATAGTGATTTATTTACATTCTTTCACTTTCTCTGTTCTGAACTTTGCAAGGAAAAATTAAAAAGACAGTTTCAAACCATCACACCTGGGCAGCCTGATCTAGTTGAGGATGCCCCTGTTTACTGCAGAGGGGGGACCAGATGACCTTTGAAGGTCCCTTCCAACCCAGACTATTCTATAACTCTATGATTCCATTTTAACTCCTACGAAAAGTCTTTACAGATCTTCCCAAACATAAATGTGATAACTCAAATGAGTGGAACAAAAAGGATTTTGTAAAATCTATTTTTCTTTTTAAAACTATATGTAGCTTATTAAAAGATGCTAAATTAGTACAGGGGGGCAACAGGCCCTTTCCTTTAAAGACAGTTTGTCACCTGGAGAGAGACAGTAACGATGTTGCTCTTGAGCTAAAACAGACGAAACATCCTCAGATTTTAAGTGAGGTCTTCTGCAAATATAAAAGAGAGTGATTCCAGTAAAGACAGTGGAGTTCTGCAGATTTGTCTCCTAAGAATCTGTTTGACAGTGTCAAGTGACTGAAAAGACAGTCATTTCTCAGCAAAATAAAAATGGGAGGACCAAAAAAACATCTAATATGCATTCAAGAGGAATTTCTCAAAAATAAAAGGACAGTAATAAATGCCCTATACTAGAAATGGAACAATGATGCAAGCAAGAGAGAGGAAGAAGAAAAAAATATTACAGTTAGAAGCTGCTGAGAAAAGATCATAAGTGAAACAAAATGTCAAGCTGGGCTGAAGCCAGCTGAATATTGCAACAAGAATAACAATGCAACCCACTAATCACACAGAAAAAAACATACTGAGAATAAACATTAATTGAAGCCTGTGGTGTGAAGCTCCAAAAAAACTTCATGCGCAATTTTGAGACTCACTTTTTCCTGTCAGGAGTAATTTTTTGCTGCAGTTGATTGACATCTGTGGTTAGTAAGAAGTACTGCACTTGACAAAAATGGTTTTCCATAGGAACATTTTTTTCTTCTTTTTGTAATTTTGTACTTCTATAGAGTTTTTCAGTTTAAAAACATTGAAAAAATGCTCCATGGCAGTTAATAATTTTCTGGCTTTTTCCCTGAGAGAACTCAAGATTTCTACATTTCCTTTTCCACCTAACCTAGTAGGTACCTATACCTATAAAATCCAGGGGAGGACAAAAAGGAAAAAAAAACCAACCAGTTTCAAGTGAACCAGGAACTGGCAAAAGAAACATTTTTTTTTCTCAGAATCAAGCTTAACATGGAGTCCAAAGATTGAGTACAAGGCAAAATGTCGTATCAGTACCATTATATGTGTTGTAGAACTCATTCTCATTATGAGGTAGTTTTGCTTAAATTATTAGCAATAATCATATTGGCAGAAAAAGCAAGTTGCTCAGATGAGCTCACATAGGGACCTATAGGTAAATACCAGATATAAGACTGAATCTAAAATGGCTCAGTATAAATAGAATACATGTCAATATAAAAGCCTTCAGCCAAACTGGCATAATTTCCTCTTGCCTTTGAAGAATGAACCTATTAATTTTCCCAATGTCAGACCATTGCTGACACCACAGAAAATGCAAGACATATCAAAATTGATAATTATAATTTATAATTTATCTTTTACCCAACAGTAAGAGGGTTTACAGTGCAGCCTGTGTATTATAGACCAGGGGGTGCTTAGGTACATTGACCTCTGTTGTGGTCCACATCTTTCTCTCAGGTTTATCAAGAGATTAATTTTCTTACTTAAGTTCAGTCTTTCTCCTTATCATACGTCACATTTAGAAAACTAAAGTGAAAATCCCCACTGACTGCTGCTTTTCCCTCTTCAAAACACTGACTGCAAACAGAACCTTCCAAAGTTTATCCTTGTCATTACTCTTACAGTTTCTGTCTTGCCTCTCAGCTCTGATTCTTTGGCATACTCTAAAGTCAGCATGTTATTTTTACATATATATATAAAAAAATCTCCGTGTCATGATCTTTATGCATTCATTTCACTGATTTTGCTGGATTTGTCTTCTAAAATAGCTGTTCCTCTTTTGGGTTCTGTTTATTATTGTGAATGCTACAGGAACACGTATAAAGGGCATGGATGGGAGATACACAAGAAACTGTAGCCTACTTAACACATTGCAGTTCTGACCTTGGCTCTCAGCCTCACAGATTTTATATATATATATATATCCATATATATATGTTTTTAATTAGTCCTAGAAATTGAGAAAACTGACTGATAATCAGAGACCACAGAGAGAACATATGATTCTACAGAAACAGCCTAAATAAAGAAGAATTTTATTGGATATTTGTTTTATAAACCAGTACTGGTGACAAGACCTGCATTCTAATTTAATTTTAATTTGTGAATTACAATGACTAATGAATTTTATTTTTGCAAGTTTTGAGTGAAATCTGAATATTCCAAGTTTTATTGTGTTCTGTTGTTGGTTTCTTTTAACACAAGAAAAGATACTTTTTTTTTTCTAAATAACTTTTCTGAAAGATCTGTCTTGAGCTTCTTCATTCAGTTGGTGTAAGGAAAAACACAGCTATGTATGTGTAATTGAGCTGGTGCATAGCATCTGCATGGAGTATGCTGGATAATTTAAGTGCACTTTTTTTTGGAAGTCTGATAAAATATGTTTAGCAGGAAAGTTTCTTTGTAATACTGTGTCTATTATCTGTTCTGACACAACACATTTAGTTCAGTTTGCTAAATCAACCTACTTGCCATGTCTGGATTTTTTTCCACTGCATGTGCTCTCTAATGTGGGACCTGGGAAATCCTGCACCCTTCAGTAAGCAACCTTTTGGGGGAAATCAACTTTGCACTCCTCTTTAGAGAAGTTATAACCTGCAGATATTCATACCATTGTTTTAAATCTATACAATATTGTTTGAAGCAACATATTCTTTGTTGTTGTTGTTTATGCCTTCTTTGTATTTTATATAACTCTACTGATCTAGTGCAGTAATGTGAATACCAGACTTGATCCAAGCAGTACAGAATAAAACTTGAAAACCTGTATTTGGACCAGGCTAGTTAATGATTTTAAAATTTCATGCAAAGCTGGAACCATCCCTGAGAAAAACTAGGCAGGTGGAATTTATTTACTGAAACCAGCTCTGCAGCTGGCTGGAAAGCTTGAAATGCTAAACTACTGGAAATAAAATTATTCACAGGGATATATCCATCACAGTGAAAGATAACTATTCTGCACTAGATTGGTAAAGTGGGACACTGTGATGGGAAGTTAGAGACATAGAGTAAAACCCCCCTGCCTGAATTTGTAGTAAGGCTTAACCTTTTCACTTCCATATTCCATATGAGTAACTGACCTCAGTGGTTGCCAGTCACAGTTAGGGAGGTCTCAGTGCTTCTGCTGCTTTCCTCTAGCCCCTTGCTGAATCTCCTTCCTTGTCCCATGATGAGCTACCTCCAAAAAGCCTGCACTCTCCAAAAAGCCTGCTGCCATATCCTGCTCAAGAAACGGTACTGCCTTCTTGGGCTGATGTCCCTACATCCCAAACTCTGCTTTCTCTCAGTTCTGCCTCCTCACCTTGCTCTGACCTCTACCACTTTTTTATCTCTCTGCACTACCAGTGCTGCCTTCTCACAGGAATCCTTGCTTTGACTGGGGTTAGAACTAAGGAGTCAAAGCTGGGTAAACTGAGTATTGCTCTTTATCACCCCTTCATCACTGGTGTGACTCCCTAGCAGAATGTGACCTGCAGGCTGCAAAACAACCCTCTAACCAACAGCACATCAAAAGTATCTTTCTCTCTGTCTCTGAAGTGAAAACAAATGCCAAAGATGTTTGAGATGATTTCGGGAAAAAGATGAAAGGAATGAACTCCACTTAAGTTTTGTGTTCTTTTCAACTGACAGTGAAATGCAGAACTGACTCATCTAACTCCAGGCCATCAATAACAATTTCTGCAGAACCAAAACATCCGCATTTTCAGCAGGCTTTTCCACAAGCTTTCTGCCATGTAATATTTAAAAGGGTATCTGGGCAGGCATTCACTCTTGCAAAACATTGCTGCCATTAATCACACACAAGCAGAAATACACAAAAGCCAAAAGTAAGAGTTTATTCCGAGTTTGGAACTCAAGAAATTTCAGGATTTTTTTTCTGCTTCCAACTCAAAACCTGGGTAGATCTGTTCCTAATTAATCTTTTCTGACAAGGATTGGTGAAATTAAGGAATGGAAGACTTTAAATGTGGAAAAAAATTTCTCACATGATATAGATGGACATTTTCTGGTGATATGCACAACGTTGCAACAGTTCACGTTTTACCTAAGTAGATCTTTCCTTTGAACAATAACAATTAAAGGCATCAATAGCAACACTTAAAAGCCTCAAAGAGAGAAGGTGAAACAATGTAAGAATCATTTGTTTGCTTCCTCTGACATTAATTTTCTGAACTAAAAGTTTTTACATACCCTTATTAAAGTGAGAGTTACAAAAAGAAAAAAAAGCAATTGGAAATTGTTGCAAAGTGTAAACACCTTTTGCCCTGGTGGTTTGAATGATTTTGATTGTGTAAGTCAGAACTATTGCCTCAATATAAGAAGTATACATAATATTTACAGCTATAGAGCACAAATGGATAGCTCTACAAGATCTTATCAAGTTTGATTTTGCTCAGTTTTCAGCAGTAGCATTCTCCTGATGGTCCATGGGTCACAGGGACTAAATCTGCATTAAAAAAAGAAACCCTGTTTTTCCATGAAGCCTTCTAAGAGAAAGGAAACAATTGCACTGCATTTGAGACTAGGAAGTACTCATACCACAAGGTGATCAACTGCCTGTACTCAGCAGTGGTGAGGCTGCATCTCAAGTATTGTCTTCAGTTCTGGGCCCCTCACTATAGGAATGACATTGAGGTACTGGAGCATGTCCAGAGAACAGCAACAAGGCTGGTGAAGGGCCTGGGGCACATGGAGTATCTGAGGGAGCTGGGGTTGTTCAGTCTAAAGAAGAGGAGGCTGAAGGGAAACCTTACCACTCTCTATAGCTACCTGAAGGGAGGTTGAGGCGAGGAGGGGACCAGTCTCTTCTCCTTGATTACAAGTGACAGGACTAGAAGAAATGGTTGCAAGTTGTGCCAGAGGAGGTTTAGGCTGCATATAAGGAAATATTTCTTCACTGAAAGGGTTATCAAGCCTTGGAATGGTCTGCTCAGAGCAGTGGTAGACTCACCATCTCCTGAGGATGTTAGAGTGGCATGTCCTGGCACTTAGGGACGTGGTTTAGTGTTGAGCCTTCAGTACTGAGTCAAAGGTCTCTTCCAACCAGGTGTATTCTGTGAATCTATGATTTTTTTTCTTTCTAGTAAAAAATTCATGTTTAGCAGGAAAGAAAGAGCACTTCCTGAAAGAATCTATAAATTAAGAGAACTACGCTTTTTAAAATGGATCTGTTATTTCGGGAAAGACATGATTTTTGAGAGTCTTTTAGAATTCCTTCTTTTTATTCCTTAAAGGCTATACTGGAGGCAAATCCATGCACTGCTTCATTATATGGATGATACAATTCCTGCAGGGTAAGTGTCTAAAAGTGGTACAGAACCTCACCTCCTACCTCTAGCTAAAGAGTTGGATAATTTTTCTTCTGTGCAATGCTCTCCTGGTCTTAGGAAGAAAAAAATGCTGCTGGCATTGTTAAGATTTATAAGAAAACTTAGTAGCCACTGTGGATAATCATGCTGCTCATGCAGCCTTGAGCATTTGAAGTCTCTTTCTCACTCATATTTTATTTTCTCATTCAGTATTATCATTATTTTCTGCCCTTCAGACTTACATTTTTGTTGACTCTTTAGCACAGCACATTCTTTTCTGTGGATTTAAAGTTCTTGTCCTGCTGTCACCACATAGTTCTATTTTACATATTAAACGTAACTCTTTCATTATTATAAATGTAAGTAATCTTGGACAGCTATGACTGTTTTTGTGTGTTTGCTATTTTCCATCTCATGCATGTTTAATTACCGTAGCAGCAAGGGTATCCTTTAAATATTTTTAGCTGGCACATAGGACACTTGGCTTAAATTGGGCAATTGTTTATAAGTCATTATGAGAATGGAGCCTTGAGAACCATTCTTCTCATAGCACATATATTTGGGTTTCTTTTCAGCTTAGAGAGAAATGAAATTTTTTTTAAATTGTGCGCTGTTTCCCCCTCTTTGCACAGAGGGGAATTTCACTGAAATGAAGGAGAGTTAGTGGCAGGTCTTGGCTTCACTGATATTCTTAGAAAAGATCTGAAGTGGAGCATGGATATTACATGGGCCTGTGCATATCTCTTCACACCATGAAGTTAAGGCAGGCCTTCTAGCAGCAACTGTGAAATCCTCACCCAGACAAACCAGGCACTGAGAAGCTCAGTGCCTTCTCCCTCAGTCACAGTAGGGGTTTATTTTATTATTTTTTTCCTACTCTGAATTAGAAGTGGCTTTGTTCACCTTAACCACCATGGACCATCTTGGACAGCTACACTTCTAATATGAAAAGGATCTCTGCAAAAATGAGGCACTGGTGAATAAAAGAAGAAAACAAAGAAACCTTGGAGAGCCATTTAAATTATCAGTGTTTCACAGACACACCTGCACATTTGTTTTTCGTAATACCTTTCAGTGATTGCAAATATCTTGTGCTTTCCTAATTTCAATACGATTTGGAAATAGTCCCCTGCTTCTGAAGTAGCAGCTGCAGTGTGTTGGGTATCTGGGCAGGCCATTTATTATCAAATCCTGTGTTGCACGGAGGCTCTTATTCCATAGAGCTGATCAGCTCTGAATGAATGTTGAGAGGTTTTATCAGATAGTAGATCTGGACAATTGTTCACGGCACATCTAGGTTCCTTAATAGAATTGCATATCCTCGTATTAACCTAGAGGCATTAGCCTCTGAGCTTGTCTGCTTTTGATTTTATTTTCCTCCATGACCTATGGATTATGAATGTAATATTCATATGAAGGAGCACTTCATTTTTTCCCAAGAGGAAGGATCCTTAATTACCTGATCCTTAACAATCCTTAATGACCTGAAACACAGGCCTCAGGGAAGACTTGGCTCTGCAAATTTATGCTGCCCTGTGAACAATCTAAACTTATTGCAAGACTAAACTCCAGTTAACAGTGAGGAGCTGCTAGGCAGCACTTTACCCCCATAATCATGCTGGCTGAGCATCCAGAACATTTTGTTACCCCAGAATGCTAGACAGAGACTCTTTGACCAGCAGTAGGGTGTAACATATAGCCTATGGTAGTGAGATGCACCTTTTTCTTGTGTACTGTGTCACAATCAGCATTGGAGCTTTCCTTTCAATGTTACCCCAAAGCCAGCCCTGAGGCTGCTGCTACAGCCAGAGAGAAAAATAGAAAATTCATCCCTGTTCAGGGCTGTTCCAAAACAGCCTTGTAAGCACAACTGGTGAATCCAGTTATGCTACCTGTGGGGTATAGCAGCTGTCTGAAATGGGCATTTCACTGCCTGACCCTCTCTTACTGGGCACCTACATGTAGTGTCTGCTTGTAATAAGATGCTATTATTCTCACTCTCATTCTGCACTGCACTTCAGTTTGCATTCTGCAAAACAGACCAACGATTTTTCTTCAAACCCAGTTGTAACCATTGTAACTCAAAACAGAGTCTGGTTTAAAAGAGCAATGGTTGAGCTGTAAGCCACAGATCACCTGCTGTGTACTCTTTTTGTAAAAGCCAGAGAGAAAGCTTAAAAAATTAAACCTCAGATGGCATTGTTAGTCGTGAATACAGGCAGCTGCCTGAGAAAGCAAAGGTTTGCTAACGCAAATTGCGTGAAAACCCCGCAGGAATGCCGTGCGAACACAGCAAAGACAAAGTAATTGAATGCAATGTTCAGGGTTGACATGGTTATTTATAGATATGAGATCCGTTTAAATCCAACGAGAAATGCAGATCTAGAGAGGCAGAGAATTCCAAAGTTGTCATTTATAACTAAGATTAAATGACGAAGAAATTGCTTGTGCGTGATAAAGCCACATGTGGGCCTAATTTGCAGCAGTATGGATGCACATCAGTAATTGTGTGAATGCAGCAAGGGAACCATAAGCTGTTATGGCAGTGCTAAGTATTGCTATTATGAAAATGTATGAGGAGCTGGACAATACACTGAAATAGATTCTGAAAAACAAAGTGGAAAATTCACCATTTCCAAAAAGATATACAGCAGGATATCTACAACTACATCTACAACAGGATGTCTGCAACTACCTGAGGGGAGGTTGTAGCCAGGTGGGGGTTTGTCTCTTCTCCCAGGCAACCAGCAGCAGAACAAGAGGACACAGTCTCAAGTTGTTCCCAGGGAGGTATAGGCTGGATATTAGGAGGAAGTTCTTCACAGAGAGAGTGATTGCCCATTGGAATGTGCTGCCCAGGGAGGTGGTGGAGTCGCCGTCGTTGGAGACGTTCAATAGGAGACTGGATGAGGCACTTAGTGCCATGGTCTAGTTGATTGCTTAGGGTTGGGTGATAGGTTGGACTGGATGATCTTGGAGGTCTCTTCCAACCTGGTTGATTCTATGATTCTATGATTTTTGATTTTTGGGTTTTTTTGCAGGGGGGGGGGCGGGGGGGCGGGTTGGGGGTTTGTTTGTTTGTTTGTTTTTCCCATTTGGAGGTGTCTCTGCTCACTGCAGGGGTGTTGGGGAAGATGACTTTTGAGGGTCCCTTCCAACTTAATTCATTCTGTGATTCTCTGATAAAGCTTGCTGTACAGACCTATCATTCCAAATCAATCTCATAAACTACTAATGATCGGATCTTACCTTTTCCTTTGTGTTCCTGTAAATCTCTTTACATTAATTCAGGGTAAAACACAGTATAAAATGCAGGAATTAATATGCCTATGAAGGCTGGGAAGGACTGTTTCTGGTAAACATGGTTTACATTGAAATTTCTTATGCAAACATGCTAAAGACATTTTTCTTGATTAGAGACTGGAATTAGACCACAACTGTCCTATACATTCCTCTCTACCCCCCAGTCTCCTTTCTTATTTAATGCTTAAATTGCATATATAAATTGAGCCTACGTATCACAGAATCACAGAATCAACAAGGCTGGAAAAGACCTCAGAGATCATCAAGTCCAACTTATTACCTAGTACCTAACACCTCCAGGGAGGGTGACTCCACCACCTCCCTGGGCAGCACATTCCACTGGCCAATTATTCTTTTTGTGAAGAACTTTCTCCTCACCTTGAGCTTAAACTTCCCCTGCCACAGCTTGAGACTGTGTCCTCTGGTTCTGGTGCTGGTTGCCTGGGAGAAGAGACTAGTCCCAGCCTGGCTACAACCTCCTTTCAGGTAGTTGCAGAGAGCAATAAAGTCTCTCCTGAGCCTCCTCTTTTCCAGGGTAAACAACCCCAGCTCCCTCAACCTCTCCTCATAGGGCTTGTGCTCCAGACCTCTCATCAGCCTTGTTGCCCTAATATCCTTTAATTTAGGAATGATTCAGGTTTTGTCGTCACTAAATGCAGAGAATTTGGAGGTGACAAGGCTCCTGGGACACCTGGCTGTGGCCCCTCAGTACCTAAGGGAGGCTTTTATGAAAGTTGGGAGCAGACTTTTAGCAGGACCTTTAGCAACAGGACAAGGGGTAATGGCTTTAAACTAAAAGAGGGGAGATTTAGACTAGATATAATGGAAGAAATCGTTTATGATGAAAGTGGTGAGACACTGGCACAGGTTGCCCTGATAGTAGATGTCCCATCTCTGGCAACACTTAAGGTCAGGATGGACAGGTCTCTGAGTAACCTGATCTAGTAGAAGATGTCCCTGCTCACTGCAGAGTGGTTGCAATAGATGATTGTTAAAGGCCTCTTCCAACCCAAACCATTCTGTGATTCTGCAACTGAGGTTGAGGTCTTGTTTCTGCTGAATATTTAAGTATCTGGTTAGCAATAACATTGCATTAAACTGTGCTGAAGCCAGTATAAAGGGACTTGGAACAAGCTAGTAAGTGGGGTTAAATATTAATGAATGTGCTTTTAAACCTGCTTCTAATTAAATCTATGATGATATAGAGAATTAGCATTTTCTTTAACACCTTCTCAGAGAACTCAGGTTTTAAATTGAGAGCTAATTGCAAAAATAAAATGTACATGCTCTGTTAGGGTTTTTATTTGGTTGGTTGGTTCGTTTGTTGGTTGGTTGGGGTTTTTTTGTGTGTTGTAGTTGTTTTGGTTTTTTTTTTTTTTTTTGCATTGCAGCAGGAAGCAGTATGTTATTTAGGGATGCTCTAGCTGTATGTTGTGTAAGATACATGAGGCTGAACCAAAACATAGCCTGAGACTATGACCTCAGGACACTGCATGGGAGTACACAGCAGGCTGGTTGTTAATGGGAAAGCTAAAGCCCTTTGGCTCTTCTGGGAAGACTTTAGAGTAATTATTGCATTGAAAAATAAAAACGGAAGGGTTAGATTTATATGAAAATTACAGACTTCAAGTGAAAGACAACACCATGGACTTAGTGTCCCTCTTAGCCTTTCCAAACATGGGTCCTTACTAAATTCACATTTTCTATGATCAGGAGCCATAGTCGCTTCCCAAAGCCCAGCTGAATTCCAAGCCAATTACATTCCCAAAGGCACTGTCATGGTGAAGGCCTGAGGTCCTCAGATGTTTCTTATTTAACAGTTAGGTATAAATCCCTGTTGACTAAGAAATTTAGTAAATCTAGTCTGTATTAACAGCAAAGATGTAAAAGCAGCTTGTCAAAATCTCCACTTCAGCCTGTTTCTGCTGATGATCCACATCTTTTCCCTATCAAGCTGGAGAAATAAATCTTTAAACAGAACCCTCCAGTTAGCACCAGGATCAGTTAGCACAATCTTTTTGGCACATAGTCAAGAAAGGTTCTGCATAACTGAGATCTTTCCTTTCTATCATGTTAAGTTTTAAAACCATTGCCATAGGCAAATATTAGTAAAACTCTTGAAAGACAGGTAAAAGCTAAGAAAGGGAAGGGAAAGGACAGAGTGACAATGCTTCACAAGGATGGTTTGTAGGCATTACAGATACTCAGTTCTTAAACATGTATACAGTGTGCTTTTGCACATTTATTTCTGAACATATTGTCCTGTTCAAAAGAGGATGCACCATACTCTCTAAGCAGAAACTACATTTTAACTGTGGTCTTCTCTTCCTCTGGCGTGCTGCCTGGCCTGTGTGGCACAGCAGGCAGTGCTCTGCAGATCTCCAGTATGCAGGAATATCTCCCACTTTTTTCTAACTCCTCATTCTTTTGCATCACCCTAGGAAATCTCAGGGATTGTGATGTTTAGAACAGTAATGGACTTCTAATTTCTTAAGTATAATGAAGAGGGTAAGCTGGAGAACTATCAAGTCTGTTTCCCTGACTTCTAGTAACCTGTAGTCCAAAATGCTGAGAGGAGGAAGATGTTTTGACAAACCAAGATGTTTTTATTAAAACTGCTGGATGGAGTGCAAGTGCCTGAAATTCCAAGATGGGGATTCAGGCAGCCTTAGCCCTGAGTTTTCATCTCCTTGAAGCCACTAGGGGTGTAAGTATGTAATTTGGGGCAGGAGATGACTGAAGAGTGTAAGAACGTTTGGCATCTTGAAGATAGCTGCCAGAGTGCACATAAACATTGCCTGGGTGCATGCACTTCTAAATGTAATGAAGAAATCACTTGTTTATTCAGGAAACCTATACCTTATAGAAGCAAAGTTGACATGGCCTGTAAACTGCAGGGAAACTATCTCCATGGCACCTCTTAAGAGAATACCTCTATAACATTCTGTTAATAGAACAGTAAATTCTGATGTGACTTCAAGGATTTAGCTACCTACTTGTATACCAGGCTGTGTCAATCTATAGAAGTACAGTTGTTTATTGATTATTTGTTCAAGAACTTTTGAGGCCAATGATGCCCAAAGTGGGCCCATGTCAACATCATAAGGTTCACCAAAGTCAAATGCAAGATCCTACGTCTGTTTCAGGGCAACCCCTACTACCAATACAGGCTGAGTGACGAAGAGATGGAGAGCAGCTGTGCCAAGAAGGACTTTGGGATACCAATGGATGAAAAGCTGGACATAAGCTAACAATGTGCACTTGCAGCCCAACCGTATCCTGGGTTGGATGTCCTGCTGGAGGGTGGCCAGCAGGTCAAAGAAGGTGATTCTACCCCCCTACTCTGTGTGGTGAAGGCATCCCAGGACCTATTTACTCTCTTGGCCACAAGAGCACATTGTTGTTCCACAGAGAACTTGCTGTCCACCAGCACTCCAAGGTCTTTCTCTGTGGAGGTGCTTTCCAGCAGGGCAGCCCCTAACCTGTACTGGAGCCTGTATTTCTCCCCAGATGTAGGAACTTGCACTTGTGTAGGACATTGCACTTGTATAGGACCTTGCACTTGTATGTTTGTGAAATACTTGCAGGGGTTTTTTTGTTTGTTTGGGTTCTTTCTTTCTTTCTTTCTTTCTTTCTTTCTTTCTTTCTTTCTTTCTTTCTTTCTTTCTTTCTTTCTTTCTTTCTTTCTTTCTTTCTTTCTTTCTTTCTTTCTTTTCTTTCTTTCTTTCTTTCTTTCTTTCTTTCTTTCTTTCTTTCTTTCTTTCTTTTTCTTTCTTTCTTTCTTTTCTTTCTTTCTTTCTTTCTTTCTTCTTTCTTTCTTTCTTTCTTTCTTTTCTTTCTTTCTTTCTTTCTTTCTTTCTTTTTCTTTCTTTCTTTCTTTCTTTCTTTCTTTCTTTTCTTTCTTTCTTTCTTTCTTTCTTTCTTTCTTTTCTTTCTTTTCTTTCTTTCTTTCTTTCTTTCTTTCTTTCTTTCTTTCTTTCTTTCTTTCTTTCTTTCTTTCTTTTCTTTCTTTCTTTCTTTCTTTCTTTCTTCTTTCTTTCTTTCTTTCTTTCTTTCTTTTCTTTCTTTCTTTCTTTCTTTCTTTCTTTTTCTTTCTTTCTTTCTTTCTTTCTTTCTTTCTTTCTTTCTTTCTTTCTTTTCTTTCTTTCTTCTTTCTTTCTTTCTTTCTTTCTTTCTTTCTTTCTTTCTTTCTTCTTTCTTTCTTTCTTTTCTTTCTTTCTTTCTTTCTTTCTTTCTTTTCTTTCTTTCTTTCTTTCTTCTTTCTTTCTTTCTTTCTTTCTTTCTTTCTTTCTTTCTTTCTTTCTTCTTTCTTTCTTTCTTTCTTTCTTTTCTTTCTTTCTTTCTTTCTTTCTTTCTTTCTTTCTTTCTTTCTTTCTTTCTTTCTTTCTTTCTTTCTCTCTTTCTTTCTCTCTCTCTCTTTCTTTCTCTCTCTCTCTTTCTTTTCTTTCTTTCTTTCTTTTCTCTTTAAATGCAGCAGTGTTCTGGGAGATTTCAGAGTTCTTCTGGGAGATTTCAGAGTTCTCTGGTCTAATGCTTCTTTCTCTCCATCAGCAACATTTATAATTCTGCTGTTTCTCTGAGACAAAATAGGCAGCCAAGCTTACTCTTGTTGCTATTGTTGTAACAACAATACAGAAGTTAGGGCATTTTTCAAAATGAAGCCTGTTGGAAATAATCCATTTTTGCAAGCAGAAAAAGATAACAGGATCAGGCTGGCTGCAGTCAGTCAATTCACGATCCTTAGAAAGCTCCCAGAATACACAGCAGTTGTCAATGAACTTCTTTCTTAGAAGTCAGTCGGTCTTCTTTCAGGATATGGTTAATAAACAGAGTAGCCTGATTAAAACACTTTAACACTGACGATCTCTTGAGGTCCCTTCCAGCCTCTGACATACTGTGATACTCTGTCCTGGTGAGACTTCACCTGGAAAATTGCACCCAGTTTTGGGCTCCCCAGTTCAAGAGGGACAAGGATCTGCTGGGAAGAGTCCAATGGAGAGCTACCAGGATGATTAAGGGACTGGAGCATGTGTCCTATGAGGAGAGACTGAGAGACCTGAGGCTGTTTAATCTGGAGAAGAGAAGACTGAGAAGATATTTAATAAATGTTTATAAATATCTGAAGGCTGGGTGTCATGAGGGAGGAGACAGGATATTCTCAGATGCACCCTGTGATGGGACAAGGGGTAACAGATACAAACTACAGCACGGGAGGGTCTCAGAGCACTGGAACAGCTGCCCAGAGAGGTTGTGGAGTTTCCTTGTCTGGAGACTTTCAAGATCCAGCTGGATGTGTTCCTGTGCGACCTGTGCTAGATCCTGCGGTCCTGCTCTGGCAGAGGGGTTGGACTCAATGATCTTTGGAGGTCCCTCCCAACCCCTAACATCCTGTGATCCTGTGTGAACAGCTAGAACGCCTTTGTGGATAGCCTTCTATTTATCGAAGACAGTGCTGTGTTCAGCAACATGCATAGTATTTCTTTATTCAGAAAACAATTTTATGAAAACTGAATTCAAATTCCCAACTAAGTAGATGCCTACAGACACAGGCATGTGTCAAGTTTTTTAAAAAACTTCAGATACTTATGCCTGTATTTGGAATATCTTCTCCCCAGGTTTGGGGAGTGGGGGTGGGTTGTGTCTTTTGGTTTTCTTGCTTTGTTTTGGTATGGTTTATTTTTTTTCTTTTCTTTCAGTATGGAAGTTAGGAGCTACTGAAACAGTCTGTAATGAGACAAATAAGAACCATTTACCCCAGACCTTCTCTGTATCTTCCTAAGTGCTGTTTTATCATTATGCTGGTTACCAGAGATTTAAACAGAGAAAAGCACAGGGAAAGAAGTAGTTTGAAGGTGCATTCACAGAGCCTAATATTAGCTTCCAGAACCTAATCTACCTATATTTCTTCCAAAGTGAAGAAATAGGAAAGAGAGAAGAGAAAAAAAGAATTGCCAGAGCACAAGTCAGAAATGGAATTGAAATTCAGTTGTTTTGACTTACCCTCTATAGTAAGCATATCTTACTACAGTAATCATAGGAGGAATTTAAGGAAATTAGCTCAGGTCTCTGAGTTCAGTTACATATGAATTTAAAACCTGAAAATCAAAGTAGAGAGGC
This sequence comes from Indicator indicator, assembly GCF_027791375.1. NCBI lineage: Eukaryota > Metazoa > Chordata > Aves > Piciformes > Indicatoridae > Indicator > Indicator indicator. The sequence continues at coordinate 27,752,609 of NC_072010.1, read as the reverse complement.
ATAAGTTTAAATACATGCTTCTCTGTACTTTTTCCTAACTTGGGCAATTCGTCCCTGATATCACTTGTTAGCAAAAAAGCACACAAATGCCTTTGAACATTGGCACCTGACAGATCCTGCAACAGTGTTCACTACTTATGAGCAAAACTTCTGCATGTCCTACATCCATTGAACTGTGGGTAGAATTAGTCAAGCTGGTTGACAGAGTTAATTGAAATTCAGTCTTTTTCAGTGAGTTACTGATTTACTTTGCTTTTACAAGTCTAAATTATTCATGGAAGAATCTATGGAAATGAATTTCAGCCTCTTGGTTATTTATGAAAGGTTCACTGTGACAGTGTGCAGTCTGTGATTAATTACTGGGATAGCTTTTGCTGCTTCTTGAAATGACCATTGCAAACTTTTCAAGCAGGTGGATAATGCCAAATACACTGCATTTTCAAACATCTCTTGTGGTGGGGGAAGGAAGAACTAATCTGATTTTCACTGGCATGATGCTATACATCTATGTGTACACCAAAAAAATTACTACATTTCTAGTGCAGATGCATGTACACAGCTTTGAACTTACTGACCAGATCTTAGTTGAGGACTACTGAAAATTTAATTCACTGTGAACTGATAAACCAGAAGAATTAATAAACAAATAGAAAAGTAACCAAAGATGAGCAGCCTTAACACAACAAGCAGAACAAGGATCTTTAGCTGTAATAATTTTGAAATTCAGATCACCTGTTGGTTAATTAAAAAAAAAAAAAAGGCAGAAGAAAAAAAAAAAAAGAAAGTCTTTCAGTTGACAATTAGGATATTAACACATGCCCCAAGTTCAGGCTGCTACAGAAGCTTAACTTAATCCATGCATTGTGTCGTGTTCATTTTAAAAGGATTATTAAAATGATTGAGAAGCATTTCTAGGTATAAGAACTCTAGTAAAATTAAAAATTTATTAGCCAACACATACCATCTTACTTAAACATTGTTAAATTTACACTGCTTTATCAGGGGCAGGGTAAAAATCTTGATGCTGATATCCATCCCTTGAGCTCTGTATATACATAAATCAATTTATACCTTAAGTGACCTACCGTCCTCTTCTTTCAGACAGCTAACTATGTGCTTGCCAGCAGTGATACCATACATTCAAAGGCATGTGCACTAAGTGCAGTGCTTATAGTTCCTCCTGTACTGGGGCTACAGATTTTGTGTTATGATGTTGCATGACATAAGACTGAAAAATACGCAGGGTGGACCAAGAATTAATTTACAGTCATCCTAGCAGGAATAAGTTACCAAATTCTGTGTAGCCTTACCTGCTTTACAGCAGATGGCACTGTAAGAGCATTTGAACTGAATTCTCAAGTATGTTTCCTATACTGTATTATAGGCGTACACTAGTACTTAACATTGAAATTTGGCATTTCAAGATAAATGCCTCTGTTTTAATTATACCTTTTTGAATCAGTGGGAGAGAGGATAGGACAAAAGAATTAAAGTAATATATCACCAGTCTGGGACACTTAAGTTTTGATTACTCCACATATATCCAATAATAACATGGTTATTTTAAATGAAACTAAAATGCAATCCAGCTTGTTTTCTTATATCCACAATATTTATGTCGTGGTGCTTAAATGTATCCTATGCACTTTATGGGAAGAGATAATGTCAAATTTGGGATTACATTTTATCTCTGCATATTTGACCAGTCTTAGGCAAATTGAGAACAGAATTCAGCCAGTCCACCTATCATTTTCTAGTAAGCATTTCTCAGAAGCCTCTTGTTATATTGTCTAAAGCCTTTATGCATTGATAAACACAATAGATATGTTATTTGGCTTTGGATGGATATTTGGCTTTGGATCGATATGTATTTGGCTTTGGATTGATATTTGGCTTTTATGTCAACCTTTCCAATATTAATTTAAAGCTGAATATAAAGGCATTCAACTCCATCCTCCAAACATCAACTCAGTGGCCACTGAGTGGGCACTGTTACAGGACCCTAGTCCACTCTGACACTCCTCAGGGAACCAAAGATGCTAGTGAAAAGCAGACACGTCAAACCTAAAGGTGAAGTAAAAGAAGCATCATGCATGATATTATGGTCACAGAATTGGGGATGGCTTGCTTGAAAGCAATAGAGATTCTGAGAAAAGCTGTGAAAATACATGGTCTTTCTGAATCTTCAGCTGATACAGTTGCTACAGTTTCTTAATTAGGAGTGAATTAATGCATTTTCTGTCCTAGATGATGGATTTATGACAAATGAAAATTTGAAAACATTTATTTTTCTGAGGGGAAAAAAAAAATCAAACATTCAAAGCAATATTTTGGCGGAGGGGGGGATTGTTTGCTTGTTTGTTTTTCAAACCTCAGAAACACCCCTAATCTTTCAAAGTTCTTGCTCTTTCTTCCCATACCATTCTTCTTTCTAGAATAAAAGAAAGACAAACTTGAAGCAGCTCAGAATTGAATACCAGAATCATTAGAGTTACAGATATAGGTAGCAGATTAGAAACAGCTATTGAGAAAGAGGGCAGGTAATGGTTAATGCTTTGAGTCAGATTTTCACTGACTTGTGGACTGCAAAGATAATACTATCTCCAGCTGATAGAATAGTGGGGACTCTAAATAGGAGAGCAGGCAGATAATGAAAGTGTGACTGTCACAGACCTGTGCATCCCTTGAGGAATAGAGGAAGTAAATACTTTGTTACAAAGCATTTATGTTCTCATTTAATTGATATACTACCTGTGGCTCTGATTCAGTGCTGCACTTGGCTACTTTTTGTGTGTTTTTACTGAGATCAATAAAACAAATATGCTTGAAGTTCATGAATCACAGCAATGTTGCATTGCTTTCTGTTCTTCATGGAGCCTACCACACCTCAGAATTAAATACCAGAATGATGATCCCTGAGTCTAATGAATTAGAAGTCTAAAACCTGGACAAATTTGAAGAAAGCTGAAGATCTTCAAAGTCAAGAGACAAACCATATAACCAAATTAATGGAATGTACATTGGGGGATGGGGGTAGGAGAGCTAACAGAAAACTCAATGAAGTGTCAGAAGAATTATGGCTGTTAACACTTATATAAACCTAGTTGCTTGGTGATTAGATGACATGACAGGGACAGACCAGGTAATTGTCCAGCATAGGCGGCAGCTGACTACAGAATATGGAATAGAGCATGTATGAAAATGTCTAAGACCTCTTGGTGTGAATAATGAAAATATTGGGAATATGTACTCTTCACAGAAAAGTCATATTTTGAAGATCTATCAATCACAAACTTTTGTTTCAGTTTGGCTATTTAAGAATGTATAAAACAGTTATAGTGGTATATTATACCTAATAAGTTGCTATTGTTTTAATTTGATTTCCATGTGGCATCTATCAAAGCTCTTAGTCATCTAAGAAAATTTATGAATTATATCACTAAGTGTGCTTGAATAATTGCTCTTTATAATGCAATGGAATAAACCATATTTCAGCCCAGATTTGTGCAACTTTCATATTTATCTATGCAATGTCAGGAGAAAGATTCCATTCCTCTCCCTGTCAGAAGCAATTATTATTATTTATTAAAATCTATCCACTTAATTAGTACAGATGCATTGAGCTTAATGTCAGGAAGAGCAGAAGAACAAACAATAGATGAGGTTAGATATGCAAACCTACTGTTGAGAAAAAATCCTCTCCCATATGAGCAAACTGGATATGGTTTTGTGCTAGGCTAAGAAAGGATGAATCATATAGAAACTATAAAGGCCATATTACATAGCTTTTCCAGAAGTTATTAAAACATTCCTTTGACTTTTCCCCAAGTAAACAGTATATGTACAGTCATACTATGTAGCTGCCTACTAGTTTCCAAATAGTAACACCTTAAAATTGTTCTTTAATATCAGCCAGATTTGAGCACCTTAAAGGGTGATATGGGACAGAGTTTATGTTACATGAGATAAACAGAGGACTAGAAGACAAAGACTGGTTTACTGAAGGAAGTGCTGCAGTGTCAGATCAGCTATATTATTAGACTTAATATACCTCAGGAAAGAAACTTTGTGCTCACACAGTGCCAGGAGTAGGCTGCCTTGGGTCTGCATTTAACTGAATATTTGCTACTGCAATCACAGGTCACAAAAACTCAGGAAACCAAGCTTCAGTTCCCCTGCCCACAAGACTAGATGCTTTTCAGAAGATTTTTGGTTTTTTTCTACTCTGTGTCTGCCCTCCTTTGAAGATACACACTTTCTTACACATTTTGGAATTCCAGTCATTTGTAAATAATGTTATCCAAATATATAATTGTAATGGAAAATCTGTGTTTGCAAGGTTCAAAAGTGGTCTCACCTCATTGTTCTTTTGCAAACAGACTTTATTCCTCTGGCACATAATTGTGCACCGACAGATTTAAGAATCAAGACCTGGACTTGATGTAGTTATCTCTGCATATAGGTGTGCAATGAGTCGTTAACAGTGGCCAATAGCTTATTAGTTACCTGATGTCAGTGAGAGGCTATTACTTGCTCAGATGTTTGTGTACATTTCCTTAAAATTGTCATCAAAAATACAAAAGAATAACTGTGCTGCAGCTCTTCTATGAAAGTCTGTGTTCCTGAGTAAGGCTGCAGTGGGATTATGCGGCAGAAGGAATCTCTAGAGGCTATGACTGACTCACACCAGCAGCAGCTGAAGAGACTTCATATTTCCTTCTAAACACATGAAACGTAATTCAGATTAATATGAAAAGTAAACACCTTTATTTTTTTTTCCTTGGGAGCATTTCTGTGCAAGCAGAGATGCTGCCTCAATACACCTGTCAAATGTTTATATTTTGTTACCTGTGCAGGATTTTACTGACAACAGAAATCCCCTCAAAACAGTTCTTTTCCTCTCTGTTACTTATTCTTGCCTCTGGAATATCTTTTGGAGGTAATTCTCATTCTTCTTTGTCTGCCTTTATTGTTCCATCCTTATCTGGGAACATAAACCTTTCTTCAGATAACTTAAATAGCTTGTCCTGAGAATAAAATCACCCCCAAACACACTGCTTGAACTAGTAGCTGTACCTCTAGTAGCAGTAAGTTAAATAAATTATTTTCAGTGCATTTTAGAAACATTGAGGTCAGTTCTTATTGACTGCTTGCTTTGCAGACTTTCTTGCATGCAACAGGAGAATGCATGCATCATCATCTTGAAAATGTATTACATGACACTGACATTTATGTGAGAAAAGTTGTCCCTCTTCTGCAGTAGATACTTTGGGGTCAATTGAAAGTTTATCATAAAGGAAAGTAATTTCAGTTCAATGTTCTTGCCTGGGTATTTTTGCAACCACTCGTTTCTTCCCCTTCAAGAGAAACTAAATAGCTCTGAGCTTTAAAAGATGGGGACAACTGCAAAAATCCTCCAGATATCGGAACATGGCAGAGCAGAGGCCTTTGAATACGAGCTACATTCAAACTTGTAGCAAGGTGCTATTGTGGATGGGGGGACAATATAACTCCTATGCCACACTAATACCCTACTAAACCTCAGTTGTTAAATATCCCAGCGTAGTCTTTGAGCCTAGGTCCTGCCTCTTTGTGATGCTGTTTAGGTGGTGATAGATTCATGTATAGATTATCTACACCAATTAGATATTAATCAACTGATCTTCATATTCGTCCAGCATCCAGACCCATTCACTGTGAATCAGTCCCCTTCCATGTGCAGGAAGAATTTTGGCATTAACGGTTCTCACCTTTTCTATCTGCCATCAGATCTCCTATGCAGTACCAGAGGGGTTAAAAATGTACAAATATCACACATTGCAAGAAAACAAAGAGGAATTAACTTTGTACAAATACACATCACGTACTATAAAAAACCAAACTCATAGGATGAAAAAAGAAGAGACTAATGTTCTGGCAGAGCAGTGACTCATCACTGGGAAACTGTACTATTTGCAAGAATCCTCACCCACTTGGAGGGCTTGGAGAAGGGAGCACAACTGGCTCACTGCTTGGCTGTGTTCCAAGCTCTACACTAAGAAAAGTGGGAGAAACAGAGGAGGAAAACCAGCTCCTCTCCTGACCAACTTAGGTGTGAACAGCCATGCTACAAGGAATGCTGCCTGGAGGCTGGAAATCAAATATTGCAATCGATTTTTAGACTAGTTAGAGATCTTTACCTGTGAGGATATGGCAGTTTTAGGAAGGATGTGAAGCATGACGGAATGTCATGATATCTGTATTTATGTAACTTACAAATTACAGCAGTTTCCTTCATGCATGACCTGGAATTTTCTCACTGAAATGCCTCTCCTTCATTGAGACTGTGTCTCCAGGACATTTTTTAGTCACATATGAGAACTTTGAAAGTTTCTCTTACAGCTGTCTCCTATAATGTCTAGTAATTCCTGTTCCCAGCTAAAAGGATAACATGAATCACAGAATTGTCAGGTTGGAAGGGATCACAAAGACCATACAGTTTCCAACCCCCTGCCACAGGCAAAGACATCTCAAACTAGACCAGGTTACTCAGAATCTCATCAAGCCTGGCCTTAAAAAACCTCCAGGGATGGGGCTTCCACCACCTCCCTGGGCAAGCTGTTCCTGTGTCTCACCACCCTCATGGTGAAGAACTTTTTCTTCCTAACATCCAATCTGAATCTACCACTTCTAGTTTTGCTCCGTTCCCCCTAGTCCTGTCACTACCTGACACCCTAAAAAGTCCCTCCCCAGCTTTCTTGTAGGCCCGCTTAAGACACTGGAAGGCCACAGTGAGGTCTCTTCAGAGCCTTTTTTTCTCCAGACTGAACAGCCCAACTCTCTCAGTCTGTCTCCATAGGAGCAGTTCTCCAGCCCTCTGATCATCTTTGTGGTCCTCCTCTGGACAGGCTCCAGCACGTCCATATCTTTCCTGTAACAGGGGCTTCAGAACTGGACACAGAACACAAGGTGGGGTCTCACCACACTGCTTTAATCCTTTTACACAGAAACAATGAAAGGGCCACCTTTCACCCTATCTGCAACAGGAAATAGAGACCTCATCCAAGATCTGCAAATCTCTGTAGTTTCTGTTCACAGGAATGTACTGAATCACAGCATATATCTTGTTGGAGAAGACCTCAAAGATCATCCAGTCCAACCCTTCACCCAGAACTGAAGGTTCAACACTAAAACATGTCCCAGGGCCACACACTTCTTAAACACCTTCAGGGACAGTGACTCCACCTCTGCCCTGGCAGATCATTCCAATGTTTGATAACCCTTTCAGTGAAGAACCATTTCCTAACATCCATCGTGAACTTCCCATGGTGCAGCTTGAAACCATTTCCTCTATTCCTGCCACTTGACACCAAGGAGAAGAGGCTGGCTCCCTCCTCACTCCAACCTCCCTTCAGGCAGTTGTAGAGAGCCATGAGGTCTCCCCTCAGCCTCCTCTTCTCCAGACTGAACAACCGCAGCTCCCTCAGATGTTCCTCATAGGTCCAGGCCCTTCACCAGCCTCAGTACCTTTCTTGACACACTCCAGCACCTCAATATCTGTCTTGTGGTGAGGGGCCCAGAAGTGAATACAATACTTGAGATGTGGCCTTACTAGTGCTGAGTACAGGGGGATGATCACCTCCCTGTTCCTGCTGGCCACAGTGTTTCTAACACAAGCCAGGTTGCCATTGGCTTTCTTGCCCACCTGGGCACACTGGCCATATCCGGTCAACTGTCAACCAATACTGCAAAGTCTCTCTCCATGTCAAGCTTTCCAACCACACATCCCCAAGTCTGTAGCTTACCATGGGGTTGTTGTGACCCAGGTGGAGGACCTGGCATTCGGCCTTGTTGAACTTCATGCAGTTAGCCTTGGCCCATTGGTCTAACCTGTGCAGATCCTGTTGTAAAGCTTCACTATCCTCTAGCAGATTGACACAGCCACCCAGCCTGGTGTTATCTGCAAGCTTACTGAGGCTGCACTCAATCCCCTCATCCAGATCATTGATAAAGATATGAAAGAGAAGACCATTTTCTTTTACTTCAAATTCTGAGGCCCTCAACTCAAGAAGTACATGGACCTAAGGGAAAGGGTCCAGACAAGGACTACAAAAATGATCAGAAGGCTGGAGCAGAAAAGAATCTTACAGCATTCAAAATTTCAAAGTAAAAGTTGGTTTCATACATGTTCCTTTTATAAACCCATTTTAAAACTCTCTTTGAACTTCCAAATCTTATTTCTTCAAAAAGCAAGAGAGTAGTCTGAAAAAATAAACGTTTTGACATAACAAAGACTTGATGCATGTGCTTAACTATATGCACAGCCTTTATTTCAGTAGAATGCAGTGATGTGTAAGGGTATCCATGAATGTACAGACTTGAAGCTTGTTTAAATTTCAGCCTTGTAAGAAAACTGAAACTAGATAATTTCTACAAGTCAAAAGCTTTTTGAAGCTTGTTTAAGAAGAAGGGATAGGTTTTTTGGGTGTATATGGTGGGGGGAGCTCTGTAAAGAACAAATAGAATTACTTTACCAATATGTTTATAAGAGGCATGGACAATTAACTATCTTCAGGGTATACAGAGGTTTTATTTCCCTTACCCTTGCACTTGGTCATGTAATGGCAGAGAAGTTGCATCGTTACAGAGCTGTCACGTGCTTTTCATAGCTTACAGACCCGGCAAACCTGCATGGGGAATTGCAAATACTTTGTTAGTTGACCCAGAATCACATGGAAATGCAGCTTTTCATACGGTGTTCATTTGAGAGAAATGCCCAAAAGCAATTTTCATCATTTCAAGACAAATTTCATCTGAGTGTGAGCTGGAATGTTAAACCCAAGTACTCTTCAATTTTTGTGAGAATCTGGATTTGATGTCATTTGCATCATTGACATGAGACAAACCTGTCAAAGGCTTGTAAAGCTAAGCTGAGCATAATAATATCTAAACCTGTGCTTTTAAAATCAAACATGGACTGTTTAGAAAGATCATCCATTCTTTAATAAACAAAGAATCGTGGCTTTTTAGGGGCAACCTCTCAGTATTAGCTTGCGTCAGAACTCTTGTTTTTCACTCATTCTCTGCCTTGTTCACAAGTGCCTGGTCCTCTCCTTTTCAAGTTCTGCTGTCAAATATCTCTGATTACTGACAGAAAATTGTGGCTTAATTTTATTTTGCAGTCATTGATGTTTTTCTTGACTTTTTCTGCTTTTATTGGGAAGGATTAACATGTTGCTCTACATAAAAAAAAAAAAGAGCGAATGGAAGATGGATACGAATAACAGTAAAGTGCATGATGTGTCACAGGATTTATTCAACACAGTGCACTTTGAAAAATAATTGTACCTAACAAGCAGCTATGGCTGATGGGGTTCATGCGTGGGACTGAAGCTAACAGTTACAAAAGCAGTGGTTTCTCAATGACCTGAAATTTTAGTACAATGACTTACTCAACAGTAAGGTCTAAAAACCCCCACAAGGAACACAGTTGAATGTCATCAACTTGACAAAATTATGCCTTTGGCTGCTTTTTCTGGAACATTTTTATCAGAGTGCCATTATACCACTATTTCCTTTCAGAAATGGACCTGAAGAATTTAGGATTTTTGTTTGCTATTTGTGTGGGAAGGGTTGACTATGAACTGCAGTTGCCATCAATAAGCCTCTTTTGTATCTAGGATACCAGTACATTCTGAATATTTGTGATTAAAGGTGCTTATAATCCTGAACAAAATTCAGTCAGTAATTTTTGTTGGTATACATAATGTTTCCAATTAGCCACAAGGGACTTCTCTAAATCCAAACGGCAAGTCATGTGTGTAGTGGTTTACTTGACATGTAGGAAGGATGAGCCAAACCCATCACTATCACATGCAAAATAACACTTTTTTTTTTTTTCAGACCTCCAAGAAGTTCTAACAGTCTCAGTATGATTTAAAGACGTATCTGTCTTGTCAATGTGTGCTGTCTGCTGGAGACTGCTGTAAAGCAGTGTAAAGATAAATACTTTTTAAAGTAGGCAGCCTAAACTATTATGCTGCCTGACTGATAAAAGCCAGTTGTACTTTCTTTGTCAGCTGCAATGACTCAGACTAGATGAGACCAACCAACAAGAATTAGGTTAATACAAAATAGTGGACAAGAAGCTCAACATGAGCTGTCAATGTGCACTTGCAGCCCAGAAAGCCAGCCAGATCCTGGGCTGCATCAAGAGAAGTGTGGCCAGCAGGTCAAGGGAGGGCCACCAGGATGATCAGAGGGCTGGAGCACCTCTCCTATGAGGACAGACTGAAAGAGTTGGGGCTGTTCAGTCTGGAGAAAAGAAGGCTCCGAGGTGACCTTCTTGTGGCCTTCCAGTATCTGAAGAGGGCCTACAGGAAAGCTGGGGAGGGACTTTTTAGGCTATCAGGGAGTGATAGGACTAGGGGGAATGAAATAAAGCTGGAAGTGGGGAGATTCAGGCTGGATGTGAGGAAGAAGTTCTTCCCCATGAGAGTGGTGAGAGCCTGGAATGGGTTGTCCAGGGAGGTGGTTGAGGCCCCATCCCTGGAGGTGTTTAAGGCCAGGCTGGATGAGGCTCTGGCCAGGCTGATGTAGTGTGAGGTGTCCCTGCCCATGGCAGGGGGGTTGGAACTGGATGATCCTTGTGGTCCCTTCCAACCCTGACTGATTCTGTGATTCTATGATAAAGCAGCATTCTTTGCTTCAGGCTGTGACAGACACCTCTGGCTCCTAGATTCCCAGCTCACTCTTCAGCTTGCCTAAATTAGTGGACCAACAATGTCAGCAGAGGTTGTAGAAGATCTGATGTTTTCTCTCCAACCACCTTGACCTACAGAAAGTCGAGGAAATTTTACCCATCTGCCCCAATGCAAATATATGGCGCAGCATAGATGTTGATAAACCCAAAACAGATGGAGAGAGAAAAGTTGGGGGTGAATTTAAATAAGTGGGCCCCAGTAGTACCTCATATATATATCTATCTTAAATATTTGTCTCAGTTGAACACTACAGGCATACGTTTTCTGCTTTGACGTTTCTGTGAGGCAAGTCTGTTCAGACCGGCCCCATCTGAGCACCTCAGTCCTAGCTCATTTTCAAATCAAATCCTCCTTGTTTTCACAAAGTATTATCCACCAGATAATTTCCACAGACACTTTACATGGTGTGCCAGGATCCAGGGCTGCAGTGAAAGTGGCAGTGGATTCTTTTTTCTTTTAAGATTAATGGGAGACATAAAACTCACCATTTATATCATAACTCTGACCCAAGCAGTGGGAGAGTTGAGTTGAAGTGGTAATATAGTTAATAAATTCAAAACTATCCTTTTGTACTTCAGAGTAAATGAACAGTAGTTTGAGTTGCATCCTAATGGTTTGAGCACTCACCTGGGAGAGACAAGCATTGAATTTTTGTTTTCTGATCACATCATACATAACGAATTGTAGCCCAACCACATTATAGCACAACCACATTATTAAAAAGCAGAGTTACGTGTTCCATTCTCACAAGTTTGCACTTGTGTTTGAACTAAGAATTAAAAACCCAAATAAGCAATTAAACAAACCAAATCAAGGAGAAATGTTCTTGAAGTTCTATTTACCAGAGAACACTAGTTCTGTGAGGACAGAACTATATTCCCCCCAAGAATTTCCTATTCATCCAGTCAACAAAGAGGAGGTGATCCAATCTGAACCAGTAGTAAAGAAAGGACCTTTTTTCCCCTCTGTCTCTTACCAAACCCATGTCCTAAGATGACATAAAATTCCGGCATGCAAACAGAGGCTTCATACTAAGTGGAGTCTATTGTTTTAGCAGCTGAAACTGCAGAATAATAATAAAAAACCCCAACAACCCCCACATCAAAAGAACAAGATTAGAATAACAAAGCTGAGCATTCAAAAGCTGGGAAGCGACAGAATGAAGACTGCCAGAATTTTCTTTTTAACAGTTTTGCCTATAAGTATACGACTGCATATTATTGAAAGGTCATTGCTTACACTAAAGTGAGCAGTTGCTATATTCAAATTAATGAGTGGTTATGCTTATTTTCTTATTTTTGTATAACTAGCTCCATGCTCTAATATAATACATTGTGAAAGCTTGAGAGCTTTTATGGCTCTGGAACTTAAGTATGAAGAAAATGAGATGCAAAGTTTACACTGATTTCAAAGGATAATTTGGAAATAATTAGAAGTTCATTTTCAGAGCATATGAGTTTATTCAACACATTATATATGCAACATGACTTCATAGAACTGGAGGGACTGGAAGGGATTTCTGGGGATTATCTGGTCCAACCCCCACACTAACACAGGTACATCAAGATCACATTGCACAGGAAAGCATCCAGGCAGGTGTTGAAAGTCTCTACAACCTCTCTGGGCAGCGTATTCCAGTGTTCCATCACTTTTCAGAGTAAAGAAGTTTCTCTTTAGGTTCAAGTGAAACCTGAAACCTCCTGTGTTCTAGTTTGTACCCACTATCCCTTGTCCTATCACTGGCTACCACTGAGAAGAGGCCAGCCCCATCTTCATGATCTCCATCCCTTAGATATTTCTATGCATTGATGAGATCCCCTCTCAGTCTTTATCTCCTTGTAAGAGATGTGCTTCAGTCCCCTAATCATCTTTGTGACCCTCAGTTTGACTCTACCCAGTAGTTCCATCTCCTTGAACTGGGGAGCCCAGAACTGGACACAATATTTTAGGTGTGGCCTCACCAGGGCAGAGTAAAAGGGGAGCAGAACCTTCTTCAACCTGCAGGCCACATTGTTCTTAAAGCACCCCAGAATACTATTGGCCTTTTTGGCCATGAGGGTACATTGCTGGCTAATGATGAACTTGTCCACCAGCATTCCCAGGTCCTTCACAGAGCTGCTTGCCAGCAGGTCAACCCCCAACCTGTATTGATGCATGGGATTATTTATCTCCAGATGCAGGACTCTACGTTTGCCCTTATTGAACTTCATGAGGTTCACCTCTGCCCAACTCCATTCTGTCCAGGTCACTTAATGCCATCATAGACTTCTTGTGTTAGCTGCTCCTCCTAGTTTTCTATCATCAGCAAACTTGCTGAGGGTATACTCCCTCTCTTCTTCTAGGTCATTGATAAATGTGTTGAATAAGATTGGACCCAGTACTGACCCCTGAGGAGCACCACTAGCCACAGGCTTCTAGCTAGACCCTGCATCATTGATCACAAGCCTCTGCTCTCTGTCATTCAGCCAGTTCTCTATCCACCTCACTGTCCACTCATTTAACTCACACTTCCTAAGCTTACCTATGAAGATATATGGGAGACAGTGTCAAAAGCCTTGCCAAAGTTGAGGAAGACAACATCCACTGCTCTCCCCTTATCTACCCAACTAGTCACACCGTCATAGAAGGCTAACAGATTGGTCAAATATGACTACCCCTTTGTGAACCCATGCTGATTACTCCTGATAAACTTCTTTTTCTCCATGCACTTACAGATGACCTCCAGAATGAGCTGTTCTATTGTCTTGCCAGGGATGGAGGTAAGGCTGCATGGCCTGTTGTTTCCTGGGTTCTCCTTCTTGTCCTTTTTGAAGACCGGAGTGATGTTGGTTTTCCTCCAATCCTCAGGCAACTCTCCTGTTTTCCATGACCATTCAAAAATTTTGGAGAAAGGTTCAGCAATAACCTTAGCCAGCTCCTTCAGCACTCATGGGTGCATCTCATTGGTGCCCATAAGATTTGTGAGTGTCCAGCTTGTCTAGATGATCTCTAATCCCCTTTCTTTATTTATTTCCTCCTTTCCTTTCCTTTCCTTTCCTTTCCTTTCCTTTCCTTTCCTTTCCTTTCCTTTCCTTTCCTTTCCTTTCCTTTCCTTTCCTTTCCTTTCCTTTCCTTTCCTTTCCTTTCCTTTCCTTTCCTTTCCTTTCCTTTCCTTTCCTTTCCTTTCCTTTCCTTTCCTTTCCTTTCCTTTCCTTTCCTTTCCTTTCCTTTCCTTTACTTTCCTTTCCTTTCCTTTCCTTTCCTTTCCTTTCCTTTCCTTTCCTTTCCTTTCCTTTCCTTTCCTTTCCTTTCCTTTCCTTCTCTCCTTCCAAATTCCTTTTTAGATGACATTTCATCTCAAGATAGGAAATTGGAGAGATACATATAGCAAACACACACTAACCTGGGCACTTCTGGCCTCCTATGTTCCCATTTTACACTGTTGCAGCTGAACTTGATTTGAATATGAAGTTATTCCATGTTGACATATATGAAAGTGAAAGGAGAACTGGGATCCTCCTTCATGGTTTCATTCTGCCAGAAAGTAATGCATGATGTCAGGAGCACATTAACTGTAAAAGTCAGCTTGCTAAGAAAATACTAAATATTTAAAAACCAGTAGTTCTTTAGACACAACAAAACAGCTATTAGTGTAGTCAGATCACTCATGCAGGCCTGAGAGAGTGCATGTGCTGTCTGGTAATGGTAAGTGTATTATTAATGCATACAACTTGCCTGAGTACATAATAGCTGTCACCTTATATTTAATCTGTGTCATCAGTAGACAAAAACACACACTGCTTTTGAAACAGCTAATTCAGGTTAGCTATTGCTATGGAAGAATGTAGGTGAGACAAAAGAAAATCAATTTTACCTCCACGTCAATAAATACAGTAAAGTTGAGTGAGACTCTTCCCTGACATGCTCCCACAGCTCTTTTTCCAGCCAGTGATGCAGAACTACTCAGTGTGCTAGTTTCATCTCCAGACTGATGGTAGCTTGCTATATACATCAGTTTAGCTAAAAGAAATGACCTTTTGACTTGAAAGAAGAGCACTTTGGTCCTTTAACAACATCAGGAAACCATGTATATCTTGACAGAATTCCTGACACACTACATTATCTTTTAACATGCTAAGGTTTCCCCAAAGGCATCTCATTCTAGTCCTGGTGGGAATGTGCACTGCAGGCAACAAAAGGTCTTAGATGTTTACCATGTAGAAGACTATATCTGAGCTACTCATCATAAAGTCCCTCTGTACTTAAGGAAAATAAAAATGCAACTTTCTCTTATTTTCCCTGTACCTGTATACTGAAAACAAAATGGGTAAACTTATAGAGTATTTAAACAAAGGACTTGTGAAATGTGCTTTTAGAGAATAAATTGACTCACTGAATAATAAAAGAGAGAGTAGCATTTTATTATGCTGACAATTCCTACTGTTATATAATCTTGAGAATGGTGTCTACCTGGACATTTTTATGACAGAAATACCATCTTGAAGCAGTGACACCTTTCTTCATTTTCTCCAAGTATCTGAGGTTACTGTTCATTTGATTTTGAAGCCACAGAACATTGCTAGTACTTTCTGAAAGTAAGATCTCTGTTGGTCTAGCCCTGATCGATCTCTGACTACTGATACACTGGTCATGAGCTCTTTGTGTAGCACCTTTCCTAGTACCTTCTTCGGGCCTATATGTATAATAGAGGTGGATAGCCACAGTTTAAGGATAGCATGTTTTTGTGTGAGCATCTGTTATAATCAGTGGAGATCTGGGGCAGAATTTAATTGCATAAGCGTAGTTATCTGGCTTCATTTGAAGTGTTTTGAGGTATTTCATCAAGCTTCTAGCTGAAAATGTTCTCCCATACTACTAGACTCATAACTCATATAATCAGCAGAGCTCAGAAAATGATTAATCTCGTCTTAAAGGGACCTACATTTAGGCAGCTGACATGCTCACCAGGCCTCTACAGGTACAAATACTGAGCAGAGAACTAAGGGAAATTTGGGTCATGGCTAAGAGAGGGATGAGGTATAACATCCTAAAATGATATGGCTCACCACTGGAGCCTCTAAAGCCAAATTCCAGAGTTTCATATTAGTAATTTTTGTTAACATCTAAATAAGTTAAGCACGTGTTACACTTAGGGCTACGTTAAACTACCAATATGTAGATGTGCAGTGTAAAGGCTTGTGATTTGAGTCAGTAGACAGATGAACGAGTCAAAGCACCTGCTGTCTTTGGCAGCCAGATACTAGTTATTCATACGATCACTGGATAAGAAGGTGGTTGTGTTGTCAAAGTCAGGAACTCTGAGCAGTGGAAAGGTTACAAAAGGTTACAAACTTCAACTAATAGTCCTCTGCTTATGAAGAAAACCATGAAAAAAAAGCTATAAGATGAAACAGGGTAATGTATTGAGAGAAATATTCTATTAACTACAAAGAAATCATATTTTCTTCTAACCTAACCACATTTGATGTATTAAAATAAATGTACGAAAAGAAAAGCCTACTGAATTAAGTGTATTTTTGGACTAACAGCTATGAAGGTTTTTTTTTTTTTTAATAGTAGATGATGTTTTATTGCATAATATAAAGAAAATTAGCTTTTGAATTTCATTCTTGTGTTGGCACAGAAGAAAAAGTAGGTGGTAGGATGTGGGTGTGGAAATGATTTGAGGAATGAGGCAGAATGATAGAAAATGAAATTAGTTTGGTAGTAATACTTACATTAAAAAATAAAATCATTCTCTGGTCATCAGCGACCTAGCTGTTTCATATCTGAGATCTAAACCTTATAGAAGCGTTACCAAAAAAAAAAAAAAAGAAGTTTAAGAAAATAATAACTGAAGAAGAAATAGTGACTAGAATAACACTTACAGAACTTATTGTTCTTTCTGTCTCACCTAGAAATATAGTGGTGTCATGACAGTAACTAAAATCATATTTAGTGTGGGTATTACAGTCTATGGAACTATGCAGGAGTCTTTCTATCTCCTTTCTGCTATCCTAGGAAGTACAAGGAGACCTCTGTAAGCATGTATTCACCTTTATACTTCCAAGTCCCAGAGCAGTCAGAGGAAACAGAAATGGATTTGGCACAAAAGCAGGGATACATTGTTCCTTTGTCTTAGATTTGATATGGAAATTCTTCTCATCTGTAGAATTTAAGCCCATCTTTGCAAAAAAATCAGTTCTAAGCCCAACTGAGCAGGTCTATATCCATAGCTCATTATCAGCCACAGACGTATTTCACTTTTCTGTGTGCAGAGTCTCTTGTTCTGTGCTTGATATGCTTCTATATTTTTACCTTACTTCAGAAATATAGAAAATGCCCACTAGTTGGGCAGCTTGAATTAGACAACTTCTGGCTTTATCCTATTCATCATGTTTGTATTGAACCAAAAATATAAAATAAGGGACTCCCAAATTACATAAAACTGTCACAGAAACCAAGTAATCCTGAATCACTAAAAGTGAATGCAGAAAAATATCCAAGTAACATTTCCTTGAAATTAAGTCTGTGGAAATCTCCCAAGATAAACTATGACAGTCTCCTCTCTTGGGATATTTAATAATAGGTTAGGTGAAACATTAGCCAGCTCCTTCAGCACTCATGGGTGTATCCCACTGGGACCAATGGATTTTTGGGTGTACAGCTTGTCTAGATGGTCTCTAACCCAGTCCTCATTGGCTAAGGGAGAGCCTTCTTTCCTCCTGTGCCAAAAATAATAATTGGAGAACAGAAAGAGGAGGAAAAATAATTGCAAGCAATTCTTGTCAGCAACAAAAGAACAGGTAAGGTCAATAAAGAATATAAAGGAATCAGGGAAAAAAAAAAGAAGTGTCAGAACAATTGAATTAAACTCTTGATCTTCAACTGAAAATCTGTTTCTTCTTTCTTTTCTGAGGCAGCAGAGAGAGGTATTGTCAAAAGAGCAGAAAGGACTGGCTGGGACTGAATTTTTTACTTCAGCATAAATGAGTTCTTACCTGAACAGCTTTCATATATGTCACTATGGGGATATATACAAGCATGTCATACTAGATATTGTAGCATCATAGTATCAGCATGGCGAGGTTTGGTATGCTGGATAGAACAAAATCATAAATCTGACCTCTCCCTTTTGAGATCACTTGAATGCAGGGACCAAATGTTATAACAAAGAATAAGAAGAGAAAAGAAAATGGGAACCACTGATGTGAGTCATCTGGGAGACTAAAACCAAGAAAGATACTAAATTTTTAGGTAAATATTTTGATACAGTATGTCTGATTGTCCAGTTCAGGTGCAGCAATGAATACAATCTGTCAAGACACATATCTAGCCCAAAAGAATGAAAAAATGGATAAGCGACATAGAAATAAAACTAAGGCAGTTCTAAAGACTTTAGACTGTTGCAGAGGGCAAAGAAATTGTTGGGTGATCATATGGTTGGGAGCCATGGTTGTTGCTTTGAAGCTTTAGAACTACAGAAAGAGAGAGAAAAGGCAATTTCTTTGAATCTGTTGTAACTTCTAACCATTATTTCCCTACAATGAGATTTCCATTCAATTTTCTCTTCTGGCTGCAGAAATACATCAGATGGTCTTAGTGATGCTCCTACAAATGTCACAGTACAAAAAGAAATGTAGGTATGTGGCTGAATTTAGTTTTATGATTCAATAGATTTTCTTTCTGAAGAAAATTGAATCTAGATATTAGAAGTATGATGTTATTACTCTTGTCTATTGCCAAGCAGTCTGTGTACAATATAAAGCCCAGTTGTGTGAGGGATCATATTTAACTACAATGATCAAGAAACATCCTCCATCTCAGCACTACATCAAAACAGATTGCAGAAAGTGGAGGCTCTGATTGCCTTTATATGGCTTACCTAACCATTAGGTAGCAAAGATTTCCTAGCTTCAAGCCATAACATGAAGAACACCCAAACCAAAATACAAGGATTATTCTTGACTTTTCCCCTAACCATACAATTAGGTCACGATTGTGACATTAGTCACATTATTCACAGCTCTACATTCCATAATTTACAACCCTTGTATTGGCTATGTAGGAGAGTAGAGCAGCTGGTTTGGGACTGGCCTGCTGGTGTTCTAGATGAAAATATCAGTGTGTACAGGACTGTCCATACTATTTTTTTTTTAAAAAGCCCCACATTGCACTGTTTGTTGTCACACTTCATAAGGCTCTTGTCAGCCCATTTCTCCTCTCTAGACATCAGTACTACCCTGTGGCATTATCAGCCATTCTTCCCTCTTTGGTGTCATCTGCAACCTTGCTGTCCTGTCATTCAGATCGTTGATGAAGATGTTAAACAGGACAAGATCCAGTACTGACCCCTGGGATAAAGCTCTAGTCACTGGCCTCCAAGCAAACCTCCTGCCTCTGGGCACCACCCTCTGGCCATTCAGCAAGCTTTCATTCTGCCTTACTGTCTGCTCAACCAGCCTGTACTTATCTACGAAGATCTTATAGGAGATACTGTAGAAAGCCTTGCTGAAATCACTCAACAATATTCCCTGCTCTCCTCTCATCTATCAAGCCAGTCCCATCACTGCGGAAGGTTGTCTAGATTTCAGAGACCCTTGAATGAAATAGAAGTTTTCTTTGCCTACCATTACTATTTTGGCACATTTCAAAATCATTACAGCAACTGAAAAACTAAAAATAACTAAGAAGAGCACAAAAGAAATGCTGGATCATTTTGAAACAAATATCTGTAAATATTTTAAACACTAATTAAAAAATATGACCAGCAAAACAAATCTTGTTTTATGTGTATTCATAATTGACTAGATATCCACCAGGAAATTAATTGAACCAATATTTGCAATGAAACAATACACTGAATAACATTTGGAATGACTGTAGTGCTATATTAGAAATACTAAAGTGTGTTGATTTAAATCCCTTGCTACTTATAGCTTAAATGACAAATCTAATGCCTGACCTAAGAATTATATTGAGTTGGTGGGATTCTACAGCATATAAATTAATTTAATTATGATTTTTTTTCAATAATATTTGACATACCAGTCTGTGTGAGCATACTGCACAGAAACAAAGATATACTGGCAAAAATTAAGCCTCAAGAAAGCATTAATGAAACTTTAAGTACCAGAAGAAGGTTTTAAGAATTCAATCTTGTGAGTCTATTTAAAAATTTTTTTTTTTTTGCCTGGAAGATAGATCATTCTATCATCTCTGCTGCATACACATAGGACATTTCATCTGCATTAAGTTAATGAATATATAATGCTTGAGGTGAATGTAGTAAATTCTATGAGAGTGGTAGAACACTGGGACAGGTTGCCCAGGGAGGTGGTTGAGGCCCCTTCCCTGGGCATATTCAAGGTGAGGCTTTACAAGACCCTGAACAACCTGGTCTAGTTGGGGGTGTCCCTGCTGACTGCAGGGAGGTCAGACTAGATGACTTTTTCGGGTCCCTTCCAGCCCAGACCATTCTATGATTCTGTGAAAAGTAGATGATGCCTGAGTGATGCCTGCTCAGGAGAAGAAAATAAAAAGAGGGAAAAGGACAGACACAGAAGAAAAATCATCACCATGAACATCCAGCCTGGAAGCAGTCCAGGAGCCCTCTCTTCACCACCAGCAGAAAAGAATAACTCCGGGAGAAAAGACACCTTACTGAAGTCACCAAATGCTGGAGGCTGCTCAGAGAAGGACTTGGACTTTGGGATCTCTCCCTCCCCTCTTCCAGGATGGACAGCACAAGCCAACAAGGATGCAGCAGCACCCTTCCACAGATCCAAATCATCTTGGGGCTGGGAAGGAAGCATGGTAATACAATGCCTTTCCTGCTCTCTCTCTCTTTCTCCATTTTTTTTTTCTCTCTCTCCCATCTTCTGTTCCATCCATCTTATTCTGTTACTAAATAGCCTTGCTGTTGATATTTTGGCCTCATTTGTGCCTCTAATTTCATAACATGGGAATGTTCAAAAAGAACTGAGTCTCTTTCCTGCCTCTGGACCATCCATTTACTGCATGGGTGGGGGATTACTGAAAGTCATCTTCTGATTATGATGGGAATTCAGACAGAAACATACTCAACTCTGCCCCAGTTACAGGAAAGGATTTCACTAGCAAGCCAAATATTTGCACAGATGTAGATATTGGGCAGCACTAAGTACAAGTATCAGTATGTTCCTTTGACATCTACAGCAATTATATCAGTCTGAGCATTCATTCAGAATCATGGAAAAGCATCAGCTTGCATTCTTAATGCACATTGCCAGCTGGGGTGGACAAAGACCTCCAGCACCAGCACCTCTGCATTCAGTATCATAGTAGTGTTCTTCTCTGTTTTTACAGGCAGCCATATTTGAGTTTCCACTTTCATAACTGGTTTGACTTTAAATTACAGAGGTACTTTGTTGTTACTTCTTTCATATGGGTAGCGGATGGTATCCATTGCAGTTATGTCATTCTAGCTGAAGAGTAAGAATGACTGACTGAAAAACTGTAGCCTGGAAGGAGGGGAAGCTTCCACCTTCCCAGGAGACCTACTGCTGGGTACAGTGAGAAGCCCTGAATGGGAGAGGTATGAGCTGAAAGAGTGTAGTTAGGAACTGGGAGATGCCAAGCTAGCCACTAAAAAGCCTCTGTGAGACCAGAGGGATGGAGCAGACAGTTCTGCAAGTCAGAGTATCATTGAGCTGCTCAGAAAGGAGGACCTGGCCCACTAGAATACAGTAGACAAGCAAGACAAATATGTATGACAAGCAAGACAATTATGTACTAAGCCTTTTTTATTTTTCATTAATTTACTTAGCATCTTTGTGTTTTCCATAGTGCAGAAATAAACTATTCTAGTTTATGAAAACACATTATCCAGCCTTTTGAGGTCAAAAGCTTTTCAGTCTTGGGAAGCTCCTAGTACAAGAAGATCTAGGCAGATCTATCTCACAGCTCCAGCTACCTGGGTTCCACTCAGCTTTCATTTTGCAAGAATGAACAAGCCTAGATTTTAGTATTTCCTTTCATAAAACAAGCTAACAATTTCCCTTATCATTTTGACAGTTGTCTTTGTATTCTCCCCATTAAGATTCTTCTACAATTGCCATGCTGTATGCTAGCTGACATTTCTCATGTGACAGTCCATGGTCCAGATGTTTTCATGATGGACTGCTAACTGCACATCCTTCTCTGTAGTATTTTACCTTTTCTACAGTGCATGTCTTGTATAGGAAACAGGAGTCTGAGATTTGCCCTGGGATCAAATGCCTGAACTAGGGTGGTGATGTCCCAGTTTTTTATCAGGCTGTGTCCTGAGGTGATATCCTTTCATCAGCCCTAGGGGACTTTTTAAGTCCCTTAAATTCAGTCTTTCACATCCAAATGAAGGCATTCAAACAGGTATTATGTTGGTTTGTTTGTTGGTTTGTTTTTTTTGTTTGTTTGTTTGTTTGTTTGATTAGAGGTTTTTTGGTCTGTTTGGGTTTTGTTTCTTTGTTTGTTTTGGACTTTTTTTGTCTGTACGCTTTGCTGAATGCATAATAAACTGGTAAAATTTATAAACACATTGTTTGAAGGAAATGGGTATAGTGGAAAAAATATATACAATTTAGTCAAAAAGGGTGGAGATAATTCTACCTGAGCTAGTCATTCAGGCCCACTCTGTGGTCGCTGCTGTTCCTTACCATAAACTTTTGCTATCCTGGATGAAATCCCATCACAAACAGAGGAATTACCGTTTCTTTGCTTTCTCTAATTTTGTCTGGCTTTCTCTGTATATCTGAGGCAAACTGATCTGTTTAGGGCGGTTCCTCAGAAGGGAATGGGGAGGTTTCATGGCCTGCATGGACATGTTGTGTAATCTAACCAATGTGCCAGAAGTTTGTCATTGCTTACCTCATGGACTGTCACATAGCAGATGTAGAATATAAGGCCTTGGCCAAACAATTACTCCATCCTATGGATACTGGCAGAGAGCTCCATCCAGTTGTAAGATTTTTTTTCCCCATATTTAATGCTCCTGTGAGTGAGCCTCACGCTTTTAACAACTTCATGAGTTAACATCTTTAAAAATAGTTTAATTATTTTGAATGTCTAGATAAAAGTCAAGATTTCCAGGCAGCTATAACTAATAATACTGTATCAGAAAGATTTGCCTGGTCCTTACATATGCGCATTTTGTAATTCTTCTTATGTCTGACTTACTTAGAACTGTTATTTTTCATAGTGTCAAAGTGTAAAATTTATGGGTTTGAGAGACAAATGGAGCAGCAGAGGTATACTGAGTTTGTAGCCATTTAAGGCATTTTCCTTCACAGACAGCTACAGCATGAAACATTCATTTAAACTCTCACCTGCCCTCTGCTACATGAAGAATTGTACTCAGAAGGCAGGCTTAATAAATCAATGAAGTTTAATTAATTAAATTCTTCTGTCTTGCTTTTTCTCAGGAATGTAGAAATCCACTATTATCCCCTTTTGTAGATCTGTATAAATAAATCATAACATTTACAGAGATATAAATTTTTCCTCAACTGCTTTCTGTCTTAAAACATGCCATGTTTGCAGGCACATGATTGCAGGCACACTAGTTTTTGTCATCTGAAGCACTTCCCTCTGTGGACTGATTTTATTTCTTTTCCCCCCATCATGAGATTTTTAAGGAAAAGGTCTTTCCATTCATCAACATCATATTTTGTTTTGTTTTGTTTTTCTGACAAAAACCAAACCAAACCCAAACACTAAACCCCCCCAATAAAACCAAGACTGCCCCCACATCTTATTTTAAACATGTATGAGCAACCAGGTGTCATGGTAGGGCCAAAACAGGCCCAGCACAAACCCAGACAGGCCTTAAGATGTCTAGAGAAGATCCCCCTCTCCTCCCTTCTTCCTGCAGAAAGTCAGTGCAATGCAGGAAAAGGAACAAAGGGGACAAAAGGGACAGGACCATGCACATCTGGTAAACAAGTGTTTACCCAGGGTAAGTGCAGGTCTGCTGACCACTGCCCCCCCAGAAACAAGACCTTTGTTTCTGCCTTTCGTGGTCATAGGCTGGCAGAACACCTTTCTATCGAGCAGCTATATGTTGGCTTCAGCTGCCCTATGGATCTTGGGCAAGATATATATACAGGCTGACTTGTAGTCACCTTTGCCTTACTTTCAAGCCTTGCTCTTAAACCTCGGTCAAGACTTGCTTGAACTTGCTTGGACTCATCTTGTATGAAGCTGCCTTGAGCCACCCTGCCCTGCCTCGAGCACCTGGTCCAAAGCCTGGGATAAAGCCATGAACCTATACACAACAGGCTGGAGAAGCCACGAGCCTAAAAGCCGGAGCCGCCACAAGCCTAAAAGCTGGAGCCAAGCCTAGCCTGCTTTCCCTTGCCACTAGAATCATGCTGTGCCTTAGTTTACCCAGGACAATCAAGTACCCATCACGAGAAGCGTCGTAAACCCACCTGCCACCCACTGAAGTCAAATCAGCCCTGGGACTATGTGGCACCCTTCTTGATGGCAGCCTGCCATACCAGCACCATACGAGAGCACCCCAAAAGCCAAGCCTCTACAGATCATAAACATATAGATGTGAGTAATTAATTCATTGCCTCTTGGGCTTAAGGGTTCTTGCCAAGTCTCCCCCCCTCCACCTCACACCATGGGTGAGCACTATTTCGCTCCTGGGGATCATCTCTTTCCATGTTTTATATATATGTATCTCTATATATATTTATTTATTTATATATAACATATATTTTAAAATATAATATATATAAATATATAAAAATTAATATAAATATATATTAATATATAATATATAATATATATTTTTTATTTTGCCTAAAGAGTGTACATTCTTATTGTAAATATATATTCCAACCATATAACGATCCTCTTTAATGAGTTTTGGCAATTTTTCATATTAATGAAGGGTTACTAGTATTTTTATTAATACCTGTTTGCCATATTGTTGGTTGGTTAAGTGTAATCCTTTAACACCAGGAAGCGCACACTGAGGAACTGGAAACTAAATATTGCTGTAGTCTTGTTGGCTAATGTGCATATTGCACCAGAATGGAAATTTATATCAGCTTCAAACATATACTGTTCTGTTTGTTTTCTCACCTGTTTATAAATGACATCTATGCTTCCATTACTGCAGCCTCCCCTACTTGATATTATGACCTATTTCCAACAACTGTACCTACTGATGTAACAAGTTCCCAGGGCTTCCACTACTGACAACAGACATTTTACCAAAAGAATCTAGCTCTCATTTCTAGAACAAAAGTGTCTGGCTGTAGCTCTGTTCAGTCCTTGAAGGGAAACATGTCAAGAACAGACAGAGGAAATCTTCCAATAATTATCACATCTTTGGAGTCAGAGTGCCCTTGTATCACACTCCATTTTATGGGGAAACACATATGCTCTTCAGGGTGGGGGGAAGTTTAAAAGTTTACAGTCCTGCCTCTGGGATGAAAAGAGGTGGAAATAAACCAGCTCTAGTGTCTACTTTCTCTCTCTTATCCCACCATATGCATGTTGGTTTATGCTTGACAAAGGAAGGTACTCTAAGCACAGCATAACTAAGGAGGTTTGTATATTAATTCACTTCCCTGTAAGGTGGGTCAAAATGTTAACATTTCTTAGTGGCAGACAGTTTAATTGCTAGGGAATTTCCTGTAACAAATCAAACACCCTCAGTTTGAGGCAGTCAGCCACAAAGCTAAAAGTTCAAACTGGCACAGGCTACTTTCCACAATCCACTAAGAACAAGAATGCTGCTATTCAACAAACTACACAGCTTTGCAAAGTGTTTAACAATAACATCAGTATGCTGAAAAGTGGCAGGATCCAGTGTAGTAAGAATCTACCAATTTGTGCACCCTTGCAAGGGGCAAACAGGATGAAACCCATAAGCTGTACCCTCCAACAATATAAACCCTGTATTAGTTTCCACAGTTTTGAAGGGGAGGCAGATTTGCACTGTATTTGAGGTGGGATGGTGTCAGCAACATAGACCACTTTAATTGTGCTAAATAACAAAAACAAAGACTGTGGGAAGATCCTGGGAAAAGATGAGGGGAAAAATGTAATTCAAAGAGCTGGGATGGAACAAGACTCAAACTAATGATAGACAATGAACTAAATTAAAAGAAGGAACAAAGAAATTATAAAAAGATAGATGGGGAGGGAATTATGGAAATAAGTGCAAAAATGGAAGCATTAAAGTGGAAAAAAAACACCTTAAGAAAGATTAATATCTTTAGATCTGTGATGCAAGAAATTAATTGAATTGACAAAGCTATTTTTAAGATTCCACATTAATTTATTGCCTGAATACCTCTGACAGGAGTTCAATTAAAGCAGAATCTATAGGGTTTTTTAAATCTTAGTTTCAAACAGCTTTTTTAAGCTGCTTTAGACTATGACCATCAGTACTGTGGGTAGCTAGGAAGCTAATAAAACCAGTGATCCGCAGAGAATAGGAAGTATCATCTCCCATATCTGCACTGTTCATTAGGTACATTAAGGACATGTTTGTTTTCTAGAGAAGCCTCCCTGACTGGAATCCATCTTACCTGTGCTAGTAGTCCACTTAGTCTAAATTTATTGACTAGGCTTCTCCTGTACTAGTCATTGGTCCCATCAGCTGTTCTAAATATACACTAGGGAAAGAGAAAGAATCAGCAGGCCTTAATTTTCATAAATTGGAATGGATTTTGGGGAAAAAAAGTTCTAAATATAAGTATAGCAAAGCACTGGACTAGAAAACCTCTGAAGACTGTAGCACCTTTTTTACCAGTACTTATGACGTGTTTGTGGAAACACTTTCTAGAAAAGTTGGACTTATTCTTGCCTTATTCTTTAACTCTTTCAGGGCTAATACTTGGAACAATGAATGCAGAAACAGAGCAAGTTTGCTGATGATATAAAGCAGGGAGATGTTGCTGACACACCAGTATGTTATGCTGCCATTCAGTGAGACCTTGACAGACTGCAGAGTTGGGCAGGGAGGAACCTAATAAAGTTCAGCAAGGGCAGTTGTGGAGTCATGCACCTAGGGAGGAACAACCTCATGCACCAGTATGGGTTAGAAATTGACCTGTTGGAAAGCAGCACATCAGAGAAGGACCTTGAGTCCCAGTGGATAACCACAAGCCAGTGCTATGTGCCCTGGTGGACAAGAAGGGCAACGGTCTCTTGGGGTGCATTAAGAAGAGTGTGACAAGCAAGTTGAGAGAGGTTCTCCTCTCCCTCTACTCTGCCCTACTGAGACCAGCTCTGGAGTGTTGTGTCCAGTTCTGAGCTCCCCACTTCAATAGCAACAAGGAACTACTGAAGAGAGTCCAGTGGAAGGCTATGAAGATGATTAGGGAACTAGAGTTCCATCTGAACATGAGGAAAAAGTTCTTTACTATGAGGGTAACAGAGAACTAGAACTGGCTGTCTAGAGATGCTGTGGAGTCTTCTTCTCTGGAGATACTCAAAACTCACCTGGACACAATCCTGTGCAACTTACCTAGGTGAACCTGATGCAGGGGAGTTGAACAAGACAATCTGCAGAGGCCTTTTCAAGCCCTACCATTCTGTAATTCTTTGATTCTTCTGAATTAAATCAAATAGAAGAGTGCTGACACTATTTCTGGCAACCCAAAAGTCGAGGCAGTGCATTTCAGTTGCAGATGTTCTCCATCCTACTTACAACATGTATTATTGATATCATAGCTACTTACTTGCCATCCCACAGTTTGTTGGGTTGGTTGGTTGGTTGGAGTTTTTTTTGGACAGAATTGATGTTTCAGTCCACCCTCACTGGATAACAGAAGCAATGCATGGGGGCCACAACAACCCCATGCAGCACTACGGGCAGTGGTCAGAGTGGCTGGAGAGCAGCCAGGCAGAAAGGGACCTGGGGGTGCTGGTTGACAGGCGGCTGAACATGAGCCAGCAGTGTGCCAAGAAGGCAAACGGCATCCTGGCCTGTATCAGAAATAGTATGGCCAGCAGGAGCAGGGAAGTCATTCTGCCCCTGTATTCAGCACTAGGTAGGCCACACCTTCAGTGCTGTGACCAGATCTGGGCCCCTCAGTTCAAGAAAGGTGTTGAGTTGCTTGAACGTGTCCAGAGAAGGGCAATGAGGCTGATGAGAGGTCTGGAGCACAAGCCCTATGAGGAGAGGCTGAGGGAGCTGGGGTTGTTCAGCCTGGAGAAGAGGAGGCTCAGGGGAGACCTTATTGCTCTCTACAAGTACCTGAAAGGAGGTTGTTGCCAGGTGGGGATTGGTCTCTTCTCCCATGCAAACAGCACCAGAACAAGAGGACTCAGTCTCAAGCTGTGGCAGGGGAAGTTTAGGCTTGAGGTGAGGAGAAAGTTCTTCACAGAAAGAGTAATTTGCCAGTGGAATGTGCTGCCCAGGGAGGTGGTGGAGTCCCTGTCCCTGGAGGTGTTCAAAAACTGATTGGATGTGGCACTTGGAGCCATGGTTTAGTTATCAGGAGGTGTTAGGTATTATGTAATAGGTTGGACTTGATAATCTCTGAGGTCTTTTCCAGCCTGGTTGATTCTGTGATTCTGTGCAGTTCTTAGTCTTCACTTAGCTTTTATATTGGAACATGAATTGCAGTATAATGAAAATCTAATATGCAGTGATAACCCTCACTCATATCAAGGAAGCATTACTAAAACTTATCTGAACACTAATAAGCAGGAATTTATTCTACTGTTGGCATCATTAAATATCAAATCTTAAAGAAAAAAAAAACAAACCAAAAAAACCCTGAACCAAACAAAAACCAAAAAACTGTCAAGGGTTTAATTAAAAATAATTTCCACCAAATATACAAGACCTGAATTAAAACAGCTTTGTAAACATCTTGATTCTGTGATGAACACTGGAAGCTGTTACAGCACTTCCTTGCCATTCTGAGGTCATCAAGCAACATTAGCATATCACAGCAGCAATTTAACAAAGCTTTGTTTTCCAGGTGTTCTCAATGTTCAAACTGAAAATAAAAATGAATGCATATTTTACATTCATAGCTGCCTCTTTCAGTATAAATTGGTAAAGTTTCAGGGATTCTTCTTATTTTATTTCAGAGATAAAAATAACTGATGCTTTAAATATTTTTAGAGAAGGACCTGAGGCACTTCATATTTGCTCTGGTTTTCTTAGCTGTGAGGGCTTCCCAGTGTAAACTGCATTATTTTATTTAGAGATGAGAGTCTACAGTACTTTGATGATAAAATACTTGATGCCTCTTAGGGAAGCATCACTAATATCAGGCAGATGACTGTGTGCAAAGGTCAGAACTGAATGAAATAAATAGCATTTTTTTTTAGAGATGCTTGAGGACCAATCACATCTACAGTTCCTGCTTAGAAGTGTTTGGAATTAGAGCAACAGAACAACCACAGGGGAGTGCTCACCAATGAGTTTGGAGAGAACTGCAGCAAAGAAGACCCATCAGTCCTTGCTCTCACTATGAAGATCCTCTAGAGATTTTTTTTTTTAATTTTAATTAATTTTTATTTTTTTAATTTTTTTTCCTGTGGCTGCAATTTTTTTATGGCTTTACGCATTCCTTTGATATTTCAGTAGGAGAGAATAAATTTAAAATTCAGAGGCTAATTCACAAAAGCATATGGTTAAAATCACTTTCCTCTCTCATTTGAAGATGCTTAGATAATGGTGCATAAATTTTCAGCAGTCCCTGCCCCTAAAGTTTGAAAATGTACGGAAGATCTCCATCCTAAGTTTCTATGGCCACATGATTAGAAACAAATATGAAATGTGAAGACTTGAGACCAGCTTTTAAACTACAGATTCCAGCACCTGAGGCCACGTGGCACTGACTGTCCTCCAATCCCCCTCTGGAATAGGTTTGGCTGCTGGAGTTGTCTAAAACAGAGCCATGAAATAAGAATACTCAGTACCTGAGCTCACTCTTTCTGCTCTTACTTTCTGCTACATTCATCTGGAACTTAGTCAAGAAGTGGGAATTAAATGAATCTGACATAAATAATTGGGCCACTTTGATTTATCACCCCAAGTGGATAACACTGACTACTGTACAGTTGGCAAGACTTGCTGTGCTCTTGTTCATGTACTAATAATCTGCTCTGCATGGGTGCTGCTTATTGACATTGAGTGCTTGTATGATCTTACACTGTTCATGCTGGTGGTAAAGGTGCCTGACTGCTGTTATTGTTAACCAGTATTATTTGTATCCTACTCAGGAGCCCATGACAGTAGAACAGAACCCTGTCACAAGTTAATGGGTCTCTACTGCTAAATCACTACTGCTAACTAGAAATGTCAGTGTAAAAGTTAATTAAAAGATGTTAATTTTTCAAGCAACATAGATCCTCTGACAGCATTTACATGTGCTCCCCAACCCTTGTGAGGAAAATGTTATTTAAGAAAGCTACTGCAATAAACATTAGCTGACTAGATACATACTACATTGTCTTTTTGTTTTTTTGATTCAAACATAAAAAATGCAAGTTACAAAATGGCTCTTACTAACATGACAATGAATAGACACGCATTCATATTTCATCTATCCAACTCCAAACTTCTCATGCAACTGTCACAACATCACAGCATCTACACAACAGTGGATGAGACTAAGATTTTGACTGTTCCCTCTGGTCATACTTTTGCTGCCAATCCAGCAAGAGATAAAAGACTGTAACTCTTTGCAGGTATTCTGAGAAAGTACAGGTGTGCAGAAGGCTCAAAGTGGTCAAGTAGAAAGGACTCTCACTCTACAATGTTTCCATTATCTGGGCAGTTACCTAAGGCAAAGCAAGATGTATCACTTTATCAAGGAAAAAGCTAGGAGAGATGCATTAAGGAAAGAAAAAGTCATGAATTAACTTAGGTTGGAAAGGACCTCTGGGATTTAGCTGGTTCAAGCCCTGCTCAGACCTTGGGCAGTTTTATCAGTTCTCAAGGCCTTATCCAATCATCTTTTGAGTACCACTAAAGATGGAGACTCTACAGTTTGTCTTAGCAACTAGTTCCAGCATGCAAGCCCCCTGTGATTAATTCTTCCCTTTTAATTAATAGGAAATTTCCATGCTGCAAACATGGTTGGCAA
The DNA here is from genome assembly GCF_027791375.1 of Indicator indicator. Taxonomy (NCBI): domain Eukaryota; kingdom Metazoa; phylum Chordata; class Aves; order Piciformes; family Indicatoridae; genus Indicator; species Indicator indicator. The sequence continues at coordinate 27,721,795 of NC_072010.1, read as the reverse complement.
GTTGCCTGGCAGAAAAGGGCCTGGAGGTGCTGGTTGACAGCTGGTGGAACATGAGTCAGCATCATGCTCTGGTGGCCAGGGTCAACAGCATCCTGGCCTGGATCAGGAGTAGTGTGGCCAGCAGGAGTAGGGAAGTGATTGTGCCCCTGTACTTGACACTGGTGAGGCTACACCTTGAATTCAGTTTTGGGCCCCTCACTACAAGGACATTGAGTTGTTGAAGCATGCCCAGGGAAGTGCAACAAAGCTGGTGAAGGAGGCTGAAAGGAGACTGTAGTGAGGTGGGGGTCAGTCTCTTCCCTTTAGTATCAGGTGATAGAACAAGAGGAAATGGCCTGAAACTGCCAGGGGAGGTTTAGATTGGATCTTAGGAAATGATTCTTTATGGAAAGAGTGGTCAGGCATTGGAACACGGCCCAAGGAGGTGGTGGACTTACTGTCCCTGGAGGTGTTAAAGAAACGTGTAGACATGGCACTTCAGGATGTGATTTAATGGTCATGGTGGTATTAGGCTGATGGTTGGACTTGATGATCCTAGAGGTCTTTTCCAAACAAAACAATTCTATGACTCTGCATGTGTTGGGTGTGAACCACTTCAGAGAAAAGCATACATGAAAAGCAGTTCAAAGTAATGCCTGATGCTTACAAAGCATCAAAAGCATGAATTAGTACCAATACCAAACTATTTCCAATCATCTACAGCAAGAACACTCACTGGATGTGGATTATATGCTTCAGATACATTTTCCCCTTGCATCTGCAATCTTATAAATAGCCCACAGCTCTTTAATTAATTACTAACATGCATAGAAGTGCAAACACAATAGCCCATATGTACCAAAATCTTGTGGCTCTTCCTAGGAGATGACATGCAGTGTGAGTCTGGAATGACCATGTACCACAACAGGCAAGACAAAACCCAAAAACTGTAACACTTTTCATCCGAGGGCAACAAATCTTTATCACAGCCAAGCCTTCTGAAGACAAAGACATTGTGCTTTTCAGCTGGTACTTCACCTTTGAGGTAAAATTCTACTGGGACAAATCCTGAACCTTTTTTAATGCCCAGACTGTCCCAGACTTATTTCTTACCAAGTCTCTTGAACAGTGAAAGGGGTTGTGGATAGTAATCTTCTCATTTCCACTACACAAAGATTACTTTCAAGGTCTATAAACAGAACTTGATTATAGGACAAATTTGATCTATTGTATAAAAAAAAAAAAGATTTCTTTTCCTCCATTAAAAAGATTTAAAGTCTCTAAGGTTGGTGAAGTTCTTACAGACAACATCTGGCATTTCCCATCAGTGAAAAGATGACACTTCCCATTCACAGCCTCAGGATTTTCTTTATAGTAATAAACAGAAACACCTGCACCTGGTCTTTCTATTAGTGGCTATTTGTGTACATTCCAAACCCTTTACAATCTGCTTTCCAGGAACATTTAAACTCTTCAGGGACATAAAGGAGAACAAGTCTATACTCTGAAAAAAACACCCCAAAGTAGTATACTCTTTTTTCTTCTTCAGTACACAGATTTTCTTTGTAGACATGTAGCATAGGTTAGACGTAAAGAGGCAGCTCTTTAATAACGAGTGGTGAAATACTGGAAGAGGTTTCCTAGAGGTGTGGTCGAGACCCCATCCCTGGAGACATTCAAATCAAACATGATGGGTCCCTGAGCATCCTGGTCTAGCTGATGTTGTCCCTGCTTACTGCAGGGGGGCTGCACAAGATGACCTTTGAGGGTCCCTTCCAACCTGACACATTCTGTGATTCTGCATTGGGTTTGCATGGCAAGGTTTTGATACTGGGGGAGCTACAGGAGTGGCTTCTGTGAGAAGCTGCTTCCCCCACGTCTGATAGAGGCAATGCCAGCCAGCTCTAAGATGGACCAACTGCTAGCAAAGGCCGAGCCAAACAGCAACAGCAGTAGTGACTCTGTGACAACATATTAAAGAAGAGTGGAGAAAGAAACCCAGCAACTTTATCTGGAGAGCAGTGAGAATATGTGAAACAACTCCGCAGACACCTGAGTCAGTGAAGAAGGAGGGGGAGGAGGAAGGAGAGGCAGAGAAAACATTTGATGGACTGACTGCAACCCCTGTCCCCATCCCTCTGTGCTGCTAGGGAAGGAGAAGGTAGAGAAATCAGAAGCCGAGGAAGAAGGGAGGAGTTGGGGGCAGGTGGTTTAAGATTTGGTTTTATTATTTTACCCCAGGCAATAAATTAATTCCCCAAGTCAAGTCTGATTTTCCCATGATAGTAATTGATGTGCAATCTCTTGTGTCCTTATCTTGATCCACAAACCTTTTGTTGTATTTTCTCTCCCCTATCCAGCTGAGGAGTGATACAGTGGCTTTAGCGAGCACCTTGGCGTCAAACTAATTTTAACCTGACAAAGCTTTCTGTGAAGAACAAGCCTTTCCCATATTTGCCACAAGGCTGCTGAACCTGCAGTAAAAACAAAACAAAACCTCCCAAAATCTCCAAATGCATTCAGCTAATTGTATCACAAAAAATGTGGGTTGGTTTTCTTGTAATTTTGAATTTGAACAAGTCCTTGGAAGCCTGCTAAACACCAAGATCAATCAACAGCGAGTAGGTAGCACAATGCTGTAAATTATGGTATGGACAGGAGAGAAAAGTGGCTGTTGAGCAAGGTATTCACTAAGATTAACCTTGGCCCCTGCAGGCTAACACAGCAATGGTTCTCTCTAATTAGCAGAGAGAGAAAGGCTCCTCCAAAGGGTGATTCAGAACTGAAGATTCCTTTAGCTACTCTGGATCTCTCTCTAGAGGACTCTCCCTTCCATCAGATACAGCCTGCAGAGCTTAGCATCAAAAAAGATCACGCTAGCCTTTGTTAATATTCCCTGCCATTTACCTTCCACCAGTAGGAACAGGGGCTGAAATTCACATCTGAGATGTATAGTTGAGTATACTGAACTTAAATCTGTATTGCACAGGGACTGAATTCTACCCAGCTGGAGCTCAGCATTCCTGCCATACTCACTGAACAATCTCCACAAAGCTACCAGGACGACTGCAGGCTTTAGTTTTTTCCAGTGTCCCATTAAAGTGCTCTGTTTGATGGCCACCTGCTTGCTGCCATACAAAAGACTGCTGTGCCCTCAGCACCTTCAGAATCCACTAGTATTCTGCAGTCATACTGGCACAGCTGCTTTCTCTTGCTCTAACTACTCATTGTATCACTGAAGCAGCAGCAGGAGCTGGGTTTCCACCATCAACCTAAACACAAAGAAGAAAAATTTTCAACTTCTAAGACCTGCTGTCAACAATTTTTACAGTTATTATTTAGTAGCAACTAGAGAGAAAAATGGTCTTTTAATCTCAAAGACAAAATAAAATTGGATTTTGTGACTTAGGAACAGAAGGAAGAAAGCCATAATACTATTGACAGAACTATTCTATTTTTGGATGTGGTGCTTGGGGATATGGTTTAGGGGTGAACTTTGTAGAGTAGGGTTATTGGTTGGACTTGGTGATCCTGAGGATCTTTTCCAACCTGAATGTTTCTGTAATTCTCAGGACCACTTCCACATCTTCCATTTCTTCTTTACTTTACTAAATCATTGTCCTTTCCCCCTCTGAAAATTTTCCATGCTATCTTTACATTCTACCAAACAATAGATTTGAGAAAATTAAGACTCCTCTTGGTTCAAACAATATTACAGAATGATTTTTGCATTTATCATTCTGCAAAAATTTCTCTTCACAGAGTATGTTTGCAAGGTAAACCAGACAGCCTAAGTAATTTGGCTCATCCTCAGTATATTGTTGTGATATATTAATAGAAACTATGCACTCTGCCTTTTAAGGGCAGTGTTCTGTTAAATTCCTCCTAAGAAGCAGCTTTTGGCTTGAAATGAGTCTCAAAGCATGATGATCAGAAAGATATAGGGTGGAGTTTTTAATTGTTGTCAAAATCTAATTAAGAATATGAGAGAAGAACAAAGTTTGCACTTTTTTCAGGTATTTGTTTATTAAAATAAAGGAAAATCCAGAATTTTACAATTTATCTTAGAGCTGGAAAATGTTTGTAGTTAAATATCACTTTCAGAAGAGTGTTTGTCTATATACTCAATTTGCACACAATGAGAAGGGCATTTTGTACTTCTGCACGGTCTGACATTATCTGAACATCTTTCTACAGATTGATTATTGTACAGGACAGTTTGACAGTATTGTGACAATATTCATTTAAACAAGCACTGGACTGCCCATTGTTCTTTCTGTTAAAACTTAGCAGGACAGAAAAACAAAGCAATAGGGGAAGATTTTGCCAAATACATTCAATCACAAAAAAAAAAAGGCAGCAATTTCTCTAATTGAAATACACAACTAACAGTTTACCCTGGCAATTTATAAACAAGAAGTATAATCTGAACACAAACATTTCAGTGAACTCTACGCTGTTTCCCATGTAACATGCAGTTACAAAACAAGAGTTTTAGAAAGAACTAGTATTAATTTACTGAAAAAGGAATGACACACTTGACCACCTCCTACACACTCCCAAATTATGCTGCATCCTTCTCAGATGGTGGTATTTCATATGAGAAAATTAACTCTCAAGTTCTCTGAATTTAACTTCACAATACCTCAAAGTTTTACAGACAGAAACCTCTGTTTTCTCCTTTACCTGGAATATTTGCAGCAAATCGTACAATTACTTGGGAACATGTGGCAGTTACTTATTTATTTGAGTAATAAACTCCTCGTATTTCCCTTCTCTTTGAGCTTAACACTTGAACCATGTGAAAACTGCTCCTCTAACACAGAATTAAGTTTAGGAAAAAAAAGTAAAAAAAAAAGTTTTAGCACATAGTAGGAACAAATTGTTTGTAGCAAAATCGTAACACAGTTCCCCCTTCCATGAAATAGGCTCAACAGTATCCAGTTATTTAAAGATTTATGGATTGTGGCTACGTATTTACTCTTGTCCTATGCTCTTTCAGGAACATAATGTGTAATCAGTCCACCCTTCTACTAGTCAGGGAAGAATCAGTCCATGATTTAACGTCAAATTGAAACCTGGGAAGTCATTTTTGCTAGCTTTAAAAAAGGTCAATTCATTAGTTGCACCTTGGAGTTCAAAATAAATAGACCTTTTTTTAGATGGCATTTATCACTTATTCCAAAGCCTTCAGGAACTGTTAAGAACTGCCAACTCGATCCCTGGGAATAATCCGTAGATCCGAACCGTGCTTTAGAAACACATTTCCTAAACAAACAAACAAACCAGAACGAATTACCAGTCGACCAAGTAAAATGTTACCTAAACAGGCACAGACATTTAAAGGACAATAATGTTAAGTCAATGTTTAACTAACTTTGTAGTAATTCCTTTAATACATCAGAAATACTTTTTTTTGTTTCCATGGAATTTCACCTTGTCACTCTTACCCCAAGGAGCTCTTGTTTTTAAATAAAAATACTAGACCCAAAGTCATCTAGTAAAACTTGCAAGCCATTGCCTTTCAAGCTTTGCACTTCTATACCTGGATGTCTGATTTCACTTACATTCCATAATAATTTCAAGACCAGGAAATAAACATTTCATTTATCTTGAGATCATTCATACATATATTAATTTTTAATCCTCTCCTTCGTTCAGTACTTATCTAACTTCACAACCTCAACGGTACTTTCCTCCACATATCCAAGCGTAAGTCAGTCTCATTTTAGCATTAAAAAGATCTTGAATTTTCTATTTATTACTGTACAGACTTAATAATGCCTTTTCAAGAGGACATAGTATGAAAATGACAAGTTTCTAATACTTAGATCTCTAGAATATTTCCTGTATGTACGCAGGATTGTCATTCAGGTTGCTATTTTCTTCCATTAAATGTAACATTTGAAAATGAAACCATATTGCTAAAAGAGATGGATTACTTAATTACTACAAGGAACTTTTCTACTTCATACTGCTACTAAACAAAGCAGACTGCATATAATTCTGCATTATCCCCTTTCAATAATATCTACCTATTCTTATTTGTCTTTGCATTGACTTGTGAAACCAGAATAATTGTACTTCCTTCCCAAGCACTCCATTGAAGGAATGTAGAGTGCTCTCATAAAATAAGACACCTAGAGAAAGACACTTAACAGTTGTTCATGAGACTAGCATATGGAACAAAGACAGCCTTTTGCAAGCTTCCAGCATGTGGATCAGGAAATAAGTTCAAAAGGAGGTGTTAGAAGAACATGTTCTGGTTTGAGAGATCTGCCAAGACCATATACTGAAGAGGTCTAGAAAACCCACTGAACACAATCTGTCACACCAGCAAATCAGAAAGCTAAACTTGCTAATATAAATTAAAAGTGTCTGTATTGCAATGGCCATCATAAAACCCAAAAATTTTAAAATAGGTCACAGCTGCCTTTCATGCGGTTCACCTCACCTCTGTTTCTATCATTAATATCACAGTGGTTTTATTACAGTTATGACATACTATTCCTTGAACTATGGAGGATTTAAAACAGAAATCAATACAAGAATTAAGTGTTAAGCCTAGCTGTTTCAGTTTTCATTTCCCCTGCTCCATGGAATTACATAGGAAGAACAAGACAAAGTCATACTTGAGTACTTTTATTCAGAAAGGTGGGGAAATAGTGGAACAACATAAAACCTCTGAAATCCCCACAGATTACTCTACACTGTATTCCCAGATCATCTTATTTTGAGTTTTTGAAGACTACAGTAACTGCTGAATCTATAGGAACTTTAATATATGAAAAAAAACAAACCAAACCAAAACACCAAACCAGCAAATCAATGTAAGGAAAACCAAAAGTATGTTTTATACTACCAAGTTTCTGAGATACCAACTAATAAGGCTGAACACAAGGTTATATCTAAATCCTGTACATTTACTGGTAAACCAAAGATGGGTTTTGATCTGGGTTTTGTGTTTGGTTTAGGTCAGGGTTTTTCTGGTTGGTTTGTTTGGTTGGTTTGGTTTTGTTTCGCTGGGTTTTGTTTGTGTTTAGGGAAGTGGTGTTGGGTTTTTGATTGTTGTGTTTTTTTGGTTTTTTTTTTCAGTTTAAGGGCAACACCACAGCATTGTCAGGGCAATGGTACCTTCTATGCTAAAAAAGAAAAAAATAATTCCATGCGCAATCCATGTGCCTAATCTTACATTTGCAGGTAAGACTGCGATGAAAATACTTTGCATACAGATGCTTTTGATTTACCTGGTCCTTGATTATGAGATTATGTGATACTATCGCTGAGCAATTCTTCAACATTTATAAAAACGGAGGAGATGTGAATTTAGTAGGTGCAACTTCAAGCATGACAAACTACCATATGGATGCTTTCATTCAGGAATCAAGTAGTCCTAAAATGTGTTTACTTTGCAAGATTAATACAGAACTAATCTGAGCTACATAATACAAAAAGGAATTACCCTTTTGAGGAAGGGAAACAGTGTAAATATACCTCAGCCAACTGACTTCACATGTTTTGCCTAGGTCTTCTTGAGTGGTCATGTGAAAATGTGGCTTTACATGTGTGTGATGATTTAGTAAGTAAGCTCCATTATTACTTCTATTATACATCTTTAATACGCTTGATCATGGGATCATGATGAGGACAGCACCAGCTGAAGAGCCTGCCTGAGACAGTACACCTGTCACAACATAATCAAGGTGTCCTCAAGCAAGCCTAGAAAGGACAGAAAACTCCAGTGGAGCAGAAAGCCACTCACTTGATCTTCATTTTCAAATGCTGTTCATGAAATCACAGACTTAACAAATGGTTCCTTTTACAGCTCAACTAAACTCCCCAAACTAATATCCAGCAACTACTCTTCTAACCATCAGCTACTATTACACGCTTTGCAAGGATTTGTACTACTTATTTTACATAACTAAGTATGCTGACAGTATCTTGCTTTCTTATGCTCTCCTTAGAGAGGAAAAAAATAAAATGGTGTGGCATTTTTAATAACAACTGGCAGACAGAAGGCATGAATGAATGAGAACTGCCAGATTTCATATAAAAACCAGAGAAGCGGTAAGACTCAATCAACTGCTCATCACTTTTGCAATTGCACATTTGTACTACATTTCTATATATTTCAGGAGGTGATGGGGAAAAGTTTTACACTCTAGTGTGACAGAGATAATAAACTGTTGTCTCATAGCAAGCCTCCACATTTGAAATCAGATTTCTCACATGGAATCCCTTGATGAGAACAAGAGGGCTATCAGGCAAGCAGATCGCCTCTTCCTGAAAATGTGCTTTCCAAAAGCATCTAGAGTTCTTGCTCTGAAAGTATTATTTTTTTGAACATCTCATGAGAAAATACTACAGAACTAAGTACAGTGGGGAAAAAATATAGCTACCACTTGTTATCTCAGTAGCATGTACAACAGAATTACTTTTTTAAACTGCAGACCAAATAGCTATGCTCTGAAGATCAGAAGCAATTCCTTTTATTCCCAGACATAAATAAACAAATGCTGAACAATAGTTTTGTGGATTCAACCTTTTACACGCTACACTGGTAGTGGTCTAATGCTTCTCAGATCTAAGAAAATAAAACTTAAAATATGAATCAACCCCGAGTGTTATACCTTAATTTAAAAGAAAAATAATTGAGGTTTTTCATTCTGGGCTTCATGGATAACTTACCTGCTGTTTGTGCAGGGTTTATTCCTATACCATCTAGAAAAAAAAAAATAAAAAAAAGAAAAAAAAAGGGGGAAGATCAAGCAGATGTATTATACTACACACGTTATCAAACATCCATATTAGCCACACTAAACTTGCAGCTCAAAAAATATAATATACCAACAAGATACAATTATTACATCAGGTCTTCATGCAGCTATTTCCTATAATCAGAAACAGTCTTATCACAGGAGCTAACAAGAAACCTTCAGCACAGAAACTCCAAACTATGTATCTGGACAAAACCAAGCTATTAATATTAGTGGTTTAATACTTTCATCCCACGCATAAGCAATTTAACTAGTGCTGTAGTATTATTAAATTCAACTTGCAGTCTGTAGAGGTTGTGAAAGAATAGAGACTTTTATCAATACCCCTTCACTAAAACTACACTAGAAAAACTATTAAATTATATATAAAAACCCCTATACTCTTACCATTTGTTATAATGGCACTTGTTGCTGCAGGAACTTTGAACTAAAGGAAACAAGAGAAGGACAAAACAACATATGAAGCATACTTAAAGCAGAAATTACATGGGGAATAAGCAGTGCAATTACAATTTTAGCTGGTTTGGGTACAAAAAATATGAGAAGCTTCCTGTCAGATTCCTATATAAAGCAAAATAAAGGCTCAAAGTCAAAGCTGATTAGACACCTCAATAGAGAATGCACAGTTTGCAGTAATAAACAGCTCATTAAATCCAATTATTATTACTGGATAGAATTAAAACGTTAAGCCTCTGCAAAATGAAGAAATATTACTTATTATACTAAATAGACAAATACCTTAAAAAGTATGGAAACAAACTTCTAAGAATTCTACTTGTTATGTGTTATAGGAGTCAAGTAAGAATTATCTTGAGCTAGGCTTGGTTAATTTTGACCAATTTCCTAGCTTTCTCTCTAGCTCTATCGGGAGCTCTCCAAGTGCATTATTCCAAGTGTTCACTCTAATGTTTGCTTACAAAAGGAGGCAGTAACAGTTGCACTGCATGAGATCTGGCTCCCTCCACAGATTTCTGACACAGCAGTTCTCCTGGAGAAATTTGCTGCTTACTTTGTTTGAATGAAGACTTAATCTTTACTGTGACAAAAACTGGCTGGATGGAAGTGCTTGTGAATGAGAGTTAAATTCAGTTGGTGGCCTGTCACAAGCAGTGTTGCCACAGATCAATATTGGGGCCAGTTCTGCTTAACATCTTTATCCATGATCTGGATGAGGGGCTTGAGTGTACCCTCTGTAAGTTTGCAGGCAGAAGCATTTATGTGCTTGAGGATAGGCAAGATCTACAAAGGGATCTGGACTGGCTGAATCAATGTGCCAATGGTATGAGGTTCAAGAAGGCCAAGTGCTGCATCCTTCACTTTGGATACAATAACCCCATGCAGTGCTACATGCTTGGTGAAGAGTGGCTGGGATGATGCCCAGCAGAAAAGGACCTGAAAATATGGTCAGTCAGCTGAACGTGTGCCAGAAGTGTTCCCAGGTAGCCAAGAAGGCCAACAGCATCCTGGCATGTATAAGAAATAAGAGTGACAGGAAAGTGATCAGGAATAGTGTGGTCAGCAGGAGTAGGCAAGTGACTGTGCCCCTGTACTCAGCACTGGTGAGGCTGCACCTCACATGCTGTGAGATTTAGGGCCCTCCCTACAAGACAGACATTGAGGTACTGGAGTATGACCAGAGAAGAGCAATGAAGCTGGAGAAGGGTCTAGAGCACAAGGCTTATGAAATGTGGCTGAAGGAAATGGGGTTGCTTAGTCTGGAGAAAAGGAGGATGACTTTTTTTGCTTTCTACGACTACCTGGAAGGAGGCTGTAGCAAAGTGGGGGTCAGTCTGTTCTCCCAAGCATCAAGTGATAAGATAAAAGGAAATGGCCTCAAGATACACTACAGGAAGTTTAGGTTAGATATTAAGAAAAAAATCTTCACAGAAAGGGTTCCAAGCACTGGAACAAGATGTCCAGGGACTTGTTAAGTCACCATCTGTGGAGGTATTGAAAAGACATCTAGGTATAGTACTTAGTGACATGGTTTAGTAGTGGACTTGGCAGTGCTGGGTTAGCAGTTGGACTGGATAATACTGAAGATCTTTTCCAACTATTATTCTATTGCACAATACCCCATCTCCAGACACATCATACACGGTCAGTTTTGCAATATGAAAAGCCCTACTCATAGGGGGCTGCACTGAATACAGGCTTCAAACTGGTTCAGACCTGAACTGAGATGAGGAAGCCAAAAATAATTATTTCTCAGAACTAGAAGAAAAATCTCACACTGTGTAATGTGGTTGGACCACACAGGACAGAAACGGTAGGGCGGGTGCAGGTCAATCAATGCTACTTGGTTGAAGACGAAAGGTTACTCTCCTTGGTCTTCCTTAGCACAATGAACAACCCACAAGATGTCTCTGTAATCAGCAGTGAAACTTCCTCTCAAAGCACTTCACCCTCTCTGTACTGCATAAGAAAAAGGGCAGGTAACTATGAATGCTGACAGTGTGTGCTTTCCTGGAAGAAGTGCAAAGCTCTTCTATCTTCTGAACAAATCACTTCAGACATGCTATTCAATGGCATTCACTAGCTGGGTTTTCTTCAACTCAATTCAAGATTTTTAGGTCTTATTTGCAGAAACTCTATTCTTTAACAGCAATAGCTAAAGCTCACAGAAATCATACCTGAATACAGTTCATAATTATTATTATTATACTGAAAACCTGTCCTATTTATCTCCAGACACACAAAATCAGCAGGACGTTTTTGTCATTTGATCTCTCTTAGCTTTCTATCCGTAACAGGTAAAACACATCTCCCCTTCAACTTGCAAGGTGCCATAAAAGTCATCATTTTCACAAAAACTTAGCTAAGATACCAGTGTCACTGTAGAAGGGTCATGAGAAAAGTAACAGTTTGTCTTCTGAGCAAGATTTGAACAAAAAAGTTGATAAAGTAGCTACATATTTAACAGCAACAATAACACACTATCTCTCTGGTGAGACCACATCTGGAATACTGTTTCCAGTTTTGGGCTCCCCAGTTCAAGAGAGACAGAGAGCTGCTGGAGAGAATCCAACGGAGAGCCACGAGGATGTTTAGGGGACTTGAGCATCTCCCCTATGAAGAGAGACTGAGAGCCCTGGGGCTGTTTAGTCTGGAGAAGAGAAGACTGAGAGGGGATCTGATCAATGTCTATAAATATCTGAGGGGTGGGTGTCAAGTGGAGGGGGCCAGGCTCTTTTTGGTGGTTAACAGTGATAAGACAAGGAACAATGGGTTCAAACTGGAACACAGAAGATTTCACCTCAACATGCGGAGAAACTTTTTTACAGTGAGGGTGACAGCACTGCAACAGTCTGCCCAGTGGGGTTGTGGAGTCTCCTTCTCTGGACTTTCAAAACCCACCTTGGATGCATTCCTGTGTGGACTACCCTAAGTGATCCTGCTCTGGCAGGCGGGTTGGACCTGATGATCTCTTGAGGTCCCTTCCAACCTCTGATATACTGTGATAATAGCTATTATACCCTGAAGAAAGTAAGCCTTCACTCTTGAGTCCATGAACTTTGGGAATCTTGATTTAGTAGTCTAAGAAGAAATCATTTAAGAGGTTTGGGGGTTGCTTTTTGGTTTGTTTGTTTGTTTTGTTGCTGTTCTTGTTTTGGGGTTGTTTTTTTGGGGTAGGTATTTTTATTTTTCATAATAAATTAATTTTTAAGATTTGAACAGTAGACTATTACTAATGTCAATCATATTAACTCCTGATTCCTGGAATGAGTCAATCTCCAATTTATAAAGTAAAGGAATAAAAAACAACAAAATCTAAACAAGCAGTAAATACATGCTTAATACTTCACTTCTTTTTCAGCAAGTGAGTTTCCATTATAACTGATACATTGGACCTTTCCTTCTAAGTCATTTAAACCCCACCCCCAAAAATGTAACTTCTAGAATGTTATGTGCTTCTTCTCACTTCTTCCCTGTCTCTTTTGATAGACAAAGGATTAGAGGCGTAATTCACAGAATGGATGTCTCTACTTATTTTGCACCACTTTACTTTTCAGTAGGAGAATCTATCCGATGACCTTCCACAAAGTGCAATGAGAACTGTGTGGCACTCAATAAAGCACTAATTCAGATTCTCTTGGTACTTCATATTCTGTTGTGCTAAGTGAATAAAACACTTGTCACCTTAGCTCAAAATACTGGGCCAGATAGCAATAGCTGTCAGCTATATAGCCAGCACATGAAATCATCACATGCATAATACAGAAGAGGAAACTATTGCTGGAAAAACTTCACATAATTTGGTGCAATACAGTTCGCTACTTAACTCAGAATTTCTCTCCTGTGCTTGCTAAGCCTGTGTCTGTGTTTCCTATGCTGAAAATACAGGAGCTTTCTGTGATACAAAGTCACACAGATACTGAAGTAGGAAGGAAGTTCTGAATTCAGTGGGGAATCCCCGGCTTTGAAACCGAACTGTGTAACATCCAGCCCCAAACTCACACACTTCAAAAAAGAGATAGTTTGCTTTAACAGACTCATAAATTGATAACTGAGGCTGCCACAACTTATTTTCTCAATGCTAGGAAACATATTTGTCAATATCTACAGTCGAACTATAACGAAAAGATGACAACCATATATATACAATTATATCCTATTTTTTACTTTTTATGTTAACAAAAATCCTCTACAGTAATAAGTTCATCTCCTTTCTGCATGGTGAATAGCAGGTAAGTGCAATAAACCACAGTATTTTAGTACCAAGCTATCACAGAAACACTCAGGTTAGAAAAGACCCTCATGATCACCAAGTCCAGCCGATAACCCTACTCTACAAGGTTCACCCCTAAACCATATCCCCAAGCACCACATCCAAATGACCTTTAAACACATCCAGGGTTGGTGACTCAACCACCTCCCTGGGCAGCACATTCCAATGCCTGACCACTTCTGTGAAAAAAATTTTCCTAATGTCCAGACTAAATCTACCCAGTCACAGCTCGAGGCCATTCCCTCTTGTTCTATCACTAATTACCTGGGAGAAGAGACCAGCAGCAGCCTCTCCACAGTGTCCTTTCAGGTAGTTGTAGAGAGCAATGAGGTCTCCCCTCGGCCTCCTCTTTTTCAAACTAAACAGCCCCAGCTCCCTCAGTCACTCTTCGTAAGATTTATTCTCCAGGCCCTTCATCAGCTTCGTTGCCCTCCTCTGAACTCTCTCCAGCACCTCCATATCCCTCTGGTATCGAGGTGCCCAAAACTGGACACAATACTATTCAAGGTGTGGCCTCACCAGTGCTGAGTACAAGGGGACAATCACCTCCCTACTCCTGCGGGACACAGCATTTCTAACACAAGCCAGGAGGCCATTGGCTTTCTTAGCCACCTGGGCTATACTGCTTGGTCATATTCTGCTGCTTGTTGATTAGAACTCCCAGGTCCCTTTCTGCCAGACAGCTTTCCAGCCACACTTCCCCAAGCCTGTAGCATTGCTTGGGGCTGTTGTGACCCAAGTGCAAGACGTGGCCTTATTGAAGCTCCTCTTGTTGAGAATAGCATCAGAACATCAAAAGAATAGCTTCAAAAATATGCATATTTATGAAAGAATCAAATTTAACTTTATTTAATGGAAATAGAAGACTGTTTTAGTAGTATTTCCACAAATACATGAGAGATTTTTTTCTAAGTATCATATACCTGAGATATGTACCAAGTAGGCTGAGAGCTGGGGCTGTTCAGCCTGGAGAAAAGAAAGTTCTGGGGAGACTTTATAGCAGCCTTCCAGTACCTGAAGGGGGCCTACAAGAAAGACTGGAAGAGACTTTTTACAAGGGCTTGTAGTGATAGGATGAGAGGAAAAGGATTTAAGCTTGAGCAGGGTAGATTTAGACTGGATATTAGGAAGAAATAGAGTGAGTGTGGAGAGGCACAAGTTGCCCAGGGATGTCATGAGTGCCTCTTCCCTTGAGGTGTTCAAGGCCAGGTTGGATGAGGCCTTGAGTGACCTGGTCTAGTGGAAGGTGTCCCTGCCCACGGCAGGGGCATTGGAACTATATTATTTTTAGGGTCCCTTCCAAACTAAACCATTCTATGAATCTATGAAAATAAGTATCTCTAACAGATGAGGGATAGATACCACACACTGTAAATGAAAACGTGATCAACTGTCACAATAAACCTTGACACTCATGGAAAGAACTACAAACAGATAAAAACTGAAGACAGAAGTGTTTGCAATACTTTACATTAAATTTACATTTTTAATATATAGTCTGTAAGACAAACAGAAAAAAAATCAAAACTAAAGAAAGTTAAATTTGCATTATCTAAATTATCATTGCCAAAGCTAAATACTGGGAAGAGCTAAGACTGCTACAAATGATTAAGACTTCCTGAAACCTTACTATTTAATGATCCAGTTTTCTTTCACTTCCAGCTCTGTGAATTGTGTAAAATAAATTTTCCTATGTTATGTGCTAGAAATTACATTTAAAAATTTTACCCATTTCTGTTATTTCCAAGCAAAAAAAAACCCAAAACAAACAAACAAACAAAACCCAAACCACAACACATTTTGTCGCATGCAAAGAAAGTAATTCAGAAAACTTGGAAAAATGGTAACCTTTGACAAAGCACTGTGATTGAAATCTGATATTTAAGATGACCATTCTCTATCACGCTGCAGTTCTACTGCTCCAGTGGAATTCTGGTCGTTACTTGACCAAATTTCTAAGACTCTGAAAAGCAACTCAAAAGAAACTTGCAAAGGCTAACCACCTGAAACCTAAATCCTTTTCTGCTTCAAGAGCTTTAGTCACTGAGAACACAATGCACTTCTCTGGCAATCAACAGACAACTTGGTCCAAAATCCAGGCCTACATTCTGATCTTTTCCTTCTATGTTTCATAGGAGGTACTGTGAAACTGGTATCTGAATTGTAACACATTGCTTAAGTTAATGTTAAACGATGCAGTTCAAGATAAAACAAGAGAAAAACCAAAACCAACACCACATTTATGTATGACAAATATTCTCTCTCATTCTTTTCAATGTCAGTTCACAAAGGATAAAAGCTTCATTCATGGGGAAGAGTCTAACAGTCTTTTTTTTCTCTCTGTTTACAAAGTATTTTGCTCTGCCTGGTCCCATAGAAATGTAAAAAGCTCAGTGCTGATGGAGAGTGGTCTGAGGCCAAACAGCAAAATTCCCAAGGATGCTCAAAATACCCACATTAACTAAAATAACGGTTTGTTAAATGTGAATATTTAACTAATTAATTCTTCTCTAAATCTATTTCACAGAAGACCCTACCACCAACTCACACTGTGCTTCCATGAATAGGCAAAGTTAATACATTTGATGGCAACCCTCCCACCAGAAGTGGCTCCCTTACTCTTGGTGTCTCCAACTCTTCAGTCCCACTCCAGTATTTCCTGGAACATCTCCAGTCTATTAGACTTTTCAGTCTAGATTTCTATAGGTTTTGTGGGCACATCTGCATTAGTTGAGATTAAAAATAACTAGGGAAGAAATATAGTAAGAAACCTAATTAAATTATTAAGTATCTTTAACAGGCTCTATTGTTCTGTCTGTTGTTCAAGTAAAGTTACAACAAACAAAAAATCCATACATCCCTCTCTTATAAACCATATTTTCACTAAGAACATCTGTCATGCAGTTACATAACACTAGCAATATAAGAAGACTCAAGACACAAAATCCATTATCTTTTCCTATTTATTTTCTTACAATTCTAATGCTCTAACAACTTAAATAACTCAAAACTTTGAAAAGTTTTCCTAAAGAGAAAGAAGAGGAATTGCAAGAATGGACTCTCAGTTGAATCTGCTTGCTAATTAGGTAAAAAAAAAAAAGCCACCATGTTTTTAGCACTTTACTGTTTACACCCAGATGAATATCTCTTGATCTGAAACAAACAGGATGCATCTCTTCAAATACATTATGTAGGTGATTTAGGCACCTACTGGTTTTGAACTCCATGTGAAAGATCAAACATTCAGAAGTCTAAGAACACCTTATCCACATCTTACTCACTTGCCTATTTTTTTCAACATAACCCATATGTCTAATTTTAGTAACTTCTATAGTCAAAAACTGCATCTCCCAAGTAAGAGATTACTGAAACTGAATACAAGAAGAGTTTAAGGATTTCCTGAATAATTCTAAAGACTTTTCTGGCCATTCCACATAAGCAATTTGAAACGCTACATATTCAATAGCAGTATCTTTTAATTACAGTCACTGACACAAATGTTTATGCTACTGATATAAAATAGTTTAATACAATTGCAAAGAACAACAGGAATCAATACTCATTCTCAATGTGTAAATTGTGCAAGAATTGCTAAGTTTAGGATTCTGAAAAGTTTTAGCACACCTGCACTGACACCGGTAAGGCTTGTGTCCACATGTGCCTAACAAGAGCATTCTTTGTGCAAACTCCTGCGTTCAGGAATGTTCAAAAAGTTAAAAAACGTCACTACTTTCTACTTACTTCTTCTGCAGCAAACTTCAAGACAGCTGTGAAGGGGGTACTTTCAGGCACACTTAACCTGAAATTACAACATAGGTAAACACGTGACTGTTGACAACCTGAGAAGTAATATAATTTACTATTAAGCTACTAATTAAAACTTCGGGTTTACCAGTGCCAAAAGCGTGCATGCTCTAAGGTCTAGTTCAAAGCCTAAGATAACACATGGCAGTAGAACAAGCCCTGACAAGCGAGTTAATAACAATATGCCGCCTCTCGTTTCACACCGAGGGGGAAAACTGCTCTTTCCGCTCGTGCAAAAGCCCTGCCACGCTGCCCGTTAAAAGCCACTTGACTTGGGAGCCCCTGTGTTGGTGCTGGTGCCGGTTTTCAAGGCTGTCTCGCGTCACGCAGACACCGCAGCATCCTCGGCCCGCCACAGCACTCACACTTTGTAGGGCAGCCGCGGATCCGAGGTGAGCGTCACTTTAAAGGTGACCTTCGACCTAGGGAGAGTGAGGGGAAAGCACCGGGTTAGGACTGGGAGAAGGGAAAGAGGGGAGCAGCGGGGAGCACTGGGGCGTGGGACTGCTCACTCACATGATGCTTCCGAGCACTGCCGCTCTCCACCGACACGTCAACCACCACCCGGCGCCCGATGGGGCCTTCGCTTCCTCTTCTGCCGCTTGAGCTGTCGGCGTCGCGCCTGACTGCAAAGGAAAACTAAAAATGCCCTGCCGATCACTGTGAAGGAGGGAGTGAGTGCATTTTGTTCCCGTGCCCGACTGGCGTGGGGAGGGGAGAGGCTGAGGGGTGCACTAGTCGCACCGGAGAACAGCAGTGGGGATTTCTAATAAGGCAGTGGATATGGCTATTTCGCGGTGGAGGCAGGACCCAGATACTGAGTCCCTCACATCGTGAAGTGACGTCCGGGCGGCTCTGGAAGGGAAGTGAAGGGAGTATGGTTGGGCCGGACGGAACCGAACGGGATTGAGAACTTGTCGGGCAGCGTGCCGCGGGGCAAGCGTGGCTGAGGGACGTGTCGGGTAGCGACCTGCGCGCCTCACACCGGGCCCGAGGTGTGAGGCTGTTGAACAAAGACGAGCCCCCCTTCTTTTGATTAAATACCAGCAAGGGGTTGCAGAGTTTAAATGTGAGCTTGTATGTAACTGCAGGTATATCTGTATCCAACGTGTGTGTAATGCGGCAGAGTGGGAGTAGTTCATCGTTAGGTTTGGTTGCCTGAGGTTTCCAGGCACTGTGTCGTTCTCAGAAATGTTCGGCAGGTGTGGAAGTTATATGGTGAAAGGCGGATGGAGATACACACGGTTTCCGACCCCTTAATATTCACATCTTTGCGACGGGGGAGCTAGAGTTTGCGTTCTGTTTGGATAGTGATGGATACTTTGTTATGGCAGAAAGCCAGCAGTGTCCAGTTTTGTTATGGGTGACTTTCAGTGGAGAATTTTTGTCTTTAGTACTTGGTCATCTGTTAATACAGATGATGGCTGAGTTTCCAACTCTGAATATGTCAGTATTTCCTTTGCAGAAAACATTTTCACAGACTGCTGTCATATTTTCATCAGTTTCTACTGTCTGCAGAAAGGTCAGCTTTCACTGTAGGCTGAGGTGCTTGTTATTGCACACTGCTTGCCATACTGGTCATGGCAAAGCATTCTGTTGTGTTTGGTTTAACTGGGGTCTCACTAGGGTTAAGGTAGAAGAAATGTACAAAAGGCAGCTGACACATTAGAGTCATTAATTTCTTACCTAAGGACTGGCTTAGTGCCTAGCTGTGGAATTCAGCTTTTCACCCTTGTGTTGCTCTTATTTGGGCATAGAAACACGCTGAAAAAAATTTAAAAAGCAAAAAGAAATTCACTAGGAGCTTGTACAGCAGCATTAATGCTCCTACGATTCTGTTATTGTGTCTGCCTTTCACAACTGTATTACATTGGCAGCTAATGCTCATTAATGATCTCCATTGTAATCCATTAACGATCTCACAGTTTTTTTTCATCCTTCTGCTTCTGAGACATTACACCTTAAGTTAGAAACAATAACCACCTCTGAGCATGTACCCTGGCATTTAACCTACCTAAATGTCACATATTTATTCTTGCCCTCTTCAAAATCAGTCACTCTTGCACGATGTTAACCTGTTTGACTTATACAACTCTGTTAATACGTTGCTATTTTTTGTGCTGCAGTTATTAATGTAGGTCTGAAATAAAAGACTGATCCTTGTAGAACTTCATTTTTTGCCTTGCACTCTAAGGACTTTGCCTCTGAAGGAAATAAGTGCACCCAAATATTTCTGCTGTTGAAGCTGGACTACTTGTCAGCTCCAAAGTTACTTGGTATTTACTTGGTACTTTGAGTATATGTGTGCTATAATGCTGAGAACAGTCTAAATCTAGACCAGGGTAGTCCTGTGTTCTGGCCACAGGGCCATAATTAAGACTTTGGTCAGGTAGAGACTCAGTTCAGGGAACTGATTTCACGAAACTCTAAATTTTTCCTTTTATGTAGTTTGCATCTGATTGGCTTCCTGAAGCAGCAACAAAGGACATGAAGTATATCTGGTAGGCAGTGATATCATGCTTCACCTTAAGTCAGCTTAAGGTGCTGTGAAGCTATTTTCTGAGCATGCATCAAGAGTTTGATGGTAGTGTCATCTTGGAGCCAGCTGGCATTGGCTCTGTCAGACATGAGGGAAGCTTTTAGCAGCTTCTCATAGAGTCCAGCCCTGTAGCCCTCCCCCTACTCACACCCCTGCTACCAAAACCTTGCCACAAAAAACACAATACACAGGGTCAGGATCTTTGAATGTACATTCAGGAATCCAAGTGATTTCATAAAATAAGACCTTTCCAGTGCTGGAAATGTGTCATGTTACTATCTGTCTAAAACCTTTTTTCAAAAGCTAGTAGAATGAATTTTTTTCTTTCAATTTTTTCTGAGTTTACAATAAATATTCTCTCTTTTATCTGGGAGAGTTAATGGGCGTTAATGTCCCACCTGCAAACGAGCCAGGGGTGGATGAGGTGACTGTATCTCACACATGGGTTTATACACAACAACAAGCTCAGCTCCAGAAAAAAAAGGGTCCATTCTGAAAAAAAAAGGGCCCTTCTTTCCCTGTGAGTGAAATTGGGGAATAAAAATGAAGTTCTTTATTCAATTTATTTTCCCTGCAGCTCTTACCAACACCTAAATACGTTGTGTGGTAGCGATGAGGCATAGCTTTGGCTTTTCTAGCTCTGTAGATGAAAAATGGAATGACAATTTTAGGAATTAAAACAATTGGGATGTCTGGCATTTTGTAAACACATGAGTACAACAGAGAGCTTTGAAGTCAGGAAAATATGAAAAACAACCAAGCAACCAACCAAAAAAAAACCCAACCCACACACACACACAAACCCCACAAAAAACCCACAACAACAAAAAACCAACACCAAAACAAAACAAAAACCCACAAAAAAACCCACCAAAACCCACCAAATACCAGAAAATAACAAATCTATCCTTCTGGATGCTACGATGTGACTGAGGTGAATTAAAATACCTCTGACAACACTTAAGGGAAATTCTTCCAGTTGCAAATATCATTGCAAGAGAGAAAAATACTGCAATATATAGGAGATGCTCATCCCGCATGCCTGTATTGCACAGGGTAGCCACGTAGCTAGTCTAATTGGGTTGAGAGAGATAAGAAACAGAACAGTAAGAAAGAATTTAAAAAGTAAAAAAAAAAACCACAGCAACCCTCCCCCCAACCAACAAAAAAACCCAAAACAAAACCCAACAAACAAAACCCAAAGCCACACAAAAAAACCCAACCACCCCAAAAGACAAAAAAAACCCCTTACCATACCGAGATCTACTTATCCGTATTTAACTGCTAAAGCAAGATGATTGCTTGTCATAGCAAAGGGTAATATTTTTCTAGAAGAGGCAGCTGTTTCTTGAAAAAAAGATGGAACATGTAAATTCACAGTGGGGGTGGAAGGAGGTGTTCAGTTTCTCAAGTAGTTAGGTTTTACTTACTAGACATTTATCGCCGGAATTTGATTTCCTAATAGACACTGAGTTACTGTATCATAATAATTATATGCTACATGGGTAAAAATGCTCCTTGATAGTAGTTTCTACCCATTTTCAAAGGAGTAAAGGAAAATGTACAATATGTACCACATGCTGGAGAACTGTGTTTAAAGCAACCCTATTTATCCTGTTTTTTTTTTTTTCTCCCCTTTTGCCTTCTTATTTTGCAATACTGTAGGTTTTATTAGATATGGTACATTGGTGAGTATGTGGTTAGAGCAGCTCATCAATAGAGAACTAGAAATCACAATTTCCTCCTCATCTGGCAATAAGTAAACATGGCCACAGATCAGTCCGCTCATAAAATTAAGTGCAGCGTTTGTGGTTTTGAAAGATTACTCCTTTGCTTCTGAAGTACACAGTGTGCCTTAAAAGCTTTTAACCTCATTGTGTATTCCTAACGTTCATGAGTGCATATGCTATTTGAAGAGCAGCAGTTTTTATGCTACAAAGCAAGTGCCCATGTGGAGGAAGGTTACCACAGAAGCATCCATCCTAAGAGCTCTGTGGAAGTAGCAAATCTGAAATATTTTAAAAATGCAGTTACATATCTCCCAATGCTTTTAACCTTGTTAGTTTTGTACTGAATAAGAAAGATTTAACTTCTAAGAATGTTTGCTGAAGAAGCTCTCAGTTAAGCCTTTTAGTGAGTACCCAGAAAATGAAATCTTGACACTTGGCAAACTTTTCTTCTGTGCTCCCAGACAAGGAATTGAACAAAAAAAGCATTGCCAAGCAACGTGTTACAGCAGGGGGGAAGAGAGGCAAGATAATCTGTTTCTCCAACCAACCACTTCTATACCAAGCACATGGATACCAATCCAGTTCCTTCTGCTCTTTGTGAGGCTGTATGTGATAGCAACACCAATGTGATACTTTGGTTTTATATGCAAGAAATGTTTTCAAAATAGTTTCCATAAGATTCATACCCATCATAATTATGTTTTAATTGGGGTCTAAGAAACAACATTCCCTCTTTTGATTTGAGTGTCTATTTAACTGCAGTTCTTTAAATTTGAAGGGCTCCCATCCCTCTGGTTAGAAAAAGAAGACATTTTGAGGGAAGATATGGATATAAAGAAAGCATGCCCAGATCTACAGATGATTACAACTGTATCAAAATTGCTGTCAACAATTCTCATAATTTTTCACTGTATTAAAATACTTTTTGCTTTTATAGGCAGCAATCACAGTTATCTTCAGATTTTGCAGAATGTTCCATTAATCATGTTTTGGTGAACTGTAAAAAGATTGTATTTTGTCAGCTAGTTGCCAGTCTCAGAAAATCTGTTTACCTTTATTACCTGCCACCTGCAAGCAGTGAATTCCATGATCTGAGCACGCTGCTCTGAGGTGGCCTGTATCAGAAATAGTGTGGCCAGCAGGAGCAGGGAAGTCATTCTGCCCCTGTACTCAGCTCTCGTTAGGTCACACCTTGAGTACTGTGTCCAGTTCTGGGCTCCTCAATTTAAGAAGGACATTGAGACACTTGAACGTGTCCATAGAAGGGCAATGAGGCTGGTGAGAGGTCTGGAGCACAAGCCCTGTATATGAGGAGAGGCTGAGGGAGCTGGGGTTGTTTAGCCTGGAGAAGAGGAGGCTCAGGGGTGACCTTATTGCTCTCTACAACTACCTGAAAGGAGGTTGCAGACAGGTTGGTTTCTTCTCCCAGGCAACCAGCACCAGAACAAGAGGACACAGTTTCAAGCTGCACCAGGGGAGGTTTAGGCTGGAGGTGAGGAGGAAGTTCTTCACAAAGAGAGTGGTTGGCCATTGGAATGGGCTGCCCAGGGAGTCACCATCCCTGGAGGTGTTCAAGAGGGGATTGGACGTGGCACTTGGTGCCATGGTTTAGATAGTCATGAGGTTTAGGGTGACAGGTTGGACTCGATGATCTTTGAGGTCTCTTCCAGCCTTCTTGATTCTATGATTCTATTTTCATCTAATTATGCAGATTCTTTTATTCAGTAAGCTTGCGTGTTGATTTCCTCATGTCCATCATCAGGCTGTTCAGTTTCTATAGTTTATTTTTACCACCATTATGTGCTGCAGTGGGTTAGCTTGCTACAGGAGATAAAATCACTTTGTTTAGAAGATGATTCTGAGAAGCAGACAATACACAGATGTATTACTGATTCCTGTAGTGAAACATAATAGTGTAGAGAGGCATAAATTCATGCTAAGGATATTTTTGTTGTAGTGTCTTTTCCTCTGTAGAGAATAAATACAAATCCAACTGATGTGATTTTTCAATACTAGCCAGGGTAGCTTTTTTATGTTGTTTCACATCTTAAGCAGGTTGTGCTTTACGTGCAGAATTATTTTGTAGCTAAATCCATGATAATACAATGAGAGACCAAAATTTTATCCTTTATGTGCAGCCATATAAAAAGAACCATCAAGAATCCTGATTCAGCTCCTACTGCCATGTAATTATTCATGAAGTATCTAGCCTAATCATTTTTTTTTATGAGGGATGCTTTAAAAAAAAAAAAAAAAAAACAAAAACAGCTACAACCAACCTTTAAATAAATCAGGTTATTCTAGTGACTTCACAGTTAACATTTACTAGCAAATCTGCACACATTCTAGTTGAAGTGAAGCAAGAAGTTAAGCCAAACTGTGTTTCTATTTTTGAAAGACTGGCAAAGAGGAGGAGACTAAAGAAAAGGTTAATTTTGGTTCCAGGAAGTTATGATTCTGACAGGTTTAGTACAAGATGTCAACTGTGATAGCCCTCACAGTTCACTAAACAAGGTCATCTCTTCTATATATTTTTTTATTCAGTCATTTGTTATGAGGATACCACTCATATTTTTCCTCCTCTCCTTTTTTTTCTCTTTGATATCAAGCCCAGAAAAGAGCTTACATGGTCTCAAGCATTACTTCAAGAGGACAGTTTTCACTGACATGGAGGTGAGGTTACACAGCTCACTACTTTAGTGGTTCAATGGATTAGAAGAGAGATTTACTGAGATGGCAAAAGGTGGTGCTTCATCTTTGTGAAATAAAAGAGGAGTGAAAACCTATGTTGTGTTTGCAAAGTCTGGACATTTAAATTGCTGGAGCTTTGCTTGGAAAAAAGATAAACATGATCTTTAATTTTCTTCATCTAGAACAGGCCTTTCTAACTTGCTGTGGTTTAAATACCAACCTTCAAATCTTGACTTTCTTTATCAGGCTTTGCCTTCTAATTTCTTTGGGTACAAAGCCAAGAATTTGTCTGCATGTTGCCTTTCTATGGGCTTCTTAGTAGAGCAGAGGTTTAGCTGGACTGTTCTGACCTGAGAAATATGCCTCCTCATTCAGTGCTCTGAAAATTTGCCTAAGCATTTAAGATGCTTTTGTGTTAGACATGGTGAGAAACTTATTTTTGGATGATTACCCATCAAGCAAAATTAATTTTAGTAAGAGTAAAATTATATTGGTGCAAGGCATTTTGAAGCTTTGAAGTGTAACACTGTTAGAAATAATCAATAAGCAAGCACAGAACAGAAAATGACTTTTAAATAGCACATAAATACTTGAGTTGTGCTGAGTTTCAGAGTAATGTGTAATTCCTGCTAGTAACTTTTTGTTTGATTTTAATTTCTGGATTTATTTTTTTACATAGTGTATTATCTCCTTAGTATATCTTCATGCCACCTCCTACATGCTAGTAGACTTAAGAGAATGTATGAATACCTTTAAGTCTTCTGATTGGAATAAATTTTAAATATTGATCCAACATGACAAACAGAAAGAGCAAGACTCAACTGACCAATGTTGGTGCCAACTTTGTAAATATCTATACCAAAGCTAGTTAGTTCCCTTGGGCTTCCTTTATATTCAAAGCAAAGAAGGTACTTGTAGGGCACAATTTGTATCATTCTGAAGCAGATACCTAAAAAGAAGATCTCTTCCCAAAAAGGGAAAAGCTAAGCTGACTAGCTTTCATATTGGCACCTGATTTACATGAACAACAAGGTCTGGTGAGGTGAATCTCACCCCATCTTCATACTGTTCTAGAGTTTCATAATCCAGAGCTCCTGGTACACTGTTCCTTTTGTATAACTTTGAGCAACTCAGTTTTATATGGTTCTCTTGTTAGAGTAAACCATCCAGTGTATGAATTGTTGTTCTGTTTCAGTTGTTCTGATTTTTTAGATCCAAAAGGAAATTATTTCTAGGATGTTCTTTTTATACAGTATACCTAAAGTTAAAATGCTAGAAAGAATAACAGATTATATAAATCTTTAATTAAAAAAAGTCTCAGTTAACAATCGTGTATGCATGAAGGTAAAATAAAACCGAGCTCTGGAAGAAGAGAGAAGTGAAAATACGATTTCAGTAGACAGAGTAATGATTAGCATTCTTATGCAAGAGCAAAAGAATAACTACACATTTCAGAAGCAACATCAATTGAGGCTAATGTGGTGTCTTCTCAGAAGAGGGCATCTTCCATCTATCAAAAACCTGCATAGTTAGACTATTAAGGTCTTCCTGTTATGAAAAAGAGAAAAAAAAAAAAAAAAAACAAGCACAACCCTAAACCAATTATTTTAATGATATTTTAAATACTAAGATATCTGTCCTTTATGCCCTCTATCCTGCAGTACTCATGACTCATAATGGGATCAGTGGTCTCACCTTGTGGAGTCATTTTGGGCTAATACCTCTCTAACTTTAGCAGACAATTCTCTTTTTCTGAAAACTCCATTGCATTTATTCCCTCCAGCAACTGCTGTGGAATCACTCCCAGAGAGAAAACAGTATTATGACTGTTAGAAGGGCAGAGAGATATAGAGAATATAAAGCCAAAAGGCAGGAGGAAGATTGAAAAAATTCATTGGAAAGAAGACACCACAGAATCATAGAGTGATTGACATGGGAAAGGATCTTCTGGAGGTTGTCTGTTCCAGCAGTGTCACCTAGAGCAGGTGGCCCAGGATCATGTGCAGACGTGTTCTGAGTATTTCCAAGGATGGAGACTCCACTACTTCCCTAGGCAGCCTGTGCCAGTGCTCAGTCACCTTCACAGTGAAAAAGTATTTCCTGTTATTCAATAGGAATCTCCAGTGTTAGAGATTGTGCTCATTACTTCTTGCCCTAGTTCAATACTCTAGTTCAGAGGAAATGAGCTGTACAAGAGAGTGATGATAGAAGTAGGAAATACAATGTAGATTGAAAATTAATGTAGAAAATTTGTGGGCATCACCTCTCTACTGCCCAGAGAAGCAGAAACAAAATCCCACAAGGATTGTTAATGAAGCAGTGAGATAATTAAAACTAAATGCAATGTGAAAATGAAATGGGCAAATAGGAGATAACATCAAACACATTGTTAACCTGCAATATCTACTCAAAACTCAAAAGATAGAAGAAAAAAAAGTAGAATTTTTATTGTTTTTATTGATAGTTGCATTCTTGATTGTATGTGCACTGTTCCCATTTGGACACTTTTATTATTCTAATCTGGAAAAAAACCTTCTGGCATCATGCTATTGGGTATTTTGATTCCTCTTCTATGTCAAGTTCAAGTTTTTTAGCCTGTATAAAACTTTTTACATTTTCTCTTTGCTTTCTAGTTTCTTTTTGCTGATCTCTACCTTATTTGCACTCTGTGCACATTTTTCTCTTTTATCTCTGCCTTCCTCATGCTGTGCTCCTTGTACTCAGTCATGTGGTTTGTATTGCACAAAATACCAGTTCTTCACCAGTTCTCACCTTCTATCTGTTTTCCCCTAATATATAAGCCCAAACATGACTGCTGCAATATTGTTATGTAACCCTAACCTTATAGGGTTACATATATTGTCTATTACAATAAAATATTGGAAATGTGCTGTCTGTTGTAGATAGTAAGCTCCTGGGTCTGGTTTGTTTTCCAATACAGAGTAATGAATGACACAGATTCAGTCACTATATTCCAAATTAATCACCCATATGGAGGACCAAATGGAAATGTTGAATAGAAAGAGGATTAGTGTCTTTCCTCTATAATAGGCCACATTCAACCTACTGCAACAACAGATTTCCAAACACAGGAGACCTGTTCTAAAAATTGAAAAATACCACATGGAAAAAATAGAACCTATATATTACATAATAAAATATGTCATAATAAAAAATTACCTTATTTTCATATGGTGCACAATGGTGTATGCTGCATTTTCAGAAACTGCAGAAACTAAAATGGTGAGGCTAGTGCTCAATGGCTTGAAGTCCAGATGGAAAGCAGTGACAAATGGCGTCCCTCAGGGATCTATACTGGGACCAGCACTGTTTAATAGTCTTATCAATGACATAGACAGTGGGATGGAGTGCACCATTGGCAAGTTTGCAGATGACACCAAGCTGAGTGGTGCTGTCAATATGCCAGAGGGACAGGATATCATCCAGAGGGACCTGGACAAGCTGGAGAGGTGTGCCCAAGTGAACCGCATGAGGTTCAGAAAGAGCAAGTGCAGGGTTCAGCACCTCAGCCGGAACAATCCTCACTATCAATACAGACTGGGGGATGAGGTGGTAGAATGCAGCCCTGAGGAAAAGGACTTGAGGGTGCTCATGGACGAGAAGCTGGACATGAGCAGGCAGTGTGTACTTACAGCCCAGAAGGCAAATCACATCCTGGGTTCAAAACGTGTTGCCAGCAGATCCAGAGAGGTGATTCTGCCACTTTGCTCCAGTGAGATGTCACCTGGACTACTGTGTCCTGATCTGGAGCCCTCAATATAGGAAGGACATGGACCTGATGGAGAGGGTCCAGAAGAGCGCCATGAAAATGATCATGGGGTTGGAGTAGCTTTGCTATGAGGACAGGCTGAGTGAGCTTGGGTTGTTCAGCCTGGAGACGAGGAGGCTCCTTGGGCTCTGGGGAGACCTAATAGCAGCCTTCCAATACCTGAAGGGGGCATACAAGAAAGATGGAGAGAGACTATTTACAAAGGCCTGTAGTGATAGGACGAGGGGCAGTGACTTCAAACTAGAGAAGAACAGATTTAAATTGGATGTTAGAAATAGGTTCTTTACTATGAGGGTGGTGGAACACTGGAACAGGTTGCCCAGGGAGGTGGTTGAGGCCCCATCCCTGAGATATTCAAATTGAGTCTCAATAGCCTCCGGGCAGCCTGATCTAGTTGAGTATGCCCCTACTTACTGCAGGGAGGGTTGGACTAGATGACCTTCAGAGGACCCTTCCAACCCAGGCCGTTCTATGATTCTATGTGACAGTAATTATGACATTATAGCCAATCAATACACAAGTTGTAACAAGAATTCAATTCTTACAGAATGGAACAATCATAATTTAGTAGGTTCCAAAATCATAATAACGTAAGTAAGACAGCAAGTAAAGACAAATCCCCTCACAAATTAATTAAATGCTTTTTTTGGACTTACTGCTTCTACTAGATCTCTGCCATAGCTTTTAATGCAAATTCTCTCTGTCTGTTCACAGATAGGCTAATCATCTGGTTTTAGTTCAAGGAAATACTATAGACCCAAAAATTCTTGTGACTTTTATAGGAAATAATTGTTTCTGGTAGTTTAGGGAATTTGGGAAGTTTGTTTGTTTACTTTTGTTCTATGTAAAAATACTCATCTTGAAAGGGAGATCATGAGAGAGGTATTAGTTAAGCTTAGGTTTTTGTGATGGTTTTAAGACTGTCTTTTTAATTTTTCTTCACAAAGTTTGAGCAGAGAAAGCGAAAGAATTTAAATAAATCACTATTAGGTGTAAGGAAGCAAAATAATGATAATTCTAAACACTCCCATTGCAGAGAGAGAAACGTTTAAGAATCACTACTAAAAACAAGGTGGAGCAGTCGGGCACTCTTGCAGTCCGTCTTCTCTCAGTCTGCCTGCTGCTTCTTTTCTGGCTGAAGATAACACACATACAGACCTTGACAAGCTAAGTCTAACTAACCTCTCTCTGCTTCTTGGCTTTCTTCCCTTTTGCCTGCTCTGGGGTTGGGGGGAAAGGGAAGCACGGACCCCTCTCTTTTGGGGAGCCCAAAGGGGGCTTCGTTATGTTTTTCTGTTGATTGTACATATTTGTAGATGTTGTGAATAGTGTATATTTGTACATATTCATTTCATTTCATCATAGATTGTAGTTTTGCCTGTAAAATACAGTTTCATTTGCTTCCAGACTGAGCTAGCCTGGTTATTGTCAGTGTAGGAGGAGGATTTCTGCTCTCACACTGTTACAGTTTTTGAGTTTTCTTAGGTAGTAAATAAAGTTCGTGCTACATTCTACATATTCAGATTAGCCAAAAAAAAAAAAAATCAGAAAAGAGTGCATTCTTTCTATTTTCCCTCTTGTTTTCTTGCACAGTTTGTGCTAAATTAATACATGAGGTAGACTTTTTTTTTTTTTTTTTTTTTTAGCTAAAGCTCCTATTGACTTCCTAGATAGGAAGAAGAGTAATGCTATTCTGAAGCAGAACTTCCTATGATTGTGTTTGTTCAGTGAATTGCTGTCACATATAAAATGGTCCTGCTTGCTATTGATTTTTTGTCAGACTAAACTAGTCCTTTTCATTTCAAAGAGATTCTTATTAACTCTGTTTCAAAGCCTATGAAGGTGTGTTTGATCAAGTGCTCTTTTGCTACGGTGGAAGTAGATTTTCTAAGAAACCAAACTGACGGGAGTCAATTATTCTGTTAGAGGTGCTTGTATGGTTTTCAGAACATGAATGTCATAGGAAAGAGGTAATCTTGCAATTTTGTGGCATTCTGAAGGTTTTTATGTTGTTACCTGCATTACTTGCAGAACTGTGGAGCAGTTCAGGCTAGAAAGCACCTCTAGAAATACTCACTTTATATCCCCTCCTCAGTGACACTGATCAGTTCCCTCAGCAGTATATCTCAGAAGTTTTTTATTAAACATTAGACACCATGCATATTTCTGCTTCTCTCTCATTTCTTGTACACATACATATATCTAGAAAGAGAGAAATGTGTAGGTTAATATTTATGTAGAGAAATTCCAAGCCACTGGTAAGATTTTTATGAGAATAGAACTTAGATTCCTGGACTTTTTGAATTGAGAAGGAGTTTTGCAATTCACTTCAATGGATCCAAAATTTCACTTAGAATATTTATGCATAACATAAATTCTTTGAAAATAGTTCTAAAGTTTTAGAGAGAAAAAATAGTATGAATTTGAATAGTAAGTAAAAGAAAACCCCAGAACCTGAAAAGTTAGAGCATTCAAAGTTTTTTTTTTTTGTTTTTATAAAGTCTTTTCAAATTCTGTGAAAAAATGGAATATGGTGACCTTCATGAAAATTTATTTCCATTCTTTGATTGACACAGATTATTCTATTAACCCATCCATGTGACTACATTCATACAAATTCTGAACATGGAAAATAGAAAATGCACATTCTTCTGACCAAGAATGTGTATTTTGCATGTAAGCAGGCAAGAAACTGATGAAAAGAGATGATGTCTGAAAGTGAAGTTTCTCCTGGGAGTGGCTTAGTGGTTGCAGGCACTTCATTTGGTTAGATTTACACAGTCAGAAGTGTACAGAGTCCATTCAGATGATCAAATGGTATGCACACAATGAGGAGTATAAACACATTTAAGCACTAAGCTTTAAGAAAGAGAAAATTGACCATTTTAGGGCTGTTGTAAATCTGCCTTAAAATATGAGTCTGCACTTAAGCTCTTTCATTTGAGGTAAAGAGATTGCATTAAGCAGTGTCCAGCAGATCTGCTAGAGAATTTGAATGAGATATGAATGACTTCACTGTCTCAGTATAATGAACATCAGTGTGATAGACAGTGGAAGTGGAAGATCAGAAAATTAGTGGAAAAATCAATTAAGGGACATAGAATTTTCTCACTGGTCTGTAATGACAGTTGGCAGAGCCAAAGACAGTTGAAGGCAGTGAAAATTTGGTTAAAACTCAAGCTAGACACTAAGAAATTTCCATAAAAAGAAAGGAAAACATTTTCTAAATATATACTTCACTAGTCATATTTACTGAACTATAAGACATGCTTCTACAAACCCTTAGGAAAAGGAAAGGATTAGTTTTGATACACATGAAATAGTGGATTCAGATTAAAAGGCATAGCATTATTATGCTTGAGTAACTAGATGCTTCATCCAGTCTGTTTAACAGAAACTGAAAATGAACACATCCTACATTTAATACTTTGTAATTTCTTCATTGGGGAGAGTTGTGTTTTACTGTTGGCTACAGTTCAGTTAGGCTTTGGTGGGGGGGGTCTGAAAAAATCCAGCTCTGCATCACAGAGTTGAATTAAGAATTAAGAAACAGTTTGTTAACATTTGCTTTCCTTGTTCAAAAAATGCTTGGTTTACTCTGTAATAATGCTTACCTAATCAGCCTAGAGGATTTTTTTTTTCACTTTGTAACCCAGTATCATAAATAACTGTTTTCAATTTTTCTTTAGGAAGTAATCAATCCTGCTTTGTTATCTAACAAGAAGGAACTAGTCAAGGAGAGTGAGGCATAGGGCCTTTTAGCATGGAGTATTATGATGTATGCCATCTTATACCATCTCAGGTCTGCATGGACTTCCACCTTGTGGATCTCATGTATGTCTAATCAGACAGTCTAAAACCCCTGCTGAAAATCCTGCTTGGAAAGCCAAATTTCTTAGCTATAGTGTGTCTTGTGGTAGTGTCTCCTTTTACAGGGTCTGAAAAACTTCTTTGGAATGATCCAGCATGCATACTTCTTTCTCACTGTTGAAAGGATATGAAAACCAGTGAAGCAGCTGATTATGCTATGATGTCCTTTGTTCATGTAATTAGATCCTTGCCAGACAGTGGCATGTGGGTAGGGCAAGATTCCTTTTCCTGACAGTATTCTTGCTTGTGCCATGTGAACTACTCCTTGCTGATTTAAGCCAGCTGCGTGGTGCTGGCAAATATCACATGCCTCAGAAACGTTTACATCCTTCTTGCTTCTCAGCATGAAACCCAGGATACCCAGTGGCAGGTAACATGACCCTAACTGCCAGCATTGCACACCTGAATCCTGTGTCTTGTGGCTGGACAGATGAATCGCTCTAGGCTCTGCCATAACGTCTGTATCTCTGCAGACAACAGCAGCTTAACCACCTAGATTTAAGTGGTCATAACCTCTGACTAAATCCCTCTCTCGTTGCCTAGACTCCCATTCGAGGAAAGACAACTCTTCTAAAGTAAGATTCATCTGCACTATTTGAAATGTTTGCCTTAAGCTACATCCCTGAAATGTCTGGGGTTTTTTTAATCACTGTTGAGGGATCCCATATAGAGGTTTTTTGTGTCCAATTTCTGTGTATTCCACTCTGTTTGTGTTTGATAGTTCAGCAGTGCAGTTTAACAATGCAGACAGATTTTGGCATAGAAAATATTGAATCTTCTTGTCAAATTCTGCTTGCACGATACATCAAATTGATTGTCTTCTAACAACCCACATGGTTTGTAGATTAAAAAGCATTCCAATTATTTTTGATAATTTTGATGGTTTGCTATTATTACTTATCACACCTTAATTGTGGCTACTGACATTACCTCTCCAGTTTCTGTCTCTCCAGTCATACTTTTTTTTTGTGTGGATTATTCTTCCCTGGGTGTTATTGCTATTGCACAGCATAATAAGAAAGTAAATGTGGATGTTCCAGTAAAGTAGCCATTCCCTCTACCTAAAGAAATTTGAAAAAGAGGTAATGAAACTGAAAACTGAAAAGCTCTTGCTCAGATACCAAACATTAAGAGTCTGAATCTTCAGTGTTAAAGTTCTAGATCCAGAGAACTGGGTGTAAGATACCCACATTTAAAAACTAAACCCACGTTCATAATCTAGAAAAGCATGAGAGAAATCAGTTTCCAATTTTTCTTGTCCTTTATAAGACAATATTAAAAATCTAGATGTAACTATATACTCCATTTTTATTTATGATTTGTAAGTTTCTTAATATGCAAATAAATTCTGATGTACATATGCGTGTATATATCTATATCTATATCTATATATCTATATCTATATCTATATCTTGATTTTGTAATGTGGTGGGTTGAAAATTCCCCCCCAACATTAACGTTGCCAGACCAGCTCAGTTTGAAAGCAAATGGAAGCTGTATTTACAAGCCAAACTATGATCTACAGTGGAATGCAATGAATATGTA
This sequence comes from Indicator indicator, assembly GCF_027791375.1. Taxonomy (NCBI): domain Eukaryota; kingdom Metazoa; phylum Chordata; class Aves; order Piciformes; family Indicatoridae; genus Indicator; species Indicator indicator. The sequence continues at coordinate 27,688,338 of NC_072010.1, read as the reverse complement.
CATATATACAGTATTTACAAATATTTACAGGTATTTACAATTAACAAACAGCACAAGGACCTCCCTGGCTGAAGATCAGGGAAGCTGTAACAGCTTCTCACTCACTGCCTTCCCCTTACCCCCTTGTACACAAGGGAAGAGAGAGAAGCAGAGATATATTAGACTTAGCCAAAATAAAAGCGATGCAGCCAAGGTCAGCAAAGCCAGTATCTCCCCAGCAAAGAAGCAAGAAGAGAGAAGTTGTTTTGGTAACCAAATCTCATGGAAAATATCCTTCTAATTGAATTGTTTAGAATAATCATTATTTTCCTTTTTACACCCCATAGTGATTTATTTACATTTTTGCTACTTTCTTCTCAAGATCTGTGAAAAATTTTAAAGGCATAGTCTAAAACTACCACACACACACGCAAATATATATATATATATGTACTGTAGTAATCCTACTCTGAGTTAAAATATGTTCTTTCTTTTTATCAGTTAGAACTTACATTCTTTGTGTGGAAAGTCTGAGAAAAATATTGATCCTCACTAGCTCACTAGCTTGATTTTACGTGAAACCACATTTTATTCAGCACCATTCAGATATTCTCAGCACGTGGAAAAGTCATTAAAATAGATATGTACCTTGTGATGTGGAGTTTATTTGCAGACTTTGCCAGTGGTCAAAGGAGCAGAACATTGGTATGAAGCTGAAAATACTGTGAAGAAACACATCGACTCTATTAGAAAGAGAAAACAAGTAAGAGTGAAGACAAAACCCATAGATTTGTGTCTGGGCCTAATTCATTTCCCCAGGCCATTTCCAAAACCAGTCTTTCCTCACTTGCTAAGGATCATTTAACCAATACATGTTTAAACACTCAGACCCTTTGAATTAGTTGGTATAACAAGGTTTTGGCATGGTTATGCTTGAACGCTCTGTATTTTGCTTTCCTGAAAATTTCTCATGGAAAACAGTATTATATCAAAATAAAATTAGAACAAACTAGACTTATTGTGCATACTACCCTATATCTACAATGCCCTATGGAAATGGAAAAGGCTTATCCAGATCTTGGGACAGGAGTGGAAAATGATACAGTGCAATTATTCAATGATAAAATAAGCAAACCCCCACAATGCACAGTATTTTAGAAGTGTAATTAGGATTTTCATTGTAAGATACAGTATTGAACAAGTTAGAAAGGAGCTCTGTTGCTACCTTTTTGTTCAGTAGATGGAGTTGGAAAAGTCTCTTCCTCTCTCAAGGCCCTGTTTCACTGGCTGCTTTCCCAAGAACTCACTGACCTTGGCGAGAGTGTGATGCAGTATTTCTGTAATTGCAAAGGAATGGGACATCAGGTTGTTGGATCCACACACACACATGGTTTATTTTACTGTTGACATGTAAAGTAGCCAAGAACATACTTCTAAAGATCAAACCTAAAATTCTGATTTGCAAGAGATTGAAAAATTCTCTAATGCTCTATGTGTGAAAATCAGCTTGTTCTCTGATTGGGATTTTTGCCTGATCATGCTAATAGCAAAGACACACCAGAGGATGTTTAGATCGCAGAACAAAACAGTCTTCCCTTCTACATATTTCCTTCAATTGTCAGATACCTCTATTTTGTACAAACTGTAAATAATAGGCAGTTGGTTTTGCCTAAGTTTTTGGAAATTCTGGTATGGACAGAATAGAATAGAATAGAATAGAATCAAGAAGGTTGGAAGAGACCTCAAGGATCATCGAGTCCAACCTGTCACCCTAAACCTCATGACTATCTAAACCATGGCACCAAGTGCCACGTCCAATCCCCTCTTGAACACCTCCAGGGATGGTGACTCCACCACCTCCCTGGGCAGCCCATTCCAATGGCCAACCACTCTCTCTGTGAAGAACTTTCTCCTCACCTCCAGCCTAAACCTCCCCTGGTGCAGCTTGAGACTGTGTCCTCTTGTTCTGCTGCTGGTTGCCTGGGAGAAGAGACCAACCCCCTCCTGGCTACAACCTCCCTTCAGGTAGTTGTAGACAGCAATGAGGTCTCCCCTGAGCCTCCTCTTTTCCAGGCTAAACAGTCCCAGCTCCCTCAGCCTCTCCTCATAGGGCTTGTGCTCAAGGCCTCTCACCAGCCTCGTTGCCCTTCTCTGGACATGCTCCAGCAATTCAGCATCTTTCCTAAACTGAGGGGCCCAGAACTGGACACAGTACTCAAGGTGTGGCCTAACCAGTGCTGTGTACAGGGGCACAATGACCTCCCTGCTCCTGCTGGCCAAACTATGCCTGATCCAGGCCAGGATGCCATTGGCTCTCTTGGCCACCTGGGCACACTGCTGGCTCATGTTCAGCCTACTGTCAACCAGTACCCCCAGGTCCCTTTCCACCTGGCTGCTCTCTGACCACTCTGACCCCAGTCTGTAGCGCTGCATGGGGTTGTTGTGGCCGAAGTGCAGCACCCGGCACTTGGACTTGTTGAATGCCATCCTGTTGGACTCTGCCCATCTGTCCAGCCTGTCAAGGTCCCTCTGCAGAGCCCTTCTACCTTCTAACAGATCAACACCTGCTCCCAGCTTGGTGTCATCTGCAAATTTACTGATGATGGACTCAATCCCCTCATCCAGATCATCAATAAAGATATTGAACAGGACAGGGCCCAGCACTGATCCCTGGGGGACACCACTAGTGACAGGCTGCCAGCTGGATGTGGCACCATTCACCACCACTCTCTGGGCTCAAGTAAGAAGCAGGATAACATCAAAGCTTAGTCATTACAGTGCTATGACCAGACCTGCCTCTTCTTTCATTACATCTTGAATTGTAAGAGAAAAAAAAACCCAAAATATTTCAAGTATTCATAGAGGTCCTTAGACAATAAGAGCATTTTCTTCATCCTTGTTTTCTTGCTCCATTTACAAATTTGTGGCATTTCTGTCTTGTCTATCCTATTTGATCTCACCAAGGCTCTCCACAACCGTGGACTGTTTCTTTTATTTCTCACTGCTTGACCTTCTAGTAACAGCTCATATTCTTTCTTTGCACACAGAAAGTTAAGTAGCTGTGTCTGGGTTTTTTTACACTGACATCCTATTGATCAAGAAAATGTCAAAACAGAGAGCAAGATATGACATTTTATTACGACAAATTCAATAATCCTTTTTGTGACAGTTTCCTGAGCAGAAGAATACTAATACTGAGTGGAGATGGAGGACAGAAGCTGAGATATGGCAGTAGAGTATAACATATCCACAGGAAAGACTTAGGTTTACTAAAATTAATTTCTTATTTTTCACATCTGCAAAGTCACCTAAGTAATAAAATTAACACCAAAACCCACAGCTGCTCATGATGAATCAGAAAATTCCTCTAAGTCAGGACAGATTTGCTCCAAAAGTCTGATACTGGCAGTCCTGAAACTAGCAGTTTTGAATGACCTTTTAAAAATTATTTTTTGATGGCAGAGAAGCGTGAAACACTTTTAAATTCACATTCTTAGTCCACTTTGACATAGAAACCACATGATCAGACGTCAGCTGCCCTGCTGTTGAGTGGGATTCTGTGGTGCAGAGCCACAGAATTTACATACAGCTCTAGCCAAGCACATGCAGAGCTGGAGAGGGCTCAGACCCCTGCAGCCTCTGGGTGCTGCCCATTCAGCAGCTCTGCAGAATACGTTTGGATAGTTAAGCGTGTTCTTCCGTCCTTGAACCACTTTCTCTGAGATATCTCAATTTCACATATTATTTTACATTAAAAGTCACATTCCTAGTGTTCTTTGCATATTTTTTCTGATTCACTTGATGATTTTGCAACTGCAACTGTTTTCCAACTGTCTGCTACTACAAAATTATTACAATGAAAGATCATCAATTTGGCATTCCATCCACTAAAGCCCCTCATCCATTAGCATCCTCTCAGTTACACTTCTCCACTATGTCCTCTTATATCAAAAAGGTAAGGTAAGGTAAGTCCAAATCTATCTTAAAATATCAGCTCTGATATATGGTTTCTTCCATTCTGTTTCTTCTCTCTCTTTTTTGAGTTTTATATTTTGAAATGTGCAGCTCCTCACAAAGATTTGAATATTGCTAGTAAGTACCTCATTTTTTCTGCAGACACATATGGACACTTACCATGTCCAAGTATTTCAATGAAAATGTATATCTTATTCTTAAAATCACAAGTCAGCTGTTACTTAGAACATTTTTAGGGGAATTTGGAAAGGGAGAATCATTAAACCAATTTCTGGAAAGGGCACAAAGGAAATATTGGGGCTGTATGAGCAATAATTTCTCCAGCAGATTGAAGAGAGTGATCATTCCCTTCTGTTCAGCATGCAAGAGGTGGCAATGTTTTGCTTTAGGGCTCCATATAACAAGAAAAATAATGACCACTGGATCAAGTCCAGTGGAGAGCTGAGCGAGCTAGCTGACACGACTGTGAATGGACTTTGTACCATATGACTTACAGAGTCTTTTCCAATTTAGTTGTTCTGTGACTATGTGGAGCAACTTATCCAAGCCTAAGCTAAATGTGTAAGTGTTCTCTACTGGCTTATCTGCCCTGTCATTTCTGGTTGCTCTTTTGGGTTATTGTTTTTATAGTGTAGTCAAAATAACATACCTAACATTTATACACATCTCTTTCTCTTCCTTCCAGCCTGAAAGTCAGCCTTCTTGTCTTTATTATTAAACATCTCCAAGGTATTATCCTGTTTATATCATTGTCAAGAATTAATATGGTCCAGTTCTTTCTGACCTAATCTACTTTATTTATCCCACATAAAGTACAAGAGAAAAAAAAATCTCAGTTCAGAGGAACAGAGAAATTTCTGACAAAGTCTTTTATCTAATGAACTCTTTGAAAAATTTTGCATAGGACAAAAAATTCCAAACATAAGTTTTATTTTGTTACAAATGAATGTGTTATCATGAAGAAATGGCAACCCACAGAAAAGAGAAATGGCAACCCACAGGCCTGTTTTTGCCATGAATATTACAACACAAGAAATCAACTATGGAAATAATAGATCAGGATTATTTTCTATACGAATTTCCACTATGTCACTCAGCAGTAGAAAACCTTTTCTAAAAATCAAGAAAATTTAGCAGATCTTAATAAAAATGTAAGATTCATTGTCATAAATTCACAGTGGTGTGTTTAATAACAAAATATCCTACAACATATTAGGCAGACTGGAATTTCAGCTGAATGGCAGGAGAGAATAAAAGACTTGGGGATTAGAGTGAATAAAGAAGAAAATAAAATTGCCTGTGAAGCAAATGGGTTCTTCAAAGTCTGTCAGGCTTCCTGGAAACTACTGCAGTAAAGAATATAGACTAAAGGGAATAGCTTGAGTGTGTGTGTTTCAGACAGACATATCTTAGCAGCCATGATTTTTAGGCGAGAAACATTACACTGGATCAAAGGAGCATTGAGTTTTGAGTACTTAAAAGACTATTTTTTATGACAGCAGGTTTAAATCACTGGTTTCAAAAAGCCAAACCATAGTGGGAAATTTTGTGAAGGGCTGAATCACTTAAAAATATATCAGTGTTTTGTTAAAATGCCATCTTGTAAAACATACTGCTGAAGGTAGGATGGGCAAAGTTATTAAAGACTGAGGGAACACATTTGAAGTCACGTATCAAGGGATAGCAAATTTACTTGTTAGTCCCAGGACTTGTTAAATCATGTAGCTCCTCTGAATATATTGTGGGGAATATTGTTTAAGTAACAGACACTGAAGCTGTCTGCCCCAGTGAAAGTGAAAATTTTTAAGGTAGCTAGATTTAAGAGCAAGAATAACAACACCCAGAATGACTGTTACAAAATTACTGTTTATAGTGCAATGAAGACTGCATATAAATGTATACACACAAGACTGCATATAAATTTGTATAAGGAACCTGGATTTGTTTGGTTTTACTTTCACAGAATCATAGAATGCATTGGGTTGGAAAGCACCCTTGAAGGTCATCTTGCCCGATCCCCAGCACTCCATTTTCCTGAATATCATCACATTAGAAGTATTTTATGTGAAAACAAGAGCAGGGGAATGATCATCATACAGTTAGCAAGGCAAAAGTACCCCTACTGTTCAAATGATAGCTGGGATTTCAGCAGATCTCTCTATAACATCTGGTGGTACTGAAAAATTCTGCTAGGTTCCCTGTACTACGACAAATTATAATGAGAAAGCTCACCTATGTGTGTGGGTCATCCTAGAGTGCCAAGCTAAATTACTGAATTTCATCACAGAGTACAGCACTCTACTCATCATCAAGCCTGAAAAGAAGTGTCACCACCTCATTCCCCCCCCCATTTTAATTATCCATATTTTTACATGTTTGCAAAGACGAGCAGTGTCTTTGCTTAAGCGATTTAATGCCCATCTTTTCCACTGCTGTTAAATATTACAATGGAATTTCAAATTAATTACTCAGAAGCTAAAATATGTGCAGGCAAAGTGTGCTTTACTAAGCTGATTTTGGTGGCCAGTTCAATATCTATGTTAAATACAGACACTCAGACTCAAAACTTTTCAACTACGTTTTATGTCTTTGCAAGAGATTGTGGGGAGAAGAGAGGGCAGCTGAATAACATATTATCTACTGTTTCATATCTGTCCATGATTTGCTTTTTTTCATCTCATAAAGATACTGTTTCCAGCCTTTTTAAATTTTCCACTTCCAAAGCTCCAGGATTGTCAGAGGATTTATTGAAACCATTCTGACTTGCTGTTGTTCACCAACCTGTGATGCCTTTCATAATGAAATGTATCTTTTTATGTTATAGTGTGATTTTCCAAGGGGAGAAAACTTCAGGGCAAATAATTGGGCAGATCTTAGGAAAGAGGTCAGTGTCTGGATAACATTATGCTATGTATGCTGTGTTTAGATGCTTATCCTTTTTCAGATCTGATCACAGGTCTCCCATATATAATAGCCTGTTGAAAAAGCTTGCATTTAAAAAGGAGTATGTCCAGGACATGGTCAAGCTGTTTCCTCATTAGATCGTTGTCTGAGAAGAATAAATTGCTGAAAAAAGAAACTGCTCACTGAGAAGCATTTTAGTGTTGATCAGTTTTAACTAAGTTTTGGAAGACAAACACAGTGCTTGTCAATCTGTTTGAAGAGATTTCCAAGGAGAAGTTTTAGAGTGGGTGTTTGTGGCTATTTAGTTTCTCTTTACACAAGCAAATACTGTAAATTCTGGACACAAAGCCATAGTGAATGAGAAATAAATAGGTACTTCAGATAATTAGGTTGAAGGTTCCTCATAACTCAAAAATATTTATTTTATTTAATGGACACATTACTGAAGATACATAACGGTTGTTTTATCTTACAGTTAGTGCTTTGATTATTGGTATACTTTGACACTGAATATGTCTTTTGAATGTTAACCTTTCTGCTTTTTTCCAGACAAATCTTGCTGGCCATCTTCAAGGTGTGGTCAGGATAAAATCTTAAGGATGGATTTCCAGGTTTCTCAGACATCCTTTTAGAAATATATACTCGCTATAGTTTATCTTTTCAGTTAACTCCTCTTCAAAAAAAAAAAAAAAATCTCCAGAGCATTGGGGCAGAACCTACTTAGAACAACTTGCACAGAAATTGTTAAGTATTATGTAGCTGCAGTAGGTCTGGCAGCTGACCTGGGCAAGCTGTATGCATTTGAGCCAGTGCATTAGTCCTCCTGAGAAGAATTTCTGTGACTTTATCTGTATTTTGTTGGCATTTAAATACTATCTATTCCCTCCTCAATTTCCTCAGAAATTCTTCTGATTTGTAGGTGGTTTGGCTTTTTCCTGCATCTGTGCTAAGAAACATGAGCAAAATGAAGAGAGGAAGGTTTGTTCTTCTGTGTTTTCAGACTTCTGGGTAGGATGTAGATTATTACTTATCTTTCTAGCCAGGAAGGCCAAAAAAAAAAAGGGTCCCAGACTCTTTCAGGCTTCTGTGTGCAGCTAGCTGTGTGATGCTGGGAAGGAAAGTGTGGTAAGTGTAGGAGGTGGGAGAAGGGCAGCCTGTCTGTGGAGTAGGTTGGGCTGTTTCACAGCTAAAGCCACAGTGGTTTTCAGCAGGAAAGAACTGTAAAAGTATTAGTGAGACATTTGGTTCCCAGAGAATAAAAGACTGAAGAAACTGAAAGAGAAAAAACACATCCCCTTCTTTTCCATTTTAGCATGCTGCATTTTCAATACAATCCATTAGCCTACACATGACCTTCCATTAGAGCCCCTGGGAGACTGGAATATTTTTGGCAATATATTGTTATGAAAGCTACAAGTAAAAAACCTGCATAACTATCCCCTTCCCAGAAATCAGAGGCCATAAGGAAATTCAAATCTTTGCTCTGAGCATACCAAGAAGTGTGTAAAATTACATGCACATCAGATATGTTTCACTCCATGTTTGTACTATTTTTGTGAAGAAATAAGAAATAGCCCATAATTTATTGTAATTTGTCTACTTAATACTCAGTACATAAGGCATGCAGAAATGTTTTTAAGTACTTGTAATCAGGAAAGAAAGCACTTATAGTTGTGAGAAATAATGTGGTTATAGTTTGAAAGGTAGTTGGAAAAATAGATAGGATTAAACATGATTTGAATCAGTAAATTCTTCTGATTTATCATGAAACTATTTCAGTAGTTTTATTGAAGGCATATGTAGTGTAATACCAGAACTTGCTGGTTGATGTGGTTGCACATTATTTTCCTGTTTCAGCCAGAGTCACTCCCATGATGTTCTACATAATTTGCCTTAGTGTCTTAAAAAGGACCTTTGAGACGCCCGTTTATTAGCTTATTCTTAACTCTTGTCTGGGATGACATCAAAGGTGCTTGTGATTAACTGTGCAACAAACAATACCACCAATCATCAAGAAAGAGTTTAAACAGTTTTTGAAACACAAAGTTCTAAAGTCTCTCATCAAAACCTCTTTGAAATGTGAAGAATAATCCTTCCCAACTGTTGCTAGAGTTTTTTTAAAGTCAGTGTTATCCCATAGACCCTTTAAAATTAGGAAATTAGAGTATCTCTATCCTCAGTTCCATGCCTTAAGCCAAGCAAAGAAGAAAGCATAATCATCTTGGTGGAGTTTTCTTTTTGGTTTTTATTTTTTTTACAAACTACTCATTTTCTTTTTGTTTATTTTTAAAAATTACTCCCTTATGTTCAATGTTTAACCAGGACTAACCAGACATTGCAGAGGAGCTATACAAATATAATAAAAGATACCTGAGTGACATCAGAGCACTGGAGCCATAATTATGATTTAAAATACTCTGTTCAAAGCTTTATTTTTGCTTGAAAGCCATCTCCTGTGGTAGCTCATGGATAAACACCTTTTCCTTTATAACCAGTGGTTAAGAATGACACCTTTTAACTCTTTCAGCTTTGAGGTGTGTTTCAGACACATTTAAAGAAATTAATGGTGAAAATAAGCCAGAAGTAAGCCTCAGACAGAAGTTTTTTCCATGTGGCTATTTGTTGTAGCTATACAAATGTATTATCATCAGCTGTATCTTGTTGCTGCAGAATTCTTTCCTTCTCTCTATCAGGCATTTTTATAACTTCCAATAGTTCTGTATGAATTGAATTTCATGTGTCTGCTGCTCGATAAGGATATTTCATTAATTTTCCACAAGGTGGCACATAAGAATCAGTCTGGTTGTGTTTTAATTAATATAATTAACATCTATCTTACAAGGAAGGACTGAGAGAAATGAATTTGCTTAGTTTGGAGAAAAGGAGACTAAGGGGGATATCATTAGTGTTTACAAATAATGGAATGAGTGTCAGAAGGGTAGAGCCAGGCTCTTCTCAGTGGTGGCCAGTGACAGGACAAGGGGCACTGGACACAAACTGAAACACAGGAGGTTCCATGTAAACATAAGGCAAAAAAATTTCAGTTCAAGTGTGAGAGACCACTGAAACAGTCTTCAAGAGAGAATGTGGAGTCTGCATTACTGGAGACATTCAAAATCCACCTGGACATGTTACTGGGTGATTTAATCTTGGTGAATCTGCTCTAGCAGGGGAAGGTTGGACTAGATGATCTTCAGAGGTCCCTTGAAACCTCTACCAATCTATGATTCTGTGATTCAATTAATATATGGTTTGTATATGTCAAATGCATGTGCAAACTCAATGAAGAAGGAATGTCTCAGTATCACAGTACATTAGAGGTTAGCAGGGAACTGAAAAGATCCTAGGATCCAATCCCCCTGCCAGAGCAGGATCACTTAAGGTAGTCTGCACAGGAATGCATCCAGGTGAGTTTTGAAAGTCTCAAGAGAAGGAGACTCCACAACCTCTCTGGACAGCCTGTTCCAGTGTTCTGTGACCCTCACTGTAAAGAAGTTTCTCCTCATGTTGAGGTGAAATCTTTTATGTTCAAGTTTGAATCTGTTGTTTATTGTTTTATCACTGTACACCACTGAAAAGAGCTTGGCTCCCCCTACTTGACACTGGCCTGTCATATATTTACAGACATTGATCAGATCCCCTCTCAGTCTTCTCTTCTCAAGACTAAACAGCCCCAGGGCTCTCAGTCTCTCTTCATAGGAGAGATGCTCAAGTCCCTTTGTGACTCTCCATTGGATTCTCTCCAGCAGGTCTCTGTCTCTCTTGAACTGGGGAGCCCAAAACTGGGCACCAGGTGTGGTTTCACCAGGACGGAGTAGAGGGGGAGAAGAACCTAGACCTTCTGAACACATTTTTCTTGATGCACTCCAGGATCCCATTGGCTCTCTTGGCCACAAGGGCACATTGTTGTTCCATGGAGAACTTGCTGTCCACCAGCACTCCAAGGTCTTCATGGAGCTGCTTTCCAGCAGGGCAGCCCCTAACCTGTACTGGTGCCTGCTGTTATTCCTCCTCAGATGTAGGACCCTGCACTTGTCTATATTGAACCTCATGAGGTTTGCCTGCGCCCAGCTCTCCAGCCTGTCCAGGTCACGTTGGATGGCTGCACAGCCTGACAGGTGTCAGCCAACCCCCCAGTTTTGTATCATCAGTGAACTTGCTGAGGGTACTCTCAATGCCCTCATCCAGGTCGTTGATAAAGATACTGAGCAAAACTTGACCCAATACCAATCCCTGGAGGACACCACTTGTCACAAGCCTCCAAGTTGACTCTGTGCCACTGATGATGACCCTCTGAACTCTGTTGTGGAGCCAGTTTTCAATCCACCTCACTGACCAACCATCTATGCCATATCCCCTGAGCTTTTCTATAAAGATGTTATGGGAGACAGTATCAAAAGCCTTACTGAAGTCAAGATATATGACATCCACTGCTATATTTGTAAGACAGAGTATACTGTGACTGGTTATTTAAATACAGCATTGCAAGTGATGCTGTGTCACTATCTACATCCTAAATTTGACTACTGTTCTATAATGTACAGAATAACCTACCAAAATAAAGTGTAACCTAAGCACCTCACAGTATTTTGTACCATGAAATGAGATTAAAACCTGACTCACAACACAAGATTCTCTGGAATTGTCCCGTTGCTTTAGGAGAAGTTATTTATTAATTATTTTTTATTATTTATTCATGCTTACATTTTATGAAAGATAAAAATCAGTGTCCACATATTTTTTAATATGGGTAAAGAAGTTTTAAAGCAGGCATTTAGTTATTATTAAAACCTCTCAATATATAGTCAGTCAATTTGTGAGTTACTGAGCTGTTTCTGTTCAAGGGAATTTCCTACTTAAAAATATCCCACGTTACCTTCCAAGCACAAACTAGTCATGATTTTGCAGATCAAACATTGTTCTGCTAATGAATGGTCCAGTGCTGCAGATATTAACATTCTCTAAATTTCCTAGTAATGCAGTAAATCAAAGAAATAAAATACACTAAAATAACACCAAAAATCTGCTACTAGTATTTCTCCATCTCATTTAGAAGCTGAGTGTACAAGAAATCAAAGAAATTCCATGCTTTTAGCATATTTTCAGAAAAAGAGACTTCTGGTATCCAAAAAAAATGGGCAATGATGAGAAATGACTCATCTGCTGTTTGAATGAGATTCATCCTGGGCTCTTTTGTGATGACAGTGTAGGATGTTTGAATCTGTAAAGCTGTTTGCATTATTCCAGGGACATAAAAATGGGTCTAAATTTGATATTATTGCTTTCTAAGGAGCATCTCCTGTTCAGCCAGGGCTTCATCACATGTAATGATTGCTTGATATGTGTCCTGAAGGTTCAAACCCCCAAACATGCCCTAGCCCAGACAGTGGGCTAAGCACCTGTGAATTTGCTTACCTGGACAGTTCCTGGGGTCCAGATGGCCAAGGTGAATGTATAGCAGGTGTGATTAACAGTGTAAGCACCTGTGAGTGTGCTAACCTGGACACTTCCTGGGGTGCAGATGAACATGTACCATGTGTAATTAACTTTGTAACACAGCTGCGACCTGTGTGTGCCCCTGGCCATGTTTGGATATGCCCCATCCCATAGGTCCAGTTATCAGGGTCTGTGTTACCAAAGGGCATTCATTGTCTTGGGACAGTATTTAAACCAGCCAAGAAGTCAGGCAGCTTGCCTTGTTCTCACCCAGACAGCAACAAGAGCCAAATGCTGCCTAAATAGCAGCTGAGGGCCTGCTGACCACAAAGAGACAAGAGCTAAGTGCTGCCTGAGTAGCAATCAAAGAACCTGCTCTAGCAGACCAACAACTTCACCCAGGCCTTGCATGTGGCAGAGAGGGAAAAGCTCCAAGGGAACTGAATCCCAGAAGAGGCTGCAGCCCAGTGAGGGAGCACACGAGAGGTCCCCTAGCCCTCTCCAAGCCAAGGGCAAGCTCCAAACTGTGAACTGGGCATGACAAGAGAGAGGCCTCTTAGCCCTCTCTGAGCCAAGGACTGCTCAAATCATAGCCACAGCATCTGGGCAGATACCAGGCAAGGAGCAAGTCATGAGTCCCTGGCCAATCTGCCATGGAATCCCATTTGTGGGAAAACCACAGATCAGAGCAGCTGTATCTCCAATTTGAACTGCTGTATTGGAAATGTTAGACCTGTGCTTATATAATTTAACTGTCTTGATATGTGCAGTGTAAAACCCACTACTGAAAAATTGAACCTGTGAAGATATTTTGTAAATTAGTCATGGTTGTTTGAAGATACCACCGCCAGCAAATGCTAATTATAAAATATACAAAAATATACATTTTAATTACAATATAATAAACACCATGACTCTGAACATCCACCTACCATCATCACTGCCCTTGTCACAAACCCAGAACATTGCCTCATTCAAGGCACAACAAAGATATTTAACTCAATCCCATCTGTAACCAGTACATAATCCCAGCTCTCAAATGACCTTTTGAGAACTGCCAACAACCCAAGATAATTCTACACTATGCCTCTTTTGACCAGTGTCTGCTTAATGTTGGCTAAAACTTAATGTCAGAAGGAAATCAAGTGATTTAAAGCCATCTCCTGCTTATGGTTTAGCTTTGGTCCCAGAGGCTCAAAGTCATTCTTATGTATTGTTGAAGGTTGGTTACAAAGAGAAATGTTCAGATTTAGGCTCTTTCCTGAGGTCCTTAACAACACAGGAGGGTTGTATAAGATGACCTTTGAGGGTCCCATCCAACTCAATTCATTCTGTGACTCTATGATTCTGTGAATATGTCTGAAATTTATTTTTTAAGAATGAAAACTTTGTAATATTGCAGTAGACTTGCAGCTCAAGAAAGCTGGAGGCAAAGTTATTGTCAAAGGTTGTGTCTCAGCTGAAAAATTTATGCATTTTTTAAAAAATATTTTATTATGATGCAATTTATTAAAGTTTATTTATGTAATTTATTGAACAATTGATTGCTATCTAAGCAGCTTATGCAATAAACATAGATGAGTGTTTTGGTTACTTTGTGTCCTGCTTCTATATGGTTGAAAACTTCTTTCTTATAGGTTTCATATATCCATGTGAACATGTCCAAGAATAAAGAACAGGATGCAAATATTAAAGGCAAAACCATCTCACCAGTTTGACTTCAGCTTCAAAGCCTAGTTGGTCACCTTGTATTAGTAGATTCATTTTTAAGTAGTAAAAAACCACAAATCTTTTTTTGTGTCATGTCCACTCTTACAGCTTCCCGTAAACAAACAACAAATGGCTTTTTCTGTTCCTGTGTTGATGTTTGGTGTACAAAGACAGAGATGAATAGTTGAGAGTTTCTTAAGCATTATTTACTACCAATGAAGAAATATCAGGGAACTGTTCTTTAAAGTAGCCTGAGGTCTCTTATAGCCTATTATTTTTTCCCCTTGTTTTATCTTTTTACTAAGATATAAAATAGAAGTCATGCTTTTCATCCTGCTGATACGTTTGCTCAACCATATCTTCAGAGGGAGAACAGCTCTGTTTAGAATGTGCCCCTTACAGTCTCCTTCTGGGCACAGGGTGACAGCTAACTCATTTTATCCACAGCAGCTGGAATAAAAAGCATTGTTCACATTATGAAGAATTATCTCATTCTTCCAAGAAATATGTAAATTTTGTGGCCAAATACACAGTTTTATAAATACAATATGAACCAACCCCAGAGGTGTTTTTCATCTTTAAATGTGAGCAACAAAGCAATCCATAGAGTGATCAATACAGCAAATGATAAACTGTAGGCCCAGATGATTCATAGTAAGAAAGAAAATGGCATTTTAATCGGGCTGCAAAGACAATATACAAGATGTATGATTTTGCAATCATTCTGCAGCAGATCTATTCTTTCTACGAATGCAAAATACAGTCTAGCAGTACATAGCAATGATCTCAAGTACATATCAAAGATGTAATTGTTTACCATCTGACAAGAAAAGTTTTCCTGAAAAATATCTTGCCACTTCAATTGTGTTACTCAGGAAGCTTATTTTCCCATGGTTGGTGGAAGACCAACATAATTTTAAGTGAACAAAGGACATCTATAATCATACCTATGCCAAATGTGGCTTAGAAAAATATATACGAGCAATGAGGAGGAGGAAAATAAGCAACATGCCTTTGGCAATTGGATTTTAAATTCAGAGTCACTATCAGTATGAGAGATAATTAGCATTGTGTCTGAAACACTTAGTATTCTTAATCCAGGACAGAACTTGACCTTTGATCTGAGATTGATCATCTCTAGAACTCATCATCATTGAAATTAATCTTTTGTCAATTAAAATTCTCAGAAATCCACAGAAATGTCTCAGTACTTGAGGCCCTAAAGGAAAGCAATTTCCAAGGTGGCTTTTGGCATTTTCCCTACCTTTCAATATAGCAAAAAAATAACATTGTAGGTTTCCATGTGCTGCCATTTTAGAAAATGAACTTTTCAGGCAATGTAGAAGAAGGTAGATAATAGAAGATTACATGCAATTAAGAACTGCAGTGCGTTCAGGCATTGTTCAAAGTCCTATGTTCACATGCAGTGGCAACGAAAAGTGTTGTGCATGCTGCAGCTACTGATCCACTAATGTTAGTGGTGTGGAGACACTTGACTCTGTACCTAGGCAGATTGTATCAATGGCTGAAAGACAGTTAGCAGCATTGTTGACAGAAGGATTTATCACTTAATGCCTGAGATAACTGATGCTTGTCACTTTTCACTAAAATTACTCCCTTAAGCTGTGATACAGAATTTGAGCATCAGTTCATTTTTTTCTCTTGAACCCACTGCTGGTCCAAGCTCTCAGTGTGCCCACTTGCACTTCTGGATATGAAGACTACTGGGTTTTGCCAGCTAAGGGAAGACTCCATTTGATTTTTTTTTTTTTTTTAAGAAACCAGCTCATTTGCTGGCTGTCTCAGGATGTGTGCAACTTTAAAAAGTAAACTAAGAACCTTTAGAGATTGTGGTTCTTCTGGAGTTTACACAATACAACGAGACAGATGTCACATTGATCTTAATTTCACTGAAACTCTGTTTTCCTGAGTCTTTGCCTCATCCTTTTACTGCACCTTTGCTTTGCCTTTGATATATATATCCTATGAGTCTTGACTCTCTGACATTTGCTTCCTCCAGGATACTCAGTTCCTGCATTATGGGTTATACAGGAACTATAATCCCTCTATAGAGACTTTTACAGTGCTCTGTTCCCTGTGACTGCTAATGGTTAACTCAGTTGAAACCTCACCTCAAAGCTGCAGTCATTTAAAAAGAATCATTAATATGTGGTAATGTCTTTTCTTTATGAATCCTTCACTTACTGGGATTGGGGAGGCTACAGACTGGACAGGCTTCCTTGGGCATTGTCTGCAAGCCATAATCTCAAATTCAGACAAGCCGTAAAAGTGCACTTACTCTATTAATGAAATAATGTCGATGACAGCATGAGCTTTTGAAACCACTCTATAATCCCTTTGCTGGACAGTCCAAGGAAGATTCATTACTTTGGTTGCTGGTAAGAAAGGAACATGAAAGATGTTCAGCAAGTGAAAAAAACCCAAACCAAATCAAACCTCTGAGTTGGTACAAGGGTTTTACTTTAGTGCATAATGAATCATGGACAATCAGTTACAATAACCATATATTGAAAAGAGGAAGCTTAGTACCAAATCTAAACAGAAATCTGGCAAATTTGAAACTGACAGTGTATTTGGACATATCTCTCATGAGTAAATTGAATCTTTTCAATCACACAATCTCCTTTTTTATTTTTATTTTTAATTAATTTTTTTACAGAGAAGCAGCCACCTGCTGTATTTGCATTGAACCTTTAAGCACAACATCAAAGAATTTCTAGGCCAGATACTCTTGATCATTTATAAGGTCTCATATTTTTCCTCACCATTCCTGTTGTTAAACTGAAATCTTTGAAAAGAAATTAATCATAAAAGCATAGGTATGGTTTATTTCTCAGTGGCAATTACTCTAGCAAGGTCATTATTTTTGAGTTTACCAATAGCTTCAGTTATGGTGATTATTCATCAGTGCTAAACATAGCAATATATTTTTCTTTGGTTTAATGTATTAGACCTAAGCTATTAGTTTTCTGTACAATCCATTTTGAATGCTGCTGACTGTCTTTCTAAAATGACAAATAACCTTGAAGAGCATGTTTTAGAAATTTCATCACAATGAGAAAGATATGATCAGTGCTGGGGTAATTACATTTCTTAAAAGCTTTCCCATTCCAGTATCAAGGGGAATATTGTGGCTTTCTTCCACTATCTCATAGCACTTATTTAGAAAGTTGTTTGTCTTTTTTAATGCTTTCTGCTGTGGAGTTGTGTATTTATGATTATATTTGTGAGCGATTAAATTCTAAGAATTATCTGGGCTCCCTTGAATACTTGGAAACACAGATAGTAATGTACTTGTTGAAGTGTGGGGCCTCTTTCCCTTTCTCAGATCAATACTCAATTTAAGAAGGACATTGAGATACTTGAACATCTCCAGAGAAGAGCAACAAGGCTGGTGAAATTTCAGTCTTGAGCACAAGCTTTATGAGGAGAGGTTGAGGGAGCTGGGATTGTTTAGCCAGGAGAAGAGAAGGCTCAGGGGAGACCTTATTGCTCTCTACACCTACCTCAAAGATGGGAGTTGGTCTCTTCTCCCAGGCAACCAGCAACAGAACAAGAGGACACAGTCTCAAGCTGTGCCAGGGGAAGTTTAGGCTTGAGGTGAGAAGAAAGTTCTTCACAGAAAGAGTAATTTGCCAGTGGAATGTGCTGCTCTGGGAGGTGGTAGAGTCACCTTCAGAGACCTGAAGGTGTTAAAAAAAAAAAAAAGATTGGATGTGGCACTTGGAGCCATGGTTTAGTTGTCAGGAGGTGTTAAGTATTAGGTAATAGATTGGATGTGGTGATCTCTAAGGTCTTTTCCAACCTGGTTGATTCTGTGATTCTGTGACTGTGTTCCATTGTACCTCTCATCTCCCTTGCATTTGTAATTTTAAAAAGGTTAAATTTTTAATTTGTCATCTTTTAAAATCTGGGGGTTTTGGGTAAATAAACAAAGGACTACTATATAAATATATGCATATTGTTGTCAACAGCGAAAGCTGAAGTGCATGTAACAGAAATTTGACCTATGAAACATTAATATGTGAGAAGCACCTGTAGGGGTCATAAAATCTGAATCCTTATGTTGAAGTTTTGTGGAAAACTTTATCCTAGATAATGCACCTTAGGATCAATGTCTAATTACCACCATACATCACCAGATCTGCACTCATGATGGAGAAAAACCAAAACCAGGCCCAGATATTCCTCCTAATATCCAGCCTGTTACCTCCCCTGGCACAACTTGAGACTGTGTCCTCTTGTTCTGTCACTGGTTGCCTGGGAGAAGAGACCAACCCCCACCTGCCTACAACCTCCCTTCAGGTAGTTGTAGACAGCAATGAGGTCACCCCTGAGCATCCTCTTCTCCAGGCTAAACACCCCCAGCTCCCTCAGCCTCTCCTCATAGGGTTTGTGTTCCAGACCCCTCACCAGCTTCCTTGCCCTTCTCTGGACACGTTCCAGTACCTCAACATCTCTCTTGAATTGAGGAGCCCAGAACTGGACACAGTACTCAAGGTGTGGCCTGACCAGTGCTGAGTACAGGGGAAGAATAACCTCCCTTGTCCTGCTGGCCACACTATTCCTGATGCAGGCCAGGTTGCCGTTGGCTCTCCTGGCCACCTGGGCACACTGCTGGCTCATGTTCAGCCTACTATTGCCCAGCACCCCCAGGTCCCTATCTGTCTGGCTGCTCTCTGACTACTCTGTCCCCAGCCTGTAGTGCTGCATAGGGTTGTTGTGGCCAGAGTGTAGAACCCTGCACTTAACGTTGTTAAATTTCATCCCGTGTCTCTGTTCTTAGATGATTTATAGTGGTAACCTCTAGAAGTAGTTCAAAATAATAACCTGTGACGTGAGAACCAAGTACTACCATCACCAGGAGCAGAGCCTTGGGTATGCAACCTTATCAGAGCAGGAACAGCTCTAATTTTCAAAAGCACTTTAAAAACAGTGTTAATTTGTAGACCAATTACACACTTCTACAGGATTCTGTAATTTTGCAGAATCAAGGCATCCAGAACAATTGCCCCTACCCAGCAGGTCAGCTGTCACCCAGGCAAGGGTAAACACTTCCAATGTGATCGCTCAGTTAAGCAACAACCAGGGGTTTGTAGAGGTATGAATTGTGGCAACAGGACAGTTGATTTTTAGCAGCATTCCTTCCAGACTGACAGGAATGTAAGGAGGTCAAACTATAAAACTATGTTGAGCATTAAGACATTAATAGAAAACCTGTAGAGTCCTCTTACAACAACATCAAAAGGTCAGACAGATGGAGAAATGGTGGAAATGTGAGACAGCCAACTGTCCTTACCCATAATAAATATCAGGAAAGACTGTTAGCACATCAGGCTTTAAATTAGCAGTGATTTACCAGAGCAGGAACACAATTTTGCATGTACTTTGTCTTTTTGGTGCTGAATATTATTTCTTTATTAGTGTTCACTCATATATTTAAATAGGTCACTAGTCATTATCTATTTATGTTCTGCCAGTTCAGAATAAATAGATATTTCATTTCATTAGTGAAACTGCCTGCTTCAAATACTCTGGAGTTAAATACATAAAAAAAAACTCGAATATTTGGGGAAGTAAGTTATCCATTTCTGATGGAAATGTTAAACTGTCCCAGATAAAATGGATCACATTTCTGAATGATCTAATTTCTTTAAGTACAGTGTTGTTTTTAAAGGTGTAAATCCTCTCTCTTTCACTGTCCATGTATGTACAGAAACTCAGCTGCTGCTGGGAGCCAGGTCTCATGTTCGGTGACTTGATGTTTATCAGAAGCCTAGGCTGAAGCCTTAATGCACTTGCTGTTGTCACTGTTCAAAACCTGAGCCCAGTTTCAAGTACCCTCTTATTCAGATGTTAAAACTTGTAGTCCCTACTCTGATCTGAGCTTGGCAGCTGAGTCTACCTGGGTTTGACACGCAAAGCAAATCAAAAGCTGCTTTACATCATACGTCCATGTAGTGGGACCCTTAACGCTCTTTTGACTGCGAATTTTCTCAGCTCTCCTGCTAACATATTTGAAGGTAATACCTGTTTCTCAGCCTCCTGTGCACTCACCTACAATCTGACAATCTCTCAAATGCTTGCTCGAGTGCTAAAATATGAATACAGATTTGATGTAATGAAGAGCTATTTTTTTTTTCCACTTACAATTTACTTGTAATATGTTTCTTCTACATGAAGACTGAAGACAGGCCTTGCTTGTCTGGAAGCTGGTCTGTTTAACTCCTGATACCACTCAGTGTAATGAAAGACAATATTTTTCCCTACCACACATATGCTACTTAAGAGCAAATTTGGAGAGTTTTCTTCAAAGTGCTGGCAGACAGCTGAATATTAGCAGTCACATGGCTACCTGTGGCTATGAAAAGGTGTTAAAAATTTTTAGATCTGACTGACAGCTCTCAAAGACTAGCTGGAACATTTGCTTATTGCTCTTCCCATATTCTTACTGCTTTCGGTGACGCTGTCTGTGTGGTGGCAGGTTCTCAGAAAGCAGAGAGCTGTCTCCTGTCACGGCAGGTAGTTGAAGTATACAGACAGGCAACACAAATGAACAGCATCTTAAGAGCTCTCTTTCTGTTGATTAGAAACTGAGCCTCCTGTTAGCAGCAGGGATGTAAACATGTATATAAGCACCCAGCTAAATTTTGGCATTGCCACTTCACTTCCTCTCATGATGAGTGAAAAAGGGATAAAGTGTCCCTGAAAACAAAGCCAGTCTGGGTGATGTGTACTGTACAGTTATGACAATTAACAGGAAAGTCAGAGAAATTTATCTACACATAACAGACCCACAAGATGCTTGTAGTAACCTTCATTTCTCTTTCTTTTAGAAGTCTAGCCATGCAGTTATTCAAGAATTCCTGAAGTCATATCCAAAACGATTTATTCTGTATCAAATGTCTTGGACACTGCTGCCAGATTTGTTGTTCATGGTATTACATTTGTAAAGCAGCATTTTATGCTCTTCAGCTTTTAAAAACAGGCAATTGCAAGATGAATTATCTTGCAGTAATTGGCAGATTTGAATTTCTCCATATTTTGACACAATGAGCCCTTTTTTTGCTCATGTGAAAAATACATGTAATTTCATGGATGTTTTGACAGTGCCCATCAGTTTATTTCAGAAGGCTGAGGAAGCTTTTGATCTTTTCTAAAAAAAAAAAAAATATAATGAATTATTGAACAGGAAAAGAAGCAAGCTAGAAAGAAATCACCCTCATTTTTAACTCTACAAACAGAAGAATTTCCCGTAAAGACAAATGGGTGTATGCAGTGAATAGATACAGCAGATTTATTTCCACACCAGTAAGTTCAAAGTCAATGAACATAGTGAGAAACAGGACTGTACAACAAATATAAAGCAGATGAACCCAGAGAAAGGGGACATGGGGCCAGCTTTGCTGCACTGAACATTATAATGCTGATTTGCTTAGCAACATCATAGTCATTTCCCACATAATCTCTCTGGTTTTCTCCATATGGTTTTAATAGCTTGTCTGATCTTCTGGTGGCTATCAGGCACAGCCTCAGAACATCACAAAATGAGGACTCTGTCTTACCTTGAAGGAACAACATGTCAAAGTTGCAACTTCCTGCTCTTTTGCTGAACACATTGTAGAGAATTCCTTTTCTTCCATAAGATTCTGGTTTTGGGGAAGACTAGTGAATATATGTAGTCTGTCCCATGTTTTCATAACAAAATATGACTTTTTAGAAACCTTCAGAAAAACTCAGGTCAGCCCTTGATTTCATGTTCTAATGTCAAAAGTTAGATAGCTCATGTAATTGGCTCAGCCAAACCAAACCATTCTGCACCAAGAGCATAGGAAGCAAGAAAGAACTAATTTCAGACCTGTCAGTCTTTCTTTCTTGTATTAAGATGCAGCTTAGAAGTATTTATTTCCGCCTTAATTGTACTAGTTGTGGACTTTCAATATTAAATGTGAAGGAGCCTGTTAAGCTGGAATCATTTTGTTCCTCACTGATGTCTTTCAATTTAGTACCTGGATTATACTGACATTGTGCATTTAACTTTAAAGTTCACCCAGGCTTTGGCCAATGACTATTCTTTCTCTGTCTTTCACCCAGGTGTAGTGGGTTGAAATTACCCCCCAAAACAAAATTGCCAGACCATTTTGCCAGCTCATTTGAAAGCAAAGGAAGCTGTATTTACAAGCACACTAAAATCTAAAAAAATGGAATGCAACAAATATGTACAAAATACACAATATTTACACATATTTACAATTTATAAACAACACAAGAACCTCCCTTGGACAAAACCAGAGGGCTACGAATAGCTTCCCTCTCCCTGCTCCCTTCCCCCACCCTATAAAAGGTAAAAGAGAGGGAGAAGAGCAGAGAGTAACTTGTTAGTACTTAGCCACAACAAAGAAATGCAGCCAAGGTCAGCAAGCCAGCAGAAGCACCAGCTACTATCTGCTAGAGTGAAGAAGCTGAAAAGAGAAAGAGTTAGTTTACACAACTAACTTTATGTTAGTAATTAGACCAGTGGGATTGTTTAGACCTTATCATTATCTCTCCTTTTACATCCAATGGTAATTTATTTGCATTCTACCACTTTTCTACTCAATCTGTGGAAAATGAGTGAGTGCACTGTCAGCAGGTTTGCTGATGACACCGAAGTGGGTGGAGTGGCTGACACACCAGAAGGTTGTGCTGCCATTCAGTGGGACTTGGACAGGCTGGAGAGCTGGGCAGGGAGAAATTTAGTGAAGTTCAACAAGGACAAGTGCAGAGTCTTGCACCTGGGAAAGAGCAACCCCATTGATCAGTATAGGTTGGGGACTGACCTGCTGGAGAGTAGTGAAGAGGAAAAGGATCTGGGGGTCCTAGTGGATGGGAGGTTGACCATGAGCCAGAAGTGTGCTCTTGTGGCCAAGAAGTCCAACGGTATCCTGGGTTGTATTAGAAGGGGTGTGGTCAGCAGGTTGAGAGAGGTTCTCCTCTCTCTCTGCTCTGCCCTGGTGAGGTCACATCTGGAATATTGTGTCCATTTCTGGGCCCCTCAGTTCAAGAAGGACAGGGAACTGTTTGAGAGAGTCCAGCCAGAGCCACAACAATGATTAAGGGAGTGGAACATCTTCCTTATGAGGAGAAACTGAGGGAGCTGGGGCTCTTTAACTTGGAGGAGACTAAGAGGTGGCCTCATTAATGTTTATAAATATGTAAAGGGTGAATACCAAGAGGATGGAGCCAGGCTCTTCTTGGTGATGCCCAGTGATAGGACAAGGGGCAATGGGTGGAAACTGAGACATAGGAAGTTCCATGGAAACAAGAGGAAGGGTGAGGATGACAGAACACTGGAACAGGCTGCCGAGGGGGGTTGTGCAGTCTCCCTCCTGGAGATGTTCAAAACCCTCCTGGGTGAGTTCCTGTGTGACTTGGTATAGGTGATCCTGCTCTGGCAGGATGATCTCTTGAGGTCCCTTCAAACACCTAACATTCTGTGATTCTGTGATTCTGTGAAAATTTTTCCAGGCATCTGCCTAAAAGTACCACACCAGGAAAAGGTGCAAATTCTGGAGATCTTTAAGCTTAATTGCCAAGCAAACAGCTTCAAATCAGACCTTCTCCTAGCAGAGGACACAGGGAAATGCCACTCAATTTCTGTAATCTTTTAGTGTCTTTCCCACCCTGCGTTCTGCAGGGATAGATATGGTTTGCTCTGCTTGCTGTAGCTATCTGGAAGAAAAAATTTTCTCACTTCTTGTCTATCCTAGATTATGCAGGTAAGCCAGGAGGCAGAAGATCATAGTTATACATCTAAGTGTCTATGTCAGGCACTCCAGAGACAGAGAATATGGCCATGGGGATGATGCCTAGGGCTGGTGCTACTTTTATATACCACTGCAGTTTGAGTTGTTCAACACCATTCCTAACCTTGCATTTTAACTTTGATGCCAATGTTATAAAATTTCTTAATCTGGTGGCATAAAATATGGATATATAGATGTAATTTCTGGAGTGGTACTACTACCACACTATATAATAGTTAAGAACAGCTCCAAACACAATGTCTACCTGCTTTTACCAGCCATTCTCATTATTACCTCAGTATTAAAAATACTCTGTCTCTGCAACTTTTAGGAAACATATGTTTGATACTTTAACAGATTGAGGAATTTTCTTCTTGCAGAACCACATGATCTTTAAAACATCTCAGGGTAAATAAAATGTTTGACAACTATAAGATATTTATTCAGTTCATATCATGTGAATCTCCCAAGCTCAGATGGAAGAAAAGCAGAAAGGATCAAACAATGACTATGTTCAAGGAGAAGTGCTGATAACACAGGTATGCAACATGCAATTCAGCCTTAATTTTGCAAAAGACTTTCCCCTCTTGTATATAGAACAGTTTCTAGAACTCATGTTTTCCCCTGTGAGTAATTAGTTATATTTATTTATGTCCAACAGGAATACTGAGATGTAACAAGAACATTGAGCCCTATAAGAGGTCAAAAAAAAAAAAAGGACAGGCTCAAGCATTTATGTCCTGTCAAAACTCCTTATACTTGAGGCAAAATCTACAAATTTTGAAAAGAAGGATGCATATGTAATATGGCCCTGGGGCACAAACTGGTTAGGGATTGCCTTCATACACCAGTGTTGTATGTATTTGCTTTATTTAATTACGCCCTAAGGCTTGCACAGGAAAAAAAAAAGGCATTTTAAAATACATTAAACGTGACAC
The DNA here is from genome assembly GCF_027791375.1 of Indicator indicator. NCBI lineage: Eukaryota > Metazoa > Chordata > Aves > Piciformes > Indicatoridae > Indicator > Indicator indicator. The sequence goes on along the minus strand of NC_072010.1, from coordinate 27,663,590 downwards.
ACAGCCCATCTGTAAGGTACCAGGCATGTTAAGAACATGGGGATGTGTTATAAGAAAGGAAATTAATCTGCTTTGATTGCTTTTAGCATTGTTCAATGCTGGATCTTTGAGAGGAACAGCACTCACTTGGTAGCAATGATTGTACTAAGTAGGTCAGCTAAGTAAACCATGTGTCTCACAGCAGCATCAGTTTCTGCCCTGAAGTACTTAGAAAATGTTAAAAGGCACAATTCAGGGCAAACAAAAAGATGGAAAGGGAGAAGGAAGTTATAACAGGCAACCCAGAGGCGGAATGATTAAGCCATGACACTTGAGAGGATTGATTTAATTGACTGGTTAAACTGCCAAACCAAAAGTGTGGAAGGTGAGGTGGGATTACCCATAATTCAGCAAAGGTGCTTGTTTAGTCAGACTTCCTTTTTCTGTTGAGAGCATCAGCTCTGGGGATCTTTGGTCTGCCCTGGTCTGTGTGAGGATGGAATGGCAGTCCAGCAGTAACACTGGATTCCCACTAGCAATTGTTTTTCATTTCGGTAATTGATGGAAGCCACCTTCTTTCAAAAGGGTATTTCTTTAGCAGTTAGAAGACTACAATAACAGAGAAGGGAAGGTTTAATAATCTCTTCCACTGTTTGACATTCTCTCTTTGAATGAAAGAGGTCAATGGAATGGGAGAAATGCAATTGCCCTGTTCTGAGGCTGTGTGATTTGTGGACTTTCATTGGGAAGAAAAGGGATAGGACATGATACCTCATGAAGGTGTGTTACTGTAGACCTGTTTCTCATATTCAATGGTGAATTTAATTTCCCTCAGGCTTTCTTGTGCTGTACCTTTGAACATCTTCGCTACATGGGATGTTGTGGCTGTAAAGCATCTCTGATATGTGCACAGTCCTTCAAAGAAATGATAGTGCACAGAACAGGCAGTGCCTGCTTAATTTGAGTGGAACTACTGTAATCTTCTCCATCCCACTCCAATGAATGAACCAGTTAACTTTTCTTTATAAAATCACAAACCAGCTTTGACAAGCATTATCTTAGCAAGGAAAATTAAATTCTTACATTTTTTTGGGGGTATTTGTAAGTCTCATGTCATAAATATATCTTTATTATTAAACTTTTTAAAAATCATAGAATCGTGAAATTCTCAGGGTTGGAAGGGACCTCAAGTTTCATCCAGTTCTAACCCCCCTGCCATGGGCAGGTCCATTTTCTACAAGATCAGATTGCCCAGGGCTACATCCAGCCTGGCCTTAAAAACTTCCAGGGATGGGGCTTCTACTACCTCTTTAGGCAACCTGTTCCAGTGTCTCACCACCCTCATGGTGAAGAACTTCTTAATGTCTAATCTAAATCTACCCTCATCTAGTTTAGATCCATTCCCCCTAATCCTATCACTACCTGACATCCTAAAAAGTCCCTCCCCAGCTTTCTTCTGGCCCCCTTCAGATACTGGAAGGCCATGTTAAGGTCTCCTTGGAGCCTTCTTTTCTCCAGACTGAATAACCGAAACTCGCTCAGCCTGTCTTCACAGGAGAGGTGTTCCAGCACTCTGATCATGCTCATGGCCCTTCTATGGACACGTTCCAGCATGTCTTTATCTTTCTCTCCAGAACTGGATGCAGTACTCCAGGTGGTGTCTCACGAGAACAGTGTAGTGGGGAAGAATCACCTCCCTCAACACTTCTTGTTGGAGCCCAGGATAGAATTTGCTTTCTGGGCTGCAAGTGCACACTGGAAGCTCATGCTGAGATTCTCATCCACCAGCACCCTAAAGTCCTTTTCTTCAGGGCTGCTCTCAAGCCAGTCACTGCCCAACCTGTATTGGTGTCTGGGGTTGCCCCAGCCCAATGCAGGTCCCTGCACTTGGTCTTGTTGTACCTCATAAGGTTGTCATGGGCCCAGTTCTCCAGCCTGTCAAGGTCTCTAACCTGTCAAGATTCCTCTGGATGGCTTCCCTTACCTCCATCATGTCAGTTGCACCACATAGCTTGATGTCATCCGCAAATTTGCTGAGGGTGCACTCAGTGACACTGTCCATGTCACCAACAAGGATGTTAAACAAGACTGGTGCCAGTACTGATGTATTTGCAGAGATAAATTTATGTTAAATGCTTACCTTAAGAGTTTTGTCCCTAAGAGCTGTCTAATGACTAGAAATTGCCATGCAAAACTTATATGAATCTGGCATTATGAAATTATGTCAGATATATATTCAATATAATAATGAAAATAACTACAAAAAAACACATTCAAATTAAGGTACTGGATGTGGTTCATTATTGACATACTGATACCTATAACTATTTTCTATTTTGTTTTGCCTGACTATAAACCAAAATAATTTCTTCTTAAAGAGTGCATAATGTCAAGAAAAAAAGTAATTCTGTATGTTGCTACATCTTTCTACTTGGTATGTTTGCAGTGATATTGACTGATTTGGTTTTTAATCGTGGTTTAATGACAAGATCTTACAGCAGCATTTGGAATCAAGAGCACAACAAGGCATACAATGAATAAACAAATTAGGAATGATTCCCCACTAATCCACATCATTACTAGAACTGTGCCACCTGTGAAGAATTAGGCCCCAAGGCCACTTTGAATTCAAGTGAAGACTACGTAGAAGACTGAGGATCTGTGTACAGTGAGAAACTGTTATCCATTAAAAAGATCAGGAACAGTGCTCAATCTTCAAGAGAAGCATTTATTTTCATATGTAATTCCTCATGGAACCATTTTTACTGCACCTTTCACTTCTAGAAGTTACAGAAAACTATGTCTTGTGGGGGATTTCCTATTACTTATATATCGTGAAGACCTTTATCTCCTTTATTCTGCAGCCCACCACACATTGTTTCTGATGCACAAGCCTTGGATTTCAGGAAGAAACATGACTTAAAAATATGCAAAAAAATATGGCATGGGCTATTATTACTTTTTACAACTCTTCACCTTTTTTGAGATCTTTTCTTAATGAAGAAGGACAGGTTAGACTAAACCACTGCTAAGGTGACTTGAGCCAGGAGGATGATTAGGGGACTTGAGCATCTCCCCTGTGAAGAGAGACTGAGAGCCCTGGGGCTGTTTAGTCTGGAGAAGAGAAGACTGAGAGGGGATCTCATCAGTGTCGATAAATATCTGAGGGGTTGGTGTCAAGTGGAGGGGGCCAGGCTCTTTTTAGTGGTTCACAGTGATAAGACAAGGAACAATGGGTTCAAAATAAGACACAGAAGATTTCACCTCAACATGAGGAGAAACTTCTTTACAGTGAGGGTGACAGAGCACTGGAACAGGCTGCCCGGAGGGGTTGTGGAGTCTCCTTCTCTGGAGACTTTCAAAACCCATCTGGATGCATTCCTGTGAGGACTATCCTAAGTGATCCTGCTCTGGCAGGGGAGTTGGACCAGATGATCTCTCGAGGTCCCTTCCGACCTCTGATATACTGTGATACTGTCATCCTAATTAGAAATGAAGACATACCCATCATATTCCAGAATTCAATGAAAAAGTGCACATCAGCAGTTACTAGCCCCACTATGCAGATGATGCATAAGCCTGTATCTCTTTAGTGTATGACACTTTTAAAGATTAACTTCTAGAAAAATAGTGCAAGTGATTCTGAAAGCATCCTGTCTGGATCGCTTTGAAGTGTGCTCTGCATATGCCTGTAATGTTTCAGCCATGACTGGAAACAGAACTGATAATTCAGAAATGATACTGTGCAGATTTCAGTTGTTACTGGCTACTTTTCTAAGTTTCAAAGGAAAAAAAAGGCAAACCCACAAAAAAAAACTAAAACAAGGCAAAACAAAAAAACAAACAAACCCCAAAAAACCCCAAACAACCAAAGAAAAGCAAAACCAACACTAGACAAAACTTTATAATTCATGGATTCCATAGATTTTTTTCTTTTGTAAAATATTTATATAATTTTCCAGTAGTGTGTTATGTAAAGGATGGACTTCATGTTCATAAAATGCATTTTGAGATGCAGTTATCTCTTTATCCAGTAATGTTGTTAGAAACCATTCCTCTCTCCCTGGAATTTCTCTGTTCAAGATTTCAAAATAAATAAAGAGATAGAGATAAACAGAGATAAACAGAATGCCTAGGTGGTCTGGCTTCTAAGCATATTTTTGAAGCATAAGGGAAAAAAACATGGAGAAGACTAAGTTAAATACTAAACCATAAGAAAGCATTTGTTAAAGATATTCACCTTTTAACTCAAAACAGAAGAGGTTGTATTACTTACTTGTAAAAGCACTGTTTCTTCAAGCAATTTTTCATGAAGGAATTAATGCAGGAAGGGAGAAAATGGAAAAAATCTTAATGGAAATTATATGAAGAATTTCTATGACCTTCCACATGCTGAAAGAGGTGCCTATCCTTAGATGTAAAAACCTTAGATTTCAGTAATACTGAATTTTCTACAGATGAACATCAGTAGATTTCGTAGAATCATAGAATCAACCAGGTTGGAAGAGACCTCCAAGATCATCCAGTCCAACCCATCACCCAGCCCTATCCAATCAACTAGACCATTCCAATGGCAAATTACTCTCTCTGTGAAGAACTTCCTCCTAATATCCAGCCTATACCTCCCCTGGCACAACTTGAGACTGTGTCCTCTTGTTCTGTCACTGGTTGCCTGGGAGAAGAGACCAACCCCCACCTGCCTACAACCTCCCTTCAGGTAGTTGTAGACAGCAATGAGGTCACCCCTGAGCATCCTCTTCTCCAGACTAAACAACCCCAGCTCCCTCAGCCTCTCCTCATAGGGTTTGTGTTCCAGACCCCTCATCAGCTTCGTTGCCCTTCTCTGGACACGTTCCAGTACCTCAACACCTCTCTTGAATTGAGGAGCCCAGAACTGGACACAGTACTCAAGGTGTGGCCTGACCAGTGCTGAGTACAGGGGAAGAATAATCTCCCTTGTCCTGCTGGCTACACTATTCCTGATACAGACCAGGATGCCATTGGCTCTCCTGGTCACCTGGGCACACTGCTGGCTCATGTTCAGCCTACTATTGCCCAGCATCCCCAAGTCCCTTTCTGTCTGGCTGCTCTCCAGCCACTCTGTCCCCAGCCTGTAGTGCTGCATGGGGTTGTTGTGGCCAGAGTGTAGAACCCTGCACTTAGCCTTGTTAAATTTCATCCCATTGGCCTCTGCCCAGGCATCCAGCCTGTCTACGTCCCTCTGCAGAGCCCTCCTGCCCTCCAACAGATGGACTCCTGCTCCTAACTTGGTGTCATCTGCAAACTTACTGATGATGGACTCAATCCCTCCATCCAGATCATCAATAAAGATCTTGAACAGGAATATGAGGAAATCTAAAGAAAATGCTATTGAATGTAATATATAGAAATAAAGGAGAAGAATCCATGACAGTCTTTTTAGGAAAAACATGTAACCCTGTTCACTTACCAAGGAAAATAGTAGAAGGCATTCTTATTTTGTAAACAGATAAGCTTCTTTGACTGGGATGATTATTTCAAGTTGCACAGAACTTTCTAGTTTATGACTATATTTTAATATTTTTTTTCAAACTAAGTTGTGTATTGTTGTGTTGTGCTCTGATAGTTCAAGATTTTCTGAGAAAAACTGGTCTTGGTTACTTGCCCCAGTATACTGAGTTTGGTTTTTTAATCTTGACTGCGTTGCTGAATGCAATTTTAAAAATAAATAAATACAAATTTTTTTAACATCTCTAATAACTTTGTAAAGGAAAGTAAGTAGAAATCAAAATCAGTACTTTTGCTTTGGAGTAATTCTTAGACTTTATATGAGTCCATTCATCCAGAAAATACAAGAAAATATATGAAATTACTTCATAATTGACATCAACAAGAAATCATCATGTTTGCAGAAATTTGGAAAGTTCTTCTGGCTAATACAGTTAGCAAATTTTGGAGGAAAAAAAACCTTGTCAAATGTACGGTTTCAATCATGTAGTCACACGTTATTCTTGTAGTATCTTTTTTACTTTTTTTAATTGTGCAAGAATATTGAGTAATATTTCCAGTTGTATTACTGTCTCAGTAGTATCATTAAGAAGAAGTTTAAAAGATTTTTCTTTCTCTGTTTTTGAAATATATGACCCTCTGCATAAGAAACCAATGGAAGGCAAATAGCCCTGTTAGGTTGAACCTAATAGGTTCAATTGAATAACAATAATAAAAAGTCTTCCAAACCCAAATGTCTGGTTTGGGGAATGCATTTCATCTAATACTGGATCCTGGCTTCCTTGGAACCCAACTGTCCCTCAGCATAATTTGACTGCAAAAGGGAAACTTCATGCTAGAGAGAAGCTGCTTGGCTTGTTCTGAAACAAAACCCTCCCAAGGAAATTATCCAGAAGGGCTTTTAGGGATAGTGGAAATTCACATCCAAGAAGACAGATTAAAATCTTTCTTGTTTAAGGAATTTCTTAACTAAAGCAGCAGGTCCCAGTCTTGGTTTCCCATATAAGATTTCTTGATACAAGGTTACCCATGGCCATACTTTTCTGTGACTGAATCTGTATCCTCCTACAAAGGTTTCATCTGTTATTGTAGGTCCTCTCCTCCTAAAATGAATCTCACTCCCTTTTTTTTTACAGTGATACTTGCCATCACAGAACAGTTTTTTCTCCTCCCAATGAATTTCAGAAAGCACCTTCAGTGTCATAGAAACTTATTTCTTCAAGATTTGCTAGAGAACTTGAAATTGTCTTGAAATAGCATCAGACCGAAGTTTCAAAACCATAAAAAATAAACTGAGCAATTGCACTCTACAAACATGCTTCAGCATCAATATTGAAAGCTTGTTCTTGTGCTGTCTTATAAAGGCTTAGATGTGCTTTGAATTGTATACCTGCAAAAGTGGCAAAGGAGCAGAAAATATCAATTTTTATCTCAGGCAGATGAGTAGGGACAAGCAGTTATTTCCATATCATTATTACTTTATTAAAAGGAGAAATGCTTCTAGAAACACGATCTGTGACAGTTTCTTACCTTATTGCACCACAGTCCTTCCACCATTTATTGTTGTAGTCTATTTCTACCTTGTTTCCTGTAATTTCTCTTTCCTTTTATATGGTATTACCACAATACCATACAAAGACGAAATTTGACTAAAAAACTGTTTGAAGCAGAGTGACAGGACGTTGTATTAATTAGTTAAATTTAGCAAGAGAAGTCCTTCTCTTACAAGTCCTCAGAAACACCATTGATCATTGAGGGGGGTTGGACCTGATGATCTCTTGAGGTCCCTTCCAACCTCTGATATACTGTGATACTGTGATTATATGCCAACATTGCAACATAAATTAGAAAGATTAGTTCATCTGATGCCTGCAACTCAGATGGAAGTTTGAATTATGATGACAGTTTTGCAGTGCAGGATAACTAATAGGATTTATATTTGCATAAATGTAGCACAGAGGAGCTGCCATGTAAGGTGTACATAAATGCTTTTGAACAACTTATTAGTTAAGACTTTGAACACAGCTGAAATGAAGCTCTGACGTCACTTAACCATTTCTCCTAAGAGAGATACTTAGAATCTCCTTGTCTGCTCTCATTTTCACTGTGGATGTGAAAACTAACAAGGAAATCAAGATTGTGGCAATTACATGTTATAAAACAAATATTTTTTTTAAAGAAAAAAAAAAGGTTCTTTTAATTTTGTTCTAGAAACCAGGAGATAGACCCAGAAACTTTCCTGCATGTGCAGCTGCATGGTTGCAGCCTACTGCCTATTATACAATGTATTGTGTGCAGTCAGAGGAGTGACAATGACAGATGCCTTGTAAATTTGATGAAATTCCAGCCAATATTTTTAACAGCTATTCACAGATTCAGTGGAATTTAATGTATCTCAAGAAGTGATACAGTAGCAAAGTCATTTTCTATTTAAAAGGAACTAAGTGTGGTTTAGAGAAAGTAGATTAGTAATTCCTATCAAAAAGATTGAATATGTACTTGATATTAAAGAAAGAGAGATCTGGAATAAACAGGAAAACTAATAAGATCTCACAAAAGACATTTATGTGCCAAAGCTAAAGAAATTGAAACATCTGTTGTTACTTTCAGAAGCCAAGCATAAAATCATTAGTAGCTTTCCACCTTCTTCTGAGGGAACTGAATCTCTCTAACCATGGTCCTCCCAACTTATCTCTTGTATCTTAAACATGACAGATTTGTATTTCTATTTGATTTTTGTGAATGGAATACTCAAATATTGTACAAACATAAAAACTGATCTGAAATCTCCCTCTAAGTTCACGAGCTATGGGAGACATTGGATTGTGATCAGTTAAAAATGGTTTACAAAAATGTGCAAACTATTTGAAAGCAAACAACTAAATGATGAGAGAGGAGGGGAAAGGAGGGGAGGGGAATAAGAAAAGAAAAAAGGGAAAAAAAAGAAAGGAAAAAAAGAAAATAAAATAAAGAAAAGAAAAAGAAGAAAAGAAAAAAGGAAAATAAAGACCAGAAGGGAAAGGAATAAGAAAGGAGGAAGAAAGGAAACTAATTTAACAGTTATGGGTTTGGGTTTTTTTTTGGAGGGGGGGGAGTTGGTTGGTTGGTTTTGTTTTGTTTTGTTTTGTTTTGTTTTGTTTTGTTTTGTTTTATTTTGTTTTCCCCTCAGAATTTTGTGCTGAAGCACCAGAACACTTGGTAGTTACAGACACTCCTTGTTGTTCCACCATGTAGTTTCAAAATACTTACTTTTTAAAAATCTCTTGGATGCTAAGAAGGCAACAATCCCACAGACTTTTCTCTCTTCACAACATGAAAGGAATATTAACAGGATCTTTGATGGCCAAATCACGATCAGTTCAGGATGTAAAAAAGAAGTCTTCAGAGAGGTGACCATCTGTTAACATTCCTTTATTTCTTTCTTTCATTATTAATTAAATGAAAAGTCATATATAGAATCATAGAATTGTTAGGGTTGGAAGGGACCTCAAGGACCATCTAGTTCCAATCCCCCTGCCATGGACAGGGACACCTCACACTACATCAGGTTGCCCAGAGCCACATCCAGCCTGGCCTTAAACACCTCCAGGGATGGGGCCTCAACCACCTCCCTGGGCAACCTGTTCCAGTGTCTTGCCACCCTCATGGTCTAAAACTTCTTCCTAACATCCAATCTGAATCTACCCATTTCTAATTTTGTTCCATTCCCCCTAATCCTATCACTACCTGATATCCTAAAAAGTCCCTCACCAGCTTTCTTGTAGGCTCCCTGAAGATAGTGGAAGGCCACAATAAGGTCTCTTCTCCAGAATGAATAGCCCCAACTCCTGTAGTATTTTTTCATCACTCTTGGTTCTTTTCCTAGGAATAAGTGCAAGCAAATCTTTAGGTACTATATAGGGAAAAAAATCTAATTTTAAGCATCAGAAAGGTGTGTTTGGCACATAGTAATTATCCATTTACCATTTTTATTAAATTTTAAATCGGTGACCAGACTCAAATGTAAAAGTGTTTAAAAGAGGTGGGTTGAATTGTCCTGTGCAGAGTAAATGTCTATCTATGGAGGCCAGAGAAGACCATAAAACTATCAATGATAACACACCGGTTTTGAGTCAATTTTTTCCATAATGCTCAAACTAATCTCAGAACTTCAGTGGCAAAACTCACAAGTTATTTTGGACACACTGTATATTTGCTCTGGTTTTATACTTTTCTTTATGCATTTTTGGCTACTCTTGGATAAAGAATAGTTAGAAATGTGGACATTTGTGTGACCCCATTTATAATTCTTGTGCTACTATATGCTCTAGAAATTACACAGTAGTTTCATATGTAGATCTTCAATAGAATCCCATGGACACTATAGAAAAAAAATAGGATTAGATGTGAAAAGGCAGATTATATAAACTTACAACTGCAAATAATGATTATATAGATGTTCAGTCATGGATTGTCCAGCATTTGTTTCCAAAAAAAACCCCCCATACTACAGCATGATTCCTGGCTTAAATAATGATTATAAACTGTTATGTGGCAAAACCTATTATACATTGCAGGAACAGTGAAAAAGCATCCCAGAATATTGCTATAGGTTAAACTGAATGTGCAGTAGACAAAAAAAAATTGAATATGTTCTTGATAATTTGAATTTCAATTTAAAATACTTTTACACAGCTCAGTAAGTAACCCTGGAGTTAATTTCTCTATAATTAAGTCTTTAATGTTACAAATGGTGAATTTGTCACAGCAAATGATTTAATGATAGTAAGGCTGACCTGCTCTCTTTAATTTTTGCTAATTACTGTTCTTTAAATATCTACTATGGCAACTGTGTCTACTGAGAATTTACTTTTCTTCTTGTGACTTTAAAAAACGTGATGATAAATTTCCCACCCTCATTGCCCTGTTTCTCTACCATGTTGCATTCACAGCTATGCCTTTGAATTCTACCCTTACTTGTGGACTATCTTCCTTGAACTGGCTAATCACTGCTTTGTATCTTGTCCTTCATTTTTTTAATAAGGTCTGTTCCTGTTAGTAAGTATCAAAGATACTTACTAACAAAGCTAACAGATGGATGCTATTTGAAATATGTTTATATGAACTCTCAATGGATAGAAACCCTAAAAACATTCAATTCCTCTCCTTAAGTAAACGAAGGTAGATTTTTGTCATTGATAAGGGTGACATTGTCTCTCTGTGGGAAGTATTGAGGAAACCAGGAAGCCACATTAGAGAAAGCTGGAATCACATGCTACTTTAGAGTACTTTAGACATACACGTATGTTCTGTTTACCCATATGCAACACAGTGAGGGAAGAGATGTTTTCTACTAAACTGTAAGGACTCTGAGAAAGACCCTAGGCTTATAGCTGTATCCAGCAAGTATGGTGGACCAATACAAATGGATCTATAAAATGATATAGCTGATGCCGGGGATCTGACATCCATATTGTATATACTTTTTTTTTCTAATCCTTTATTTCCTTCCCCCGTTCTCCTCCTGACTTCAAACTAGCTCTAACCTTGTCCCAAAAGACTGCATCCATTTGTACCTGAGATTCATTAGGTGCACTCCTAGAACTGCTTCCAGTTGCTTTCAAATGCTTTCATCTTCCAGTTTGGTTTAACACAAAAGGAATTCCGACCAGGTGCTCCACAACTATACTGTGATGCAAATAGTAGCGTAGTAAATAAGGGGCAAAAGGGAGATTAATTTCAAACATAGACTCCTGATTTGAATTAACACACTAATATAGAAAAATAAAGATTAATTTATATTTACAAAACAGGAAAGAGGAAGCATACATTGTATTTATAAGTGGAATATGATGTTTAGTTCTGGTGTACGTATTTACAAGGCTAGTTATAAAACAGGATACCCAAGAATGAACCAATGAAAGCCAATAAACTCTTCTCAGAACTTAATCTGTTGAAGTTACTAAATGAAGCAATCAAAATTAACCTAATTACAGGTATCAGTAACTTCACAGACAAAAAAAAAATTGGCTATTAACTCTTACAGAAGTTGAATATAAATGCATTTGAATTATAAACAGAACAAGACATCCATAACAATAATTAAGCCTTAAAACAAATTCTATATGGAAGTGGTGAATTCTGCATCTCTTAATACCTTCCAAAAAGGATACCATGCCTTCCTGGAAGACATAATTTTATCAAGCTTGAGTTACTGGGTTTATTATGTTACACAGCAGCTGAGGAAGCAGGAGATGGTGAGTTTTTGAGTCTTGATTTATGACAAAGCTGAGATATATTCTGAGCATGTATGTTCCTGGGGTCTTAAACAGTATTTCAAGCATGAAATATAGGGGTCATCAGAAAGACAGAGGCAACTATCCTCTCGTCATTAATTCTGCAACTGTACAAAATTAGTCCAGATCAGACATGATCACGAACCTTCATTCTTACCAAACTGACCAGAGTTCAGAACAATTTTATGCCTTTATACTTGTTTTATATTAGCTGCAACAAACCTCAGAACATACCTGATTCTGGAAGGTTACGTTTCTTGGTTCACTGTTTTTTGGACAAATTTGCACAAGTAGCACAGATTTTATGAATCAGAACTTTGTGTCTTGTAACTTCAATGTTTCTTTTTCCATCTTGTGCAGGAACTTTAAAATGGAATTTATTATACATTCAAACTGTAGACTGCAATTGAGATTAGGTGAAGGATTTCTATACTTTAGGGGATGTATTTATGTGGAAATCGGTTACCTATATTCATAATGTTATCTCTGACAATTTCAGCTATGTTTGGAGTTGCCTAGATGTCTCAAAGGCCTCATATATTTCATAATGATTCATTTTTACTTTTTCATTTGCCAGTTGCTTACAGATGTTTCTACCACATCTTCAGAACTGCCCTAATCTTGAAGTAGTTTGGGATTTGATTGTCAACTCTAGAAGAAACATACTGACAATACAAAAAGAGAAAACTATTGAATTCCATCTTGTCTCTGAATCACACATAACATTTTAGTGAAATAATATTTTAAATCAATATATGCTCTTAAGCTCTATTTGATATTTCATTTCCTATTGGATTCCGCAGATTTCCAGCATTATTTTTTATTTTCGTAAATATTATTTTTTTTTATATTTCATAACAGTGCCTTAAATGTCAGGCTAATAGCAGAGAAAGTGAACAGGAGCACATTGGTGCAGAAGGTCCTTACCAATCTGCACCAAACATGCACTCTCCTAGATGGTTTGGCCTTTTGCCTTTGCAGGAATACAGTGTCCTTTCACATAAATTGAACTAAGAATTGTCACAATTGTCACAGTAAATTAAAGGAATCGTTGCAAATCCTTTAACTGATGCTTTATACATTGTTGGATCTGACTCTGTGTTTTTCAGAGATGCTATGACTGCTTTTCGTTGAATGAATCGACAAGGTTTTGTGTGGGTTTTTGTTTGTTTGTTTTTAATTACTGTAATGAATTATTTTATTCAGTGTCTAGCAATTAACTATTTCAAGGGAGTTTCCCTGCTTTCTGTTCATTTCTCTCCTCCTTGTTTAAAGTGGGTTTTTTTTTGTTTTCCTTTTTTAGGACCCTGAAGTAAGGACCAGACAGAGGGAAACTCTCAAGCACATCAATGTCTTCATCTGAGTCTTTATATGTGCTTAATTTTCCTCACTGTACTGGGTCCTAATTTCTTTATTAAATAATTAAATTCAAAAGCTAGGTCCTTGTCAGAAGTTGCCTTATTCTACACCTATCACAGCTTTCTGTTTGTTTTGATTCCTTTATTTCTGTAAAACATTTATTCATTTGTTGAGTCTGAATTGATTAATCTGTTCTCACCTATAGATCTTCCGATTAATTTCTAGGGAGACATCAACAGAACAGAAGAGATAAATGAGTTTCTACATTACATTTACAGTCCATTTGTTTTAATATGATAAATATAGCATAACTCGAGTATTGACCATCATTACTCACCAGAAAGAACAGCCCTTCTACTGAGATAAGAGAAAAAACTGTCTGCTGACATTTTTCACAGTTTAACATCCACTTATTTCATTGATGGCATTTCTCTGAGGTTATGAGCTATATAATTTTATTACCATTCAAATTTTATGCTACATTTTCTCTTTATTCATCTAAGAAAACATCTGTGCAGTGAACCTTCAGGAATTCCTCCACCCTTTATATTCCTGTCTCTGAGAAATGCCAGATTTTAAGAAGCACCTTTGAGATTCATTTGAGCACATAAATTAGATTAAAAAAAAAGGGGGGGGAAGACATTTGTGTCTCTAATCAGTTGTTGCAGCCATGAATATTGTTACAGAACGCAGATAAATTAGGTAAGGTTAGATGGTGTTTAGGTCCTAATTTAACAGGATGTATTTGATTTCTGGTTCCAGAAATGTGTCATTTGAACATAGAAAATGAAACACTTCAGTGCAGTGCAAACAAAGTGCAAATGCTGAAAACTCCGTGTAAGATCCTGTCACTCTCTCAGATGAAGCTACCAAAATCTCTTTGTCATATCTGATTTATATAAGACTAATTTAAAAAAATGTATCTGATAATATGTTTGTTTCATTTTTACCTTTTTTTTATATATATATATGTTTAATGGAGAAAGTTAATTTCTAAGGTTTTGCAGGCATTTCCATCTGAACCAAAGTTGTTTACATTTTATCAGAAATCAAGGAGGAACCTCACTGGGAATTTTATAGAAAATAGGATAAATCAGTTCGGCTTGCAGGGCTCCTAATAATTAGGTAGTGTAATGTGAAGTCTTAATGCTTTTCATGGTCTATTTAGCTTTTTTGGAAACTGGATTAAACATTGATTTAATTGTAATCAAGAAGTTCTGTAACCTTATAGAAAGTATTTGATATCCAATGGCTGGAAGCACACTAGAAAATCTAAAAGAAAAAAATATTTTAGAAAGGTGTTGCTGGCTGTTGGAATAGCAGTGCTAGGTCTGAGCTAGGTCACTCATGCCTAGCCCATTGAGAAATCTTCCAGAACCAGATTTCCTTCTGAGAAATGACACTAAGACCTTATTGGGCAAGTGATATCGCGTAGTGATAGGACTAGGGGGAATGGGAAAAAAAAATAGAAATGGGTAGATTCAGATTGGATGTTAGGAAGAAGTTTTCACCATGGCGGTGGTGAGACACTGGGACAGGTTGCCCAGGGAGGTGGTGGAAGCCTCATCCCTGGAGGTTTTTAAGGCCAGGCTGGATGTGGCTCTGGGAAGCCTGATCTGGTGTGAGGTGTCCCTGCCCATGGCAGGGGAGTTGGAACTGGATGATCCTTGAGGTCCCTTCCAACCTTAACAATTCTATGATTCTAATTGAGTATGAAGACACAGCAAACACAAGGCATCTAAGGAGAGCCTGAATCAGATAAGGAACCTGCCTAATTTAGACATGTTTAAGCTATCCATGAAATCCTTAGTCCATTTGTCCTGTTCAAACAGTTCAAAACAAAGTGTTCATGCCCTCCTTGTCTGAGTCAAGTCATGTCTCTATGTGTCTAGATGAAGAGGTTCTTGCTTGTCCATGGGTACTGTGCTGTGCAAGAAACGTGCAATGGGCACAATCACTCTTACTAGGTAGCTTCATTCCAGCAGCTAGCAGCCACTTCTCATGTTTGTTTGAAAACTTTGTAGGCAGCAAGGTCACCCTTGAACCATGTACTGAAGACTAGTTGTAATGGTTTGAATCAGAACAAAATGGGTCAGACCGAACCAGCAGGTGAACCTGGTTATTTTCCCAACACAGAAGTAAGAGAAAAGTAATGAACAAAATACTTGGGATTGAGAAAAAAAAAAAAAGTGAGATAAGAATAGAGTTTACTCACCAAAATCAGATAAACATGGTAAAAAATGCATAATTACCTTAGCCTGTTTGCAGAATCACAGAATCAACCAGGTTGGAAAAGACCTCAGACATCACCAAGTCCCTGGGCAGCCCATTCCAATGGCCAATCACTCTTTCTGTAAAGAATTATTTCCTAACATCCAGTCTAAAGCTTCTCACCTTGAGCCTAAACCTCTCCTGCTGCAGCTTGAGACTATGTCCTTTCATTCTGTCACTGGTTTCCTGGGAGAAGAGACCAACCCCCTCCTGTCTACAACCTCCCTTCAGGTAGTTGTAGATATCAATAAGGTCTCCCCTGAGCCTCCTCTTCTTCAGGCTAAACAACCCCAGCTTCCTCAACCTCTCCTCATAGGGTTTATGCTCCAGACCTCTCACCAGCCTCGTTGCCCTTCTCTGGATATGTTCAAGCATCTCAATGTCCTTCTTAAATTGAGGAGTCCAGAAATGGACGCAGTATTCAAGGTGTGGTCTAACGAGAGCTGAGTACAGGGGCAGAATGACTTCCCTGCTCCTGCTGGCCACACTATTTCTGATGCAGGCCAGGATGCCATTGGCCTTCTTGGCCACCTGGGCACACTGCTGGCTCATGTTCAGCTGTCAATCAGTACCCCCAGGTCCCTTTCTGTCTGGCTGCTCTCCAGCCACTCCGACCCCAGCCTCTAGTGCTGCATGGGGTTGTTGTGGCCAAATTGCAGAACTCGGCCTTGGACTTGTTAAATCTCATGCCGTTGGACTCTGCCCATCTGTCCAGCCTGTCAAGGTCCCTCTGCAGAGCCCTCCTACCCTCTAACAGATCGACAGCTGCTCCCAACTTGGCATCATCTGCAAACTTACTAATGGTGGACTCTACCTCCTCATCCAGATCATCAATAAAGATATTGAACAGGATAGGGCCCAACACTGATCCCTGGGGGACACCACTAGTGACTGGGCACCAACTGGATGTGGCACCATTCACCACCACTCTCTGGGCCTGGCCTTCCAGCCAGTTCTTGACCCAGTGCAGAGTGCACCTGTCTAAGCCACAGGCTGACAGCTTGGCCAAGAGTTTGCTATGGGGGATGGTGTCAAAAGCTTTGCTGAAGTCCAGGTAGACTACAACAAGCAACACAGTGCAAAGCAGCAGCAAGCAGAAGCAAGCAAGCCAAAAGCCCAAGCCAGAAAACTACTCCACCATCCTTCCTTGACCAACCTCCATCCCAGTGGAAAAAGACTGCACCCCAAGAAGCCAGAATCCAGAAGCAGGAACCAGAACAGGAAGCCTCCTGCGTTGCAATCTGAACTTCAAGCCCCATCATACTTTGCTCCAGTCAGCACTTTAATTTTTGAAGCTGGCATGACTGCATCATGGTGTGAATAACAGCAGCAGGTTCAATTCAATCCATGACACTGGTGTAAATTTCTTTTCCAGAATAGCTGAATCCTTTGCCACTACTCAGACTGGGTGATCAAAGTGGTACTTTGTACCCTGTTATGTATTCAGCCTGTTAGCATTTTTTTTTTTGTTTAAGAAAAATGTCAGATATTTATTTTCCTCTGATTTCCAGCATAAAAACTGAAGCAGTTTGCTGATATTTTGGACCACTGGCAAATAGGTAATGTGTTATAAAAATTGATGAGGCAATGAAGGATTTATTCCACATATTAAACAATTCAGAAAAATGGTCAAGGATTAAAAAAACTGAAGAAGTAGAGTTAAGAAACTCACTTAAAAAATGGCAAAGACAGTAAAGAATGATAAAGCATTTTGGCTTAATCCTTTAAGAACCTATTGAATTATGTATTACAACAGAAGCATCAACAGCATAAGTGAGGATGACTTTTCCTCCTATACCCATAATTTTCCTGGTTTAGAATCAGACTTTTCCTATAACAATATATTACCAGATGTCTGAAAGAAAAGAAAAGAAAAGAAAAGAAAAGAAAAGAAAAGAAAAGAAAAGAAAAGAAAAGAAAAGAAAAGAAAAGAAAAGAAAAGAAAAGAAAAGAAAAGAAAAGAAAAGAAAAGAAAAGAAAAGAAAAGAAAAGAAAAGAAAAGGAAAGAAAAGAAAAGAAAAGAAAAGGAAAGGAAAGGAAAGGAAAGGAAAGGAAAGGAAAGGAAAGGAAAGGAAAGGAAAGGAAAGGAAAGGAAAGGAAAGGAAAGGAAAGGAAAGGAAAGGAAAGGAAAGGAAAGGAAAGGAAAGGAAAGGAAAGGAAAGGAAAGGAAAGGAAAGAAAGGAAAAGGAAAAGAAAAGAAAGAAAAGGAAAGAAAAGAAAGAAAGAAAAGAAAAGAAAAGAAAAGAAAAGAAAAGAAAAGAAAAGAAAAGAAAAGAAAAGGAAAGGAAAGAAAGAAAAAAAAAAAGAAAAAAGAAAAGCAAAGAAAAGAGAAAAGAGAAGAACTTTAAGATATTTCCTTCAATATAAACAGTTAAAAAAGATATTTCTAAGAAGGACTATTTTAATGGCAATGAAAGGCAACAGGTAGAAGCATCTTCTATAATTAAAACCAGACTACTGGTGGAAAATTCTGTTCCCATTTTTTGACACTGATGTGATCAGACAGGTCAATTTACTTCAGATTTTCTTTGTGAGAAATCACAAGGCTACTTTAACACTGTTAAATCCCTAGGTACATTTCAAAGGAAAATTAATGGGAAGAAATATTCAAAGTAATTGCTTTAAGGTGGTGGTTAATTCAGACAGTGAGTAAGTAGAAAAATCACCTAGCATAGCATTTAAAAGAGAGTAAATTATCCCTAGTATAGATTAAAAATAAAGATTAATTTAAAAGAAACCTTATTTAAAAGGCAAAAGAGAGGAATTCTTGTAAAGATAGAATGTATATTGTCAGTTTATTCAATTTTGTATATGAAACATTTTGATAAAAGGCCCTTTGGAACGCCACAGCAGAGGTAAAGGTTTTTTCCTTTCTTCAGTACAACTTTCTTTCTTGTCTTTATCTTGTCAAGCTTGAAGGCAAAATCAAAATAAAGCTACTAGAAATTTATGAAACTGAGTTTATAAACCACCAATAAATGAACTGTTCATTAATTGCCTGACAAGACTCGGCAGCAGGACCAAGCTTGGAGATGCTTCAGGCCATGTCCCAGCTCTTCAGGGTGGATTTATCATTACATGGTTCAGGCCCTGGTGTGACATTAGCTTCTCTTTGAATGTGAGTGAATGTGAGGTTAAAAGTGTTGTTCCACAGGTGCTTTTTCAAAACAACAGAGATTTGTTTTTCGAAACTCTTCCTTTAAGAGCGGAACATATTCACCACAGGCTCATGAACAAGCACGCTCTGAGAGCAGCAAGCAGTCCCACTGGCACAGGAACCAGGGTCCCATCTGCAGCAAACACACTTCTTCCATTTTAGCACATGTTTTTCCTGCCTAATTCTTCATCAAATGTCACCTAAGTGCCATGGCCTCATCTGGACCATCAGTCAATAACTTCTCATTATTTAAAATACTTAAACAGCCTTGACTCCCTCTCCAGAATGTTAACTCTTCTGATTTAGGAGCAAAGGTATGCCAGCTGAGTAGGCTCAGACATTATGGTGGTTATGTGTGGTTATTTTTTGATTAAGTTGAGCTTTACAAATTTACTTTGGCTAAGTTGTTATCAAAGCTCTGCTTCCCAATGTGCAGACTTCCTGAGATTTTCTTTTTCAAAATAAAATCTAATTAATGCACTTAGGTCTGTATAAATATATGCATTAGTGCTGTAAAAGGAGGTTTAAACCAGCAGTGTTGTCAAGATAAAAAGAACCTATCCAGATAGTTATTTTAGGTCTGAATGGGTGGCCATGCACTGTCATTTCTGTTTGTTTTCCCTGCCATTAATGCTGCATTTACTTGCATTTTCTTTCTGTCCCTTCTGCAATTTTCTCAAATAATCAGGAATAGTGAAGAAACATTTGGAAGACACCCAAGCAACCCCTTGTCAGAGACTAAATCTTGTCTCTCTTGATGTGAATCAACAAAGATAAAAGCATGTTTGCTCCTCTCCCAGACAATAGCTGTCAAGGGAAGGGATGGTGAAAAGACCCTCTGCCAACAGAAATGTGTAATGGGCAGATGCCACTGGTACCTACTCTCTGGAATGTGCACAGACAAGATCATCTGTACCCTGGAAAGGGAGGATGGTGAAAAGGCTTCTGGAATATACGATGGATTCACCACCTGGCATCATAAGCTCCTGATGTGTATGGTGTGTATGGGCAGGTAACAGGCGAAGGAGGAGGTGGAGGTCCCCCCTCTGCTGGACCCCTGTAAGCACAAAAGGAATGCACAGGAAGATTCTCTGGGGACAATACCTGGACACATATCTATAAAACCCTGTGACTAAAAAACCCTGTGACTAAAAAACTATATAAAAGACCTGAGTGATGCCTGCTCAGGAGAAGAAAATAGAAAGAGGGAAAAGGACAAGAGGGAAGAAAAACCATCACCATGAACATCCAGTCTGGAAGCCGTCCAGGAACCCTCTTTTCACCACCACCAGCAAAGCTGTGCCCTAAGTTTTGCCTGCTGTAAGAAGAAAAGAAGTCCTGGAGAAGAGAAAAGACACCTTACTGAAGTCACCACATGCTGGAGGCTGCTCAGAGAAGGACTTGGACTTTGGGATCTCTCCCTCCCCTCCTCCAGGGCAGACAGCACAAGCCAACAAGGATGCAGCAGGACCCTTCCACAGACCCAAATCATCTTGGGGCTGGGGGGAAGAGGGTGGCAATATAATGCCTTTCCTTCTCTCTCTCTCTCTCTCTCCATTTCCCCCTCTCTCTCTCCCTTCTTCTGTTCCATCCATTTTACTCTGTTACTAAATAGCCTTGCTGTTGATATTTTGGCCTGTTTTGTGCCTCTAATTTCATAACACAGGAATGTTAAAAAAGAACCAAGTCTCTCTTTCCCTCTCCGGACCGAGACATCCCTAAAGAAGAACCAGGCCATTTTGGAAGGGCTTGCTTGCTACAGTGTAGGCAAGAACCACTCCCACACTACCTGATTTGCTCTCTGGGATTGTTATCTGGTGTGGATGATAGTTGGTGTATGGGCATGCTACTCAGTACCATAGGACATTGGTACCAAGGGTGCAGCTTGCAGCTGCCATCATTTTTCTCCATCTGAGTGCCTGCATCCTGCCCGCAACCCTAAATCCACTTGAACCACAGCAGATAAACATTCCTGTGGCTTAATCCCCTTAATTCCCTACACCTTAATCCTTCCCTAGCACAACAGATAGGCACCTGACAGACACTTTCAGTCTATAAGCACTGCTGGATATATGCTCTGCAATGCACCAGCAAAAGCAAAAGGGTAACAAAAATGCTGCTCCTGCTTTTGCATCAGCTAAAGCAGTGGGGATGAGAGTGAGAGATTTATGATACCAGATTGAGAGCAGACATGATCACAGCTCTGTGGTTCAAACAGCAATGTGCCTGCCTGGGATTTGAGAGGCATGAAGTGAGAGCAAGACTCCTCTTCTACAGGATCTGTGCTGATTTGTGCAGACTTTTACACATGTCTCTTGGCTTTACTGCACCACAACTTGAGCTCAGTAGAGGGAACATCTTCAACTTTCATCATGTAAGGTGGCTTCTCATGTAGGGTAATGGGTCTCCAGTGACTTGCACTCTGTGCACAGCATGGACTCATTTTCTACTGTTTTACTGGAAATTGTTCTATGTCAGAAGACAATTATATTGAGGGAGAAAGGGAAACATGAGGCAAATCAGGCCACTTCAAGACTTCCTTATCCACCATATCATCTGGCCCGTGCAACATGTGTTCTTGTGTCATCTTGTTTCCCCATGGCTACTACATAAGACACAAGCATCATTAGAGGATGAGTTTTCTATGCTCAAAGAATGACTTAGATATCAAACTCAAGTACGTGCCTGTGGCTGTGAACCCAAATCTCACATACCTAAGGCTACAAAAATCACTTTTGTTCACAAGACATCTGAAATTTCATCTGTACTCCCTTTTTGGTGCTTACTGATGACAAGTTTAATTGTTAGGCATGTCACCTGCCATGACTCTCTCTCGGTTAGATAACATAAGTTTCCAGACAAGTAGGGTCACTACCCACACAGCTTCTGCTGAGAAATACATCTGGTGTTCAAGTATAAATAAATCACATTACTGCCAGAACAAACACATGTTCTGTGCTACTGCTTTTCCTTCTGCTGAGTTAGCAATATCATAGGCTGACCATAGGAATAATTAAGGCTATTTCAAAATTAATTTCCTCTCACATGGCAAAGGCCACAAGTGTGAAATGTGTAATACAAGGAACCAGTATATGGAAGTAAGATAAATGCATGAAGAGTTTGAGCACTACTCTTGGAACTGCTCAGGCATACAGCTTTAATGCACTTGCTTCACTTAGTGGAATACACATTCCTTGCAGTTCATTTTCCCCTCACTCCTTAACTTCAAAGTATATTATGTCAGCACTAAAGCCCACTAACAGATACTTCAACCACAAAATGTTATTCTATTAAAAAATGTGTAATAGCCTAAAGTGGAGAATTTATACCCAAGGCCCTCCTGACCTGTAACTGCAGGATGTCAGTATGGTACTCACCAAAGCTGCAACAGGAGTACAGAAAGCCCTGAGGGGCTGAGGGGTGCCAAGCCTGACATCTTTCTATGAAGCAGGTTTAGAAATGTTAACACACTTTGGTTTCCCAGGCTTAGGGATGATCACCATCTGCAAGTCTTTGTCCATATGTGAGTTCAATCTGAGCTGGCTTGGAAATCTGGTATGTGCAAAGAAGTGTGGGTAGTCCATCAGGAATCGTGTGTTTATAGTTACATATGTATGTATGAATGGCCTTACTGATTGGTGAGATAGAGGCATCTCCAGAATACCTTGGGTAAGCATGTTTTTGGGTGCAATGTCCTGCTCCTATCTTGCTCCTAAACAAGAGCTGCTGCTGGGGAAATTCTCCTCCTTTACATCACTAAGGCTGAAAGCAGTGTGTCAAGAGCAGCAACAGCAGAGGAAGGGCTCCAGGGAGCCTACACTTGTCTGAACTGGGAAAGCAGAGACCTGTATGGGAGTGAGTGGTCTGTGGTGCTGCCTCAGAGCTGTGCTTCGTGGTTGATGTCCCCATTACTGTCAGCAATGCTGAGCTGTCACAGGTTTCACTGAAGGCACTTCAGATGGATACTTGGGTGGGGACCAGAGCAGGGTAGGAAGATCAGATAGTACCATGGTGTGTCACCTCCTGGGGTGCCTCTGAGGACAACTCCACACAGTAAAGCTAAGAGAGGGTGGGCAGTTCACTCCGGCAGGTGGGCACTGCTCGGGTTTTCTGAACACAGCTACAGCTGTGCATGTGGTGCAGCACAGTCTCTCCAAGCTGTAGGGCTTCTACTAAAATTCACATAGATTAAATCTTCTGCACTCCATTAGCGATAAGATCAGGTGCTGGATTTGTATGTTATAAATGAGTACAGCTTAGAGGAATTTGGCTATTTTACTGCATAAGTAGGTTTGACTCACATTAAGCAGAGGCTGTTTAAAAATGTGGAATAAAATTTTGTCTGGGTGCCATGAGAAGACAGGAAAAAGACATTACTCTGTCCCAGACTGTGCCAGCACTGCAGATAACCACAACTATGCATGCCTGAGGAATATGATGCCATACCTGCTGCCTTTTGAGATCTGAAGAAGAAATCTTTATAATAATTATCTTAATTTTCTTTTTTATTATCAAGTCATACAAGTTGTTCAAGCAGATTGGATTTAAAGCCATTTTAATGATGCAAAAAAAAAGAGTAATTAGCATGTAAATTAATATCACCATTACTCTTTATATTTCCTGAATTTGCTCTGGGAATATGCTTTAGTAATTACGCTGTGTTTGCCAAACGGTGGGCAGAAAACTCATTCCTAAACTAACTGGCATATGTCTCATTTTGTGTAATCTAGTTTTCTATGAGTTGATGAGAAATAACAGCTTTTTATTTGACCGTTTTTCTTGTAGTGATGGAATTGCTCCTGGTTGCTTATGAATGCTTTTCATGCTTCTCTACGCTGTAGCTTCTTTATCAGGCAAACAAGAGACCAGCCCTGAAGGAAGGGACTTGGGGGTGCTGGTGGATGAGAAGCTCAACATGAGCCACCAGTACGCATTTGCGGCTTGGAATGCCAATCACATCCTGGGCTGCATCATGAGAAGCATAGCAGCAGGTTGATGGAGGGGATTCTCCCCCTCTACTCTGCTCTGGTGAGACCCCACCTGGAGTACTGCATTCAGTTCTGGAGCCCCTATTATAAGAAGGATCTGGAGGTGCTGGAATGTGTCCAGAGAAGGGCTACCAGGATGATCAGAGGGCTGGAGCACCTCTTCTGTGAAGACAGACTGAAAGAGTTGGGGCTGTTCATTCTGGAGAAGAGAAGGCTCCGAGGTAACCTTATTGCGGCCTTCCAGTATCTGAAGGGGGCCTACAAGAAAGCTGGAGAGGGACTTTGTAGGGTGTCAGGTAGTGATAGGACTAGGGGGAATGGAGCAAAACTCGAAGTGGGTAGATTCAAATTGGATGTTAGGAAGAAGTTTTTCACCATGATAGTGGTGAGACACTGGAACAGGTTGCCCAGGGACATGGTAGAAGCCCCATCCCTGGAGGTTTTTTACAGCCAGGCTGGATGTGGCTCTGGGCAACCTGATGTAGTGTGATGTGTCCCTGTCTATGGCAGGGAGGTTGGAACTAGATAGTCCTTGAGGTCCCTTCCAACCCTAACAATTCTATGATTCTATGATTCTATAATATGACTGATTTGAGACAATAGGCAGCTACTTTAAAGAGCTTGGAGTCAAATATGTATTAGGAAAATGTCATGGTTTAAGGTGCACCAAAATGAAATGATAGTACAGCATTACCTTTATAGATAGTTTCAAAGTAGCTTGGAAAAATTATTTTGGCAGTGTTTCATAAAAGTCAATACATTAATTCTCAAAGTTTAAATTAGGAAAATTTGCCTGCACTGTAACTGGAAGAACAGGTTCTAAGGAAGCTGTGAGGAAGGAGACCAGTGATTAGAAGCAAATTTAATTTAATTGCCTAAAAGGCAGGGATCAAAATAAGCATTTCATTCTGAGAGAGAGCTTGGCAATTATATGGAAGCAGAAATAATCTGCAGTTATGAGAGGAATTAATCCTTAAAAACTGATGGAGATGTCCTCTTAGTAATTTAAGTTCTTGAAGTAAAGGTATTGAAAGTACTACATCCAAAATCTAATTCTTTACAAGAAAAAAAGAAAAAAGAAAGACACAAACAAGCAAACAACCCCCCCTCCAAAAAGCAAACAAACAAAAAAACCAACCAAGCAACCAACCAACCAAACCCCCAAAACATTGTAAGTTATATGCTGATTTATTCTGGTATCTCAACATACACACCAGCAAATACTCAACGAGAGGAGTTCATAGCCCCTCATAGCAAGTGAACATAAGAAAAGGTGGCATGTTATGCACCATTGTAAACTGTACTGTGTTTGCTTCTGAAGTTCAATTTGTCAATGTTACCTTCCACCAACAGCAGAGATATCATTTGGTGAGAGTGAAGTAAAGCTGTACATGCTTACAAATACTCAGGATGGCTTACTCCTTCTAGATGCAGGGTCAGGAGAGGAATCCAAAGTCTTACTTGTAACTGCTTAGTGATATCACTGCCACTTTATGGGAGTCAAACAAGAGCTATATTCTAATTGGTACCACTATTACACTGCACAGAAGATATGTATGTTCACCAGTTATGATCATTGCAACACCTGTGAGTACCCTAGATCAGGAATTATGAGCCAGCTGCTTTAATTGCAAGAAACTTCTGTGACAGCCTGAGCAGAGTCCATGTGGCTATAATGGGTAACGACATCTCAACTTGCCTTCTTGCAAGTTCATTTCAGAGAGATGTGCTAGTGCCTGATGAAGGTGGATTGGATTGAACCTGCTGCTGTTATTCATACCATGAATACAGGTAGTGATAGGACTAGGGGGAATGGAATGAAGCTGGAAGTGGGGAGATTCAGGCTGGATGTGAGGAGGAAGTTCTTCACCATGAGACTGTTGAGAGCCTGGAATAGGTTGTCCAGGGAGGTGGTTGGGGCCCCATCCCTGGAGGTGTTTAAGGCCAGGCTGGATGAGGCTCTGGCCAGCCTGATGTAGTGTGAGGTGTCCCTGCCCATGGCAGGGGGATTGGAACTAGATGATCCTTGTGGTCTCTTCCAACCCTGACTGATTCTATGATTCTATGATTTTATGCTGTCATGCCAGCTTCAAAAATGAAAGTGCTAAATGGAGCAAAGTATGATGAGGTTCAGACTGCAACATGGGAGGCTTCCTGTTCTGGTTGCTGCTTCTGGGTTCTGGCTTCTTAGGTGTTGGCTCTTTTCTGCAGACGTGGTGGCAGAAAGAGTGGGAGTCGAGTAGCTGCTGGTTTTGGTTGTCTGTTTTATGCTGGGTTTTGGGTGTTGTTTTTTGTGTGTGTGTGTGTGGGGGGGTTTGTTTGGTTTGGTTTGGTTTTTTTTTTTTGTTTTGTTTTGGTTTCTTTTGTTTTTTCCTGTTTTCTTCTGCAAAATAGGCTAGGCTAAGGTAATCATGTATTGTATTACTCTATTAATTAGATTATTACCTAAGGTAATCACGCTCTGTGTTTATGATATCTTATGTTTCATTAAACTTTTATCTCTTTATCTCAGCCCTGAGTCCTGTGTGTTACTCTTCCCCTCACTTTTGTGTTGGGGAAGCAGGCAGGTTAGCCCTGAAGGCTCACAGGACAGGTTTAGATTTACATCACCTGTCCTAAGATTAAATGCTGGACATTGCAGGGTTAGAAACTGATTAGCTCAGGCTCAGTACCAGGTTGATGTGGCTTCACTGTTCCGAGACCCAACCTTACAACCTGTGGTTGATGTTGTACTAGACCACATGGTTTGGGTTCTCAGATGTTTCTGTATTGAGCTGTGTTGTGTGTAGGTCTGTCGTTTCACACAGAGCAATGCTGTTAAGATGCAGCTCAGTAATTTTCAGCATGCACACTTAAAATCATATCCAGCCAGGGCCTGACTGGTGTGTGGTGTGCTGACACGAGACGGGGTTGTACAAATGCCTTAACAGATTCCTGCTCTCACAAAGGTTCAAAGTCACTTTTGATTAAAGCCTGATAAAGTCTGAACTTGGAGCCAAAAGCTGCAGCTTCTCACATGGTCCAGATGAGCTGAATTGCAGTGTTATGTCTCTTTGAGAAAGAAGTTTTCAAATTCTCCTTTGCATTTCTGTTGTCACTTTTAGTTTCAATACATTGTGGAAAATTCTCCTGAAAAAGGCCAGATTTAACAAGAACCATTTTGAAGAAAAGAAGTCAGTTAGAAAAAGGATCAGTCTCCTAATGGTGCAACAGCAATTCTTTAACAAAAAATGTACTGGGATCAAAATACATAAAATACAGATAACCATAAGATGCCTAATTATAGTGATTAGGAGTAAGTTTGTCTGCTAGTTTCTTGCTTGTTGTTTCTTTTTTCTTTCCTGGTAATTTGCCTATAAATATGTTTTACTCTACATAAATTTGGCTGGACAGTATCAAGCCCAAAAAAACCCCTTATAAAACTGATGATTGACATACATCAGTAATGGAGTTCAGGAGAGGTTTTCAATAAATGGGTAACAAAATAGAAAGAAAAAAAGCCTATCTGAAAATGCAGTGAAAGCTCTAGGTGTAAATGTTTGGGTTTTTTTTTACATATTCAAAATCTACCTAGGCCTCAGCTTGCTCTTTTCTGAAAGGCATAACTGTGATGAATTAACTGCTTTTTTGTATTGTGCACTTGAGCTTCACTTCAATTATATCCAGCAATTCTGTACAGAATCTACAGGCATGGAAGATGTTGCTATTGGACACTCATGCACTAGACTATTATCATATCACATTTTAATTAGCTCAGTCCAAACCCATTAAACAAAGTGTTTTGGTTACTGCACAAAAGTATTCCATATTCTAAGTGAACTGAAATATATTCTGGATTAAAGTATGAGACCAAGTCTGAATTTTCCCTGGAAAATTCCAGAGATGCAGTGTAGCAACCCCATGACTTTAATACTCTTCTTGATAAAAGATGTTCCTCTTCAGCACAGTCAGTTTATAGCAATGTGAATTATTAGAAAGCATGACAATAATAATTAATCTGGATTAATGACATGATTTGGCCAGTTTGCAGAGTTTCACTAAGTTTTGGAGTTTGGTTTTTGCAGTGATAGTAGTGACTTTAGTTATTATAAAAGGGACTTTTTGCTCCCTTTAAAAAAGCAAACCTATTTGGTGGTTGCAGCTAAAAGACCACATGCAATTCCTAAAGTACAGAGGCTACCACTTATGCTCCATTATGCTACCACACAGCTATGTTATTGCCATATTCACTTTTCTTTTCACCTTCCCTCCAAGGCTATTTATCATTTCAAAGGTATTCAAAAAGCTGATTTGTTATTACCATTCCTTTTTCAGAATGTATTTGTATTGCAGCACTTCTTGTGAGCCTTAGGCATTGGTAAAAGCTGAACTGTGCGACGTGCACTGAATAAACTCATAATAAAACACAGTCTTGCTTAAAGCTTCTAGTATAAGATGGGAAAGGAAGCAGATTGAAATCCAAGTGGGGTGAACCGCATATGGAAGCCATTGGTTTTTTTCCCAAGGACTCTATTTTTTTTTTTTTTTTTTTTTTTTAAAGGAGGCTCTGCTGACTGGCTCCAATTAGACACCCAGTTTCCAGTGACTAGAACTCAGCATCCTGGTATTATTTTAGTTGCCACAAGTTTCACTGCTGGCTTCATTTGTTTATAAACAGCCTTAATTCCAACACATTCCCTCGCTATGATCTTCTGTCCTAAAACATTTGTGTATAAGACTTTTCTTATTAATTTACTAGCCAGCATTAACTGATTCTTGTTCACCTTGCTGGAATAAACCTTTTCTCTTTTCTTTTCTTTTCTTTTCTTTTCTTTTCTTTTCTTTTCTTTTCTTTTCTTTTCTTTTCTTTTCTTTTCTTTTCTTTTCTTTTCTTTTTCTTTTCTTTTCTTTTTCTTTTCTTTTCTTTTCTTTTCTTTTCTTTTCTTTTCTTTTCTTTTCTTTTCTTTTATTTTCTTTTCTTTTCTTTTCTTCTCTTTTCTTTTTTCTTTTCTTATCTTTTATTCTCTTTTCTCTTCTTTTCTTCTCTTTTGTTTTTCCCCAGTCTTTAGTTGTCTATGTATTCATCTTATTCCACCT
This sequence comes from Indicator indicator, assembly GCF_027791375.1. Taxonomy (NCBI): domain Eukaryota; kingdom Metazoa; phylum Chordata; class Aves; order Piciformes; family Indicatoridae; genus Indicator; species Indicator indicator. The sequence continues at coordinate 27,634,998 of NC_072010.1, read as the reverse complement.
TTCACTTGCAAGTTCAATTCTTTAACCTCAGGTCTTTGAGGAATTTCTCTGAAAATGCACAAGTCACTCTTGATCTGTCCCATTCCTTTCTTTCAGATGTCTGAGTGTCGACGGAGAAGAAGACGGAGACAATTTCACAAGCCACAAAGATGATATAGTGGACATTGCATGCTAGTATAGTGCATTGGGGAGAACTTTTTCAGGGACTGTAGAGAAGGGAAAACAGAATTACCACTGAAAAAAGGAGGAGAGAAATCTCAATTGCGCATGTCCTTTTCCTACTCTTTCCAACTTGGAGAAGTCCTTTACTGGGATGGGATTCCTGTCTCACAGAAAATAGCAAGCTTTCATTTTGGCAGGAGTTTTTGCTTTTGAGTTTCACATTTGCTTCAGAAGTTCGATTAAAAGGGAATGTAAGCAGAACAAGTGATCAGGTGATGGATTTAAAACATTCCAGAAAAGGAAAGGAGTAGTCAGCATGGATTTACCAAGGGAAAATAATTTGTGACTAATCTGATAGCCTTCTGTGATGCTGTAATGGAATGGGTAGATACAAGGAGATGAGGGGATGTAGTTTACCTTGACCTTAGCAAGGCTTTTGACGCTGTCTTCTGTAACATCCTTGTGAGCAAGCTCAGGAAGTGTGGGTTAGAAGAACAGACAGTGAGATGGATCAGGAACTGGTTACACAACAGAGTGCAAAGGGTGGTGGTCAATGATACCAAGTCCAGCTGGAGAGCTGTAACTGGTGGAGTCCCCCAGGGACCAATGTTGGGTCTAGTCCTGTTCAACATCTTTATCAGTGACACTGATGAGGTGACAGAGTGTCTGCTCAGCAAGTTTGATGATGATACCAAACAGGGTGGCTTGGCTGATACAGCTGAAGGCCATTCAGTGAGACTTGGACAGACTGGAGAGCTGGGGAGAGAGGAACCAAATGAGATTCAACAAGGATAAGTACAGAGTCCTGCATCTGGGAAGGAATAATAAATTGCACCAGCAGAGGTTGGGAGGTGATCTACTGGAGAGAAACCCTGTGGAGAAGGACCTGGGAGTCCTGGTGGACAAAAAGTTATCCATGGGTCAGCAATGTGCCATTGTGGCCAAGAAGGCCAATGGGATCCTGGGGTGTATTAAGAAGAGTGTGTTCAGCAGATCCAGGGAGGTTCTCCTCCCCCTCTAGTCTGCCCTGGTGAGACCTCATCTGGAATATTGCATCTACTTCTAGGTTCCCCAGTTCTGGAGAGAGTCCAATGGAGGGCTACAAGGATGATTAAGGGACTGAAGCACTGCCTTATGAGGAGAGGCTGAGAGCCCTGGGGCTTTTTAGTCTGGAGAAGAGAAGACTGAGAGGGGATTTAATAAAGTTTGTAAATATCTAAGGGCTGGGTGTCAAGAGAGAGGGGACAGGCTCTTCTCACTCGTGCCCTGTGATAGGACAAGGGGCAGTGGATATAAACTACAGCACAGGAGGTTCCACCTCAACATGAGGAAGTCCTTCTTCACTGTGAGGGTCACAGAGCACTGGAACAGGCTCCCCAGAGAGGTTGTGGGGTCTCTCTCTCTGGAGGCTTTCAAGGCCCATCTGGATGCATCCGTGTGTGACCTGCACTAGCTTATATTGTTATATGATCCTGCTCTGGCAGGGGGCTTGGATTCGATGATCTCGGGAGGTCCCTTCAAACCCCTAACATCTTGTGTGAAAATGTAGTGACCAGCACTCATTGGAGTTGGATTCATCTTATTTCTCTGTATAGAAGGCAGATTTTTTGATACTTGCAAATTATAAAACTCAACTGAACAAATCCAGAGAAAACACGTTACTGTAAAAATATTACAAAAATTGTGATTTACAAGGTGTCCCAGAAGTACTTGTATTTGTAATTTCACAATCTTAGACATTTTTATACCTGTTCAAACACCTATAATTTCTTTTGCATCTTTCACAAACATGTATAGCAATATAAATTACAAATGCTAATAGTTTACAATAAATAATAATAATAATAAAAAACCCTTAGTAGACAAATCTTTTTGTTGTGGCCTGACAGTGATCTGATTACCTAAATCAGATCTGTTGGCCAGGTATTTTCCCCATGTCTGACCTTGTAAAAGATCAAAAACATTTAAATGTTATTGTCTGTGTTAACTCACACAAAAATATAACAACATTGTGGAAACTCCTACGGGAAAAAAAATCTGAATAAAGTACATAGAAGTGGAGAAAGAAAGAAAAGATCCAGCCATAATAAATCTGGAAAGAATTTATCTGAAAGATGACAAGAGGTACATGCAGACCTGAAGACCTTTGCTCTGGACTAAGTCTGGTTTTGATGCTACATTTTCCAAAATACAGCAGCTGCTTTAGAATGGACGGAGCTTTTCTTCACATACCTGTTGTAGCAAGTGAGTGAACTCCATTTAATCAAGAAAATGAAATGTCTCTTTTTAGTACCAGAAATTCAGTTTGGCTGGAAGCAGTTTTTTATAATTACATTTTTGACTGGAGACTGCAAGTGGTGCCATGAGATTTAGCTGACCATCTGTACAGCCTGTGTATTGAATAATGACTATCACAACCTCAGTACAGCATTTATGGTAGGTTGTTTGCAAGGTATTGATGAGCCAGAACTTTATTCTCACTAGGTCACTCATATTTTACTGAATTTTCAGTACTGAATAAATTTATAAACTCACAGCCTATATAGCAAAAAATAAAGCAGCAAAACCAATGGTCTGGACAATAGATTAAATTTTATTATCTTTATATTTGTGATCCAGAATAGTTTAGCCTGGTTTAAATCACTTTGCGTTTTTGAAAAAGTCTGGATATGTTAGCACCAAAAAGATGAGTAGAATTAAAACTTCTGTTCTTTCAGCAGTATTATTTTCAGGTAGAGGTCCTAAAATAGAGAATAAATCCTAGTAGATAAGGTATTAAAGACTATGGAGAACAGCTGGCAGCTGGTCACAAGTGCTGCTCCTCGGGGCTCAGCGTGGGGACCACTTCTGTTTAACATCTTTATTGATGATCTTGATGAAGACATAGAGTGTGTCATCAGTAAGTTCACAGAAGACACTAAGTTAGGTGGGAGTGTTGATCTGCACGAGGGTAGGGAGGCTCTACAGAGGGACCTGGATAGATTGGATTGATGGGCCAATGTTAATGGGATGAGCTTCAACAAGGCCAAATGCCAGGTCCTGCTCTTGGGTCACAACAACCACAAGCAACGCTGCAAGCTTGGGGAAGTGTGGCTGGAAAGCTGTCTGGCAGAAAGGGACCTGGGGGTTCTAATAGACAAACAGCTTAATATGAGCAAGCAGTGTGCCCAGGTGGCCAAGAAAGCCAATGGCATCCTGGCTTGTATTAGAAATGCTGTGTCCAGCAAGCGTAGGGAGCTGATTGTCCCCTTGTACTCAGCCCTGGTGAGGTCACACCTCGAGTATTGTGTCCAGTTTTGGGCACCTCAATACCAGAGAGATGTGGAGGTGCTGGAGTGAGTGCAGAGCAGGGTAACAAAGCTGGTGAAGGGCCTGGAGAATAAATCTTATGAAGAGTGACTGAGGGAGCTGGGGCTGTTTAGTTTGGAAAAGAGGAGGCTGAGGGGAGACCTCATTGCTCTTTACAACTACCTGAAAGGACGTTGTGGAGAGGCTGGTGCTGGTCTCTTCTCACAGGTAGTGATAGAACAAGAGAGAATGGCCTCAATCCACATCTGGGTAGGTTTTAATCATAGAATCATAGAATTAGTCAGGGTTGGAAGGGACCACAAGGATCATCTAGTTCCAAGCCCCCTGCCATGGGCAGGGACACCTCACACTACATCAGGCTGGCCAGAGCCTCATCCAGCCTGGCCTTAAACACCCCCAAGGATGGGGCGCCAGCCACCTCCCTGGACAACCCATTCCAGGTTCTCACCACTCTCATGGGGAAGAACTTCCTCACTTCCAGCCTGAATCTCCCCACTTCCAGCTTTATTCCATTTCCCCTAGTCTTATCATTACCTGAGTGACATTAGAGTGGACATTAGGAAAAAACTTTTCACAGAAGCAGTGGTCAGGCATTGGAATGTGCTGCCCAAGGAGGTGGTTGAGTCACCAACCCTGGATGTGTTTAAAGGTTGTTTGGATGTGGTGCTTGGGAATATAGTTTAGGGGTGAACCTTGTAGAGTAGAGTTATTGGCTGGACTTGGTGATCATGAGGGTCTTTTCCAACCTGAGTGTTTCTGTAATTCTGTGATTAATTTTACCTTCTATTAATGACTAAATAGACAACAAATAAATAAATAAGTACATACATGCACACATACAAACTTGGGGAACTGCATAGTGATCTCTAAGTCCACCTATAATTAAAGGGAGATTTTATATTCGGATTAAATATTTGAACTACACAGTGGATATAGTTCACAGTAAGTATCATATTTATGTTCCATTTTGACAGTAGAGAGTGTGTTTTGTCCCAGGAGTGCAGTCTGAAGTAGTAAACATGAGAGGGCTGTCATGGAGCACATGACTTAACATCTGGGATGTAGCAGCACCACCTGAAACTTCAGCATTGTCAGTTTCTGTCTTGCATTCACTTAGAATCATAGAATCAGTCAGGGTTGGAAGGGAGCACAAGGATCATCTAGTTCCAACCCCCCTGCCATGGGCAGGGACACCTCACACTACATCAGCATGGCCAGAGCCTCATCCAGCCTGGCCTTAAACACCTCCAGGGATGGGGCCTCAACCACCTCCCTGAACAACCACTTCCGCCAATGGCTGTGGGCACTGAGATACAGCTGGAGATGGGAGCGTCTATGGTACCTTGGCCATGAAGCATCCCCTCCATATGTGTCAAAGCAGGTAACATGATGCACTACAAGAGCTGCCCTGAGGGATCTACTCCCCCAGCTGTCCTGGGAGGACTAGGGCACAGGTTAGTATGTGGTTGGTTGGGGTTTTTTCCTGTTTTTGAACATCAACCTTCACTTAGCAGAAACAGTATTGTTCAGCTAAAGCTTAAAATATTACAGTAGAACCTGTGAGTGGCATTAAATAATTTCCTAAGATAGGAATGATAGCCAAAAAACTAATCCAGAGGGAGTGCAGCCAAATATCCTCAAGCTGTAATTAGGGAAGGACTACTTTTTACATTACAAAACCCACTCTCTGTGAGAATGTAAGAATTACTCATCACATGAAATATGTTCAAAGTGCACTTGAACATGTCCCTTTATGTTTTCAGTGTGCTCTGTGACCTATACTCTCAGCTTGAGCTGTCTAAAAGCATTTTGTCTGCCTTTTTCTGCAAAATCACTCAGACATTCTTGCTGCAGAAAAAGGACTTGGGGGTTTTGTAATATTTGAAGTCCTTAAAAAGCATCACCAAACGTAACAGCCTGAGGACATCTTTCCTAAGACATTCAGCTGTTATCTAAGGGCTCCTGGATAGTGGATTAATCATTTTAAACGACAGTTTTCTTAAAGTTCATAACCAATTTTATTTTAAGATACAGTCCCAGTTCCTCAATGGCTGCAGATCAGCAAATAATTTAGCACCACAGAAGTGGGTTCACTGATCAAAGAAGATGTCTCCCTCTACACTACGTGTGGCTCAGGCTGTTTATACCTGACCAAATGTAATTTGATTCACTGAACCAAACATCTCCTGGCTGCATGCAGTTGTCTAAAGGAAGTCATAATTTCAGATTTATATTTCCATTTTGGGGCTAGAGGGCAGGGGATGGAGAGTTCCTGCTTAGTTACTTGTGAAATGAATGTTGTTTCCATGTGCATAAACCACTTCTCATGCAAGATCTGTGCATGAGGACTTGGCGTTGTTCAGGACTTTGCTGCAGACTGGCCTGATTGTTCCAGATCAAAACAGTAACAAGGGCACCATCTTCAAAAATGTTTCATTGCAAATGTGGTTTCAGCCAGTTGTGCTTACCTCCAAACATAGTAGAATAAACCTTCTCAGAAATGTATCACATAAAGGTATCATCCCTAGAGCAGGTAAAACTATTATAGGAAGAAATATATGGATTTGAGAAGATCATTAAAATACCTTTTAACAAAACAAATAAAAAACAAAACGAAACAAAACAAAAAAAACCACAAAAACCAAAACAACAAAAACACAACAATTTGAGTCAGAATATTACTAATAATTTGCCTTGCAAAAGGACTGGATTTCAAGGAAAAGAAAAGTCAAATTATAATCTAAAATGAGTTATAAGGAAGTAAAATTATCCTTGGTTTGGCTACTTGGAATCAAAACATGTCCTGAAAGGTTCTATTCTAGCTGTGGCAACCCAAAGGACAGAAAAGGTAAGAAATGTGAGAAAAATTAATGTCTTTTCATAGTTACAATTCTTTCAGTTATTCAGGTAAATCATGTGACAAGTCTTTGTTCAGTTAAAGTTTTGTAAAAGTCACTTTTATTAGACTGAAAATTCCTAGCTTTGTAAAGAATGTATTAGATTTAATTCTAATGTTACTTTTCTATATGACTGGTTTTTAGTGGTAATAATAATTTGATAAGTGAGATCATTGCCTAGGGATACAAAATTAAGTGCTCTGAATCATAAAATGCTTACATATATTTTTGTTATTCTGTAGGGGTCAGTGAATGAGGTGATGCATTTCTTGTAAAATATAAGCCAATTTTAGGTTGAATAACTCATTACACATTATATTTTTTTCTGTTTATGCCTGACTGACTGTTCACCCAGCTTAATGGGGTAACGATTCATCACAGTACTAAAGCACATGAGAAGGTCACAGGTATTGCATAATAACTCCTATAGAACTCTTAAGTAATAGGAGCTCCTATTATTCATAAATAATGGAAAAGAAGGTGAAAAAAAATCAGAAGGTTTTGGGTTTGTTTTGTGGGAGTTTTGTTCCCTTTTGTTTTTCTTTTTTTTTTTTTTGTTTGTTTCATAGAAAATAACTTTCTAAATACAGAACCTTTTGCAGGGCTTTTAGGAAGTTACAGCAGCTGGGTAAATGAGAGTCTCTAACAATATAAAGCCAAGAATTGAATGGGGTTCTGCTAAAGAATGTGCCTTGTAATAACAGGTCTTTGGACAGGGATTAACATGTCCTCCACACTTTAGACTTGACAAAGTTGGATTATATTTTCTTTGTTCTCCTGCCTCAGCTTCTGTTCCAAGCAGACCTCATCCAGATAGTCTGTTCAAGGGATATTGCCACGTTAATTGGCATAAAAGCTTTAATCAAAATGTCCAGGTATTTTTCTCCATATGTTTATATATATATGTCTCAGCATGTGCTACAAGAAGAGATATTTAAAACATGGTTTGCCATAAACCACTTCACATTTTCCTTTCTGTTATGGTATACATAGCAGTGCAGAAAGTTCCCAAGTCCCATCCATAGCTAACACCAATTGATTTTGATGACCTATATTGGGTTTCACTAGGTGGGATTCTGACCCACAGAGAATCACAAAGAAGCTCATGACTGCTCTTTGTCCATTTCATCAAACATGAATTGCTTTGTTGAGCAGTTTCATTTCTTTCACAATAACAACGTTGGTTCATACCCTTGCATTTGTTTATCCATTTTTTAATTTACGTTTATCTGCAAACAAAAAAACAAGCTAACAGGTAAAAATCCCTTCCTGCTCTGCCCAAACCTGGTTCTAAATGCAGTGTTATTCCTGATAAAGACAAAGGTGCAATCAGTTTTGCAAATATCAGTGATATCAGTGTGAGTTTTATCTTTTTTTTTTTCCCCAAGGAGAAATTTAATTTGAATATGACCTAAGTTCATTTAGTTATTTGAAGAAGAATTTGGAGAGCTCTGTTTACTACATCTATTCTCTTATTCTGCTTTGGTGATGTCCTTATCATTTTCTTTTTTGAAAGAAAGAAAAATAACACCATAAATTCAGTAATTTCTTCCAGGGAAAAAGGTATGCCTTTGCCTTGACACTTTCAGCAATTTTTGGACACAAAGGAGAAAGTACATGATTTTTGAAAGTAGAATTCCTTTTATCCATTGCTGGTTTGTTACCACTTCAGACAAATTGTTCTGGTTTGTTGGGAATTTGCATCTCCACCAAGACTGATAGAAAATTATGTCCAAACTCTCTGTTTTCAGCAGCCAGAAATGGCAACGATTGTGACTATGAAAAGTGTTGTTATATTGGTTTTCTTTTTAATATTAGAGGCTTGAATAAGCAGGAGATCAACTATTCAGTAAGAAAATTATAAGATACAGAGAGGGGAAATCATCACAAAGGATGGTGATAAGATAAGCAATTGATATAATCACACTGGAAAACAATTTCAGTGTCTGAAAGACAAGAAAATATCTTGTACTCTAAGATGAGCTCAGCTCTCAAGGATTATTGAGATAGACCTGGAATTTTCATTTTAAAGGAGTCTTAATTTTGTCAGATTTCTCTTTTAACTCTGACTTTTTGTTTATTTGGTTGTCATGGAGCATCCATTAATTCAAGGAGCTTTTACACTTTTATAATTGCATGCAATTTTCCCCATACTTGGTCTTAAAATCCATCCATGTTTGGAGTTTGAGTCTAGGATTTGAATCCAAACCAATCACATCTTACAAGGTGTCTGTCATATTGGTGTACTCCAGTCACTGTGGAGGCTTATCCCAGGCTTTTCACTGAGGCAGAGGGAAAAAAGCAGGAGACGTTGGTTCTTGATTCTGCTCAGTCTGGGAGAGTTTGATTTCCCCTGTTCCTTAGCCAAGAGACAGATCTAACCATGAAACAAATGCCTCACTAATTAGGGACAACTCATCATCTCCACTGCTGAAGTTGTGCATCTGTGCTCTGTAGAGAGTATAAATTATAAAGCTGGACAGAAAGGCTAAACAGACGCAGCCTGGCTGAAGGTACGTATCCTGTGGTTCCCTAGAGCCACACACAGAAACAATGCCTGCAACAGGACAACAACCAAGGTTTTTATTTCACGTGGTACTGTTTTTAATAGCTGTAGAAGGTTTGTTGAGGGATGGCTTCTTCAAACCCACCTATTAAAAAAATAAAAAAGAATTTTTAAAAAAATCATTAAAAAAAGACATTTTTTAATCTCAGCCAAGTGCTCCATATATAAAGCATTCCGATGCACAGATCAAAAGCAGCACTCACACATTGCTAGAGCAGACGTTTCATTTGGCAGCAAGAGTGTCTGAATCCCATCAGCAGTGTCTCATCAGAGAACCATGTAGTCCCATTCATCTCATTTGAGATAGCTGAACTTTTTTCCTTCGCTGTGTAATGACTTTTAAAACTGTGTGCCAACTCTTTTTGGTATATAGGTTTGTTAAAAGTCATCTCTAGTGTAGTTTCTAACCTGGATAAAAGCCTTACCAAGCTCATCCTTTTTATTCATCCTGAAAAATCTTATAATTTAAACGGAATTATTTAAATTAGAGGTAAAAAAATGGAAATGGTAAATTGTTCATTACATTAAATATAAATTAAAACTGAATATTCTGGTGAAACTGATCACCAATGATGATTAATAACGGAAATATAAATAAAAAGGCTATAAAACATTCTGATTCTTCTTTTAACATAAATTCAAAGATGGCAACACTGGTGATGTTTAATCGAACGTTTCAGATTATTGTTGAGAAGGGCTGAGCTCTGCCCTGACTGGGGTTGGAAGCAGAGCCAGGCGAGTGGACTGTGTTTTCATGTTATGGATGTCATTCTTTCCATGCTCAGACTTTTCACTATGCAGTTCTGTCATGTAAAAACAAATAAGAAGCTAACTACACAAGTAAAAATATTCATGCATAGTGGACAGTACGTCAAAGGCAACTGGCTTGTGTGACCATTATGTCACACTCATATTCATCTACCTTTGGTTTTTAGGGGAAAGAAGGGAATAGTCAATTTGTAAATGCAACTTCAAAAAAGGAATAAACTACCACAGTTTGCTGGAGATGCTGCTGATTCATAGAATCATAGAATCAGGGTTGGAAGGGAGCACAAGGATCATCTAGTTCCAACCCCCCTGCCATGGGCAGGGACACCTCACACTACATCAAGCTGGCCAGAGCCTCATCCAGCCTGGCCTTAAACACCTCCAGGGATGGGGCCTCAACCACCTCTCTGGGCAACCCATTCCAGGCTCTCACCACTCTCATGGTGAGACCAGTCCAGTCTGAATCTCCCCACTTCCAGCTTTGTTCCATTCTCCCTAGTCCTGTCACTACCTGATAGCCTAAAAAGTCCCTCCCCAGCTTTCTTGTAGGCCTCCTTCAGATACTGGAAAGCCACAAGAAGGTCACCTCGGAGCCTTCTTTTCTCCAGACTGAACAGCCCCAACTCTTTCAGTCTGTCCTCATAGGAGAGGTGCTCCAGCCCTCTGATCTTCCCCGTGGCCCTTCTCTGGACATGTTACAGCATGTCCATATCCCTCTTGTAATAGGGGCTCCAGAACTGGACTCAGTACTCCAGGTGGGGTCTCACCAGAGTGGAGTAGAGAGCTTTGCTTGTTTGGTTTTTTGTGGCTGGTATTGTTTTTGCAATGAACATCTGTGTTTTCACTATGAGTTTAAATTTTTTTTCCTTCCCTCCTCCAGGATAGGCTCTTTATTTTCTTCAGTTTTCTGTTCATAATAATAAAAGGAAAAAGCAACTGATCTGGAGCAGTGGAGAGATAGTCCCAATAATTTTACTCACGAACCTTATTCCCAAATCAGTGTTACCGGCACAGCTGGTCTTGCTTATCTATAGTTCACTTTATACTTTTCTTTGCATATAAATTACATGAGGGTCTTTTGGCCATCCATGTGAAATAAAATAGAAAGATGGCTTAATTATGCCAATATGTCATCAAATACTTGAGCAACAATGTATATAGACTTAATAATTTCTCATGTTAGTCGTCTCAGACTTCTATAAGCCATCAGCTGGAGTCATTGTCTCAGGGGTAAACATAAAAGATAGTTCTCAGGTAGATGAGAGGGGTGGAGTATGATATCCCACATAAAATCATAGAATCATATAATGGTCTGGGTTAGAAGGGACCTCCAAAGGTTGTCTAGTCCTCTTCAGTAAGCAGGGACATCCTCAAGTAGATCAGGTTGCTAGGAGGCTTCTCGAGACTTAATTTGAATATCTCCAGGGCAGGGACCTCAACCACCTCTCTGGGCAACCTGCTCCAGTGTTCCACTACCCTCATAGTAAAGAACTTGTTACTAACATCCAATCTAAACCTGCTCTTCTCCAGCTTAAAGCCATTGTCCCTTGTCCTGTCACTGCAGGCCTTTGTAAATAGACTCTCCACAGCTGCCTTGTAGTTCCACTTCAGGTACTGGAAGGCTACTATTAGGCCTCCCTGGAGCCTCCTCTTCACCAGGCTGAACAACCCCAGCTCTCTCAGCCTGTCCTCATAGCAGAAGTGCTCCAACACCCTGGTCATTCTCATGGCCCTCCTCTGGACCTGCTCCATCAGGTCCATGTCCTTCATATATTAATGGCTCCAGACCTGTACGCAGTACTCCAGGTGAGGTCTCACCAGAGCAGAGTAATTATTGTACTGTTAACCACTGGACTTCTATTGTGGATAAATATGAAATTGAAACATTATTCACAAAATATATGTGAAAAGAAATAAATGGACTTTCTGCCTAGGTATTCCGATTTAAAGAGTATAAAATATGGAGAACTTATTTGTATTCCTCAGCTACATGACACAAAGCTCAGCTTTATTACAGTTGATACAGTAATCTCTTAGATTAAACCTGTGGTGTGTTGACCCCAGCTGGATGCCAGATACCCCCCAAAGCCACTCTATCACTCCCCTCCTTAGCTAAACAAGGGAGAGAAAATACTTAATAAAATCTTCTGAGTTGAGATAAGGACAAGGAGAAATCATTCTGTGATTTGGGCAAAACATGCTTGGGTAAATTAGCTAAATTTGTTACCAATCAAATCAGAGTAGAATAATGAGAAATAAAACTGAATCTTAAAAAACCTTTCCCCTATGCCACCCTTTTTCCTGGGCTCAACTTCACTCCCAGTTTTCTCCACCTCCTTCCCCTTAGTGGTTCAAGGGAACAGGGAATGTGGGTTGTGGTCAATTCATCATACGTTTCTGCTGCTCCTTCCTCCTCAGAGGGAGGACTCCTCACACTCTTCCCCTGCTCTGACATGGGGTCCCTCCCATGTGGGACAGTGTGATGGTTTGAAACTGTCTTTTTAATTTTTCTTTGCAAAGTTCAAGCAGAGAAAGCAAAGGAGTGTAAATAAGTCACTATTGGGTATAAGAAAGCAAAATAATGATTGTTCTAAACACTTCCATTGGATAGATAGAAATGTTTAAGAACTACTACTCAAAACAAAGGGGGGAGCCTGCAGTCTGCAGTCGGGGCAACTTGCTGGGGTGTCTGGCAGCTGTTTCTTCTTCTCTTCTGGCTGAAGATAACACATTGACCTTGGCGAGCTAGGTTAACAACTTCTCTGCTTTAGCTAACTCTGCTTTCTGCCAGGAGGGTCTGGGGGGGAAGCCCCTGGGAGAGAGGCCTCTTGGGAAAGGTCCCCTTTGGGGGGAAGCAAAGGGAGCTTGGTTGTGCTTTTCTGTTGATTGCATATATTTGTAAATGTTGTGAATTTTGTATATTTGTACATATTCATTGCATTTCATCATAGATTGTAGATTTTGCTTGTAAATACAGCTTTCATTTGCTTCCAGACTGAGCTAGCCTGGTTATTGTCGGGGGGGCGGGAGGGGGGGGGTGAATTTCAGCTCACACTGACACAGACAGTCCTCCATTAATTTCTTGGATGTGAGTACTTCCCTAGGCTATATTTCTTCACAAACTTCTCTAGCAGACATCCCCCAAATGTCACAGCAAACCTGCCCACAAATCTTCTCCAGTATGGGCTTCTCTCTCCATCAGGTGCAGGCTTCCCATAGGGTCACAGCCTCCTTCAGGCATCGATCTGTTTTGGAGTGGGTTCTTCCACAGTCTGCAGGTGGATATCTTCTCCATCACCATCCTCCATGGGCTGCATGATCTACCTGAAGCACCTCCATCCCCTCCTTATCTTCCTGTGGTGTCTGAAAAGTTGTTGCTCTCTTAATATTTTCATTCTCTTGTGACTGCTGCTGATGTTGTGCAGGTTTCTCCATTTTAACCGCTGAAAATACGACCTAGTCAGATTTGTAAAGATGTGGCCAAGCAAGGCAATTACGGCTCTGAATTATAGACTAGATGTCAAAAAGAACTCCACGAAAAAAGGCTTGTAATGCCTAACATAGCTAATCTAACTGTTTAAAGTAATTTACAAACACAGGCATTTCAGTTAGTTTCAGTTAGTTTTGTCACACCTAGCTAGTATGTAAATATGTGATTTTGTATGGCTGGATATTAGGAAAAAAATTCTTCACAGAAAGGGTTCAAAGCACTGGAACAGGATGAAAGGAGCTGAATTACCATCCCTGTAGGTATTTAAAAGACCTGTAGATGTGGTGTTTAGGGATGTGATTTAGTGATGACATAATGGTGTTGGGTTAAGGGTTGGATGTGCTGATCTTAAAGGTCTCTTCCAACCAAAACAATTCTATGATCCTGTATCTTTCATCTCTGTTACAGTATATGTCCTCACTAGTATTTGGTTTAGTATTTGAAAATGTCTCATTTCCACAGTTAAGTATTTCATCTAAGAACACTGTGATCTGTATACTACATTAAGTCATTTGTTGGTGAGATAATATTTATTTCCTGGAGAGTATGAATGTTACTATGCCACATAATTTCTGGGAACATTCACCCTTGTATGGCAGGGTCTGAAAGGAAGAGATTAATTGAACCTTCAAAAATGGACAATTATAGGACATAATTTCTGATGCCTCGTTAAGGAAATTGCTCAGATAGCACAAATGATAGCTTTTACAAAACCTCAGACAAAATGCCAAACATATTGTGTCCACTAGGGATACGTGCACCGTGTGTGTCTCCTTGGCATCATCATTTCAGCTCTGTTGCCTTTGTTGCCTAATGACTTAACAGAAAAAAAAGGGCATTTAACTGGTCTAATAGTTAAAAAAACATTAAAAATATTTTTTAATTAAAAATACATTTTTTTTGTTTTAATTATACTTGCAAAATACAGATTTGCAACCAAATAAGGAAGGAAAAAGGTTCTCCAAACTTCTAGGAAATTTTATAGACTTCCTTTCTTCCCAACATTTGTCATCATGGCTATCCTAAAGAGCAGAAAATTTTGGGTCTATGTAAAGTAAAGTTTAAAAATTATTGGTGGTCGTAGTTAGTGTTTGGAACTAACCACAATAACAGCATAATGTCAAAAATTTTATTGTAAAAAATCAGCCTTCTGAGGAAGTCACAGAATCACAGACTATTAGGGGATGGAACAGAGATTTTCCTACTGACAGAAATATCTCATGCTAAAATTTCAAAGTTTTTTGTTCTTTTATTATCTCCTCATTATGGTATCAATATAGCATAAGTAGTCTATGTTACTGAGATTTGTCGGGTGTCATTAATAGCAGGGAACTACTTAGAGATTTATGTTCTTATAAATAGTTGCTAAATTTCATGTCCTTATGTGTGTGTGTATACAGTTGTATATATGTAAATATTTATGGAAATAAAACAGAAGCAGGTTAAATAATCCAACAGGGTTTTTTTTATAAAATCAGTAGTGAAAAGAGACAAAAGAAAAAACTAAACCCAGGCATTGTCTCTGAACCTAGTTTCTTTCAGATAATTTCACTGCTGCTCGTACAGTTTTGATATCCTTTGAGCTCTAACAGAGATCAGATTTTATTCAGCTATCATGAACACTGATGACTCAGCATGCAAAAACTCTGCTGGTCATCTGGAAGGCATCTGATGTTTCTAGGCATTTTCAAATTATGCTGTGACTCCAAAATCAGCTTTTCAGTTAGTATACTGGATTCATCTTTCTTATAGTTTTCTGGACCAAGAACTGATACATTATTTTATGCTTTCTTTGATGTCATCAAGATAAAAGGCTTTAAGAAAAAAAAATATTTTTCCTTATTCAGCTGGCTTCTTTGATACTGGTACTTTTGATATTTCTTTCCATTAAGAAAACTGTTAATTCCAGTATATTTCCTAACTTCTGTCAAGGTTATGAATGTTCTCTCTTCATATGCCTACTTTTATAAACCAAACAAATGTCTTCATGCTAACTGAAACCTTCTGGACCTCTGGTACCATATTTCTTAAAGTTCAAATAGGGAGGCAGGAGCAAGACCTAAAAAGTTTAAAAAGTTATCAGGACAACAGGAGAGAAAGTGAACCGGACCAGAGTTCAGGCTCACGCACTGTCCCTCTGTTGTTCATAGGTTTAGTCACTAGCATTATAGTTTAGTTACTGCAGTCATACAGTGAATGAGCCCTCTCCCAGGCAAATCCCAGACTTCAGTTCCATGTACCTCCCATGGTTCTGGAGATAGTAAAGACCACAAAATCTTCTTGATATGCAGGATAGATGCAGCCCTCATATTTTGAGGGAATAAGAGAATTTAACCATAGGGACACGAGCCATGGCAGGCCACTTTTCTTGTAGGTAGGGAACAGGCACTAATCCAAGAGAGACATTTATTTAGTATGTGCATGCAGCCCAGCTTTCCAGCAGACCAAGTCGCTAAGAAGGTGGCTATCAAGATTAGCAGAAATAATTTGGAAAACAAGCAACTTTCTAAAATAAAATCCCATATGACTGCAAGAAAGTTGCCAAGAGAGCTTTCTGGGTCATGGTATATACAGTTCATGTTCACAATCCATAGGAAACCTGAAGCAAGTGTTAAATCCTGCTTCCTGCACTGAACCATGAGGATGTACAGTAACATTTTCAGGGCCATGTTGGTTTAACTCGGTGAGGAAGACAACATTAGGACCCATGCTAAGGTTATGTACTTCCTGCTCATGGCTTAATTTCTGAACTGTCAGATACTGTCTTTATCTAGTATTTTGTTTGTTTTCTCTTTCCAAAATGTATTTGGATAAATATAGGGATATTTAATCTCCAAATGATTTAGGCTTCCTGTCAAGAGTTTCTCAAATACGAGGATGACAACGTTGGTTCTGAGACAAACTATTACATGTCAATGTATGTGGTATATACGACAACTTACATTCTATATATATAGGATGCATTAATTGAGGATCAGTTACATAAGGCATCAGTAATCATACATTTCATGGTCTTCCCCAGTAAATTGCATTAAGGAAAAATAACTTCCCTCTGTGTGCTTGTTTTCTTTTCTCACTATTCTTTCTCATAATGCTGTCAAATGAGAGCCATACTGTGCATAATTGCTGGAAAACAGAGTACATTTGAAATACTGTTGGGTACCATTATTTCACTTAGGGACTTTACTTTCTTCTCACTTTTACCAATATAAATTTTAATTTATTTTCAGTCAGATTGTTTCTGTTTTTGCATCAGTGATACTGCAAGGCAAACCGGTCCCATAGTCTTTCACTGGTTGACACACACGACTGTCTTTGTACCAGCAAATTACATGTGCCTCCAGGGCACTGCAGTCAGTTGGCAGAGACCCTTTGGTAGGTTTTCCTACTCAGCAAAATGGATAATCACATGGAAAAGACCCCCTGGAAGGCCCCTGCAGCACCTCTGCTTTGGTATCACTCCTGGGAATTATCTGGGATGGTGCTAGTTGATACAAGCCAAAAACCACACCAGAGAACATTTCAGCTGCTTGGGAGTGTGGCTGAACTTGTACCAGTGTCTGGGAACGTTCTTGGATACCATTTAATAAATGAATAGAGACAAAGTCATTACAATCTGTAGTGCTAATAGAAAATAGAAAATGTGACTGGATGTTTCTGCTGAGAAATGCATAACTAAAAAAAAAAATGTCGGCATTGTCTCATCTTCCACTTCATGAAAGTTAACTATTCAGAACATTTGCCTGTACTAGCTTCACTAACATCTTTCTGTACTTCCTGCCTCCTGATAAGAAAAGTTTGTCTTACAGACATTCTTATGGAAGGTCTGCAAATCTCTTGATAGAAAACCCATGTATCGGCTGCTGTCACTTCCTGACTTGAAGAGCAGTAAGAATATTTTTCATGTACACGCTGGCTGCATTAAAAACAGTTTTTGAGACATTTCCTAATATGTTTTTATGCAGATGCCATAGGTCTTTTAAGGATTTAGCTATGTCTTTTTGTTAGGTCAGCACCTGAATTTTTTGTTGTTGCTGTGAATCTCGGTTACATTATATTCTCTTCCCTGATCTCTGAAAATCCAGACTACCTTTATAAAAGACTTCACAGGTTTCTTCCTGTATTTTAGATACTTTTATTTACATTCATATTCTTTTTCAATTCTACTTAATATTGAAAACATTGCATGGGATGAAATATAAAATACAGATTACATAAAAAATAAAATACTGAAGTTTTACTGCTGTTTTTTTTTTTTTTTCCCCCAAAGGCCCTTGAGATCCTTGTCAGGACCTCACAGCTCTAACAAGCATTGCCATACATGACCATTAAAAAGCTCCCTCTTGTGCCTTCTCACCTTGACTGGCAGCAATCACAAGTGGCTATCATTATGTGAATCCTACAAAATAAGCTATCCTATGTGATGGCTTAAAAGTACCTCAAAGACTTAGACAAGAGCAGCACCAGTTCTTTACTCATCTCATTTAGTGGAACTATTTCTCCCACTCTGTGTGTACAGCTAATAGTCTGCTTATCTAGTAAAACCATAGCAACTACACAACTGGGTCACAGAGCAGCCAGAAATGTGAACAGGGCCACTAATGCCTGATAACATGGAGCCCCTGAGAAATCACTCTATCATGTTGCTAAAGGCCAGGAGAAAACACAGAAGTTCCCTGAAATTTTATGAAGGGCACATACATAATGCACATCATCATTCATTGCATGTCTCATGCTGAGAAAGCTCTCCCACCATGTCACAGGGGTCTAGAGTCTTTTTCAGCTAATGATGAATTCTAAAATCTGGGCAGAAGAAGAGTCCAAAAGCTCACTAATAGAATACATTAACATCTTATTTCTTCACTCCCGTGAAGCCAGTTTAAGTAGAATGTCTATGAGATAAGAGAAAGAAACAGTGCCTGATGTCTTATGAATAATACAATAATAGCAGAATTCACTTGATTTCTACTTAACTCTGGAAAGGACT
This sequence comes from Indicator indicator, assembly GCF_027791375.1. Taxonomy (NCBI): domain Eukaryota; kingdom Metazoa; phylum Chordata; class Aves; order Piciformes; family Indicatoridae; genus Indicator; species Indicator indicator. The sequence goes on along the minus strand of NC_072010.1, from coordinate 27,616,819 downwards.
GGTTACATTTTAGTTTTGGGTTTTTTTAATACATAAAAACACAAAATGAAGCAATTTCTTAACAAAACCCCCAATCATTTGTGTTAGAAGGAGTTGAAATAATTCCTTTATAAAGGAATAATCTTAAAGAAATTATTTTAAACTCATGTGAGTAATATATATGAAGTGTAAATTAATTTATGTCATAACATTTAAATTATTAAATTATAAATTATTTTTAAAGTAATAGTTCCTTTAAAGGAATGTGATTTTTTTCAAGGGAAAACACAGGAGACTGATTTCCACAAATAGAAAGAAATATTTTCTCTATTCATAGAATCATAGAATCAGGCAGGGTTGGAAGGGAGCACAAGGATCAGCTAGTTCCAACCCCCCTGCCATGGGCAGGGACACCTCACACTACATCAGGCTGGCCAGAGCCTCATCCAGCCTGGCCTTAAACACCTCCAGGGATGGGGCCTCAACCACCTCCCTGGACAACCCATTCCAGGCTCTCACCACTCTCATGGGGAAGAACTTCTTCCTCACATCCAGCCTGAATTTCCCCACTTCCAGCTTTATTCCATTCCCCCTAGTCCTATCACTACCTGATAGCCTAAAACGTCCCTCCCCAGCTTTCTTGTAGGCCCCCTTCAGATACTGGAAGGCCACAAGAAGGTCACCTTGGAGCCTTCTCCTCTCCAGACTGAACAGGCCCAACTCTTTCAGTCTCTCCTCATAGGAGAGGTGCTCCAGCCCTCTGATCTTCCCCGTGGCCCTTCTCTGGACATGTTCCAGCATGTCCATATCCCTCTTGTAATAGGTGCTCCAGAACTGGATGCAGTACTCCAGGTGGGGTCTCACCAGAGCTGAGTAGAGGGGGAGAATCACCTCCCTTGACCTGCTGGCCACACTTCTCTTGATGTAGCCCAGGATCTGGTTGGCTTTCTGGGCTGCAAGTGCACATTGACAGCTCATATTGAGCTTCTTGTCCACCAGCACCCCAAGTCCCTCTCCTCAGGGCTGCTTTCCAGCCAGTCACTGCCCAGCCTGGATTTGTGCTTGGGATTGCCTTGACCCAGATGCGGGACCCTGCACTTGATCTTGTTGAACCTCATGAGGTTGGCTTGTGCCCACCTCTCCAGCCTGTCAAGGTCCCTCTGGATGCCATCCCTTCCCTCCAGCGTGTCTGCTGCACCACACAGCTTGGTGTCATCAGCAAACGTGCTGAGGGTGCACTCAATGCCACTGTCCATGTCACCAACAAAGATGTTGAACAAGACTGGTCCCAGGACTGATCCCTGAGGGACTCCGCTTGTCACTGGTCTCCACTGGGACATGGAGCCATTGACAGCCACTCTTTGGGTGTGGCCATCAAGCCAGTTCTTTATCCATCTCGTGGTCCACCCATCAAACCCATGTGTCACCAGTTTGGAGAGCAGGATGTGGTGTGGGACAGTGTCGAAGGCTTTGCTCAGGTCCAGGTAAATGACATCAGTTGCTCGCCCCTCACCTACGTCATAAATAAGCTAAAACATGGCCAATTCCCCATACTTACAAAGTGACCTATAGAAAAAACTCCATGTGGAATAAACATGCTTGAATGTGTGCAGAAGTTGTGGGCAATTCACAACCAGGGGATGAACTTGTCCGGGGTTAGGACAAGCTGTGATGTGTTTCTAGGATCAGGTTATGCATTTTGCAACTAGTTGCCAACCTATTGAATTCAACAGAAACAACTGGCTTAATTAATGCAGGCAAACTCTTCTTTATAAATTGTTTTTACTGTAGTGATCCTTGTGACTGAATACTATACACTGATCAGTCATTGGAATACATTGTCTAAGGAGGTGGTGGAGTCATTGTCACTGGAGGTGTTCAAGAAACATGTGGATGTGGCACTTCAGGACTTGTTTTAATGGTCATGGTGGTGTCAGGTTGATGGTTGGACTTGCTGATCTTGGAAGTCTTTTCCAACCAAAACAGTTCTATGGTTACAGATTAAAATTGATGGGCACCACCATATTCCTGCTGATTTTCTCCCAACACCTATCAACACTTGAACATTTTGAAAAATGTGAAATTTTTTCAGGATCAACTCTGTGGTTTCTCTGTACCTCATTCAGATGAATTAATGATGAAGTAATCTTTACCATTGTGTAATTCTCTTCAACTCCGAATTTAAGATTGCAGCAAGACAAATATTTTGGTGAAGCCTGTGCAAGCCTGAAGGCCTTCTTCTAAGTGACTTCTGGTTCCCTTTTGAGGCTCATATTTCACAGAGAAGGGGAAGATATTGAAGAGATTAGTCCTACACCTAGAGGGGTGCTAACCGTGTAGAGTGAGCATTATCCCAGACAAGAGAAGCTGAAGTAGCTCTTGACAAGGTACTCAGAGATGCCCACTCCAATGGCAGCTGAAATGAGAGTTATAAATTCAGTATTTTTTTAACTGATGGCATCTTTGAGAAGTACTTCTTGCTAAACTCTCCTTCTTTAATTAAGAAGTGCATTCATGGCTGGCTGTTTTAATTATAATGTGCAATCTTTACTGAGAAATAAGAAAGCAGAAAAACTTTCTAGGAATAGAAGCGAGTGAATGAAACTTAAGTCTTAAAGTGATCCAAATTTTTTCATTCTTTACTGAACTGCATTATCTTTCTAGTTACTAGAGTGCTAGAAACCCCAAACATTTGGTACATCTGTGTGATCAAAGCAGTACAAAAGTATGCACACTCATCTTTTGGACTTGAAGGCTGGCCAAACCCTTGCGTTGCACAAAATTCCTCAAAGCTCCTGTGAATGGCTGGGTCAGCCAACCAGGTAACTTTCAGCCTTTCCTGCTTGAAAAGATTACACAAGGTCTCAGAATATCCTCAGCCACTGCACAAACACAACACTGCCTTTCAAACAAGAGTTTGGAGAGACGTTTGCTGGTGGATGTGGCTACTAGTTTGCTTTTGTCAGTTAAGCAGTGTGCTTGGATAACTGACTTGAGGTGACATCCACTTTACCTTGCATGAGGGCATAGAGGTCTGTCTTTCCCAAACAGACAGCTCAGCTGTCAGCCTTGCCCATAGCACACTAAGAGTAATTATCTTTCTTCTTTCTTTTTTTTTTCCTTCTTTTTTTTTGTGGTGCTCATAACTCAGCACTGCATCCTGCATGCACGGGAACTGGTTGTAACAGATGAAACCTTCTAAAAATGTTGACTTTAAATAAAGGAAATCTCAGTGAGTCATTTTGGTTCTAACACTCATAACTGATGGAATAAGAAGAGATAATGCTAGACAGCCTGCTATTCTGCCTATTAAACTGTTAAGATCATCTAATAATTCTGTCTCCCTCCTGCACTTTAAAGAAATACAAACAAACAAACCACTTAATAATTTTCCCTTTTAGGAGAGATGCCTGACTTCAGAGGCTACAAATCAGCCACTTGTAAAGCTTTCTCTCTACTTAGAATCCAGAAATCTTCACCTCCATAATCTTTGCATAAGTGACTGCATATCTTAGGGGAAAAGACAAATAAACAAAACCCTAAATTATGAAAAAAATCTTAGTCAAAGTAGACAGACAAAAATATCACAGCAAGTCATGGCACATTATTTCTTGCTAGCAGGGATACCTGCAAATTCAAAAAGTTTTCTCAGTATAGAATGTCAACAGCACATCTCAGACACCTACATTAAGTCACTTCTTTTTCCTCATTAGAAGTTCTGCCTTCTCTTCTGTAACTAAACTCCTTCTAGGGAGGCACCAGGCTGAGCAGAAATGGGAATGCATATTGTATAATAACATGTATAAACAACAATGGAGTGATATAAAGCTATCAAATAACTATACTGGAATGTTTTGTTTGTTGCTCCTGTTTGCATTAATTTTTACTTTTGCCTCACAGTTGTTGGGAGCTGTTTTTATTTTTGTCACTGTTTTACATAAAATCCAGTTCCCTAGTCAGAATGGTAAATTAGAATCTATTGAAAGACTTTTATTTCTCTATATAATTAAATTATTCATTATTCCATAATTTGCCCAGTTCTGTACAAGTGTGCCACTGCAGTACCCACAGTGTACACTCCCACGGAGTGTCTTACCTACCAGCATAAAGGAATGAATCTATCTGCAATCTTCAAATGTGAGAGATCTGTTGATGTTAAATATTTATCCTGTATGTCCAGGATTTGGAACACGCTCTGAAATGTGGAGATTTTCCAAAGCAAAGAAGATCAACCAAAAGAAATACTAAACAGATAAACCACAATAGGCTTAATGTGTTTTGCTCTACATATTCAGAATATTATAAGGAAAATGTTTAGGAAAATTGATAAGCTTATTTTATGCATGAATTTTATACATCTGACAATAATTTATAGCAATAGTTCAGAATTTTGTCAGATTGTCCTTTTGTTTTAGTGACAGAGCTGAAGGTGATTACAGGAAATGTCGTTTGTTGGCACCTGCTCTGCTATGAGTTTGCCAAAACCACAGTTATAAACCCTTGGATTTGTTTTCTTTTGAACAAAGAACACAGGAAAGTTTAAACTCATAGGAAAGAAGAGGTCATTAATCACAGTGTCTTAGCAGGAAAATAACCCTACAGTCACAGTATAGTAGAATGGAGTTTGTGCCTTCTATGACTAGGTAAATTCAAAATATATCTCAAAGAGATTTGTTTTAAAAAACAGAAAGTTTGTGCTCATTTTTACATTCAAGTTTCAGCTAAGGATTTATTCCTGTGTATGTCCTCACAGGATGGTTTTCATTAGAATTTGTAATAACTTTTTTTTTTTCCTCCTTATACTGTCACTAAAATTGCTTGTCATGATGATTTCAAAGGCCTTTACCTTGTGTACAGCAAAGTCTGTGAGCTATTGCTCCTTTCAGATCTGTGCTGCAGTCCTGCAGCTATCTCTGAACAGCACTCGTTTGTGCAGCCTAGTGGACTGCAGTGCGGGTCCTTGGCTTTATAACATCTATTAAGTAAATATTTGTAAGTCAGAATTATATAAACAGCATCTGTGGAACAAAATAAACCCAGAGAAGCAGATTAAGAATTAAAGTGTGGATCATCAAAGACCTGGTGTTTGAGTCTTCCTCTGCCTTACTTTGATTGAGAGAGAATAAGAAACAAAGCCTTCTGCCTAAAATTGCCATGCTAGTGATCCTTCTGTAAGAAATCAGAAAAATTACAATGGATGAAGAAGCCCTCCAAAGCAAAAGCAAAAGCAAAAGCAAAACCCACACCACACCCAAAACCAACACCAAAACCAAACCAAAAAGGTCTTGTCATCAGAGTTTTTACCATGATCTGCGAAACTGAGTGGTAAGATTCAGGACAAGAATGAAATACAGAGCTGCCTGGTGCTGTGTAAGTATGGTATAATCACTGAGCCTTTTAACTGGGGGTTATTAGAATTAAGGGGATTCCTGAAAATTAAGATGTAAAAGCAAATAGACAAAACCCCAAAACTTAGTATATCAACAATATCGATTACAAAGTGATTAAACCTGTAAGAGGTGAAAACTCTTGGTTTTGTTTCCTGCAGCAGGCTTTCATTATATTTCTAATAGTGCGTTGGTGAAGTTTAGTCATTAACAAAAGATTTATGAAGAACTTTACTTTTTATCCAGTCTACTACTCAAAATATACTCATCTGCAAAGACACCAACTTATTTAACCATCTTTTGTTTTCCTTTGGTTTAAATTTTAATGGTGAAAGCAGGCTCTTCTGCTAACTTGGCAATGATTTGCTGGTTCAAGAGATTGTTTCATTACTGTTTCGTTCATGTTTTCCTAAGTAAAAAGATGTTACAATGCCTAATATTTATATTTGGTGCAAAAAAGGTGTATAAATCAGTTAAAATGCTCTAAATAAAAAACTATTTTAAATAGACATTAAATATTAAAAATGCTGCAGGAACTTTGTCTGCATATGATAAAACCAAATATTATGCCATCATTTAAGAATATTGAAGTGTTTTAGAAGCCCCACCTTTGAACTTTTCAGTGGGGTGAATAGCATATTGGTTTATAAACTTCCATATGTCAATGAAGTGTAGCTTAATAGGATGCAATTGGGAAAACGAGCCTGGAAGTAATATAGATAAGCAACCACACAACAAACTTCAGGGAGGCAATTGCAGGGTAATGGCATATTTCCAAGCCACAGGATTCAAATGTTCTGCTGGCTGGGAACAAGGAGTTCAGAAAGATACTCTGCATCTCAAAGGCTCTTCCTACTAGGGAATAGTCCCTACGCATGGGAAGGGGAGATGGCAGAGGTGAGACTCTCCACCAAATAAAGCCACTCAAGTGGACTTGATGATTTAAAAACATACTTTTTTTAATGAAGTAATTTGTTACTCAGTAAGTAATGCACTTCCTAAATAAATAGGTAAATTTTGATGGCAGATCATTGTCACAGAAGAGGAGAGAGGGAAAGCCCTCATTCAGCAGTGGTTTGGTGGAGTCCCACCTCCTCCCTGGGAGAAAGTTGGGGGTTTGGTCCCTTATAGGGGTGCTGCATCTCTGAAAAAAAGTGTAGGGAGTTCCAGGTTATGCACAGGATGTGAAGGTGATGGTAGGAAATTTCCTTTTGACCAAAGGTACTATCTCCCTTTTAATAAAAATAAGGTAATAAATGTGTGTTCATTTATATAAACAAATAATAACTTCACCCTGATGACCAATACCACCAAATATATTATTAAAAAATAAAACATTTGAAATTAAATACTACATACTTCTCAAGGCCTCAGGAACTGTAAGGGTAAAAAAAAGCACAAAATCAATAGATAAAATGCATTCTTCATCCCTTACTTGTTTCAAGTAGTGTGAGGACCAGCCTACTCAAAACATAAGAGCACTAGTTGCAGAAGTCCAAGACACTGCCATTTGAAATTCGGCTTTTGTTTTTTGTTTGTTTGTGGTTTTGTTGCAGAAAATACACTTTAAAAGAATTGGTAAAGCAATCTTTCAACAGAAACTGTGCCCTAAAAAGCATTTTCTGAAGTGTTTTGGGTTTTTTTTTGTTGGTGGTTTTTGTTTGTTTGTTTTGTTTGTTTGGAGGGTTGTTTGTTTGTTTGTTTGTTTGGGGTTTTTTGTCTTCTTGAACTAAAAGACTAAACCCCAAACTGGATACAGCAATTATTTTTTTGTGTTTGCTGATCACAAACACACATTAATTCAGGATGAAAATAGCAAAATAAGAATATTGAGGAATTAGAGTACAATTCTCAACCGTTTAGGTGATAGTACCCCTGATTTTACTGCCTTTCACTGTTAGCAAAATAGATTATCCTCCTTGTTGAGACAGGAGACCTGTTTTTAACTTTTCGTGTGCCCTCTGTGTAGGAGTTTTTAAAGTGTTTTGTGATGTCAGCACTCTGTGAGTGCAATTCTTTGTCTATCAAAAAAGCTTAAAGAGATTAAAGCAGAGACCATACACAATATTGTATTTTATCTGAAGTGTTTCATTTATTTGTTTGCTTTGCTTACAGACTTGCTTGAGTCTGACTTGATTTTGTTTTTTCTTTCATCAACCACTGAAATAAAGATAAATATGTGCATATATATATATATATATATATATATATATATATATATATTCCTGTAGAGAACAATGCTCAGAAATTCTTTGTTTGGTGGAGCCTTTGCACTGACATCAACAGCTGTTGGTTTGACAACAGCTTTCTCTTTTGTTTTAAAGCCTTGAAAAGGATATCTCTATAGCTAACCGAAATGATTAATTTCTTTTATTACTCTTAATCTTTCATTCTGAACTGCAGAAGCTGGTAAGAGCAACTCCACAGGGGAATATTAGTGATATTTATTAATATGTTATGTGGAAAAATAAGTAGTTTGATCATTTTACACAAAGATATTAATCATATTGGAGTGTGCATGTACCATCTGGCACAACACATAAAGTCTGAGAGAACAGGATGCGATATCATTACTTCTAAAATTCCACGCATGGTTTTAAGGCTATACCTTTAATTTTTTTCTCACAAAGACTACTTACACTTGCACAAATTAATGCAAATTAATTTATGGTTTTAAGGCTATACCTTTAATTTTTTTCTCACAAAGACTACTTACACTTGCATAAATTAATGCAAATTTCATGACACAAATGAAGCCAATGTATGGCTCAGTGATTTTTCTGTATAAAGGGGTCCTCAGTAAGCGTCATATGTTTTGGGGAGATATCACTGACTGATTGCTTGCTGACTCATTTGCAATGTTAATTACATGATAGCTTTCTTCATGATGGATAAGAAGTTGTTGACAGGAAGCCCTTTTCCAGTGATGGAACACCCATTCCCCACAGAACTGATTTTTCCTTCTGTTGTGCATTCATTAAACTGGCCCTGTCTAATTGCTTTTGGTAATTACTCTAAAAAGGTTTCAAAACAAACTGAAAAAAAAAAAAAGACAAAAATCTAACAGAGCTTTGTGGGTTTTGTTGTTTTTTTTAGATTTTATGATTTGTCTGGGAATAATAAAATTCACTCAGATAAAAATGCTGAAAAAAAAAAGAATTAAAAGAAATAAAATGAAACAAAATGTTCTCAGGCTGGCAAAACAAACAATTTTTCCCACCAGGATCAGTTTTACATTAGTGACAATGCAGAACAAAGACTTTATCACTGTGATCTAATGACTTTGAACAGATGTTTGAAATGTTTTAATTGTGAAGAGCTCATCTAGTCAGTGCCTCCAAGATTCCATCCCAGCCTTTTGTCTGTGATTCCTAGAAACTGAAAGCAAACAAATATTTAACAAAGTTCTTCATGTTCTGTGCCAAATACATTTTATTGTAATGCATCTTCTAGATGTTTCAGATATTGTGTGGTGATGTAAAAAAGCACTGTGACATCTTTGTCATCCTGTATTTTTCTCTTGAACAAAAAACAATATCTCAGAGGTAGAGCCAGAAATATTTTTCTCATCCATCTGAGTTTTAACTCAGTTATTCTCTTTCCTATTCACTCTTCTGTCAGAGACTTCTGGTACTGATGGGGGAGGAAAAGTACTTTCAGTTGACACTACCCATCAGTTGAGTAGTGACATAGAGCATGGCTCACCTTGACAATATGCAGACTGCATCAGACGTTTTAGGAAAGGGCAAAGTCACTACAACCTGTGTGCATTTGATCCTGGGGATAGAGTCACAAAAAGTAAATGGACTGCATGCTATATTCTGGTAATGACCTTGGCAGCATTGTTCACTCAAAATAGAAAATTAAAAGATCAATCCTTGTCCCTTGTATTTCAAAGATATATTCTGTGCAGTAAAGAAAACTAATAAGCTGCAGCTTTCACGGCCTGGATGCCTGCTAGAGCTTAATCTATGTCTTTTCATGGCAGAATGCAGGGTACACTTACATGATTTTTGAAAAAATCAGTGTTATGCATGTGCATTTTCCACATATTAAATATATAACAAACATAAACATCTACATGACTGCATACAATGTGTTTTCAAGGTAAGTGTATGACATAAGCAGCATGATATTTATTCAAGTATTCTGTATGAGGTGTTATTTGTATGAGAAATTGAGTGGGAGAATGGTCCTCTAATATTGGCAAAGAAAGATATAAGTTAAATAATTTGTGAACCAAGTTGAAAAGGGACTTGGGGGTGCTGGTGGATGAGAAGCTCATCATGAGCCACCAGTGTGCACTTGCAGCCTGGAAAGCCAATCACATCCTGGGCTGCATCAAGAGAAGTGTGGCCAGCAGGTCAAGGGAGGTGATTCTCCCCTGCTGCTCCACTCTGGTGAGACCCCACCTGGAGTACTGTGTCCAGTTTTGGAGCCCCTATTACAAGAGGGATATGGACATGCTGGAATGTGTCCAGAGAAGGGCCACCAGGATGATCAGAGGGCTGGAGCACCTCTTCTGTGAGGACAGACTGAAAGAGTTGGGGCTGTTCATTGTGGAGAAGAGAAGGCTCTGAGGAGACCTTCTTGTGGCCTTCCAGTATCTGAAGGGGGCCTACAAGAAAGCTGGGGAGGGACTTTTTAGGATGTCAGGTAGTGATAAGACTAGGGGGAATGGAGCAAAACTCAAAGTGGGTAGATTCAAATTGGATATTAGGAAGAAGTTTTACACCATGAGGGTAGTGAGACACTGGAACAGGTTGCCCAGAGAGATGGTAGAAACCCCATCCCTGGAGGTTTTTGAGGCCAGGCTGGATGGGAGTCTGAGCAACCTGATGTAGTGTAAGGTGTCCCTGCCCATGGCAGGGGGATTGGAACTAGATGATCCTTGAGGTCCCTTCCAACCCTAACAATTTTATGATTCTATGAAATGCACAATTTGCTCTCTCTGCCCTAAATTGTAGTTTCAGAATGTTGTAGTGTGTGCTTTAATCGAATTATATCAGCACATAACATCTTTTTTTTCCCCTCTCTCACTTCATCTAGCACCTTGGCCAGCCTTTAGAACACCAAGTTGAGCGTGTCACCTATCCCTGTGTACACATTCTTGCACACAGTCATATATACTCACACTATGCATACATAACAGATTTGTGTTCAAGGGCTAGTTAAAGGCAGAAGTTCCAATCCTATACATTTTTTAACCTCTCTGGGTTGGGAACCTAACGGTTCCTGTTTCCTCTTCTAGTGCACATTTTCCTAGAGATTCAGTGACAGTTTGTTTCAAATACAGGAGTTTTATTTCACTTAACAGCCGTTTGAGAACATTTCTGTCTAGTGGTATTATGACACGACCAGGAAACTGATCCAGAGCGTTGGTTTATCAACTTTGTACACTCCCTTTCCTCTGAAAACTGCTCCAGTTGCAGATCTATTCACAGCTATTTCTCTGATTTCTTGCATGAATGCAAACATCCCATTATTTCCTAATAACATGAATATAGATATAAAATCAATCAATGTGAAGTCAGTGTCCATTCCTAAATAACTGTGATTAATCCTTGGTGAGGTCTAGAAATCTTAACAAATTGCACCACTGGTGAACATGAACTTAAATACAATGTGTGTAAGTATGGTTGACTGGGTTATGGACATCTGCAGGCAAATGCTCTGCCAGGATCAGTCCACTTAAGTTACACTGTTGAAGAGCAGTCTTGTCCTTGCAGAACACAACAACTTTTCACCAGCTTCTTTTCTCTGTCTTGATTCTGTTTCTGTAGATAGACTCCTGCACCCTTGAAAATCTCACCGTAGGCTACTGTGAATGTAAAATGTTTTAGGTTTTTCTGACAGGCAAGTGAGTGGAGAGGAATATCATATTCTACCTCCACCCCTTTTATGTTCTTCTAAAGCTCTAGTCCATAGAATGAAATAGTTACTTCCTACAACTCGACTTAAGACACTGTAAAAGGAATCAGTCATTAATGCTTGCTTGGGATTTTTGTTATACTCCTTACAATTCAGAGAAAGTAGGTATGTCATAAAATCATAGAATCAGTCAGGGTTGGAAGGGACCACAAGGATCATCTAGTTCCAACCCCCCTGCCATGGGCAGGGACACCTCACACTACATCAGCCTGGCCAGAGCCTCATCCAGCCTGGCCTTAAACACCTCCAGGGATGGGGCCCCAACCACCTCCCTGGACAACCCATTCCAGGCTCTCACCACTCTCATGGTGAAGAACTTCTTCCTCACGTCCAGCCTGAATCTCCCCACTTCCAGCTTTATTCTAGTCCCCCTAGTCCTATCACTACCTGATATCCTAAAAAGTCCCTCCCCCTAGTCCTTAAGATCTCTAAAGTGTATATGTATTGCCATGCTCTTCTCAAGCCTGTAAGATTTTTTAAAAAGATACTCTTAAATGCCTAAATTCTACACTCAGAAAAGTCAGCCAGCACCTACTCATTAGGTAGCAATTCTGATTCATGCATAGATTCCTGCTTTTTTCTTTCCAGCCTTTGAACCTACATGTTCCCTTACAAAAAAAAAAAAAAAAAAAAAAAAGCATGAAAAATGCTGATAAAACACTTGACATTATTCCTACCCTTCTTTAAGTTGGATAGTGTTCCTGCTTTACCAGTAATTTTACCAGTCTCTTGTTGTGACAGGACAAGGGGTAATGGTTTTAAATTAAAAGAGGAGAGATTTGAAGTAGATATAAGGAAGACTTTTTTACAAGGAGGTTGGTGAAACATGAACAGATTACCTGGAGAGATGGTAGATACCCCAACCGTAGGACAGGTTGAGCATCCTGATCTAGCTGAAGATGTCCCTACGCACTGCAGAGAGTTTGGTCTAGAAAACCCGGAAAGGTCCCTTTGAACTCAAACCATTCTAAGATTCTATTATTTTGGAAGGTTCAGAGAGGAATGAAGCCTACAGTTTTGTTACTTATGAAACCTGAGGCATAGAAATGAAGTCCATATCTGCCAAGAGAGCTGGGCAGACTGTGTCTAATAATTCAACCAGAGCAATTTGTGTTTAGGGCAGTAATGCAACTCAGTTTAGTCTACCTCAAGAAATGCTTGTTTCTTTTTTATCTTGCCCTTTTAAAATTATGACCTTGTCTGCAATAGAAAAAGTGAGCATGTGCAGTCTGCATAAGCAGTCTGGCTACAGAAGGCCTCTGTCCATGCTGGGCTGAGAAAAGGAGAGGTATGTTGTGCATTTAATTGGAGTGAAAATAATTTAGCAGCTTTCTCACAATCCAAGTGCTGAGATTTTTTTCATTCTAAACACAGAATACAGCATATTACTTGTAAAGGCAAGCAATTTTGTGTACTTAATTGTGTCGGTGTGACAATTCAAACCATCACATTAATTTAATCCTTTTTAATTCAAATATACACCACATGTTTTTAGATACCCTTAAAACATGTATTCATCAGAGCTACTTCTAACTGAATGTTCAGCCAAATCACCAGTTATGTGCCCAGTGTAATACAACCCCAGGCGATATTTCCCAGGAGCTCAGTCTTTTTGCCTGTGGCACTCTATTTCTGGTTGAGAAGAAACAGGGTTTTGAATGAGATAGGTTTGCCACTCTTTCTCTGGATTATGTTTAGTTATTTCTCTTGCTATCCAACTTTGTTGTAAACATTTCTGTACTGAATGCTTATTATTCATAGATATTGTTCTGAATGCAACTGCAATTCACCCAGAGAAGGGAAACACTGTGTCTTCCCAAAAAAAAGATATCCTGCACAAACTTGATTTGACTAGAAAGAGGAATTGATATATTTTAGGCATAAACCCATTTGCACTGCATAGGCCAGCTCTAGTGTTGTGAGCAAAGAACTGGGAAATATTGGATTGTTATGTGGCAAAAAAAAAGTTGTTCTCAGTCATAAATATTTGAAATGATGTATTTTATGGAAACTTCAATAAAAGGAAGTTCCAAACTCAAGTGAATTCCACAAGGGGCCACCAAGATGGCTGGGGGCTGGAACATTTGCATTACAAGCAGTTGGGCTCATTCAGCTTGATGAAAAGATGATCTGGGGGAACCTACCAGCCCTTCAGTGCCCTACTGAGATGATGATGCCCGAGAGGTGGTGGGCACAAACTGAAGAACTGATGTTCAGAAGACACTATGATGCAGAGAAGATTTTGTCCTCATGAAGATGGTCAAGCAGTGGAGAAGGCTGCCCAGAGAGGTTGCATAGTCTTCAACTTCAAAGGTGTCCAAGACTCAGTTGGATAAAACACTCAGCTACTTGCCCTAACCACAGTTGAAGGCTGTATTAGAGGCCTCTTGAGTCCCTTTCAACTTGAGTTATCCCAATATCTCATAATCCAGCAGTCAGTGTATATGCATCTAATTACTCTCACCCAGTTCACCTTATTAAGCCAATAGGTTTCATGCCCAGTGAAAAACAAATCACATAAATGTGTGATAAATATGGTTTTGAACAAAGTCTGTAGTGGTAGGTGCTTCTGAAAACTTTCTATCTGCATTCTCAAAACCCCCAGATCTTAGACCCCAAGGCCTGAAAACTAAATTTTGCTTGAAAAATTTAACTCTCATGGTATTTGGTTGTCCTATTTTCCACTGACATTGAAGTGCTGAGAAATATAACATTCTGAATGTAGTGAGAGCTTTTACTGTACTAGACTTCTGTGAGAAATCTTTTAAGAAGCTTTTTTCCCCCATAGCATTAAAGTCACAACTTGGGCTTTTTCTATTGCACTATTTAGCACAGCTTATCTTAAGTCTTGGTTTTGCTATATACTTCCTCTGGGGAAACAAAAACTAATATTGCCTGCTCACGGCCTCTTCTGTCCACCTTGTCTTGTTTATGTCCACCTCAACCCTTCCGTTTACTAGAGCTATGTAATGATGCTCCAGTAGCCACTTCCTCTGTAGTCTCTTTATGACAGCACTTCCTGCCCAAGTTACAGCACTGGCCTGTGCCTACACTCTTAAGTGCCTAACTGAGCAATTCTTTTTGTGCAAATGCTCACATTCCCTCTACTGACAACAGAAGTTGAGAGGGAAATGTATTTGAAAACTTCCAGAAGGAGATCTGGTGGATTTATTTAAATGTAGGTAAGGAGCCTCTTCACCTGAAGACCTCTTAAATCACTACTCTTTTACTGGCTGCACTTGAGACTCTCCAGAAATTGCCTTCATAACTATTGCTGTACTAAGGACTTGATATTTAGGCATCAGCTGGATGAGGCAGAGTACATCAACATCATAGCTCTCATTAAATTCAGATACCAGGTAACAAAAACTACTATTTAGCAGAGGAGACCTTTTCTTATGCTAGCAGAGGCAGTAAACATTTTAAGCAGGAGTTGTCTCCTGTGCCTTTTCATCAAATCCAACTTGCACTCTAGAGAGTCCTGTCAGGCATTTGTTTATGGGGTGACCATCACCTTTTTTTTTTTTCTTTTTTCCCAAGAGGACACTGAGCAAAAAGCCTGTACTGATCAGCACTTAGTGGGGAAATGAAAGAAGCCAACAAAATTATTTCTCTACACAGGGAGACTAGCATATACAACTATTAAAATTAGGATCTGCTGTTTAGATAAATTTCATTATTTTACTTTAGGTAGGCCTTTACTCTTCCATCTTGCTTGAAGGTCACTGTAAAAGGGCATTTTGCTTTTTAATTATTTACTCTAAAATCTTCTTGGTTCACATTTAATGGAAACATAGCTGTTAAAAAATAAATGAACTCTTTATCATAAACTGTAATGAGGCCATCCCTATGGTAATTAATTGAAGAGAATGGCATTCACCTGGTATATGCTATAATTATGCTTTAATATTAAAGTTGGTCTTTGTATCTAACTGAAATTAATTAATAAAATATGTTTCATTAAAGCTAAGCAGGCTATTATTATTGTTACTGCTAAATGGATCTCATATTCTTCTAAAACAGCATTTTTTTTTTCTGGTGGCAAAAGCTCAGTTCCCTTTCACAGTGGGTATTCCTAAGACCATAGTGATACAGAGTGGTTTGTTTGTGTTTGTGTTGTTATGTGTATTTTTTAAAACCTGCCTAGATATCAACAAACAGCAGTAATACATATATATAGCAGCAACTTTTCTTATGCTAGTTTTACAGTCAGCAAGTTAACAATATCTCATCTCAATGTTGATATCATGGCTCTAAGATGTTTTCTTTGGCTGTTTCACATTCTAAACCTAAAATATCATTTGTGTCATTAATCTTGTTTTTCTCAAACCCTTCCACAAGGCAGGTGTTTGAATTCACCAAGTTTGACATAGGCTTAGTTTTTGTATCCAAATTCTTTACTCTCTCAGCGGTTCTAAATACTGCACCTTCTTCTTACTAACTGAGCAGACCAGTCTTGTAGTCCTTTCTTGTCTTGGTCTCAGTCTAATGAGGTCACTATTTACAGACACACACACTCTGCTAATTATATAAATATACTTTATGTATGCATACCTATAAAACTATATTTATAACACAGATGTATATAACTGTATGTGGACAACTATTTAAAAGTATACATGCAAATGTACATGTGCATACATACTTATATAAATAAACTGGGAGTGGTATGGGTAAAATTCAACAGTGCCAAGATGTGTATATATCAAATGTAAACTCTAGAGATACGTTTTCAGAACTTTTTTTTTTTTTTAATTAAACCAAAATGTAAAGAAGATGTTTTAGACACACTGATTTGGCAAATTAGACCAGTATTTCAAACACCTTTGCTCAGGGGTTTCATCAGAAACTGCTTTGCTGAAATCATAGAATCAACCAGATTGGAAGAGACCTCCAAGATCATCCAGTCCAACCAATCACCCAGCCCTATCCAATCAACTAGACCATGGCACTCAGTGCCTCATCCAGTCTTCTCTTGAACATCTCCAGGGACGGCGACTCCACCACCTCCCTGGGCAGCCCATTCCAATGGGCAATCACTCTCTCTGTGAAGAACTTCCTCCTAATATCCAGCCTCTACCTCCCCTGGCACAACTTGAGACTGTGTCCCCTCATTCTGTTGCTGATTGCCTGGGAGAAGAGACCAACCCCCACCTGGCTACAACCTCCCCTCAGGTAATTGTAGACAGCAGTGAAGTCACCCCTGAGCCTCCTCTTCTCCAAGCTAAACAGCCCCAGCTCCCTCAGCCTCTCCTCATACACTGGCAAGACAAGTTGATGCTGATAGAATGCTTTGCAACTGATGTTTGTCAAACCATACTTCAGAACTCATAATGTGTGTTTCGCTCAATACTCTTCCAGAGAAACTGGAAAAAAAAAAAAAAAGCTACTGGAATGGTTCTTCATTTCTAAACCATACACAAAGACATGTTTA
Organism: Indicator indicator; assembly: GCF_027791375.1. Classification (NCBI taxonomy): domain Eukaryota; kingdom Metazoa; phylum Chordata; class Aves; order Piciformes; family Indicatoridae; genus Indicator; species Indicator indicator. The sequence continues at coordinate 27,600,088 of NC_072010.1, read as the reverse complement.
AACAAACCAAGTCCTGGGTTATCTGGGTTATGACTTCACCATGTTAATTATGATTTCAAAAAATCAACTGTGAAGTCCATTAAAGCAATTTATTAGATTTTTCTTTATAATACAACTCTGAATCTTTTCAGAGGAAAAGAAACTAACTCTGAAGTTTGTGTTTAGACAAACATGGTCCATTACTCCTGCAATATTTCTTACATTTACTTTTTACTGATTTTTCATGCAGAGGCAGAGGAATACCATTAGGCAGAAAGAAATAATGTTAGCTGTAATACCATTTTCATTCCCTTCAGAGATGTGCATGTGATTTGGAAAAACTGGGCTTTTTACTTCTCACAGAGCAATCACAAACAAGAAGTGGCTGGAACTAACTGAGTGTATTCACAATGTGATAAAAATAGAATTTGTAGATACAATTTGGATCATTTTAATAACTTTTTCATTATTTCCACAGGAATGTTATTTTTTCCGTCATATAGTAGTAACTGGAAAACACTTTTGTTTATATAGTTGCTTTTATACTTATCATTGCTTTTAATAGAGAAATTGCATTTCTATTTCAAACTAAATCAACCATAAGATGCTACATGTTGCAAATATTATACTCATATCTCCCTATACTGTTTTTAATATAGATCTGTTTGCTGATATATCTAGTAAAGTTAAATGGGTGATTGCCTGACAAGCACACGAGAAATAGGACATTTTGTGCCATATTCAAAGTCTGTTTATCAGCTGTTCACTGTCAGTCAAAAAACACAATTCCAGCAAGTATCAGAGAGGTCTGCCTTGGTGTGGTATTACTGAACAGTTTTGTTAACGATTTTGACCTTTCATTAAAAGTGATTTGGAAAATTTATGGATGGTTTCCTGCCTCACACATACTGAAAGACAGGATGAAAATTCAAAAGTCCTGTGCTAAATGAGAGAGATGGTTTGACATCAACAAGAATAAAGTAGTGCGGACAAAGGCAAAGTGCTTCACATAAGGAGAAATTAAATGCATAAATACAAAATGGGGACTTATTGTCTCGACAGTGTTACTGCAGAAAAGGATCTGGGAGTAATAATTACCACAAATTGAATAAGAGCCAGAAATATAATGCTGCTGTAAAAAGCAAAAACAAAAGCCACCAAAAAAAAAAAAAAAGAAAAGAAAATCATATGTCAGTCCAGAATACATTAACAGTGAGGCAAACTGTGTGAATTACTTGAATTAATAATTTCTATTCAAATGTATCTAGTACCAGAGAGATTTTGTGAAGAACAGTGTTCGACCTTGGGTGCTCTACTTTGGCATAGAGGTTCACATGTTAGAGACAGGCAACAGTTAGAGACGGAAATCAGGTTAGACAGCCATGCAAAGAATGGATGTTTTAGAGTGAAAAACAGAAAGCTAATGGAGAATATGACCAAAATGCAACTTAAGGAGGAGAAGATACTGAGTTATCCTTGGAGTTTACTAAATGTGAGACAAGAAAGAGGTGATTTCATTTTCCTCAGTGAATGTGCAGATTAGATACGTGGGAAAACTTGGCTGGGAGAAGGGTTAGACGTTACCACAAGAACGCAAGAAATAGAATAAAGAAGATTTTAAAAGATATAGATTTGTGCTGAACGATGTAGATTCAAATGATTCCTTTCTCTGGCCTCAAAGTATGTGAGTTGGTGAGGTCTCATCTGATTGGATCTTCTTTCTCTGAAAAAAATTCAAGGTCAACAGAAGAAGAAAGTAATATCGACCTCCCTGTGGTTATGAAAAAAAAAAAATCCATCTAAACAAGCAAATTGACTCCTGAATGTTTAGACGAGGGGACTGTAAATAGGAAATTAAAAAGAAGCATTGAGTTGCCTCTGTGTTTAACTTTGATTATTTCATATAAATGAATTAATTAATGAGATTGATATATGTTTCTGATGCCAATTAAATTAAAAATGCCAATGAAAAGTTAAATGCATGGGTCCTGGATTTCAAAGAGGAAAGTTGTGCTTAAGTTGTTCCACTTATTTGTCTCATTAAAAGCAGAACTTAAAGGCAACCTGATTACAGAGTACATGTACCTCCATGGAATAATATATGAAGCTGCAGGATGTGATATTTACCCAGGTTAATTCTCAATCCACAACCTTGCCTTTAAAGGTTTTTTCTCTAATCTGATAGAAAAATAATATCGTCATGGGGACAATTAGAGCAGAATACAAAGTTCTGGTGCTTTGAGTTACCCCCAAGAGGGTCCTATTTCTGCCTGTAGACAGAGTCCAGGGAGATTACCTCCTTGGGGATTAGTTAGTCTTGCTGACTACCATCCTGAATGCTTTATTAATTTAGCAGCCAACAGGTGAAAGCAAAAGACAGACGAATTCAGACTTTCAAACAATGACAGTGATTAAGCTTTTGAAGGTGGTGTAAGGGAAGTGGCAAATCTTTTGCTATTTTAAAATCCAAGATAGATGTCTCTCTGAAAGTTTTGCATTAGTCAAACACAAGGCATGATTCAATCAAACAAAAGTTACTGGTCTCCGGACAGGAATGATTAGCTGAAATGGAAGGGGCTATTATCTGAGAGGAGGATCTAACGGTTTAAATAGGAGCTAGAAATTGTTTTACTTGCAGCGTAAGAAACATGCAGTAGAGTGTATACTACTAAAAAATAAGCCTGCTCTTCAGTTTGCCTTTTTTGTTTCTCTCTAGGCCTACTTAAATCAGGGAAAAATATCTATTTGTTGACAATCTAAATTATTTGTGATTTCAAAGAGCACTATACTGCTATCTAAAGCTCTGATGGGACCTGCTGAGAACCTCTTTGTCTTTTTTCATTGAACCAACTTTATCTACATTTCTCTCATTTTTATTCTTACACCTACTAAAGAATTCAAACTTTCTCAGAGATTCAGTATTTTAAAAATATGTGCACTGGCAGTCCAAAATTAATTTTTTTTAATTCATAGGGGAAAAATACGAAAATAGACTAGTGCATAAGTTATGCCCTACTTCCTTCCCCCTTGTTTGTCATAAACTTTCTACCTCGTATTGGTGTTAAACCTCACACAACAGACCTTGGCCTATCTATCCAGTCTGTCCAAATCTCTTTGCAGTGATTTCCTACCCTTCAGCAGATCATTAGAATTATAGAATCATAGAATTATAGAATCATAGAATTATAGAATCATAGAATCAGGGTTGGAAGGGAGCACAAGGATCATCTAGTTCCGACCCCCCTGCCATGGGCAGGGACACCTCACACTACATCAGCATGGCCAGAGCCTCATCCAGCCTGGCCTTAAACACCTCCAGGGATGGGGCCTCAACCACCTCCCTGGACAACCCATTCCAGGCTCTCACCACTCTCATGGGGAAGAACTTCTTCCTCACGTCCAGTCTGAATCTCCCCACTTCCAGCTTTATTCCATAATACTCTCACTCAGCTTAGAGTCATCTAAGGGTGCACAAAATTTATTTGTCCAGATCGTTGATAAAAATATTAAACAGAACTGGCCCCAATATTGAGCCCTGGGGAACACTACTAGTGACTGGCCACCAGCTGGGTTTAATCCCACTAGACATCACTTTTTGGGTCTGGCCATCCAGCCAGTTCTTAACCTAGCAAATTGTCCACACATCCAAGCCATATGCAGATAGTTTCTCCAGGAGGATGCTGTGGGAAAGAGTGTCAAAGGCTTTACTAAAATCCTAATAAACAACATCCACATCCTTTCCCCCATCCACTAAGTGGGACACCTTGTCATAGAAGGAGATCAGGTTCACTAAGATGGATCTGCCCTTCATGAACCCATGCTGACTGGGCTTGATCATCTGGTTGCCCTGCATATGTTGCATAAAGGCACTCAAGAAGCCCTGCTCCATGACCTTCCTTGGCACTGAGGTCAGACTGACAGGTCTGTAGTTCCCTGGGTCCTCCTTACCACCCTTCTTGCAGATGGGCATTATGTTTGCCAATCTTCAGTGAGATGGGGACTCCACAGTTAACCAGGACTGCTGGTAAATGATGGAAAGTGGCTTGGTGGCACTTCCACCAGCTCCCTCAGTACCCTTGGGTTTATGCCATCCAGCCCCATGGACTTGTGTATGTTTAAGTGGTGCAGCAGGTCACTAATCAGCCATTCTTGGACTTCAGGGGCTTCGTTCTGTGCCCCACCCCTATCTTCCAGCTCAGGGGGCTGGGTGTCTAGTGAACAACTGGTGTTACTAGAAAAAGATGCAAAAGAAGGTATTAAATACCTCAGCCTTTTCCTCATGCTGAAACACTATGTTCCCCCCTGAATCCAAGAAAGGACAGAGATTCTCCTTAATCCTCCTTTTGTTGCTAAAGTATTTGTAGAAGCATTTCTTGTTCTCTTTAACAGATGAAGCCAAATTAATTTCCACTTGGGCTTTGGCCTTTCTAACTCTCTCCCTGCATAGTCTCATGACAATCTTGTAGTCCTCCCGAGTGGCCTGCCTTTTCTTCCAATGATTACAAACTCTTCTTTTCCCTCTAAGCAGCAACAAAACACATTTAGCCAGGCCAGCCTTTTTACCCACTGATTAATTTTTCAGCACATGGGAACAAGTCTGTTTCTGTGCCTGTGAGAGTTCACTCCTGAACAGTGTCCAGCCTTCCTGTACTCCTTGGCCCCTCAGAACTGCCTCCCAAGGGACTCTGTCCACCAGTCTCTAAACCAGGTCCAAGTCTGCCCACCGTAAACCCCAGGTGACAGTTCTGCTGATCCTTCTCTTTACTTCTCCAACTGAGAACTATCATTGCATGTGCCAAATATGCCTCCCCAGTCATTACATTGCCTGCAAGTCCTTCTCTGTTCACAAACAGCAGGTGCAGCAGGTTGCCTTCCCTAGTTGGCTCTGTCACCAGCTGTGTCAAGAAGTTATCCTCTGCACACTCTAGGAACCACCAGGACTGTTCTCCCTCTGCTGTACTGTATTTCCAGCAGACATCAGGGATGTTGGAAGTCCACCACAAGAACAAGGACCAGCAACTACGAGACTTCTACCAGATGCCTAAAGAATAATTTATCTGTCTCAACAAGCAGTATATCTGTTTCAACAAAGTAGGACATCTGCTTTGTTGGCCTTCCCCCTGATTCTTACCCATAAACGCTCAAATCTATCGTAACCATCCATACTCCATGACATACAGAGCCATGTCACTGCCTGCATTTCCTTACCCATCCCTTCTGAAGAGTTTATAGCTATCTATTTTAATACTCCACTGCTGAGACATCCCACCATGTTTCTGTGGTGGCTATATTATTACAATTTTTCTGATAGACAATGGATTCCATCTATTTTGGATTATAATGGATTCCTAATATGGCAAAGAATGTAAGAAAAAAAGTGTCTTCAAAGAAGGGTGATTCTGAAGGAACAGCAAGTAATCATCTAGCCAATTTCCCCAATTTTTCTTTGTGTTTGAGGACAAGGAAAAGGGAAACTTCAAAATCTTAAAGAAAAAAACAGGGAAGGTGGTCAGGCTAGGAACCTGTGAGGCAATTTGTCTGTGCCATCAGCACTGAGTGAGCTGGTGGATGATAGTAACTCAGAGACAATGAGCACCCACTCAGCAGGAGTTCATAGGCAATGAGAAACAGCATCAGGAAATGTCTTCTACCATGATTTGTTCAAATTATAACTGCCTTAAGTTCTAGTTTGTGTATAGCTCACTCCACATACATTTGGAACAATTCCATCAAAGTTAATGAAAATGCACAGCTATTAAATGTCCTATGACTTGAAGTCAGAATCAAAACATCAAGCCATCTCTGTTTCAGCAGAGATAAGATTAGAGGAGGAAATTATCAAATTATATCATCAGTATCTCCTTCTGTTGCAGCTGAAGTCCATCATTAAACAAACATCAGACAAACAGATTTCACATTCTGAAATTATTACTTTTCCCTGCAAAAGGTATTTTATTCCTAGATTTTCTTTTCTTACTGTCAAGTATAGTCATTTTGATAAACTATCATCTTGAGAAGGATGAATTCATAGCAGCCTTATTTTCTAATATTAAGCTTAAATTTGACCTTACAAATTTTCCATGGACAATATGTATTGACTTGTTTTTCCCTCTGAGAAACTAGAATATCTTCTTTTCTCTGATGGATGGCCACCATATGTGTGATTAGTGTGAAGGTGAAAGAATAACTCCCAGTATCCTCTGTCAGTTAATCTTCATGGGAGCTGAATGAATAAGAGACTAATGACCAAAGGAATGATTGTGATCAGCTGTGGGGTAGGTCTTGGTGTGGCTGACTTCCCCTCCAAAATGAAAACCAATCTGTTTGAGAGTATCTATTACTTACTGGCCAGATGTTTATTTACACTTCTGAAGAAGTTCTGACAGTATACAATTGCCTGAAAATTAATGTAGTTGCAACAACTTTAGTGCCTTTTCACTTGAACAGAATTGGTGCTGTTTATGCAGGTAAGATCCAGCCTCTGAATATCCACCTGCCTTTGGTACTTGAAGGAAACCAGGTTTATGGGTTTTTACCCTCTTAACAACTTTGATATTTTTGTCTTCTCGTTGTTAAATAAGTAAATATGCTCCTCACAGTTAAATTATACTAAGACAATGAGATTTATGTGTAAGTTATAACATCACACAAATTCTTTTCCTTTGACATTTTGTGAGTTTTCCAGTGTGTATATTTTTGTAACGAATACAAGCTTGACTTAATTTCCATAGATGCTACTTGACTGAGGAACTTTATTCTTCATTTACATGTGATTCTAAGTGAATTAACCACATATATCTGCTATATTTTCAGTATGTACTAAAGCCATCTCCTTGAATATTCAGTTTCCATTTTACATGAAGGCTGAAGCCAGTTTAAAGGATACAGATGATAAGGTCCCAAACAAAAAAAAAAAAATAAGATCAATGGTGAGAATTCAAAAAGTCATTACAAACTAGTTTAATACAAAGATTATTAAGAAATGCCATCTCCTCAAAATTAATAAAACCAAAGATACTGATGCAGCACACAGAGGATAGGTTTTTTTTCTTATAAAAGGAAAAATATTTCTGCTGAATTACTAAACAGACCACTGAAAATATATAAAGTGGCTGTGCAAGATAAGTACACAGGAAGAATGAGAAAAACAACAGGTTGGTTAAAAAGACAGGAAAAATATTCTCATAAGGAACATAGGACAATACAAACAGAAACTGAGCTGAGGAAGTGTTTGAACTTCCCTTCCCTTCCCTTCCCTTCCCTTCCCTTCCCTTCCCTTCCCTTCCCTTCCCTTCCCTTCCCTTCCCTTCCCTTCCCTTCCCTTCCCTTCCCTTCCCTTCCCTTCCCTTCCCTTCCCTTCCCTTCCCTTCCCTTCCCTTCCTTTTTTTTTTTTTTAATAATTCATCAGGAGAAGTTGTTAAAACATTCATTGGGGCAATTTTGAAGTAAAATATATAGGAAAAAAAGGATTACTCTAAAACGCAAGAATGCTATAAATATTATCATTGGCATAAGAGCAAAACAAAGGAGACAGGAGAGAGGTTTTAGTTAAATTGTTCTCAGGAAGGTAATAACATTGGATTTGAGCTCTGTGTTTCCAGAGAATTCTATGTTTATTTATTTAACTAGTTAAAATGGGAAAATTATAAGCTACACGTTAGGATTTGCATTGCCTAATAACACAGCTGGTTCCTTAGATAAGTGTTAGCAGAAGACTACATTTTATATTAGCACTACTATAACAGAATGAAAAATACATCCAATGCCACATCTCCACACTGGAATATATAAACTGTGTGGCAAAATAAGGCAATGTTGGAGAAGAAGAAATACAAAGGAAATAATAGGAATTGTGCATTGGTATGAAAATAGTCTGGAAAATTAGATTAATATGATAACATTGGTGGAAGATATTTATCCACATTGACATTCTGAGTGAATAATTTAAGGAAGATGACTTAAGTGATATTTGCTGAAGAAGATTTTAACTGCAAAACGTTTTATAAAAATGGTGGGGACTGGGAAGAAGAACTGCCCGTCATAAGTGAAGATCAGGTTCATGATCACTTGAAGAACCTGGAAGTGTTCAAGTCCATGGGACCTGACAGGATACACCCACGGGTACTGAAAGAACTGGCAGATGAGGTTGCTAACCCCCTCTCTATTATATTCCAAAAGTCCTGGCAGTCTGGGGAAGTCCCCACTGACTGGAAAAGGGCAAACATTACTCCCATTTTCAAAAAGGGTAAGAAGGAAGAACCAGGGAACTACAGGCCAGTCAGTCTCACCTCTGTGCCTGGTAAGATCATGGAACAGATCCTCCTGGAGGCACTACTGAGACAGAAGAATAATGAAGAGGTGATTGGGTACAGTCAGCATGGCTTCACCAAGGGCAAATCCTGCCTGACAAACCTGGTGGCCTTCTATGAACAGGACAACCTTAATAGATGAGGGGTGAGCAACTGATGTCATTTACCTGGACCTGAGCAAAGCCTTCAACACTGTCCCACACCACATCTTGGTCTCCAAACTGGTGACACATGGGTTTCATGGGTGGACCACAAGATGGATAAAGAACTGGCTTGATGGCCCCACCCAAAGAGTGGCTGTCAATGGCTCCATGTCCCAGTGGAGGCCAGTGACAAGCGGAGTCCCTCAGGGATCAGTCCTGGGACCAGTCTTGTTCAACATCTTTGTTGGTGACATGGACAGTGGCATTGAGTGCACCCTCAGCAAGTTTGCTGAGGACACCAAGCTGTGTGGTGCAGCAGACATGCTGGAGGGAAGGGATGGCATCCAGAGGGACCTTGACAGGCTGGAGAGGTGGGCCCAAGCCAACCTCATGAGGTTCAACAAGACAACTGCAAGGTCCTGCATCTGGGTCAAGGCAATCCCAAGCACAAATCCAGGCTGGGCAGTGACTGGCTGGAAAGCAGCCCTGAGGAGAGGGACTTGGGGTGCTGGTGGATAAGAAGCTCAACATGAGCTGTCAGTGTGCATTTGCAGCCCAGAAAGCCAACCAGATCCTGGGCTGCATCAAGAGAAGTGTGGCCAGCAGGTCGAGGGAGGTGATTCTCCCCCTCTACTCAGCTCTGGTGAGACCCCACCTGGAGTACTGTGTCCAGTTCTGGAGCCCCTATTACAAGAGGGATATGGACATGCAGGAATGTGTCCAGAGAAGGGCCACCAGGATGATCAAAGGGCTGGAGCACCTCTCCTATGAGGAGAGACTGAAAGAGTTGGGGCTGTTCAGTCTGGAGAGGAGAAGGCTCCAAGGTGACCTTCTTGTGGCCTTCCAGTATCTGAAGGGGAGCTACAGAAAAGCTGGGGAGGGACTTTTTAGGCTATCAGGTAGTGATAGGACTAGGGGGAATGGAATAAAGCTGGAAGTGGGGAGATTCAGACTGGACGTGAGGAAGAAGTTCTTCCCCATGAGAGTGGTGAGAGCCTGGAATGGGTTGTCCAGGGAGGTGGTTGAGGCCCCATCCCTGGAGGGGTTTAAGGCCAGGCTGGATGAGGCTCTGGCCAGCCTGAGGTAGTGTGAGGTGTCCCTGCCCATGGCAGGGGGGTTGGAACTAGATGATCCTTGTGGTCCCTTCCAGCCCTGACTGATTCTATGATTCTATGTGCGGAAACCTCAAACCTTCATTTTAAGGATTAGAGCAAAGTCTAAACGCAATGTCTGGAAATAGAACTGAGGCAATTTCAAGCTGTAAACAGCTCCATGTATCATTAACCACTGGAAACATTTATTGAGACATGTGGATGAGGCACTTACTGCCATGTTCTCGTTCATCGGATGGGGTTGGGTGATGGGTTGGGCTGGATGATCTTGGATTTTACTTCCAACCTGATTGATTCTATGATAATTTGGACCAGATATCTTAAGACATTTCTTTTCCTATGTTTTTATCCACATTACCCAGTGTATTCAATAATTTTCACATTTTTATAATAAAAGGTTGAAAACAACAATGAAATCACCAGCCTTTGATCACGTCACTTTGCACTTCTGACTTTTGCATATAACTGTGGAAGTTTACTGAATGAACAGAAGGATTTTTCCTGCAGTTGACTACATAATGATTTTACCAAACTATGAGAAGCTCTGTGTGACAAGTGTTATCCATAAGCAAGCAATTAATCAAAACTTCATTGTGTTCTTGGTAATTATTTATGAACTAGTCAGTGCTAAAATTAAAAAGAGCATTTTTGAATGCTTATGGTAGCTTAAGAAACTGCCATTTTCAAGGATGTGAGACTAAATAACTGTGAGCTGGAGGGAGTCACTTTCTTGGAGTGCAAAATCCATAGTTTTCTACTGGAATTAAAGGATTTTTTAAATTTCAAATTGTAAATATAAAAGGAGAAAATAATGTCCAGTGTCTACTCATTAGTGCTAAGGTCTTCTAAAAGGTAGGTTCAAAGAGGAGGAGCAGTCTGTGATCCTTGGTCTACCACATGCCATTCACTTTTCTTTTGCCTCTGTTAAGGCCATTAGTTCCTTGAGGCTTTGCTGTGGAGTGAGCCACTGGGCACTTCTAAACTGCTAGGACCTGCTCATCCCAGAAAGGAAAAAGAAGTCTACTAGTTAAATTTAAAATTATGCAAGGGAGGCATGATTCAGATCAGGCTTTGAAGTGTTTAAACATATAATATCAAGTAGCTGGGTTTGTCTCTAGATATTTAGAAATTTGAAATCCTGAAGGTTCTAGCTGAGGTGCAAGAATGGTTTATAGTGACATAGTTCACAGGGCTGCTCTGTCTAGTCAGCCATGCTGGCCCTGCTGTGCAGATTGCCAAGCTATTCATGAGGTAGGTGCTAAGTTATTTTAATTTACAGTCTAATGCTTAAGCAATCCTCAAAAAGCCCCTGAAAAAGGTGAAATTTTAATGTCAGACATGGGATAGAAACTGTTGCATGAGCAGTTCACAGGGTTGAAGGTGACTGGAATGATTTAATCACTTTAAACAAAATACACCTTTAAAATCTTATTTTCTAAATACTAAGAAAATCTGAAAAGACATGAGAGAGTTTGTTGCAAATCCTACAGGAGATAAATAAATTCCGTTGTCTTAGGAACCGCCAGTTGAGTTCAGAGCATCAGCCATTTTTTAGAGCCTGATAGGTGTATATTTTGTGTGCTGTTGATGGTCACAGAGCTATTCATGCCTTTAAAATTTAGGTACACAGTCTAACTGCTGCTTGTGAGTGAGACAGCAATTGTTGATGACAAACCACTAAACTGCATAAAAGATAAAGGCTCCAGATACTGGAAAATACAAAAACCACAGAGAAAAAAACATATATAAGATTTTACATGTGCATGTAAAATGAATTTTCAAAAAATCAGAGAATACATCTGGTTGGAAGAGACCTCAAAGATCATCCACTCCAACCCTTGACCCAGCACTGAAGGGCCAACACTAAGCCATGTTCCCAAGTGCCAGGTTCACACACTGTTTAATCACCTCCAGGTGACTCCACCACTGCCCTGGGCAGACCATTCCAATGTTTCAGAACCCTCTCAGTGAAGAAATATTTCCTAACATCCAGCCTAAAACTCCTCTGGCACAGCTTGAAACCATTTCCTCTCGTCCTGTCACTTGACACCAAGGGGAAGATGCTGGCCCCCTCCTCGCTCCAACCTCCCTTTAGGTAGTTGTAGAGAGTGATGAGGTCTCCCCTCAGCCTCTGCTTCTCCAGACTGAACAACCCCAGCTCTCTCAGACACTCCTTATAGGCCATGTGCTCTAGGCTCTTCATGAGCCTTGTTGTCCTTCCTGGACAAGCTCCAGCACCTCAATGTCCTTCTTGTAGTGAGTGGCCCAGAACTGAGCATAATACTCCAGATGTGGCCTTGCTGGTGCTGAGTACAGGGAGGTGATCACCTCCCTGTTCCGCTGGCCACAGTGTTTCTAATACAAGCCAGGATGCTACAGACTTTCTTGGTCATCTGGGTACACTGCTGATTTATATTCAGTTGACTGTCAACCAATATCCCCAGGTCTCTCTCCAAGTCGCAGCTTTCCCAATGTATTTATTTTAAAATGTATTTTGGGATTAGAAATACCTCTCTAATTACAATAGAGTCCTGTGCATTTGTTTAAGTTTCATAACTGTTCATGTACTTGCTAGTGCCTGAAGATGATTGATGGAACAAGGTTAAAAGAATCAAAAATGAAGCAGCTACCTAATTTACTGCTCATCCACTGTAATTGCAGCTTCTGTATTGAATGCCATTCACCAGTGCAAACCACAAAACGCATAGCTCAGGCTGGTGTATGTCCTGTATTCTCCTGTGCTGTTTAACATGAGGGAGCACTGCTGTTCAAACAGTTCATGAAACTGTAGCCTAGCCAAGGCTGGACAATGCAATGCTGAGACAATCAGGCAGCAGCTTGTAGTTGTGGTAATAGTTCTTTCTTTGTCCAAGGAGTAAAGCAAAGAGTTATTAAATTAAAGGGTATCTGCTCCACAAACTAATCAGCAGGATAAGGCTAGCCAATTTTTACCTGTATTTTTACCTGTATTGCCCTATATTAGGACAGAGAAATGCTCTCAGATAAGGAACTGGCAGGAGGAAATCTTGCAGGCAAGGCTGATTAGAAAAGCATGCAAGGATGGTTGGGAAAAACAACATCTGGAACTTTAGTAATGCCCCTCACCAGTGCCTGCAGTCCCCCAAACCTACCAGATGTATGTGCAGAAAACCTTCACTCTTATGTAAGTGGGGGTGGGGATTGGCACCTGTGTCGGTGTGAGCTGAAATTCCCCCCCACCGACAATAACCAGGCTAGCTCAGTCTGGAAGCAAATGCATGTTCTGGCCAAATGTATGGGGACAGGGGCTGGACCACTATACAATAAAAGGAGACACTTCTCCCCAGGAGCTTAGCACCTGTGACAGAGGAACACCTTGTCCCCACAGGGATGCCCATGAAGAATCATGCCTACTGGCCTCCAACCAGTGCAGCTGCAATGGGGAAAATCAGTAGCACCTGGACCCTGGCCTCTATGGTTGCATTCTGGCCGGTATGTGTTTGGGAATCAATGAAGTGACACACTGTACACTTTACTTATTTAAGTGTGTGTGAGTGCCTTTGTCTGTGGGTCTGGGAGATCAGAATCTAACTAGAACATGCCCCTATCACCTGTCACAGAGCCTTCTCCTATGGAAGAAGATATCTTCCCCTATGCCAACTCCAGCAGTCCTCCTGAGACACATGGAAATGACTAAGGAAATGCTGATAAACTGCGTGGTGAAAACCTGCTGGACCATTCAGTGTCACCTCCAGGTGAATCGTGTTTAACCTTGTCCCTTGTCTTTTTTCCATATAGCTGAGCAAGAAGCAGAATTACTTACTTGCTCTTCACCTAACAGGAGGACTTGCAAAGGGAACATCACCTTGCCCAGATACTCTACTCAATACTGACAGCAGCAGTTTTTGAATGGAAATAAACTTAAGTCAAGATCCTCTCTGAAAGTACATTCTTTGGGCAAGTCAATGTTTGCGCTAGCTGCACAAAGAGGACCCAATTCCAGTTAAGGTTTTTAAGATCTTCAAGATTTATGAATATTTTACAAAGTACCACAGACTTCATGGACTTATTAGGCACTCAGTTGTCTCTATGAACAGAAAACTTGAGACATCATGTATCATAATGTTGGACAATGCCTGTTATCCAAACCTTGAGTGAGTGCAGCTGGGCTTCCATGGCAGCTGCTGCTCTCAGCCCTTGCCAGGCACAGGCACTCCTGTGATAATATGGTAGCACAGATTTGCCTTCCATTAGGACTTCTTTGACAGCTGGTCACTGTGACACTGTACACTAGATGTTGACCAGAGCTGGAGGGACACTGCTGTGTGTTTATGTGAAGAAGCTATGCTAATGTGAAAGCATCAGGGACAAACTAATAACTTCTGGACTCAGAGTCTGAGCCTTTACAGGAATATGTATTTCAAAACCAATCATGCTTTCTATTGGAAATTGTGTTAGAAGCAAACCGAGAAATCATATCAGGTCCACTGCTGGATTTCACTCTGTTGAGCTGAGAAAAAAACATCATTATTTGGACGGTGAGAACAGCAATGGAATGAGAAACCTGGGTACATGTTATCATGATTTTGTAGCATTTCTGCTTGCCATTATTTACCCACATACCCAGATGGAAAAAGACTGCGTGGTCTGAAAAAAAGACTATGTAAAATTCTATACCCATAATTGCATGTCTGTACTTTGGAATTTGTGTGCTTGAATTTCTATTAAAAAAAAAATTCTTTTCATTATAGAATGTTAGATTTTTAGTGCATATTACTGACTTGCTTTGAATTGATAAACAAGGTTCCTGCTTCGGCACACCCTGTTAGTTTCTGTTGTTGATTATTTACGACATGAAGCACATAGATGCCTACAAAAGATACTGAAGATAACATCCATTTTTGTGGCTTGTTCTTCAGAAGGCTAAAAAATCCTAACTGCACTGTACATCTATATTTAATGTAAAGCAAGGAGTGCCAGATAAATAGAAGGAAGAAATATTTAACTCAGAGTCCCTTACAAAGATGATGGCCTCAATATAATTTCATTTGGAAACTTCACAGAATGTTTCTTGTGGAATAATGCTGCCCATCTGTCTGATTAAAAAAAAAAGGGGGGAGGAAAGGGGGGAAAAAAAGTCTGTTTCAGACCTCAGTATATTTAAAAGATGGTCCAGAACTTTACTGAACATGTAAGTTCACTGTGAAGGCATCAGATGGGAACATGCTAATTGTGGGTAAAGGAAGCAGGTATGGTATCAGCAGTTCAGTGCTACTATTAATTTTTCATTATTCAGGAAATCTGAGGAAAGAGCAATTTGCAATAGTAAGCATACCTCACACTTCGGAGCTTTCTACTGAAATGGTCAAGATTCAATGAAATCTTTAAGAAGAATAGCTTTGGGAACAAATTAGAAGTAGCCAAATGAATGGTACATATAAACTGATTTCAACATGGATGATCCTACTCAGTTACAGTTTCCTGACTGACATTGTCCCAGAGGCATCTCCAGCATTGGATATTCTTTTGGAAGGACAGAAGTCAAAGTGCTGAGCTGAAAACTGTAATAAATTAATGAGTCTTACAAAAGATGGCTGTGCAGAATACATAAGGCTCAGCATTTACAACAAAACCAGAAATAATTCAGTTACCTTTTTTACCCTGAAGACCATGACTGAACATGTTTTTGATCATTCAAATTCTATGCTTTTATTTCAAGTGCACTGTGCTTGTGAAAAATATTAATCTACTAGAAATATTACTTATAAGACCTGAACATCTGTGAAATGCATCTGGTGAAAGGTCTTGAGAATCCCTTATGAGGAGCAGCTAAGGAAACCAGTCTGAAGGGGAGGGGAAGCCTTGCTCTCTACAGCTACCTGAAGGGAGGTTGCAGAGAGGTAGGTGTTGGTCTCTTCTCCAAAGTCACAACTGGTAGAACAAGAGGAAATGACATCATAGAATCATAGAATCAGTCAGGGTTGGAAGGGAGCACAAGGATCATCTAGTTCCAACCCCCCTGCCATGGGCAGGGACACCTCACACTACATCAGCCTGGCCAGAGCCTCATCCAGCCTGGCCTTAAACACCTCCAGAGATGGTGCCTCAACCACCCCCCTGGACAACCCATTTCCAGGCTCTCACCACTTTCATGGGGAAGAACTACTTCCTCACTTCCAGCCTGAATCTCCCCACTTCCAGCTTTATTCCATTCCCCCTAGTCCTATCACTACCTGATATCCTAAATCAGGGGAGATTTAGGTTACACATTAGGAAAAACATCCATACCAAAAGAGTTATCAAAGATTAGAACAGGTTGCCCAGGGAAGTGGTTGAATCTCTATGCCTGGATGTATTTAAAATCCATTGACATGATGCTCAAGGATATGGTGTAGTAGTTGCTCTGGTAGAGTTAGATAATGGTTGGGCTTGATCTTAGAGGTCTTTTCCAACCATGGTGCTTCTGTGAAAAGATAAAAACTGTAACTCTCTTCAAAAATTGCTCTCATTTGCAGGTTGGAAAGAAAGTGAGGTTTGCAAAGTGACTCTTGTAAATGCAGAGTTATGTGTGCCTCTGTCTTTTACTCATCTCTGCATACCTTCTAGGACATGGCATTCTGAGGAAAAGAACAGTGCAATCAGTCCTGATCTGATACAGCATACTCTTATTTGTGTCTAGTAATCAGACCTAACACTCACATTACCCCCTGCCTGTCATAGTTCTGCTGGTAGCTCTTCCCTGGCTGCCTGAGGATCACCTGTACCTGTTAGTGGCTTGAAGAAAGCTAATGCTACTTAAATTGTAGGGTCTCTTAAAACTTCAAGATCTTGTGCATGACAGCACAGTCTGCTTCTGAATATGAATTACATGCCAGTGGGGCATATTTTACAAATAAAGAATGCAATTCAGTACTTAAGTAGGGAGAGAAAAAGAAAGAAGTGATATATGTTTAGCAGTCCTAGATATCAATAGTGCCTGGGACAAGAGGGAAGAGGATTGATAGTTCCTCTAGTAATTAGGCAAGAATTTACCCCACAGTAAATACCGTTGTTCTCTAAGTTGGATGATGATGCAGCCCTCTACCCAGCCTTGTCCATTCTGGCAAAGAACAGACTTTTCATCAGGCAGAGACTGTGTTTAGCTGAGCTCTGCAACTGTAAAATGCCTATAAAAGGAAAACCATTTTGCATTTCTCTGAGTCTTTGTGTGCAGAATAGCTCTCTGTCTGTGATAAAGGAAACAGGCGTAGCATGCTGGAGGGGATGAAAAGGAGGGGGAAAATTGCTTGTTTTCTTACTGCTGTAATCTGAAGCAAGATATTTCACTGATAGGATTTCCATCTCACTATGAGTTATGATGATTCATCTCATTTTGCAGGGCACCCTCTATCCAGACTTCTAGGCTGTTTCCAGAGACCACAGCAGCAGACAGAGAAACTGCTTGTTTCAGGAATGATAAATTTTTGATTCTTATGAAGCTTTTTTTTTCATTCATAATTACATTTGTATTCCAGAGTAGGGAAAGATTTCTCTCTAGTTGAGTTTAGTGAGTTTGCCATAAAATGTCATGATACAAGTGCAGGACACACATCTAGATCAGGCATTCTTACTCTTGTGCTTCCTAATGCCTATAGAAACAGATATTATTGTCCATGCATAGTCATTGGAGTCAAATAAGAGGCAGCCCAGACCTTCAGCCTGCAGTCTTGTTGGATATGTTTCAAACAATTAAGCACTAAGAGATGGTATTTCAATAGAAATAAAGCAATGTGAGATGGGGAAGAATCATACTGCATGTATGGACCCAAAAAAGGTTTTTTTCCATCCATCTCTTGTCATGTCTTGTCTTGATTTTAGCTTCAGTGACTGCAATGAGATATGCATCTCAAACAGAAAAGCATGCTAGAAACATGTACTCTTTCCAGAGGAGAGGACTACACAGACACCAGCCTTGCCTTAAGAGATACACAGCTGGTGAGTTTGGCTTGTCAGAGTGACAGCAGATTGACTTGACTACCTGTTTGCTCCCTGAGAAGGCTCTTCTCTTTCAGGAGAAGGGGAGTAACTGCTTGTGTCAGTGTGAGCTGAAATTCAACCCCCCCCCCCTCCCCCCCCCAACAATAACCAGGCTAGCTCAGTCTGGAAGCAAATGAAAGCTGTATTTACAAGCAGATCTACAATCTATGAAGAAATGCAATGAATATGTACAAATATACAAAATTCACAACATTTACAAATATGTACAATCAACAGAAAAGCACAACCAAGCTCCCTTTGCTTCCCCCCAAAGTGGACCTTTCCCAAAGGGGCCTCTCTCCCAGGGGCCGCCTCCCCCCCAGACTCCCCTGGTAGAAAACAGTTAGGTAGAAGCAAAGAGGATTGTTAACTTAGCTCGCCAAGGTCAGTGTGTTATCTTCAGCCAGAAGAGAAGAAGAAACAGCAGCCAGACACCCCAGCAAGTTGCCCCAACTGCAGACTGCAGGCTCCCCACTTTGTTTTGAGTAGTAGTTCTTAAACTTTTCTATCTATCCAATGGAAGCGTTTAGAACAATCATTATTTTGCTTTCTTATATCCAATTGTGACTTATTTACACTCCTTTGCTTTCTTTGCTTGAACTTTGCAAAGAAAAATTAAAAAGACAGTTTCAAACCATCACACTGCTGAATGTTTAACTAAGCATCCATTGCTCTGTAAGCTATATGGTTGTACACTAAACAGAGTAGAAATCTGCACAGCCATGCTTGTACAAAGGAAAAAAACAGCAAGTAGAAGGGCTGTCTTCAATATCTGGTATCTTCCCCCCAGTGGTCCCTTTCTGAGGTTAATGGTGTTTACTTGTGAAGATCTCTCTACTGTTGCTCAGAAATAGCCCATATATATGGAACTCCAAGACATTCTATGAGAAATTAAACCACTTTTGATAAGGCTTATAAGGAAAATTGGGGACACATTTTTTCTTAGATAAAACTTCGTTATTATACATTCCTGCTATTTCAGAAATTAGATGAACAAAATCATACCCCTTTCCTTTCCCCTTTCCTTTCCTCTTCTCTCCTTTCTTTTCCCCTTTCTTTTCCCTTTTCTTCTCCTCTCCTGTTTGAACTTCCCTTCCCTTCCTTTCCCTTCCTTTCCCTTCCCTTCCCTTCCCTTCCCTTCCCTTCCCTTCCCTTCCCTTCCCTTCCCTTCCCTTCCCTTCCCTTCCCTTCCCTTCCCTTCCCTTCCCTTCCCTTCCCTTCCCTTCCCTTCCCTTCCCTTCCCTTCCCTTCCCTTCCCTTCCCTTCCCTTCCCTTCCCCTTCCCTTCCCTTCCCTTCCCTTCCCTTCCCTTCCCTTCCCTTCCCCTTCCCTTCCCCTTCCCTTCCCCTTCCCCTTCCCCTTCCCCTTCCCCTTCACCTTCCTCTTCCCCTTCACCTTCCTCTTCCCCTTCACCTTCCTCTTCCCCTTCCCCTTCCCCTTCCCCTTCCCCTTCCCCTTCCCCTTCCCCTTCCCCTTCCCCTTCCCCTTCCCTTCCCCTTCCCCTTCCCCTTCCCCTTCCCCTTCCCCTTCCCTTCCCCTTTCCCTTTCCCTTTCCCTTTCCCTTTCCCTTTCCCTTTCCCTTTCCCTTTCCCTTTCCCTTTCCCTTTCCCTTTCCCTTTCCCTTCCCCTTCCCCTTCCCCTTCCCCTTTCCCTTCCCCTTCCCCTTCCCCTTCCCCTTCCCCTTCCCCTTCCCCTTCCCCTTTCCCTTCCCTTCCCCTTTCCTTTCCCTTCCCTCTTCCTTTCCCTTCCCTCTTCCTTTCCCTTCCCTCTTCCTTTCCCTTCCCTCTTCCTTTCCCTTCCCTCTTCCTTTCCCTTCCCTCTTCCTTTCCCTTCCCTCTTCCTTTCCCTTCCCTCTTCCTTTCCCTTCCCTCTTCCTTTCCCTTCCCTCTTCCTTTCCCTTCCCTCTTCCTTTCCCTTCCCTCTTCCTTTCCCTTCCCTCTTCCTTTCCCTTCCCTCTTCCTTTCCCTTCCCTCTTCCTTTCCCTTCCCTCTTCCTTTCCCTTCCCTCTTCCTTTCCCTTCCCTCTTCCTTTCCCTTCCCTCTTCCTTTCCCTTCCCTCTTCCTTTCCCTTCCCTCTTCCTTTCCCTTCCCTCTTCCTTTCCCTTCCCTCTTCCTTTCCCTTCCCTCTTCCTTTCCCTTCCCTCTTCCTTTCCCTTCCCTCTTCCTTTCCCTTCCCTTCCCTTCCCTTCCCTTCCCTTCCCTTCCCTTCCCTTCCCTTCCCTTCCCTTCCCTTCCCTTCCCTTCCCTTCCCTTCCCTTCCCTTCCCTTCCCTTCCCTTCCCTTCCCTACCCTTTTTTTCTGTAGGACTGTACTATTTTCACTATAGTAATGCAATTTATTTGCCTTGTCTGAGCATCTTCCTAATCATTAAATGAATCAGTTGCCAAAAGACTACATTTGACAGCCTGCCAGCAAGTTAAGTAGCCAGTAATCAATTGGTATCTGTCAAGCTACTAAAGGGTAATGATTTAAAAGGTTTGCACTACCATGACTGTTTATAAGCTGGATTTTCCTGCAATAGTGGTTGACCCTGATCTACTGCAGGGGTTTTGGCTGGTTAGTTGGTGGATTGTTTTTTGTAACCACAAAATAATTACTACCTTGAACAGATAGTGTCTGATTTTTCTGATGTCCAAATCAGAAGTTCTGGAATTTCTTGAAGATTTAAAAAAAAATTAAAACCCAGTAATCTAGTTTATATTTCCCTCTTTTGGATCAGTAGAGGCAGAGAAGTAACAGTTTTTAATTTTAGATGCATTTAAATAAAATCCATCTTTCTGTTCTCATTAGAGTGATAAGTAACCCTGAGATCTTGCATGCAACTTTTCCTAAATCTTCTGTCTACTAGCACTCCTCAAGAGATCTTGTCTAATTTTTAGTGAAGGGAAAGTAGGAGAAATTTTCATTTCCCCTTTAAACTGTATTAAATTATTTCTTATGCACCCAGTGTAGGAGAAAAATCATACTGCATATGATGAAATCCTAAGTCTTAGTGTGGCAAATGGCAAGACTTCTGTTTATTTTAACAGACAGCTTTTAACAGATGCCAGGCTTTTAGTACAGTTTTTAAACTTAAAAAAATTGTTCCAATCTATTGTCAGCACAAAGATGCATAGCTGAGAATGTCTGAATATCTGTAATGTTCCCTCCTAACAACAGTGTATCTATGCAAACACATATATATATTCCCTCTCAGAATATGGAAGAGTTAAAGACAACAGCAGAAAGAAAATACAGGTTTTAGTGTTAAGATGAACTTTGTCTCTGCAATGGCACACACTGCTGTTGTGAGTGATTTGTAGGCAGATGTTTTGCTCTGTGTTTCTTGCTAGCTAGCCAGAAGTAAAGGGGATTTATGTCTCCAGGCAGTCATTACTGGGGCTCAGAGCACATCCTCCTGCGAGTATCACTGGCAGAGTGAGGGAGTTCAGATTGAGTACAGTGTCAGCTCCTCATAGGCACGAAGAGTTGTGGGACAGGGAAGGAAGGGAGCCATGACTTTCTTCTCCCCTGGGAGCTGACTTTAAGCTGAGGTGATGCAGCACGAGCAAGGACCAGTTGTTTAGCAGCTGTGCCTGTACCCAGTTTCCTGGCTGCTTGGATGGTAACCCAGACATACTGGTGTGGCTCCCCAAGGTCTGCCTCAACACTGTAGGTTTGGTGGGGCATAACCAGTCGGTGTGTTGCCTTGGCAGCTGTCCCTGAGCCTGATCTTAACCCAGACTTACTGTTCGCCATCCAGTTCATTGCTAATGAAGTTGTTCCAGGCTATCAGCTGTGCTACATGGTGGTGGTCCCCAAAACCCTTAAAAATAAGAGCCAGGGTCTTAGAAAAGAGACCAACTGCAATCTGTACAGGGCAGGACCCCATCTAGGACCAGTTCAAGCATTGAGATCCTGTCATTGCTGAGTGGATGATGTTTATAAAGTGGGCACCATCAAGATGGTAGAGAAAACAAAACCTAGCCCCTCTTGCCTCCCCTTCTTCAGTTTTAGAGACCAGCTGGGTGGCACAGGGCACATTAAACAGCCAGGGTAACATAGCTGCTTTTTTTCTAAGCTCCAACAACTTTGGTCTCTGGTGGTATGCAGTGGCTTTGAAAGGCTGGTGTGCTGAAAGGGGGAGGAAGGAAACAGCATAGTACTTAGAAGAAAGGCTGGAAGGTGTTATTATGATGAGGCATCTCCCATGTGCCTGTTTTCCTTCTATCTTCCTTCCACCTAACCTTGCCCTCTCAGCATGTCTTTAACATTTGCAAGTCTGAGTTGAGCTGCTGGCTAATGGCTTGCAAAGCTTCCCTCAGAGGAAGAATATAGAGGTGGAAAATGGGAATTAGAGAGTTGTGTAGGTGGCTGTAGCAGGGGAATTTTACAAAGAGACATACCAGGTGCAGAAATACCTCTGGGATTCAGTAACAAAATAGTTTATAATTTAATTTGGCTCATGATTAAAAAAAAAAAAAAATCTCTAAATTCCAACCAACTCACTGCTCTTTGTTTCCTTGTTTATTTATATCTCTATTTTAAGGAAGGCCAGGGTGTCTTCACACAGGATATGACTGTTGTCGAATGTACATTTTTGCAAAGATGTATTCACACCAGTTGTATACAGACCATAAGGAGCCTGAATCATTTATTTAGTGTCTCAAATGATCACAGGAGCTGCTGTTCCTGTGCTCACAGGTGAGGATGACTAGTAGTGTTCTTACCACTTTTCTTACAGGGCTGAATAAATCAGCAGCTGCTATAAGATAAATTACCCTTGTTCATGGCTCAAAGGCTGGATCTGCAAATCTGTCTTCAGAGCTCCATATATGGGCTCAAAACTGCTTCTATCAGAATTATTCCGGTTTGGGGGATGGGCTGGAGGGGGTAGGAATCTCAATGATGTGCACTGTGGGAGCTGGATTTGTGATATTTTTTTGGTTTAACCTGTGCTGTTTACTTAGATGGTAGAGTTACTCTGATAAGGCAGGATCTTGCTCTTGTCTTGTCTGCTCAGTTTGCATTTATTGGATCAAATATGCTAATGTGAGACAGTACTAGAGATCAGTGTTTTTGGAATGAAGGCTGGTAGTTGCCTCAGTCCACACTGAATACTTCTCTCCACTGTTTTTTGAGTTAATTTTTGGTATTTGGTTTTGTTGTTGTTGTTTGGTTGGGTTTTTGCATTTTGTTTTTTTTTTTTTTCCTCTTTCTGGCATAATAAGATCGACCGTGTTAATTATAATTTTATTATCAAATACTCAGCTGAGGAAATTACAATTGTTCACAGACAACTGCCTCTCTGCAATGTTTTTTTCCTTTCCAACAAATCACATTATATTTACAATTCCTGCTTTCTGCCTTTAGAAAACTCATTTTCATTCCATATTTCCAAACCCTGACATGCAGTTCTGCAAAATAACCTGACTGTTTAGACTGTAAAGTTTTCACAACTTATGTTCTAGCATCTGCTATGGGAAACAATGACCAAAATAAAGTAGCCTGCTATCAGAAAATACTAGGCCTGTCTAGCATTCAAACCAACTGATGCTTTCTGAAATATGAATACAGAAGTTTTCATCTGATGCTTGCTCAGAATGCAAATTGTTCCACATAAAACAAGACATGCCTGAAAAGCATTGATGATATTTTTTGCCTTATCAAAATATCTTGACAGACAAGTTCATGTCAAATGAATAATGCTTGAAAAAAAAGGCCACACACACAGTAGCCTGACTGATCTGATGGCAGTGAAGTACTCTCAGTGATGTAGAATCTGCACATTAACAACTCGTTTGTGGTATAGCAAAGTTGTTAGGACTGAATTAGAAACAAAGACGATTGCATTGTTGAATTACACCTCAAAAGAACAGAGGGACTTTTTAGGATATCAAGTAGTGATAGGACTAGGAGGAATGGAATAAAGCTGGAAGTGGGGAGATTCAGGCTGGACGTGAGGAAGAAGTTCTTCCCCATGAGAGTGGTGAGAGCCTGGAATAGGTTGCCCAGGGAGGTGGTTGAGGCCCCGTCCCTGAAGGGGTTTAAGACCAGGCTGGATGAGGCTCTGGCCAGCCTGATGTAGTGTGAGGTGTCCCTGCCCATGGCAGGGGGGTTGGAACTAGATGATCCTTGTGGTCCCTTCCAAACCTGACTGATTCTATGCTTCTATGATTCTATGATATTTAAATCTTCTAGAACAGCTGTCCAAGAGCAAGGTGTGAGATGTATGCATTGTGATGGTCAGACAGGCTCATTTTCTAACACCCTTTTTGCAGGTTAAGTGTGGCTTATGTTACATGAAAATAGAGATATTTTGAGATTCTTCACTGTTGACTTACCACTTGCCAGGATAGATGTGACTTCCATACAAGAGCTTCTTGTTAAAACCCCCTCATACCATCACTCACTTGTCTTTCTGTTCAGACTTGTAAGGAAAAGAACAGAAAGCACTTTCCATATCCTGTCCTACCTAGCATATATCTGCTGATCCATAGAAATCCCCACACCTCAGCTACCTCTGAATTGACAAGCACTCTACTACTCTTATATATCTTTGTCTGCCTTCCTGCTCTATGCCCCATTCCTTTCCTTAATAGTGCTTTTGCTGCTATCACTTGCTTTAGTGCCTGTGCTATGAAGCCAGTCACAATAACCTAATAATATCACAGTGCTGACCTGCAAGACTCCTTCATCTCTTTTATACATTCTTCCTTAAAACTCATTTCTGCACAGTATTAGCCCCAGCAATAGCTTTTGCACAGCATGTCCCTCTGGGTTCTATTTTTGTGTTAGGTTATAAGCTCTTTGCATCCGTGATAGGTCACAGTATTTCAGAAAGCACTGTGTGGTTCTCTAACATTGCATGAGTTAGAGCTAACATGAAATCCCATCTTGATATGTAAGGGGTAACTGACTTTCTGACTCTTTTTTCTCTCTTGCTTGCACAGGCTGCCTACAGTCTGACAGCCACCACAGTAATCTCAATTCTTTCAGAAGTAACAGAGCAGAGGAAGAACCCTCGCAGTGGACTCCCATATGCCCTTTTTGGTTCATCTTGTGCATACTTTAATTCTCTTTGTTCCAGCTCCATTATTGCTACATAAGACTCATCCATGCTGGTTTTGACCTTATATCCACATTAAATGATGTTATATGGCAGAGAGGGAGCAGTCCCAGAGTGTGGTTCCTAGAGTGTGTGGAAGATAACTGTCTGACACAGCTGGCAAGGGAGACAACAAGAGAAGGTACCCTGCTGGACCTGCTCTTTTGTTATGACTCATTTGGGATGTGACAGCTGGAGGCTGTCTTGAGCATAGCGATCAGAAATGATAGAGTTTTGATTCTTAGAGAAGTAAACAAGGAGCTGTCACCTTGGACTTCAGGAGGGCAGACTTTGGCTTGTTTAGGAGACTGGTTGACAGAGTTCCTTGGGAGGCAGTCCTGAAGGGTAGAGGACACTGGGAACACTGGAAGTTTTTCAAGAAGGAAGTCTTAAAGATGCAGGAGTAGGCTGTCATTCCCCCCTCCCCCCGTGCAGAAAGACTAGCAGTCAGGGAAGAAGACCAGCCTAGCTGAACAGAGAACTTCAGCTGCAATTCAGGTGAAAAAAGGGAAGTTTATGGCATCTGGAAGAAGCAGCAGGCCACTCAAGAGGACTACAAGGATGACATGAGGCTCTGTAGAGAGAAAATTGAAATGGCCAAAGCCCAACTGGAATTTAATCTGGCTTCTGCTATTAAAGACCATAAGAATGTTTCCATGATTAAATTATCAACAAAATGACTAAGGAAAACCTCCATCCTTTATTGGATGCAAGGGAAAACATAGTGACCAAGGACAAATTAAAATCTGAGGTACTTAATGCCTTCTTTTGCCTCAGCCTCTAGTTTAGCAGAACTAGTTCTTTTCTGGGTACTCAGCCCCCAGAGCTAGAAGACAGGGAGAGGGAACAAAGTGAAACCCCCATAACTGAAAAGGAAACAGCAACCTGCTACAGCAGTTGGACCCACAGAACTCTCTGGATCCAGATAAGATCCACCCACGTGTACTGAAAGAGATGACAAAAGTACTCACCAAGCCGCATTCCATCATTTACTAGTAGTCCTGGCAGGGAGATCTCAGCTGAATGGAGATGAGCAAACGTGATGCCTGTCTACACAAGGGCCAGAAAGAGGATGCAGGCTCTGTTCCCTTTATTGATGGAGCAGAAGCAGAAATGAATAGTCTTGCAGTCTATAATAGGCAACTGAATGGGTTTCAACAAGAGTAGATAAAACACAAATGGAGTTTACAGACTTGAGAAGTCTAGACACAAGATGGATAATTGTTCTATTTCACCTACTGATGTTCTAGTCTAATTGTGGACTAGCTGACAGCATGTGGAACTGCTGTAGTGATACGCTGGACTGGACCAACTTCTTCTGAACTCTAACTTTAATGTGTACCAATACCAATTTGATTGGTAGGATCTGAAGTTCTAGCACGTGCAGTAAAGAAAGAGCTCATTTGGGATTTGCTGAGGACCAGAACTACCACTTGAATTAAATATAGCTCTCTGAGAGCTCAAGGCTCTCTGCTGATTTTCACTAGCTGAGAAACTTACATTACACTTCTCCTAAAGACTTTCTTTCCAGACAGCCCTGACAGACATTGTTGATGTAGGTTTACAGTAGTCAGGCTGACTCAGTCAACAGATCAGCCAAATGGCATATTTTTGATGCAAAACATTTATATCCTCTAATGTGGAAATAGATTGAATTGTCATTCAAGTTATTAATGTCCCAAAAGACACACAAACACTGGGAGAAATCTACTTCTCTACACTTATTGCTTCACCTGGTCTGAAAATTACATCCTTTAGGACTGCTGCAGACCTGAAAGTGCTGTACAGACCCCTGTATAGGATAGAATAGAATTTAGGATTTATCTAGATTAGGAAAATAAGAAATACTTCAAAGCTATTAGCTAATATTTGTTACTCTGCTTGTTTCTTTAAATACTGCTAATGTCAATGCTAGCCAAGGACTATATTAATGATAATTAGGTAGTGTTTAATCTCCTTAATTTAGACACAGCTTTAGAAAAAATAAAAATTATTAACAAGCCTTTGTATGAGTGGTAGAATTACTGAGGCTTTGCTTGTGCTATATGTGCAGTAGTTGACTTTGTGGTTATCTGATACTATCACCACTCAGATTTAACTTCTTTGGAGGGCTTGCAATTCATATGTAGAACAAGGTACGAACTCCAACTGCACCTTTCTCTCTGACAAGGTACACATAGTTCTTCACTTCCATGTGAAGTTATCTGTGCTCATGAAATTTTCAGGAACTATGAGACTCTTCCCACAGTGCCAGATTTGTCTGAGGGTAGACAAAAGTAGAAAGTGTAGGCACACACATATATTAAAATGGGATGCTTGCTTATACCTGATTGCTTCAGTAAAGCAGCCTAAATAGTTAAAATCTTGTTTGAAAACAACCTTTCTACATGCAGGTACACCAAATGCTGCTTTTGGTTTAAGTGGTACAACACACACACAAAAAACACTGCTCAGGTAAGAAATGGCTGCCAGGATCTACTTCTGATGACTCAGTGTTTTATCTTCTTCAGTTCTGTATTGCTATAAGCAATAGTGAGGACCAGAAAGGGGATGTAATACACAGAACCAACCCGCAGTGGCTGTCAGTCATACTTCAGTCCAGGGAACATAAAGAATAAAAATGAGCCCTTTCACATTTCCAGAAGGATGGGTGAGTGAGCAGGCAGCAGCAAATGGAGCAGCTAAGTCAGATGGTCTAAGCATTTGCTGCATTGGTTGCAGATACACATCTGGGTGTGCTTTTCTGATGTGCTTCAGATTTTGTTCACATTTCCATCTGCTTTGCCTCCAAGGGACAAAAGAGTTCTCTAATCAAGCAAAGTAACAAATGGTCAGCATAACCGTTCTTTTCCAAAATGAACACAAATGTCTCTCAAGAAATCTGTTCCATCTCAGTGCTTCTTTAAAGAATGAGTGGAACTGCAGGATATGAAAAGCAATGAATCTCACAAAAAGAAATACTGTACAGCTTATAATTCCTTCTTATATATAGGGAAAGATCTTATCCTGGTTTTAATTAATATAAATTGCACAAAATTGTTCTGTTTAATGAGGACTAGAACTCATGTTTCCTGTCTCTGGAGCAGTAGTGTCCAGCTCACCCTCCCAGGTGATCTATCAAAGGTCCCACTCACTCCTTATGTCTGCACTACCAAAACTTTACTACTGCTGCTCACAGGGTAGAATGTTCAAAAGAAAAGGGACAGAAGCCTTCAAATAAGAACAAATTTACTTTTCTGGTACTTCCAAAGAAGAGTAAGAAAGACAGCAAGGCATCTAGAGCACAAATCTTATGAAGAGTACCTGGAAGGGCTGCAGTTGTTTAGCCCAGAGAAAAGGAGGCTAAAAGCAGACCCTATTACTCTCTACAAACACCTGAAAAGAGGTTATAGTGAGGTGGGAGATGGTCTCCTCTCCCAGGTAACAGGTGATAGGACAAGAGGAAATGGCCTCCAGTTGCACAGGAGAGGGTTAGGTTGGACATAGGAAAAAATTGCTTCACTGAAAGGTTATCAAGCAGTGGAACAGGCTGACCTGGGAAGTGATTGAGTCACCATCCATGAAGGTATTTTGTGCAGATATGGCACTTAGGGACATGGTTTAGCATTGGACATGGTAGTGATGTTTTTATAGTTGGATTTGACAAACTCAAGGGTCTTCTCCAACTGAAATGATTCTCTGAACTATGTCTAGCTCTCCCACAACCACAGTAGGTTACTGAACCTGAGCCTTCTGCATCTGAAGATAGTTACTCTGACACCTGGGAAATTGTACAGGAGCAGCACATAACCATTGTTACACTTTTAAACAATATATTTTTGCAGATTAGATGTTTGTAAAAAGGTAGGGGTAAATTTTTGTTTGGTTTACTGATTTGTACCTTTCAGAGTTTATAAATGAATGAGGACCTAAACAGGACATCCAGTGAGGGCTTAAGCATGATATAGTTGTTGAACTGACTGGAAAAAAATTTAGGGAAGGACTTTAGGAAATTTACTGGATGGAAAAAAAAAAAAAAGTATTTCTGATAGATAATCTAATTCTTGTATTTACACTTTGAAATTCCACTTCAGCCCCAATTCAGGCAGCACCATGGATCAAATAGGTTTTCTTTTGCTCTCCAAAATAGTCCTATGCATCTATTTTATGAATGCCTACTTCAGAATTCCAACTGTATTGCCAACCAATAAGAAAAGGTTATTTCTAATGCCTTATATATCCTGTCAGAAGCACAGTGACACTCTAAAGACATAACAGAGAGCAGTTATTTTATGAAGATAGCACTGTGCTTTGCAGAATCCACATCTTCTTGTACCTAATTAAAGCCTCTCAAAATTTGTAAAATAGTAAGTGTTGCACCTTCCCTTCAGCTCTGGGTGAATGTTTTAGGCTGGAGTTCAAAGTCAAAGTGCAGTTTGTCCAAAAATTGCTTTATGGACTTCTTGATTCTGAACTCAGTATCTCTAATCATCTATTTCAAGCATATTTTTCTTTTGACATCAGAGCCACTATTTCATGTTGATGCTGCAGGATTTTGTCTTCAGAGCTGAAGGAGTTTTCTCAAGCTTTATTAATTTAATTAGGATCATAACCCAGTCAGAGCAGCTTTGGCAGAGCTTCCTCTGCTTTTAGTAAGTATAACCTGCAGTGTGCAGCTACATTGCTATCTCCTCTGAAATCCTTGGTTTTGTGTACTGAACTGGAAATGAGATATATTGATCAAAAGAACTCTAGGAAACCAAGGGAGAGTGCTTTTGGAAAGCAGCAAATGTTTGTTTGTTTTTCAAACCAAGAGACTCTACTTGTTAATATAAGTATTAAAGATCTGCTGAAGCTTTGTGGAAAGATCTGAGAAAGCTTTGCAAGCTTTTGTACAAAAAAATAGAATTCTAGGCTTGCACTGGTCATTGTTATGATTTGAGCCTACCTAGCCCTCAACAAAGCCCTGTGCAGCTGCTCACTCACCTCTGGTGGCATGCAGAGGGAAAATACAGCAACAGGCTAAAGGATCAAGACAAAGGACAGGGAAGGCACAGTCACCGATTATAGCCACAGGCAAAAGACAGACTCAACCTGGAGAAACAACATCAATTTAATTTAAACAAACCCACCGCCAATGCAGCAACTGAATCAGAGCAGGACAGTGATAATCACAGCTAGATCTTAAATACACCTTCTCCCCACACCTCCCTTCTTCTTGGCCATAGCTTTGCTACCTCCTTCCCCACAGCAGTGCAGAGTGCAGAAGGGCAGGAAATGGCAGCTGCAGTCAGTTCCAGTCTGTCCCATGTTGTTCCTATTAGTCCATCCTCCTCAGGGGGAAAACTTCTCAGAGTCCTTCCCTGATGCAATGTGGTGTCCCTTTCACAGGATAGTCCATCCACAAACTTCTCCATCTAGCACAGGTCTCTTCCAGAGGCCGCAGTCCTCCCAAGTGACAGATTGCTCCAGCTCAGGCTTCCCACAGAGTCACAACCTTCTTCAGGATCAGTACCCTAGTCCAGCATGGGGTCCTCCATGGGCTGCAGGCAGGATTCTGCTCCATCTTTGATCTCTAAGGGCTGCAGGGGCTCAATCTGCCATCTCACCGTGGGCCAAAGGGAAATAGCTGCTCTGTTATGACACTTCCACTTCTTCACTGAGCTGCGTGTCTGCACGGCTGCATCTCTCTTGTTCCACTTCTCTCTAAAACAAAAGACTCCTAAAACAAAGGAATTTGCCTAACAGGTTTTCCCCTCTTAATTACATTATTGCTGAGGTATTAGCTCAACCTTGATCAGAGGTGTGTCCAGCTTGGAGCCAGGGGAACTTTCCCACATCTTCTTGCAGAAGCCATGCCAGTAGTCTCCTCCTCTGTTGCCAAACCTCCCCAGGCACAAACTCAACACACCATCCATTTGCATACCATTATAAACAGTGATATTAAACTCTGTATATATATATCAGCAGTGTGTGGAGTTAGAACTTTGACTGTATTTTAGCTGTATTGAATTTATAAGCCCCTATGCTTTACTACTTCTAGAGCAGATGGAAGCATACATACCAAGCTTGCTTCTTAGTGACCTTTTATGATTTTTTTAGACATAGTCTGCACCAGCCAGAGATCCTCAAATGCAAGTTTATGGTATAAAGCATGAAGGAAATAAGACCTGTTTCCATACTCTTAACCCTGTGAATAAAGTACATCACCACAATTTTAAGTGTCCTGCTGTTTAACAGAATATCAGCAAGACTTTTTCTAAATTCAACAGGACAAAAAGGCAACTACAGAGGAAGCCATAAGTGCAGGATGATATTTCCAATCATGCATCTGCGTGTCCTATTCACAGAACATCTGCAAGTGGCCAGTGTAAAGCTAGAAGGAATATTTCATTTAACTGAGGTTTTATATAATAGTACCGAACATAAACTATTCTAAAAATACATGCCTGCAGGCAGTTCCATCCTATGTGTGAAATTTTTCTTGGAACTTGAAAAAAAAAAAAAAAGGAACTTGGAAAAATCATGTACCTTTACATGTAATGATACTGGGAGCAAACACACACTAAAGGAAGAGCTTGATATTACAGTATTCTGATGGCAATTGATTTGGAAAAGTCTGGAACATGAGATTAGTTCTATAGTAATAATTTCCACACACCCACCACCCCCCCCCCCCCTCAGTGTGTATGTCTATATAGATCTGTTCTTACAAAAGTAGCTTTAAAATCATACGAAGCAGAACCAACCAGCTGGTCACTCAAAGCTCTTTTGAGTTATGTACAAATTACATTGGCCAGCAGTTACAGCTGTGAGGCAAAGCTGTTCCTAATCATTTAGCAAAGCTTTCATGCACTGACTTAAACCATCCTTTTAAAACTAAACACCAAAAAGACATGCAGATCAACTTTAAGAAACTTAACTTTCATTCGTTGCTTATGAATCAGTCTAGTACCAAGGAAGAATATTTAAATGGGGAATGACTCATGAAAAATCTCTGCAGGTTGACTTCACTCAGAAATATGTATATCAGTCAGAACCAGAAAGCCCACGGACTGTCTGCATGCCTGAAAAGCTGAGTCAGCGAACTGTGATGGCTGTATGTCATAAAATTTCAGGTTTCAATCTGTAGCCTTGTGAATGGATTGATTTCATTCCCCCCATCCTTTGAATATTAACTCTGAGATGCAAGCTAAGTATCTGCAGCATATGCCAGTATGTGGTAGTTTTAGACCATGCCTTTAAAATTTTTCACAGATCTTGAGCATCCAAATGACAGCCATGAGAATGATTAGGGGACTTGAGCATCTCCACTGTGAAGAGAGACTGAGAGACCTGGGGCTGTTTATTCTTGAGAAGACTGAGAGGGGATCTGATCAATGTCTATAAATATGTGAGGAGTGGGTGTCAGGAGGAGGGGGCCAGGCTCTTTTGGGTGGTTCACAGTGATAAAACAAGGAGCAATGGGTTCAAACTTGAACATAGAAGATTTCACCTCAACATGAAGAGAAACTTTACAGTGAGGGTGACAGAGCCCTGGAACAGGCTGCCCAGGGGGGTTGTGGAGTCTCCTTCTCTGGAGACTTTCAAAACCCACCTGGATGCATTCCTGTGTGGACTATCCTAGGTGATCCTGCTTTGGCAGGGGGTTGGACCCAATGATCTCTTGAGGTTGCTTCCAACCTCTGATACTCTGATACTGTGATACTGTGAGCAGAAAGTAGAAAAATGTAAATAAATCACTATTGGGTGTGAAAAGGAAAATAATGATTATTCTAAACAATTCCATTGGAGGGATATCTCACATAAGATTTGGTTCCCTAAAACAATCTTTCTCTCTCTCTTCTCAGTTCAGCTTGGGAGATACTAACTTGCTTCTGTTTGACCTTGGCTGCATTGTTTTGTCTGGTATTAACTTTCTCTGCTTTTCTCTGTTTTCCCTTTGTACAGGGGAGGCAGGGAGGGAGAAGCCGTTAGAGCTTCTTCCCTGTTTTTTTTTTTTTTTTTTTTTTTTTTTTTTTTTTTTTTTGGCCAGGGAGGGGCGTCCTTGTGCTGTTTGTTAATTGTAAATTCCTGTAAATATTGTAAATACTGTATATTTGTACATATTCATTGCATTCCATTGTAGATTGTAGTTTGGCTTGTAAATACAGCTTCCATTTGCTTCCAAATTCAGCTAGTCTGGCAAAGTTAATGTTGGAGGGAGGGGGAATTTTCAACCCACCACACAGTAGAAGGTTGGGTGAAGGGTAGATATAAAGAAGGATTTAGATATCTTAAATTTTAGCTCTTGGTTTATCTAACCTTACTGCAACTCAGTCTTCAGGAATGACATTCCTGGAGGTAATGTCTTCCTTATCACAATCCAATATTTCTCCCATTGGTGGGAAATCACATGAAAACAGAATTCTGCTTTTGAATTAGACTCTTTCTAAATATTGTGAAATTCTGGCAGCAGTGTCTTAAGCTTAAGCACCACTTTGGAACAGTAAATATTTTGATTTTATAGAGGAAAGGATTGCACCAGTCTCAGAGATGTGAGGCTTTCAGGAAAGTGACCCTTCCTTAGACAGAATCAGCAGGATTTTCAGTCTTGTTTCCCTTTCTAATTAGATAGGTTAGCTTTCATTATGCAATCATTTATATGTTATATATTACAAATGTAATCTATATTTGAGGGCTAGAGAGAAAAAGGTGTTTAGAGTCCTAAATCCTTTGACATTTTCCATAAGAATGTATTTTAGGTGTTGAAATTAATTGTAACAATGTAAAGATTAAAATGCTATGTCAGATCTGTGCCTCAATGTATTTTGTGTTGGTTGAAAGATGCATCTCATTTATGTGAGGAAACATACTTAGATATACGCAAGTCTTTCACTTTTCTGAAAGTAAAACTCCAGAATTAAGAGTACCCACACACATCTGATTGGAATCGGCTTTGGCTCAGTCTTCATGCAAAGACATTTCTAGGGAACACCTCTTAAAAAAACCAGTGGTAGAATATTGACTAACAATGTCCTTTGTTACTCTGTGCTACTGTACTGATTTAAGCTGCTTTGAAAAATGCCATGCTAGGGGACTTAGGTGCCAATTTCCATTATTAGTAAGTCAGGATTAGGCATGTTTTCCTGTAACACTGCCATCAAATCTAGGAATCTACAAGCAATCGTGAGGCTTCTTTGAAAATATCAGCCTCCATCATTTTAGTAAATAGATTTTCACTTCTGTTTTTTCTAGAACAATAACCATGATGGTTAGTCCATCTGCCCTGAGCCTGTCCTAGCTCTTCTAATACTCATGGGTTTCTACTTTACTTTTCCTTTTGTATTCAATGTAATATATCTGTCTTTATGGGTTTAGGTAACTGGTATCAAACTTCATGTGATCCTGTGGATGAGATTTGTCTTACGTGACTGTATCTATAAACAGCTGGAAATCTAAATATCTACATCTGGCCATCTTGCCAAGACTGCCTTTACTGTCTATATGAAATAGAAGTATACTACTCTGGCTTCTTTCAATGTCCATTTTAGGAAGAAATGTTTCACTCCTTTTAAGGACATCTTTCTCTCTGTTATAGAGAACTACACTGTCTGCTCTTAGTTTTATTATCTATCCTGTGTAATATATGCATGGCTGTTCTTTGCTGCCATAGGATAAAATATCCTTTCTCCTTTTAGAGATGGATTTTCTTCTTTTTTTTTTTTTCTGTTTTCAAAGTTTGCCAAACATATTTTAGTATAATAAATCCTGTAAAGTGGTCTCTTGTCAATATGAAAGTATTTTGCCTGAGGCAGACCATTGTAAAACAAACAAAACTGTGAGGTTCTTTCCAGCTGCCAACCACTTCAAATTTCAGGCTCAAAAGTGACAGAAAGTTCCAAGACATCAGAGAAATCAAGTGCTCAAACAACAGAAGCCTTCATATCTTGGCAGCAGGTTGTTGATAACTGCTATTCTATCCA
Organism: Indicator indicator; assembly: GCF_027791375.1. Taxonomy (NCBI): domain Eukaryota; kingdom Metazoa; phylum Chordata; class Aves; order Piciformes; family Indicatoridae; genus Indicator; species Indicator indicator. Next base: position 27,565,521 of record NC_072010.1, on the reverse strand, counting down.
ATGGTTTCCTACTTATATGCAGAGATTGTATTAATGATTTAATGTACATTAAAAGTTAAGACCTGACTTGATAAAAATTTATTCCACCTGTTTAGCAGTTATTGAGCAACAGCTTCATCATTATTGATCATGCATTGGATTACAGTATCACAGCATTGCAACATCACAGCATCACAGTATCACAATACATTAGAGGTTGTAAGGGACCTCAAGAGATCATCAGGTCCAACCCCCCCTGCCAAAGCAGGATCACTTAGGCTGGTCTGCACAGGAATGCATCCAGGTGGGTTTTGAAAGTCTCCGGAGAAGGAGACAACACAACCCCCCTGGGCAGCCTGTTCCAGGGCTTTGTCACCCTCACTGTAAAGAAGTTTCTCCTCATGTTGAGGTGAAATCTTCTATGTTCAAGCTTGTACCCTTTCTTTCTTGTCTTATTAGTGCACACCACTGAAAAGAGCCTGGCCCCCTCCACTTGACACCCAACCCTCAGATATTTTATAGACATTGATCAGATCCCCTCTCAGTCTTCTCAAGACTAAGTAGCCCCAGGGATCTCAGTTTCTCTTCACAGGGACGATGCTCAAGTCCCCTCATCATCCTAGTAGCTCTCCATTGGATTCTCTCCAGCAGGTCTCCGTCTCTCTTGAACTGGGGAGTCCAAGACTGGACAAGGTATTCCAGGTGTGGTCTCACCAGGGCAGAGTACAGGGGGAGGCGAACCTCCTCAGGCCTGATGGACACACTTTTCCTGATACACCCCAGGATACCATTGGCTCTCTTGGCCACAGGGGCACATTGTTGTCCCATGGATAACTTGGTGTCCACCAGCACTCCAAGGTCTTTCTCTGTGGAGCTGCTTTCCAGCAAGACAGCCCCTAACCTGTACTGGTGCCTGGGATCATTTAAGGGCATCTGCTTATGAATTTCTGCACCTCTTACAAGAAATAAAAACAGTTCTACACCTTGACTTCTGTGAAGTCTAATGCCAAGAACAATTATTGATAGACACTAGGCAATTTGATTACCAAGCAACCAGTCAAGACATCAAAGTGCCCTTATGCTTCCTGGTGATGCTCTTGAATCAAATCATAGACTAATAGGTGCTAAATCAAAGCAATATAGATGTGAATATAAAAGGTCTAAGTATATTAATTACTATCCATGTAGACAGGGGTATAGAAATCCACAATTAGTCTCTTGTGGAAAATGGCTGGATAGAACAACACAAAAACCAAGAGGAATACTGTGAATCACTCCTTCATGCTGCTTTGGACATTTACCCTGTAATTAATATGATTAATTTTTCTATAGGAAGAGAACAATTAGAATTACTGACAGCAAATGAAAGCCCAGTAAAGTGTGATGGCAGAAAAAAATTCTGTGATCATGATGGAAAAGTAATTTTTCAGAAACTACTAGTTTGTTCGTAAACTGCCTTGGATAGTCATTTTGGTGTCACTGCAGCTCTAATCGTTCATTCATAGCCTTGGGGAGGTGCATTTGTAGCTAGGTCTGAGAAGATCATGCAGCAGCTAGCATGCAGCACCATGAAGCAAGCCCTCAAATGCATAGGTGGCAGGCTGCTACCTATGCTCCTTTCCATTTTCTGTGTATATTGGCGTGTGTGAGTGTGAGTAAGCCAGTTATAAAAAGTTTCTATTATCAATATTATTGTCTAAGGTTCAAAAAAGCCATTTTGTCTTTGCCTGTGACTGCTTCCATTTTGTGTATGTAGAATCATAGAATCAACCAGGTTGGAAGAGACCTCCAAGATCATCCAGTCCAACCTATCACCCAGCCCTATCCAATCAACTAGACCATGGCACTAAGTGCCTCATCCAGTCTCCTCTTGAACATCTCCAGGGACGGCGACTCCACCACCTCCCTGGGCAGCCCATTCTAATAGGCAATCACTCTCTCTGTGAAGAACGTCCTCCTAATATCCAGCCTATACCTCCCCTGGCACAACTTGAGACTGTGTCCTCTTGTTCTGCTCATAGGGCTTCTGCTCCAGACCACTCATCAGCTTTGTTACTCTTGTCTGGTTGTGTCTGAGCAGCTTGACATCTCGAACTGAGTGGCCCAGAACTGGACACAGTACTCAAGGTGTGGTCTAACCAGTGCTGAGTACAGGGGCAGAATGACTTCCTTCATCCTGCTGGCCACACTATTCTTGATACAGGCCAGGATGCCATTGGCCTTCTTGGTCACCTGGGCACACTGCTGGCTCATGTTCAGCCTACAGTCAACCAGTACCCCCAGGTCCCATTCGGCCTGGCTGCTCTTCAGCCACTCTGTCCCCAGCCTGTAGTGTTGCATGGGGTTGTTTTGGCCAATGTGTAGAACCTGGCATTTAGATGTGTTAAATCTCATGCCATTGGACTCTGCTCATCTATCAGCTTGCCAAGATCCCTCTGCAGAGCCCTTCTACCCTCTAAGAAGATCAACACTTGCTCCCAGCTTGGTGTCATCTGCAAACTTACTGATGATGGACTCACTTCCCTCATCCAGACCATCAATAAAGATATTAAACAGGATGGGACCCAACACTGATCCCTGGGGGACACCACTAGTGACTGGCTGCCAGCTGGCAGTGGCAGCATTCACCACCACTCTCTGGGCTCCAGTTGTGTGAGTTATCCCACCATGTTTCTGTGATGGCTACTACATCATAGCTTTCTTGGTGCAGCAAGGCTTCAAGCTCCTCTTGTTTGTTACCCACACTGCATGCATTAGTGCACATGCACTTCAGCTGGGCTGCTGATTTCTCCCCTGACTCTCACTTACCACCCTCAGTCTCCTGTCTGGAGAGACTGGTTTCATCCCCTTCCCCCTTCAAGTCTAGTTTAAAGCCCTTTCAATGAGCCTTGCCAACTCCCTTCCTAAAACCCTTCCCCCACTGTGGGATAGGTTATTCCCATCTGCTGCCAATTCATGTGCCAGGATCTTCCTCCCCCTCTGGGACAGATGTACTCTATCTGTTGCTAGCAGACCCAGTGCCATATAAGGTTCCACAAGATCAAAACCCCCAAAATTCTGTCAGTGGTACCAGCCTCTGAGCCACTTGTTAATCATACCTGAGTCTTCTTAGTAGGAAGACAGTGCTAAAATTTCCTAAGCCTGGGAGATATGACAGCCATCTTCCCATTTCTCTCTCTCTCATAGAGGTGGAGAATTGTTCATTGGAAGACAATGAAAATATTGCCTTAGTCACATTTGTGACTGGTCATCACCCACAAATGTGGCTCATCTAGAAGCATGGACATTATGCATGCATGTTCAGTTGATATTCAAACTTGTCTTTTAGAAGCTCAGATGATATAGAAGTCAAGACTCCAATGCAAAGACAGAGATCACCTTTCTTCTGAGTCAAAAGAGAACAGAAAAGCTGTGCTTTACTACTTAAGGGACAAAGCAGTGCAAGAGGGCATATTCACTGTGACCAGATTTCGAAAGCAAAACTGATATCATATGATCAAACTCCTTTACCTTGCTGTTTTTAACTGAAGGTCATATATTCAACAGTTTGCAGTCAGCAGAATCTGAAACGTTATGAAATAATTTGTGTTTCTAAGCAAAGCATCTATATAATCTGGATTTAAAGTGTTAATCTTAAGGAATAAAGTAAGGATTTATAATCACAATTATTACTGCCTTAATACACACTGTTTTATGGGTTTAATTTCGTTTGGCTTCCATTTCTTTTGATATGGGTGAGAGGCATTACATTTTAAACATTTCTCTTTTTTCCCTTTTTTTTTTTTTTTTTAACGCACTGCTTTTTCAGTCGGCAGAGCTGTGAAACCAGGAACACGTAAAGGAAGATGCTGCAGCATTAAGAACAGATAAGAAAGAAACTTATGCTCTGTGTCATTCATGGTATCAATGTTAAATCAGACTTTCTTGAGACTACCCTTTCACAACAAACCAGAGGAAGATTGGGATGATGCAAGAGAAGCACAGTTCTCTGGCAGCTCTGGTGAGAAAACACAGCTTTGTTCATTGGTCCTGTCTCAGCCTTTTCAAATCCTTCTGCTGGTATATCCAAATTTCAAGGAATAAAATCTTAAGGAAGTCAGTACATCAGAGAATGTGTGCTCACAGAGTCTAATGGTAAGGCCAATGGCATTTTTACTGATCAGGCTTTAATCTGCAAAGGCTGTTTGAATAACAGGACTTCAAACACTGAAGAAGAATAAAATCTTTTCACTGTTTTCCATACATCCTCTCCTTCCTCCTACTAAGTTAGCAACAGGGTAGCAGCTAACAAGAAAACATTATTTGCAGTACTGGGCAGCAGAGAGACCTCCAGAAGAGGCTCCTTGTGAAGCAGAGACGCTGCAATCCGTATTGACTGAAGGGTTTCACTTTGGTTAGGTCCAGTAACTTAGAAACCTACATCACAGAATTAAATATGAGATTAACTCATTTTGATAGATCTTAGAATCATAGAATCAGTTAGGGTTGGAAGGGACCACAAGGATCATCTAGTTCCAACCCCCCTGCCATGGGCAGGGACACCTCACACTACATCAGGCTGGCCAGAGCCAGCCTTGTTTGAGGAATTTTTTACATTTGAAGTAAATTGAGAATAGGAAGAAAAACAGAAAAGGAGAATAGGAAGAAAAACACAACCTATGTGTTCAGTGAGCTTCCTGAGAAATTAAGGGGTAATGAAGTTAAGCTTAGCTCTGTTTCAAACAATTTGGATAAGAACAAATACGTACAAATTACTGTGCCATTAAATGCTGCATTGAGATATTGTTCCTCACACTTTCCCTGCATTTCGCTAAGTATATTGCCACTTAGGTTAACAGTAATGCTACATCATGGTCAGACCTAGAAAAATATTGCATTTTTAACCCCATAATGAACATTTGCATATGAATATTTTTAAATAATATCTAAAAGGGTTCACAATGACCAAATAATAGCATAAGACAAATTTGAAGGAAATCTCTTTAAATCTGGTCCAAATTTCCTTGGGAAAAGTATGTAGATAAGATGGCTCAGCACCCTATCTAGATCTCAAAAGTGTTCAGTGTTGTGGAATCTGCCTCTTCCCTGGCAGGTTCCCTGGCTGATTTTTCTTCACTCTGGAAATTTTTCCTCTTGTCTCCAGTCAGAATCTCCCCTCGAGTAACTTGTAGCCATATTTGTACTTGTATCATGCTACACCATATCGTATTTTCATTGTGAATGCAATTTTTGCTGTTCTGTCTGTAATAATTACAACATTCCACTGGCAGTTGTTTTGATGCTAAAGTGAACTATCTCAAACTAAACATTTCATGTAATGACTGCAAATGTATCTTTTTCTTCAAGTTCCATTTCAACTTTAAAAACATGCCACGGTACACCAAAATGTATGTGATTTCCTATTAATAGCTATGTTGTTTGCCTTAATTTCATGGACTGTTGAATGTGATTTAATGATTACTAAATGAAAAGTAGAAGACTTTCAATGATATGCCATTGTCAACACATTCTGTTTCTCTGACATGTTCATATTGTGGGTAATCATGTACATCCTGGCAATTGATTAGGTTTTATGTTTCTTGCTGACACATAATTACTGATCTGACATGCAATATGGACAGAAAACCTTCACACATAACTGAAAAAAACAGAGGACTCATGCCACTTCTTACCATGCTATGCACCCAAGTTCCTTTTCCTTATCTACTCACTCATCAACACTTCTGTATTCTTCTAAATTAGACTATGAGGTAGCTGACATGTGAAAAGTGAGCCTACTGTCTGTAATTAACTGGATTCCTTTATAAATTATAGACCTGGTCTGAAGTAGGAAAACTTCAAATGTTTGGCGAATAGTAATGCATTTGTGTGGTTTATTAAGCTTTTGGTTGTGTATCCACAAGAACATTGTTAGAGATAGAAAGCATTTGGTGAAGTCAAAGGCAAGCGTCCCTTTTTTCCAAGTGAAAACATCTCTAGGTCTAACATGGAACTGGTTTCACATTCTAAGACACGTCTGTTACATTGTGCTATCCTGACTCTAGGAAGCAATCCTGTTGACCACTAACTGCTGGAATATATTCAGGTTGAAGTCTGAAGAAACAAAAACTCACGCAGTTTTGGTGAGAATATGTGGCCATAGAAATCTCAAATATAGATGCTTCATTTCCTTCTAATTATTTGTCCACTTTCAGGAAAAGTACAGACATTCCTACAGCTATGACCCCAATTCAAATAGGTCTCATGTCCTTCAGATTGAGACTCCCATTTGCCTAAAAATTACGAACTCTGTTTTTCAAAGACATAATTATTTGAGGAAAATGACACATCTTACTAAATTTAGTCAAAAATAAAATTAAATTACAGAATTAGTTTTCAATTATTGAAGCCATTTATTTCCAGAGGAAAAAATCTGCAAAACTTGCTTTTGCAGTCCATTTAAAATCTCCATTCAAAGTCCAGTGTTTAAATCAATCATCCTTCTAGACAAGGATTTTTAATCTTTACATTCTTCAATCAATATTAAAGTTCCTAGTGGAATACAAAACTGTTAACAGGAACTGAATTTTCACAGCTTGCATCAAATTTATAGATTCTCAGTAGCTGAGAAATTTCATTTTTTAAATAACAATTTTTTTTTCCATAGAATTTATGGAGTACTTTGTTATTTTAAGGCTTGTAGTTTACAAGCCCAGAAGGTAATACAGAAGAGAACACATTGGTCTCACACAGGTTTCAGTGAGACTCCACCATCATCTGCAGTGAAATGTTTCTAATACACACCAAGCAAGAGGTGAACGAGGGTAGGGTTTCCTAAGTCCTTCATTAGTTGTCCTTGCTTCTGTTCCTTCCTGTCTAGTCAAGCATCTGCTACCAGAATAATGAGCTCCAAAGCTTTAATGAATCATGTATTTTTTTGCATTATATCCAAGATTTTCATCGTCAAGATTCTGACTTGATCCTTTCTATATGCCTGTTTTTCTTCCACCTTATTGATCTTATTGCTTTTGTCTGACAGACTGCAAGACGCTTGGTCAGAGTGACGGTGAAAATTACAAACAAGAAATCCTGGCATGTAAGGATGATGGATTTAGAGAAAGCCAGAACATCTATCAAGAAAAAAAAAAATAAAGGAAATAAAAATTAAAATTAAAACTAGAACAAAATCTTTTAGGATTTTTCTTTATTATATGCTTGTGCCTAATCCAGCAGCCTGGGCTTTTAGTGCATATCTGAGCAGACACAGTGCAGTCAGTTAATGAATACTGTTGTGTTTTATTTATGATTTCCAGTGTGATGCTTCAGAGTCAAATGACATTCTGTGTAACCCTGGTTGCAACCATATCTCTATATGACGGCCTAGGGATATAAATCCTAATTATGTACTCTGGCACTTCCATTTCAGCAAGAAACATTAAAATTTTTGGAAGCATTTTTTTGTTTGTAATATTTGGAAGCATAAATATTCATAAAATAACCTCAAACATTGAAAACAGAATAAATAATATCAGAATATCTTGCTCAAATATTTTGCAGTTCCTGTTTTAACTTTTCTCTCTTTTGGGAATAGCATTTTCATTTGATGTTTGACCAATTTTTTATTGTATTTTTAGTTTTTTTAAGAGGCAGGAGACTTAAATATTTAGCAGTGCATGGAAACATAAATCACAGAAAACATCTAATATAAAATCAAATATCTTCTTTTCTTTGGTTTTTCTTTTTTTGTTTTTTTGTTATGTTTACAGAGATCAGGGGAGCAAGTGTTTTGCATGGATGTGCAAACAGGAAACACAGAATTAAAAAAGTTTTTTTCTTGAATTAGGTGGAATGTATCCTGGATACATTTTATTTATCAGTTGATGATCTGACCCATACAATTTTACAGAACAAGACAAATTGTAACACTTCCCCTCCCCCATGTTTTGACTCACCATGAGAAGAATGGATTTGTTTTTTCAAAGAAAATTTGAATTATTAATAAATCAGTAGATTTTGTGACCAAAGTCTGATTAAGATTATGAAATATGCATTGAATGTACCTAGAGCTGAAAACTGCACCCTTTGGCAGTATCTGGTTCGGCTCACTATTCTTGATTTAGACACCACAGGAAACAGAGAAATCCATTTTAGGTGCAGTCATGAGTAAGCTGAGTATGGCCTTTAGATTCTTGAATTTATGCCCCCTATAAATAGCAGCATGCTTGGTCTTCCTTAATCTGTCTGAAATGGAAATGACTGTAATACACAGTAAAGCATGCTATGTAATGGGATCTGATTCTTGCTTTGACACAATACATAAATAGAAGTCCTATGCAATACTTTAAGCCAATATTTCTTTGAGAAATAATTGTACTGAGTGGTTCATGAACATTTGTATTTCGTGATTTTCTGATTGGTTGTTGTTAAACTCTGTACATCTGGTAACAGCAGACATTTCATCTCCTTTATCTTGTTTGTTAAAGGTAAAGTCCAGTGTTTATTCTGGATACAGAATATGATTAAATATTTTTGACATATAGTCTAAACATCCCACGAAAGATAATTGTTTTAGCTTGTGGTAGGTCATTCTGCTGCCACATGTTGTGATCCAAATTTATGTATGAAGGACATGAAACAGTGCATGGGGATGCATTGGGATTACAGGAAGTATTCTTTGCAGTAATGTGTCTCATGGAAGATTCTATGAAGCTTCAGAAGTTGCCTGGAAGCAATTATCTTGAGAATTTGGGGGGGGGAGGGGGGAATTGGGTGGGGAGTGGGTTTGGAAGAGAGGGTAGGAAAGAATTTTTTTTCGCCTTTACCTATTTTTAGAAATAACCTTCATTTTCAAGATAGCATACTGGGGGAAAAAAAAAGAGAGGTTCAAACTTCCACAGATTTTTTTTTTAGCCTAATTTTGTTCCCTTTGTATTCCAAAACAAGCATTTTAGCACTAATCTCAAGAGATGTTTAATCAGATGATGTATTTGTGCTTTTGAACATTGGTTCTTAGGTAATCTAAGAAAGTTCAGTACTCCGTTGTTATATACAGTAGAAGTAAATTAGAGGACAGAGACCTTCTTTAAAGGAGTGTGGTCCATTTAGAAAAAGGTTAGGTCAGTAAAATCAGTAAAATTTTAGGTCAGTAAAATCAACAGAAACTGACCATCTGCATATGAATATTTTCTTTCTTCAATGTAAAACTGAAGATGCTGACAAGTACTTCAGCAAAGTTTTCAGATGCATATAGAAATACAAGCGAGGTGAAAACTGTTGTGCAATTACAAGGTCTATATTTCATCTATGAAAAGAGCTGCCGAGAGTGGGCTGCTGTGTAGTTAGTTGCCAGGGAAGTGCAGGCAACAAAAAAGCACAAAACAGAATTCCTGTGACATTGAAAAAAAACTTATTGTGCCATGAGAATGATCGCTGGAAGAAATGACTGTGGACTGTAATGCAGCTGGAAGAGATCGCTTTGTACTTTTGAGACTCCAATAAACAATGCATAAGGCAGAAAGTAGATGGCAAATATCTGATGTTTATTCGAGTGCATAGTGATATTTTCAGTAGTTTCTGCTACACAAATAATTTATCTGCGCCTTACATGCATTCCATTATTTAAGCTGCACATTTGTTTCAAAGTAGTATTAACTTCTTTGTATAGCTTAACGTCATCCCAACTTTGAAGTACCATTATCCTGATCACCTCTCAGTCTGTGATCACTTCAGAAAGAGGAACAGCTGTGCTTTGTTTGAGGGCTCTGGAAAATGAGAGGTTGTGGGTCCAGCCTATGCAGAAGAGAATATTACATATGTAGAGGCACCCTTATAAATGGTCTGGCAATTATCTTAATGGAAGCATCTCATTTGCAAAGAGATGAAGTTGTAATTTTTGATCTTGATTTGCAATCTGTATTGTTAAAGTTGAAGTAAAAATAATTAGTTGACTCAAAGGATGCCTCCACTAGGATTTGAGGTGGGGAAGAGTTTTATATTATGGATGAGAATCCTCTTGTCTCATGAAAATCTAATAGGCATAATTATCTGGATTTTATAGAATGAAGAACACTGTATTTAAAGATGAAAATTTGAAACCCCTATAATGTTAACTATTTGCAATATTTATATACTTACATTTTATTAATCATAGATACTGCAAATAAACTACTTCCTTTGAGTTCTGAACATTTTCTCTGGCATGAGCTGTTATTATATCACACTTTTCTGGATATAAGTACTGCAAAGGATATTTGAACTGGTAAACTAAAACATTTTATTATAATAAAAGGTAACAGTAGCCTATTCTTCCACATGACAGACCTGAATATATATGACTATTTTTAAGTTCAGTATACTTCCAATGTTTATAAAACTAATTTCTTTGGAATTTATTAATCAATTCTAGAAAAAAATTCCTTGAAATCTAATTCTCTCCAATTAGACCTTTGAACTGTATGGGAGGAAAAAACCATCAAGAGTTTTGCTCCCACATCAAAGAGATTCTACTTTATCTGCAACTTTTATAATTTGTAATAAACTCTGTGGTACTCTTTCTTCCCCAAGTCAAAGTGGGAAAATATGTAGGATATAGCCATCTGACTGACTTGAAGTTTGTTCAGCATGTCCTAAGTCATAATGAGCAGCTATAAATAAATTGGTTGTGAAAGAATAATCTGGATGCAGAGAAGGGCTTTTGTGCCTTAAAAAGACTTGGCAGAGTGTAGGCTCTTAGTGATCCTGAGAATTAGAATCATAGAATCAGTCAGGGTTGGAAGGGACCACAAGGATCATCTAGTTCCAACCCCCCTGCCATGGGCAGGGACACCTCACACTACATCAGGCCGGCCAGAGCCTCATCCAGCCTGGCCTTAAACACCTCCAGGGATGGGGCCTCAACCACCTCCCTGGACAACCCATTCCAGGCTCTCACCACTCTCATGGTGAAGAATTTATTCCTCTTGCTATACAGTAGCAGCTTAATCCAAGAGATGTTTAAAAATTATATTGTTTATTTTTGAATGTTAAATTTCACCAGACACTGTAGTCTGCTGTGCTATTACCATATACCTGGGTTGTATATGACTGGAATTGCCCTTTTTTGGCTTAATGGCTGTACCATTAAGCACTCAAGTCATGCTTAGCACATAGTGTCCACATCATAAAATGTCTTTGAACCTTACAAGCTCCACACTTCTCTTTCAGGGGGAACATTTGACTCAGAGAATAATGTCCCTTTTCTGTTCCACTTCATGTTTTTAAGTAGTATCTCAGTTTCAGAGGAAAGTGAGGAAAATGCTCCTGGGCCAGGTAGTCTGGTAAGGAGATCAGTCAGTGAGGAGGAAAGAAAAGTGAACTAAAAATATCTCAGAGAGAGCAGAGTGAATCAGTACTGTTCTGTCAATCTTATCTGAGTGCTACACCACCTGAGCTACTGCAGAAAAGACAGCTGTGATATTTCAGATCAGATTTTAAAAGAGTGACCTTTGATTCATTTGAAAAGGAGGGGAGGACACTTTAAGCTCCATGAGCTCCAAGGTTGAATACCACAGCAAATAAAATATTTCCTCACAGTTCTGATTACTGTATGTTCAGTAGGAAAATTGATGGCCTGCTTGCCAGTTCTAGGGCACTCAGATCCAGTTAATTGTAGAATGCAATCAAATGCCCATGTGGGTGAAAGATCCTACTCTATTGACTTGGAACCCTTTTTTTTTTTTTTTTTTTTTTTTTTTTTTGGTATTTGGCATTGGATCATCATTTTGATTTTCTACTGCCCTTTCTTCTAGGATCTAATGGCAGGCATTGGTTTGGAGCTTTGTCCTTGGTCACTTAGGATCTGTTCTTTAACAGAACCTGTAAAATCAGTGTGGTGTTTCATATTAACTCCTCCTCTCAATGGCATTTTTTATTCCTTAGTTATGCTGACACCTCAAAGAACATTCTGCATCTGTTAGGTTTTAGTTATAATATATGTGTAAGAAATTTGATAGACTATTTTTCAAGGACTTCCATTAAGGCTCCCAATTCTTCCAGTCCCTAACAATCTTCAGAGGTAATGATGAATGTGTACAAGATGGCTGTACTATTTCCTAAGGAGAAAACCAGATATGCCATAAGCAAAATGAGTGTAGTACAAGTTTTTTGCAGTTTGTCTATCTAAAGTCCTTGGCAATAAGAACTGCCTGGCAGATGACATCAAAATGGCCTCTTGTCACAACAAAATAATCAAATGTAATGCTTCCAATAAAAAGAATTAGGCCCATGAACAGTGCTGGTCATTTGACTTGGTTTAGGCTTTTAATTTAAAATTAAGTCACTCTCTCCTTTGGCAATACAAATAATTCAGGAAATACAGGAAGGCTACCCAGGATATCAGTTGCTCTGTCCCAGCCTAGGAATACCACATCCATGAACATTGGATTACTTAACATGGTAGAAAAACATAAAGTATCTGAAAGACCAAAACTTTATCTAGTTAGAAATGTATCTTTGTGTAAATTCAGTGTAAAAATTGTGGGGAAGCAACAATTAGATGATGAAAATAAGAGCTTCTGCCTCTGAAGTGCACATAATCACTTCATTTCCTTTCTTCCTCTTCTCCGTTGCCACATTATGTGAACATTACACTAAATCAATCCCAAAAGTATTTTTAAAGAAGTTCATTATTTCTTAAGCATTCAATCTAACAAACACCTGGCTGACAAGGGGCATTTTGCAAAGCACAGAGGTGATAATAGATGATGACAGAGAAGCATGAGGAAGGTAATTCTAGTATTTGAATTACTTCTAAAGTGTAGGTGCCTTTTCCTGATGCTGCTATGCAGTGAAATCAAGGAGATGAAAGAATTTCAAACTGCTGTGAAAGCCTTACTGCAAATCTAAGCAGCATTAAAGGAAGTCTTTACAGAATGTCTCACAATACATAACACGTATATATATATGGATGTGGCATGCAAATTTATGCAAAAAAGGATAAAATTATAATGCATTTCCTCAAAAGCAGTCATTACTTTTCCATTCAACAGGATCTGATTAATTAATTTCATACATGCAGAATGGTGTTCACTTGACAGGTAAAATGAAAATACACCCAAATAATAGGGAAATAAAAAAAAGTGAGAGAGAGAGAGAGAGGGGTGGGGGGTGTTTATTGGGCAGTTTCCCATTAAGTCCCAGTTTTCCACACAAGTAAGTGGCTGAGCCAGGCATTATATTTAAACATGGACATTTGCTGGGCTCAAATTTTCAAAGATAGACTTAGAGTTCTGTGATAAAATATGCCCAGCTCACTACAGTTAATTGAGACAGAACATTGAAAGATTTCATTTTGACTTTAGTTCATAGAGATTAAACTGCTGCAGCTGGCTATGTATGTATGTATATAGAGAGAAAGTTCTCTGTGATGGGAAAGATTAGGAGACAGATAGATCAAAGTGATTTTGAACTGTAAAATAAAACCTTTGCAAGACTGAAATTTCTTAACAATACACTCTATGATAATGGTTTTTACTGATTTTCAGTCATCATTGCTGTGCAGTCATAGCAGTCAACCCTTACCAATCAAACCATTCAACATGTTGGGTCTAACACCCTGATGGCAAAAGACTTTGATAGTCTTAGTTTCTGAAGTCAAGGTGATTGGTACTACTGATAGCTAAAGCCCTTGAAGATCTTAGCTGCTGATGTCAAGATGATCAGGCTCACAAGCTCATCAGTAAGATGTCACAACCGAATTCAGTAAGTGTATAGGTGGGTGCTCAGCTCCACTCATGCTTTCAAAGTTTAGGATCTTGTTTGTTTGTAAGATATTTGAGTTTCTGGAGAGTGACCAACCTGTGGTCTCCCCGTGGACTATGCACTGCACAATATTTGCAGTAGGGGCAGGTGAAATAATTTTCCCAGGTCACAACAGATGCCTTGTTCTGATGTGGGTCTTATGGCTAGACTTCTTCAATGTCTAAAAGCTGATTATCAAGTGGTAATTCTCAGGTGTCTCCTTGCAACCTGTGCTCATGTTTTCAAAACCTTTGCTGTTATTCCAGGCTTGAACTGTACATCTTTTATGAAAAATCTGGTATCTAGGTCTCCATTCCTGTCCAGGACTGGGGGTTTGCAAAATTGGCTTAAACCACAGTTGGCATAAGGTCTGTTTCTAACATGGACATACTGGGTTTACTAGCATGTATGATTATGCTATATTAACATGTTTGTCTTTGGCTTCACAACAAGCTAACATGAAAGCCTGTACAGTGTTGTACAATTATGGGTACAACAGGCCTCACTTGGTGATGCAAAATTATTGTAATGGGAGTTTCCTCATTCTTACTGAGCCTTGTACTTTGCTGTGCTCATTTTCATGTGCTTTTTACCACCCAGACTATACCTCAGGGGAAGAATAAAATGGCTAAAATGGTTATCAATACTGAGGCTATTGTTCCTCTGGAGTGTGTACCACATAGCCTTTATTTTATTTTTTAATACTTTGACTGCAGTAATACAGTCAATTTTCTGTGGGGGAAAACATTAATTTCTTTCCATTCCACATTTTCTGAGAGTCATAATGTTAGAGAGAGTCATAATGTTAGTGATAGAGAGGAGACAGAACTGGGATACTGAAAAATAGGACTACTGTATATTCCAGTTTCCTCTGTAAAGTCATTTGGGACATGATATAAGGGCTTTATACATTGTAAGAGGTTTGGAGTATTCCTTAATCTAGTCAGATCTGAGGTGTATGTGGGCAAATAAATTCTGTGCTGTTAAGAGAAAACTCTAAGAATGAGATAACACAGTAAAACATTTCTAAGATGGCAGGTTGGTTCATTTGCATAAAGAAAAGGGATCACTAGGATGTGATAAATGCATGATGATGCACAGAGGATGCTGAATTATCTCCCATGCTCATTCCTTCCTGTCCTGTTAGGCAATGTGTTCTCTTGCATTGTCTGGAGATGTATTACCTTTATGTCACAAACAAATTCATCTGAGAATATGTTCAGGTGGGTTGAATAGGCCTTTAAGGTTAAATAGAAGAATCCTATAAAGATGGGCAATATACAGATCATGGGTATATCTTAATGGCAGCCATTAATCATCCAGCTTTTCCACTGCAATGTTCTCTAGAGGCTTCTTTTCACATAAAGGAGCATTTTTGTTCACTTCCCTGAAATATCATCAGCTAAGTGTCTCCATATTGTTACTGCTAAACCTATCCTAACAGAGTTTAATTAAAGACTGTATTCTGTGTCTTTAGTTAAAAGCAAACACAATGGTAGTTCTAACTTTTACCTGCATGCTACAGGGTACAAGTCATAATGTCTGAATAAGTTCTTTATAAAATAAAATATGACATTTTAGTTTGAAGTATAATTCATGGTTTACAAAATACATGTTACACTATAACCAGAACTCAGTAGGCTAATCTGAAAGTAAAGCTAAGGAAGAAAAAAAGAAGTATACTACACAAAAGTCTTTCTTCTTATCCCTATAGTGGGTGGACTGGTAAATGTAATCTTTTTATATTTTTAAAAATAAAAAGAAAAAAAGTGAAATGTTATTTTTTTAATGAGTAGTAATACATCACTTCTTTCTTAAAATCACTTTTAATTACCTAAATAGATTTCATAAGAAACTCTGGTCAAATAAAAAAGCACAAAAGAGTATTTTTAAGGGGTTTCATAGAACATTAATATATACTTTAAAATAATTTAAAGTACATAATAGCGAGGAAAATACTGTCATCAACGTAAAAAATGTTTTGATGTAAATTCTACATCATTACCTTACAAAGAATAATGAGTTTGACTGTAAATCACAATCCTACACTCCACGCAGGAGAAAAGAATAAAAAGAATTGTGAGAGCAAATGCTGTCAAATACAAAAATGAAGAACAAGATCTGTTATAATAGTTCATATTAATCTGACAACATCAGGCTGGAAGAGGTGCTTAATTAGGACATTTAAGCACTTGATAAACACATTTTTCTGAACACATATATGTTGGAAAATCTTAAAAATGCTGAGTGAAAAAATCAACCAAGAAACCATGTCATTTGTTTGGAAAATGCAATTATTTCTTGTAATTTAAAGTAATTATTTTTTATGCTTCCTTGACAAATGCCTTCCCTCCTACCCCAGTTTCCAGGATTCACAGAATTGTGGAACATCTTGAATTGGAAGGGACAGGAAGGACAAATTAAATGTTAAACCACATACCTCAGAGCATTGTCCGGATTCTTCTTGACTATTAACAGTCTTGGGGCCATGACCACTTCATTGGTAAGACTGTTCCAATATTTAACCACTGTCTTAGTGAAGTGCTTTTTTCTAATATCCAATCTGAACTATCCCTGACATAGCTTTAAGCTGTTCCCCACATCCTATCATTGGACATCAGAGAAGACAGATCAACACCTTCCTCCCTGCTTCCTCTCATGAAGAAGCTGTAGACAGCAAGGAGGTCTCCCCTCAATCTCCTCTAAGTTGACCAAACCAAGTATCCTCATCTGTTCTTCATCTCTCTTGCCCTAGAGCCCTCTCACCATCTTTGTTGCTCTCTTTGGATGCACTCTAATGTTGTTTTATCCTTCTTGTATCATAGAATCCAAAATGCACGCAGTATCTGAGGTGAGGCTGCAGGAAGGCTAACTGTAGTGGGACAATTACTTCTTTCAACAGGTTAGCTGTACTGTGCCTAATGCACCCCAGAAAATGGTTAACCCTTTTGACTAGCAGGGAACGTTGTTGACTCACAATATCATCAACCAAATCTCTCTTTTTTTTGCAGAGTTGCGCTCCAACCTTTTGACCCACAATACAATATGCATACAGCATTAGACCATCCCAACCTTTTGACCCACAATACAATATACATAAAGCATTAGACCATCCCAGGTGTAGAATCTGGTATTTGTCCTTGTTTAATTCCACTTGACAATGGCTCAGTGCTTCTAATCTGTTGAGGTTTCTGTGTAGAGCTCCTCTAACCATGAAGGAGCCAACAAGTCTTTCTAATTTAGTATAGTTGACAAACTTGCTAGTTATACATGTCCAGGTCATTGACAAAAACATTGAAGAGGATGGCACATAAAGTTGAGCCCTGGAGAACACCACCAGTCACTGGCCAGAAACCAAACATTACCCCGTTTACTGCAAGTCTTTGAGACAAGCTCTTCAGCCATTGCTCACACATCACATTGCATCCATGCCTAGCTGTGTGCTGGACATTTTGCCCAGAGTTAGAATGCGAAAGACACTATCAAAAGTTTTTCTAAAATGTTCACTGCCTTCCCTCCATCCATTAGACAGGTATCTTTGTCATAAAAGGAAACAAAGTTAGTAAAACATGACTTTCCCTTCACAAACCCATGTTGGCTTTGAGTGATGTTTGCATTGTTGTTCAAGTGTTTTTCAATAACTCTCTGAATAAGCTTCTCCATAATATTGCCAGTGAGACTGACAGGCTTATAATTACCAGTGTCTTCGGAATAATATTTCCTAGCTTGCAGACAGCTGGGACCTCTCCAGATTCCCAGGACCATTAATAAATAACTGGGACTGGTCTTGCGATAACATCAGCCAACTCTTTCAGGACCCTCGGATGAAAGCCATAGATTTATGTGCGTTCAGTTTCAGCAGCAAATTCCTTTTTATACTGACAAAAAAAGCTAAGAAAACATGTAAGCAAACAGCTGGCAATATCAGTTTCAAGTAACTTAAGCTCTTTAAAATAACACAAAAATGAGCTCTGCTACTACCATAAACCATAACTGGTGTAAGCCACGTTCCTGGTATGGATCTCAATTTCCCCTAACTCTCCTTTCCCTCTTCATTTGATAAATCTTAAGGACAATGATCACCCCTTCCAGTGTGTGCTGCCAGTACAGCCCTGTGAGAACTGCACTCAACTGAGTATGTCTTGAGCACAGATAATGATAATTTGAGACAGTCATTTTTCAAAGGCTATTTCTTTATGTCACTTTAAATAATTTCTATTACCTCAATTATCTTTGCTTATTCCCTGAATTTCATGGTGTTTAGGAGAAAGAGGAGAAATTATTCCTATTACCTCACTTATCTTTGCTTATTCCCTGAATTTCATGATGTTTAGGAGAAAGAGGAGAAAATGGAAAGGAACATGTAGAAATGAGAGAAGAGAGCTTCAGGATGCAAAGAAAGAATGATTAAACAGTTTATAATTGTTCTGATTAAAAAAACCAAACACCCAGGATTTGTTGTTGTTCTCTTCTTTGTCCCCTCTCCTCACAGAGTAAAAGCTCTTCTGCCAGGAAGTTCTCAGTCTCTTCAATTGGCAGATGCTAGAGACTAGAGAAAATACACACTTGGAGCAGCAGCTTGCTGAGGGCCACAGACAAGTCAAGTGTGACAGGGACAGTCCATTTAATTTACATCCTTTCAAACTGGGTTGATGGAGATGAAGATAAAAGCTCAAGCAAGAGTCACTTCTTACTATGCATACCAAAACTGATTATTAGAATATTCTCCCACAAATTGTTTCTATAATAGTAATAGTAGTAGCAATAGTAATAGTAATAGTAAATATTAATAATAATAATAGTAAATATTAGTAATAGTAATAGTAATAGTAATAGTAATAGTAATAGTAATAGTAATAAGAATAAGAATAAGAATAAGAATAAGAATAAGAATAAGAATAAGAATAAGAATAAGAATAAGAATCTACTTATTTGCCAGTAGATTCTTTTATTTCCCTTCTTGGACAGAACACCACATTTACCGAGAATTATTCTTGTCTAAAACCATAGAAATACAATGAGGTGTTTGAAATCTTTATTTGTAAATGCCATTATTTCTAAAATAAATTATTAAATGTTTAAAAACTATTCTATCTTGTTGAGGAAGATAGAAGATTTCACTTTTATCCCAAATTCAAATATCTATTTTCCTATTTGTAGAATTATAAAGGTGTGGGGAATACAGGTCCTCCAGTTAATGCTGTCCAGCCCATCAGGATACACTTAAACAATTTCTGATAGAAATCTGCCTAACACTCAGTGACATATTCCCTAAAGTCACTAGGCATCTATACTCACACTGTGCTATCTTTAGAACACCTGTTCCTTTGTATCATCCACACTTTTCTGCTGAAAGTTAAAATCTAAATAAAAGTAATGGTTCACATTACTCCAATTTTGTAGGCATCAATCAGAAATGCAGGTCTTCTTGTAGGCACTAAAGAACATCAGATGTTGAACGTGTCTAAAACTCAACACATCCTGTGCTGAAGCTTGGGTGACACAGATTTCACTAATGATTCACAATCAACCTAATAATTGTGTTGGATTTTTACATTATTAGGAGTAACAGATCACTCAACATTTCTGAAAGTAAGCCATCTCTACTGAGGCAGTGAAATGTTGAAAGAAATCCATAATTGTACACAGTCAGTTTTGGAAGTGTTCACTAAGGGGCACATCTTATTAATGTTATTTTTTTACTCCTGGAAGCTATATACCAGTGCAAAAGTGGGTGACAACTAGGCCACTTTTCCTGGAAATATTCTTTTGAATTGGCTATTAGAAAAACTAAATTAGTACACTTTGAATAATTTATAAATTATGCACAGAATATTGCACCACCAGTTGGTGTTTATTTACACTGGCAGAAAAGTTTGTATGCCTGAGAACAATTTTGGATTGTCTCGATTTTATGTTGTGTTTCCATACAGATTGTCTGATGAACCTTGTTGATAACAACAGTGCCTAGCTTGCATGAAGAATTGTCTTTCAAAGCATTAGCACATGTATAAATGTCAGTAAATATTTAATTACACATATTGGAACAAAACTAAGGGGCTCTATCCCAAGTACATCCCCATTATGATAGATTGGGAAACAAGGATTTAAATGGCTTTTTCTTCTTTCTTCAGAGCACTAACATTAATGGAAGTCTTCCTTACTTGAGGAGTAGCCCAAACTTGAGGACTAGCACAAACTGTTCAGTGAAGGAGTTGTTAACTCACCTTCAGAGTTGGCAACTAACGCAAATGATAGTTGCACTGATTGTTTAGCTCTGTGATTATGCAAGTCCTGAAATTATTTTTTAATAGTTTAATCTGACAAAATCAGCTTTTTTATTCTGTAAATGAAGTATTACTTTAACACATGAGGAAACAAATGAAAAGTCATTTAGCTCAACATCTAACAGCTCTGTGCTTATGAGCTTGCTATAAACATTGTGTTTTCGGAGACATGAAGGAACCCTTGAGTGTACTCATACTAAGATATTATTTATGTGCATGATATTTAATTATCATATGTTATTGGAAACATTTTCTTTAAATGAAGTTAATTTGTCTCAATATGAAGAATAGACTTTTTAAAGTAGATTTGTCTCATTTAAAACTATTTCATTAACAGGAATCGTATTGTATCACTCATTAAACATCCCAGGTTGCTTTTCTGCTTGTCTAAAATGATATCTTCAAAAGACCTCACTTCCTCTGTTTCATTGTAGCTTTTAATGTGTTTTGTGAATGTTAATAAGTGTTGAAAGAAATCTCAGTACAGAGCTTAGCATGAATATCATAAACTGACTAGAAAAACATGTCATGAAGTCTGTCTCACCGCGCAGGGCATACTCCTGAACCCAGCTGACTGGAGATACAGAGTCAGTTAGGCAGCTCTTGACAAGAGAAGGAAGTTGCACAACCTGACTGTCTAATGCCAATTTGTAAACTAACCATTGAGCTTGTGGAGAGGCTTGAGTGAGCAGAGAAATACACTAACAAAACCTGAATACTTATAGTCTGTAACAGCTGGATATATCAAACTGTATTAAGGACAGCTGTGGAAGGCAACTGTCTGACGCTCTTTGTACAGGGTGATTGTGTATCAAAAGAGCATAAGATGCTGATGGGAGGTCATGCTCCAGTGCATATTTTCATCTGTAATGTTACGGAACATCACAGCATTTAGAGGTCACTGTATTGCCTAAGGTAATTAACTGATAAATTGAATAGGTGTCCTAAGGGCTTCTGTTTCTGAATTATGGAAAATGTGACCCTTAAGGAGAAGATACTGTAAAGTCTTGAGGTCTGGGAGTAAAGCTATTTCTTCATTTGCTCCTCACCAGCCTTGTCTAGCACAGCAATAAGTGTCCCAAGTTGATCTGTTTAATTCTGCACATACAGGATAACAAGTATATGGGGCTCCTTGGCTGTCTTTTGAGTACTACAGAACATTTTAAGCATGTGTCAGCTTATCCTGCCTTATACAAGTGGGGAGATCTAGGAGTCTGTGCAACACAGGGTTTTATAATCAAGGAGAAATAGTTAATTCAAATTCTCCTCTCATTTATTTCTACCTGCTAAGGGAGTAGATTCCCTGAAGTGAATAGGATAATCCTGGTGTAAATAGAAAGATAAGCATGCTTCTTTAGTTCTTGCAAATATTCCCTTTAGAACATACTTTTAAAGTGTAGAGCTGATTGAACTTTGAATGCTAAAATGTTCTCATTATGGAACAAATAGAGCCTTTGAAAAAAGCTTTTTAACTTTCTCTTTGTAATTTTCAAAATTACTCTGTGGGAATTAGCTCTTTAAAAAACCCCAAAACAAAACAAAGGAAACCAAAATCTCCTTCTCCCCCAGAACCTTGGGGGTTCAAATTAAGTCAATCAAAATCAAGACCTGTGGGCTGGTAGTAAATGCTATTTTCCTCTGCATTCTGTGACCTCAAATAGGCTCTTTTCGCTCTAATCTCATGCTTTACATGCTGTGAAGAATGCATTTAATTCTTTGACTCAGCCTCCCTTTATGACTATGTGAAAAAGCTGGTGAAAACTGCAGGTGAAGTTTAGTAGGAAAGAATAAATCAAAAAGTAGTCTCCTGCATATTCTCTGACTCCTAGGGCTCTTGCAAGTGTACACACAGCATGGGATAAAATTCAGGGGTTATAAAGAAATTAAGTTCTGGAATGATAAGGAGGGAAGATAACTTCATTTTATTTGCTTAAGGTGAACAAAGACTCTAGACACTTCAGTGCCTATCAGAGTAGAACAGAATAGAATAGATCCATTAGAAGTGATTATCTAGTCTGACTGCCTCACAGACTTTACACCAGAGCGCTTGCATCTCCCTCTGACTTGTGGAAAGCTGCAACTCTTTTTTACACCATTTGGCAAAGCAGATTGCTGCATGCATGCAGCGACTATTTGGTTGCTTCTCAGGGAACTTCTGCTGGACCATTTCTTATGTGTCTTCCTGTGGCTCATAAAAATGTTTCAGGACATTAGAAGAAATACAATGACTTTTAGCCACTGCTGCTCTTCAGAACAAAATGGATTCGTTATATCTATACTGCTAAATGAAATGTGCTCAGGACCACAGTTGAACAAAGCAGTTCATATACACCTGATGAAATATTTTTGTCTCCAAACCAATGTGAACCTGAAGACAGCCTGGAGGGAACAGTGCTTGTTGCATGCTAAGCTGCTGTAGTTGAAAATGCATGAAAGCCATTTCAAGGATCATTCAAATATTTTTAAAGGATATACTATTATTTTTAGTACCCAGGACAGTTTCTAGACAGTCTTTAATTTACTAGTAGAAGTACAACCACAGAACACATGGGCATTGTCTGGCTGTGACAACTGCATGCTTGAAACCTATGTTTTTGCAGGATGTTTTCCTTGTTTATCTTCAATATTTCTATGTAAACATCAGTCTACTTTTTTCTGTTCTTCTACTTACACTCAATACTTCGTCTTCTCTACTCCCTAATACTAACCCTTTTTTTCCCCTGCAGTGCTGTCAATACAATTTACTCTTCTCACCTTTCTTGTTAGTTCACTATTTTTCAACCATATGCAGCTCTTCTACTGTGATCCCACACATGTGAGATTCTTTTCCTCATCTCTTTCTATCTTTTTTTCTCCCCAACCTAGAAAGAAGAGGTTGTTCTTCCATTTGTATCCTCTCAATACTTATCTTTGATATTATTAGCCATTTCTTTATCTTGGTGCTCTGTGATGAGGCATAATTAAAGAAGATGGATATATATGTTATAGAACTATGCTAGATTACTGAGTGGCCGAATATATTTGTTCTGTACCTTCATATCTTATGTTCTTGCATAAAAGATAAAGACTTCATAAGAAATGCAGAAAAGTCTATTTGAAAACACCTTTCTGCAATGATGAAACAAGTCTGTTATGAAAATTTCTCATTTTTCCTACAGTAAACCACTGCCAGAGAATCTATAGCAGTTGGATTTTCTTACTGTGCTAACGTTTGCATAAAATTCTGCCCACACACTCTAGCTAACATTGTCATGTCTCTCTTTACAATTACAAAATTATTTCTCCAGTTTTATTTTCTGCCATCTTCTGATGAAATGGCTTGGGTTGGAAGGGATATTTAAATATCATCCATCCCAACCTCCCTGCCACAGGCACAGATACCTTTTACTGGATCACACAGATACCTTTTACTACATCACATTGCTCAAAGCCCTGTCCAATCTCACTTTGCTCTGGGTAACTTGATCTAGTTGAGGATGCCCCTGCTTACTGCAGAGGGGGTTGGACTAGATGACCTCCAGAAGTCCCTTCCAACCAAGATCACTCTACAATTCTATGAATACTTTCATGGATACTTCCATGGGCACTCTCAACTTATTTAGGTAACTTGTTCCAGTGTAGCACATGATCACTTTAAAAATGTTCTTCTTTATGTCCAACCTAAACTACCCTCTTCCACATCAAAACAGTTACCCTTTGCCCTGTCACTACAGACTGTGGTAAAAGGTCTGTCTCTGCCTTTTGTACAAGCCCCCATCATATATTGAGAGGCTGACATAAGGTCTTACCAGAGTCTTTTCTCCTCCAGGCTGAACAATCCTGACTTCTTCAGCCTTTCCTCATAGGAGAAGTGTTCCAACCCTTTGATCCTTTTTGTGGCCCTCCTCTGATCCTGCTCTATATCTTTTTTGCACTGAGTATTCCAGATTTGGATGCATACTCCAGGTGGGACCTCACAAGAGCAAAGTAGAGGAGGAGAATCATCTCCCTTGATCTGCTGGCCACACTTCTTTTAATGCAACCCAGGATGTAGTTGGCTTTCTGGGTACATATAGATCTTTGCCTTCAGGTGTAAGATTATGGGCCAGAACTGACTTTTTGACATGAAGGCATGCAATAAGTAGAGTATGTGAGACACAGAAAGCCAGAAAAAGGAGATTTTCCAATGTCATGCTGTCAGTATGGGGAGTAGTAGAAGTTTCCAGCACACACTTACATGCTAACTTTTTTTTTTTGTTGTTTTGTGTCTTTGGTGTCCTGCCAACTCCAATCAAGATTTCTTTGGAGAAGCAGTATTTTGTGGCATGTGGCATCCTTATTTCAGGAATAATAAAAGCAGAACACAAGCTGGCATTTAAGCTATAATGTGTCAATTTTTTCTAAAAGTGATTGTGCAACATGCTTTTCACACTGCTCTACATGTCACAAAACACAGCAATCCCTTATGAATTATTGATCTGTGCATTTTTCAGTATAGTCAGTCCTTCTGTCAAGAAAAGTAGTAAAGCATAAATAATGTCATATACATTAATAGTGTGCATCAAGCTACAATTCAAATACACTAGAAAAATATATTCATTGCATTTTTTATTGAAAGAATGGACTGAGGGCTGACTATAACCCAATGGCTGTATATTTTGTTCATTACATTCATATTTTGCATTAGTGTTGCCTGGTTTTTCATCCTTTGATGCACCTGATATTCCTTCAAGCCATGGTAAAGTGACAAGATGTGGTTTTTAAAAAATATTTTTCTTACCATTTTTTTAATAAAATTGCATATTTTTCAAATACTGTGTAAAAAACCCAAGCAACAAGTCAGATAGGTCTTTATAATTTTGTGATCCTTAAAATATGCCACAACTATTGCATATCTATTTGATAGCTGTGCTTTCCTGTATGATCTTATCAACATTTTCTATATATTTAAAGTATAATAAGAATTATTGTCCTTCTCCCTGACAAGGAACCTGAATTTGCTCATCTGTGGTTGTCCTTCTAGAGCAAAATATGTTGCACTTGTGATGCATGTGAAGGATATAGTTATATTTAGCAGGACTGCATGAAGAGCTAAAAAATAACTTGGAAATATTTATGGTTTAGAAAATTAAATCTTTTCAGGAATATTTTTTTTAGCACAATGTATTTAAATGATAATCGAAGCAACAATCAACCAGAAGTATTTCTCTTTATGAGAAGCTTAGCCACCAATCCATAAAGAGTAAGCCAGTTTTAACCTCTAGATAGTGTTACATGTTCAGATCACCAAGCCACAAAGACAGTTTTAATTCAAAACTCATTTCACTTAATTTTTGCATTGACAGCACAGAACAAATGGGAAAACCCTGGATATATCCTGGAAGAGATTCTCAGCTATGTCATGGACACCTTAAAATGCTTTCAAAGACAGTCTGCCTTACCCCACTATCAATAAATTCTAGATGACCTTTTGCTAGATGCTTAAACAAACTTCACAAAGATAAATATCACACAAACCCTAGTGAGAAAATCAGAGCAGTTACACTCTGATTCAAAGTGTTTCTTACACGTAAGTAATTTAAAGTGTACCTCTTTGATCAGCAGCAGTGGAGGCTTTCAAACCAGAGTCCTGACTGTATCCTCAACTTTTGTCTTAATTATTGCCTTTATTATTTTACTTATTTATTCATTCATTTATTTTAACTTTTAAAACCTAGAGAAATCTGCATGTTGATTCTCTTCTTGTTTCTTAGTGATAACTTACTATTATGGATGTGGTGGGATGCACACTGTAGACCAGAAAGAGGCTGCAAAATCCAGTGGCTCTTTATATGAGCCATTAACTATCAATCACAACAAAATCATGTCTGGTATTTACCAGCTCTCAGGTAGTCCTAGGCCAATGACAAAAAAAAGGAAATTGTTCCACATTCTTCCCCAAATCCCACTCACTTCTACTATAGTTTGCATGTTTTAATTCTGGAGGAAATAATACCATAGATACTCTGAGACACAGAGAAACTCTTGGGGTCATCTAAGGTTGAAAATGCAGTAACTTAGCCAAAATCTTAGCCCAGGCTGATTCTAGTCCCATACTGACAGGAGATGTCAGCCTTTCTTAAGGGTTATGTATACAAGAAAATAAAAAAGTGCCTTGAGACTTTGAACAGGATTCTGGGTATTTGTGAACACTCCAAGTGATCTAAATTTGTGAGCAACAGATTTTGTTGTTTTCATCACCTTATTTTTAAAATGTGTTGAAGAAGGTGTTTGTCATTGAACCAAAGAAGTAACAATTTAAATTTATGTATGGTTTCAATTCTGAGCAGTGTTGAGTAGCCTGAGCTCAAGTTTTTGCTGAGGTTGGAGGAAGAATTTGCTGTCAGTCTTAAGCAGCCTCCATTAGAGAACAGTTGGTTGGGAGCTATTATTTTTTTTCCTTGATATCTTGAAATATGAAAGAAACAATTAGGTCATGATTCAAGAAGATAACCTGCTAATATTGCAGTGGGATGAAAAATACCAGGAAAACTTTTAGAATTTAAATTCTTAAGTATAGAATAAAAGTTGAATACAAATATTTCAGATGATATTATTACCAAATAACTTTAAAATATATATGTAAGAAAGATTTTAATTGAGATTATTCAGTCCTTATGCCATTTACTCAAACACATATACCTGTTGAAGCCTTTGAGAATACTCATAAGAGTAGATGTGTATATATCATTAAAATTCAGCAAGAGTAGATAAATTAGATAAATGCTAATAAAATTTAGCATAAGGATTATAATCTTGTCTCATATCATATAGCCTTGAGTGACATGTTGGCAAAAACATGTTACACCTATAGAAACTGACAGGATGGCCCAATCCTTTATCTTATCACAGGATGAGAAATTCATATTCACTTCAAGGGCCGTCTGTCTAGGCACCTAACAGCTGCTAATGCTTTCTAACAGTAGGGAGTTAAGAATCACAAAACCTCACATAGTGCCCACAAAGAACAGTTACATAAAGAATGTTCCAGCACAACTACTCCACAGTGCTGCATAATTAAAAGGGTAGTTGTAGTCAATAGCGATGGCTACAACCTTCCCAAATGCTGAGAGAAACTTATGCACAACAAATTGAAAAGAGAAAGTTTTAAGATCTATTTGATTTAGACAGTTCCATATGTTTATTGGGATTGCTAATTTGCACCATACCTGAATCCATAAGATATAAGATCAGAGAACACTTTATAGTCTGAAGAATCCCCAACAACTTGATGAGATTCATCATCTTGAAGGTGCAGAACTGGGTTTACTAGAATATGTTCTTGTGTTTTGCATATATGAGATAGAAAATCCCCTGAATGACTTTTCTAGCATTTCTGGAGCCTCTAAACATAATCACAATTATTACCACTGAAGATAGAAATGGAATTTTTATATCACCTAATTTTAGGTTGAACAAGACAGTCAAGCTTCTCTTTGTTGTCAGTCAAGACTTTAGGAACAGAAGATTCCACCATAGAAGTACTTTTTCTTCCCCATACCTATAATGAAAAGGACCATGGAAAACTAACACAGATCTAGATACTTCCTGTGTAACCTTACTTTCTGTGTAATCTATATATTCATATAGATTTGCTCAGATTAATTCCAGATTTAGTAGCAGAATGAACTGTAGTGGTTTGAAGAGCACAGATTACTCCCTTTCAGGAGAACAGATTACTCCCTTTCAGGCACGCCTTTACTGAACCTCCATACTGCCATTGACCAAAGCACAACTACTGAAAAGTCATCTAGCTTTGATTTCAAGAGAAGAGGTATACAGAATCTACTTTTCCCCTGTGATAAATATTTACTTTTGCTATTATTAATATTATACTATTAAAAAACATTCATATGATTTCTACCTGACAATAGCCTGGTTCTGTATTTTTATTTCATATGTCTCTCCCTAATGGATTAAAGTGCTGAGCCAAAGGTAGTTCCTCTTTCTAAAATGTCTACATGTTGTAATCAAGTAAGTTTTCAGTCCCTTAGGCTAAATAACTTAAGCTCTTTAAGAGTGTCATTTTCCAGCCTAAACATAACTTTTATGGCTGTTTTTAGCCCACCATGTGATGGCCTTTTATGATTTGAAACTATGAAAAGCTAGAATCAAATGCTGTGGCCAAAGGAAGGAGTCAAATTTATTAGAAGTTCAGTACAAAACAGGTTGAGGGGAGCTAAAATTCACAAAGAGTTTCCCACCCATACAAAGAATCTCTTAAAATCTTGTGTCCAAAAAGAGTTACTTTAAAAGACTGAATATAAGATACTGATGTAATATGTAACAGAGGGGAGAAAACGAGACTCATTTTACTCCATGTCAAAGCTATATAAACATCAAATTATTGTCTTTTTTTTTTTTTTGTGCCATTGTATGTAAATGCGTACAAAAGAATGCAAATAACCCAAGCAAACATACAAAAAATGAGCAGACATAGTACAAACTTGGTCGTGTGAGTTCTCATCATAGTAGTATTAAAGATTTTTAACTTTAGACCAGTTTTGACAACACAGTCAAATATTTCTTTCTGTTTGCAGACCTCTAACTTCCATGAGCTACACTCAGTTCTGCTTACAAACTGCGGCTAGGATCCTGCTTCTTTTGTCTGGGAGTAGGATTAACTTTCCCAGTTTTTAAGGGCAGCCCTCAAGGCATTTTTAAAGCAAATGATAAATATGGGGAAGGTTTTATAAACAATCCTATTAGGTGTTAATAGGATCAGAATGATTACCTCTCCTATCATGCTGAAATGCACGCTCAGAGAGATTTTCCTTCACGGTATTTATATTTAGGTAAGACCTTTGCAGAAGTTTCAAACCAACCAACACTTTAAAGTAGCACAAGTCTGCAGAGGGGGCAAAGAGGTGTTATGACACATACAATCTGCAATGGAAGAATACGTTTTTGCAAAATCTTTTGAAAAATTGGTGTAGATTTTGCTCCATTCCCCAAACCCAGTTCCTGTTAATAAGGAGTGCAAAGAAACAATGTTCAAAGAGCAGAGAGTTCTGGCTGTTTTGGGATAGTAAAGTGCTGTCAGTCAAACATCCCAGGCTTCTTTAGCACATGTGTCAGAGCTGGGCAGGGAATCATGGAGTGATAGCCAACCAGCCTCTGCTTTCCTCCTTCAGTGAAGCAAGAATTTTCTCCTTGAAACATTCCACAGAGCCAAGTTTAGCTGAATAAAAAACCCTGCTCTCTCAGGAAAGACAGCAAAACTCTCAGTTCTCACAGACAGTTATGAAAACTAAATAAGTAAAGTATTTAAAGTTATGCTAGCTTGAGCCAGCAATGTGCTCATATGGCCAAGAAGGCCAACAATATCTTGTCATGTATCAAAAATAGTGTGTCTGGCAGGATCAGGGGAGTGATTGTGCCCCTGTATTTATTACTGGTGAGGCTACAGCTAGAGTGATGTATTCTGTTTTGGGCACTTCTGTGTAAGAAAAATATTGAGGTGCTGCAGTGGGTCCAGAGAAGGGTGAGGGGTCTGGAGAACAAAGTGGGTGAGAAGCAGAGGAATGAGCTGTGCTTGCTTAAAGAAGAGAGGTTGAGGGGAGACCTTATTGCTCTCTACCTTTACCTGAAAGGAAGTTGTATTGAGGTGTGTGTTGGTCTCATTTCTCAAGTAACTAGAGATAGGGCAAGAGGACATGGCCTCAAGTTGCACCAGGGAAGGCTTAGATTGGATATCAGGAAAATATTCTTTACTGAAAGAGTGGTCAGACATTGGAACAAGCTGCCAGGGAAGCAGTGGAGTCACCTTTGGAGGTGTTCAAAAAATGTGTAGATGTGGCACTTCATGACATGGCTTAGTGGTCATGGTAGTGCTGGGTTGGCAGCTGAACTTGATGATCTTAGAGGTCTTTTCCAATGTTAATGATTCTATGATTCTAAGAAGCCTACCAACCTTCAACCAGAAGCACTTTCTGTAGGATTCTCACAGCTCACAGGGATACCTTGCGGTTCAAAAGGCAAAGAGAATTCTCATGGATGTATGTATTGAAGCACACTTGCATGCACACACAAATACTTTATCTGCACACACCTTTGTTAGGTTGCTGGAAATAAGTCTTTCCTGGCCACTCAATATAGCCATTGTCACATAGAAGGGTGTAACATTTAGAGTATTATTCTCAAAATTGTCACTAGAGAGTTCAACACTTCTCATTTTACAAGCAAATAGCACAACATCTATTCAAAACACAGAAGAAAACCAAGATTTGTAATGTTACAGTGATGGACTCTGAACATAGCTAGAGAAATATCCATTTGTGTTTTGAATGTAAGACAAGGATGTTAACTGATAAATTTGATGATTTGGAACAAGAAAGGAGAATTCTCCATCTGCTTATTCTGAACATTCATTCTTTAAACTCTTTGTGCTGTGTGGGTGTCCATTCTGGTGTCCTTCCGTAACAGTGTTTCCAAGGATGGGGCTTCTACTACCTCTCTGGGCAATCTGTTCCAGTGTTTTACCACTCTCATTGTAAAAAAATTCTTCCTTATATATAGTCTGAACTACCCTTTCTTTTTTTAAAATTATTACCTCTTCTCCTGTTAAAACAAGCCCTGCTAAAAAGACTGTTCTCATCTTTCTCACAGGCCCCCTTTATGTATTGAAAGGCCACAATAAGGTCTCTCCAGGCTGAATAACCCCAATTCTGTGTTTCCCTCTGATTGTTTTTGTGGACCTCCTCTGAACCTGCTCCAACAGGTCCATGTCTGTGTTGTTCTAAGAAATCCAGAGCTGAACACAGTACTCCAGGTGAGGTCTCAGCAGAGCAGATTAGAGGAGCAGAGTCACATCCCTAAACCTGCTGGCCACATTCCAGATGTTAAATGTGAGTAAATACCATGTAGTAAAGACTAGTGTCTTATTGCTGGTGTCATTTTATTAAAGAAAAAAAAAATCATAGTCTGTGGGACTTGTCTTAATTCTATGACTTCAGATTCCATGACGTCAATATGAAGAAGCAGCAGAACAGTCAGATAAACCCCTTAAATGTAGGTCTTCAGGTAAACAGCTCTCAATGTCTTGAATACTACATATAATAGGGAATGAGAAAGCTGTGCAAACTCTGGAAATCAAGGAGAACACAGGTCTGAGAGGCCATATGATCAGTGTGAGAGGCACCTGTGCAAACACTCTGGACACTGTAGTAAAGTACCTTGGTTAAGTGTTCTCCTAGGCACAAGAACTTCAGGAACTGATCTGAAAGGCAATTTTAAAGTCAACCCTTCTAATTTGTAAACAGAATTGCAATCATATCAACAGTATGTCATTGCAGTCATACCTCACATACTAAATTTGTATAGGTCTGAGATACTGACAAGGTATGGGTACCTTAATAGACGAGGGGTGAGCAACTGATGTCATTGACCTGGACCTGAGCAAAGCCTTCGACACTGTCCCACACCACATCCTGCTCTCCAAACTGGTGACACATGGGTTTGATGGGTGGACCACAAGATGGATAAAGAACTGGCTTGATGGCCACACCCAAAGAGTGGCTGTCAATGGCTCCATGTCCCAGTGGAGACCAGTGACAAGCGGAGTCCCTCAGGGATCAGTCCTGGGACCAGTCTTGTTCAACATCTTTCTCAGTGACATGGACAGTGGCATTGAGTGCACACTCAGCAAGTTTGCTGATGACACCAAGCTGTGTGGTGCAGCAGACATGCTGGAGGGAAGGGATGGCATCCAGAGGGACCTTGACAGGCTGGAGAGGTGGGCAACCTGCCATGAGGTTCAACAAGACCAAGTGCAGGGTCCTGCATCTGGGTCAAGGCAATCCCAAGCACAAATACAGGCTGGGCAGTGACTGGCTGGAAAGCAGCCCTGAGGAGAGGGACTTGGGGGTGCTGGTGGACAAGAAGCTCAACAAGAGCTGTCAATGTGCACTTGCAGCCCAGAAAGCCAACCAGATCCTGGGCTGCATCAAGAGAAGTGTGGCCAGCAGGTCGAGGGAGGTGATTCTCCCCCTCTACTCAGCTCTGGTGAGACCCCACCTGGAGTACTGTGTCCAGTTCTGGAGCCCCTATTACAAGAGGGATATGGACATGCAGGAATGTGTCCAGAGAAGGGCCACCAGGATGATCAGAGGGCTGGAGCACCTCTCCTATGAGGAGAGACTGAAGAGTTGGGGCTGTTCAGTCTGGAGAAGAGAAGGCTCTGAGGTGACCTTCTTGTGGCCTTCCAGTATCTGAAGGGGGCCTACAAGAAAGCTGGGGAGGGACTTTTTAGGCTATCAGGTAGTGATAGGACTAGGGGGAATGGAATAAAGCTGGAAGTGGGGAGATTCATGCTGGATGTGAGGAAGAAGTTCTTCCCCATGAGAGTGGTGAGACCCTGGAATGGGTTGTCCAGGGAGGTGGTTGAGGCCCCATCTCTGGAGGTGTTTAAGGCCAGGCTGGATGAGGCTCTGGCCAGCCTGATGTAGTGTGAGGTGTCCCTGCCCATGGCAGGGGGGTTGGAACTGGATGATCCTTGTGGTCCCTTCCAACCCTGACTGATTCTAAGATTCTATGATTCTATGATTCTGTATTTACACCTTTTTGGAAGCAGAATTTTCTAACCCAAAGCATCACTTTTGTCACTTTGTATCAGCATCTTAGGCTTTTATAGGCCTTACAAATTCTTCCTTAGATGACTGGGATTAATTTGCAGATATTAACATAAGAAACAAGGACAAGATGAAGGAAAACAGTGTGAGATGTGCCTGCAAAATGCAATGCATAGGTAATGAATGCTGGCAGCAGGGGGTGACTAGCCTTGTAGTTAACCTCTTGAAATTGAATGAAGGGTGGGTGATTGCTTCAGCTGAGGGACTGAAAGAGACCTGATACCATACCAGCCACTGAACTGAGAAAGTAATTATCTTCACAGCACAGACCAGGAAGCATAACAGTCTATCAATATTCTGAAGAACCATTTAAAACAGAAAACACTGGAGATGCCAGGAGCAATACTCCTAATTCTTGAGGTTTTTTACAAATATATCTAAATAATATCAATTATTTCAAGGTTGTCTCCCAATATCTGGCAGCTCTTTCACCTGCTTTTACTTCTGATCTAATATTATTGATATACAAATATTCACATCACAGGATCACAGGATGTCAGGGGTTGGAAGGGACCCAAAGAGATCATCAAGTCCAACCCCCCTGCCAGAGCAGGACCATACAATCTAGCTCGGGTCACAGAGGAACACATCCACATGGGCCTTGAAAGTCTCCACAGAAGGAGACTCCACAACCTCTCTGGGGAGCCTGTTCCAGTGGTCTGTGACCCTTATAGTAAAGAAGTTCCCCCTTGTGTTGAGGTGGAACCTCCTGTGCTGCAGCTTACATCCATTGACCCTTGCCTTATCACAGGGAGCAAGTGAGAAGAGCCTGTCCCCTCCCTCCTGACACCCAGCCCTCAGATATTTATAAACATTTATTAATCCTCTTTAAGTCTTCTCTTTTCCAGACTAAAAAGCCTCAGGTCCCTCAGCCTCTCCTCATAAGGCAGTGTTCCAGTCCCCTAATCATCCTCGTGGCTCTCCGCTGGACCTTTTCCAGCAGGTCCCTGCCCCTCCTAAACTGGGGAGCCCAAAGTCGAGATGAGGACAGAATTGAAGTAGCAGGTGGTTGTACGTTTTTCCTCTGAGACTATCTTCCAAATCTGATTGTAGCAGATGGAACAAATATGGAATATCAAATCAAAGACATCTTTGATGGGAAAACAGAAACACAGAAGTTCTTATTTTGGTGGGATTTTTGTTTGTTTGTTTGGGTTTTTTATATCGTATGTTAATGAATGAATACAGATATGAAATTTCAAAGCCAAATGTAAAAGTTGCCAGCCTTATTAATATTCACAACTGATCCTGGGTCAGTGTGACTTCAATTTTCTCAATGTGTTGTCCACTGGGACACCCATGTCCTTCTCTGTGGAGCTTTTCTTCACCTTATCATCCCACAGACTGGTCTTATCCCTCCCTAGGAAGTTGCTGGCCACAAAGGAATATTTCTGGCCTGTGGTCTATTTGTTTTTCCCTAGTGTGTGTTATAGAGTGTCTTTCTAGTAAAACCAATGCAGTTCCTTCTTCTTGCATCAGCCTTTTTCTCCTTCGTGCACTAGTTAACTCCAACAATTCAATGGTGTTAAAGTCTGAGAAACATTAAACAAAAGATCAGATGAGTAGTAGGCATGGTAGGAATGAAAAGCAGCCTCTGTTGCATAAACCACACCTAACAATAAAAGTTTCAACTATCCTAGAATATCTTCTTGCTTAGCTCACAGTCTGGCAGATTTGTGGGACTTCAGCAGGTCTATAAAGAGTCATCCTGATGGGGGTGGGAAGACATAAGCAAGCATCTCAGTAGATACATGGTATGTTGCTGTTGGTATGCTATTTGTTTTCAAGCAAACAGATGACTGACAGGGAAAATATGAACTCATCCCTCTGCTCATTTTTGGTAGCTCTGTTGCTTCATTTTAGACTTAGGTTGTCTCCAGAGAGGCTGTTGCTATCA
Organism: Indicator indicator; assembly: GCF_027791375.1. Lineage (NCBI taxonomy): Eukaryota > Metazoa > Chordata > Aves > Piciformes > Indicatoridae > Indicator > Indicator indicator. Next base: position 27,530,956 of record NC_072010.1, on the reverse strand, counting down.
AAGCTTGAACTTCAGTTAAGTTTCTGCACAGCAGGCAGAACAGAGCCTGTGAAAGGCCATGGGTCTGACCCTTGACTAATAATGCTCTTATGGGTCTGGCAGCAGAAAAAGGCTATAGAGGGAACAGCCCACAGCAATAACCTCTGCCATGTCCAGAGCAATGTTGACTGACCTAAAAGCAACAAAATATGATGGGCCTTTCATGGTCCAGCTTCATCATGGAGATCTTTGTGGGTGACAGAGCAATAAATGAGATATTTTAGTCAGACTGAAATGCACCACAGATCTATTGTCTGCTTCAAAGGGTATAATTAGCGTAAGGATATCTGCTTGACAGGGCTCACAAAGATATGAATACAGAGGGAGCAGGTGGAGAACAGAATGAGCTAAAGGACCTGCTGATGGCTCTGAGGACAATATGGGCCCTGCACAGACACATAAGCATGTGTTGCAAATCTTTCTTGTGCTGAGGTGCCTAAAATAAAACCTTGGGGGGGGGGAGGGGGGGGGAAGGAAAGAAAAAGTCATTTTCAAAAAGGGCTTAAATTAAACATTTCAAATAAGGACCTCACCTCTGTACTTTTAGGCAGTGCAGGAGAGTGACAGGAGAGCAACAAGAGAATGCAACAAGAGAAGTAGAGAGTATTTGTGTTTCAAATATTTGTTCTAATTATAGCATGAAATGGGTAATGTGGGAGGCATTTGCAACTCCTGGTAGAAGCAGGTGGGCAGAAAAGGAGATTTTTAATTTTCCTAAGTCTGTGAAATGATGGCTTAAGAAAGGAATTAGGGTGGACAAGCACCACTACAGAGGACACAAAAAAGGAGCAGTTTATTGAAGAGCATCTTTGAAATGCGATCAAGGTGTGTTGGAGTGCGAAACTCATCAAGAGAGAGCAAATTACTTGACTCAAGCTCTCTGTGCTATTTTGAATTCAGAGATTCATTTTAAGGTAAATTAACACATTACTGGAGCTGCCTTATAGTGCTGAGCACTCCCCATTAACTGTACTAATTCACTAAACTCACAACTGTTATGTGATGGAGTAGAGAAGGGTTTTTTTCCCAAAGTTTCTTGAGCATTATGCTAGAATTTGTCTGACAGAAATGGATGCTTTGGGACTTACTTGGATGCCAAAGAAAATGTTCACTGATAATAAGTATTTACGAAGTGTCTCCATTCTTAATTTTACTGCTTTTTATGGGTTTGTGTTATTGAGGGACATCTGGTCCCTCCAGATTTTCCATCTATTTGTTTTGGTAAGAATCCTCATGCAATCACAACATATTTTTATGTGGTAATATAGAACTCAGAGGTACAAGGATTTTCAAGAGCTCTCAGAAGATCCTTCTGTTTAGTTGAGAAAAGGTTTCTTAAAGAAATGTTAAGAAAAAGGTTAAGAAGCTTTCTTACAGTTAGCCTTTCACTGCATTGTTCTCTTGATGACTGATGACAACTGTGAGCCTGCGGAAGGATTAAAGCACATGGAAGAGACCTTTAGAGGAAGGGTAAGGAAAACAGCTGGTGCAAACTCTGGTTACACAAGAAAGGCAGTGACATCCTGGCTTGTATTAAAAACACTGTGGCCAGCAGGAACAGGCAACCAGCAGCAGAACAAGAGGACACAGTCTCAAGCTGTGCCAGGGGAAGTTTAGGCTCGAGGTGAGGAGAAAGTTCTTCACAGAAAGAGTAATTTGCTATTGGAATGTGCTGCCCAGGGGGTGGTGGAGTCACCATCCCTGGAGGTGTTAAAAAAAAGTTTGGATGTGGTGCTTGGAGCCATGGTTTAGATGTCAGGAGGTGCCTATTAGGTAATAGGTTGGACTTGATGATCTCTGAGGTCTTTTCCAACCTTGTTAATTTTGTGATTCTGTGAACAGGGAGGTGATCAATCCCCTGTACTCAACACTGGTGAGGCCACACCTTGAGTATTGTGTTCAGTTGTGGGCTCCTCACTACAAGGACGTGGAAGTGCTGCAATGTGTCCAGAGAAGGGCAACAAGACTTGTGAAGAGCCTGGAACACATGACCTATGGGAAGAGTCTGAGGGAGCTGGGATTGTTCAGACTGGAGAAGAGGAGGCTGAGGGGAGACCTCATTGCTCTCTACAACTACCTGAAGGGTGTCTGGAGTGAGGAGAGGGCCAGCCTCTTCTCCTTGGTGTCCAGCTACAGGAGTGGAGGAAATGGTTTCAAGCTGTGCCAGGGGAGAAACCTGGCTGGGTGTTAGGAAATATTTGTTCACTGAAACGGTTATCAAACTTCAGGATGGCCTGCCCAGGGCAGAGGTGGAGTCACCATCCCTGGAGGTGTTTCAGCAGCATGTTGACCCTTCAGTGCTGGGTCGAGGGTTGGAGTAAATGGTCTTTGAAGTCTCTTCCAACCAGATGTATTCTGTGATTCTGTGACACATCTATCACTGGAATTAGAACAGGAGGTAGAACTACAGCCCTCTACTTAAATACCTCTATTTGTTCCTTCTTTCTTTGCATGCCTTATTGAAATCTGTAATTTTCCCCCTGCTTTATATTTATACAACTGAGAACAATGAGACCCTCATCTTATCTGCCAGAACACTTAGAAAAATGTAACCGTGCATTCATGTTCATAAGTGTGATAAAAGAAAATGAGAAAATGAACATTCTAAATTAAAATAATTAAGTAGAATTGTTTATGGAGTCTGAAATCAGTTCTATCTTGTGTTTGCATGCTCTGTAACTACAGCTGCATCTCTGGTACACAGGACATGTTGTCCTGTGAAATGTAGTTCTGGTTCTAATCAAACCCAAATGTTTTTTGTTTTATTTTGGTTTGGGTGGTTTGTTTGTTTTGGTTTGGTTTTTTTTTTCCATTTTCTGCCAAGCAGAAACCAGAAATGAGCATTCTTGTCTATTTCCATCAGAATAAAACTTAACCAACTGGATACATTTTGGAATAAACCTTTGAGACTCAGCTAACAGGAACACTCTCACAAAAGTTCTCATATGCCCAGCATTAGTTTTGGTACAATATTTTACTTTACATTTTTCCTCAGTCTTTTGTAAGCTATCTCTGGCTGATTCAGACTTCATTTCCACAAGATAGTAATATGTGTCTTTGCATCACTACATGTGGGATTTGATTGATCTAGTTCCCTTCTGTAGTTGGTGGTACCATGGTCTAGCCTCACTACACATACCATTGTAGTGCACACCCAGATCTGGGACTTGGAAGTGCTCTTGCATAAGCAAGATTAGACTTAGAATTATAAATACATATATAATAGTTAGCATATATAGTATAGTGAAGTAAATATATATATATTTAATATAAATTTAATATAAATTATAAATATCAATAATATGAATAATATAAATATAAATAATATAATTTTGATATAAATTATAAATATAAATACTAAATAAATATATATTTAATATAAATTACTAATTTAGTTATGAATTTTTAAAGGTGTTCATCCTTACACTTTTGTTAGTTATGAGGGTACAATTTCAGAGAAGACAAAAAGGACTTAACATGTTTAGCCTCTTAAAATGGAGTCTGAAAGTTGTCTGACTGCTCTCTGGAAATACACCAGGAAAGTGTTCTGACACATAGTGAGTGAAGAACTGTTTGAACCAAGGACAACATTGGCAAAGACATGGTGAAAAACCTAATTGTGAATACCATGTTTACAGCCATAAGGACCTGACTGGTTTTACAGTTAGTGGGTGAGGGGATGAGAAAGAGAAGAAAAATAAATTAAGATTCTGCAACATATTTATTTGAGATTACTGGGTTGAGTGAAATATCCAAGAGGTTCCCTCCTGTACAGTGTTCCTATACTGAATATGTTTATCTTCAGAATGACTCGGACATCTGGCTGAAAATATCAGCACGCTGCAGAGATACTCAGCTTGGAAATATCAATCCAAATGGTTTATTGCCAGTAGCAAGCATCTGACAATCTTGTTAATGAGTGATACTACAAATCTCTCCAACGCTATCAGTAAGCGTAACCTACACAGACTTCCCTTAAAACAAGACACTCAAGATTTAGGATGGCGTAAATGACAAATAAATAAATAGCATCCTTTAATCCACCACATTTCCTTTCAGATCAGACTATAAGTCCCAACTTTTATACTTGCATACAGCTTAGAGATTAGATTCTGTTCTGTAAATGTACTTTGTAAATATATAGGTAGTTCTACTAAGTGACCCCCTTATTTTTTTGAGGGACATGTGGAGGTGATGGTAATTGATAGTTAACATTATTAGATAGAATTGTGAAGTCTATCCTAGTGTTTCTAGAGAAGCACTGGTTTCTTTTTTTATTTCCCTGTGGCCACAGAAATAACAAGGGAGTCTAATACCAGGAAAAAAATTAAGATCTGCTGACCACTGTGACATTAGTGTGGCAAAGACGTGCCAAAATTACTTTGAAAATATTTAGTTCATTTGCTAAATTATAGATGGAGCTTACTATTAGCATTTCACCTATGACTAAAAGGGGCAGATCACAGCAAAATCCAGGTAAGCAGGACTTAAATATTTGAGAGGTGTAGTGTGGGAGAAAAGAGAGGTCCAGAAAGCACCCATTAAAGGACCCAGTGTTACGTCTTCATCAGCTGTCAATATTGTTTAAATTTGGAAGATAGATAATAAATTTCTGTTCCATATTCCAAAACATAGCCCTTCTGATTTGTTCCCATGTACAGTAAGTAAGATAAAGGCGTTCATGATACTGTACTTAAACCTCTACTCACACTCTAGCTAGCCTGTTTAAAATTGCCTCTACTGCCTCACTGATACCCTTCAATCACCAGCAGCAACTATAAAGAGCAAAAGCATGTACTCATCATAGACCATCAAAGTAAAATACAGAAAACATGTAGATGATTCTGTGCCTCTGAAGAATGGAAAAAACTCTTACCATAAGAGAGAAGATCCAGCAAATCAGCCAGTAGCAAAAGGAAACAGCAGTTTTGAGAGCCGCCGGCTTTTGCTAGTGAGACATCCTAATCCATGCAGAAAGGTAAAGGCCAATGACTGTTTTCTGCCTGATTAAGGATTTGCCTCTCCAATTTGAATTTGATGAAGCATCTCAGGAGGCTGGTAACTGTGCCAAAGCATGTGCCTTATTTATATGTGTAAGGACTACATTCAGTCCTGAGAATTACATGATAACTAATGAACGGATACACAAAAAAGTCTGATCTCTGTGTGTGGCAAAAGAGCACAGAGAAAATCAGATCCCTTTCCACTTAATCTGCTGTAGCAGACACTGAAGGAGAAAAGATGTACCAAGTTTCCTGATGCTGTGTATATTTGGTTTCAGTAAAAAGTTCATGCAGAGAAAATTGTCTCTAAAAGCCTGTCCTGCAAGTGGGATGTTCTTCTCACAAAAAACAAACAAAACAAAAAAACACCAAAAAACAACCAAACAAACAAAGAAAAAAAAACCCTTAAGGACTCTGCTCAGAAACACTTTTCCTACTTAGGAACATTAACATATTACACTCTCTGGACTTGGACATTTTCACATCCCTCTTCCACACCGTTAGTCCAAGGCCATGCAGATCGTTTTGCAATAGTTTAACATAGTCTGCAGGAGGCAAATAGGTAGACTCTGCTCTGCTCTTGACTGAAGGAATAGTCTCAGAGTTAATAAGTCTACTGCAGAAGTCTTGCCCTTTGGTTGCTCTTAACCATTCTTAGGTACCACGGAAATTCTGTCACTAATTTCCAATGTTATAATTCTGTCTGTGTGACAGTACATTCAAATTCCCACTCATTATTTCTCTTGGTTATAAAAATACACCTTACACATCAGGGTGCATGTAAAATATGCACCTGTTATCTTAGAACCCTGAAGACAAATAGTTGTATGTGTCTCCAGTGCTGCCTTCCTATTAATTTTCAAAAAGGGACAGCATTAAACACAATAATGCTAGACACAGCTAAGCAGGGAGCACTTATTATAATAAGGAAATGTATTCACATTTTTCCTTAGTACATTTTCATGAGAGGCTTTGAAAGGATTTTAAAAGCTTTGCTGTGAATAGGCTTCCTAATACAGCTGCCTGATAGCCCCAGGACTTTGACAAGACCCCAAAATGCATCAAGACACAGAGGCAGTCACAAATCATCATTAACACTTAGGCCAACACAAATCTGAGACAAAAAGGTGCATTTTGACAGACAGTACATGCATACAAGAAACTGTTTTGAAAAGCAAATTTATGAATGGATCTAATGAAGACTGTGCCTATTTTAGGACTGTGGCACCCAACTTGTTCAGGCAGCTGTGCTGACTGACTGAACTAGGACCTCAGTTGTAGCAGCTAAGTGCAGTCACCTCTGATTAGCAATGCTGCTTCAGCAGCTGCTTCCCTCAGACACCTTTTCAAATATTCCTGGAGGTTTGATCAACCTTAAGTGGCTAAGAAACGGGTACAAATAGTCTAGGACAGAAATTCATTTTTAAGGGACAAGTGGAAAACCTAGAATGGCTATCACAAAGTCTTTGCTGCAGTCTGAGGATGAAGAAATGAATTATCATAGAATCATAGAATGGTTTAGGTTGGAAGGGACCTCTAAAGGTCATCTAGTCCAACCACCTCTGCAGTAAACAGGGGCATCCCCAACTATATCAGGTTGCCCAGACCCCTGTCAAGCCTCACCTTGAGCTTCTCCAGGGAGAGCCACCACCCTGGGCAACCTGTTCCAGTGTTCCACCACCATCATGGTAAAGAACTTGTTCCTAACATCCAATCTAAATCTACTCTTCTATAGTTTGAAGCCATTGCCCCTCATCCTATTACAGCAGGTCTTTGTATACAGTCTCCGTCCTTCTTTTAGGTACTGGAAGGTTACTATTAGGTCTCCCTGGAGCCTTCTCTTTTCCAGGCTGAACAACCCCAGCTCCCTCAGCCCGACAATTATCTCATCTATGTCCACTGAATTCCATGGGAATAGATTCAAGATCATAAACATAAAGAGCAGTAAAACCCGATAAACTTTTGTGGCTTCTAAAATTATTGCATAAAATTATCTCACATTTTTTGGAACCTGTGTATTTGTTTAGATTATTTTCAAATCTCACTTTATTTTCAAGTTAATATTCTGTTTCTAATATAATTAATTGATCATTTCAGCATTGTGTGTTTGTGTGTATGTTAATATACATGACATATATACATAATCCATTTCCTATCATCTATAAAAATGAATGTATCATAATGGCCCCCTAAGGCACTGAACTTCTGTACAAATGTAAAGAACTGCTGACAGGTAAAACACCTTTATGTCCTTAGTCATCAAATTTTCTTCCATTACTCTTTCTTTGAGAGTGCCTCATCAGTTGATGCTTCAGACAGTATTGTTTCCTTAAGTCATTATATACTACTTTGTGTTTTATTTGAGAAATAAAATGTAAAATCTCCTTATTGGACAGCTAGATGATGTAATGCATGTATTTTGGATTTTAATTAAATTGGAAGCTTATTGTACCTGAAATCTCAAAGAGAAAAATACTTCTCAAGCAGTTTATAGCTCAGATGCAATCTTTTGTAGAAATATCCAAATTTTTAAGGTTAGATGGCTTGATACATCTATTCTGGATTCTCTTACAATACAACAGTCCAGAAGTTAATCTGCCTTGTCAAAGAGCTGCACTTAACTGGTTATTTACATAATGTGTGGATGCATCATCTTTTGGTAAAGAAACTTTGTTAGATAAATACCTTTCACAAATTGCTGTGCTGTGCTGCTGAGCTCACTGGCAGCACTCAGCTCTGGGTAATAGCTCCTCAGTCTATTTGTAAACTACTGCCCCAGGTCTGTCATATCTACCTGACCTGCAGAAGAAGATGCTCCTAGAAAAGGTACACAAATTTCTTGAGACCAGGCTCTAGTGTGCAGGCAGCTGTGACAACATGACCTTTTTCTGTGCACAGCTATCTCTGTGCCTTCTCTGTGAGCCTCAACAGAGAAAAAAACAAGCCCATACAGATGTTAATAAAAATTTATTGCAATGAGCACAACTGGGGTTTTGTTTGCTGGTTAGTTTTGTGGAGGTTTTTTGTCTGTCTGTGGATTCTGTTGTTGGTGGTGGTTTGTTGGTTTTGTTTGGAGGTTTTCTTTGTAACCTGGGCTGCATAGGTGAACTGCTGAAATTCACTCCTGCATTGGAATTGGTCTGCCCCCTTTTTTTCACTTTTTAAACATTTTCTTTGCTGCCAAGGAAACCTGATGTTAGAAGAGCAGCTTGGATAGCCTGCACATAGTCCCGTTGCTAAGGAAACGACTGAGGGTGCCTGCAGACCTCAGTGCAGAGCTCTTAAGTGCAATTGTGCACTTGGAGGGCTGAAGTCCAAGGAGGTGAAGAGGCTATGGAGAAAACAGAATTGCTATTTTTCATTTTGTTTGATATCATGAAGACCTTTAATATTTGGCGTCTGAGATTGATTTTCCAAAATCATAGCAATGAGAATAACTTCTATATTCCTTTAACACTACTGCCAACCTGTGCTTGCAAGAATTTGTGCACAAAGCAAATAATCAAGGAACCACTGTAACTGTCATATCCACTTCCCCTCACTCTCATAATGAGCTAATCCAAAGAGATATATAGGAAGGAGACATGGACAGATGCGATCTGTTTGGAAATAAATGCAAACGATGACTCTTCAAAAGTTTTTTGTGTATCTGTCTAGCTAGTACACAAAACCAGCAGCAGCTTTCTGTGAGCAGTGAAAATTATATGCATTGCTAAACCACATGCTGGAAGGATATTAGATTAATTCTCAAGAGTCCCAGTGACATTTCAAATATGTCTATTTTGAGCTGAGGTTATATATGCAAAAGCGCACAGCAAATCTGATGACATTTCTAGCCTCCCACAAGGACTGACACTTGTTTGCACATTAATTGACCTTCATGGGCTTCTCATCAGGTATGCATGGGCATGCTCAGCTTTTTTTTTACTATAATGAAATTCTCATTTCAGCTCACGTGACACAAATTGTTTGCATTGTAACTTAGCCAACAATCTTACACTAATAAAGATTCCAAACTAATTGCTCAAATGAATTATTAGTCAGAAATAAACTGAACACAGAAGACAAGTAACAATATGACATGCAAAAGAAATAATATCTCAGTTCAATGTGCTCAGTACACAGACTGAGTGTTTCTCTTCTAGTAGGTATATGGATCCTTAAGTCATTCCTGTACATTATTTGTAACATGTGGGCTCCTGGTATACTGTTTGTTATAACCCTCTCTTTGCCATAGTCTTCAAAGCCCTCAGTAAAAATGCTAACAAGTACACAAGCTATTGTGCTCCTCGTTGTGTGGGATTGTCCAAATACAATGCAGTTGCATAAATGAATGACACATATGGGCATAAATTAATGACTCATATGGAGAGTTTAATGAGTTCTGGTGTTATACTGGTAGCAGAATAGGAAGCAGCAGCTGGAAATGAACTGAAACCCCAGCTTTTATCTTTTGCATTAAAAAGGAAGTTGAGGTTGCAACAGCAGAATGTTGTTATTCTTTAGTGTGTCATTAGACACCAAAATACTGACCACATTGTGGTGAAAAGAATTAAATTCAGCCACATGTTCAGCATGTCCTCACTTCCAGTCACAAAACTAACGATCTAATCACACATTATCATGTTTGTCATGAGCAGTTAGTTTGTGAATGTAACTCATCCTTACCAGTTTTGGACATGTCTTTGACACATTACTTTGCTCTTCTCCATAATCATCCTTCCAAAACTTTCTCACCGTGTTTCTGTGTTACCACACTCAGGTGCATGGAGGCTGTAAAGGGTCAGAAAATGTTTAGACGTTTGAGAGGCTTTTGAGAGGGCACTTAAATTAAGTAATGAGGTCATTGCTGTGAGCAGCTGACTTTTTCTTCTTGAGCAGGCTTTTTGAGGCAGAAGAACCCAGGAGAACTAAGAAAAATGTTTTCTTTTCCTGCAAAAACTTCAAATTAAGAAACATAAGATCACATTTTAACTGTGACAAAAGCAGTGTCTTTCAGAGAATCATGAAACTTTAGAGAAGCAGCAGCCTGTCATTTCACTATACCTCTTCAGCAGATTACTAGCTTAAAGGAAAATAGAATGTGAGGTGACACCCTTGGCCCAGATCAGCCTGCCTATGCCCTTTTGAAAGGCTTAGTCTTCCATAACCCGTGCTGATGAACTAATCAGAGGGGAGGATGAGATGCACTCTTTTATTATATCACCCTAACATATAAAATTCTTATGATAAGAAATTAAGTAGAACTGGTACATCCCAGTAAAAACCTGTCACAGAAATACATCCAATTGTTCCAAGGGAAAACAAAAAAAAGATTGTCAAAAGCAAAACCCGTCTCTGGAATCCATCTTCTTTAGATATTTGTAAATAGAGAACCCTAACTCACATTGTCTTGCATTGAGACATTATCTTTAGGAAAATAAGGCCAGACACAGTTCAGATAAGAGGGGATATTTGTCGGTTTTCTCCTGCATTTCCATTTTTACTTCCCTTTAAATCAGGTGTAACTAGGGCACCATACAGTTTGAAGTATTGAAATACTGAATCATACAGCTAAAGTAATATCAAGATAGGGAATGGTGAGATTTTGGGTGGCATCAGAAAGGTTATTATGCTCCTGGTGATGTCATCTGTCTGATGATATGTTAGCTACAGGAGATTAGTAGGAATCATCAGAGTGGCTGCAGATTGAATACCAGAATAAAGCAAAGTGTCATGAAAAAGATACAAAGCTGTTCTTAAAGAGTTTTTGGTGCTGCATTCCAACCTTTCAACACAAATAACTGACAAATCCCATTCTGTCTGTGCAAAGAACCCTCTTATCCTGCTGAAGGATGCTTTCCAGAAAAAAGAGAAGAGATCATGTGTAACCAGTGAACTCAGGGGAATTCTAAGTAGAAGTGACAGTACAGCAAGCAATGACCAGCCAGGTTAGGTGCTATACATCTACAAGACAGACCAGGAAGACCCCCAGGGAAGCTGGTTTTAGTCCTTCATCTCTGACATCTTCAAAAATCGCTCAGCCAACTAAATGACTCAGTCTAAGTCTTATGGGTGAGCCTTTTATTCAGTTAATTGATTTCTAATTAGTCAGCACTGTGAATTCACTCTTCCTAAGCCCTGGTGATCTGAGAGGTGCAAAAAAATTCAGTTTCCCACAGGTGTGAATTCATAGGCTTGATGCTGGCTGACATTTATACCTGATGGAAATTAAATGCCCTTTCCCCACAAGTACATTTATTTTTAACACATGGATAAAACCTTTAATGTTTTACCCCCAAATTTCTTATTTTCTTTATTTTAATAATCTATAAAAACCCCTGGGTTTTAGTTTTCATGCACATATCCAAAATAAAATTAAATTTCTTCAAAACTGTAAAACTGGGATCAATAAATTCAACAGCTGTAGAGCAAATAAAAGTTACTCCATGTGAATATTAAGGCAGGTGGGTCAGATCTTCCCAAGTTAAAGGTAAGCAATAGTTATGGCTACAATTATGATTATAGAATTTATGTTAGAACCTGATTAGCAGGCAATAAGAAAGTGTTTTCTGTAATGATGCAGAACTACAGTTTTGACTGGGAAAGAAAGAGCTGTTATCTTGGTCGAAATAGGAGAAAAAAATAGCAACATATTTGAGTAGCTCATGATGATTTTCTTCACATGATTTTCAACTCACTGAAGATTTGAATTCTCAGATTTTTCACATTGAAGCATCAGTAAACGTAAAGCTGATATACAAAAATAAGTTTACGACAGAGTGAAAGATACAGATAGAAAGCATGTGGCTGAGGGCTGTGAGATCCATGATCTCTTAACAAAGAATAGTCTTATTACACCTCACTTCCCAGTCACTTATATCTTTTCTGTAATCACATAACACTGATATAGAAACAGTGTGTATCAGTGTGAGAGCTGAAATCCCCCCACACTGACAATAACCAGGCTAGCTCAGTCTGGAAGCAAATGAAAGCTGTATTTACAAGCAGATCTACAATCTATGATGAAATGCAATGAATATGTACAAATATACACAATCCACAACATTTACAAATATATGCAATCAACAGAAAAGCACAACCAAGCTCCCTTTGCTTCTCCTGAGGGGACCTCCTAAGGGGCCTCTCTCCCAGGGGGTTCTTCCCCCCCGACTTCCCTGGCAGAAAGCAGACAAGTTAGAAAGCAGAGAGGCTGTTAACTTAGCTCGCCAAGGTCAGTGTGTTATCTTCATCCAGAAGAGAAGAAGCAGCAGACAGACAGCCCAGCAAGTTGCAAACTCCCCACTCTGACTGCCCAACTTTGTTTTGAGCAATGGTTCTTAAACATTTCTATCTACTCAATGGAAGTGTTTAGAACAATCATTGTTTTGTTTTCTTATACCCAATAGTGACTTATTTACATTCTTTAGCTTTCTCTGCTTGAACTTTGAGAAGAAAAATTAAAAAAAAAAACAAACAGTTTTAAACCATCACACAGTGCCAAGATCTTTCAAGCTCTGAGCATCTCATAGAATCACAGAATCGTTAAGGTTGGAAAGTGCCTCTGGAGGTCATCAGGTCCAACCCAAGTAGTCAGCTCAAGTAGTTCTACCAGCCTAGGAACTTTCTTCAGACAGGTTTTAAGTATCTCCAAAGGTGGAGAGTCCACAGTTTCTCGGGGCAACTTGTACCAACACTTGGTCACCCTCACAGTAAAAAGTGTTTCCTGATGTCCAGAGGAAATCTCCTGCATTTCATTTTGTGCCCTTTGCCTCTGGGCCTCTCAGTGGGCATCACTGAATAGAGCCTGGCTTCTCTCTCACACTGCCATTAGATATTTATATATATCATTGAGATCCCCCTTGTGATGGTTTAAAACTCTCTTTTTAAATTATTCTTCTCAAAGGTCAAGCAGAGAAAGCAAAAGAATGTAAATAAGTCACTATTGGGTGTAAGAAAGCAAGATAATGATTGTTGTAAACGCTTCCACTGGAGAGATAGAAATGTTTAATAACTACTACTCTAAACAAAGTGGGGCAGTCTGCAGTCAGGGCTTCCTTCCTGGGCTGTCCGGTTGCTGTTTCTTCTTCTCTTCTGGCTGAAGATAACACACTGACCTTGGTGAGCTAAGTTAACAGCCTCTCTGCTTCTTAACTCTCTGCCTTCTACCAGGGGGCTCTGGGGAGGAGGCCCCTTGGGAGGTCTCCTCTTTGGGGGAAGCAAAGGGAGCTTGGTTGTGCTTTTCTGTTGATTGTATATATTTGTAAATGTTGTGAATTGTGTATATTTGTACACGAGACACTTGCAGACCTTTTAGTCAAAGGAGATGTGTAGTAAGAAGGACTCATCTTTGCTGCAAACCAGCAGAATTAAAAACCTAGGTGCTGCAAAAATTTCAGTCAGATTTTTTTCATTCCCACTTGCTTCTGCGTCTGGAAACATTTAAATGTGTTCAAAATTGTGTGGAAAAGTTAATGCAAATGTTTGATTCATTTTTGTTTTGATTTTATGTGCTGTTGACAAGTTTTTGCCCATATTTATCAAGCAGAGGGACGTATGAGTCCTCTGATGTTGGAGCCATAAGGACTGCTACAGTCAAGGTAGACAGGACAAAAAATCAACTGGGAATAAAGTGATAAGCAGGAAAAAGACAAGAATCCTAGCTTTGGTTATGTTTAGAAAGGAGCAGACATATCTTTTTGGCAAGATTACTAAAAGTAGTACATTAGTGTTGGCACATGGCAGTTTCTTACATTTCTTCAGAGGCAATAAAAAAGAGCTGTAGAATAAAAGATATTTTTTGTCTTGACTATTATCATTGCTATTAACATTGATGTTTCTTTTTTGGTTTGTTTGTTTTGAGGTTTCATTCATGATGAGTGAGAGTTAGTCCTACTGTTCTACTTGTAAAATTTGCCTTATGCCAGCACTTCTGTCTGAGATCACAATTCAAAACTGCACCCATCTGGTTTAACTTTGAGAATTTGGTTTCCCTCCTAGTGGTATATAACCACCAATTCAGATATGGTGACTACAGCACTACCTTATTTTCTGTACCATTACAAACTGTCGTGAAGCAGTACTCCGAGCATCCTTGACAGAGGTCACGGTTTAGACACCTGTCTTCAACAGACCACAGTGATGAGAACCTTTCTTTTCTTTGGAAAACCCCAGCATCTGCTAAATATGCTACACTCTCTGTCTCTGTAAATGCACAGGTCTGAGTAGTGGGATGATGACAACCAATTTATAGCAATGTTTCCTGAAGAGGAGGAAGTGAGCAAAACATTTATTCCACTAACTCATAATTCACTGTGCATACTGGGCTGACTGTGGCTTGCTGCCAGATGCCCACCCAGTCACACTGACTTCCCCTCCTCAGCAGGATGGAGGGAGAAAATAAGATTAAAAAAAGCTTGTGGGTCGAGATAAAGACAGAGAGATCACTTGCTATTTATCATCATGGGCAAAACAGATTCAGCTTTGGGAAGATTAATTTAATTTATTGCCAATTAAAAATAGTGTAGGGTGATGAGAGGCAAAGACAAACCTAAAAAAAAGCTTCCTCCTACCCCTGCTTTTTCCCTGGCTCAACTTTACTCTTTTATTCCCAACTCTTCTCCCTGCCACCCAGAGTAACATTAGGGAATGGGGCATGGGGGTTGTGGTCCCAGCAGCTCCTCTCTGATGTTCTTTCCTCCTCACGCTTTTCTCCTGCTCCAGTGTGGGGTTCCACCCATGGGAGACAGTCCTTCACAAGTTGTTCCAGTGTGGGTTCAGCATGGGCCACAGTTCCTGTCAAAAAAACCTGCTCCCCTATGGGCTCCTCTTCATGGGCTGCAGCTCTTGCTAGAAGCCTGCTCCTGCAAGGGCTCTTCATGGGATATACCATTTTTAAGGGTATATCCACATTTACTGGACTCATTGGACTGCAGTGTAGATAGTTCCTCCAGAGCTGTCCTCCACACGCTGCAAAGGGATCTCTGCAGTGGCTCTTGGAGCACCTCCTCCCTCTTCTCTGAACTTGGTGTCTAAAGGTTGTTTCCCTCATATTTTTCTCACTTCTCTAACAGCTTCTGTGCAGCATTTTTACCTAAGAAAAATTATGTTATCACAGAATTGCCACCAGATCATTGGTGAACTCAGCTGTGTGCTGTAGTAGATCAACTGGACTGATAAACAAAGGCAACAAGTGAGCACACATAACAAGGTGTCAAGGATTGAACTGAACCTGCTGCTGTTATTCACACCATGCTGCAGTCATGCCAGCTTCAAAAATGAAAGTGCTAACTGGAGCAAAGTATGATGGGGCTTGAAGATCAGACTGCAGCATGGGAGGCTTCCTGTTCCAGTTGATGCTTCTGGGTTCTGGTTTCTTGGCTGTGATCTCTTTTCTGCAGGCATGGCGGCAGAATGGGTGCGAGCAGGGTAGCTGCTGGGTTTGGGTTTCTGTTTTATGCTGGATTTTTTCCCTGTGTATTTCACTGCACTTCTGCAAACAATCTAAGCTAAGGCAATCGTGTATTATATTATTAGGTTAATTAGACTGTTAGCTAAGGTAATTATGTATTGTGCTTATGGTATCTTATGTTACATTAAACTCTTATCTCTTTACTCAGTCCTGAGTTGTGTGTGTTACTCTTCCCCTCACTTTTGTGTTGGGGGAGCAGGCAGGTTAGGCTTTGTGCTAAACCATTACACAAGGACATTATGCAGTTGATAGCTCTCTGCTAAACACAATAGTAGGACTTCCTTCAATAACAGTATGTTTGTGTAGGTACATTTCAGTCAAGGTTCCCAAGGAAATCTATTTAAGTGTATAGGAGTATATTATCTAAGAGTCCTTTTCCCCCTTCACATTTATGGTTGAATTTTGCCAGTTTCAGCTGAATTTCAGAGGAAAGGGAAGTTATGCTTCTACAGGGTTTAGAGAAATGGGAGGCTGGATAGAAGAAAAGGTTTGTGTTTCCAGATAAAGCAGGGGTAGCAACTGATCTATGTCATGCTTGGAAATGAGAAGTTATGATGACTCTGCCTACAGAGAAAGCTTTGATCCATGTTCAGGTAATTTACCTATAAGCTACAAACCCACCAGAGCTCAAGCTCCATTAGGACCAATGGCCCTAGGTCTGGTTTTCTCCATTATCATAATTATGTTATTCTAAGTTTCACATTATTACTTATTCTAGAAACCAGGCTCTTTTTAACCAAAGGCTGTCCAGCGATAAAGTAATGAGAAACTGGTGGACAGCAAGTTCTCCATGGAACAACAATGTGCTCTTGTGGCCAAGAGAGCCAATGGGATCCTGGGATGCATCAGGAAGGGTGTGTCCAGCAGGTCTAGGGAAGTTCTTCTACCTCTCTACTCTGCCCTGGTGAGACAACACCTGGAATACTGTGTCCAGTTTTGGGCTTCCCAGTTCAAGAGAGACAGAGACCTGCTGGAGAGAATCCAACGGAGAGCCACGAGGATGATTAGGGGACTTGAGCATCTCCCCTATGAAGAGAGACTGAGATCCCTGGGGCTGTTTAGTCTGGAAAAGAGAAGACTGAGAGGAGATCTCATCAATGCTTATAAATATGTGATGGGTGGGTGTCAAGTGGAGGGGGGCAGGCTCTTTTTGATAGTTCACAGTGATAAGACAAGGAACAATGGGTTCAAACCTGAACATAGAAGATTTCACCTCAATGTGAGGAGAAACATCTTTACAGTGAGGGTGACAGAGCACTGGAACAGGCTGCCCAGGGAGGTTGTGGAGTCTCCTTCTCTGGAGACTTTCAAAACCCACCTGGATGCATTCCTGTGCAGACTACTCTAAGTGATCCTGCTCTGGCAGGGGGGTTGGATCTGATGATCTCTTGAGGTCCGTTCCAACCTCTGATATACTGTGATACCTGGGCTTCTTTGGACCTGAGTTTCACAGCAATGCTTGCAAACGAGAAGCAAAATGTATAGTGTCCTGCTGAAGAAATGCTACCAGTATGCCCACTTTGTAACACAGGAGGACATCCACTCATGTTCAGGTTGGCAGCACAGGAGATCACTGAATTGGGAGGTAGAGATCATCACATACACCAGGAGAGATATAACCACAAAGGTCAATGGAAATAAATTTTCATTTTCCACACCTCAACAGATTCAGGTTTATCTCAAAACCTGTGCTCATCTTTACCGTTTTTTTTTTTGTCTCCAAGACATTTGCAGCCTCTTGAACAATACCATGTTTTAGTCTGGCCTTTCTCCACATCCATCAGTAAGGTCTTCTGCCAGGCCTAATTTTAAATAAAGAACTGCTGTCACTTCTGTTGGAAGGAGGTTTGAGATGAAAAGATCTCACAGCCCATACTACTACTTCTCAAAGCATTCCTACAATGGAATATAATTACTTTGTTTTTCTTTCATGTTTCATAATCTTTAAAATAGATTTGCATTTAAAGATTAACATCAGGAATCTGTTAAGTAGGACAATCCATGTGAGAAACTGAAACAGAAGCACAGTTCCAAAATAAGTGTTGTTTGGCATTTTGCCCTTTCTTGAATATGTTTTCCCAGAGGCACCACCAGCTTGGCTTACAGGCTTAGCTGTGACCTGCAGTAGGTCTCTGTTGGAGCTATTTAGAATTGGCCATATCCAGCAAGGAGCAGACCCTGGTCTCTTATTGCAGATGCAGCTCTCTTGCCTACTAACAAAACCTTGCCACCAACACCTTACATGAATGAAAATGGAAGATAGACATGCATTATATACTGGAAAACCCAGAAATATTGGAGTGAGAGGAAACAGAATCCCATCATTTTCCTCCAGCATCCCATGAAGCACACTGAACCTCTTTTTCTCTTTTCTAAACTCATAGATCAGGTCCTGCTCTGTTATTCTGTTCTGAGACCCTTTATATGGCATTTGCTTTTTTTATTTATTTGATCTACCTCACTTAAGAACACTCAATCAAAGTTTCTTGCCATTGTGCTTATATTTTAGCAGCTGCAAAGATTTGAGTATCAAATTCTTTTTTAAAACAATAAAAATGATGAAAAATAATTGCATGGACTTAACTGAAACATACTCAGGTTCAGCAACCATCTTCATAATACTATTTTTTACCTTCATCTCTTTTTTACCTTTTGTTCTTTTTAAATCACAGAATCACAGAATCAATAAGGTTGGAAAAGACCTCAAGGATCACCCAAGACCTCATGACTACTAAACCATGTCACCAAGTGCCACGTCCAATCCCCTCTTGAACACTTCCAGGGATGGTGACTCCACCACCTCCTTGGACATCACATTCCAATGGCTAACAACTCTCTCCATGAAGAACTTTCTCCTCACCTCCAGCCTAAACTTCCCCTGGTGTAGTTTGGGACTGTGTCCTCTTCTTCTGGTGCTGGCTGCCTGAGAGAAGAGACCAACCCCCTCCTGGCTACAACCTGCCTCCTCTTCTCCAGGCTAAACAATCCCAGCTCCTTCAGCCTCATGCTGTACATATTGATATTTGGCATCTAGTCCTTATTTAAATTCAGATTGTACAGCAGATAAACTTCCTAAAACCTAATATATAATTTGGATTGTGAAAAAACAAAAATTATTCCATTTTAGGTACCCAAAATCCCATCACGCAGAAGCTCAATACATTTTAAACTCTGGCAATAAAAATAAGATGATAGAATCCTGATTGTTTCTCTTTTCTTATTATGAATAAAACAAAATTTTACAAAATGATCTAATTTAAAATGTGAGATTTAGTTGAGTAAATATGTTTTGAATTCTGTGTTTGAAATAATTTCTGAGACTTATTTACCTTCAGGTCATTTTTACAGAAAACTTAGACTCTCCATGAGGAATAAGCCCACCACAGAAAGGACAGGCTCCTGCCTATCCAGTCTGTCAACATTTAGAGTGGAAGTGACTACACAGCAGCAGTTAATCTCACCTGCAAAATTATAGCTACA
Source organism: Indicator indicator (assembly GCF_027791375.1). Classification (NCBI taxonomy): domain Eukaryota; kingdom Metazoa; phylum Chordata; class Aves; order Piciformes; family Indicatoridae; genus Indicator; species Indicator indicator. Next base: position 27,511,984 of record NC_072010.1, on the reverse strand, counting down.
GATCTAACTGGCTTCATATGAATGTTTCTTTCCTTCTATGTAGGTCTTCAGTAATTTAGCTGAAATTCTGCATGACAATAAAGTACTGACACAGCAGGTGCAATGGGAGCATTGGGACCAAGTTGAGAGATCAGCTAAAATGCCAGCAAGAGATAAGAAAAAAAAATATGAATAGATAAGATATTGGCCTTGAGGAAAATAAAAAAAAAGAAAGAAAGAAGATAAAAAAGGCCTGCCCCTCTAAAGTCATGCGTAACAAAATGTGTTTTGCAGGATCTTGGTGTGGCTGAGATTCCAATGAGCATCTATAACTTTGGTAAATGAGGTTTATTCCTCTTTTTTGTTGTTGTTGTTTTTACGATCAAAAGAACAATAGGAAAAATATTGATTATGATCTTTTAACTTGACCCCAGGAAAATGCATTGTTGGCTTTGTAACTTTTTTATTGTTTTTGCAGTGTGTATGCACTGTTGTAGAGACCTTGGCTTGAACTTAAATGTCTTAGGAACACCCAAATATTATCGGCGGACTGAATTTTCTTAATGTGCTCCATTTTCCAGTCATATCTGCAATTAACAAGTAGTTCATGAAAGAAAAAGAGATGTTCTGAAGAAATAATAAATCTATTTTCAAGTGAAGTCAGCAGTGTAAACTTTGAGATTTATTGGAATAAAATGATAAATAAACTGTGGTGTTGATGATAAATATTCAGTCATTCAATAGATGGGCAGTGGTGTCTACTGATCTAAAAAAAAAAAAAAAAACCCCAAAAAAAAGGAACAGAATGCAGATGCAACTTAGGAAAGAAAGACTGCTCAAACATGGTGGATTCCCCATGAGGTTTTGCCATAAGCCTTCTCCAGTGTGGTCTGACCATGGCTTGCAGCTTCTTTCAGGCTACACACACCTGCTCCAGCATCATCCTCCATGGGCTTCAGGGCAAGAAACTTTTTCACCATGGACTTCACCACAGGCTGCAGGGGAATATTTGCTTTAGCACCAGAAGCACCTCCTCCCCCACCTTCTTCACTGTCCTTGGTGTCTGTAGAGATATTTTCTAGCTCTTTCCTACAGGCATTTTCTACTCTTTCTTAAATATGTTATCATAGAGGTGCTACCAACATTGCTGACTGGCTCAGCTTCAGCCAACAAGAAGTCTGTCTTGCAGCCAGCTGGAAATAGCTCTGTTCAACATGGTATCTTCTCACAGAAACCACCCCTGCAGCCCCTCACTGCCAAAATATTGCCACATAAATGCAATACAGACACATAAATTCTTGCTGCAAATCCAGCAGCAAGGTAAACTAAGCTAGAAAATAGCTTTAACACATGTAACAGGTGTCAGGGGACCATAAATAACTTAACAGGTAAAATTAGAAAAACTAATGTAGCAGTCTGAGGGCACCGAGCGCACAGTCAGCAAGTTTGCTGATGATGCCAAAGCAGGTGGAGTGGCTGACACACCAGAGGGTTGTGATGCCATTCAGCAGGACTTGGACAGGCTGGAGAGCTGGGCAGAGAAAAAATTAATGAAGTTCAACAAGGGCACCTGGGAAAGAGCAACCCCATGTACCAGTATAGGTTGGGGACTGATCTGCTGGAGAGCAGTGAAGGGGAAAAAGACCTGGGGGTCCTAGAGGATGGAAGGTTGACCATGAGCCAGAAGTGTGCTCTCGTGGCCAAGAAGGCCAATTGTATCCTGGGTTGTATTAGAAGGGGTGTGGTCAGTAAGTCAAGAGAAGTTCTCTTTCCTCTTTACTCTGCCCTGGTGAGGCCGCATCTGGAATACTGTGTCCAGTTCTGGACCCCTCAGTTCAAGAAGGACAGGGAACTGCTTGAGAGAGTCCAGTGCAGAGCCATGAAAATGATTAAAGGAGTGAAACTGACTGAGGGAGCTGGGGCTCTTTAGCTTGGAGAGGAGGAGATTAAGGGGTGACCTCATTAATGTTTATAAATATGTAAAGGGTGAGTGCCAAGAGGATGGAGCTAGGCTCTTCTCAGTGATGCCCAATGACAGGACAAGGGGCTATAGTGGAGCCTGAGGCATAGCAAGTTCCATGGAAACAGGAAGAAGAACTTTTTTCACTGTGAGGGTGATGGAATACTGTACAAGGCTGCCCAGGGGGGTTGTGGAGTCTCCCTCTCTGGAGATATTCAAAACCTGCCTGCGTAAGTTCCTGTGTGATCTGGCATAGGTGATCCTGCTCTGGCAGAGGGTTTGGACTCGATGATCGTTTGAGGTCCCTTCCCGCCCCTAACATTTTGTGGTTCTGTGAAAAGTAGGCTCTAGACATGCTTTTCCACAAGGGTACTGTGAAACACTTAATGTACCTTGTTTTAAAGAGAGCTTAATGCACTTGTGGGTGAGTTCGTTCAGTTTGCCAATGATACAGGATTGAACATGATGACTTACAAATTTCTGTATAATTTTGGGATTTTATATCTGCTGATAGAAATGATAAACATGAGTAAGAAGCATTATCAGCAATACGCTTTCAACAGAAAAACAAAGGAGGGGATTTAATACTTATTTGATTTATCCTTGAAAAGAGGGAAGTGAAAATAAAGATTTGGAAAAAAAATAAATATCTGTGAGACCAAAGACAAGGTATTCATAGAGATATCTTCATAACAGCATTTTAATTAAATTCTGTCATTCACATTGTATCAGTGTTCACAAGGGAGGGTCATGTACAAAAGAAAGAGGTTGCTGTCCATCATCTTCACTGTTTAAATACACGTTGAAAATATAAATGGTTCTTAACAAAAAAGAATATGAAGTTTCAAGTACATATTTACATGTAGTACTAGAAAGGAAGAAGTTTCTGCCATGGTACATTTGAGGTGATGGGATGTGCCTTATTGCTGTTTTACTAATCTGTTGTATAAATAAAGAGAATGAAGAAGTCTACTGTAATTAAAAGTTCTTCTTTTGGCTCATGATCCAGCACATGTTTGCTTCTCTCTTTCTCTATATTTCTAAGTGTGATTACATTCACCAGAAGAGTAGAGAGGATGGCTTGGAGCAGGAACTTTTGAAATCACTGTCTCCACAGCTCCTTGATATGTAAGACTCATTGCATCCTACTAGGTTTGTGTAGTTTTAAAAGATATTTTAGATGCATTTGAATGCTTTGTATACATTATTTCTCTTCATGTGTACCTTAAAAATAATGCCATTTTGAAGTGCCTAACTCAGTCCATCCTTTTTGATAGGATTTTACTCATAGGCATCAGTGAAGAAAAACAACCCTGGGATATGAAGGACAGCTTCCATGGGCAGCTTGTTCCGATGTCTGACAACTCTTTCCATAAAGAATTTTTTCCTAATATCCAATATAAACTTCCCTGATTGCATTTCCTCTTGTCCTATAGTTACTCAAGAAAAGAGACCAAGACTTTTCAGGTAGTTGTGGAGAGCAATAAGGAATCTCATCAGCCTCCTCTTCTCCAGACTGAACAATCCCAGAGATTCTCCTCACTCTTCACCACCTTTGTTGCCCTTCCCTGAACCCACTGCAGCACCTCAATGTCTCCCTCATACTGTGTTGCTCAAAACTGAATACAGTATTCAAGCTGCAAACTCACCAGTGCTGAGTACAGGGGCACAATCGCTTCCCTGCTCCTTCTGGACACAGGACAGAGGATAAGATGCTGTTGGCCTTCTGGGCCACCTGTGCACATCGCTGGTTCATGTTCAGCTGGCTGTCCACCAGCGACACAGTCTCCCCCACCCTGTGCCCTCTGATCCTTTACTGCCAGTTTGCTTCCATCTTCTATTCTTTCTAAAAACAATTATCAGCAATTTATTTTCTTTTACTGTGAAGAGAAATTCCATGCTTATAAAGTCCCGGAGTTAGCTTCAAGTATTAAACTCCTGAGTCTTTTAAAGTCATTCACACCACTTGGGGCAGTTGAGAAAAATGAAGAACTGTGTTTTATTTTAATGGGCCTTTACACTGCACTTAGTATGTACATATATATATATATATATATATATGTATATGTGTGTATATATATATGTTATATATTCTATATATAATAATCTAGATAACTGTGGAGTTAATTACACAGTTTATGTTCAGATAAGGTAAAATAACATAACCTTCAGTTCACAGCATACAAGAATGTGACAAACTATTCATAACAAACAAGTCCATCTCAAATTATCTGTTCCATCCGTCAGAAAAAAAAAAACAGTTGTAAAAATTGTTGCTCAAAGCAATAAATTTGCACCTTGTTCTGTCTGTCCCTTGAGGTATAGTTTACAAAGGCTAATTTTAAAAATGACAGTTAATGTTTTTTCTTGCAGAAGTTTTATACACACTTTGGACACTCAGTTTTCCAGATCACATAAGGCTCATAAATACTTTGAAACAGTATATGAAGTTAAGAAATATTCAGGTTTAAGGAGTGTGTTTAAGAGAGCCTATAGCAACAAAAACAGATAAAAGAGTGCAAATAGAGACAAGGCAGTCAATAAGCACACATACAATCCAGGAAATGTAATTATTTTCAGTTATTCACATTCTTTCTCTTCTTTGCTAGCACAGCCACAGCAATAAAATCCCAAGCTCAGTACCAGTTTGGAGACAAACAGTGCCACATGTTTTGGGAACTACTGGTACCTCAGGCTTATACAACATATATGTACATTATAGTTCCAGCAAAGAAATAGTGTGAAGTAGGAGCCTGATATAATGCTGCCACCATGGAGAGAAACAAGTGCTAGCAGGAGATAATTAATCTTATCCTGAAGTAGACATAAATTAGGTTAGATTAATCCCTTCATAGAAGTGTCCATTTCTCAAGTATGGGTTATTGATGAGAACTGGCCCAGCTGCACATCTCTGCAACTAAAATATGAGAAATTAATCTCAGTTTTCACACACTGTTGTATACCATAATCACACAGTTATATGTACTTCTCTGAAGCAGAAGAATCCAAGAAGGCATGCTACATATAATATGGACAAAAAATAATATCTGAAGATATTTCTATTATAATCAACAGAGAAAATATGTAAAAGACTCTACCTTCCTAGTTTAGATAATTGAAAAACAAGTCTAAGGGATTCACTAGTTATCCAAAAAGAAAGGAGATGCAAAGAATTTAGGTTGTTTAATCAAAAAAGTAGGTCAACATATTCCTTAATTTAGAAGGAGAAAAGAAAACATAACAAGACCAGAATAGACTTGATTATTCTGGCACTTAAGAAAATTATGGAAATTAAGGAAATGCCAGAGAACTATTGGAAAGTTACAGCTTTCCCTGAGATGTATCATTATAATTTCTTACATATAAGCATAACATTGACTCTCTTTTAGGATGCAAATTAAGAAAATTAATATACAAATGTGAAGTTTGAATAATTTAAAACAGTGTGATGACTAACTAATTTCTCTAGTTAGCAAGAGGAAAGGAAGTCTGCACAAAATACACTTTGTTGCTATTATCAGTCCAATTCTGCCTTTCTGGTGGCAACAGAAGGTCAAGTTAATGGCTTTGAAAGATCTACCAGTAATGACTCAGAACCCATATGCATCATGCCATTAACAGTCACTCAGCAGACAGTGTTCAAGTGGAAGCTGATTTTGCAGTTCTGTTCCAGTTCCTATACAATGATCCTTCATTTCCTCTGAGCAATTTGGAAACTGTCTGCAGAAGTGTTTTGAAAGGAATTAGGGAGAACCAATACTTACAAGATACCCACCATACTCATTAATGAAGCAACTTTTGTGAGGACATTCCAAGAGCTGGACAAGATGGACAGCCATGGAGTTTAGCCTTAGAATCAAACCAGTAATTCAGCAGTATGGTGTGTAGTTCCAGACTAGACTTAGGCTGGAGATTTGAGCAGAGAAAAGTTTAATGAAATTCAACAAGGGCAAGTGTAGAGACTTTCTTGGGGAAAGAGCAACCCTATGCACCAGTATAGGTTGGGGACTGACCTGCTGGAGAGCAATGGAGGGGAAGAAGACCTGGGGTTCCTAGTGGATGGAAGGTTGACCATGAGCCAGAAGTGTGCTCTCGTGGCCAAGAAGGCCAATGGTATGCTGGGTTGTGTTAGAAGGGGTGTGGTCAGTAAGTCAAGAGAAGTTCTCTTTCCTCTCTACTCTGCCCTGGTGAGGCCGCATCTGGAATACTGTGTCCAGTTCTGGACCCCTCAGTTCAAGAAGGACAGGAAACTGCTTGAGAGAGTCCAGTGCAGAGCCACAAACACAATTAAGGGAGTGGAACATCTTCCTTACGAGGAGAGACCGAGGGAGCTGGGGCTCTTTAGACTGGAGAGGAGGAGACTAAGGGGTGACCTCATTGATGTTTATAAATATGTAAAGGGTGAGTTGTTGCTGTTGTGGCAGACAGAGTGACACATACACATTTGTAAACAGAGTAGAGCCTTTATTGCTTTTAACAACACATATTTTTGTTTTCTATGCTCTCGTGGCTACTTCTAATTGGTTAACAAGTTGTTTTTAATATTATTGGTTAGTGCCATATTGCTATGGTTATTGCTATTTATGTCAAGCTACACAAAGGTAAAATTCAAACTTCTTATCTCACAGTTTCCCAGGCATTCCTCATCCTTGCAAACTATCTGTATCTCTTCTGCTCAGGGACTTTCCGAGTTTTTATGGATACACAGTAATCTGTCCAAGGTTAATTTCTTCTTTCTCAGGCAAGAGATCCACAGTCTCACGTATCTTCCCCACAGTGAGTCCCAGGAGGATGGAGCCAGGCTCTTCTCGGTGATGCCCAAAGACAGGACAAGGGGCAACAGGTGGAAACTGAGGCATAGGAAGTTCCATGAAAACAGGAGGAAGAATTTTTTTCACTGTGAGGGTGACAGAATACCAGACCAGGCTGCCCAGGTGGGTTGTGGAGTTTCCCTCTCTGGAGATATTCAAGACCCACTTGGATGTGTTCCAGTGCGATCTGGTATAGGTGATCCTGCTCTGGCAGTGGGGTTGGACTAGATGATGATCTGAGATCCCTTCCAACCCTTAACATTTTGTGATTCTGCGATGCTGAACAACTGTGAGTCTAAAGAAAACTGTGCTATACATCGAACTCTTCTGTTCTGTTCTGTGACCGAAGCAATTCCAATAAATACTGGTTTGACTGGAATCATTCTCAGGCATATTCAGTTCACTCATAGGGAAACAACCTCTGACTGTATTTGCATGAGTCTCTCAATTCTTCTATATTTTATTTTTTGAATTACAAAAGTAAGATAATGCCTTATTCAACATTACATATAAAGGCAAACCTGGACACATACTTTGGGTAAATATAGCCATATTTCCACTGAAATAGTTTTGTAATTTATTGCATATCCTGTGCTATATTATGTAAATGAACTAAAAAAAATAAGTAGTGGAATTAGCACATTTAGAATGATGTATTCTTATATTGCATGCTTTCTTTGAAAAGGGTTTATTGAGAATAAAATACAATAAAATAATACAAACCAAAATAAAATAAATAAAATAAAATAAAAATTCCGTTTAAAGGGGCAAAAGGAAGGAGTCATAATTTTTATGCTCTTAGTCATTTGAGTTACCTGAGCAATGACCCCTCTGCATGATTTTCTGCACTACATGATTCAGCTATTAAAAAACATTAGTTCTTGCAATCAAAGTAAAAAATTCTGGTTTGACTACAGTCTAAGCATCCTGGGGATGGTAAGCTCTTAAGTATCTACTTTCAGATAGTATTTAGATTTCTGTGCTTTAAAGTAGAATATAATCCCAAATAAATTAAAAAAATCAGAAGGTTTTTCAGAAGGTAAATTATAACTAATAACTTGCTACAGTCATACTCTATTAAAAGGAGCCAGCAGGTAAGAGTAGGTGCTTTGTTCTGCAGTTTGCATTGTGTTAGATTGTTCTCATCTTCTGTGCACTTTTGTTCTAGAAGAAAAACCTGAGGTGTAGCATTTTCACTGCATGCAATGAATTTGTTGAGAAAATATAACGTGCATTTATACATGGGAGAAAGCAGCTGTCATGTGGCTGGGACCACCACCTAACCACCAACTAACACACCTCCACAGTGAAGCAGAGTTCAGAGAAGGGCAAAAAGTATGCTCAGGGAATTTCATGTATCATAAAGAAAGCTAAACTTACCACAACACCGTGGAGGCTGGAGGGTAGCATTGACTTTAGATAAGACAGCTGCACCACTGAATCACCAGGTTCCCTGGGCCAATTAACACAGAATAATATCTTCCTAAACCACCCAGACCAGCTTGCAAGGAACTTCAGGTTCTTTCACCCACAGCCTCAAACACCAAAGCTAGCGTATGAAGCCAGCTGGATTTACTGTGTATGCCGTCTCTTCACACACTTCAGTGAGTGAGCAAACCACCATGGAAACAGGGTGACATACAAGTGAAAGTAACAAACTGCAGCATACTTTGACCAGATGAAATTTCTGAGAGAGAACCTTATCTCAATAATGAAGTAAAACTGTTGGGAACAGATAAAATGCTGCATTTTCTGATTTTTCATCATCGTGATGCATGTCACAAGGTAAATACTTAAAGCAGTAAGTGACAGTCTACATTTCTCACTGCAGGATGTGGGGTTGGTTTTATCCATGCAAGCACACAGGTCCACTGTTATTTTAGGCACTACATGGGTAGCCTGAGAGCTTTTAGCTGAAGCTCCAGAAAGTTTGTAAGTTGTTGGTAAATATGTGCTATCTTCAAGTATCTTAGATACTTAATTTACAGCTCAGGGCTGTCTTTACCTTCTTTGCTGATGCTGGTGTGTTCGTCTGTGTATATATGTACACCAATATACACTCATGCATGGATCTTACCCATAGTCAAAAGAGTTCAGTATCTATCATAGAATCATAGAATCAGTCAGGGTTGGAAGGGAGCACAAGGATCATCCAGTTCCAATCCCCCTGCCATGGGCAGGGACACCTCACACTACATCAGGCTGGCCAGAGCCTCAACCATCCTGGCCTTAAACACCTCCAGGGATGGGGCCTCAACCACCTCCCTGGGCAACCCTTTCCAGGGTCTCACCACTCTCATGGTGAAGAACTTCTTCCTTACGTCCAGTCTGAATCTCCCCACATCCAGCTTTGTTCCATTTCCCCTAGTCCTGTCACCTGTCATCTATATTTATCCTGTCATCTATATTTATCCTGTCATCTATATTTATGTATTTTTGTCTGTATGTGTATGCAATTTCCTTTACAGGAAACCATCAAACCTCTGCATCCAACAAAGTGGAGGCTGAGTCCAGAAAAAGACTTTCTCCAAACTGCTGAACCAATTACATCTTTTCCAAGATTTTCCAGATTTCTCCAAACTGCTGAACCAATTACATCTTTTGTGGGCTATTGTGGGCTGCCATTTTCACCATATCACCTTAACTGGCTCTGCAGTCCTCTAGGCAATGAATGCGCAATGCAACTGGCTTTCCAAGTAACATTATCTTTTTTTAATTAGGTAGTCAGCAGTTTAGTACATGCATATTCTCTTTTATTCCTTTAATCTAGATGACCTGGTCTTCTAATGGGACCAATGGGTTCCTCCAGAGAAGCGTCAGTACCATCTGTTTTCACAGACGAGTTCTCAGTCACCATTTCCCTGTTGTTGAAATATTGTCAATCATTTGCTAGAGTCTAAAATTTTTAATAACACTGAAGTGTTTAAAGCCTTCTCTGCCAGAAAGGCTCTTTTTTTTTTTTTTTTTTTTTTTAAATCAACAGCTAACATTTGGCTGAGGAGAAATTCACCACTTGTTACTCATAATAGATCATATTCTGAACCTGTGCATCAAGTAAGAAGCATAAAGGGGTACTCAGCTCCTCTCCACAGGTGCTCTATATTGTGGATAGCAGCCTGGAGACAGTAGCAGTTAATCAAGCATGTTACCTCCCTTCACCTCTTTACTGGGTGTGAATTGAGCACAGCCTTGCTCTTTTCTCCTGTGTAAGAGTGCTAGACAGTGTGCTTGGTTTGATGAGAGAGAGGAGGAAGAAAGCAAGTCAGCCTGGGAATTTTTTGACATAGAATAAGGAAGAAACCGAGCCAAGACTCTGCATTTCAACAATAGGGGCTTTTTTTTCTGAGCAACGGTCTCTCATTGGCTGAGCACATTGAGACTGGAATCTAAACTGGAAATATTTGCAGCAGACACAAGATGAATCTACCTAATACAGTCAGATAATAATTTCAAATGTGTACTGATTTGCTTTTAATTATAGGGCTTACATACGGTCATACAATTAAAGAGTCACAAAATGGTTATAAACTTATCTACTATATTTTATTTAGGAGAGAGCATTTGTTGCAATTAGAGAGAAGTATTGTACCATAACTAGCATTTCTCTGAGGGTTACCTTCTATGAAAAGACAATAACACCCCCACTCCCCCAAGTCTAAAATGCAAATTGCTTTAAAACCAACAATTTTATTCTATTTCAGGAAATTCTGATCTCAGTTGGAAAGAATTGTGTAATGATTACATTTTTGTACAAGATGGGAGGAGTGGTATGGGAATTTTTCCACTACAGATCTCCTTGACTCAGTCATGCTGGATGGAACTCATCTCACCTGTCCCTAGCTGGATAAGTGTTAGTCATTTAGTCTAATCTAATTTCCCTGCATTGTGTGAAGACATGGGCATCCAAAAAAGACAGCTGAGCTATCCTCAGCTGTTCAGCATCTGTGGGATGAATTGTGCTCCATCTTACATCATACCAGTAATTATAAAGAAGGCATAAGTGGCTAGTTTAGAAGCCTAAATTTTACACAGCTGAAATCATGTTGCATGAACTGCAGTCTTCATATCAGCATGACTCCTTTCTTCGTAGTACTGCGATTTCTTCTTTAGATTTGTGCTGTAGCTTCAACTTTAATCCACAACAAGTTCTAAATATACTTCAGCTACTTATATCTTTACTTACAGGGTAGTTCCATTGACATCAGTTATATTATTCATATAATAAAACAATATTATTTCTCATTGTCGGTTGTCTGTTTTCTAGAGGAAAATTTGTTTCTACTTCCTTTCTGCTTTGTTCATTCTCTCTGGGAAGGATGAATAACTTTTCCAGTAGTTTTAATTTTAAAATAACAATAAAAAATTATATATTTCCAGAATTCTTCTAGAAATGACAACTATACTCAAATGCAAGACAGTAACTATTAAAGACACTTTAAACTTCCATGTATGATTTTTTTAAAAAGCTGCCAAAAAGTTATCTAATTACTGAATACTGATTTCCATTAATTCTTGAAGCATCTCAAACATTACTAAAGACTGAAACAGGCTAATGTTGCACTCGTGTTTAGCTGCTCAAACAAAGTAATTAAAAATAGACCAATCTGACCAGGATCAGTAAATATGGGAATGGCTGGAACTCTGTTAATGAATAATTAAGAGAATGATTAATATTTAGTGGAAAACTATTAGACAGTTTCCAAATAGTTCACTCTTTTAATGATCCCAGTTAGGTTAATGAAGGTAATGGATGCTGGTGTAGTGATCATGTAATGGATGCTCCACTTCTGTAGTGATCGTGACTCACTATTGCTTGACATTTTGATTAAGAACTAAAATGATCTGAAACTAACTAACATGATGCACCAAATGCATGCATTAAAAATAGCCATGACAGATCTTGAAGATAATTAGAGAATCAGCTACTGTGTTTCTGAGAGAGCAGAAGGATCTGCAGGAGTCGGTTCTCAGCTTTGTTAAACATGCAGTTCTTTTCAATAACTTACAATAAAGTGAAATTATTGATAAAGTTTTTTTTTAAATAATAAGGTCTAAACAAATGAATTGCTTTGCCTACTGAATCTGAATGTAAGCAGACAACATGCTTTTTCATTCTGTCAGTGGAAGTTAAGCATCTGGAAAATAGGTGATATTGAGAGAGCAGGAGAACTGCTGGTTGTCGATGTTCCTGTAGACTACTCTGGAGTGATGGAGGAGCAACAGTTGTTGTGGGTTAAGGAATATCTGTCCCACCATAGAGAGGTCCTCCTGGGGTACTGTACAGTGCATCTGTTCCAAAGGGGATGGCACCAGAAATTATGTTATTCCATCCCATAATATCACATTTTTTGTCTTCTATATAAACTGACTGCAGAGTCAGTTCTGCCTTTTCCTCCCTCTCCTCCCAGCATGTGAGGTCTTATCTCTTTGGTTTGCAGGGGAGTGGGGCGTGGGGCAAGCAAGCTGAGTTTCCAGCTGCACAGTGTGGCCTGGTTTGGGTGGGAGCCTTGGGGCATTGAGGCCTGGGGAGTTTGGTCTGGTTTGGGGGAGGCTGTGGAAAGCTTTGGCCTAATGAGGTTCTGTGGTAAGCCCAGATTGGAGAACCGGGCTGAGGTTGAGTATGGATTTGTGTGTTTTGTACAGTTTTGTACTGTTGTATATAGTTGTGAATTATAGTTCCATTTAAATTTCCAAGTCTTTCCAATCCTGTGTGTTTTTCTTTTGCTCCTCTGGGGAGGAGTAAAAGAGCTTCTGTCCCCTCTAAATTAAGACAGATGCCAAGTAGGACTTGCATGGCTACATTTCCTTTGTACTGATAACGCTGTGACTGTCACTATATCTGCATGTTAGTCACAATGTATGAGGGTTATTGATAGCCTGGAAACTGAGAATCAGAAGTCCTGCCTTGTATGGGTATCATGGGAACTGCATTGTACCCCTGTACACAGCACTGGTTAGGCCACACCTTGAGTACTGTGTCCAGTTCTGGGCCCCTCAGTTTAGGAAAGATGTTGAATTGCTGGAGCATGTCCAGAGAAGGGCAACGAGGCTGGTGAGAGGCCTTGAGCACAAGCCCTATGAGGAGAGGCTGAGGGAGCTGGGACTGTTTAGCCTGGAGAAGAGAAGGCTCAGGGGTGACCTCATTGCTGTCTACAACTACCTGAAGGGAGGTTGTAGCCAGGAGGGGGTTGGTCTCTTCTCCCAGGCAACCAGCACCAGAACAAGAGGACACAGTCTCAAGCTGCGCCAGGGGAGGTTTGGGCTGGAGGTGAGGAGAAAGTTCTTCACAGAGAGAGTGGTTGGCCATTGGAATGGGCTGCCCAGGGAGGTGGTGGAGTCACCATCCCTGGAGGTGTTCAAGAGGGGATTGGATGTGGCACTTGGTGCCATGGTTTAGATAGTCATGAGGTTTAGGGTGACAGGTTGGACTCGATGACCTTTGAGGTCTCTTCCAGCCTTCTTGACTCTATGATTCTATATAGTTTATCAAAAAAATCTAGAGTAATAAAGACTTCCCTTAAGTACTTTTACTGAGAGTAAAACACGGATAACAAGTGCTTCAATTCAACTATCAAATTAACACTGAAAGCTGGATTAGACAAATTAAGACTACAATAAAGATGTATTTTCACATCTTTCATCCTAATAACACACTGAGAAAATTTACAGTATCTCTGAGTGCATATTCCTGACACTGAACTTTCAAAACTGTGATGGCAATATTCATTATTAAAAGTCAATTCAAGAGAAAATGTGGTGAAATGTTATGACTGATGTTATACACAGCCAGAATGTTTTCTTCAGGGAACCCTCAGCTGAGTTTTTTTAAACAGGAAATCAATGAAATTGACCTAACGGATGCAGGTACAATTAGTTTTGAAAATGTTTAAAAGAAGCTCTTATCATCCAAAGTTCAATCACTTGCCCAAGGTCATACAGAACATGTGCAGCAGAATCAGGCACTAACTCATGATCTCTAGTACTCCCAACATATTCCTTTTTTCTCACTATTTGGGAATCATTCAGATCCAGCCTTGTCCCTGTGAAAATTATGAGTGTTAAAAATAATCAAATGAAACACAAATGCCGTTGCAAAAGCTTTTCTTTCTGATTCATTTTCAAATCACTTTTGAGCTGATAAAACAGAATTCAATCCACACTGAATGTTGTGTAGGTTAGGGTTAAGTCACTTGAGGTGGGGGTGATATTAATACTGCAAATGATATAGCGAACCTTAATGTTTTGTATTTGACTTGAACTCAAATCCAGGCACAAGACAAAGATAAAAGAGAATTACATGCAGAACTCAGAGTCTGAGATTTGGACAAAACATAATGGTGCCCAGGATCCTTGTGGTAGACCACTACATGTCCTATCAAGCACATGGACTTGGACAGATGGCTGGCACCACAGGAGACAGAGACAAGTGTGCAAAGACAACAAAATGAATGTAAAAATGAGCTTTAATCCTTTGTTTCCTCAAGTCCACCTACACTTCAGATGTTCAAAAAATCAGGTCTCATACAACCTAATTATCTATCTTTTCAGATACAATCATGCATTTCACAGCATCTTTGTGGCACATTTGTTTTACTTCAGCTTTATTATTTTCCTGTTTAAAAATGGTACATTTCCCCTAATCTAAGTTGCCTCTTCTAAGTGTTTGAGATTTTCTTTTATTTCCCTAACTTCCTAACAAGAGGTAGTTAAGCAAGAAAAGACAATGGGGAAAAAGCGAGGTAGGCACATTAAAAATTCTCATCCCGTGCATCAGTCAAGGTGTGGGTGGCTGCTAGGAATGTGGTAACCTAGCAAGAAAGGGTTACTCAGTTTCTTTCTTCATGTGGTGCCAACATAATTGCTCAGTGCATTAAAACATTATCTCAAAACATCCTAAATATTTGTTACAGTGGGTGTTTCCTCCCCCATAAAAGTGGGCTCAAATGAGAACCATGTACCCATAGGCTTCCTGACAAGGAAGCTGGAGACATGAGAATTAATGTGTCAGCCAGCCTGCAAACCAAATATGGCTCATCAGGATGAGTAACATGCAAAAGAAAGTTCTTTGGTTTTCTTTATCCCATATCTAATCCACCAAGTAATTTTTTATTGTGGTCAGGAAGGCTTTCATAATTTAGGGCTTGAGCTTTGGTATTTCAATCTAGCACAGCATAATCAAAACTTACTGGCTTTATTTATTTTATCTTCAATCTAAGTTGTTATACTGCAAAAGCATTACAGAAGATACCAAATGTTTGAGGATCTGGGAGTATTATTTAATGCTGAGATGGATTTAAATTTAAATCTGAGACAGATCGTGAACATCCCGTGGCAGAGTTCAGCTTGTTAGGATGTTTCTTCTTAAATGTATTAGTCAGAGGAATGCTTTCAAATGATCCAAAAACACTCAGTTCAACCAGGGGTCGAGGTTTTGCATCCAAAACTGTCATCTTTAATATTCTACAAGTTGTGTTAC
Organism: Indicator indicator; assembly: GCF_027791375.1. NCBI lineage: Eukaryota > Metazoa > Chordata > Aves > Piciformes > Indicatoridae > Indicator > Indicator indicator. The sequence goes on along the minus strand of NC_072010.1, from coordinate 27,496,758 downwards.
CTGACGAGTGTGTCAGCCTCTCATCTGAGTGATGGGAACGCTTTGTAATGAGAAGCCCAGCATGCTGTGTGAAATAGCAAATATGTTGTCCTTTCACAGATTTTTATTTCTTCTAAAAAAGTAGCACTGGGTAAGGAGATCAAAGATTGCTATCATGGAAGGTGTTATCTTATTCTTATTTTATCACTTAAGAAAAAGAATGACACTAGTTCTATCAAGCATGTGACTTTGCATCCATTCCTAATGCACAGATTGTTGCACAGCCCACATCCATTGAACACCTGTAACAACTGACAACACCAGCACTGAAAGTGAAAAAAAGAAAAGAAATAAAGTTTTGTTTTCCTTGGGAAACCAAATTTGAAGGAACTCTAGGATCCCTAGAGCTTTGAATGCTCTGACCTTAGGTGAGGCTAGAGCTCAGGCCATCACTCAGCCGTAATTTTCAACCGAGCAACTTGATACTTCAGTATCCTAGATCTGTCAGTCCTGGAATAACCCATAGTTATGACTGTCACAAATGCATCTTTCTGTCAAGCAAACTGTTGTAGGTTTAGGAACACACAGTTTCCAAGGTCTTAAGGCAATTAATTTTCATGTCCAAAGAAAATGGGCCAAATTGCTTAACACAGATTTAGGAACATTGAAACACAAACTTTTTTATAGTCTAGTTAATCAAGCATCCAGACAGAAATTATTCCAACCTGGCACGTTAGAAAGTAAACATTTCAGGCTTAATGAACTAGAATTTTATACCAAATTAGAGTCAGTTGATTTTTTTAGCACCGTTTCTAACTTTGTAAGCTGCAAATACTGGATAAGTTCGCTACATTGATATGGTCATCAAGGGCCATTTCTGCAGGGTAATTAATTTCTTGGAAGGTCTGTTCCAGTGGACAGCACACAACTTCTAAGTAGATATTTGTAATAAGACGTTAATAGCCAAGATAACAAATTATGAGGTTTTATGTTCTCTATATGGTGTTCATTTTTTACATTCTCAGTTTTTTACAATTGTGTCTATTTCCCTTGAAATGCTTTGTTTGGTTGGTTGGGTTTTTTATACGTGTCTGAAAACCCTGTAACATGCAACTAGCAGTATTTGTTGTTTAAATATCTTCTTTATTGTAAGACACCATCCAAGCTGGAATATTGCATATCTCAATTACAGAGAAAAGACCACTAATGAGTAATCAACATCTGAACAAAAGACTTTGTGAAAGATTTGTTACAGAACTAGACTTCAAAGCAGCCTCAATGTGTGCCAAATCTCCTAATGAACACAATTTTTCATGTTACTGTATACTGTACATGATCCAAAGCCCTGCATACACTTTCTGAAGATTAGAAGAAAGTCAGCAATATGCTGTGAATAAAAATAGCAGTGCAAAATGTCAAGTCCCTAACTCATAAAATACATGAGAATAGTTCTGACACAGCAGCAAGGATGACTCCGGCTTTGTAACCTGACCTTCTGTGACCCTAGCAAAGACAGTTGAATTGTTATTGAAACTGTTATTTTGCTGTGGAAATTTACAGTCCATTTTTAAAGCTAAACAGCATAAATTTTGAAACATCACCCTCCAAACTGTGGCATTTAAGGAGCCATTTCACAAGAGCTGAGCTGCACAGCTGAGGTGGCAAGGGCACCTGAGGAGCAAAGTTGTTCAGCTGTTCCAAGGCCAGCAATCCCCCATCTTCAAAAACCAAACCTTGAGTGGTCTTAGTGAGATCACGGCACTTCTGTATTGGCATAATCAACCACCAACCTGCCACATTGAATCTCTGCCCTGTCTCTATATTGTTAAAGAGTAGTTTTTAATTTCTAGATTATCTTAACAGCTACAGTACTCTGAATGTGCCATTTACCTTAGTGCCATCAGCCCTTGCAAAATAATGAAAACAGAACACGGTTCTTCTATTTAATTGAAGCTGAAGAAGCCTCTGCCTGGCAATGGTCTTTCCACTATGACTGTGTCTCAGTGACTATTTTTATGACAGCATTTGATATGTTTATTTAGTCTGTAAATGGTATACCTAGCAGAGATTTAACATTTATAACAGTTAACTGGCCCACCTGGCGCTCTGCTTAAATGGTGAACTCAATTCATTATAAAAACCCAAGAGTTTAAGGAATGAACTTGGAAAAAATGGAATGTGTAGACTGCTTTATCCATCATGGATGTCCATGTAATGCATGGACACATACCAAGAGACATCTTCGAATAAGTGATGTTTCAAGTCATTTGGAAAATTTTCAGTCTCCCTCATCAAAACAGAGTGGGTTTTTTCCAGTAAGAAACAAACCTTACATGTCCACATGTGGCTTAGAATATTTTCCATTGCATTTTCTAACTACATAAAAGCAAATTTCTAAAATAATGTGACATTTTGACATGAAAATGTGGAACTCTTTACCTACAAAAAAGTAGTTTTTTTTCCCTTTGGTTAAAACAATTAGAAAAACTAACACACATTTAGAATTTTTAAATGCCATTTAAATTTGTTATTTATTGACAGAAAATTTGAAACCAGTTGTTTTAGTAGTCAGCATTCATATAGATTACAAGAATAAATATGCTGTGATTAGAACTTCTGCACTGCACTGTTAAAGACTATGAGACAACCTAAACAGATTAAAAAAAAAAGAGGAATTTGAATTTTTTGAAAATAAAATATACAAATTGTTCAAAGCTATCCTGTACTCTAGAATCAGGCTGGGATGTAACGTTAAAGGTATTGGTTTTAAATTAGACTTGAAGAATGCAAAATTTGAAAAGCAACACCACCCAGAAGGTGTGGGAAACATGAAAGCATTTATGATGGAATTTCAAATAAACATTTTTTAAAATGGCATTCCTGTGGACTTAAAAATCTTTTTAGGCTGCAGAACAGATATTTTTGTAATTGTTGTTGAAATTAAATTTATGTTTAAAACCTCATAAATTCAACACAATCTAAATAATGAAACAAGGAGTGAGAGTGGCAGTAACAAAATAGCTACTAAATTTCTTGAAAAATAAAGAGACTTCTTGAACGAAAATGTTACTTCTTCCAAGCTGATGATTTGCTGAGTTTTGAACCAATATAAATTTAACCTAAGGAAAAAAAAAAAAAAACAAAAAACAACAAAAAAAACCACAAAACAGATTCCTGGTGTAGTGAGAAATTATTCAGTTAGATTTTTTTTTCTCTCATCTACACTGGAACAAGACCAAAAAAGTCACCATGTCTTATGAAAGAAAATTGTAACAGGAAAAATGAGAGTCCCCACTTTGGGTTAATGTGCATTTTTATTATCACTTAAACTTTCTCACTTCAAATTAAACTTTTAAAATTCCTGTCCCAGTCTGAATCTTTCATAATGGTTGGTTCCCACCATCCAGTCATTCAAGGTGAATGTTGCCTTCTTCAAATTGCAAGTAGAGAGGAAAGATCCTTAGGAACAAAGATGGGAAAAAAATAGAGGAAAAAAGAACAAGGAATCTCCTTCCAGAAGATTCAACTACATCCATCTTTATTTTTGCTGCTATGATTGGTAATGACAATCAAAGGTTTTCATCCTTTTTAAAGTGTTTTGTGTTGTACAGAATGATTTCAGATCAAGGAGAAGGTGTTTTAAAATTCCCAATTTATATTAATTTTCCCAAATTCCTCAACATGAAACCGGTGCTTTTCCTGGCAATCTGTCATTGTTACTCAACAGCCTTTAATGCATCTTAACAAAGTGTTTCTTTGCTGAAGCAGTCTGATATCTGTGTTCTTGCTGTGCTCTGATTTTTATTTTTTGAAATACAAGTGCTTCATGATGAGAAATAGATTCACATGCTTGTCGGTGGCTGACATCGTATTCTGTCATCTGTATACAGTAACTAGCACTGCGGATGTAACCAGAAAAACAGATTTTCAGCTTTTTCATATGTCAGCATTCCATGATATCATGATCTCTTCTTTCCCCTCTCCCACTCTCTCAAAGGAGGCGTGCAAACCCAAGAAACTTTAGGACCTCTGCCTGTTTTTAATCTTTGTGGAATATTTTCTAATGAATTCCAAAGTGTGGAAACAGTAAAATATCAATCCAAGGCATCCTTCTGTTTCAGTTCTTAGTTACAGTCATCTCCCTGTCATTTGATCGATTCTAGTCCTTAGCTCCATGTTTGCCACCATGGTCATCACCTAGCCTGTGATACCAGTGTGTGCTGGCAAAGAAGAGGTAGGAATTGTTGCCTTTAATCCTGAGTTCTGATGACAGAATCCCCTAGCTGAAGGGAGGTTGTAGCCAGGTGGGGGTTGGTCTCTTCTCCCAGGCAACCAGGAATGGGCTGCCCAGGGAGGTGGTGGAGTCGCCATCACTGGAGACATTCAAGCGAAGACTGGATGAGGCACTTAGTGCCATGGTCTAGTTGATTGTTTAGGGCTGGGTGATTGGTTGGACTGGATGATCTTGGAAGTCTCTTCCAACCTGGATGATTCTATGATTCTATGATTCACGATGGTCCCTCTTATATATACTAAGATATACACTATAAGGCTTATATTATTCCCCTGCTTCTTTTTTGTCTATTTTGTGTCTAGTTAAAAGGAAATCCTACAGATGGAAAGGACTGAAAGATTTTGAATGAGAAAAAATAAGTCTAATCTCAGAAGACATGAAATGTTGGACTGAAATCAGTACTGTTAAGTTTTACAGGCTCCTATGAGTAAAAGCAGTGCTTTTCACGGAAAGCTACAAACTAAATCGAGTCTTTGATCCTGAAGCAGACCTTATTTGAATAAATCTAGGGGATAATTTAGTTATTTTAGCTGCTTATTTGTCAAAATACAAGTTATGTGAAGACATGTAATCAAAAGCAAAAGAGGGACTCTCCCCTGGAAAATTCCTGCTGGAAGGAAACCACCACATTTTTTGGCATTGAGGAGAACGCTACACATGATATTTCCCAAAACAACCCTCAATCTTTTGGCTTTTTCACTAAAATAAAATGAATCATAGAATCATAGAATCAACAAGGTTGGAAAAGATCTCAGAGATCATCAAGTCCAACCTATCACCCAGCACCTCATGACTAACTAAACCATGGCTTCAATTGCAACATCCAATCCTTTTTTGAACACTTCCAGGGACAGCAACTCTGCCACCTCCCTGGGCAGCATATTCCAATGGCAGATTACTCTTTCTGTGAAGAACTTTCTCCTCACCTCCAGCCTAAACTTCCCCTGGAACAGCTTGAGACTGTGTCCTCTTGTTCTGTCACTGGTTGCCTGGGAGAAGAGACCAACCCCCTCCTGGCTACAACCTCCTTTCAGGTAATTGTAGATATCAATAAGGTCACCCCTGAGCCTCCTCTTCTCCAGGCTAAACAACCCCAGCTCCCTCAACCTTTCCTCACAGGGCTTGTGCTCCAGACCTCTCACCAGCCTCGTTGCCCTTCTCTGGACATGCTGAAGTGTCTCAATATCCTTAAATTGAGGAGCTCAGAACTGGACACAGTACTCAAAGTGTGGCCTAACCAGAGCTGAGTGCAGGGGCAGAATGACTTCCCTGCTCCTGCTGGCCACACTATTTCTGATACAGGCCAGGATGCCATTGGCCTTCTTGGCCACCTGGGCACACTGCTGGCTCATGGTCAGCCTACTATCAGTCAGTACCCCCAGGTCCCTTTCTGTCTGGCTGCTCTCCAGCCACTCCGACCCCAGCCTCTAGTGCTGCATGAGATTGTTGTAGCCAAAGTGCAGCACCTGGCACTTGGACTTCTTGAATGCCATCATGTTGGACTCTGCCCATCTGTCCAGCCTGTCAAGGTCCCTCTGCAGAGCCCTTCTACCCTCTAACAGATCAACACCTGCTCCCGACTTGGTGTCATCTGCAAACTTACTAATGGTGGACTCAATCCCCTTACCCAGATCATCAATAAAGGTATTGAACAGTATCGGGCCCAACACTGATCCCTGGGGGACACCACTAGTGACAGGCTGTCAGCTGGAAGTGACACCATTCACCACCAAATATGAAAATATGTTTATTTTGGTTTTGCTTAAACAGAAAACACTATTCTCACAATGTTTTGCTCATAGACTCATGGTTTGACTAAGCTGATCAGTGGCCCCTAGTATATGTGACTATCTCAAGGCTCGTGATGGCTCTGACAGCATATTCTATGGGAGATGGTAATTTTCTTCCCATCCCTCACACCTTATCTCCAAGATGAACACCTTTGTTCACCTGAAAGCAGCTCTGACAATCACTTCTGGAGCATCTTACATTCACATAATGTGTGAAAGGAATTTTTTAAATCCAAAAAGAGTTATTTTCTAAATTTAATGTATTAGCTTTCACCCAAACCACTTCTCTCAACTGCCTGAATATGCAGAGAGTAGACTAAATGCATTTGAGCTGCATTGGAGAGATTAGTAAAGATTTTAATTTGCTGTATAAAAAATGAATAAGCTCTGATTTTCCCTTTTTCTGTTTAAAGGAATAATATTAAATAGTTTATAGTAAAGGGAGCCTGAAAGGTAAATCAGAGTTGTATTCGATTGGTAGAATTGCTTTTGATTTTGAAAACATTCAGTAGGAAACCATGTAGCATAACGAACATTGCACTACCCTGTGAATAAAGCTCACAGAACAACATGCCTACTTCTGAAAGACTGCTTCTGAAAATGCATTGCAGAAAGTTGTGACAGACATGAAGGCCTTCTGATTGCAGTGCATCTGATCTAAACAAAAGACAATATTTCACTGATGTAAGGACACTTTTACAGTTATTACTTCAAAACCAAAGAAGGAGACCTGGTCCAAAAAAATCTTGTTTGTTTTTCCAACTGTATCAATTTAGTCTGATATAAAAATACATTCTCTGAATGTCTTGTTTTGGTGGATATAAATACTGAGGGCTGCTGATATATGCCTCAAAATGACACTTACACAAGCCAATAATTAATCAATACACTGATTGAGATAAACTGATATAGTACTATTTATCAAGGCTTTTACCTATAAGTTTAAATATTCAGTGCTATAGTGTACTGAAAGTGTTAATTCCTGATTAGGTCTGATATCATTTATCATTTTTCAAAGAAATAAGTGCCATATTATTCTTTTTCAGACAGGAAGAAAATCTGCTGTAGATATAAATTACAATCTTAGATTTTATGCTAAGAAGAAACTATATTCTGCATCACTTTTTTTAATTACTTCATCTATAATGAAGCTCAAACAATCTGATAATAAATCTGACATTAAATTTATGCCAAATAAAAAAACCCCACATTGTTCTGCTTTGTGGTCTGTTTTATCATGAATAATTTGCATTTGCATGTTGGGAAAACTATTAAAGAAATAGATTTATTTACATGATTCAAAGGAAGTCACATTTGTATTCCTTTTAGATGTATTGCTTGTCTCTATTCTAGTACATAAGAGCTTAACATTAAAAATAACTCTAAAAAGTTATCAAATAATCATTTGTAGAGAAAAAGTATTTCTAAAGTTACTGCATCATAAAATGTAAGGGGTCATTACATTTTAATTAGACATAAAGGTAACCATGGCACAAAAATAGGTCAACCTCTAAAATGTATGAAAACCACTTTGGGGGTTGAGTAATTTCATTTGGAAACAAACTATTTACATGCTGTAATTACAGTGTTAAACTACAGACTTCCTTCAAATACCCATAAAGGAGAAGAAAGCACATGTGTTCAGAGGTTATTCAAACATTATTAAGTCTGGCAATGTGTAATTTGATCATGGGCTCCATTCTGCTAGCCTTCCTCAATCTAATCCATTTATCATAAGGAACTAATCCAAGACTGAACCTTTCAGTCTGGCTGAAAGTATTGTTCTTCATTTTGTAGAGCACTCTTATATAATGGTATATGTGTTTGTATTTCTGCTCAATATGAAAACAACACATTTTTTTCTATCCATATATTTGTTTTTGACATTTTGCACCCTTTATTTTATTTTTGGTCATCATTTCAATACCTTGTATCAATGTTTAAAATGAGAACATTATAGCTCTCTGAAAAGTAAATTCAAAGCTATGTTCAAGCTACACAGGAGTTTGCACATAGTGGGGGTTTTAAATGAGAGCTTTTCTTACTTTCCTCATTGATCTAGAATCTCACTCTCTAAGAAAAAGCCATTTTCTATTTTACCATGGTCAGGAAAACATATGGACTAGTGAAATTTAAAATTAATTCAGAGCTATCATACTGTATAGCATAAAACAGTCTCATAGTATTATTATATTGCATATTGTTTGGAGAATATCTAAACAATACTAAAATATTATATTGTTTGGAGAATATCTAAACAATACTAAAAAAATCTGTTAAGCCCCTGGGTGGCGGGAAGGGGGGGGGGGGAGTGCAGAATTGAAAGAACCAAGAAAAAAATAAAATTGTTTAGCCCACATCACAGCTTGTCTTTTACAGGCACCTTTTCAGCCTACAGACCAGCTGTGTGCTTTTGCCCTTCTGAGATGTAACTGAAATGTCTCTTCTGTTTTGGAAGAGAGTGACTGCTCTTCTTTTCAAGATGATGGCAGAAATATGCAGAAGTGGGGATGGATGGAGAAAGGCACAGATTCCACCCATTCCTGGAAGTTCTTAGTAGTGGGTGTTACACCCATTTCATCCTTCAAGTACCTCTTCAGCAGATTTTATTTATTAAATTTCTTTGAAGGTTTTACAACCAGAGATTGAAATGAGACATCACTTTACTACCATACTCACAGTTTGCACCCATCTCTCATCTGAGAGGAACTTCTCTCAATGGCTTCTCCTGGAAATAGGAAAATAGCATTACACCTGTGCTGGGTGCTACGTCTTTGGTCCCAAAAACAGATGCTGCTAACAAAGAGGTAGGTAACCAGGAAAATGATCGAAACTTCATGTGGCACAACTGGTTACCTACTTAATCAGATTTGCACTCAAAGAGATGAGCCTGTGTGTTGTAAAAAACGTATGCCAAATTGTGTGACCTAAACTAATCTCTGTAGATGTAACAGTGCATCCACATGGAAAAGCTATTCTGCTTTTACAGGACATCTCCAACCTGTTTTGCTAAGACTTTTAACTTTGCTGAGTGTTTGGGTCCCATGTGACCCCTGTCAGTAGGAGATTCCTCTGACTAAATCATCGCTGTCCAGGGTTGACAGGAAAAGTATACAAGACTGAGAGAGTGCTAACTCATATGGGTGCAGTCAGATCAGGGAGCAGGCTGATGTCTGCCTAGGAAGGGTGACCTACAGCTGATAGGCTGAGCCACAATCCAGCCTTGCTTGCTTACAGCATACATACGCTCAGGAAATTCTTTCAGTGTTTTCTGTTCTAAGTTTTCTGGTGGCAAAACATTAACTGATCAATCCATCATTTTTTTGGCTGAAGGGAACTTTCACTGGAAAAGTTTAAACCTGTAGGGGAGGGTAGACAGAAGAGAGGAAGGAAAGATGGCTGCCTGTACTCAATGATTTGCCCCTCACTGTGACATTGACATATGATTGTCTTAGAAGACAGCATCCTGAAACCTTTTAAAGCCATTCATTTTATTTTGAAGTTGTAAAATCCCGTGGTTTTTATCTCTAATCTCAGATGTAAACAGTGCTTTTAGAACCAGGCTACATTGAAACATTTTGTTCTCATACTCAGGAGGGACTAAATTTAAAAGTGCTAGTGAGACGACACCTGCTACAAATAAAAGATAGACCCAATTTCATTGCTCCAAATTTATTTTTCAGTACATATGGGAGATGTGGTAAATCTCCAATAGACTGCTGAACCATTTCTAGGGAAAACCACAGTAACAGGAGAACAAACTTTCATGATATGGAAACAGTAATTCTTTCAACGGATTATTGCTAAAGCACAGTCTAAGTCTGTAAGTATTTTGAGCTGGAATTTATTTATATCCAGAATGGTCAAAATGTGTAAGAAAACTGCATAAATCTGTTTCAGAAGAAACTGTAGATAGAGAAAATAAAAATGAAAGGCTGTAGCAACATGTTTGCTTCAGAGACATAGCTCATGAGATCAGATTTGTATTTGCATTTCTCAGGAATGATGAGGACCAGTGAATCATGACGTTTTTCTTCTGGCAATGAAATGTGCATTTATTTCTATTGTATGCCCAGAATAAGATTTTTAGAGCATTGTGTACGTTTTCTTCTGGTTCTCTGTGCAAGAGTATATGTCACACTGACTCCTTATGCCATTACAGGCAGAAAAATGTATTTTGTTTTAGATATAATCTGAAACTTCACTGTTAAACAGAGTAGTTTTTGCATACCCAATTATTTAAGCTTTTGGTAATCTTTCTTTTTTTATACATATTGTTGTATACAGGGCTCCCACAGAGAGTCACAGTCCAAAAAAAGACTGTCTGAATAACAAATCCAGCTGCATGCAATCACACTGCTTTATTATCCTTCCTGGGTCCCTCCCTGAAATATTCTTCTGCCAAGATCTCTACCAAAATGATAAAATCTAGTTATCAGGTTTTCTGTGATCACTTCTATCACACTGATGAGTCAATATTTATTCTTGAATTTTCCATATCCATTCAATTTATCCACTTGTGGACAGGAATGCATACTCCAGGTAACTTTAATGGTGGCACAGGTTTCAGTGAAATCTCTAGAAGCGTATCAGGGATCCTGGATATGTGCCTGGGTTGCTAGTATATGCTGAATTCAGAAGTGAACATCATTATTGCTATACTAGCTGTATTTAGGCTGGCATTGTTATGACAAAATGAAACATAACAGCAGCTTGGCTGGTGTCAAAAATAGTGTGTCCTGGAGGAGTAGGGAAGTGATTGTGCCCCTATACTCAACACTGCTGACGCTGTAGCTTGACTACTGTGTTCAGTTTTTGGCCACACAGTGTAAGAGAGAGAGTGAGATGCCAGAACAGGTCCAGAGAAGCGCAACAAAGCTGGTGAAGGGTCCAGAGAACAAGTCTTAGGAGGAGTGGCTGAGGGAACTGGGATTGTTTAATCTGGAGAAGGCTGATGGGAGACCTTATTGCTCTCTACAGCTACCTGAAAGGAGACTGTAGGGAGGTGGCAGTTGGTCCAGGGGAGGTTTAGATTGGGTATTGGGAATTATTTTTTTACTGAAGGAGTGGGCAGGCATTGGAACAAGCTGCTCAGGGCGGAGTCACCATCCATGGAGGTGTTCAAAAAACATGTAGATGTCACACTTCAGCTTTAGTAGCCATGGTAGTATTAGGCTGATGGTTGGACTTATCTTTTCCAACCTTAATGATTCTATGATTCCATAATTATATATTTTACTCCAATGTGAGTAAAACTTCTTAGGCTTTAAGATAGAGATAATCTCTTCCTTAAGTATTAGTGGGGAATCTAGCTTTGACCTCTAGCAATCACCATACTACTTCTAGCACTGCCTTATACTACTAAGAAGCACATGAAGAAATTTAAAATTGCAAACCAAATATTTCGGAAGGAAACAAGAAAGGAAATAACTGAAATCCACTCAGGTCTTGACAGTATTAATATAAGTCAAGATCAAAATTATCAGTATAGTTTTACATTTTACTGGCTGTGTCATAGTGCTCTGTCAGCAGTTTCAGAAATCCTTAGAGCTGCCTCTGACAGGGAAGTTTCTGGGTGGTATCTGCTTAAGCAATATTGGATACAAAATGTATTAGTTATTTTCTTGCCATTTTAAACAATGACCTTGATAACATCCAAGTTTCATAGTTTGAAGATATAAAAAAGCCAAAGTAAATACAGACATATCTGTCCTTTTCTGCCTGCTTGCTGCTTAAACTTTGCAGACTTGATGATCCTGATCCATAATTTTAAAATTATAAGGCTCTATTTTTCACTAGGAGCTGTTCCTCATCATTATTATCATATTTCATGAAGATCAACAAATAAATCAGATACTTGGTTTATATAAGCAAAGTGCTGAAATGATAATGTAGTAGAAACTCAGAGTACTTCCCATCAAAGAAAAGAAAGCTGAGCCATAACACACCTCTTTCATGTTCTGAGCCCAAAAGTGCATTTGTGTCTTGCCTATCCTTTCCCACCAATAATTTTGGCATGACTTTTTTTTTATGAGGTTTGTAAAATCAGGCTTAGGGGCAGCTCCTCAGACAACATCCGTCCACAGACTGCCTCTAACTGTCACAGAGTTTTACCACGTGTTCATCACATTCTACGCAAACTCAAAATTAGGCTCGTATTTCACCATGTTGCTACAAACAGGCAAACATGCTGGCTTCATAGGGTCATTCAGAGGCTCTTCACATTGGTTCTTTGGCTGTAATTTTGGTTTATAAAGCTGTTGTACAGTTTGGCAAGTTAAACATTACACTTCTGCCCCTGAATTCTAAATCTCACGGCCATCAATATGAAGAACTAATTAAAACAGAAAAATCAGCTCTCAGTCACCTACTGAAATGTGTGCTTCAATATTCTACTTTGTAATACCCAGATTTAAACTTGGATGACAATGACATACTATCTAACATGTATTTTCTTGCTCTCTAAAGAGTATCATTTAGGTTGGCTTAGAACAGCTGCTACTTATTTGGGCTTCGTTCCTTCATGGAAGAAACATTCAAACATAGATATTTTGTTTAAGTAGAGGTGGATGAGCGCTTTCCACCCCCCCTCCCCCTCTTCATAACAACTGTTTGCATTTCAGTGGAAAATCAAGTGGTAAAAATATTTGAAAATTTGAAAACAGACATTTTTATATGGAAAAACTGTGACAGCTTTTACCCCAGCCTGATAGTAAAAGTAGTTCACATGCTTTCTGTTATTACCATCCTCCATATGACAGATTTCCTGGCTAGAATACATTTCTCTGTACTGCACTACTGCCTCCCGCTCCTGGGGCTTCTATCTTTAGTGAATCATTGAAGGCTGAGTCTCACTGAGGAATGCAACCAGAAGGAGAAAGTAGTGATAGCAGGAAATCTCACTATAACTTCTACGACAGAAGCATTTCTATATGGGGGGAAAAAAAATCAGTGAATTATATGAGATTCATATGTGCAGTTTTTCAATTTTATAATTAAAAGTCTTCAATCAAGCTTTTAATCAAAACTGGATTTTCTCTAGGAAACTACGGGTTTTATTTCTTCTTTTTTGTTTTTCACTACAAAGTGCAGAGTAGCATTCAAGGAGGAAACAGCAGAATTTCCTTGAAAGTTGCTGAACTGTATAGGGTACTTCTACACAGGCAGAAAAAGCATAAACTGGTCCTTTTCACACTTCTCTGAATTCCTCTTCCATGGCAACTTATTTCCAACACATTCTACATCCTCAGCTCTGCTCATACAAATCCTAAAGGACACAAATTATCTTCACCTTCTCCACTATTCTGAGAAGAACTTGCAGTTGTACATGACAATAGTTTTAATGTACTAGGAGCTAACAAAAAACATAATACCAAAACTTATTTTAAAAGGCCTGCAAAAGACTTTCTGTAACAATTCTTTCTACTTTCACAAAAATCTAAGACACTATAATCTAGTTTTAAAACTATATAATTTAAGGAAAGTATTTTTAGAATCATTCTCAACAAATTGAGCTATTTATTTATGGCAAACTTTAAGGGCATATTTTGTTATTAATTTTTATACCATTTGAAAATATCAAATAGATGAATATAAGCTGAAATAGTGGAATTCACATTTACTTAAGCAATGAGTGCACAAAAGCCAACATATATATATATATATAATGCACCCATTTTCTTCTAACCACTTCTCTTATCACTTTGTTACTTATGTCTCTGACTGTTAGTATATTGCCTTCAAAACTTCTCTTTTCCAGGAATTAGAACAACATAAGTGTTTTTGCAGAGCAGTGCACAAGCTGGTCTATAATGTATTCCTGGATCAACACTGGACTCCATAAAAAAGTCTATTAATATCAGTGGTCTTTATATAAGGCTCTATAGAATGTATGATATTGTAGCACAAAAGACATGGGGGGAAAAAAGCAAAAAAAAAAAAAAAAAGAGCTTATTTTCATAAAATTCTTGTAATCCAAAGCATTGTAAATATATTCATTTTAGGATGGGATGGTTGTTGATTGCATTTGAAAGTGTAAAATCTTTCAAAAATATTTTCCTCTGGAGACTGAAAACCCAAAGGTTTCAAACTGATTCCCCCTGAACTGATTCTCTGCTGGTTTTTATAGTTCCTTCAAATATATTTATAATGATAATAATAATTTTACTTTGAAAAATTTCTAGTCTTGGAACTTCATCAAATCTCTCCTACTCTGTTGGACATGTCTATCATGTTTTAATCATGTCTCAAAAAGGTTTTTACACATACATTTTCCAGTGCCTTCTCTAACGCTTGTGAAGCTGAGAGATTTCAGAATACCATTACATCTGGAACTGCCTGCTTTAATCTATTTTAGTTCAGCAGTCTGCTGTGCAGTGTTTGGTATCCCCATGACATGCCAACAGTTAGATTTAAAATGTCATGAAATATCTTTAATAAGACACTGCACTACACTAAATTATTTCATCTACTACTTTCTCACCAAGCTGTTATTTACAATATGATAAGGGAAATAAAATTCTCATGACCACCAGTACCCGTGACAGAATGAGTAGAAACCTTCAGGAAGCAGTTGGGCACAACCCTGGTTTAGGTCTGAGGAAGTTATTAAGGACATGAAGAAGGAAAGCAATTAAGATGAAAACTGTTCCAGCACAAGCATTTGTGATTGTAAATGAAGAGAAACTCCCAGACAACAGCTTTTCAGAAGCTCAAGACAACAGTAAGAGCTCTTGAGATGGTGCTCCAAAGGATAAGGATAAGTAGTTTTTGAAGGGAGGCAATATTAACTGTGAATAATAAAACTACCTCTTCTTATATGATACCATTGCACTACCAAAAAGTATTTAATGGCCATGACATTGATAGTCACACAAAAAAAAGTGCTCAAGGATAAAGTGCTAAGGATACATAGAAAAAGCACAGTAGCAACTTGTTGTGAGAAAATCAATGAGAAATAAAAACCATAATGAAATATGTTAAAGAAATAGAAAATAAAAAAGACTTTAAAAAATAATTAGAAAATGTAAAGCAGTATAAGCCAGTATGTAAAGCAGTGTGAGGAAAACAATAATGTGTTGACATGGAAAAGAATGACTTTTTCTTTTTTTTTTTTTTCCTTTTTTGATGATTTTGCTTGTTTCAAGATTCTGTAAAAGGTGAGCAATAGGCATACATTCATCACAGTTAACCAACACTAACACTGGTCAAACTGTAAATACTAAGTATTTAAAGTTGTCAGCAAGACAAGAAATATACTTCAGGATTTGGACAGAACTTGGCAGGGCAATCATTGACTCTTTAGCAATTGTCTTCAGGAATCCCCGGAGGAAACATAAGATCTCAAAAATCCTGTGGGCAAACACAATAGCTATTTTAAAAAAATGTATCAAATGAGTGATTTAGGAATTTATTGATCAGACTAGCTTCAGTATCAATCTTGCAAAAATGCATGCACTGTTAAATCTGTACATATTAAAATATTCTTGATGATAAGAGGAGATGATAGTGAGATAAATTGTTATTCCAATTATATATTATTTCTTCTTTACCTTACAGACTACTGGATAGGAGACAAGTAGATTATACCATAGATATTGCCTTGAGTAAGGCTTTATTTCTCTCCAAATTTTATGGTTGTAGGCAAAAGAAAGAACTGTGGTCTGTGGTCTGGATGCAGTGATTTTTGAGGTGTGTACCTACCGAGAGAGAATATTCAAAGACCAGTCAAAGATGTTAATTGAACTGAAAGACTCATCAATGGAGTCTCCTAGACCTGGGGATGCTGGTCGATAGTAGGCTGAACATGAGCCAGCAATGTGCCCAGGCAGCCAGGAGAGCCAATGGCATCCTGGCCTGTATCAGGAATAGTGTAGCCAGCAGGACAAGGGAGGTTATTCTTCCCCTGTACTCAGCACTGGTCAGGCCACACCTTGAGTACTGCGTCCAGTTCTGGGCTCCTCAACTTAAGAGAGATGTTGAGGTACTGGAACATGTCCAGAGAAGGGTGACGAAGCTCACGAGGGGCCTGGAACACAAACCCTATGAGGAGAGGCTGAGGGAGCTGGGGTTATTTAGCCTGGAGAAGAGGAGGCTCAGGGGTGACCTCATTGCTTTCTACAACTACCTGAAGGAAGGTTGTAGCCAGGTGGGGGTTGGTCTCTTCTCCCAGGCAACCAGAAGCAGAACGAGGGGACACAGTCTCAAGTTGTGCCAGGGGAGGTATAGGCTGGAGATTAGGAGGAAGTTCTTCACAGAGAGAGTGATTGCCCATTGGAATGTGCTGCCCAGGGAGGTGGTTGAGTCGCCATCACTGGAGACATTCAAGAGGAGACTGGATGAGGCACTTAGTGCCATGGTCTAGTTGATTGGATAGGGCTGGGTGATAGGTTGGACTGGATGATTTGGAGGTCTCTTCCAACCTTGTTGATTCTATGATTCTATGAAAATCTGGAGACCACACTTGAGGAAATGTGATCCTGAAGTCCAGCACTCAGGTCCCTCAAGTTTCCAGGACAGAACCTAGGTAGAGCACACTGTGAGGCTCCTCTTCTCTCAGATCTTGCCTGACACTGTTTTCACGTAAATCAAGGAGAAAGAAAATTGAAAGGCAAGAATACAAATGGGAGGAAACTGTGTAGATGCTACTACTGCAAAAATGCATCTCAGCTTGGACTGGATCACAAAGTGGAAAATGAGTCATTAGTATAACGCAGTTATACAAAACTAGCAAGCATATTACATGTAAGACATGAAAAGTCCTCAGAAACAGGATAAGAAAACAAGGTATCTGAACAAAGCATGGACAGGTTGCATTTTTGTGCAACCTAGAAAAATAATCAGAAGGTGACATGTCTTTGAAAAGAAGTTGCTCACTGATTATTCCATCTGTTCCTTACAGGCAGGATAAGCTGTACAAATTTATTTTGCAGAAAATATAATTTAGAAGAAATATTAATAAAATTAGTACAAAATCTTTTTAATTTGAGGTTAGTTAAAGCACTTAAGCAAATTGCATCAGAAGGCCAACAAATTCCTATCAAACATGATTTTCAAGAACTAATTAAGTAAATATTTGGAAGGGCATCATGTGTAGGATATATTTAACTCTATCTTACCGTATGTCATTAATTTCAGGGCCTCTTTCATCTCTCCCTAGCCCTACATTTTTATTATAAAGTTCAATGAGTTTCAATATCAAATTGTTTTCACAGGCAAAGAAGTAATGACCTGAATGTCAAATTATTTTGTTGATTCATGCTAATGTAATCAGCTAGGTAACTTCTGTTGCTCTTTGAGACGCAAGATGGACGACAAAATGAACAAACAAGCAGGCAAACAAACCCAAACAAACAAACAAAAAAAACACATAATTTTGACCTGGTTTGATACTAATGAAACACAAAATATATACTCTTTTCCCAATATCATGATTGTTTATTCTGGTTCTCTCCTAGTAGGTAAACATTCATCTTCATGGATAGCTGAGAACCATTTGCATTCTGTATTCACAGTACTCAGAGTGAAAAGAGGACCACAACTATTTTCCTCATAAGAAATAAAATAACCACTACAGTGTTTTAGGATTTGGGAGGGTTTTGTTGGCCTTTTCCTCCCAGGCATCAACTGAGAAATATTTACTGTATAATGCTGAATCACATATTCTTATTCTAATTCTTGCAGTATGAAATAACCTTTGTTTCCTATATCTAACAGTTGGCAACTTGTTTTTAGCAACAGAACACAAGGTAAACATTACCTGTAAGAAACAAATGGACTTTCAGTTTTCACCCATCAGTGAGGAATTTGGCAAAGCCATTCAGGAAAGTTGTTTGCCTACAGCAGAGAGGAACACAGGGACCTCATTCCCACCTTCAGCCTTTTCATGGGGGCAAAAATCATCACAACTGAGTGATGATCTTTTGTTCATATGCTATGTAATTTGCCTCTGCTTTTTCTGGTGTATCTTTTAGCACTCTGATCCAGCCCACGTTCCAATAGTAATCAGTCATAATCATGTAATCACAGGTTTAGGGCACCCTTGAGAAACAGTACATCTTGATTTCTGTGGTTCTGCTACTCATAGCTAATGTATTAAAATCACAATTCTTATAATTACCCTCCTTTTTCTTAATCTCTTTTAAAGTGTCTCATGGCTAATACCATCATCATGTCCATCTGCAGATCCAGGAATTTCCTACCCAGTACTTAGACATGATGTGCCAGCAGGGTGATACTCTTCTCAAGTCCTGATAAATTCATTTCTAGATACTATAGGTTACTTCCTCTCATTTCCATTGGTTACCAGAACCTGTAGACACCATTTTTGTGGGCTAACAGGTTATTTGTATATGGCAGCAGTTTTCTATAGATGGAGTGGTATGCCCCTGTCTTTCCTATGGTGTTTAGCAAACATTTTCTCAGTCTTTGAGGGCTCTGCTTTGCAGTCTTTATTTCCAACAGACAGGTTCTTCATCATTGCAAACTTCTCAATGGATAAGTCCTGATTTAAATTACTTTTAAAAACAAATCACATTTATAAAAGCATTATATTTCGAAAGCATTACCTGTCATATTGGGATATACTTTTATCTCAGTTCAAAGTTATGTTTCTGTCATTTGCCTGTAAATTTAGGAATACAATATTTAACATTATCCACCATACTCTGTAAGATTAAGTCATCATAATTATTGCTAACATAGTAAGAACATTTGTTAGTAAGTGACAGGGTATTACAATGTGTGCCTTGTTGATCTATATTAAGCTCACTGACTTGCCAATAGTTATTGAGAGACTTCAGGTGGTGTTCTTTTCCTTTTCTGTATATAAGCTGAAATAGTAATTTTGATATTTATTGCAATTCTTTTGTTCATTTTCTCTCTGCTCATGCTGGCTCCTAACTATACCTCCCAGTGTGATTCAAGTAATTCACAGAACATGACACCTGCTGATGCCAGGGGAGGCATTGTGGTTTCCATTGGAAACCTTAAAAAGCTCTGTAGTTGTGCATGGGAACATAACACATTAGCCTATGTTTTGCTTTGAGTGTTAAGAGTTTCAGGAAGCCAGAAATCCCAGATTGAGCCTGAGGAACAAAAGAAAAAGCTTACACGGAGTTCAGCAAGCTACTTGATGATTATCACACAGCTCTGTTAATTACTACTGATGTTTTCAAAACCTTGGATCAGTCTACATGTATTTTCCATTGGCTTCATTAACACTGGAAAGAGAAGGGTGGAATTCCAGTTAGCATATTTGAGGTTGCCTATGCTGTCTGTATTTTATCCCTTGGACATGGTCCTACTTGCCCTTCCGAAACAGCTGAGGAAATTTTTTTTCCTCAAGGAATCTTGATTTGTTGACTATCATTCCCTCCACTACCAAAGAACCTGTATCATGAAAATTTTAATACCCTCATCTCTGACTACTATGTGCATTCTCTTTATCTTTGAGGTTGTGCAACTATAATGCAAGTCAGCAAAACTACAGTGCAGTGAATAAAGCAGCCTCTGTCTTCACTATTATTTTGATTTGGGAGAACTGTCAGTCATTGCTGCATCATTGGAACTTTTTCTGGACAACTCATAATTACCTTCACAAGTACAGAGATAGAATTTTCTACTGTGGCCACATTTATTTCTTCTTGCAACAGACCCCTCCAAAAGCTCACTGACTGCTTTAGAGTATCAGAGAAAGGGACATACCCCCATATCTGTAAATGATCACACAGAAATGTGAAGACTGATTCCTTCTGTTTTGTGGAAAGAAGGCACTATTGTTAAAAACAAACAAAAAACAACAATCAAACAAAACCAACCACAGAAGCTGGAAGCTCTGTTACAAAAACACCTGTCAGTGGAATTGTTTGTACTTACGGGATGACAGACCTGATTCTTGGTGGGAAACTCTGTTGGATAATTGCATTTTGCAGCTCACAAATATCTCTGAGTCTCAGCTGAATGTGAGATTCTTCTTGCCTTACTCAGTTGCATATAGCTGTTATGTTCTGTTTAATTACTACCTCTCTCTCCTGTTTTTAATACAGACATTTGTATTGTGTTGGTAAGAAATGTTTTCTCTCAGTGATTTCATGTCCATAAGCATGAATTCTCTTAACAAGTAAATTTTTTATGGAAGCTGAAATAAAGTATTGGGTTATTTTTTCTTGTTTTACTGTTATTGATTGTTTGTCTCCATTGCAGCACTCACAGAATCCCAGAATCCCAGAAACATTCAGGTTGGAAAAGACCCTCAGGATCACCAAGTCCAACCAATAACCCTACTCTACAAAGTTCACCCTTCAACCACATTCCCAAGCACCACGTCTAAACGACCTTTAAACACATTCACTCTGCCTGTTTCAGAATGAAAGGCCTTGTGTTTCATCAGTCAGCAACCTTGAAACACATTGAATATGCTGGTTTAACCTATGCTTGGGTCAATTGAAATAATATATCCATCAGAAAGTAACTTAATCCCCACAGGGCAGGCCAGTTAAATATATCTAGTGTTGCACAAGCAGCTGTAGAACACTAAAAATGTGAGCATAAGTCATCTAGATATAAGCTATGCTCACTCTGATGTTCCCTTCAGGTTTGGTTCATCACCTTCAAAAATGTTATTCTAAATATCCATAGGGCATTAGTTTGGTGTTCATTCTTAATAACTGTAGATCCAGCTGTGGTTTGATAATACATGATACTGTCTCACATCTGTACATGGGCTTATAGTTCATATTTTTGGGTGACAATTTGCATGTACAAATCTTTGTGCAAGAAGATTCCCACCTTTGAATGAGGTTCTTAAAAACCAACACACTCATCTTTTCTCAGTTCCTGAAACCCTGAGATCTCTCTCATTATTGCTACCAGTGCTCCAAAATTTTATCCTTAGAAAAATTCGAAAAGTTGAGCATTAGAAGGAAATAGAACTATCCCTTGCAATTCTACAAAACTACAAAATAATTCACTTCAAAGAAACTTGAAAACTAAATGAATTTTGTTCACAGTGATAACATGGACAGTTTTTCCCGTAGTGTTAATAATTGTTTTATCCTGACTGCCTGGCTGTCCAGATGAGAAAGAACTGCC
Organism: Indicator indicator; assembly: GCF_027791375.1. Classification (NCBI taxonomy): domain Eukaryota; kingdom Metazoa; phylum Chordata; class Aves; order Piciformes; family Indicatoridae; genus Indicator; species Indicator indicator. Next base: position 27,475,605 of record NC_072010.1, on the reverse strand, counting down.
TTTCATTTCATTAGAAATTAGAACTTTTAATTAAACAAACAAACAATTTAAAAAATGTCATTATTTTGGTATATAATCCCATTAACCAAACATTGACTAGCAACACTAAAGTTTGTACCGATTGTTTTTGTATGCTATCACTGACTTTTTTGTTGGTTTTTTTGGGTGGTTGGTTGTTTTTTTTTTCCCTTTTTTTTCTTTCTCAATAGTTACTTGTCATAGTTTATACTATTTTCCTGAGACAACCTAAGGACTGATATTGTCTGCCAGACAGCCCTGTCTTCTTCCATATATTTTGCCTGGGGCCAGATAATGGTCACTGATTCTTTCCAAGTTTCTGTCATAATGTTTGCCCTTTGACTGTGCAGAACTAAATAAATTATTAAGATCTACTGGATTAAGTTCTCTCTAACATCTGAGTGAAAGGCCTTCATTTACCTTAATATAAAGCAAAGAGCATGTCAGATAATTGCATTTTGTCAGAAACATTTTTACAGGTTTTAGTTGGCTTTAGAAGAGGAGGCACTTCAAATGGTTATGAGGTGTGATTTTCATTATTAAGTATGTATCTTGTTTCAACTTTCTCACTATAAGGCTATTATTTCACCCAGTTGCTGGATGCTATATTGCCTGCACAGTCTTTCTGATTTATTTTATCTTCCTGCCTTTCATTGCTATTTTTAAACTGGCTTTACTCCCTAAATTTACAGATGATAAGGCCAAAAAGGCCTGCAGGGCAGCACAGGGCTTCCATTGAAGCTCTGAGGAGGAGACTGCATGCTTGCAACTGGAGCACCAGGATGATCCCTGCATGCTACCTGGCCACACTACTTTCCTGTGTCATGAGACCTACAAAGCCACCCAAGGCAGCTCTGTGCTGGAATAGAAAGACAGAGATCACCAGAAATGTGTGTCTTTAGTTTTCATGTTTAGAGATTTAAGAAACCTCTAATAAATAGCCCTTTTCATGAAAGGCAATGTGGATATTGACTTAGTGTCTATTTAAATAAAGCAACATGAATGTTGGTAGTTGGTATTTGTGGATCTATTTCTGTGTGTTTATTGTTTCTCAACCCAAATGTCTAAGAGAGGCAGCACCATTAAGGAAAGAGTAAACAGAAAATATGTAAGAATCACAGCATCACAGAATTGCCTAGACTGGAAAAGACCTTTAAGATCATAGAGTCCAATTATTAGCCTAACACTGACAAGTCCTTGACTAACCCATATTCCTATGCACTACATCTACATGACTCTTAAAAACCTCCAGGGATGGGGAATCCACCACCTCCCTGTTCTTATGCCTCATAACTATTTATTGAAGAATTCTTTTCTAATATGCAATTTAGAAAAAAACCTGAGGTTATTTCCTCTTGCTCTATCAGTTGTTTCTTGGCTGAACAGACTGACCCTCACCTCTCTGCAACATCCTTTCAGGTAGTTTAGAGAGCAATAAGGTCTCCCCTCAGCTTCCTTTTCTTCAGATTAAACAAGCCCAGTTTCCTCAGCCATTCCTCATAAGACTTGTTTTCTAGACCCTTCACCAGCTTTGTTGCTCTTCTCTGGACACTCTCCAGCAAGTCAATATCCTTCTTGCAGTGAGGGGCCCAAAACTCAACACAGTATACAACACGCGGCCTCAACAGTGTCACGTACAGGGGAAAGATCACATCCCTAGTCCTGCTGGTAGAAGAATAGAGATGGAGAAGAATTAGAAGTGAGTAGTTCCCTCTCTTACAAAGCTAAAATGAGTTTGATAGCTTTATGATGAACAAACGATTTAGTATAATTCTGTGTAAATATATGCAAACATCCACTAAATAATGTATGAACATGCCATATATATTCTGATTCTGAATTACTTTAATGTTGAAGTAATTAAAATGTGTATAAAATTTGAATATTAAGCCAGAGAAAACAAGATGTAAAAGCATAGTAAATGACAGGTCAAAATACGCTTTAAATTTTTTGTAATTACTTTCATGTGAATAACAATCATTTATGGAAAAACAGATGTACACAAATAATTTGCAATAGATATTGATGATTTCAGCAGGAAATAAATTTAACTGCTGGATTTCTAAAGTGTTTCACCATTTATTCATAGGACAATGAGACATTTCCATGACTTTATTCAAGAGCGTATTTGCTAAGTGACTAATAGAATTATCCCCACAGAGATAATAATAAAAAAATATATAAATGAAGAAATAAACAACCAATATAGTTGCTCTGAATTTCAATGAATGCACACAACAGACAATTCAAATATAGTCTATTTCAAGGAAACTCAACAATACTCAACTCCAGAACAGTACAACTGCATTTTAGAAAATTGATACCACCAAATATACACTGTAGAGCATATAAACATTGTTATTGTAGCCAAATTTTGCTCTTTCAGGCACAATAAGTTCATTTATTCACCTCAGACTGATGTAATAAATCAACGCCTATGTAGTCCCCTTACAATAAGCACTTTCCTGCAAAGAGATGACAAAATTAAACAAGTGAGAGAGGGTGAGGAAATACTCAGTGGCTTTTAGTGTTGTTTGTTATACTGCTAATTAGAAGGGTTAGGGAAAAAAAAAACAACCCTAAACTACGTGGATAGACGAAGTCCAGTGTTCAAGCTCATTCCCTGACTTTCATTTAGGACATTTTCCACAGTCATTGTATTAATTGTGGTACCATACACATGACTGTTTAAAAATAGTAGAAGTAAAAAAAACATGCCAGTTTTCATCTGTGAAGCTCTAGGTGTTTTTACAATGCCAAAAAAAACTTAGCTTTTCATTGCATTCCTGGGCCTTTGTCCATCAATTGTCCATATACAACTAAAGTTGTTTTATATTGGAGTTCCTTCTCTGAGCATTCCTCTCACAACAAAATCAGGATGGTAGGACGGGTGTAGAAGCACCAGCTCCAGCTCCCTCCTCACCTCATCAGTATTATCCCAGAAAGGTCTGCACCTCCAAGCACCCACTGGTGACTTCAGGTCACACCCCTGGATATTCAACTTACACATCTGTTTCTTGCCTAAAATTAAAATAAAATAAAATAAATAAATAAAATAAAATAAAATAAAATAAAATAAAATTAAATTAAATTAAATTAAATTAAATTAAATTAAGTAAAATAAAATAAAATAAAATAAAATAAAATAAAATAAAACAAAACAAAACAAAACAAAACAAAACGGTACTGTAGCACAGTCCTCAGATTGTGTTGGATGCTTTGAAGAGGGAAGACATTAAAGAAAATAAATAATTTTTAAAAAAAATGTTCCTCAAAATAACAGAACTGGAAGAAAACCTAAAGAAGTAAAATCCAGTTGCTACAGTTTAGGTTTGCCAGTACATACACAGGCTCTGTGAGTAGGTCCCCTGTTTAAAAATATGGATGTTTTCTGTGTGTCATAAGATGAAACCTCACTAAACTTCAATGCAAATATAGGGCCATTTGTTGAACCAGACAGTTATAAATAGTTTGATGTCACCCACATCTTCAAGCAAATTGGATACCAGTCTGTGAAACACATTTGCTCATGTCTGGGCCTTCCTAGATCATGGATTGTAGGCTGCCTAATGAAGATTAATGAGGAAAAACAGAAAGCAGAAAAACAACAAGCACTTTCATTTATATCTTTAACTGTAATGTTCCAGGTGGAACATCAAAAGATTAGACAAAATGCTAGAATTGAAACACTGTTTCCTTACTCTGTAAAGAGACATTAATCACAGGAAGGAAGACTGTATTTTTTCTCTTTAGCTTCTCTGTCATTTTCTAAGTTGGATTTATTTTTTATTAGTCACAACAGGTGATAGACAGAAAATTGCCAACAGTCAGAGTTTGGATCACAGAAGATATATTTCTAAGGTAAAAATGGCAAAGCACAGCAGATGGTGACTGACAACATTTGCTCTCAAGAAATAAAATATTTTATAAACTCAAATACAATGTAGGGTTAACTTTCCATGGTGGATTAAGCTGTCTTCCTCCAAACCTTCCCATGAGCTTCAGTAGTTTTGAAAAACATTTCTGAAAATACAAGTGAAAATAATACTTCAAAACAGCATGTCAAACAAGGTAGCAAAATTTTAAAGTATTTTTGGAGCATACCTAGGAAAGTCATCTGAGTTTGACTTTCAGAATTACTGCTTCTACTCCTGCTGAAAGATTTCCTTATCTAAACAGCTTTTGATCATTTAGTACAAGCCAGTTAAATTGTGAGAGCGAATATCACTGAGAAAAAAATCCTTAAAATAAAATAGATCTCTATGGAATGCTTGAATCCAGAATTTTTCAAAAAAGGCAGGAAGGTTCAGGCATGTGTGTGTGATTTAGTGCTCCTAACGGGGTTATTAATAAAACATTTTTGGCTTCTAAAATAGCTGCTGTGCTGCAGCACAGCACTCAATGCCCAGTCATCCCATTCGGTGGTGAATGGAGTTAAACCCAGTTAGCAGCCAGTCACTAGTTGTGTTCCCCGGGGCTCAGTATTGAAGCCAATTCTCTTCAATATCTTTATCAATTATCTGGATAAGGGGACTGAGTGCACCCTCAGTAAGTCTGCAGATGACATTAAGCTCAGTATTGGGCCAAATTCTCTTTAATATTTTTATAAATTATCTGGATAAAGGAAGCAAATGTACCCTCAGTAAGTTTGCAGATGACACTAAACTGGTTGGGAGTATTGATCTGCTTGAGAGTAGGAATGCTCTGCAAAGAGATCTGGACATGCTGAGATCAATTGTATGAGGTTTAACAAAGCCAATTGCTGTGTCCAGCACTATGGTCTCTCTGCTTGGGGCAGAGTGGTTGGAAAGTTGCCTGGAGGAAAAAAAAAATGAGGACCTTGGTTGACAGCCATCTGAACATGGGTCAGCAGCGTGCTCAGGTGGCCAAGAAGGCAACATCATCTTGGCCTGTATCAGGAACAGTGTGACCAGTAGGAGTAAGGAAGTGCCTCTGTACTCGACACTGGTGAGGCCACACCTTGAATACGGTGTTTGGTTTTGGGCCCCTCACTACAAGAAGGACATTGAGTTGCTAGTGTGTGTCCAGAGAAGGGCAACAAAGCTGGTGAAGGGTCTAGAGAACAAGTCTTAGGAAGAGTGGCTGAAGAAACTGGGATTTTTTAGTCTGGAGAAGAGGAGGCTGAGGGGAGACCTCATCACTCTCTAAAACTACCTGAGAGGAGACTGTAGTGAAGTGGGGGGTCAGCCTCTTCTCTCTAGCGCCAGGTGATAGGATGAGAGGAATTGAGCTGAAATTGTGCCGGGGAGGTTTAGACTGGATAATAGGAAAAATTTCTTTATGTAAAGAGTGGTCAGGCATTGGAATGGGTTACCCAAGGAGGTCATGGAGTCACCATCCCTGGAGGTTGTATTGGGATGTTAAAGAAATGTGTGGATATGGCACTTCAGGACGTGGTTTAATAGCCATGATGGTATTAGGCCAGTGGTTGGACTTGATAATCTTAGAGGTCTTTTCTAACCAAAACAATTCCATGATCCTATGATTTTTATTTCTTTTAGAATTAGAGTGAAAAACAGAGGGAAATTTGCATGCCATCTATACAAAAAGAGAGTTTCCCTGTTGTATTTTGTAGGAATGTGTAACTCGGATGGTGGTCTGTGTTGGGGTCCCATGCTGAGAAGGTAGTTGAGAGTTGGCTGTGGATTCAGGGGACACAGGGAATGATGCAAGCTGCAGGTCACTATGCTCATATCTGCCTTCAGGGCTCCTGAGGAGATGGGTGGCTGCAGGCACCTACTCTGGTAACTGTATGGAGAAGCCCACCCTGCTAAGCTGACATGGTGTCAGTGGGTATGTGCTCTCTCACAGGAATACAAAGGGTGTTGCAAAATGTCTCAGACCCATCCAGCTCTTTGACTGTCACTGCCTGGTGTTTGAATGATGACTGGCAATGTCTTAGCGAGGTTACTGAGGCAGTAGAGGTACTACTATTTGTGACATCCAGCTGATGGAGAGTCACTCTGAACAAGAGACAAAAACAGGAAGTAAAGGGGAAGTCTCCTGAATATCTCAGGTTGCCTTCATATCAATAAAGAAGTCAATATCAACGAACATGAAAGTCAACACTTAACTGGCTTATCAGACACAGACAAAAATAGTAATAGAAGTGTACAGCTTGGTTAGGTAGGAATGAAGAATATTTATTTATATGGAAGTAGTCAGTAATATAGATTAACTCAAATGTTTATCCTGGGCATTTTAGAGAAAATAAAACTGAGAAAAATATGAAAAATTGTCATCATCAGGTAAGGCAATATGTCATGATACCCTCTCATAAGAGGAATTATTCTAGGCTTGAGGAGAAGCTTTCTATCAACACTGGGAATTGTGTGCTAGACTAGTTCAGGTGGCAGGACTGGGGTATTTCCAACTTTTAAAAAGTATAGAGCTGCCTAAGCATTTGTCACGCATGGTTCAGTGGGGGTCAGTTCTGCTTGAAGATGTTTTAGGTTCTTCAACACAGCACTCCTGAATAGCTCCAGAAAACTCCTCTGTAGTGAAATGTTACAGTCACCAACCCAGACATGTGCTCCACGAGTTACAGAGCTTCTAATGCAGAGCCCAGTCTGAGAGTCCTGCCATTTTTATAGTCTTTTCCTCTATTAGTATAATTGTCCAGCTGTGTTTTTATTTTGCAGACATTGCCTGATGAAGCTGAAAACAGATCTGAGCACATCTCTCAGCTCCTCCTGCATTCCTGTGCCTCTCGGCTGCACCACTCATTTGGGCTCCAGCAGCCCTTGCCTGTGGCTGAAATACAGTGATGAAGTGAGTGGTCTCCTGTCAGGAAAAAATTAGGGCAGTTTTTCAGCATGAAGAGTGCTGTTAGCTGTCTAACAGCACAAACGAAAACCAGTGCTATCTGTCACCATCTGGGGCAGAGACAGTGGTAGAAAGAACTGGGAAGTGTAAGCTGTGCTTCACTAGAGGATTTTTACCTCATTCTCCTCCTGAAGTATTTCCCCAAAGGCCAAGAAAAATCTAATCATACATTCTTTACAAGATCTTCTTTTTCTTTATTCCTTTTTACACTACATGGGTCATTCCTTTACACTAACAGCAACCCAGAAAGGTTAATCATGCAGAAAGTTACTTTTCAAAGATTTATTGCCTTTAAATTTAATATATTAATTTCTTGAGCTATCCAGCCTCAGGTTTTTTCCCATACAGAAACAAGATGTGTTTGTTGTGAAAGTGTCATTATTACGATGTTTAAACCACTTTTGAATTTAGCATTTGATGGTTGGTATTGAGTGTTTTGGAAACCATTATTTAGGAGACAAAGCATGAAAATTGTTCTTTATTAATGTGTGCAGTTACTGCTCAGGAATTTTTTCAAGGGTGACAGATGAAATGAGTCTTACGTTATGAAGTAATTTTACATTACAACTAAATGATGATAAATACAAATATTTTAGCAAAGGGAAAAGTCTCTATAGACATAAAATTGTTATAGAAGCCACTACAGAAAAAAAAATGATCTAACAGTCACAGGATCTCGGAGATCAGAAAATTTGATTTTTCCATAGTTCCAGCAAACTCTTTAGTTTTGGGAAACTATTCAGAAATTTTAACGTGCATAATAAACCTAAAAATTCTTCAAAATCTTGACAGTCACATGCTAAATGATACAATTACACAGAGAATTATTACCACCCATAAAATTACCTAAGAAGAGGGGGGTAAGTATCTAGCAAGTCATGAAATGCTACATAACATCTTAGGGTGGCAGAGAAAAGTATCAAATTTTAGTGAAAATGTCAGCTTTACCAAACAGCTCTTGGTAAAGCTTTTGGATTGTCATACTCAGGTAATGTTTTCCATTCTTCCAACTCCTTTTCCCATGAAGTCCTACTAGAGAAATGCAGGGTTTGCAAGTCACTATTATGAACAGCATTGTGCTAGTTTACACAAACACAGACTACTCTCTTGCACTAAATATCCTTTGCTTATTGAGTACAGATTTTTGTAACCATTTTTCTGCAGTAACAACATGTATAACTTCAGTACCATTTCAAATAGTCTTTAAACTCTACTTCAGAATTTCTGAACACTTGCTTCTAATATTTCTCTCCTCTGGAGAAGCATCATGAGTGAATTTGGACAACTGCTGGAAATATATTCTCACTGGATAGGAAGTCTGCTGCCTCCCAGAGGCTTGGGTTCATGGTGTGAGAAGAAAGCTTTCTTCCCTAGAGGAGCCCTCAGATTACTATTCACTGCTGATCTTTCAGGTAGGCAATGATGAAGTAAGGACAAGAAGTCCACAGGCAATTATGACAGACTTCAGGACCTTGGACCAATTGGTTAAGGGATCAGTAGCACAAGTATTGTTCTCCTCTATACCTCCAGTCATGAGATGTGATGAATGAACAAACAGGAAGAGCCAGGAGATCAATGTCTGGCTCCAAGCTTGGTGTCTCCTACAGGTGCAGCAGAGGGAAAAATCCTGGAGGTTCCTAGAGTGTCCAGAGGATAACTTCTTGACACAGTTGATGATGGAGCCAACTAGGGAAGGCACTGTGCTGGACTTGCTGTCTGTGAACAGAGAAGGACTTGTGGGCAGTGTAACAGCTGGGGCCCTGTCTTGGGCACAGCAATCACAAAAAGATAGAGTTCTCAGTTGTTGGAGAAGTAAAGAGGAGCATCGGCAGAACTGTACCTGGGACTTCCAGAGAGCAGACTTTGGCCTGTTTCAGAGACTGGTGGACAAAGTCCTTTGGGAGGCAGTCCTGAGTCACTCTAAGTGACCTCTTAAAGGCACAGGACAGGCTATCCCCATGTGATGAAAAATGAGATGGCAGGGAAGAAAGCCAGCCTGGATGAATAGAGGGATTTGGTTGCTGCTTAGAAGAGGATGAGTCTGTGGTCATTGGAAAAAGGGGCAGACCACCAAGAAGGACTACAAAATTGTCATGGAACTCTACAGGGGCAAAATGAGAATGGCCAATGCCCAACTGGAAATTAATTTAGCTTCATCTATTAAAGAGAACAGGAAATTCTTCTACAAACACATTAGCAACAAAAGAAGTACTAAGGAGAATGTCTGTCCTTTGTTGATTTCAAGGGTGAACATAGTGGTCAAGCATGAGGAAAAGGCTGAGGTATTTAATACCTTAATTTTCATCAGCCTTTACTAGTAAGACCAGTTGTCTGCATGATACCCAATCCCCTGAGCCAGAAGACACGGATGGGGAGCAGAATAAAGACCTCATAGTCCAAGATGAGATGGTTAGTGACCCACTACACCACTCATACGTAAGTCTGTGGGGTTGGATGGCATACACCCAAGGGGACTGAGGGAGCTGGTTGGAAGTGTTCACCAAGCCACTTTCCATAATTTAACAGGAGTCCTGGTTAACTAGGGAGGTCCCAGATGACTAGGCATTGGCAACCTCATGAGGTTCAATGAGACCAAATACAAGGTCCTGCATCAGGGTCAGGGAATTCCCAAGCCACAATGTATGCTGGCCGGTGACTGGTGTGAGACCAGCCCTGGAGAAAAGGACTTGGTGGATGGGAAGCTCAGCATGAGCCACCAGTGTGCACTTGCAGCCCAGAAAGCCATCCTGGACTGCATCAAGAGAAGTGTGGCCAGCAGGTCGATGGAGGTGATTCTCCCCCTCTGCTCTGCTCTGGTGAGACCCCACCTGGAGTACTGCCTCCAGTTCTGGAGCACCTATTACAGAAAGGATCTGGATGTGCTGGAACGTGTCCAGACAAGGGCCACGAGAATGGTCAGATTGCTGGAGCACCTCTCCTATGGAGACAGACTGAAAGAGTTGGATCTATTTAGTCTGGAGAAGAGAAGGCTCTGAGGAGACCTTACTGTGGCCTTCCAGTATCTTAAGGGGGCCTACAAGAAAGCTGGGGAGGGATTGTTTAGGTAGGGATAGGACTAAGGAGAATGGAGCAAAAATAGAAATTAGTAGATTCAGATTGGATGTTAGGAAGAAATTCTTCACCATGAGGGTGGTAAGACATTGGAACAGGTTGCCCAGGGAGGCTGTAGAAGCCCCATCACTGGAGGTTTTTAAGGCCATGCTGGATTGGACTCTGAGCAACCTGATCTAGTGTGAGGTGTCCCTGCCTATGGCAGGAGGGTTGGAACTAAATGATCCTTGAGGTCCCTTCCAACCCTAACAATTCTATGACTCTATAATTCTATGAAAAGTGACAGCAACCTACGAGAAGAGCCAGAAGGAGGACCCAGGGAACTACAGACCTACCAGTCCAAGCTTGGTACCAGGGAAGGTCATGGACTAGGTCATCTTAAGTGCCATCATGCAGCATGTGCAGGACAACTAGATGATCAGGCCCAGTCAGCATGGGTTCATGAAGGACAAGTCGTGCTTTATGAACCTGATCTACTTCTGTGACCAGGTGACCCCTTTAGTGGATGAAGGAAAGGATGTGGATTTTGTCTACCTGGACTTTAGTAAAGCCTATTGTGATGGTTTGAAACTGTCTTTTTAATTTTTCCTTTCAAAGTTCAGAACAGAGAAAGTGAAAGAATGTAAATAAGTCACTATTGGGTGTAAGAAGGCAAAATAATGATTGTTCTAAACACTTCCATTGGATAGATAGAAATGTTTAAGAACTATTACCCAAAACAAAGTAGGCACTCTGCACATTCTGCGTTCGGCAGTGGGGGCAGTTGCTGGGCTGTCTGGTTGCTGTTTCTTCTTCTCTTTTGGCTGAAGATAACACACTGACCTTGGCAGCTAAGTTAACAACTTTCTGCTTAACTAACTCTGCTTCTCTGTCCAGGGGGGTCTGGGGGGAAGCTCTTGGGAGAGAGAGAGGCCCCTTTGGGAGGGTCCCCTTGGGGGGAAGCAAAGGGAGATCGGTTGTGCTTTTCTGTTGATGGTATATATTTGTAAGTGTTGTGAATTTTGTATATTTGTATATATTCATTGCATTTCATTGTAGATTTTAGACTCTGCTTGTAAATACAGCCTTCATTTGCTTCCAGACTGAGCTAGCCTGGTTATTGTTGGTGGGGGGGAATTTCAGCTCACACCGACACACCTATGATGCCATTTCACACAGTATCCTCCTGGAGAAACTGCCCAATTATGGCTTGGATATGTGGACAATTTGCTGGGTTAAGAATTGGCTGGATGGCCAGACCCAAAAAGGCTGGGGTCAGAGTGGCTGGAGAGCAGCCAGACAGAAAGGGATCTTGGGGTACTGGTTGACAGCCGCCTGAACATGAGCCAGCAGTGTGCCCAGGTGGCCAAGAGAGCCAATGGCATCCTGGCCTGCATCAGGAATAGTGTGGCCAGCAGGAGCAGGGAGGTCATTGTACCCCTGTACACAGCACTGGTTAGGCCACACCTTGAGTACTGTGTCCAGTTCTGGGCCCCTCAGTTTAGGAAAGATGTTGAATTGCTGGAGCATGTCCAGAGAAGGGCAACGAGGCTGGTGAGAGGCCTTGAGCACAAGCCCTATGAGGAGAGGCTGAGGGAGCTGGGACTGTTTAGCCTGGAGAAGAGGAGGCTCAGGGGTGACCTCATTGCTGTCTACAACTACCTGAAGGGAGGTTGTAGCCAGGAGGGGGTTGGTCTCTTCTCCCAGGCAACCAGCAGCAGAACAAGAGGACACAGTCTCAAGCTGCGCCAGGGAAGGTTTAGGCTGGAGGTGAAGAGAAAGTTCTTCACAGAGAGAGTGGTTGGCCATTGGAATGTGCTGCCCAGGGAGGTGGTGGAGCCACCATCCCTGGAGGTGTTCAAGAGGGGATTGGACGTGGCACTTGGTGCCATGGTTTAGATAGTCATGAGGTTTAGGGTGACAGGTTGGACTCGATGATCTTTGAGATCTCTTCCAGCCTTCTTGATTCTATGATTCTATGAAAAAGTGGTAGCGAATGGACTTAAACCCAGTTGGTGGCCAGTCACTAGTGGTGTTCCCCAGGGCTCAGTACTGGGCCAAATTCTCTTTGATATCTTTATAAACGATCTGGATAAAGGAATCAAATGTACCCTCAGTAAGTTTGCCGATGACACTAAATTGGTTGATCTGCTTGAGGGTAGGAAGGCTCTGCAAAGAGACCTGGACAGGCTGGATAGATGGGCTGAGGTCAGTTGTATGAGGTTTAACAAAGTCGACTGCTGTGTCCTGCACTTGGGGTCACACCAACCCCATGCAATGCTACAGGCTTGGGGCACAGTGGCTGGAATGTTTCCTGGTGGAAAAGGACTTGGGTGCTGGTTGACAGCCATCTGAACATGAGTCAGCAATGTGCTCAGGTGGCCAAGAAGGCCAACAGGATCTTGGCCTGTATAAGGAACAGTGTAGCCATCAGGATCCGATGATCTTTGGAGGTCCCTTCCAACCCCTAACATCCTGTGATCCTGTGAAACAGGGACCAGACACAGTAAAGCTGTTGCCCCTCACTTCCATGCAGTCAGTTAGCAAGTGATAAGAAGCTAAAGCTCTGTGCACTTAGGTGCCTTACTAGACTTTCACCAAACAAATCAGCTGTGTGACTATAGTATGGTGAGTACAGTGCCAGAAAAGATACTGATCTTGCTTAAAATACTGACCAGATTACATCTTTCCATAAAAACAATACCTATACTGTGGCAGTTGAGGCTGGGTGCCTCCTGTTGCTGCCACATGAGTTACACCTCCGGTGTCCTGAGTGTCCCCCCAATAAGATGGGCCCAGGAAACTGCGTATTTCTACCCCGAAATCCTGCACCCTATCAATCCATCTGCAAAGTTATTCTCTGCCTCTTTCTTTCCTCTCTGCTCCCAAGGGAGATGCTCTCTTATCAGGTAACAGTGGGGGAGTATCTCAAGGTCTCTTAGGCCTGTCTAGGCCTAATGCCAGGAGGAGAAAGGAAACAGGGGGTGCTGTCTCAGACCTGGCCAGCCCAAGACTAGCCTAGCAGTGGGGGGAGGGGGGAAGGGGGGAAGAAAGAGCCCTGCGGGTTTTGGGTTTTGGGTATACCCTCAGGTGGGAGAAGGGAAGAACTGGGAAGCCTTTGGGTATTATGCAAGGGGCTCTGTAAGCTTTGGGTTGTTCTTGTCACTATGCTTTGTAGTTTTCTGCAGTTTCACCAGTTGCTTTTCCATTTAAACTTTCCATCACTCTTCAATCCGTTTGTGTGAGTGTCATTCTTTTGTCCCTCTCAGGGCAAGAGAGGATCTGTCTGGCTCCAAACCAGCACATATACACATATACACATATACACATACATTTGATACACATTTTTCAAAAAGAATGCACATTATTTTTATTCTTAGAATGGAGTGTGAGATTCTATAAAGTGTGTGAGACAGTAAAGAGAATAAAGAAAAAGTTCTTCAGTTCTAGTTTAGAACACTAGTTCTTCGTGTGAGCCTATTTCCTTCCTCATGCAGAGGTGTACGAATACAATGATGTGCACCTTACACATCTGGGCAACGACTGTAAATTGTCTCCACAGCACCATCTATCGGTCCTTCCTCGGCCGTCAAACCTTGCAGAAAATAACACACCTACAATCTACACAGCTCAGGCCTGAGGCGATGCTATAACCGTACTCTCAGTGTGCCTGTTCTTCTCTCTGCTCTGCCCAGCGTCTGTCACCTGTCTTCAGGTAACAGTTACGAAAGCAATGCACTGGAGTGGCTGAGGAATAGAATGGTATCCATCTATTTTAGGAGAAATAGAAGCTCACTCTCTCAGAATTACTCATCAAGGAATGTTGTGAAAATCTATGCAACAAATTCTCTTGCTTTCCTCTCACACGTAATCAAATGTGAAGTAAATTTCCTTTTTTTGTTTAATATCACTTGGAGAAAATAACATAAAAAATGCAGCTAAAGACTGCATTAGGAAATTTGAAACCCAGGAAGCCAGTTTCCTGCTGGTTTGTCACACAGAAATTAAATTAAAAAAAAAAAAATCAAAGAGCTACCAAAGCACTCTAAAATGATAATAATATAAATATAAAAGATCTGGCAAAAGAATTTTTTTTAACTGTTACAAGAAAGCCACTTCAATCTATTGGTATCTTCTTGATATTCCCTGCCTCTCTTAATGGCACCAATATGACATGCCATTAAAAAAAAAATACAGATATATAGATAGGTAGGTAGGTAGGTAGATAGATATATAGATTAATAGATAGATAGATAGATAGATTAGATAGATAGATAGATAGATAGATAGATAGATAGATAGATAGATAGATAGATAGATAGATAGATAGATAGATAGATAGATAGATAGAAAGATAGATAGATAGATATGACCATTATATTTAGCTTGATATGAATGACAAGACTGGTCATAAGCAATCCTTTATACCCAGAAATAACCCTCTTCCAGCATTTTACATTCACAAAAACACCCAAATAAAAGATTAACTATTTATATATCTAAAATGCAGAATCAGTGCAGTATCTATCCTAAGCAACTTTCTTATGATTCCTGTTGTTACTACTTACGAGGTGTTTAATGGTTTATATGATTTCTTCCTACTGAATGCACAGCCATAATGGTGCAAGGAAGGTGACTGCTGCATCGTAAGAAAACTGAATTTCAGAAACAGCATAAAAGAGGTATTTACAAGGTAGGAAAAGAACTGATGTCCCTGGCCTGATTATCTTCCCTACTGTTCTACTATCTGCCAGCAAAATGAGTGAATTTTATACACTGTCTCAGGTTCCACACACTTTCAATTGCAACCTACCACCAAGCTGAACTGTTGTTATTCTGCAGACTCTACAAAACAAATGATTAACATACTGTAAAAGACTACATTTTTTTAAAGCCTCTTCCTTTCTCACACATTAAAGCATTAGTGATGTATTTGTCTGGTGAAGAGAGAAGGAGAATAATTATGCTTTTTTTAAAGGCTTGGGTAATTAGTTTGCAATTTGTATTTAAAACAGAGTTCCAAATACAGATCAAGGAAAAAAATATGTATGCTTTATCATAATGTTAGCTGAAAAAAACACAGAAGTGATAAAACTGCCAAAAATCACCTTTAGGACAGGAGTTGTTTGCCTAGTGCCATTTTAGGCACTGCGAAGCACCTAGCTGGTGGGATATCCCATCTGCTCCTTTGAGTGGGTGTGGATCTGCTGTCAGGGCGGGATTACACCTGTCAGTTCAACATGGACCTTTGGGATACCGTAAGGAGTCTAAAATGGTGCCTATGGTTCAGCGTTTAAAATCCTATTGTTCTGTATCACAATGGGCACAAGCCAAATTCCTGTGCTCACACACACTAGTGGCCTGCCATCTTTTATGGGGCTCTCAACAGAGGGAAGAATTTCCCCTTTTCAGATGGAAAGGCCAGGCCAGAAATGGCTTTTGCTCTCTTTAGCTAGGTACGCTTCAAAAGTTGAATCACGCTGTTCAAATTCCATCTGAGAGTACAAACAGATTGGCTGCACAGCTTAAAACCATGAAAACTCAGTTTCCCAAAATATCATCTACGAAAAGGGGTACACCAAATTTGGGGGAAAAGAAAAAAAAAATCTCCTTACAGCCACTTAGAGAATCCTAAAATAGGAAAAAAGCTACTCAGAAAAATGTTCACATTTCCAAGATATAGATCACAACATTTTCTCATGTGGAATCTTCCAGTATTTAACTTTGTTTTTTTTCTGGTTAGAAGCATCTTACTTGTGTATAGTTTAAGTTTTCCTTGCTAAGACAAAAAAAAATGGTGGTTACTCCTAGTGAATACGTTAGCTGCCTCTTTACAACTGCCTTTTACACTATAAAATATATAATATACTATATATTATAATAAACCATATTATACACTATAAACTGTGTAATTCTAGCTTAAAAGTATCATTCCTTAGGCAGAACAAGCCCAGCTGAAATATTTCTGAAAGGTCTCATTACCTTGTTACCCATGATGCTGACCTTCAGGCTCCCTGCAGAATTGGGTTTTTTATGCCACTATCAAATATGAGGTCCAAAGCTGATATAAAGTGTGGCTTAACTAGAGCAAAGAAGAATTTCTCATGTCTTACACTTCTGCTAATACATACTGAGCAACTACAGCTTTCTTGCAACTACTGCTTTTTTTTTTTTTTTTTTTGCAACAGCTTTGGCTGACTCTCCCTGTGCATATATTTCATTAAACTCTCCAAACTTTTCCTACCTGCTGTTTGTCACCATCTTCCTTTTTTGAAGGGCTCTTCTCTGCTGTTCTCATTCCTACTATTACAAACTCACTTTTATCAGAACTGAGAGGCTTCTAGCTTTACATTTTCAGCTGTTCCACCCCAGGAGAAGGCTCCAGGGAGACCTAGCAACAGCCTACCTTTACCTGAAGGCAGTCTACAAGAAGGATGAAGAGAGACTTTTTACAAAGGCCTGTAGTGACAGGACAAGGGGCAATGGCTTCAAACTAGAAAAGGACAGATTTAGATCAGATGTCAAGAATAAATTATTTACTGTGAGGGGAGTGGAACACTGGAACAGGTTGCCCAGGGAGGTAGTTGAGGCCCCATCCCTGGAGATATTCAAGGTGAGGCTCGACAGGGTGACCTGATCCAGTTGAGGATGCCCCTGCTTACTGCAGAGGGCATTGAAGTAGATGACCTTTGGAGACTCCTTCCAACCCAGAACATTTCTATGCTTCTATGCTTCTATGATTAAGAGAGAAGAAAAATCTAGTTACATAACCTACCTATTAACAGTGTAAAATCACATCTTGACAATTCCAAGAAAAGTTTCTTTTTTTCTTTTTTTAATGCTTTAGAACATAGTTAAGATGTTCAGCCACCTCTTCTTCCAAACTGATTTGAGTTAGATCTGTCATTTGAAATTCTGCTTTTTTTTTTTTCCCTAGAGACTTCTGATGTATCTGCCTTCTTTTAGAAGATCATAAACACATTCTTGGTAATGCAATGTTGCCTTTTCCTTTTCCCAGCCTTTCTTTCCTGAACAGCCTGTACTCTTCTCTATCAACACTCCAATCCTTTGATTTATTCTATAAAGTATCTGCCTTGCCAATTAAGTTATAGCTTTGTTTGTGTAGTAAGACATCTCGTTCTTTCTGTTTATTTCACATACTCTTAGAGATACCTAAAATGTCTGGCTAGTTGCCCTGGAATCCTGCCTCGTTTCCTTTTATCTCCCAACTGAAAAATCACATTTGTTTCCAAGATTTTAGGTCTTTTACAAGGATATCACCCTTATAAAACAGGTAAAGATTTCAAATGAGAAAGAGATCTCTGCTTAGGTTTATGTTCTACTCCAACAAAATTTGCTTTGCCATTGCTGTCTTAATACTTTCTCCATTGTAAGTGTAAGGATCATGATTCAAACCTTTAATTTTGTTTAAGATGCTGTTTACATGGGAGATAAGGGTCCTGGTAGAGCCTAAATGCATCTAGTGTGGTTTCAGGTGCCTGTGAGATGTCACAGATCATTTGTTCTAACCTCCAGAAAGGTACAGGCCACCTGTAAGACAAGTTCCTTGGCAAGGCAAGACAAGACAAAAACTGTCTTGCAGTTGCCTGGCAACTTGCAGGTGCCTTGCACCTTGCAGGTGTCTGGGATTGCCTTGGAAATCTCAAGCAGCAAGAGGTACCTCTGCTCTGATGTTTGCCTCCTTCAGTCAGTCCTTAGGGAATATTTACCTCCTCCTGAAGTCAAAAACCACATTCAAAGCTGAACATTTCTCTAAGCTCCCATGACTGCATTGATAGATTTCCATTGACTCTCAAGGGACCTTCAGAGTCTCAGTAGTTCAAATGCATACGCTTATGTTTAGATGTCATAGAATCATAGACTCATAGAATCATAGAATCAGTCAGGGTTAGAAGGAACCACAAGGATCATCTAGTTCCAACCCCCCCTGCCATGTCCCTAGTCAGGTGCTGAAACCCACCACAGCACTGGGTTTGATTTGTTAGACCTATGCTTTCCTTAAAACCCAACACTATAAAAAAAAATGTAACAGCTGGGTATTCTGAAAGAATCGAGTCCTTACTCAGAAAAAAGAACAGACATCTGAAAGTAATAAAGGAGGACAAAAACAATGGCTTTGAAAAACACCACAAATTCAAAGGATGTCATTCTACTATTTATTTAAATATTTCAAAAGAAAGCAGAAAACCTTTGTAACCAATTTCAATCTGCTCTTGACAGAAAAATAAGCTTAAATCGCTCAAAAAGTCTGGGTAAGAGAGGAAAGCAGAAAGTTTGCTGCATGTCAGTAAAAATAACATGTGAATTCTGGAGAACTGACAGATGTAGGTAGGTAAAGGAAGTTTAATTGTTTGCTGTTCACTAAAAATACAATTTTTAAATTATTTAAATAGTAATGAAATTGGAAATGCACCTAGAACTCTGTATACTTCTAGTCTAATGAAAGTTACAAAAATGAAATTAACTACTAATTTCACTGCCAATAAAGCTAAGGGATCTGCTTCTTTCTATTAAAAGACAAAGCCCAAATATCTTCTCACCTGAATAATTTGAAAGTCTTCAGAAAGTCAGTGACCTGCCAGACATGACCTCAAATTAAGATTGAGCCAAAATTTGATGTTGGAGTTTTTTTCCAGCAGTTCACTTGTGTTTGGTTCTGACCATTTGTTTGTTTGTTTTTCCATTTAATGAACTAAAAAAGAAACAAAGAAAAATAGTTCAAGATTCTAGTCCAGTCTGGCATAGAAAAACAGCCTAAGTCTAAGGATCCCAGAGCTGAGGTCAGTACTTGCCTGATTTAAGGAGTCACTATTTATTCACTTCCCTGTATCAATCTTTCCCCCTCTTCTTCTCCTTCTCCTTGCCTGTTCTGTCTCTCTCTTCACCCTTTTCCCCTGCTACACCTTCACAAGAACAATTTACCTGCCAGTAAATGTTTCATTAAAAATGAGAGATTTGCACTATTTCCTCCCTGCTTCCTTCTTTCACAAACTCCTCATGTTCTTCAATCACTCAATAAAACGAGCTCCTTCTTGTAAACTTGAGATTTTACTAGTGGTATTTGAGTACATAAATGGCAATACATTGAGTGATACACAAGGAAAGATTTAATAGCATGGAAAGCCTGGTGTGGGCTGGTAAGTACAACTTAACCACTTGCAAAAAGTTCTGACTGGGAGAAGTGCATGGCCTGTAACAATAGAACTAATGGAATTAAGATTGTACAGATTTCATAAATTAGATTAATACAGAGAAAAATTTATAATCCTTATTCTTTGTAACAACACTGTCTCCAAAACAAATAGAAAAAAAATCTAAACTGCAACAATAGATGTTTTTGTATTGTGTAATTTCCCATTTTACATCATTGCTAATTATTCTCATCACTAGTAGAACCATATTTAAAATTAAATGAAAATAATAGAAACCTGAGGAAATATTCCATTAACCTAAATTAATAAAAATTAATATAATTAATGCTCTAATTGGCAATGATTATTTTAAGTAATTGCTCTAAATTTCTTTCATATGCATGTAAATCTCCATCTGAGTGAAAGCTTCATAATCCTTTAAAACCTTCATGCCACTAGTAAGAAAAGCTGTCATTAATATGGAAAGAAAAGATGCTGACACATAGGAATATTATGGCACTTTTTACCTGCCACTGACTGAGCAAAACTGGTTAAAATGAGCAAAACTGGTTAAAATTTTGTCATTGCTTTTTCTTTTCCTCTTTAAAGATAACGAGCCATGTGTCCAGGTAAGCCAATTCAGCTTCACTTATTTGAGTCAAGTTATACTGACTCACACCTGCTGCAGATGTTCTCATCTGTACCCATTGATATTAGAATGCAGAATCAACCAGTGTTTTGTAGATGCTCCAGTTTTCTCTTATTTTGCAAGCTTCTATCTTTGGGTTGTTGGTTTGTTGTTTTTTTTTTTTTTTTTTTTTTCTGTAGTGGATCATGAAATACAACAAGAGATACACTAATGATCTCTAGCCAAACTGCAAAGAGAAGGAAAAAAAAATAACCTGCTTGGTATTTTGGATACACAAGATTTAGCTGAACTGCAAAAGGCCAGCTGCTGGGCATGCATCAGTAGGTGTTCTGAAAAGAATGGTCTAATGTGGAGGTAGAAATGGAGGAAATCCCCAGAGGAACCTAATTCAGTGTGACACTGAACAGATTAAAGGAAGGTCCAGTCATGCTGTTATCCTACAACCTCTAAAACCTCACTATGTGATATGGTTTCACATTTAATTTTCCCTCTATTATCTCTCTCCCTGCCACAGTACTTACTGCTGAGAAACATTTGGCAGCTAGTTATGTGCTAGGAATAAAACATACTAGCATACACTCAGAACATTGCAAAGATCCAGAGCTCACTGTCCTGAATCAGAGATAAAATTCTATTTACTTCATTTTCATTTGAGTAATACCATGGAGATTTTATCTGAATATTACTTTAATTGGGGAATATAAACATTGGCAAGATCCACAGGAGACTGCTAATGGGTTGTCATATGTAAAATGCCAGAAAGTGTAAAGCACATTGATAGTGCCATGCTGCAGTCACCCTTGAAGAAATGTCACAATGAAACACACAGAAAGAGGAGAGATGTACTGTTAATTACAGAGGTGTTTGCTTGTGAAAAAAAATAAACATTACACTCAAACCAGAACTTGGCTTCTCAAGATCTAATAAAATGTATGGGGAAAAACCTGCTCTCTGCCCTGGGAAGTGAACACCAAATAGCTTTGAAAGCAAGCTTTCCAATCTGTAGTAATGCAGTGCAACCTACGTAGTGTTGGCAGCACAATCTCTGTAGTGCTGATAGCATATACAAGAGGATCAAATACTCCACTAACAGGAAGACCGGCTCACACTAACAATTCTGATGCAATCTAATGGTTCAGCCTTTTCCATACTTCATTGCAGGCTCTCAGGCTGCCTCTGCTTACCCAATTCGTTCTCCATAACTTTGTGTGTGTGTATGAGTCTATAGATATTGCATACACATATGTGCGTGTACTAGAACGACTGGCTCAGCTTCCCAAAACAGCTGATTTTGTCATTCGATCTGCGCTTGAATCAACATGAGTTGATCTCATGAGCTCACTTAATGTCTCTGAGGAAGAGCCCCGTTAGAGCATGCCTGTACTGCTCACTGGCACTAGGCTGTTCCCTGAGAGGCTCCACGAGGGACCTACGTTTTTGCCGAAGTCTTAACAGCAGCTAATTTGGGGCACATCTAAAATATGTATGCCAGTGGTTCACACAGTACTCTGATGCAGAGGCCCGATGGTGCAACCGTTGGAAGTCGCTGAGCAGCATCAAGCCGGCATTTTCGCCGCTCAGCTCCTGCTGCCTTTAATGCAGAGACCCTGCATCACCACTTCTTTTCGCTCCGCTGCCCGCAGAGGTCTGGTGCCCGCACGAAGAGCTGCCATCCAGCGCGGTGAGGCTGGCAGCCCCTCGGCGCTTGCTCTAACGGCATTTCAGGCTCGCCTGCTTCCTCAGGCGTTTCAAGACTCAGTGCGCTGAAGTCTCTTCCCGAGACAGGGGTGAAAGCTCATCACGACAGATACTGCCGCTCTTTGCATTTTTGGCGCACACACTCACCCGCCTGCCCTGGGCAGCCCGGCACCGGGGCAAGGCGCCACTCGGAGCGGTGGGGGAGGGGGGTGTCGGAGCGGTGGGGGGGGGGGGGGGTGTGGGGGGAGAGTGGGCGAAGGGAGGATGCCGGGGACCGCTTTCGACTCCGGGGCTCTGCTGCGGCTGGCGTCTCCTCCTCTGTGTTGCCTCGGGCTTGCTTCACCACGCTTCTCCCTCGCCTCCGCAGAACCGTAACCTGTAAACTATTAGCCTATCGAGACGAGCAAAATCAGAAACCAGTGACATGCTGCTCGGTGATTTCAGGCAGGAGTCAGCCTCCTCGGCGGGGCAATGCAGGCAGGGACTGGACCGAAGCGGAGGGATGCTCGCTCAGCCCAGGGGCTCGCATATGGTGGTAGATGCACTTCTAAGCTCCGTGCCTGTACCGTGTCCGGACTCAAAACCGAGGCCGAGTCCAAGCAGAAAACAAGCAAATAAACAAAAACACACAAACACCCTCTCTTCACAAAACAAACAAAATGAAAAGAAAAAAGACCTGCCTATCTTGTCGTACATCCCTGTCTTAGAACGATGCATCTTTTTCTTACCACTTCTAAGCTCGTGCATTCAAGTTCTGTCAATTTTTAAGGGCAGAAAAAGTAAAGCGAGGAAGTTGTGCCTAGCCTCATTCCCTTCCCTCCTCTATTATGAATAGCGGTTGCGGCTCGGTCCCGCACAGACTCCTGTTAACATCCAGGGGCGAGGCTGGGGCAGCTTAAGGCCAGGGACCTACCCCGCTGGACGGTGTGTGGAGGGGCGCACCCAGGGCCAGTTCAGCTCGAGCGGCACCGTCAGCGCTTTCACCGCACCGCGGGAAGGGGCATCGCGAACGCTACCGAGCCTAAATCACGGCTCCGGGTTCGAGGAGCGCCGGAAGAGCCTCCGCAGAGGTGGACTCAGAGAGCCCCTACCGCGACTTCATGGGGCGGTGTAGCTCTTTCCCAGCTGCAGCGGGATGCAAGAGCAAACTTTCTGTGGAGCCGGCGGCCGCTCGCTGTCTCCTTCCCCTCTGAACGGTCCCACGCGGTGCACGTTCTTGGCTCATCCACGAACCCAGCTGCAACTGGAGGTGGGTGTCCGCTTGCTCCTTCGTCCCCTCCTTCCCCTGGGGCAGCATTTGGGCGAAGACTGAACAGAGCAACACCCGCCAAGAGGCAGAGCGGGAGGGGGTGGCCGGGGCAGTGAGCGGAGCGCCGCGGAGCCCAGCGCGGTGCACGGCGCGCCCGCGGGGGGGCGCAAGCGGGCGGCACCGGTGCCGGCGAGGCTTGCGGGGGGTTGGTAGGGGCAGCGCGGCGGGGGCGGCGGCGGCGCAGCGACAGCGGCAGGCCGGGCGGGCGGAGAGCGACGGGACGGGGCCCTCTGAGGCAAAGCTTGCCTCTGCTCCGAGGAGAGAGCGCATCGGCCAGGACGGAAATCCCCAGCGTTTGTCCCTCTGCGCTCTTCTTGCCTTTTTTCTTTGGGTGTCTTTCCTCCCTCCCATGCTGCGCAGCCCGCGCTCCGGAGGGAACCGTCGCATGGGAAGGAGCTGTTACTTTTTACAACCAGCATGAGGCTCCCCGAGGGAATGAGTTGCCTCACTAAGCAGCCGGGGAAGAAGCTGCTTGTCATCTGTTGCACCGAATCCCGGCTGCAGGCGCGGTCCCCCCGGCTGGAGGTGATGGACACCCGCTAACTCGTGGGCGTGTAACCGAGAGTGGCTGCACGTGTGGCAAACATGAAGAAAATAAAGTAAAAATGGGGAAAAGTGGCTAAAATGGACGAGAACCAATGAAATAAAACAAACACCTTATAAAGGGATTTAATTTACAAAACGTTTGGAAAACGGGTACTACTTTGAAGGGAAAATGTGACCAGTCAGAACTGTTGAAGGGAGATGCCGGCTGTCAACGCGTGCACCTAAACCAAGTAAGTTCTCATCGAGTTTGATATATTCTCTTTCTGAATCTTTAATTACCTTCTTCTTCTTCTACAAAAAGAAAAAAAAAACAAATAAACCCCCGCAAAACAAACCAAAGTCCTTAGGACGGTCTGAGATAACTTGTAACTTTTGCGCCTACTCAAGCATAAAGCGACGTGATGCACCTCCTTGGTCACAGCCCAGATGATAATTAAGATCCCTTTCTTTCGCCTGTATGTAATAAACGGACGCGGCACAGCTTGGTGACTGGGTGAAGTGTGACACCTGCAGGACAGCAAAGCGCCCGGGGTGCCAGGGGAGGGAGCGGACAGGGGGCTGCTCCCCTGCGGCACAGCGAGGAGGGGGGTTGGGAAGCACCGCATCTTCCATCCGCTCCGGGATGGAGCGAGGGCGGGCGCAAGTGGCAGCGTCGCTGGCCGGCCCTGGCACCACGACTCCCGACAGCCCGGACGGGACCGGATGCACTCCGGCAGCACGGTAGCTGGCGCACGGGGCTGAGATCGGAGAGCCGCGCTGCCCTTCGCCCCGCCGCGGGGAGCCGGGGCGAAGCGGGTACCGGCGGCCGCAGCTGGCGTGTCACCACTGTTCCTCTCGAGAGGACCTCGCTCCCCGCCGATGCAGTCCGTAGGGACCCTTCTCTTAGGCTTTCCCCAGGACAGCGACACACAGGTAGATAAGAGAAGAGCACAGTGAAACGAGCTGTATGAAGCTCATAGAGGCCATAAAGGGGTGGGTGGGATTCGTCCCTGCGTTGGGGTTACACTTGGCTGTTGCGGCAGTCGGACAGAAGCCATAGTCCTGTTGAAGCCGCTGATGCCCTGGAGGCTTAAACGCTGACAGAAAAATCACACCGTACAGAGAAGCAGAACAGTTAAATTCACTGCAGCTGGCAAAACCTGCAGCCTTGTTAATCCAGTATTTCCCTGTTTTTACAAGAAAATGTCATTTATGTACTTTTTGTGTTACTGGACTCAATTGAGTGATTTCCTGTTAGCATGGCAACCAAAATTTATTTCCCTAAGTGTGCCTCTTAACTGGTATATTTTTTTCAACACCAAAACACCTTGTAGGTGGAAATAAATAAAACCACTTTCCAGTCTGTGTTTTTCTTTCAGAAAATGAGTACTAAAAAAAAAAAAAAAAAAAAAAAAGAGTTCAAAAGAGATTGCACCTTGGTTTCATCTAAGAAATAAATGCATCTTTGGATAAGAATCAGTGCATGTATAGATTTCCTATAAAATACAGTACAGACAGAATGGGAAATAGTTTAAGTCTTACACACTAAACTAAATGTCGACATTACAGCATCTTTAAGTCAAATCTGCTGAAATTTTGCATGTAATTGTACTGCAGTGACATGGCACATTTTGGTGTCTACTTTCTCCAAAGCTCGGACCTGGATAGCTTAGCAAGGTTATCTATGCAAATGTACATATTTTTCCATAATTTAATCTATGCACTTAAGCAAGAGTTTTATCTGCTGTTAGAGAAGCCAGGCACCAGAGTGAGACTGCTTTATAAGTGACTTAGAATGGCAGAAAATCAGGATTTACAGGAGACCTGAGTTTACACCGTTGTTTTCAGGCAAGACTCAGAAATAGGTTTTGTCACTTAGTGTCAGAATACTTGAAACTGTCATGGAATAGTTGGGTTTCCTTTAGTGTTGCCTTCTATACTAGAAAACTTCAGTTTTGCTTGCAGAAAGATGAGGTTCTTTACCATAGGTTTGTTTGTTGGTTTTTTGTTGTGTGTGTGGTTGTTGTTGTTGTTGCTTGGGTTTTTTTTGTTTGTTTTGGTTTTTTTTTTTGTTCAGACGTTGGAACAGATGAAACTGTATTTGGAAACAGCAAAACAAAAATATGTCTGTCTTAAATTCAACTTCACCCATTTATTCTTCCTCTATATATAGTAGTTATTGCCCTTAAAATAGCTTCAGAAAGAAATTCCATTTCTTCTTATCTCATCTTATTTAGAGCCAAATACTGCTAGTTGAAACTTAAGTCAATTGAGGCCACTGCAGATCTGATACGATTTTGCTTATCTATTTTTGAGTATGCCTGCTGAAAATTCTGGTTTCCAAAGAATGTGGCTCCCATGCATGGTGAAAGTGGATTTGCATTACTCCAATGTGGAGAGTCCACTAGGTATTGGAGGACACATGTTGAGAAAACTATTAAAGGGTTAGCTTTCACCTTTGTATGTGTGTATATTGTCTCAGTTGTGTGACAAGTGAAAACGAGCATGACTGCTTCTCCCAGCACCTGAGACCTGGTCTCCATTCTAGTACATTATTTAATCTGTCAGCTTTTTTCTGGGATGTGATTCACTGAAGTGAGGTGGCAAAATGAACTGGGAAAATCCTGTGTAGCATCTCTTCATACCTCTGATGATTCTGGTAATTCTGCTAAAAGGGACTGAGTTCCCTTTAAAAGTGATTGGCTGAGTTACCATGGTTTGTCTTACAAAAGGGCAACAGAGAAGCTGGAAGAAAAGACTGTCTTATAACCTGTCCAAGAAAAAGCAGACAAGAATATAGAAAGTGTTATTTCTGTTTGTCCACTTAATGGTTCATGAGTGTTGGGTTTATTTTTTCTGTTCAGATTTAAGTTGTATTTGGTTATATTCTAGTTACTTTATCAAGTATGATAAATTACTGAAAGCAGGTTGAAGAGAAAACTTTTTGTATAAATCAATCTTCTATCACCATGTTTTATGATGACAAACAAAATTCCAGAAACCACCTGTTTAGAGGCCCTGAATTGAGGGAATTGAGGAAGATAATTGAGGAAGATAAGGCAAGCTTGGCTTTGCTGCACTGACACTACTTTAAGTAGTGTAGCATACTCTTAGTGTAACACCAGCAACAATAGTGCCAGGATCCTCATGTGTAGCAGTGATTTGTGAATACACAGAGGAATGCTGAGCAAACTAAATCATCTTTTTTGTAACAGATAGCGATGCAGAAGGCCTTCACAGGTGTGTTAGGTTTCAGCCAAATAGATTTTGAAACCGTTAAAAGAGGAACACCTGGAAATGACATAATTGCTTGCACAGTAAAGTTTTCAAAGAAATGTAAAGGTTCTTAGTATGCCACACAAACAAAAGCAACAAATAAATGAAAAATACTTATTATAGGAGATTTTTCTTAGAGTTGTGGAGGCTTCTTTTCTTCCTTCAAACTACTGTTTTAGTTTAAATTTTCAAAGTACTTCTACTCCTTTAAAACCGCTTATTTCTAATGTGGATAGTGACTGGTGTGAGACAAAAACTGAAAAAGAAACTTTGATTAAAATTACTTTTTCTTAGAGCTGAGATGGAGAAAGATTTTTCACTGGGTTTTCCTGGGCCAGAGGTTACAGGATTACTCTCTGGAGCTACTGTTCGCATATTGAAAATTTCTGAGAAGCAAGCACCCTTTCCCTTGGAGGCAAAAGCCCTAGTCCTACTGCTGGTGCATGATCAGTAAGCAGTCAAGCTCCGTGGTGGTGTCCTTCAACTTTTCCAGTCTGTGCTGGTTTTCCATGACACAAAAGATATTTTTTAATTACTTTTTTACAAGTAATTACTTATAATATGAGTTCCAAGGACTTAAAATACATCGGTCAGAGTATTCTAAAGGTTATGCCACCTGCATTCAAAGCTAAAACCAGACTGGAAAAGCAAATACTAGGGTCCTCATGTCCTTGGGCTGGCTGGTCACGCGAATCACGGTTCAGTTTACTTACGACTGTCATTCTAGGAGGATGCTAATCTCTCTTTCCTGGAAAGAGAAAGGGAAAAGCAGATTGTGATCATCCTCTGTATTTCGTCTTCTCATTGTAGCAGAACAAGCATACTGCTGAGGTGCCAGTCTCACTTTTCTAACTATGCAGCAAGACCCAAAACAAGGAACCTTCCTTCTTAAGCTAGGTTAGCTGAGTCCTAGCTGAGTGGAGGTGGTTAAGTAAGCACAGAGGTCCAGGAAAAATGGTTGCTATTATCAGTCTAAAATGCACTTTAAAAAAAACCCAACAAACCAAAATATGCATACAGATGCATGTGATCCAAGGTGTTGCGCAAACATTGAAACAATCTGTAAATAGCATGGACTTGCCCATTGGATGTATGCTTCTGGGAGTTTGCTGGTTGCTACCTCTGCAATCGAATTTCCTTACACAAGATTCTTCGAAACATATAGTCTTATGCAAACCATCAATAAGTGCCTAATACATTTGTCACTCAAGTCAGATGTCTGATTTTTATATCTGTCAGAGAAAGGCATCATCTGCCAAAGAGGCAACAGTATTCTCACAGAGGACCAAGCAGTTAATCTCAGTTATAAGAGGAGCGTTAAGACAACTCTGTACCAGCCCAAAATGCATGGTGAGAAGCTGGCCTGGCCTGAGAGCTTTGCTGCTTTTTATAAGAATGATGTAAGGATTCTATGTGTAAGGACCTTCCTGCAGTAGACTCCATGTGGGGTAGGCTGAAAATTCAAATTTCTCACTTTAACCATCACTTTATCAAAGTACACACTCACACCAAAGGAGGTTAGCAGTCCTATGAAAATCAGTGCAGTCTTGTCCTCATTAATATTAACAAACACACTTTTTCCTGTGTTTCTTCTGTTCTAAATCAGGGGAAGAATACTAAAGGATTCTATTTTGAAGATGAAATTTGTAATGTTTTCTAGCATACAGGTTTTTTTAGCAGATCAACAGTTTGATATCAGACCTGAGAGTACTAGATTAAGGGAGTGTAACAGATTTACTTCCAATGAAAATTCCACTGTCTTCTGCATTTAATTTTCAATTCTAAAATTTGATATCCTTTAAATTTAGTTTGTGTTTGGCAATAGAAATTTTATTTCATACATTTTATTTGCTATTATCTTTCAATGATAAAAAGTAGAACATGCCAATGTAATTTTTTGAGTAGAGGCATGAACAATAGGATTGTAGCAGAAGACATAGGGTCATATTGTGTCTTATTTGAGATTACTGAGTACATTTGAATATAATAATTTAAGTCAAAACCATTTTTGCCAAGAAATCTCGAAAAACCCTAAAAAGGGATTTTTTTTTCTCTAAAGGGCAGTGTTTTTTCATGTAGCCACCACAGATTTGATTCCCAGTTGTAAACCAACCATCTATATTCCTACTGTAGTCACTGGAAAGAGGCAGACAGTAGACAGACTAATCCATCTAATTCATACACTTTACATAAAGTGGGAAGCATTGGGTATTTATTGTTTCTGATAATTGTTGGATTTCAAACAGCTGAAGCAAGGCAAGATCAATCTCACCCAGTGGTATCAAAAAAACAAAAAGAGCATATTCAGAGGGGACAGAAAATAGACATCTGTTTTCTTCAAAGGTGTATTGAGGTCCTATTGACCTTAATGGCTCTGATGTAAGACATTGTAACAGTAACTAGATGACTACAACATAATTCAAATATCCTATTGTCTCTTAGAATTTTTAGGAGTTTGTGATTTGATTTGGTAGCTGAAATACAGCTTGTAGCTGTGCCAAGGGAAACAAGAGTGTCAACTGGACCCATGCAAAAGAAGAACACACAGTCCTGGGCACTCACATCATGTGAGTGCAAGATGTCTTCCTTCTGGTGAGAATGTGCAGCATCTGCTGAGCAAGGGAAAGCAGGCGCAGATTCTATTCAAACGCTCTCAACATTGCCATCTCCACAGTGTACCTTAGTCTACTGAACACATAATTACAACGGAAATTGTCTTTCAGTGCTACATGGTTGTTTTAATCACTGTTCATGCAGAAATGTCCATTATCATCAAAACACTTAAATATAAATTATTCTGCTGTGCTTAAGTAGACTGCAATGTACATCCTGCCTATCTTCCACTGGAAAATGACTAAAATATCCTGCTTGTGTACTGCTGTGACAATGTTTTGGTTTAGATTGGGAGAGATGTTTGATGGTAATCAAGTGATTAGAGCTGCAATCAATCACTTGTTTATGCTGGCAGGGTGAGTTTGTTTTTTCATAGAATCATTGAATCATAGAACTGTTCAGGTTGGAAGAGACCTCTGAGATCATCAGGTCCAGCCACTCGCCTAGAGCCTGCAAATCCACAACTACTCATAAGCTACTACCACTAAAACACATCCCTAAGCACTACATCCAGATGTCCTTTAGATACCTCCAGGGATGGTGACTCCACCACCTCTATGGGCAGCCTGTTCCAAACCTCATAACCCTTTCTGTGAAGAATTTTTTCTTAATACCCAACCTGAACTTCACTTAGCACAACTTGAGGCTGTTTCCTCTTGTCCTGTCACTTCTTGCGTATAAGAGACTGACCTCCACCTCACTTCAGCCTCATTTGAGGTAGGTGTACAAGGCAATGAAGTTTCCACTTGGCCTCCTCTTCTGAAGACTAAACAAACCCAGTTCCTTAAGCCATTCCTCAGAAGACTTGTGTTCAATGTCCTTTACCAGCTCTCTTGCTCTTCTTTTGTGCTCTATAGTATATTTGCACCTGCAGTAACACCAGTTTCAAAAACATATTCTTTCCCTGTGGTGGCCTTAACTATCTATCAGATGCCTTACAGAAGGAATTTTGGCCATAAATATAAAACAAAAAAGTTGCCTACAGAACAGTTGCCTAATTTGCTTTAAGCCTCTTAGCTACAAAACTGTTACTCAAAAGGCAGTAACTGCCTGTCCTTGAATTAATCTGGACACTTTAACATCAGCCCTGTGAGTCAAAGCTAGTCTTTATAGCTTTTAGAGGGAACCTAGTAACTTTGAGGGTGATTCATGTGACCTATCTTGAAGGAAATCAATTTCCCTTTGCAGGGTATGTATTTCTTCCCATTTGTAGTAAAGGAAGTTTGGGATGACAAACCAGCCTTGGCTGTCAGTGCTTTGGATTCCTAAGTTAGCAAATGTGAATTTCATCTTTATATTTGAAGTGTTATAAATTGAAGTACTTTATCTTGCCATGTAATGACTAATAGAGCTTCCTAAATCTAATGTGAGGAACATGCTATACTTTTTCTTCCTTTTAGAACTAATTGGTAATCTGGCATATATGGCACAGAGATCACTTGTTGCAAATTGATGGCACAGGTGGGTATTTGTACTAAGTCCTGGGCTATTTTCTTGTTAAGAGGCATCAGTAAAAAGCAATTCCAAAATAATACTTTGGTCTGACCACTTATATAAAAATATTTTATTCATAGTTTTTTATCTTAGTGATGTTAACTTTGAGCATATTTGCCTATGCACTGAGGCCAGTTGTACCAAATACTGATGTGGTTTGAAATGATTACATTTGTTTCTTCGGTGTCTTTATATACAACCAAGCTTTCCACATAACCCTTTTTTGTTTGTTTGTTTGGTTGTTTGGTTTTTTTTAATCAAGGGTTTGCTTCTTCCACAATACCTAAGCACAGTGAGCATGAGTTTGAACCTCTCTTCTTTGTCCATAGGGGAGGGAAGCAGGTGATGCTGAGGGGTTGCTTTTCAGTGATGAGGCATGAGTCTAGCCTCAGAGCTGCACTGACTTACTCAAGTATGGACAGCACACACTGGATTTTGTAGGGATAGGTTAGGATAAAAGAAGGATTTGTCACTCATTCTGAGTGCTTCCTCTTCACTCAGTTCCTAGAAAGTACCCTCATTTTGTTACTGCTTCTGCTGTCTTTAGGCCAGATGGGAGCTTGCTTTCATCTGAAGAATTCCTTTGGGTTAACTGCAGGCAGGATCTAGCTTTTTAGATCTTTATAATAAAAAAAAAAACATCATGTGCATAAGATAGGACCTGGATGAATGCTTGCAATCTGTTCTGTCATTTTATTTTGTTAAAGGAATGTTGCTCTCCTAACAGGCTGTTTCCTTGCTTAGCATCTTTAGTGAATTCTTCCTGTTGTGCTCTTGTACACTGACCCTCATCCCTTATTAGGGTTGGATTTGTCACCCAGTTCCTCAGTATGTTAAGTTCAGAAATTGTAGGTGAGTTCTTAGTGGCATAGAGAAGTTTTTAATTTGACTTTTAGGGTTATGAATCACCAGACTCTCTGGGGAAGAGCCAACCACCTAACCATGGGGAGAGGTTTAAGCCAGCAGTACCCATGTGAGGATCTGCAGGTCTGTCTCATGAGATGCATTCAAGGAACTCATTAGCTGGCCAATCCTCCAAGCTTCTGTAGTTCTTCAGGGCATTGCTAGTAACATCCAAAAAAAAAAGAGATACCCAAGAAGTGAGTAACCCAGAACAGTGTATCTTGCACTATGCAAAGTCCATATCAGGATCCATATCTTTGGGAAGAGGCTTTGATGAGTAAAAATTCTTCTCAGTGATAATACACAGCCAGACTTCTCTTAAAATCAAGGTTTTGCAGACCTTGGGAAAAGCAACAAGTGCATGAATGGGATTCTTAGGAGGAGAGAAACAATTTGACATTTCAAAATGATTATTGACAAAACAGTAGGTGTTTTCATTTCAAAGCAGTCATATAAATAAAGGACAGTGAAGACCATGACTCAGTTAAGAGATGCTAGGGCATTGAAATAGGTCAGCTCATGCTCACATATTCCATGATATTCCCATTAACAGTTGGTTAATAGTCATCTTTCAAGGCTTCATTTCCTTCTGAAAGCAGTGGTTTGGTAGGCAAAGTATATTAGGACAAAATGATATTTTAGTCGTATTATTCCATTAGCGTTTTCTTGCCTAATTACTGTTATTTTAACACTTTTTATATCAACTCTTTGCTAAAAACAAAGCCTACAGATAAAATTACCTAAACCAAACAATAACTCAGAATAGCAAACCTTTGTGGCCAGCACATGATGGAATTAGTTTTTAATAAATAAAATGTTGCCTGTATTGTGTAATTTAATCTTAATTCAAGAAGTATTCAAACATAAACAAATCTTGGTGTTCTACTGAAAGCAAAGTTTCGCTGGTTGCTTCTTATTAAGAAAGAAACTTCTTTCATTCATTCCTTTCTTCAGTGTGAGACATTTGCCTGAATCCAGGTTTCAAGAAAGTATGGAAGTATGAAAGTATGAAAGTTCAGGTGGATATTTTCTGTAGGGTAACAAAGAAAAATATCAATAGTTTGCAAATGCATATAGAGGATACAGCATCACTTTAGCAATTTCACATGTGCTAAAATGATTTTAGAGATGTTTTGACTATGCATATTTGCACAGTACTTTGGCTCACAGACATGTAATTAATTATTTGGTATTTTTTCCATTCTGTTGTCATAGCTCTCTGATAAACTCTTATTGTTACATGCTTTTGTTGTATAGGTAGCTGTTGTTTAACAAGCCCATTTTATAGCCACAGATGCTATATTCAAATGCACTTTAAGCAGCTTTTGCTTGTCATAAATTTTCTTAAAATCCCATCAGCATTGATTTATTTGCATACTTGTTTTAGGTTGCAGCTCTGTGTGCTCTTCATGTGTGGAGAAATACAAACATGACAGGTGAAGGTGGTGGTAATGGCCAAAGTAATTTGAAATTCTAAGCACCCTAAGGTGAAATTTTACAAAATAAAAAATGAAACAGTTGTTCCTTCTCTCAGTCATGCATGCATTGGTTCAGATGGAACATGTTGTTTTGAAAATTTGCCCCCTTTATTCCAGGAGAATTATAATGCTCTGGCAGCTCCTTGTTTCTTCCTAGTAATTTATCAGTTTATGAAAAATATATTGTGTCTCCTCCTCCACTCCGATGCAGTCAATGTAATTACAAATTAGGGAGAATCTACTCCAAAATCTGCTATTGAGTATTTTTGAAAAATAGGTAGGTCTAAAACATTAATCTATTTGCCATCATTGCCATGGTTTCAAGCCAAATCTGCGCTGTGCAATGTTGGAATGGCTCTCAATCATTTTCTCTATTCTCTATATAATTTTTTTTTTTCTGTTGCTGTTCCCAGACTCATATATTGATTCTTTTCATGCAGAGGATCTTTACTTTAAATACACTGCTATAGTTGATAAGGACTAAAATCTCACCTCATCTGACTATAAGTATTCTTGTATTTTTCTGTTGCTGCAAAATTTGCTTCAAGAATGAAAATTAAGTAGGCAATGGCACATGTCATTTTTAAACCAAGCTTCTTTTTCAATAGTTTGTAAAATATTCCGGAACCATTCTGAACAGTTTTTCATGGAATTGGCAAAAAACTGATTGCCCTTTCAAGATTGTAGCACATCAAAGCAAAAAAAAAATCAGTCTTGGAATTCTCTGTTATAAGCAGAAGTCTAGTGACTGTTGTATACACAGTATGTTCAAGCTGTTATTCATGCTTCCAGCAGATCACATATATTTCACTGAACATAAGATAACATGGTTCTGTTCTCACATCTTCTCTACTTATGCCAGCTGTGAAATCAGGTGTTATATCGTGAAAGAATCGTCAACATTTTTGCTTAACTTCCACATCTTTGCTTTCTGGCCTCTCAGTAACCTCTAAGAGTAATAGCTCAAAACACCACAGTAGAGCTAATTTTCAATGTGGGCATTCCACTATCAGGTTTTCTAGGAAGGGGAAGAAAACCCAGTTATTTATATTTTGATAGTTTTGAAAGAAATCGTAGTGAGCATTTGCATTCATAATTTGTGAGCATCTTCATTCATAATTTGAAAGATTTAGGGATGCCCAAATTGTATTCTGTGCCCAAATAGGCTTATGGATATTTATATTATTATATATACACATGTGACATACATATGTTTATATACACACACACCAGAAGAACACATATGTATGCTTACGTATGTAGAGTTATGTGTACTATGTGACTGAGATACATTAAAGGTTATTTATTTCTCTGGTAAGTGCAAGAGAAGAGCTATCTAAGAGGGCAGAATACAGCTCATTAAAGTGTCCTTCTTGTGAACACAAAGAGTTTTCTTTTATCTCATTGTCTGGGAGTATTTATCTCTACACTAGTTATATGGTTTAGACACTAAGTATGAGAGTCCATTTCTTGGCCAAGTATGACTTCTTTGCAACCTAAAGCAAATGAGCTGTGAATTTAACTGTAATGGCAGCCTAGCAGGATATGGGAAGGTTTTAACCATTCAGATGCAGTTCTTTCCTCACGCATTTAGAGACTCCCAGGAGGTGGAGGTTTCTAAGCAGCCAGCAGCTTCTGGGCATGGAGCTGACAGCCCTTACACTGTGCAAGCTTAGACACAGCTCCTTCTAAGGAATTTTTTCCTTAAGTCTAGTAACAATTACAGCATGACTAAGACTAAGTCAGTGTCTTTAACTTCACTTATTATCCAGAGGGACATTTTTGGTAGACTATTTTGTAGAAGTAATTCACCCATTTAAAAACATGGCAGTCTATTAATCAGATCACCTAAATCTAATGACATTTTGAAGTGTTTGATCCTTAAATTAACTGCACACAGCATCTTCCAGGGGAAGCTTCTGAAAGGAGGCAGAATACTCTTGTGCTATGCCAGCTCAAAACCTCCTTGCTTCTGAGTGTAGACATCATGATGTGCATGATATAAAAAGAAAAGGTAATTGATCCTTTGGGATCCTGCTGGTTCTTTCACAAAGAGTCACTGCAGCAACAGAAGCCTGAGGGATGACTGTGTTTTATGGTCTTCCACACTGGAAAGTAAGAACAGTGGGCACAAGCCAACCTCATGAGGTTCAACAAGACAAAGTGCAGGGTCCTGCATCTGGGTTCAGGCAATCCCAAGCACAAATACAGGCTGGGCAGTGACTGGCTGGAAAGCAGCCCTGAGGAGAGGGACTTGGGGGTACTAGTGAACGAGAAGCTCAACATGAGCTGTCAATGTGCACTTGCAGCCCAGAAAGCCAACCAGATCCTGGGCTGCATCAAGAGAAGTGTGGCCAGCAGGTTGAGGGAGGTGATTCTCCCCCTCTGCTCAGCTCTGGTGAGACCCCACCTGGAGTACTGCATCCAGTTCTGGAGCACCTATTACAAGAGGGATCTGGACATGCTGGAATGTGTCCAGAGAAGGGCCACCAGGATGATCAGAGGGCTGGAGCTCCTCTCCTATGAGGACAGACTGAAAGAGTTGGGGCTGTTCAGTCTGGAGAAGACTCTGAGGTGACCTTCTTGTGGCCTTCCAGTATCTGAAGGGGGCCTACAAGAAAGCTGGGGAGGGACTTTTTAGGATATCAGGGAGTGATAGGACTAGGGGGAATGGAACAAAGCTGGAAGTGGGGAGATTCAGGCTGGACGTGAGGAAGAAGTTCTTCCCCATGAGGGTGGTGAGAGCCTGGAATGGGTTGTCCAGGGAGGTGGTTGAGGCCCCATCCCTGGAGGTTTTTGAGGCCAGGCTGGATGAGGCTCTGGCCAGCCTGATGTAGTGTGAGGTGTCCCTGCCCATGACAGGGGATTGGAACTAGATGATCCTTGTGGTCCCTTCCAACCCTGACTGATTCTATGATTCTAACTTTTAGGAGAATTGAGGAGGAAGATACAGGCACAATATAGAGTAAGGAGTATATATCAACAAGCTAATCTAGAAAACATCAGCCTGGCATGACAGTTTCAGCCTCCCTTTGAAATGCACCTCAAGACAGTTCTTGTTGATTGGTTCAGAAAACCAGTTACTTGAAATACTTGATATGTCACTGTTATTGAAATAAACAGGAAACACATAATCAATATTCTGTCTTCTTGCTTTGTACCTCTTGATCATCTCTGTATTCAGCTGTCTACAAACACTGAATTAGCAGCCCCTTTTCTGCATGGAACTGTGAAGTAGCAGCAGGGAGTGACTTGAGCATAAAGGAACTGGATGGGACAAAGCCTTTGACTTATGTGTGTAAGAACGTTTGAGTCAGTCACAAACTGGTCCTTAGAAATTAATTTTCACCATCTGTAGATAATTTATCTGTTTCCTTTGAGTACTAGCTAATAACTTATGCAGTGAAACTGGTAACGTCCCAGATCAAGTGAGGGCAAGTGCCAATACCAAAACAAAATTAATATAATGTGAGGATCTGGTTGGGATTGCCATCTCAGGAACTAAGATAATAGCTAAAACGTGTACACAAAACAGATTTGCTAGTTCAAGTGGAATCAGTAGCAGCCATTCTGAAGAACATAGATAAAGCACAGACTCATTTTTGCTGAGGTTCAAAAATAAGGTCCCTCATTAATTGGGTGATATGCTTTCACAGACATGTTTCACAGTTCTTTAATAATCTACCTCTTATCTTGTGGTTTATAACCATAAATTCAATTTTGAAGCATTATAATCATTTTACTATGTCATACAAAAAAAAAAAAAAAAAAAGCACAAGCTTTGTCCCAGTGTGGAAACACAAATCAACCTGAGGGCATTGGGTTTCCTTCTCCAGCTGTATAAATCTTGAATACCAAAGCAAAGTCACTGACTAGCCCCATTCAAATATACTAAGGCTGAAACAACCTCTGAAAGTCCTTTATTGAGTGAAAGGTCCCAATTAATCATATCTTAGTATCTCTAGACTGTTGACAATGAATCTGTTCCTAATTAGAAGGCTGAAATTGCTAGAAGAGTGACAACTGCAAGCTTCATCTCTTCCATTTCCTCTACTGCCTTTCTGTGTTTCAGTAGTAGTCAGAAACATGACTGAGCTAAAATAGATAAATACAGGCACTCCCAAATATCCTATAATGCTCAAAAAAACCTCCAAACCAACATAAAAAAAAAAAGTCTGTATCGAGTTTCAGTTGGAAAATAAAAGAAAAGAAAAAGAAGTTGCTACAGGATTACATACAGGATTACAGTTGTAAAATGTATTAGAGGTTCGAACAGAAAGCCAGGGCGATTAGCACCAATTTAAAAGAAGATTTAACAGCTCTTCAGTTCCAAAAGATTAAGAGACTATTTAAATAAAATGCACAGGATAGTAGGAAGCACACCAGGGAATAGAGATTTTGAAGAGGTTTTACAAATAGATGAACCACAGAAGAGATGACATGAAGTAGAAGGTTAAAAGATTGAGTGGTACAGTAAAGCCAGATCACAGTGAGACAAAAAGCTAAAAAAAGTCACTTTCTCTGTCATTTGCTAGTGTAGAGGACTGAAATGGGGAGCAGCAATTTAACAAATAGTAATTTTTAGGGTATAGAATCATAGAATCGTAGAATTGTTAGGGTTGGAGGGGACCTCAAGGATCACCTGGTTCCAATGCCCCTGCTGTGGGGAGGGACACCTCACACTAGATCAGGTTGCTCAGAGCCACATCCAGCCTGGCCTCAAAAAGGTGCTTCTACCACCTCCCTGGGCAACCTGTTCCAGTGTCTCACCACTCTCATGGTAAAGAACTTCCTAACATCCAATCTGAATCTATCCACTTCTAGTTTTGCTCCATTCCCCCTAGTCCTGTTGCTACCTGATATCCTAAAAAGTCTCTCCCCAGATTTCTTGTAGGCCCCCTTCAGATACTGGAAGGCCACAAGGAGGTCTCCTCAGAGCCTTCTCCTCTCCAGACTGAATAGCCTCAACTCTCTCAGTCTGTCTCCATAAGAGAGGTGCTCCAGCCCTCTGATCATCCTTGTGGCCCTTCTTTGGACACCTTCCAGCATGTCCAGATCCTTCTTATAATAGGTGCTCCAGAACTGGACGCAGTACTCCAGGTGGAGTCTCACCATAGTGGAGTAGAGGGTGAGAATCACTTCCCTTGACCTGCTGGCTACGCTTCTCTTGATGCAGCCCAAGAAAAGATTGGCTTTTTGGGCTGCAAGTGCACGCTGTATATAAAAAACAGAGCTACTGAAATGTATTTGTAGTGTATCAGTACTGTTCTACTTATACACATGTATGTCTTCCTTGCTTTCTGACATGTAATATTTGGCACATTTAATCAGAAATCTTATGATTAGTGAATTTATCAGTTCTTCAAACCTAGCTCTGAAAAGATTTATTCCATGCATTGTGTGTTCCCCCTATTCAGCCAAGTTTTGCCACTGACTTCAGCCGTAAGATTACTTCAATTACTGAGTAGTTGTAACACTTTGATTTTTTAGCAGCAGTAAAAATTGAAAGATACGCAGTGGTGGGACAAACTGGTTTACTGAATTTATTGGCAGTAGAGGGTGGAACATTTTACCATATACCATCTTGGAGATTTCACATGAAAGCTATCAAAGGGTAGATGAGAATGTGCTTAAAATTGCCTGGGAAAGCACTAAGAAAACAAAACATGATAATACCACTAGAGCCTTAAATAACATTATTTGCATGACATCGAAAGTCAGCTATGTAGTATCATGGATGTGATTGTTGAACTGTAGCAGCCCTGGCAGCTTCTGAGAATCAGATGAATCATACATTTGGGTGATAAAAAAGTCTTAATTGAATTTTCTTCTCAAAATATTCTCTAGCTGTTGAATAAGATATAACATGGATCAAGATCTACATGGAGTCCTGGCAGTCTAGTGGAAGAGGCTCCTAACAGAGAGAGGTGTAACAGATCTCTTAAAATGAATATACTTCACATGAACAGATAGACAAAGCTGTGCAACAACAATTCTTTTTTCAAATAAAATCAGTTGAAAGTGGAAGACTCATTGCAAGTGTCAACAGATCTTGATGATTTGTGTTTTTCAAAGTGCTGTAAAAATTTTGTTGTTAGTGTCTTTAGAAGCAAGCATTGATTTCCTAAGTATAGGGTATGTAAATCTCATTACTTGTGAGAAGCAACTCAGTTAACTTATAAACTGTGGTGGATTAAAACTTGGAGGATAATAACTGAAATTAAGAAAATACCCCTTGTTGAAGCTAATGGAATTTTTTCAATTAATTTTAATACAATCACAGCCTTGCTGCCTCCATCTAAGTTCTTTAAAGCCTAGTAGCTTGTGTTCGATAGTGGCAGAAGCACATTTCTAGGCAGTAACAGGAAGCATATACTTCGTTGTAGTACTGTGCCAGACTTCAGCCACTTTCAGTGTATGGTCTTTCTTTGCCAGATACAGTTTCTCTGTGTTTTGTAATCCTCTGCAGGTGTTTGTTTCATGAAGTCATCCTATAGAACTCATTCTATGTAACTCATATATATTTTAAGCATCTTCACAATAATTCAGCAATGAATTCCTCACGTAACTGCCTGAATACTCGTGAGCTCTCGTTTGTCTTGAGCTGCCTTTGATTGCTTCTGGATCTCATACAATTAGTCCATGTCTGCCCTCTTCTTGGTACCTATAATTACAGAGACCTATATTACACCTTTCATCTGTCATTCTTTTTCAGAGTGAAGATTTGTATCTTACTTAGTCATTCCACTTCTGGAAGCTCTTCTGTAAGTTTAATCATTCTGCTGCTCTTCTCTGAATATTTTCTGGTGTTATTGGCTCTTTTTTTTTTTTTTTTTTTTTTTTTGGAGATAAGGAGCCTAGAAATGTGTTCAATCCTGTATGCCTCTCTGAAACTAATGACACATACTTTTCCATTAGTACGAGTGCAGCAAATTCTCTTTGGCAGGAAATGGGCATATTAATTAGAGAAAAATCATCATATCTTTTGGGAACCATAACTCCAAATTCTTTGCTTTGCCCCTTGTTATAAAAGAAAAATTACAGAATACTTTATTTTTCCTGAAGTGAACTTGGCAGAGGTAGCTGAGACGTGGGAATATAACTGGCCATGACTCATTTAGGCTTACACAAGAAAGGAAGATTTATAAAATATATTCTATTTTGTTTGTGGAAGACTGTTTCAATGCTGGGAGCATAACTTCTATTCTTCTATTTGAAATGAAGATCAAACAGCTCTGTAAAATCTGAATCATTATCTTGTGAAAATGCTTGCTAATACTAGTAATCAGTCCTTTTAATTCCTCTACATGTGTTAAAATGCTACTTATTACTCACTTTAGCATATGGATGTAATGCAAATTGTACAAGAAATTTCATTATTCACTTGAACTTTCCCTGATTTTGCACTCCTATGATTCTCTGCCCAGCTGAACTTGTCATTCTGAGTTGGTTAAAAACATATTTCAGTCAGGCTGTGGAACTGCAGAATTTAAGAGAATAGGAATTTACTGAGTCATTTAATACTGAAAATAAGAGCAGGGAGACTACCCACTGAGACATTTAGAATCCACTGTTCTTTTCTGTCTTTTGCACTCTAATTACATCTTTCATGAAGTTACAATACATTTTTTCTTCAAACTTGAAGTGCAGAATTTCAGTGTATGTGTTTCTCTTCAAGACATCCAAAGAAAACAAATCAGAGATCTTTTGACTAAAAGTCAACAGTTTCTTTGTTTTTCCAGTTTTCCTGTTGAAGGAAAAGGAGATATCATTCAATCTCACTTCTCCCATATCTACTTTGAAATTTTTGAATTTATACTACAGTACTGCTGGGACACACTCATAGTCAAGTCCCCACTCAGTTGGCATTGACAGAAACATAACCTGGCTGTGGGCTAAAGCGATTCTGATTTTCACCAGAATTCTGTTTGAAAACCTCACACATGCCAAAGAGTGATGTCAATTTCCAAGTAGAGGGAAGGCTGAGCAGGCAAAAGCCACAGAGAAATCCCGTGGCTGAACCATTTTCAGATTTTGGGGAACTGTTAACCTTGGAAGATGTATCACTACCTTCTCCATCTTGTCTTATAATAAATTTTTAATTGCCAACAGTACAATACCGCTATGATTCTGTTTGTGGCAGAACATTAGGGGTGACAATCTTGTAGTTCAGAAATGCCACAAAGCCTATAACTCAAGTCACTTCCATATAATTTGAATTAAACACCCCTCTGTGTTTTTTCATTTGGCTGTATTGCTGAGTTATTTTCTCATCAACTGCATCCCAAAACTCACTCTCTTTTTGCTATGTTTTGATCTGGGATTCAAATATTCATTTGATTCCAGCAGTGCCCAGTGTCTTGATATTTTGATAGAGATTACACTATTTGACAACATTTCTCTGTGCAAACCCTTGGGACATCACATATTTGCATTACTCCTTCAGAAAGAAAAAGGCTCAACCTGCAGTAGCTTGGTGTGACTTGCTGAGAAACTTGACATGGTTAGAGAACACCACAGATAAGCTTTAGTCATATTTGACTAAAGAAAAAAATAATGTTGAAAATAGAAATGAAATTGTGACACATGCAGGATTCTTGAAGTTTCTCAGTCTTCTCTCTTGGGCATCAATGACGAATAATCCTTACTGTTTAAGGTGACCAACTGCCATTATATGACCCATGAGGATTCTTTTTGTCCCAATCCAATGGACGGGAACCTGCAGTTACATGGCCCCAGATCCAATCTATCACCATACTGAGCATGTATTTCCACAAAAACCCATACATTCTCATGGCCACACTCATGTACAGAACATGGCTAACTACACAGATCAACACAAGCAGAACACAGTGCCTTTATCAGCTCTTGCACCAAGCATGCACATAAACACAAACACTACAGAAGGCCTGATCGCGTTCAGTCTCTATATGGAAATCCCTCTGGTTGCTGTCCCTAAACACACAGTGTAGTCAGGAGCTGGTCCCAGGTCCCCTGATCTGCCCTCTGTTGCTGGCACCTGCATGTATAATTTCCTTCAGCTCACTGTCCCACTCCAAGTGCTGGTACCTGTTACCCTACTTGCCTGCTAGCCAGCTTGAAGTTTCCTAGCATTCAGTCCCACTCATTCAGACTTGAGAGCACACCTACACAGAAGCTGTTTAAAAATAGTATTTAATGAGAAGAATGGGCCAGACTCTGGTGATCAAGTGTAGGGCTGAGTCAGACAAGCATGCTGACCACCAACCTGCCTAAACTTGACCTTTCTTTTTTATCCCATTGCCTCTTCAGTTTCTCCTATTTGTTTCTTCCCAATCCACTATGATCTCTTTTTTTCCTGCTTTCGATCATTCTCTAAACATCTCATAGTATGTTTTGCACATTTCCCAACCCACTGTAAAACATCACATAATAAGTGCTACACAATCCCAACAATCTCTTCCTCCTGCATCTCACAAGAAGTCCTTTACCCTGCAGGTAATAACGCCCTCCAGATGACATGGTTCATGTTTTGCCTTGCCCTGTGTGGGTGGATTTCACATCACACAGTGACTGAATCATTCCCCTGCAAGACTCTCCAAAAGCAGCCAGGTCTGTGTCTGCCCTTTGTATCAGGTGGGCTATTGGGGTTCTTCCACCTGACATAATTCCTCTGGTCCTCATGAGTCTTCATGTTTACTGCAATTATCCTTTAATAAGATAATCTACCACATACTGTCTTCATGGTTAAATTATTGAATGAGTCAATTTGATATGAGTCATACTAGTGGCTAATTTCACCTTTTTAGTTCACTCCATGAAAAGTCTTGAATTCCCACTATAATTTGTACCATAACTGAAGAAAATCAGCTCACTAAAACTGGACAATGTAAAAGCAAATCTTCATTTTTGGAGAGGCAAACTTAAAGAATGCAAAGCAGGAAAATGTTTTCTTTTGTCCTTTCTTTACTTCATGCTGATGGTGTTCTGATGATATCGTTTACACACATGGTACTCACAGAATCACAGAATTATTGAGGCTGAAAAAGACCTCTGAGATCATCAAGTCCAGCCTATGACCCACCACCACCACATCAGCTAAACCATTCCCCCAAGTGCCACATCCAAACTTTTCTTAAAGAGCCCCAGTGATGGCAACTCTACCACCTCCCTGGGCAGTCCATCCCAGTGCCTAAAATTTTTGACTCTGGATGAAATCCTGGCTTCAGTGAAGTCAACAGCAAAGCATCCCTGATTTTTAGCTTTATTCCTCAGTATTCTGACATTCACACATTCATATAATATAATGAATCATATAATTGTCAGGGTTGAAAGGGACCATCCAGTTCCACCCCCCCTTCCATGGGTAGGGACACCCCACACTAGGAGCAGGTTGCTCACAGCCACATACAACCTGGCTGCAAAAACCTCCAGGGATGAGGCTTCCACCACCTCCCTGGGCAACCTCCTCCAGTGTCCCACAACCCTCATGGGGAAGAACTCCCTCCCAACATCCAAATCCTTTGCTTTCTTCACTGTGTCGTGAAGAAAAGTGCCCTAGAACTTCCCTAGCCCTTTCTCAGCATTTTTGGGCA
Source organism: Indicator indicator (assembly GCF_027791375.1). Taxonomy (NCBI): domain Eukaryota; kingdom Metazoa; phylum Chordata; class Aves; order Piciformes; family Indicatoridae; genus Indicator; species Indicator indicator. Next base: position 27,432,019 of record NC_072010.1, on the reverse strand, counting down.
AGTAAGTATTTCTGTACTGTTGTTTAGTATAGAAGTGATACTGGGTTTTTTCTCCTTATGTTACAGTAACAGCTTTTCAACTCCCTGGGCTGAAGATAACAAACGTGTCATTCAAAGTCTAGATTAATCTACTTGTGGCCTAATGTATTCCCTGATCAAACCAGATAATTTACACCGTCTCTTTGCAACTGATGCATCCAAGACTCTTTGATATTTAAAAAATCCTGATTTACCTGGAAGAGTCTATTAGATGCCAGATCTTTTCTTTCTCATTTACTGAATGTAAGTTGCTTGAAGAGAGTGTTGCTGCTTCATTGTTTAAAATACCTGTGATCTTTGATTAACATTCATTCTTCCTACTGTGATGACATCTACATGCTCCAGTTAGGGCTCTGCTGAGCCCCAGACTAATCTAATGCTTGACCCACTAAACTCATGATACTAATTCAAAAAACAGCACTCACATTACATTGTAATATCTCTATAATTAGAAGGTCTCACTTGACTGACCAGTTTGTCCCTTTTCTTCTTGATGTCATTGTACTTATCTGCAATGGACCAAAGCAGATGTTGTTTTCCCTGAAGAATCCCATTTCCTAATGGCACAGTTATTATTAGCAATAGCACATTAGAAGATGGGGATTGATTGACGACTGGTTGCTTATTATTTAATTTTACAAAGGTGAATAAAGAAACAGTCACCCAAAAGTCTAATTCATTGGTGTAAAACAAAACTGAACTTATTTCCATTTTAAGGCTGAGAGGGATGAAAAGTATTTGCACACTTTGGAGGTAATTATCATCAGAAATGATTATCTTGTATATGAGGATTAAGATAAATGTGTTGTTATGAGAATTGAGAATGAGTCATAGAGAAACAGGGGAAGAGAGAAGTCCTATCTGCCAGCCCAGACAGACCTCTCTGCTCCATCAGTGCTGCTAGAAGCATAGCTAATGTGGGCTCAAATCACAAAGGCAGGCATTGGAAATATATTTCCAAGTGAGGCATCTGGATCTTTCAGTTGCCAAGTATGGTCTGTTTATACTCATCATAAATGTTAACACTATGACTAGAAGATAAAAAGGAGGAAGAAGGCAGGGCAAAACAGCAGGAGTCATAGCCGTAGCAGAACATGGTAGTAAGTCATCCTTCCTGAAAGGGACTGCTTGTGTTAGAGGAGATGAGGCCTCATTTCATTGCATTTACCAGGTGTAGAAAATAACTCCTGTCTCAGAACAAATGATCCTACTTTATAAAGGAACATAAAAATTGCAGATGAGGGTGGTTGGGCTGTACTTTTGCTTAGCTGACTGTTACAAGAAAAAATACCTAAAATAACTAATGAAGGAGTCACGGTTTGTGTTTTTTCACAGTACTTGTAGCATGCAGTAGGAAAAGTTAAGAACAAAAAGACAATACATATATAAAAGGTATTTCCAACAGTTAGTTCCAAAACAGAGACTGTACTAAACTTATATCAGTGCACTGTATTATATACACTGTAGTATGTGGGTGGTGCTACTTCTACCATTCTTATCCAGGAAGTATTATTTGAGTTTTGCTTGAGGAGGAATACTTAAAATTACTAAATAAATACAATCATAGAACAGAAACATAGAACAGTTTGGGCTGTAAGGGATCTTTAAAGAGATCTAGTCCAACCCTGCTGCAGTCAGCAGGGACATCCACAACTAGACCAGATTTCTCTGAGCCTATCCCACATGGTGAATGTTGCCAGGGATGGGGCATCTACCACCTCTCTGGGCAGCCTGTGCCAGTGTTTCTAACTCTCAGCATAAAACATTTCTTCTTTACATCTAGTCTGAATCTCCCCTCTTTTAGTTTATAACCATTTCCCCTTGTCCTGTTGCAACAGGCTCTACTAGAGAGAGTCACAGAATCACAGGATCACACAGAATTACAGGATCACACAGAATCACAGGACATTAGGTGTTGGAAGGGACCACCGGAGATCTTCAAGACCAATCCTTTCTGCCAGAGCAGGACCATAGAATCTAGCACAGGACACACAGGAACACATCCAGATGGGTCTTGAAAGTCTCCAGAGAAGGAGACTCCACAACCTCTCTGGGGAGCCTGCTCCAGTGCTCTGGGACCCTTATAGTTATATTATAAGCAAACTGAATTTTGGAAGTGGTACTATACTGACTGTTGTTTACAGGTAGAGAAACTAACATTAAAATATTACTTTTTAGGTACAAAATTTATGGACATTTCAGCCCAAGACATTCATAAATATGCTGGAAAAAAAATGTATGCAAGGAGACAAAGTTTCAAAAGTATATAGCTTTATTTTAAAATAATCACATCTCTGTTGTTCATGCAGGTAATACTAAGTACCTGAACACACCTGCAAGTGCCAGTGAAATGTTTCGTAAATGAATTGTCTAAGGAAAGTGCTGGTCCATGAGTGGAAAGAATCCAGATAATTTGGGAGAAGAGATTAATTCTGTGGAGAGGTTCTTATTAACAATTTTTACAGAAAACCCAGTATTTTTCATGCATAGGAAAAAACCTCACCTTTCTTTCACTAACTCTGTTTAGGTATGAGTATTTTAATCTGCAGAAGTGGCTTCAAATATTTCATAAGACAAGAGCAGCTGCTCTGCAATTTTGAAAATCTCTATGTGCTGGACAAAGTAAAAATGAAAGAAGCCCATCATTTTTTAAAGCTTCTTCTGTTTAATGTTCCCAAAGTATTGAGGCAGGTAGAAATACCACACACTCTTCATACGTATATACATTGTCTCAAACAGTTTAGTCCCTTAAGAATAAAATCTTAGAAAGTGGGTGCTCCTCTTATTTTCTCTCAGTCACTATGGGTGGACTCATCAAGCACAGACATTCATAACTGAACAGAAGAGTCAAACTTTGAGAACTTCATATCAGGCTGATCTTTGCTGTGAAAACAATGGAGAACCTCATCTGCTGCATACTAAAGATGAGGGGAAAGCATTGGCTGAAACAGGGCAAAGATGTATAAATACCTGCAATAGTAGACATCTACCTGTGTATTCACATATCTGATATAGTGAGTGCCCAAAAGTAGTGTCCAAAAGTCCTCCTGTGGTATTGGTCACAAGATTTCTTCTGTCTTAGACAAGCCAATGGTTTATAGCCAGTAAGAGTCTATGTGCCATACGAATGTTCTGTGCATCCTGCAGTGATTAGTTGATAGCAGAGGGTGAATATTTGCAAAGTACTCTTTAACTATAAAAGAAAGAAGAAACACCTGTGACTCAACCACAGAGTTCAGAGGGTTGTTATCAGTGCCACAGGGTAAAGTTGGAGGCCTGTGGGCAGTGGTGTTCCTCAGGGATCAGTATTGGGTCCAGTTTTATTCAGTATCTTCATTAACAACACAGATGAGGGGACAGTGCACCCTCAGCAAGTTTGCTGATGATACAAAACTGGGAGGGGTGACTGACACACCTGAAGGTTGTGCTGCTATCCAGTGAGATCTGGACATGCTGGAGAGCTGGGCAAAGGTGAACCTTATGAAGTTCAGTAAGGATAAGCATAGAGTCCTGCACCCAGGGAGAAGTAACACCAGGCACCAGTACAGATTAGGGGTCATCTTGCTGGAAAGCAGCTCCAAAGAGAAAGACCTTGGAGTCTTAGTGGACAGTAAATTATCTATGGGACAGCAATGTGCCCTGTGGCCAAGAAGGACAGTGGTATCCTGGGGTGCAATACTGACAGTGTGTCCAGCAGGTCTAGGGAGGTTCTCCTCCCCCTCTATAGTGCCATGGTGAGGCCACACCTGGGGTACTGTGTCCAGTTTTGGACTCCCCAGTTCAAGAAAGACAGGGATCTCCTGGAGAGAGTCCAACAAAGAGCTAAGAGGATGATTAAAGGACTCGAATATCTCTCCTATGAAGAAAGACAGACAACAGGGACTCTTTACTCTGAAGAGAAGGCTGAAAGGGCATCTTATTAATGCCTATAAATATATGAGGGGTGGGTGTCAGAGTAAGGGGCAGGCTCTTTACAGTGGCACCTGGGAATATGGCAAGCAATAATGGATATAAGCTAGAACACAAGTTCCACCTCAACATGAGGAGAAACTTTTTTACTGTGAGGGTGACAGAGCACTGGAACAGGCTGCCCAGGGAGACTGTGGAGTCTCCTTCTCTGGAGACTTTCAAAGCCAACCCAGATGTGTTCCTATGTGGCCTAGGGGTCATCACACTTTGGCAGGGGGGCTGGACACAACGATCTCTGCAGGTCCCTTCCAACTCCTAACATTCTGTGACTCTGTGATATATTTAATTTCCAGCTTTCCTAGCCATCACATAGTCATCAACATTTGATGGATATTTCTGCTATGATCTAATACTAGTCAAGACTGCTAGTGCTCTTTTGATTGCCTTTAATAAGAGGAAATTGGTTTAATACGGTGATTTTTTTTTTCTTCAAAAGAAGGAAGTTTTCTCCCTAATACTTCTTCAGATTATGACCTTAGTTCAGTTTCCATGAATATTTTGCATGAGAGGGTTTAAAACTAGTTCTTCACAGACACTCCTGTCTATATGAGCTAGGCTTATTTACTCAAGGAACAAAGAGAGTGCCAGCTGGCTACAAGAAGTATGTTTACAAAAAGCATGCCTTCTACTGTGTTGCTAATGACAGAATTTTTATCTAAAACATTCTTAAAATACTCTTTATTATGGGGATTCCATAACCTTTACCTCACTGTGCTTACAATTAAAAAGTTTTCTGCTGATGTAACAGCTAAGTTAAAATGAATAAATGGAAACCAGAATAAAAGTGAGGAAAGTGCATGAAAGTAGGTTTTAATAAAATTAATTGCTACTCTGTACATAAGTCTTTTTAAAAGAGGCTAAGGTCAGCAAACGGAGATTTAAAAACTTTCTGCTGTGCTCTAATGAGGATATGGTGTCTCTCATACTGGAGGCTTTCCTTATTTAAGTCTAAAATGAAATTTAAAATATATTTACAGAATCACAGAATGTTAAGGGCTGGAAGGGACCTCGAAATATCATCTAGTCCAACCCCCTTCCCAGAGCATGATCACATATACCAGATCACACAGGAATGCATCCAGGTTTTGAATATCTCCAGAGAGGGAGACTCCACAAACCCTGGGCAGTCTGTTCCAGGCTTCTGTCACCCTCACAGTGAAAAAATTTTTCGTCATGTTTCCATGGAACTTCCTGTGCCTCAGCTTCCACCCACTGCCCCTTGTCCTGTCATTGGGCATCATTGAGAAGAGCCTGGCTCCATCCTCTTGGCACTAACGCTTTACATATTTAAAAACATTAATGAGGTCACCCCTTAGTCTCCTACCTTTCAGTAAGTAAGATTTCTAGAGCTCTTAACATATTTTGTTGTAAAATGAGTAAAATCAGTATTTTTGAGCCAGTCTGGTATGTCTGTGTTCATTTTGGACACGTGTACAAATAGGTCCAATACTTTCATCCCAGATCCATTCTAACTCATGAATGTTGACTTGATTTTGAGATTTGAGTAGGGTAAATCTTCTGTTCCTTCATGAAGTTCAGTATTGGACATTTTTCACCCAGCAGGAATGAGAATAATAGCTCTTCTGTATGCAGTACTTGTTCCAGGTAAAATCAGTTTTACAGTCCTAATTCTGTGAGTCACTGGGCAACATGACTCACCCAGTCTAACCCAACAGTATCATGAATTCCAGCACAATGCTTTGCTCACCAGGTAGCTGAATTACAGCTATTCTGAAATCTTTTGTTCCCCTTCCTTAGAGTCTCTCCTAAGCACATTATATAAGGATGATCAGACTTCTCACCGATACAAGAACTGTGACTATATATGAGATATATATAGTTCTGCAACGTGGAGCTGCATGTACGAGTTCTTGTTATTCAGCTTTGCATTATCTATGCCTTTTCATCCCTTTGAATGAAGGTGAAGGGCTATGTGCCATTCTTCTAGAAATAAAACATATTTGTCATTCCTAAATAGGTGCTTAGGATGTAACTTATGTACACAGTGAACTCAGAGGCTCCGCTACTTCTCATGTGTCGGGGAGGAGAAAAAAAGTAATGAAATGTGGTAATGTGATATGTAAGTGGAAGAAATTTAAAAAAAAAAATGCTAGGCCAAAGTTAGATCCACTGAGTACACATTTAGTTCTTGACTGCTTGTGTTTCAAATGAAATTAGCTTTGTGTTTATAATAAAAGTTGATTTTATACAGTAGCTCTATTAAAAATAAATTTAAAAAAATCTCTACACGTGCAGGAAGAAATTCTCCTCTGAATACTTTATATCACCTGGCATTTAAGGATCTGAAAATGTGGCACGTTTCTTGAAATCCTATACATAATTTTATACCTAAATTCTAGCATGCATTACTCATTCTAACCTAGATCTTTGTGTAGTTTCCTTTCTGTCTTGGATTTTTTGCTTTTCAGGATATAGTGGACAGGGAGTGATAAAAAAGTAAAGCAGTAAACCAGAAAGCTAGTGAGTAAATGTAAGCAACACAATGACCTGAAATAATGGTCTCCTTAGAGGTTTGCTTCATGTAAAGTGGTACAACTCAAAGAAAGATGAGAACATTTTCATGAGCCAAGTATGTTCAATCTTTTATATGCCCTGTGCATTCACATCACTTGTAATGGCTGTGTAAAGCAAAATCTCCAGAGCAACTTTAAAGCCCATTAAACCCCAGTGAGAATTAAGTAAGTGTCAGAATGCTTTCTGAATCAAAGATAGTCTTCTTCTAGGTGTTTGTAGGACTGTTTTTACAAAAATGCATTTACTATTTATATTCATGTCCTCTAAATTTAAGTCCATCACAGGTGCCATTTTAGAGAAAAGATGTCAGCCCTACCCATAGCATCCATGTGTAAGCAAATGACAAGAGATGGTACAGGAGAGCTAAATGTGAGCGTTTGTTTTGTGCAGAGCACCCCTTTTGGTGCTTTGGCTCCACTGTCCCTTTGGCCTTCTCTTCAAGGTCACAGTTCTAATACTCTTCCCCACAAGATTACACTGAGATAACTCAATCAGGCCACAGATCTCCTGCTTGTGTGCAAATATCAGAAAAGCACCTGAGAGATGTGTAGCATCTGTACCACAAGGATACAGACAGAGAAGGTTCAGGCTGTTCCTGTCATGCTTGCATTCAAAACCTGTCAGTCACTGGTTGTGCTTTTACAGACCTAGTTTAGATCACATAGGAAATATGAAACACTCAAGCAAACATTAGGTTTACTGTGCTGGAAAGGGACCTGTTTGTTTGTTTGTTTGTTTTCTTTTCTTGGGAAAGATGGAAGAAGGAACTTGTCACTGCTGGGATGAAATTTACCTCTGTTGGCTTCTCCTGTGGCAGGACAATCTCCTAGAGTACCATTTGGCTTTTATGGACATAATTACAGTTAGGATAGGATCAAATACTGTTGGCATAACAGAACAGTTATTTTGGAGGAGTTTTAGGAAAGTCCTTGGGTGGAGAGCTTTTCAAGACTTCTTCAGTCTTTCACTGGTTCTCTACTACATGATCCATCTATCTGAAGCCCAGCTCCTTCACTAGAGATCATTTGCAGAGTTTGCCTCTGAGCAGAGCTGCAAGTGTTTTCTAAATCACCATGAGCGTTGTGGTCATGGGAACATAAGGAGAGGGCAGACTCAGTCAGTATGATGAGGAAAAGCTTCTACTATCAGAGTAGGTAATCATCAATATTCCTTTATCAGGGGAAAAAAAAACATATATGTCACATACCTGATGTCCCACACTGACATTATCTCCTAAGCACATATGCTTCTCTCTGCAGCACAGTCATGAGAATGGTTTCCTCCTCCTCATGAAAGTTTGTCTGTATCCCCTCCAAGCCACCCTGGGGCTCCCTCACTGGGGCAGTTCCCAGGTTCATGCTGACAGATCACTCGCTTCAAATATAATGAAGATTCATAAAACCATGTTACATCTAAAATACCAGAGGGGTAGAATTTTATTCTAAGGATAGGTCTTAAATAAGCAATTTTAAATTCTTCCATAAACTTGCAGTTCTGGAGAATAAGCCTTTTATGCTTTTCTGTTCTCCTATCTGAAGCTGCTTTAGCTCTGTCTGGACTGCGTTGCCTTATTTAGTAATAGCAATTGAGTTGTTGCCTCTTTCAAGATGATGATGTGTTTGGCACATTTCATCTAGTGTTGCTGGTCTCAAAACGTAATTTGGTCTTCTGGGATAATTTGCAGTTGGAGAAACAAATCTTCTCAGGTAACAGCTATTCTCCTTTGCTGTTGCTGCTACTTGGTTTTCCTGTACTTGCTAAATGGTTTTCCTCAACACTGCTTGCCCAAAGGTGTCTGTAGATCTTGAAATCAACCAAATACAGTGATACATCCTCGTCAATATCTTGTAGGCTTTCTGGGTGAAGTAAACCACAGGACTGTAACTCCCTGCAGAAATGCAGTTAGTGAGATTCAGGATGGGTGGGGGTGGTGTAACAAGAAGTTTGGGCCCCCAGAGGCAGCCTCATGACTGACAGCTGTCTTTACTGTCTTCTTCTGCACATAGCCAATTCACAACTGACTGTTCATCAGAATGGCAGCAAGCACTTTCAGTCAAATAAAAGATACTCTCCTCTTTCACATTTGGACTAATATGTTAGAGACAAGACTTTATCTCCCCCGGGCCATCAACCGCCTTGTGCCACTCTTCAAGTCAATACAGTATTAATTTAGTCTCACACTTACCTGTAAAAGAGAAATAATCTCTTATTCAGGGAATAATTTCAACAGAAGTTTGCTGTCTTATGGGCAGCAGAATACAACAATTGCCTGTGGTAAGACCATCAGCTTCATGCTTCTTGGGGTGGGGTGATGGATGTCCTGTCAGCACTGCTGTTGCAAAGATGTTAGCAAGCACTTGAAGACAGTACTGAAAATAAGCATATTTTAATAATTTGTATTTCCATCTGATTGTGAAGTACAATTTCTCACAGGGACTGTGAAGCCCACAAATGTACTTTATAGACAACAAAAATATTATAACTCCTTCATTATTTATCATGTTTTCTTGAATATTAACAGCACAAACTATAGAACCTCTCTGAGTATTCATTTTGGAGTGACTGTACTTTGAAGTCATCACTGTCATAATACTTCAGTGCTATGTTTGAATGTCAGTGCCATCACAAATGGAAAAGTAATCTCCTTTAAAGGTAATTAAAAGAATAGAAATGAAACTAAAATGAAAGCTTCAGGCTTTGCCTTTCAAACATCTAGCTTGTGCTTCTTCTAACAAAGTGTTCCAATAAGTGTGTCAGGAGTTTGAAAACATAACCAAATCTTAAACCTTTATTTGAGCTGCAATGTTAGATTAAATTAAGGACAATGTAGCAAGTTTTAGCCAATATTTCTTGTTTTGCTTTCCTCTGTAATTATTCCTCAATATGTAATATAAAAAAATGTGTCATTTCTAATTAACTTCTACAGTTAAATAATGTTAAACAGTTATATTCTTCACAAAAACTGGGAGAGACAATCTCTGCCTTTCACTGACATTTTTGTTGTCAAAAGACTTTTGAATTTATTGAGAGACTGTTTATTATTCCTGCTTTAATTTAGCTGATTTGCAATTCACATCATCACGCAGCCTCCTGTGTCCTTCAGGCAATGAAAATTAAGGTACAACCAAAGTAAATTTTAACCAAGCAAATCAAAACCGCACAACCAGAAAAAAGCTAATCTTTGCACCCAGGCTGTCAGCAAATGCATCTTGAAGACACTGTCCTCAGCTCAAACTGATCTACACTTTGTGGATAGGAAAACTCATTTGCTCCCTTGTTTGATGAGGACAAGTCTCTCATGGACCAGAAGTGCATTGCTTCTGATGGGGAGTGTTTAAGAGGTATTTGGATGATGCCCTTAATAATTTTGAGTTCTGGTCAGCCCTGGAGTGGTCAGGCAGTTGGACTAGATGACCATTGTAGTTCCAGCTCCTCTCCAGTCCTCTCTCCTCTCTTGATTGGAATTTTCTAAGTTCTATGTCTGCTAAACATCAAGAGGTTTTGTCTTTGCTTAAACATGAATCCCAAATTTCACACAACACATTTATCTTTTCAATCCTGTCCGTGATACCAATTTATGTGTTGCAAATTGACGAAGTCAGCATAACGGACACAGACACCAAGTTAAATAGATTTATCCTTTACTTATACATGGAAAAAGAAAACAAGCAAAACAGTTACAGTGCAACCAGGATAAATTATGATGATAAAGGTAAGATACATCAAGGTAATGCACCTATTCATTACTACATAAAGTTAGTGATAGTGATTAAGAAAGATACATCACCAATTGTCCCCATGCTTTATCATCATCCAGATCCGCGATCGCTGGGGAGCCCCGGTTACAGCAAGGATTTGGAGAACCCTTCCTGGCAATTGGAAAGTCCTATATGAGGCTTCCGAAGTTGCTGCAAGAGGGCCCAGCTTTTATATTGTTGAATAAACAAGTTTACATAACCTCGAATGTGGGAACATCTGGCCTTTGTTATCTTCTTCAATTCCTCCCTAGACTGGCCAGAGCCCAGAGAGGAACTAAAGCAGCATGCCTACCTCTTTGGTTTGACCACATCCTTCCCCACAGGGCCAAACACCTGGCCACATGGCCTTGGTGGTCTTTCATGCATGGTCTTGGCAGTCTACGAAGCAAGGCCAAGCACCTGACTGCCTACAGAGCTTTGATGATTTACCAAATAAGGCTGGACATCTGCTTATATGGCAGATGATACGGTACTACATAAAGTTAAATACATCTCCATGACGTTTCATCCCTAATCATGGTGGTATTTTGTCTGAGCTACACCTTTCACTAATGAGTGTGCATATTTTGCTATTGGTTATATACTAAGAATAGATACATATCCTGCCAGTAAGCAGATAGTGAGAATATATGATGTTGGATGGGATGTGATCTTCATCGACAGGTCAGCATTGGTTTGGGGCCTATGTCTAGTCCTCAGTACTTCAGCAATGCATGACTGTTAGCAGATCATCACAGGCATCCAGGGACAGTGGCAGACCTGGATAGTTCAAGGTGCAGTAAGGGCCAGTAAATGTCTATATAAGGCTTGTTCTAACATGCCATGCTCTATGGAGATTCTGTAGTGATACTGCTGTGGTGCCTTTTGCAGTATAGGCTAGGTTCTTGCTAGTTTCTGTTTTCTTTATAAGGGTCTTTACAGGAGCAAAACACTGAGGAGATGAATCTTTGTTGTAGTTTGGCTCATTGTTTATTTCAGGCAGTTTAACATGGGTGCATGGGTCTTTCATTTTCAAATTTCTAGTTCCATTAAAGTGTAATGAACCTTGCCTGAGGGCACTTTATGCAGATCACCTGAATCTTTTATAGTTGCTATTTGCATATTTTATATAAAGAACCTCAGAAATCTCAGTGTGGTGTTCCTCCATCTTCATCAAACAAATATGAAGATAATAGGAGTGAGGCACCAACTTCCTTGCAAGAACTAGCAAACTCCCTGCATGCAAACACACAAACACACACAAATCAGAATGTTTTATTAGTTAAATTTATAATGGAACATTCCTATAACATCCAGGTTGCATTCCTGTTATATGAAGGACAGAAAATTCTTTTAATACAATTTGATATCTTTCTGACTTAAAGCCTACGTTATATATATTGTAACTATTGTGGTTTAAGCTTTTCCCAGAGCCCAGAAAGCCCAAATGGAACATACTTAGATTGCCTCCCTTTTTTCCTGGTAGGGAAAAGCAAATTAGGCAGGAGGAGAAAAAAAAAGTAAAACTACGAAGGAAACAGTCTTGAGTCATTTTGGAAGTAAAACGGTAAGTTTAACAAAAAATAAAAGGCATTTAAGTAAAAGGAAGGTTACAAAGGTATAGGAAAAAAGGGTAAATAAAATATATATATAAAACCATATGAAGCTGGCAAAGGATTCCCTGGATGCAAGATGGATTCTCTTTAGGTGCAGTCCTTAGGAGCCTGGAGCAGCATGGAACTGGCCCTACCATGTGACTAGCAGCAGGATCTCAGGGAGGCAAGGGCAGGAGAAAAGCACAAAGCAGTAAATGGCTTCCCTTAAAAAGGGTTGTGGACAGGAAGTGGGAGTGGAATAGACTTTGACCCAGGGACCCCTGGCCCTGGGAGAGGTGCCAAGTCTCTCTGCCCACCTGGGTCAGGTTTCTTTGTCCACCTGAGGCTAGGTTCTTTTCAGCCCACCCCCTCCTGGGCTGGGTGTAACATAGCACAGTAACCTTACCTGTTGATCCAAAAATCTTTTTAGCATTAGAGAGATTATTATTTCATTATTCTGTAGCATAATTGTGATTGATTTTTGTTTTCAAATGTGTAATCATAATAGAAATGTCATTACTTTTGATAGCATACATATATATAAGTATTCAAATATAAAAAAATATAAATATCCCAGTAGGATCTCAGACTCATTATAACGTAGAAACATCTCCAGTCATAATATTTCTTCAGCCAGTGCATATTATGGTTTGTTCTGTGTCTACAGATTTGGTAATATGTGCTTAACAAATGAAGCATTAAAAAAATATACATCATTGCATCTGAATTCTGAAGTAACAAGTAACAAATGTGCGTTTTACTAATGGTATTCATGAGTTCCCACTCAGTGTAAATCAAAGGCAGTAAAACTTAGTAAAAATAAGACAGAATAAAATTGCATCCTCAAATTTTGCAGGCTAGTTGATACGAGAATAGTATTTTAGATGAAAACTTCAAGGGGAGATTAATATTTTTCTGAATTTTGAAATAATCAGATTGAATACATTTTGGAACAATATTTCAGAAGGTTTTAGTTATTTGATTTATTATTTAGTTTTTAAGTTATTTAAATGTACTACTAATGTAAAAAGGTAGCTTTTTAAGAATTGTTTTTATATTTTTGATTCATCAGCATATTCTTTCTCCACACTTTTAATTTCTTAGCATTTCACCTTCTTAAGGAATATTGAAATAGTCTTATTTGGAACAAACCCCAAATCTGAAACTTTGAAATGCACTGTCTGTCTTTAAGTAGTGACCCAAAATTAAAAGATTGCTATGATTTCAGCATGAAAATTTCATCCTAAATTTTGGCAGCACGTTTTTTTAATACTCTAAATTGTAAGTCTTGATTAGCAGAATTCATTAGCTGTTAGGATTGTTGATAGGATGACAAAGTTTTAATGTAATGTGCATTATGAATCACTGGCATAAAACTTGTTAAGTATGAAATTTCACAAAGAGAAGGTCCAAATAATGGACTCAGACTAACTTGCTATTACAAGTATCATGCATTTTGGGCTGGCTTTCTGGGTAGCTGGGGTATGATCTTTACAGGTTACTAAATTTTCCTGAAAAATTACTTTGTGATAAGTAATAGAATAAATAAACAGAGTACCAAGGGACAAACTGAGTGCACATTGCTTTAAATTTGCATAAGGTTCCAAAGAAATGCCATCCCCAGGGCTCTGTGCCTCTAGAGTTGAAGGTTTTCTGTACTGAGAGAATGGAGAGGAGAAAGTAACAGGCAGTCTGTTCTCATTAGTTTTATTTTCCTGAACATTTCTTTGGGTTGTTTCTGTGCTGGAGAAGAGAGTTGCGATTACCTAGTACATTTAATTGTCATGCTTCCTCTCTGTTCTGAGCTGGGGGCTGTTCAACCTGGAAAAGAAAATGGTCTGGGGAGACCTAATTGCAGCCTTTCAGTACTTAAAGGGGACATATTAGAAAGAGGGGGACAATCTTTTTAGCAGGGCCTATTGCAACAGGATAAGGGGTAATGGTTTTAAACTAAAAGAAGGTAGATTTAAAGTAGATATAAGAAAGAAATGTTATACAGTGAGAGTGGTGAAAAACTGAAAGAGTCTGCCCAGAGAGGTGGTAGATTACCCACCCCTGGAAGCATTCAAGATCAGGCTGGACTACAAACAATGTGGTTAAAGATGTCCTTGATCACTAGAGGAGGGTTAGACTAGATGACTTTTAAAGATCTCTTCCAACCCCAGACACAGGGGCAATAAATGCTTCCTGGTATTAAGAAAGCACCAAACCCACTCTAGTGCCATCAGCATTGCTTTTAGTCACACAGCTTCTATCATATCCAAAGGACAGGGATAGGTTCTGTTTTCATTTATCAGCACAGCACACTGTTTTAATTCTAAAAGGCTACAGGGAGTATAATTTCTTTTAGATGATAATTGCTAGGTTTCGTTACTTCTGTACAAAGAAAATCAGCAAAGCAGAGATTATTACTCCAATTTTAATTAGATATTTCCACACCCTCTAGCTTTCAGGTTATTGTTTTTTCCCAGTAACTTTCTCCACCTCTGTTACTCTTCTGTTGAAGTAGATGAAGTAGGAACTACTATAACAGCCCTTTAAAAAAATAAATTATCACCTAAACTAGTAGTTTTTGCTACTAGTAGTTTATATACTTCATTTTTTTCCCAAATTTGGGTATTTTATTTAGTATGAATATTATATAAACTGGGCAGAACTTCATATAAGTAGAAAATAATTTCTTTGTCAAAAATGTTTTATTATAAGCTATTTCTGCAAGTGGAAATGTTTTCGTGCTCATGGCAGTGCAAAATGATGCAGTAACTCACCTGATTATCAGTATGTCTACTGATCTCAAATCTGAATTCAAGCAAACAGAAGAGTAAGGTCATGCTAAAAGTTAATTGGTTTGAGAAAATGTGTGAGCAGTAGAATTTGTTTTACATTTGCTAACACATGGGTTTAAAAGGTAGAAAAAAACCCAAAACAACAAGAAACCACACCAAAACAAACAAACCAACAAATAACCAGACTCCTAGCTTTTTCTAGAAATAAATAATATCAAAGATGGTTCCGCAGTTTGCTAAAATAATTTCAGCTATGCATATTATTTGCTTTGGACAATTGTGACAGGACTTAAGAAAAGGGGACGTTTTCCTGTGTGTGATCTGAGACAAATCCAACTGGAAAGGAAAGGTACTCATTTCCAACTCAGTTGTTCTTCTCTTTCAGAGCAATTCTTGAGTCAACATCTTCCACACCTTATTTAAAATTTACTGCCACGAAGAAGAAACACCGTTTGATTCCCACTGGACAGTCCTTGCTATCAATACAGACCAGGGGTCTCCTGGCACGCCTACCCCATTTTTTACTCAAGGGAACACACCTATCTTGGGCTTGGAGGAAGTGGCATTTAAAAATTGTCCAACTTTCTTGGGCTCCTTTACCCTCCAGAGTCTTAGCCCACGGGATTCTTGCAAGTATATCTCTGAGGAGTACAAAGTTAGTTCTGTGGAAGCCCATGGTTGTAATCCTACTTACTGCCCTGCTTCTACCCTGTATAATACTAAACTCCACCATGTCATGATCACTGTCACCAAGGCTGTTCCCAACCTTAATGTCCCCAACCAGTCCTTCTTTATTAGTTAATAAATGGTCCAGCAGTGAGCCTCTCTTGTTGGCTCCTACACTACCTGCTCAAGATGTTGTTATCGACACACTGCAAGAGCCTTTTGCACTGGTTGTGCCTGGCTGTGTGGGTTTGCTGTCAAATATCAGTTGAAGTCACCCATGAGTACCAAGGAGTGTGTACTAGAAGCTGCTTCCAGTTGACTGTAGAAGGTGTCATCAGCATCTTCTACTTGATTTGGTGGTCTATAGTAGACCCCCACAAGGGTTTCACCTACCGTTCCACATCCCTTAATTCTTACCCACAGCTTTCCACCCGTTCTACTTCCCCCCCCCCCCCCCCCCCCCCGGCAGAGATGCTAAAGGTAAGGCTAATCAGGGCTCTGGGCAGCCTGATCTAGTTAAGGATGCCCCTGCTTACTGCAGAGGGGGTTGGACTAGATGACCTTCAGAGGTCCCTTCCAACCCAGACCATTCTATGATTCTATGATAAAAGTTTATGATCATTAATTTAAGGCAAAAGTTAATTTATTTTAAAGTAAGAATTGTACCAAAGGCCAGCTATTAAAATTGTGTGAGGATATTGCAGTTAGTGTTCTGTGTTAAAATATTTTGATGACTTACAAATAAATTTAGTAATCATTCAGTATTCCATTTGGTAATCATTTTAGCCTTGTGTCCTATTACATTTAGTAGTTAAAGTGGTGACAATACCACAGTCAGTGTTTTTAGTTTAAAATCCTATTTTCAAGACTATTTTCAATAATGTTAATTTGGAGAGGATGTACTATATCCACTCAGCAACTAAATGTCACTGATCCGTTAAAAAGAAAATTATTACAATCTCACCATAGTTTCTTAAATACAATTTCTAATACAGATGAGAAGAATTTTGACATGATCCAGAAAGAGGGAAGAAAACATTTAATTACTTAAAAACCTTTAGTCATTCCACAGACTGCTTGCTAAACTTTGGAAGGATGTCTTTTAAAATACTTTCCTTGCATATTTGTGTCATTTAGCTGGATAAGAAAGGCCATACTCATCAGAAAACACAACTATGCTTGCAAGGATACCATGGCAACAGACAAGTGCTTTCATTGGCACAGATGATGTAATTTTGGGAGGCACTGGAATTATTTCAGATGAAGAGTCCTGTGAAATGTGAGACTTAACCCACATCCCTGTCTTCATGTAGTATATTTCTATCCAAGGTGCAGTTCTTCTAAGGGAAGTTGGTGATGGCTCTGGTGTTCTCCTAAAGCATTATCTTCTTCTTTCCCAACAATCAAGGTGGTCAGGCCACACCTTGAGTACTGTGTCCAGTTCTGGGCCACTCAATTTAAGAAGGACATTGAGATACTTGAATGTGTCCAGAGAAGGGCAACGAGATCGGTGAGGGGTCTGGAGCACAAGTCCTGTGAGGAGAGGCTGAGGGAGCTGGGGGTGTTTAGCCTGGAGAAGAGGAGACTCAGGGGAGACCTCATTGCTGTCTACAACTACCTGAGGGGAGGTTGTAGCCAGGTGGGGGTTAGTCCCTTCTCCCAGGCAACCAGCAGCAGAACGAGGGGACACAGTCTCAAGTTGTGCCAGGGGAGGTATAGGCTGGATGTGAGGAGGAAGTTCTTCACGGAGAGAGTGATTGCCCATTGGAATGTGATGCCCAGGGAGGTGGTGGAGTCACCATCACTGGAGATGTTCAAGAAAAGCCTGGATGAAACACTTAGTGCCATGGTCTAGTTGATTGGATAGGGTTGGGTGATAGGTTGGACTGGATGATCTTGGAGGTCTCTTCCAACATGGTTGATTCTATGATTTTTCCATACTTTCTCCAGTCTGCTGTGCATTTCACCCTTTTCCTGACAGCTTTCTTCAGCTGGCTTTCATGGGTGCTGGCATCTGAACTTCCTGAGTCATTGCACAGCATCACCTGCTCCTCTGTCTTGCGGTTCTCCTGAATCAGTCCCTGGTAGCTTACAGACCTGAATCAGTGACAGCTTCCCACATGAGCATGAGGATGTTTCCTTTGTCTCAGTTTGGACTCACTCTGAACATTGCCTAATCCCAGTCCATTAGTGAATATATTGTAATTTAAACTAGCTGTTCACTAAAATTATATCAAAGGTGGTGCTACCTCCTGATATAACAGAGATACATGCTTCTCATGACAAAATGCCTGTGGAAGAGCTTTCTATGCTTAAAACCAAACAGGAAATAGGCAACAGATTAATTAAATAAGTAGGCATTTGTACAGTTTACTGTCAGAGTGTCATCTGGTTGACCATGATCTTTTTTTGGAATTACGAGAAAGCAATTGTGACATACTGGAGATGCTGAGGTTCTGTTACATGGCAGCTACACTTTTTGTACATAGAATGATTGAATCAACCAGGTTGGCTCTCCTGGCCACCTGGGCACACTGCTGGCTCATGTTCAGCCTATCAACCAGCACCCCCAGGTCCCTTTCTGTCTGGCTGCTCTCCAGCCACTCTGTCCCCAGCCTGTAGTGCTGCATGGGGTTGTTGTGGCCAAAGTGTAGAATAGAACCCTGCACTTAGCCTTGTTAAATCTCATCCCATTGGCCTCTGCCCACCCATCCAGCCTGTCTAGGTCCCTCTGCAGGGCCCTCCTGCCCTCCAACAGATCAACACCTGCTCCTAACTTGATGTCATCTGCAAACTTACTGATGCTGTGCTCAGTCACATCATCCAGATCATCAATAGAGATATTGAATAGGATGGGGCCTGGGTAGTTATTTGTAAACCTTTTTTTTCCCCCTCTTCCGGAGTTTCCTATGTTGCCTTAGTGTCTCTTTAAGGCTATTTTGTGGGAATAAAATGTTTAGTGCTGAAGGACCAGATCCAAAAATAGAAAAATAGTTCTGAACATAAGCAGCCATGTGAATTACAAAGCCTAATGATGACTATCATTATTAAAAATAGGAAATTATGGTAGAATGATAGTGAAGTATTAATTTTTAGTAACAACTTATTTGTTCTGTCAACTCTATGAAAAGATGTGAAATTGAAGGTGGTAAATTAAAAGTTTCCCACCACCAGGTTTTAAAAGCAGTACTCTGTGTGCACTCCATTACAGCAGAAAGTCTAGAGTATCCTTCCTTCTGGTTATTCTCATGACCAAATTATTTTACAAAAATAAATGCAAAATATGCAGAAGGGGACATCTGGAATTTATAAGCAATACCAGCAAAACCCCCTATTAATAAACTTGTGGGAGGTTTGATCCAATATTTATAGCCAATGCTGTGACTTGAAGGCAGCTCTTCCTAAACAATATGTAAGAATATTTCTGATGACGTTTCAGCCTGTGTGTCCTCTTTCTGGAGGGGTGGTATCTGGGGCAGATGTTGACGTTTCATTTTACAAGGCAAAGGGTCATGGAATGTTTTGAGTCTTGATTTAGGCCCTGGAATGAGCCCTGCAGCTGCTTGGGAAGAATATTCTCAGCTGAGAAGCAAAACAGTCTGTGGTCCTTAACCAACTCAAACATCAACATCTGATCTTCACACACTGGCATGAATGAAAGATTTTAAATCCAAGAATTGTACCATTTTAGAACTGAGTTCTCCAATGTGCCTTGCATTGTCATGTGGTTACTTCATAATTTTTAGTTACAAGTTGTACTAGGGATATTGTATTTACTTGACAAGAAAGGGGAAAAATAATTTTCCAAAGGGTTATAATTCCTTTTATATAGCAAGCATGTAAATAGCTACAGGGGTTTGGGTCAAAGACGTTAATAAAACTTTGTTTTATAGTAGATGAAAATTCAAAGAAAATTTTCTTAAAGATACTCCTAAAACTGATTAAACTTATGCAGTTTCAGAGTAACTACTTTGAAGCATGAATTTATCAAGTGTTAAAATCAGATTTATCATAGCTTTTCTTTGTTTTTTTACAATTACAATTGTTGAAGTTGTTGTAAATGTTGATATTAATTCCACTATCAGAACAGCTCAGAATCTGTCTAATGCATACTACAGATATGAATAACTGTTTGTCCAAAATATATTTTAATAATTTATTAAACCTTCTTCTGTTGCCTTTCGTAACTCTTCTGTGTTCCACAAGGGAAGAGTTTGCGAGCTAAGTCGATTTTCTGGATGACATACTAAGAGTCTTCCTACTTCATTTAGGCATGTCTAAATCTAAGCAAATCAATGTCAGTGTCCCTTTCAGTCCCCAAGATCTCCAGGAGAAGTTAAATGTGATCTTAAAGGAGGCATTTAAGATACATACAAGGAATCTTCTCAGTAGCTGCCTGTTTCACTACACTGGCTGTGAAGGAGGACTCCTCTTAGTTAATCAACTAAATTTAACTAAGCCTACTGTAAACAACTAAATTTAGACAACCAAATTTAGGTGGGAGGAATTCCTCCACAACAGTTTATATGCCAGTTAGAAATTATGATCTCACTGTCTTGGGCAAAAATGAAACAGGCTTGTTTGTCTTGGTGGAAGTGAAGGTATAGCATAAGGACATGTAGAAGCTTTCACAATTGCCCCATTCTGTGTCTGTTTGAGAAGCTATTGGAGACAGGCATTAGTCACTCCAATATGTTCTTCCTGTAATTCACTTTAAAATTGGTTGATAGTCATTACATTGGCACCTTGTCATGAGTAGATGATTTTCTTTGCCTGCATCCTCTCACTTAGGTTGGAATAGTTTGGTTTACTCTTAAACTGCACAGCCCTGTGTATACTTGCAGTGTGAATTAATGGCCAGGGATCAGGAAAAGTATGGAAATATTGCAGTTCTCCTTTCCAAGTGTGTTGACACTGGGCATGTATTGCTT
The DNA here is from genome assembly GCF_027791375.1 of Indicator indicator. Taxonomy (NCBI): domain Eukaryota; kingdom Metazoa; phylum Chordata; class Aves; order Piciformes; family Indicatoridae; genus Indicator; species Indicator indicator. Next base: position 27,411,761 of record NC_072010.1, on the reverse strand, counting down.
GCTTTTTCTCACATATTATCTCTTACATTCCAAAGTAACTTTTGTAATAACTACCATGATGGCTTTGTATTTTAGGGTTTAGCTTCCAGGTATTCCAATAAGACAAATTATATATTTATATAAGTAACGTTTTTTTTTAAAATTTGTCAACTAGATCATTATGGAAGGTGTTGTTCAAAACATCTTGTTTTAGTTACCATTTTTTTTATTTACAAGCCTGGGATAGAGGAGTTAGAAGTGCTCACCAGTTGGCTGACAAAAGCTTAGAATTTTGCATTTGGCAACTGATCTGTTTGAGATGGAGAGTGATGATCTTATGGGAGTGTTAATTAATTATAGTGCATTACCTTGATACAAAGTGACAGCCTTTTCTTTTTAATGTTGTATTGCAAGTTTGATGGAATAGTCCTTGAAATTTCATTCTGCAAATGTTCAGCTATTTAAAAAGTCATGACTGGATCCACTTTAAAGGTTGTTTTAGCAGCAGGAATCGTCTTGCATCTCCTTTACCTGGCAACCTACCAGACTGCTTGACATCTCTGTCTTCATCTTCCAACTGCATTTACAAACTATGCAAGTAGAAGATTCAAGCCACATGAATGCATTTCAGAGGAAACAATCCATGCTGAAGATATATTTGATCTATATGATCCCTGTAATTTAGAATACTGCCATGTCTACTGAATCAAACATAAAAAAGAGCACAGCTCTCTCATGTGAGGATCTCTTTTCTTAGGTTTATTTTAGTAATAATCAGAAATAGTATCACAATACAATGTAGCTCCATTTAGGCATTTGTAGGTGGTGTGTAGAGAACATTATCTTAAGAAAAAGAATATACAAAGCATCTTTATTCAGACTCAACCTAGTGGTAATAACTAAGCAGATTTTATTCTAAAAAGGCCAGGTGGTACTACTTTTACAGATCTGTAGTTCCATCCAAAATGGAATGACCTTTCCTTGTTTGATGGTTATATTCTGCTTACTTGATCTGTACTGTATAATGTTTAAAATGCACAAATCCAAAATCTTTTCAATGCATGTTCAGAATCAAGATTACAGTCTGGCAAAGCAATGCTTTGCTATGGCCAGTTATAAGTGAAGAGTTTATAGGATATTGGTTTCTTGCCTTCCTTGCCTGATTTCTTCACCTAGGGATTGAGAGTTCTGTGCTTTATGGAATACATCTTTAAAGATCTGCCAGCTCTGTTCTGCTCCCTTCTCCATGAGGACAGTTTCCCAGGGGGTTCTACTGAGTAATTCCTTGAAGGGCTGGAAGTTTGCTTTCATAGAATCATAAAATCATAGAATTATTAACGTTGGAAAAAACCTTTAAATCATCAAGTCCAACTGTTAACCCAACACTACCACAACCATTAAACCATGTCTTGAAGTGCCATGTCTACACATTTTTTTAACACCTCCAGGGGTGGTTACTCCACCACTTCCATAAGCAGCTTGTTCCAATGCCTGGCCACTCTTTCAGTAAATATTTTTTTCCTAATATCCAATCTAAGTCTCCTGTGGTTCAACTTGAATCCATTTTCTCTTATCCTACTGCTAGCTATGTGACAGAAGAGACCAACACCCACCTCATTACAACCTACTTTCAGGTAGTCATAGAGAGAAATACGGTCTCTCATTAGCCTTTTCTTCTCCAAACTAAAAAATTCCATCTCCCTCAGCCACTCATTATAAGGCTTGTCTTCAGAACCTTCACCATCTTCATTGCCCTTCTTTTGTCCCTTTCTAGCACATCAATGTGTAACTAACACTGTGGTGTTCTGCTGGGCATGTAACAACAGACAGTGTGTTCCTGTTTCTTCCAGTATCCCCATCCAACTGAAAAAAATAGAGGAAAAAATTATATGTGCTCCAGATTCTCTTACCAACTGTCCCAAGGCTCTGAAGTGTCTTTATTTGCCCTTGGGCTACATGTTGCAGCTCCATTGCCACCCACAAGGAAGAGTAATAATGGGTAATACTCCAAGGGCCATATCAGGCTAGAATGTTTCCTGGTGATGCCCTTAACCCAAGTCCCAGGGAGACAGCAGACTTCCCTAAGAGGAGGGTCTGTCCAGTATATTGGACCCTTTGTTCTTCTCAGGAGGGATTCACCTACAACTATAATCCTTCTTTTTTTTCCTCATGGAGGTGGTTGTGATATGGGAGGTAGTTCCTGCTGACATTTGCAACACCTCTGGTGTAGACAAACCATCACCCACATCATTCATTGACTGACCTTCCAAATCCAGAGCCTCATACCTGTTGTACAGAGGCACCTGGTAAGGCAAAGAGGGCATTCTCCTGTCACCCTGAGCATGGACTTGCCTCCATTCACTCCTTTTGTTTAAGTTACTGGTTTCTGCCTGATGGGGGAAGGATACAAGATCCCCTTGGTCTTCTTGTGTCGAGGTGTTCTGGTTTTGGGGCTTTTTTTTTCATAAGTTCCTGCTTCTGTCTCAGGGAGGGAGAACATGGTTCCATCACTCAGTCTCTTTTCTTAGACTTCCCAATGGTCCTTAGCCTCTCTACTTCCTCTCAAGGCTCTGCCACCAAGCTAAGCAGACCATCTATTTTGTCACAGCTCACATAAGTGTTCTTGCTACTGCCATCATTTACTAGCTAAAGGCTCTGGCACTCCCTGCAGCCTGTGACCTGGATGACTGCATGTGTGGGAGGGTTGTGTGCACTGCCACATCAGTTCTTACAAAAAAAATACCTTTCTGAAAGTTAAGCTGCTCCTGGGAGAATAATGGCCACCTATTAAACTCACCTTTTAAGCTGGTAGAGTAGCAACACCATTCCTGTGCATCATTCCATCTATGTACTCTTCTTGGCTCTATTCTTTTTGAAATGCTGTCATTTTGAAACTTCTTCCTGAAGGATTTAAGTGTTGCAATACACAGAGGAAGAACCTATTCATACACTAAAGATCATATTGTCCTTTGATCAAGCCAAGTACTTCTTGAAAATGAACTCCATGTACCAGCCCCCAGAGCCTGTGAAAACAACTGCAATACTCTCAAGTACCAATGACCCAGGAGGGATGTTCTTACGTATTTAATGATCAGAGCAATTTCTGTCAGTGCTAGAGTTTCAACTCTGAAAACAATAAATTCAGTTTGTTGTAGCTGCATCTACTTTAGCCTGGTATCATATCAGCAGACTACCACCTAATTGAACCTCCTAATTTTCCTCCTTACATCATGCTTTGTTTGGCACTATGGAGCAGCCTAGAGCACGTGGACTATATTTCCCCACAGGACCCAAAGCTAGAGCATACACTCCAGTGATGTGCCTTCCACACTGCAGGTGCTAACACTCAGTTCTCAGGACCAGGATAGAGCTCATCTGAGGTAAATCTCCTGAAATACAGGGCTCTCAGCAATTTTGGTGTCATTCTTAGGTATCTGCTCCTACTGTTCTGCATTATTTGCTGAGGCAGATGCAGTCTCAGTGTGCCTATTCCTTTAGGCATCACAGCAAGAAAAAATAATGCTGAATCTCCAGTGCATTGTTGTGATCACAGAATGTTAGGGGCTGGAAGGGACCTCGAGAGATCATCCAGTCCAACCCCCCTGCCAGAACAGGATCACCTACACCAGATCACACAGGAACTCATCCAGCCGGGTCTTGAATATCTCCAGAGAGGGAGACTGCACAACCCTCCTGGGCAGTGTTCTGTCACCCTCACAGTGAAATAATTCTTCCCCCTGTTTCCATGGAACTTCCTATGTCTCAACTTCCACCCATTGCCCCTCATCCTGTCATTGGGCATCGCCAAGAAGAGCCTGGCTCTATCCTCTTGGCACTTACCCTTCACATATTCATAAGCATTCATTTACAAACATCGACTGGTGATCCACTGAAGACTTGCAGGTACTTAAAACAAGCACAAAGCAAGTCTCTGGCAAACTGGTGCCTATGCCTTGATTCTGTCACATGCAGATCTGCAGAAGGTGGTTTTCTGAATATACCCTGAAAAGCAGGGCTGTGGTCATGGCAGGCACAGGTACAGCTGCTCCTGCTTCCTCTTTGATAATTGCTCTTGATCAGGCTTGTTTTTACAGTTAAAAGAAATGTTGCAGTGTTTAGCTGTTTTAGCAGTTGCTCAGCTAGTGTCATCAAATCAAACTGAACTTGTAGAGTAGAAGTAGCTCTGGTCACCAGCCAATTTGATTCTTCACTTATACCTTCTCACCTGACACAAACTGAAGTTTGGTAGATAGGCTGCTAACAGTTTTTCTCAAGAAGACTGGCTTGGTTTCCTTTACACTTTCTATTTTTGGTTTAGTCTGGTTTTGGGTTCTGGTGGGGTTTTTTAGGAGATGAGATGTAGATGAAAGGAAAAGTTGGTTGAAGGTAAAGGTAAGGATAAAGACTCTTTCTTCAGAGGTGGCACATGAAACAGAAGTCATCTTTTGCTATCACCCCTGAAAACATGACAAGAAAACTCTGTGAATGCACTAGAAAGCTTGGCCCAGCATCCTTTAGCAGACAAGTAGTCAGTATGCCTCAAAACTTTCTAGTTTATAGATGTCATAGATGGAAACAACTTGGATGAATGTTTGTCAATAAGCAGGCTGTTAGTAAAATTTACTTAAGTAGGTCAATGTGAGTATAATTATAAGTAATGAGGTGAAAGCAAAGTAAGATATCAGCTAAATATCGGGAAAACATTTTGAATAGTGAAGTGTGTTGGGCTGTGAAAATTTCTCTTCTGGTGTTGAAATACTTGCATATGTGTTCATCATTTCTATTTTGTACTGTTTTGACTTTCTAATGTGGTATCATTATCACAGAATCACAGACTAGTTTGGGTTGGAAGGGACCTTAAAAGGTCATCTAGTCATGTATCTATGAAAATTATTGGGAAATCTCGGCACATCTGAGTTAGTCCTGGCAGCCTATATCTCTACTGGGGTAAATAGTGAGCTAAATATCATAGATCATAAATAACCAGATGGCAGCCCAGAAGGGCTCTGATGTCTGCTCAAATGTGAAGTAACAGGGTAGCAAACTGTGTGGGATGATGACACCCGCTTCCCTGCTAGCTCTTTGTGTCAAGGCAAAGCTTTAATTGCCCCAAAGTGGAGCAGTGCCTGCAACAGCCTCATACATACCAAGTGATGACTGATAATGTATTACCTCTTAATTTCCTCATGAGATATGGATTTAAGGGGAAACATTCTTGACCTTACTATTAGTAACAAGAAGTGCATGGCAAACTCTAAAATGAGTTGCATCTAGTATGTTGCTGGCATCTTTGAAGTCTCAGTCTTTGCCAACCTTCTGACACTAGGAAGACTTGCTCCTTGCAATCCCTCTGACCCAGTAAGTGGCTTTTTGTAGACTACACATCCAGGGAGCAGTTTGACAGTAACACCCCTGGTGTTGCAGCTGCCTTGCTGCACATAGTGTGTGTTCCTCCTTCCCTAGCAGACACCTAAATTCAGGGTGCTCCTTGGCTCTTACTAACAATTTATCTGACAGAGGATGCCTGCTATAGAGGCAGCCAGTTTCCTGCCTGGCATGATGTTCAGGTGAATTGACCCTTCTTTCCCCACCCTTCTTTTCGCAGCAGCCACTAACTAGAGGTGTTTGTAGTCAGCCACAGATAGTCTGTGAGCTGGAGCTTGGACTGCTGATCTAAGACACAGGATAGCTTACCAGCATCCCTGGTCCTTGGGCAGGTCCACACTCTGGATGTATGAAGCACAGAGCATGCCTTGCCTATCACTCTAGGAGGACACAGGTCTTCCACTGGGCTTGTATCGTAACTATTCGTTCCTTGTGGACATCTCTGACACCCTAATGTATTATCTGATACCTTTATGCACCAATATTCAGGTAGCTGAATTCTGCTCAGCATGTGGGGTTTGTCTCCAGAGCCACAGAGGCCCTACATGCAGGTGTCCAAAAGTATACTAGTTGGCAACATAGCCCAGAAGTGTTACAGCTGACTGGTGTGTAGACACCTAAGGTGAGTTGAATCACTTTGCAAGTGCTGCTAATTCTACAGACTAAAGCTGTGATGAAGTTGCCTAAAGGTAAGTGTCTCGTGACATATGAGATAGCATCCTGCTTGTCTCCTACCTGCGGACATAGAAGGGTGTACGCTTTTCAGCCAGTCCCAAGGGATATCTCAGGAATGTAGGATATCTCAATTTCATTAGACTCTCTGTTTAGAAAAATCTAATCCCATCCTGGCTATCCACTGACAACAGAGGGAGTTTAGGGATTTACCTCAAATGTCGATGCCTGCATTTAGACATTGAACGTGGGTGTCTTAACCCTGCACTGAATCCCACCCACAGTTTTTCCTCCAAAACCAAGTAGTCTAAGGACATGAGATTGCTTGAAGCAAAATGCCAAGAACTTGCCAGTAAGTGAATTTCAAATATATGCAGCACTTTGACACAGCTCTCATCCAAACAGTTGGTTGCTTTTCAGAGATAAATATGAATATACTTCTGGGGTCCCCTGACACTAGGTGTGATTCTCAGTTCTGTGTAATTTAGCATATTCAAGTGGACACATTCTGTTCCTTGATCCACTGCCCATTAGCTGCTGTTATTTTGTTACAATTTCTTTTCTGGTCCAATCCTGTCAGTTGCTAAGCCACTGCTAAAAATGGTGGATATTTTTTACTCTTACTAGTCACCACAATTTGCAGGATCAGGATAACCTTGTTCAGTCAAACTGAGCAATTGTTCCTGAGAAGAGGTTTTTATTACCAACTGTTTTTTTCTCCCTTGAGGTTGACCTTATGTTTTCAGACAATTAGCTTGATTAAGTTCTGCTTGACATGCCACTGTGCCGTGAGCATAATCTGCAAAGGTGATGTCCAGATTACACTACCCTTGAGTTAGTCCCACTTGCCTCAGAGTCTAAGCAACAGAGTGTGATTAGGTTAGAAAAGGTTTGACCCCTGATAAACAAAGTTGCTAATTTTTACTATAAGAATGGTTACTGCCAGTGACATTAAAGCTGCTTCCATAATTTTTTTACCCAACTGGATTTGAGTAAGCACTCAAGCAAAACACTTATAGTGGCAATTTAATTTCCTCCCTTATTCCAGGCAGTGAGTGTAGAGGATGGAGGGATGTGTGCATCAGTAACATGCTATCCTAGGCATCTGATAGCCCTAAATTGTTGCTGCTGTAAAAAAGATCACTTTGAATGTTTCAATTCTTAAGTTTTCTGAAAGGGAATCTTCTTTCTATTCACAAGCCTTAATTTTAAATGGAATGACTTTAATTTATTTGTCTGCTTTTCTCCTCAGAGCTCTGGTAGAAGAGTATCAACTATTTTTGTAATGGCTGATGTTACGTTAGGAATTCCTGATTATTTGCTAAAGGGTATTGCATATCTGGAGCTGCAGCTCTTGATGGAAAAAATGTCATTGGATAGTTTTAGATTTCCTTGAATAGAAATAGCTGGTGTTGGCCAGAACATCAGAGCACTAACCCACTTCAGTGGTGTGCAGTCTTCAACATAGCTGGCTGTGTCAGGCCTGATGATGGTATATGTCATATGGGACAGCACAGCCTATCAGGGACCAATGAAAATCTCTGCTGGGGTCACCAGTTCAGTTGTAAGGAAGCAATAGCTGGAGGGCATGTTGCTATAATGATGATACAAAACTGGAGGGGGTTGGCTGACACCCCTTCAGGCTGTGCAGCCATCCAATGTGACCTGGACAGGCTGGAGAGCTGGATGCAGGCAAACCTCAGGAAGTTTAATAAGGACAAGTGCAGGGTCCTGCATCTAGGGAGAAATAACAACAGGCACCAGTACAGGTTAGGGGCTGCCCTGCTGGAAAGCAGCTCCACAGAGAAAGATCTTCGAGTGCTGGTGGACAGCAAGTTCATGGAACAACAATGTGCTCTTGTGGCCAAGAGAGACAATGGGATCCTGGGATGCATCAGGAAGGGTGTGTCCAGCAGGTCTAGGGAAGTTCTTCTACCTCTCTACTCTGCCCTGGTGAGACAACACCTGAAATACTGTGTCCAGTTTTGGGCTTCCCAGTTCAAGAGAGACAGAGACCTGCTGGAGAGAATCCAACAGAGAGCCACGAGGATGATTAGGGGACTTGAGCATCTGCCTTATGAAGAGAGACTGAGATCCCTGGGGCTGTTTAGTCTTTGAAAGGGAAGACTGAGAGGGGATCTGATCAATGTCTATAAATATCTGAGGGGTGGGTGTCAAGTGGAGGGGGGCAGGCTCTTTTGAGTGGTTCACAGTGATAAGACAAGGAACTTGTCAAGGTTCAAACTTGAACATAGAAGATTTCACCTCAACATGAGGAGAAACTTTACAGTGAGGGTGACAGAGCACTGGAACAGACTGCCAGGGGGGTTGTGGAGTCTCCTTCTCTGGAGACTTTCAAAACCCACCTGGATGCATTCCTGTGCAGACTAACCTAAGTGATCCTTCTCTGGCAGGGGGGTTGCACCTGATGATTTCTTGAGGTCCCTTCTAACCTCTGATATACTGTGATACTGTGATGTAAGGGAAGATGTTACTGTCAGGCCACAGTAATGTTCCTTGATTAGTTAATGCACCTTCTGCACATGGAATTTCTAACAGAATCATCATTAGTTTTTCAGCATTTTCTTTGCAGTTTCATTTGTTCCCTGCTGTTCTCCCTATGTATCTACCTGTGATACTTGTGGGTTTTTTTCATCAGATCCTGATATGTCCACTCTCATCTACTTTGTAGACAGTTTCCTCTCATACTTTGCCTCTCCCTTTCACTCTAGCAAGTTTCCCTGGCAACTAAAATTCGTCTTGGCCTGGATTTTTGTTTTCTGTCTTGCATTTATTTGGAACCTCAAGACAGTTTGATTCTGTCGATCTCCCAAGTTCCAAAATCTATGTGTAAACACTTTGAGATACGTTCTGCTTTTACAAAATGGAGTTTTTTAAAAGTCTACACCAACTTGGATGGAACCTGATGTTATTCTTAAATATCATGTTAAAAGGTGCTTAAATGAATGTTTAGAACCATGATGCTTTGGAAAATGTGCTGATTATTCAAAACATTGTTCTGATGTCATATTAACACGTCAGTCTAAATCAGTGAGAAGTTACAGCTGTTAAATAATATCTAAACATATATTCTCTTCACAAACTTGCTGTTTTTTATAGGTACACCAAACTGTTCTCATTCATGTTAGTAATACTACTTTATCCCTTGCTCACAGGAATAAGGATTTTTGGTGGTTTGGGGTTTTGTTTTGTTTTTCACAAATGCAGTATCAAAACAGCATTATTTCAATTTCTTCCTGTTCCCTAAAGCCAGAAAAAAAGTTGGATTCCTTCTAAAAGGAAAAATGACAATGTAGGTAGCCTGTCTGTGTTCACTAAATATAACTTTAATCTTTCTTTTAAGCTGAATCCCAGAGTGACTCAGAAATCCAGTCAAAGAGCCTAAGATATTATTGTTTCCCACAAACGCATCATGAAAGTCTGTTGGGGAGTTAGACAAGTTATTCTATAAGCAGGTGCTAGAACAAGAAAAAAATTATATGAATTGTCTATCAGTAATTGTGGACTGAAAATCAGGATTTAAAAAAAGTTTTATTTTGCAATAATATGCTAGCAGATGCATGGAGCCAAAAAATGAATTACTTTTAAGACAGAGCACAAAGTTCACTTAGAAGTATGTAACAGTGTTACTAATATCTGGTTTTATCTTTCATTAACATGCATTGTGCTCAGCCTCATTTATTACACTCTTATCTTTAGAAGAAAAACAAGAATTTCAAGTAAAAATCCCATCACTAGCAATTGGGTTGGAAAGACTATATCTGTGTAATGTTAGTAGGCAGGGACTATGGAAATACTGGATGCATCTGCACAGTGATGATTAATTGTAGTGACTTGCACATATGTATTTGAAAGTCAACTCATTTATGAAGCTTATGGTCAGTTTCACCTCTTAGAAAACTAGGGATTCCTTCCCTTACCAAGCATAATGGTTCTACATATATATCCCTTGGACATGGGTGAGCTTTCATCTTTTATGACATTTCATGAGATTTCTAGTGGTCAGCAATGGTTTATTGTGTTGGTTTAGCACGGTATGTCAAAAGGGACGTGTGCTACAAATCATGGTGAAGTCCAGTACCTGCTACTACAGGTATTCGTACTTAGAAAGGAATTAGAGTAAGAAATAGGTTTCATACAAGAGAAATCTTTTCAAAGCAAGAGTGGCCCATAGCCTACAGTTGGGTTATTGCTGTATCTGATTTACAATAGTGACAGGAACCTGCATATCTTACATGTCAGGAAGTATTTCTAATCAAGGTAGGGGAATATCTTCCTTTGTACATGTTTCTTCCTTTGTACATTCTTCTTCCTTTGTTTCTGATGAAATGCCATTTCCTATCTGAAGTTTTTTCTTTTTCAGAGTGAACTTTCTCAACAGGTTTGGTTTGGAAATTTCTTCAAATGCAGATATTTAGGTTTAGATTCATATCAATCTATGCCAGGTCAAAGAAAGAAATGGAGATTTGGCTGAGTTGCTTGCAGCAGGACTTTCCTTGTCTTTCTTCACTAGCTTTAGGAGGAGTTCAGGATAAACATACTTTAACTTAGAAACATTAACAACCTGTCTAAAATTTAGGTAGGTCAAATATAGGCACAGCACCACTGAATGTGGTTAATAGCTACGATATTTACCTCTTATGTTCACCACTGTAAGATGGATGTAGTTTCATTTACTTGAAAAAAAAAAACAATAAACACCACAAAGTACTCTTTTTAGCCACTTGATGATGGCCTCTGTTTTGCTTCACTGGCAAATCTGATAAATAAAATGAACTAAAAGAAAAGGAAAGAAAGAAATAACAAAGTAAGGGCTCATATTTATGTTCCACCTGTCTCATCCAATACAATAAAATGGTGGTAAGTATATTTAGAACAGGGTTTTTAAGAATGAAGTTCATGCTGTTCACATTTGACATTCATAGCTACAAGAGGTCACAGAGTAGAAGACTTACTGAGTACTAAGCAAGGCAGAGACCTGGGTGATACATGTAAGTAAAGAGAAAACTGACTAAAACTCAAGCACTTGGGAGGAAGCTTTTTGTTGCAAGGCTGCATCGCTGCAGAATTAAGTGCATGCATCTTTTGCTTTGCCCTTGAGACCAGTAAATTCACTACTGGAGGAAGCAAAGTAGGAAAGGTTAGTCTAATCTACCTAGCACTGCAAATTACAAGATGAACCATTTATAGAATAATTTAAAAGATGTTGGCTTTTTTCTTATGCTGGAAGCTTATTTAATGAAAACAGCTCAGGGGGCAAAAAAATGTGTTATGAGCAGACTGAAAGGGATGATTATAATGCAGCCTTGAACAAGGCGATTGTAGCTCCAGAACTTTATAAAACAAAGTATCTAAGCATGAGATAGAGAAGTATTGAAATCATTGTACAGGAAGGCAGGGAAGTGTGTGTGGAGTAACATGTGCACTTGAGGTCACTCAGAAAAAGTCATGTGGCAAATACATAGTGCAAATATGGAATGAGACAGAAGATTCAATTCAGCTGTCCACTTGTAGATGCCTATTAATAGTTGAATGTGTGAGGGTACCAGGAGTTTGGCTTGTGACACAAGAGCTGGAAGGGATCCACATCCTTTCAGGGCAGGAGCTAGGTGACAGGAAAGCACCCTGGGACATTTCAGGTGGTATCAATATGTGAGCAACAGGTGAGAGCTCTACAGGAATAGGTTTGTACAGCCTGACAAAATGAATTGTAAAAGAAGAATAGCTGTTTCTCCAGATGTTCTGAAGGGATGATAATTCCGTCAGCAGTCCTAAACAACTGAATCTAGTTCAGATTGAGGAATTTTATCTTGTGAGAGAAATGAGATTCTGTCCACTGCCACTTACAGAAGTGGGGGGGTAAGGGAGTGGGGGGGCTGGTGGTGGTATTTAAACTACTTCTAAAAGGGATTCTGAACTGTTCAAGGAAATACTGTCTGAGAGAGCTGCCCATGATAAAGACGCTGGGTTTGGTGGTCGAGGAAGCTTCTACCGGTTCTGGCTTTGCAGGTCCAGGGAGCAATGCTGATTTTCTCTTGATCTGACCTATGACAGAGTCCAGATGAAGGTATTTGTAGTAGTCCTTAAATCTGTGAATCTCTCCTAGCATCTGAGCTTCTTGATAGTGAAAATAATGTTTAGAAGAGTTCATGGTAGCCAAGTTACATTTTGGTGAAATTTTAATAGCACTCCCTGCTCTCTTCAGCTTTTGTTTGACTGTGTTGCCAAGCAGGTATTCTCAAATTGAGAACTGTGTGCAGCTCTAAATTAGGTTAGTTTGTGTTTAGATGAAGTTGCCCTATCTGGCTCTAGGTGAAGGAAACATAACACAGATGCTTACAAATAAAGTTGCTTACTCCATAGATCCAGAGGTAAATCTGAATAATTAATTTTTAAACTGAGTGAAAACCTGTGTCAAGGACCTAGATTCATTAAGTTTTTCAGGGTGAGCTGTTTTTAAAATTTCTGTGTTGGAATGTGGTAATGCACCTTCTTCTGACCTTTTCCCACCCATGGAATAAAAGACAAACTTTCTGAAGGGTACTCAAGGTATTTTAGTTTACCAAGCTCACATGATTACTGCTAGGTCAGCGACCTATAGAGCACTATAACAGACAAGCCCTTGTAAGCCAGGGAACCTGCATGACAGCTTTCTGGTTTCACCACATCTTAGCAAAGAGAATTCTCTATTGTTACTACCTACATTATTCACTCCTGTTCTCATTTAACAGGAGACATAATCCTGAATTTTGATTTAGGCATATGCATAAATGACAGCTTGGAAATGCAGGCAAATTTTTGGAAAGAAACGTTCCCCTGGATTTTTGCAGCCTTATATAATATCTTATCGAGCTATTTATTAGGGCATGTTCTGTACCACACATTTAAAGGTCCTGAGTGACCGAAGTTGTCATTTTATGACTTCTGGAGAATTTGAGTTGTCATACTTCTGGTTTTCTGTTCTTTGAAATCTTTATTGCTACAAGGGCAGGAAGGGGTTAGTCATCACATAAGAATAGAATTTCCTGAGGAAAAAAAACCCAAACATTATTTTTGTCAGGCTTTGGTCCAAATAGTATTTAGCTTTCATTGTTAAGGTAGTTAACTAACCAAATTATGTGCTTGATTGATTTTAATAAAAATATTTTCTTAGGGTTTATAGACAATGGCTAACCATATTTTCTAGATTTGTAGAACTACATTTTGTGTTATCTAACTAATTGGGTTGTGGAACATTGTCTACTATCAAGTAACTGGTTTGCTTTGATATCAGTTTGATTTCAATGCGATTGATCATTATGCTTGACTTAAAGTATTATTATTATTGGTAGCCAAGTTTAGGTAATAAATTTCCCTGACTTTTATTTTAATATGAACACTTTGAGTAAAATATTTTAAAATGCATTGACTCATTTGTTTCTGAATAAGCAGTATAAGAGCAGAACCATTAAGGATCTGGGTGAAATAGGCCAATAAATTCCAAAGACTGAACAGTTCCCCCTAACTACTCTTTATTTCCTGCCAGCTTTTGTTTTATTTTAGTTCAGCCTCTTTCAAGGCTTTCTGCAAAATACACATACCACTTTGAGGGCAGCAGCCAGTACTGAAATGTTTACATGTGCCTATATGTTTGCACACAGATCTCTTCACAGATGGCTCTCCATTGACCCTAAACATTACTAAGTGTCTTCACTTCTCCTTAGGGTGGCTTAGTTTGTATGTCTGAAAATGGACCTATGTTGAAATGCTTTTATTAGCAAGTCTTTACTAAAGGGATTTGGGCAGTCTGCCCAAAACCTCCCTTTTCTGGCCAGACTGCACACTGCCTGGAGCTTCATCATGTGAAGCATGGGGAGGCATGTAGATCTGCATGTGAATATATCCTGAAGCACAGAAAAGTCATTGCCATGTGTAGCATAACTCCCATAAGTACTGCTCCTGTTCTGTATTTTCCTAGTTACTCTGCCTTCCCTCTCCTTTCCTCCTCAAGTGAACTTGTACAGTCAGACCCTTTCTGCCCAACCAGTCTGATTTCTCAGAAGAAACTGTTTACTTTTTTTTTTTTATTCTCCCATGCTTTCTTCATTTGGAGAGACTGCCCACCCTCTGTGAGCAGAGGACAGCCGACTCCCCGCATCTCTTGAGAAATATCACTGTTTTGCATGAATGTTGCAGAAACACATCCACAGATCATAACGTCAGTGCTACTGTTGGAAATTCTGGAAGAAGGCCTTCTGCATGGCCAGATGACACTGAAATCTTGAAAATTGTTTTGGAGAGCTCCTTGAATTTACCCAGGAGAATAACATCAGCCAAGAAGACAGGGAGGTCAGTTTAACTGGATGGTGCAGTCACTCATTGAGATCATTATCTGTGTTATTGCCTTCTCTGTCCTTCCCACCCCAAACTGGCTGCCTGCTGTGTTTTCGTGCTCCATCATTTAAAAGAACAAGTTCACATCCATCAGAGGAAAGCAGTCTTTCCTTTGCTCTGGTAGCAGGCTTAAATGCTTCAGTATTCCCCTCTGAGCAAGAACAAATAAGTAAGGCTTCAGGGTCATTCCCGCAGTTCCTCAAGGATATTTGCATACTGCCACCCATCAGCAAGAGGTAACTGTGCATGTTATTTTTTTCAAAGTGTGCCTCTTTCTAGTTTAAATAAACCCAAGAAGATTAATTTAATGTATACTGCAGAGCTATTACCATCTAATGATACTTCTGTGAGCTTGTGCTCTGTTTTTGTTGTTGGGGTTTTTTTTTTTTGTGTGTGTGTGTGTGTGTAGCTATCTGATTTTTCACTTACAAGATAGGTGATATTAGGCTTAGTTTTAGCTGTATTTGAATAAGCAAGGTCTTGAATACCTCTGATTTTAATAATTGCACAGATTTGCAGTACTGTGTACCTGGCCCCAAATCATCCTCTCTCTAAAAGATCTGTCAATAATTTTAGTATGTCTCAACAATATTTTTGCCAATCTCCTAAAACTAATCTTTTGATATTTGTCAAATCTCAGGCTGATTCCAGTCCTGACCTTAAGGGTCACTATTACAAGAAGAACCTGTCATTCTCAGCTAATATCTGATGTGATGCCAGCCCTAGAAGATGAAAATTTGTTCCCATTGGGTGTAGCCTAAATGAATTTGCAGAATGTTTTTCCACTATATACGAAGTACTATACTTTAACCCCCCCGCCCCCAAATTGTTATGAAATTACATGCTGTCTTAAAATTGACAAAAACCATCTAAGCAAGTAATCTGTGTCAACCACATTAAAGGTTTATCACGTCATTGTCAGCATTTGCACTCTCCTGGGACTTGATCTCTTAAGATGTTGATGTAAGATGCTGGTAGAATTTAATCTGCCATATATCCATTGTGTCTTGGCCCCTGAAAGTTGTTCTTTCTAGCCAATGTCCTTGCCTTGCTGATTGTGAAGCTGGAACACATATAATCAAACAGCATGACAGCCTGCCTCCCCTTATCTGCTGACAGCTGTGTCCTGTGTCATGTTCTTTTCTTTATGTCAGCTTGGATTACAGGGTACTTCAAATCAGAGCACAAACAAGGTTTAGTTCTATTCCAAAATCATCAACAGCCTTGTAGGGAGCATTTACAATATTGCACTGTTCAGTTTATCTTCTGCATGCATGACTCAGTGTTAAAGTCTAAACTGCCACTTCTGCTTTTGTTAGCTTTCAAGTCTGAGTCTGATCATAATTCTAAAAATGACAAATGACTTTCATTTAAGGACACAATTGCCATCTATGTATTGCCATCTATGACAACTGTAAAATAAACAGTGCTGGAAGGCAGGGATGGCCAGTGGAGCTCCATCACCTGCATCTGAAGTTGTTAGAACAGTCTCTGGGAATGGCATTGGCTCAAGCCAGTGAACATCTTCCTTCAAAAATTTCCAAGCATAGTTTAGGAGTTCTTATGGAACCCAAATTATTCCCACTAGACAGTTCTCATTCGATTGTCCTATTTTGGGACCAAGAAAGTTTAACAGTATAGGCACAGCCTATACAGTTAGCTTATACAATTTACCTCAGTGCTAGAGACATATTTGACCTATTTGTCTAGACATTTGGTTGCCCACTAGTATCTGGACTGATGCTGGCTTTCAGAAATCAAAAGTTTATCTGCATTTCCTTTGCTCTTGTTCAAATGAAACAGTCTATCCTGGTGACTGAAAGTGAAGGAACTTCATGCTTCTTTTGGACTGGGATTTATCAGAGCTAGAGTCTTGCTTTCAAAATTTCCCTTTGAACATCATTTTTACTGTGTATCAAGCAGAATTCTATGACAGATTAAAGCTGATATGTCACAGATCTATTTTAGAAAGAAAATTTCATACTTATGACTATAACAAATGTCAGAAACTTTCCTTGGCTATGAAAAGTGTGTTCTAGAAGATCACAGAAATCAACATGTTACTCACTTGTCATAAATGTTCTGGTTCCTGAGCAGGATGCTTCAATAGTTACTTCTTATGAAGTTTCACTTTTCCCCCCCTCCCACAATCTGAAAAACTCATGAGCAACATCAGATTTGTAGTTTTTATGACATTATAGAAAAAAATATATTGTTAAAGGATGAGAGAGATGATGTCAACAAACAAGGAAAAGGCTGAGTTACTCAATAAGTTTTTTGCCTCATTCTTCACTGTCAATCTTTCTCCATTCCCCCTCCCAAGTTGATGGACCACTAGGTGCAGACCACTGGGGTAAAGTCCCTCACACCATAAGGGAAGATCAAGTTCAGGAGCCCCTGAGGAACCTGATGAGACGCATCCCAGAGTTCTGAAGGAGTTGGCTGATATAGCTGCAAAGCCACTCTCCATGATATTTGAAAAGTCATAGCAGTCAGGTGAAATCCCTGGAGACTGGAACAGGGGAAACATTACGCCCATTTTTATAAAGAGTGAAAGAGAATCCTGGAAATTACTGACCTGTCAGCCTCACCTCTATGCCTTGGAAGATGATGGAACAGATCCCCATGGAAGCTATACCAGAACACATGGAGGACAGGGAGGTTATTTGAGATATCCAGCTTCACACCAAGGGCAAGTTCTGCCTATCCAACCTAGTGGCTTTTTATGATGGTGCAAGCATATAAGTGGACAAGGGAAGACCAACAGATGCCATCTATCTGTACTTTCATAAAGCCTTTAAAACAGTTCCTCACAACACCCTTCTCTTTAATTGGAGATCTATGCCTTTGATGGGTGCACTGTTCAGTGGGTAAGGAATTGTTTGGATGGTTGCACGCAAAGGGCAGTGGTCAATGGCTCAAGATCCAGATGGAGACAGGTGACAAGTGGTGTTCCTCAGGGGTCTGTATTGAGATCAGTGCTGCTCATTATCTTCATCAATGATATAGGCAGAGAGATTCAGTGCACCCTCAGCAAGTGTGCAGGTGATACCAAGCTAAGTGGTGCTGCTAATAGGACTGAGGGACGGGATGCAGGGACATGAGCAGGCAGCCTGTGCTTGCAGCCCAGAAGGGCAATCACATCCTGGGCTGCATCAAAAGAAGGCTGGACAGTGGGTTGAGAGAAGTGATTTTGCCCCTGTACTCTGCTCTGGTGAGACTTCACCTGGAGTGTCCAGCTCTGGGGCCCCTAACACAAGAGAGACGTGGACCTGCTGGAGTGGGTTAAGAGGAGGGCAACAAAGATGATAAGAGGGAAGGGGCACCTCACCTGTGGAAACAAGCTGAAAGAATTTGGACTCTTCAACCTGGAGAGAAGGCTCTGGGGAGACCTTTAGCTACATTTCAGTATCTGAAGGGGACCTACAGGAAGGCTGGGGAAGGACTGTTTAGAAGGGCTTGTAGCAATAGGACAAGGAACAATGGTTTGAAACTGGAGCAGGGTACATTTAGGTTGGACATAAGGAAGAAGTTCTTTGCAATGAGAGTGGTAAAATACTGGAACATTAGGTTGCCCAGGGATGTGGTTGAGGCCCTGTCCCTGGAAACATTCAAAACCAGACTCAATGTGGCCATGGGCAGCCTAATCTAGTTGGAGATGCCCCTGCTGACTGCAGGGGGGTTGTTCAAGATGACCTTTGAGAGGTCCCTTCCAACCCAATTCAATCTGTGTATCTGTGAATAATAATGTTATAGTAAGTCGAACTTAGTGATCAGTGTTTGAAATAAAGTAGCTTTAGAAGGGTAGCATCAGTGAGAATTTCAGAAACTGCACATGTGGATACTGTGGAGCACATTGTGTCCCTCCAGTTTGACCATCTGCTAAAGAAGTGTTGTGATTGAGTTTCTTTTCCTGTCTCTTTAAGGTGTTACAACATGTACGCACACTTATGGTGACCAGCAATAGAAGTGGCTTCTCATATTGGTGTCTGCTTTTGGGTCACTCCAATACTGCTCCCTCCCTGTTGCTCCTGGCTATGGTAGTATTTTGGGGAAGGGGACAGCATGCAAGGGAAATGCGAGTCAAAGTCCCCTGGAAAAACAGCAAGGATATCATCATGTATGTGGGGAAAGCAAATAAGGCAAAAGCAAAGGTTGGATAAACACCAATGGACTCTGACTGCATCCTTTGTCAGCTTTAGCTTTGATGGAAAAACTGTGTACCTGTGGTAAAATAGATGTGTGCCTATACACATGATATTGCATCAGAAGAAAATCTCTAGTGATTTGGTTTAGCATCAGTAAAATTGACGGTAAGAACTTATCTTCAGAAATAAATTTAATTACCAAATGATGATAAGTAGAGTGGAAATGCTAAAGATTTGCAAAGAAGGTGGAATGTTGCTATTCTCTATGAAAAATAGAGTCCCATGTAATTTGAAATTGTGGTCTGTATCAGGTGCAAATGAAACAGCCTGTTCAGAAAGGAATCTTTTCATGTAAGAATCAATATTCTGTCAAGGTAGTATGAATTTCTTCTTTTATATGTTTCTCCTGGTCAAGTACTAAATGATATTTCCTTGACATCTGCAGAGGGCAGGATCATTTTGGCTGGAAAAGACCTTTAAGATCATAAAGTCCAACCATTATCTAACTCTGACTCCAACCATTATCTAACTCTGACAAGTCTGGTGATAAACCATGTCCCTTATCACCACATCTATCTTTTAAATACCTACAGGGATGGTGATTCAACCACCTTCCTGAGGAGCTTATTCCAGTGTTAGATAACCCTTTCTGTGAAGTTTCTTCCAATACTCAATCCCAACCTCCCCTGCTGCAACTTGAGGCCATTTCCTCTTAACACTTGTTACTAGGGAGAAAAGAGTAACACCTATCTTGCTACAACCTCTTTTCAGATCTTTCCTAAGTCTCTTTTTCTCCAGATTGAACTTCATTTCACAGAATCGCAGAATCTACTCAGAGCCTTTTCTTACCCAGGCTGAACAACCCCACCTCTCTCAGTGTTTCTTCATAGGAGAGGTGTTCCAGCCCTCTGATTATTTTTGTGTCCCTCCTCTGGACCCACTCCAGTAAGTCCATATTTTCCTTGTGCTGTGGACTCCAGAGCTCGCTGCAGTACTCTTAAGTGGGATCTCACAAGAGCAGGGAGACAGAATCACCTCTCTCAACCTGCTGACCATGTTCCTTTCAATGCAGCACAACTATGTGACCTTCTTTGATGCTGTTTTCTTGTTTGTTTTTTTTTTTTTTTTTTTTTTTTGTTGGTTGTTTTTTTTCCTAGTTGTGGAAAAGTTAGGCTGCTTTATTATTTCTTAACCATTTTTGGAGAAACGTGCACTTTGAAAATGGATATATTTTCAGCTATGACATAATTATCTAGTAAAGATTATTTTGAAGCTTTTTTTTTTTTTTTTCCCCTGGCATAAATCTTAATCCTAAAACATTTCACATCTGGGTTTACAACTAGTCACTGAAATTTCAAAATATTCTTTACGTATTGGGGCTTATTTATTCAGATAATCCAGAGACATAGTATGATATTGTCCTGAAAGGTCAAACCCCCAAACATGCCCTAGCCCAGACAGTGGGCTAAGCACCTGTGAATTTGCTTACCTGGACAGTTCCTGGGGTCCAGGTGGCCAAGGTGAATGTATAGCAGGTGTGATTAACAGTGTAAGCACCCCTGAATGTGCTAACCTGGACACTTCCTGGGGTGCAGATGAACGTGTACCATGTGTAATTAACTTTGTAACACAGCTGTGAACTGTGTGTGCCCCTGGCCATGTTTGGATATGCCCCATCCCATAGGTCCAGTTATCAGGGTTCTGTGTTACCAAAGGGCATTCATTGTCTTGGGGCAGTATTTAAACCAGCCAAGAAGTCAGGCAGCTTGCCTTGTTCTCACCCAGACAGCAACAAGAGCCAAATGCTGCCCGAGTAGCAGCTGAAGAACCTGCTCTAGCAGACCAACAACTTCACCCAGGCCTTGCACCTGGACCAAGGCAGAAAGGGGAAAAGGGAATTGAATCCCAGAAGAGGCTACAGCCCAGCAAATAGGCACAAGAGAGAGGCCCTTAGCCCTCTCTGAGCCAAGGTCTGCTCGAATCATAGCCACAGCATCTGGGAAGATACCAGGCAGAGGAGCAAGTTGTGACTACCCAGCTAATCTGCCACAGAATCCCATTTGTAGGAAACCCACACATCACAGCACCTGTATTTCCAATTTGAATTGCTGTATTGGAAACATTAGATTTGTGTTTAAATCATTTAACTGTGTTGATATGTGGAGCGCAAGACCCACAACCGAATAATTGAACCTGTGAAGGTATTTTGTAAATAAGTTATGGTGGTGTTTGAAGATACCACTGCCAGGAAATATTAATTATAAAATATATAAAAATACACATTTTTATTACAGTTATATGATCTCGTCATACAAAGTGTCTGAAAGACTAAGCTTCTACCTTTCACACTTCGATCTTATTAAGTTTTAGCTCTTTATTTTTGAAAGTGCTATAGCTAAGTCCCCTGCCTGGATTTTTAGAGCATAAATTAGCACATCAGAGTACTGACCAATGTACTATCACTTTGTAAAAGAGTAGCAATTTCCAATTCTATCAGCTGGAACAGAAAAGTCCTCAAATGTCTTTCAAATAATAGTGATAATAATTCCTTTCAAAAATGCAAACTAACACAGAGTTTGTGCAGAAAGCAGGTATTATGGTATTTTCCAAATTTATCAGAAGAATTTGTTTTTCTTTACCAAATCCATTATATCTTTTTCCTCAAGTCAGAGAGGATTCCTCCAAATTGCATTAGTTATGGCACTTTTTAAATAAACCTATTTAGTATTACGAGGATGACAGGTGAGAACAGAACAATATGGAAGATAAATTATTCTCTTTGTCTTTAACTTTCACAGTCCCTAATTACCCTCACCAAGTTCATTAAAGAGACAAAAAGAATTCTTCCCAGATATAAATTTGTGCCCCACGAGTGCATGGCTCAGGTACAATCTGTCACATGGTGTTTATTTGCTTTCTGAAGGGCAATTATATTCCTGTTTTCAGGGCAAGTTATTTCATCTTTATCTCTTCTCTGAAGTATTTTTTATTGATGTGTCAGGAGTATGAACTTTGTGGAAGCTATAATTCCATTTTTGCTGAGTTTTGCACTATCAATTATTTCATTTCCTTCCCCTTGTGCTGGTCTAACACGCTTGACCTCTTGTTTCTGTACACTCTTGTTCCTTCAGAGGAACTCAAAGAAAATGGAGGCTTCCTTACCTCTGTGGTGGCTCCTAGCTCTTACAGCTCTCATAGTGTGCCTATGTAAATCTGTCATATGCATGCATTTACATGTGACAGCACAGCATCATTTGTCACACAACAGTATGAACTGTCATCTTTGGTGTGTGTATCACCTTCAAGGAGTGCACTGTACCAGCAGTCATTCTCTACTTTCTAATGGCATGTAAATATTTTTAGTTATGACAAAACTTTATTTATGGATAATTCTTTTCAGGAAGCGGTACAGGGTGAGAGAGAAAGACTAGGAGAGGACAGCAGTTTGGAAACATGCCAGTGTGTGTTTAATGTGTCTCTTCTGAAAGAGACAAGCTAAGCTTATATTTAATTTTCCCCATTCAAGAATCATGAAAAGGTAAACACAAGAGGTTCCAGCAAGTGTTTTCCTTAGGGCTTACAGTGAATCAGTAATAGACTTGCCTCAGACATCATAAAAACAAAGAAAGAAAAGAAATAAACAAAGTCATCCTAATGAAATCATAATAGATCCCATCTGTACAGTTCTTCTACCATAAGCATCTCTGTGATGTCCAATTCCATTGGTATGAATTAATTGTGGTTTAACTCCCAGCAAATGGGAAGGCAATGATCCATTTATTTGTTCCTCTGCTTTCAAGAGAGAGGAGTTTTTAGCAATAACCTCCCCATCCCAGTTGCAGCAAATCGTTTTTCTCAAGGGGTCTTGAGTAAGTATTTATAGGTATTAAAACCCAGAATAATGTTTATGCATTGTTGTGAGTAAACATGACATCTGTCTGACAGATAAGAAGTAGACCCCTTGCAAGAGCCAAGCTGCTCTGAGATGGAGTCAGGAAGGACATGCTTCAGCACCTGGAATGGTGCCTTTTATCTCCATGGCTATAATGGCAATATCAGCCCACCTTTCTTACTGCTTGTGAACATCTGCATTTAAGTCTGTTAATTTGAAGCTGAACATACATGACACTTTTTCCCTCTTCAATCATACTTGAAATTTTGGAAAGGAAGAATGATAAGCAAACACGTAAAATACAGTGCATTCTCAATAAGAGTGTGGTACCTCTGTTCCAGAGGCACAAAATTGTGCAATGAATCCATACTTTATTTTGCTTAGAGTGAGAGTAACAAAACATAATCAGACTGTGCAACCTAGCCCAGATGAGGCTACCATTTAGGAGGCAGACTTGGGAAGCATCTTGGAAAGGATTGCAGTTGCTCAATTCCTGTGTCTGAATATGGAGGGGAATTCTTTCTTATGTATCTCCTTTGATGTCTTCTACATGCTGCAATCCCTGTTGATCTGCTCTGGAAAACTACTTGCTAGCAATCTTTATACTTACCTGTGATTGTACTGCATAAGGAGACTGAAGTAGATGAATTACTATGTACCTCATAGTATTTAATTACATTTTTAATTAATCAAAACTTAACAATAATACAAATAAATGTATCTTTTCCAAATTACGATCTCAACTAAATTTTTTTTTTAATGCCTGAAGGAGATGGTGGAAAAGGCAGTGGGTTACTGCAACTTCCATTGTCAGATAAGAAAATGACAAGAAAGTATATATTTTTTTTTCTAGTAAGCTGTTCAACCTCTAATTGAACTGCTAAAGGAAGTATTTTTGTGCCTTGTTCTTTGAAGTGGAAGGTTTTTTCTTCTCTTTTTTCATTTTGGTTTTGGTTTGTTGGTTGGTTTTGGTTGGTTTTGGGGTTTTGTGGGGAGTTTCTTTTTTGGTTTGGTTGCTTGGTTTTTGTTGTTGTTGTTGGTTGGTTGTTAAGTAGAAGACAGAGCCAAGAGAAAATCATCCTGATAAAAGGAATTATTTTTGCAAAGTCCTTGCACAGGCAGAGGCATTAAATTCTTTATTATATGTAAGACTTCAGAGTTGTTCTGTAGTTGCAGTGTTTCGGTATTAATTATAATTTAGTTCAGGATCAAATCTATGATGATTGTTTACCAGTCCTGTGGAATTTATCTCATGTGGATTTTGTTTTTCCTTTCAGGCTCTAAATTCTAATCATTACTAATGTAAGTGCTGGTTAGGAAAGCATTTTATATGGATGTTTTTCTGATAGTATATGAAATTGAATCAAAATCTTGGTAGGAAAGCTCACCACTGAACTGTGAAATCTATGCCTGCCACAGAGAAGTCTGGGTATTTCAGCAGCACTAAGAAGATGTAAATGCTAATAACTATTCCAACTCTAACATGTTCTTTCTCCCCAAGCTAAAGAAAGAGATAAGAGAAGCTGCCTTTAATTGTCCACTCACAAGCATCAAGTGACATCTGGGCAGGTGTCAATTACCAGAGACATTTGTATGGAGGTACCAAATATTCACATGTCTTGTGAAAGCCTCAAGACACGCTGGAGTGCAGATGAGATGACTAGTATGTCTGGAAGAGGCCTTAGTAGCTTAGATGGGGCACTAAGCCAATCTCTAAGTCACATAACTGTTACCACAATCAAGCTTAAAATGTCTAAGTGCCTGGTAGTATATTGAGCAGCAGTAACTGTGTATGAGTATAGGTTTAATCTGTGGGAAACATGAGGCAGTGGAACTTCATGAAGAAATTAAGTGAAGCTACACATTTGTTGCAAACTACATTGTAGCATATCATCTCACCTTTGCCACAGTTTTAAGGAAAACATGCCAAGGAATGGTATGCTGACAGATACGATTTGATTTAGTAAGTTGCAGCAACTTGGTTATATGTTTTGGTTTCTGTGTTCTGCTAGCCATAATACAAGTTTTATTGATAGAGACCATCTTTCAACATCACTTTTAACTAAGTACTTATATACTGCAAATATTAATTTGGTGCACTGTTCTCCCAAAATACGTTATTGATTGAATCTTTCTTTTCATATTGCAGAGATAAAGTATTAGAATGGCATAAAATATGGCCCAGTTCTACTACAAAAGAAGTGTCAATGCTCCCTACAGAGATCGTATCCCTCTTCGTATTGTACGGGCAGAATCTGAACTGTCTCATTCAGAGAAAGCCTATCTGAACGCCGTGGAGAAAGGAGATTATGCCAGTGTAAAGAAAGCTTTGGAGGAAGCAGAAATTTATTTCAAGATCAATATTAATTGCATTGATCCCCTGGGAAGAACTGCACTCCTTATTGCCATTGAAAATGAGAACCTGGAGCTCATTGAGCTGCTCTTAAGTTTTAATGTGTATGTAGGAGACGCTCTGCTGCATGCCATACGAAAGGAGGTAGTTGGTGCTGTGGAGCTGCTGTTGAACCACAAGAAGCCCAGTGGGGAGAAACAGGTATGTGCAAGACTTCCTCTAGATTTCTAGACTGCTTCAATCAAAAGAGAAGAGTTGTGCAAAGGGAGAAAGATAAAAAAAAAAAAAACCAAAAAAAAAAACACAACCAACCAACCAAACAAAAAAACCAAACTAACCATCATTCTTGCACACAAATATTGAAAATCAGAAAATTAATTAATTTGGTGATTTATGCATTATATTTATCCCAGTTTAGATATCATAGAGTCATGGAATAATTTGTGTCAAAAAGGAGCTTTTAATGTCATCTAGTGTAATTCACCCTGCAATGGTCAGGGACATCTTTCACTAAACCAGGTTACACAACCTCATCCAACCTAACCTTAAGCACTTCCACGAAGGAGTTGCCCACAGCTTTTCTGGGCAGCCTGCTTCAGTGTCTCACCACCCTCTTTGTAAAAATGTCTTCATTCTATCCCATCTAAATGTACCTTCTTCCAGTTTAAAACCTACTTTCGTCACCACAGGCCTTGGTAAAAAAGTATCCATCTTTCTCATGAGCTCTTTCTATACAATGAAAGGCCATCATCTTCTCCAGGCTGAACAACCTTCAACACTCTTATTTTTTTACTTAAGGAATGGTGTTCCAGCCCTCAGATTATTACTTTTGTGGCCTTCCTCTGTGCCTTTCCAATAAGGCCATGTCTTTGTTTTGCTGTGGACTCCAGAGCTGGCTACAGGACTCCAAGTGCAATCTCACAGGAGCAGAGTAGCGAAGGCGAACCACTTCCATCAATCTGCTGCTCCTAAGTCTTGGTGTGCAGCTCAGGATTCAGTTGGCTTTCTGGGCTTCAAGCACACATTGCCATGTCTGGTTTTTCATTCACCATCATCCCCAAATTTTTCTCTGCAGGGCTGCACCCACTCCCTTTGTCCCCCAGTCTATATTGATACTGGGCACTGCCCCAACCCAAATGCAGGGCCTTTCACTTGATTTGTTGAACTTCATGAGGTTCACATGATGCCCACTTCTCAAGCCTGTCAAGGTCATCTTTACCATTCGATAAAATCTGCACAGGTCCACAAGGTTTATCAGTTTAATGTAGTTAAATCATGAGATCTAACTTCCAATAAGAAAGGCTAAAAATATCCTTCTTTCCCCTAGCCTGAATAATAAGAGTTTTCACTTAAAGCTGAGCATATAAAGCCAGAGTTGAGCTCACTAATTGATCACACATAAAATCCCCTTCTGGAAGACTGTGCATGAAGGAAGGCCACTATCTACACACTCGACAAGGCAACACTGGGAGACATGACATGATCAGATCTGTCTCCAGTAGTTGTCCATGCTATAAAGTACAGCTAAAATGGTGCAAACTCCTCCCTTTCTTCCTGTGTTCTCTGAGAGGAGAAAATTGTCACATAACAGTCTCATCCATGATGAAAGTGATACCTGCTCTGCTTCTCCTTGGGCTGTCTTGTGACATCTCTATCAAGTATCTAGCCTCTTGCATATCCTCCTCATTTTAAGAAACTGGTAGAGACAGGATAACATAGTCCATAAACTTTGCTATTCCTAGGACTCTTCCAGGAAAGAATGTCTTTAAAATTGTTATGATATTGTATTACATTTTTCATCTCTTTCAATTTTCCTGTATTACAGGTACTGTATTGGTGTATTTCAATGAATAATACGTTGAAATGATTACAACCCTTTCACAGATAATGCATACAATATACTTTAATTACAGTATAATGTACTTGCTATGGATAGAATTGCAGATAATAGGTAAAGAGTATAATTTTTGCTGATAAAATAACATGAATTCTATGTTCTTTTTGTTATGGAAAAAAAGAAAGAGAGTAAGTCTTTGTACAAATGCATGTGCCTGCCTTCTCATCTAGACAGTAAGAGCAGAGCTCCTTTATAATGACAACAGATTTATGACAGAGAAAGGGAAGTAAACTAGATCTACTTTAGGTTTGGCTTGTTTCATTTTTTTCTGAACTGAATGCAGATGAGAATACAACTTGTGAGAATTTCTCAATACAATAAATATATCAGGACCTATAAGGATCAGTGCACAGCCCTGCACCAACACAGTTAAACCACCTGTGTCTCCATTCTGGAGCCTCTATAGTGGAAGGTGCCATTTGCAGAGCAGAGTTCATCTCGCTTGATGGTAGCCATCTAAAGCTGTGTCTCATCTGATCTGGCTGCCTTGGAACCCCATACCAATGAAGAAGAATGGAGATTCCTGGAGAGCAATTCTTTCCATCTTTCTCAATTATTTGTCTTAAGATGGCATAAACCACTTTTTGTGCTATCTAGAGAGTCTGCAAATTCACCTTACACCAGGTGCCTAAATTTCACGCAGGTTTTTTAGTCTTTTAAGGTTACATTTTGGTATGTGCCACAGCTACTGTAATTGAAATGCCTGAATATAAATTGTAAAGCTTGTTTTAGTTGAGTTTGATGAGATAGCAGATGAGAAATACTTATTTTTTGGGTCTATACTACAGTGTTAAATTAGCCACAAACTGCTTTGCTTCAATCTAGAGGTTAACTCTCTGGCCTGGAACTTGAGTGTGTTACTTCTGTATCAAACTCCACTGCTGGCTGGTGTGAAGACCTCTGCCTCTCCTTCTCTTCCTTGGTTTCACTGGTTGCAACTGCTGAGGGTCTTGTCAACACTGACAAGCATGAAGAAGAATCATGAGTCATTTGAATAGAGACATCTGCTTTTGTGATTGTAGATGGCTAGGCTTGTCCATTGCAAATGCAACTATTGCTTTCAAGCCAGTGCTTGCAAAAGAATGGTCTTTAAAGAGATTATTTACATGTGCATGTTGTTGTTTGCACTGGGGACAACAAGAAGTATAAAGCTTCTATGATTGTTGTACATGTAGATAATCACATTGGGTCATTTTTGGGAGCAGGTCATGCTGAAGAGAATGTAAATGTGGATTGCATTTTTTCAGTAATGCTGCAAGTAAATACTGTGCATTTAATATAATCCACTGTGTGCATTTAATATAATCCAAAATAGCTGCTGGCTGGAAAAATTATTACAAAAAGCTAAAGGTCTAAAATCTGGATGCTGGTGTTCAGGCAGAAAGATTTTTTTTTTTTTTTGCCCCTGGAGAATCAAGTTCCTTTTGAAACTTGATTTCAAACTACAGCTTGACTTTTTTTGATTACTTTTATTTGTAAACATTTGAAATATTGTTTAGATGATGATTTATTTTCAGACTCTGCTTTTAATAACATGATATTTTTGCCTGTTCGGTTTCCTTTCTTTGTATAATGATGGTCATGTGTGGTAAAATCCTGGCGTATTGAAGTTAGTGGGGATTTTGCCTTTGATTCAGTGAGGTCAAGATTTGACCCTTTTGCTGTTTGGTGTTTGTTGTTGTTGTTGTTTTGTGGGGTTTTTTGTTTGTGGTTTGTTTTTGGGTTTGGTTATGGTTTTTTGGGGTTTTTTTTGTTTGGTTTTTTTTTTTTTTTTTTTTTTTTTTTTTTTGCTTTGTTTTGGTTTTGTTTTTCCTCCCATTATAAGAACTCATTCACAGAGAAGGCGGATAATAAGGAATAAGAAAAATGCATATGCTAAATAGTGAAAAGCTCAAGAAACAGTTTAGATTCTCAAATATTTTTAGTGGTGAAAGTTTTGAACATTCAAATGCAGAAAATAACCCAATAAGACTCATGTTTTGCAAGTAAATAAATTAGCTCTCACTTTTTTTTTATATGCATGAGATAATATGCTGTGGATGATGCATAGTTAATTTTAGCTTCGCCCTTATACAATAATGTAACTTTATTTGTGAAATGAAAGAATTTTCAAACATAGGATTTCCTGCATAATTCAAGACAGTGTCAGTCAGAAAAAAAATGTCCTCAACAGAAAGCTACAGTTCTTCAGGACAGTGGAAATTTATCTCTTGAAAGAATTGATTTTTCTTTTTTGTTTTGTTATAAAAGAAAAGAATAAAATGTAAGCATGTTGATTTTGACCAAGAATTAATGCATTTTGTTAAAATAATAATTTTTTTGCATTTTTGGAAGTTTTCCAATCAATGTCTTCGAAATTAAGAGATGCAAGTGAATGTTTAATACTTCATCCTCCTCAAAGAAACCCTCCAAACGACAGTCATATCTTGTTAAAGTAAGATTTAAACTCTCCGGTTTACTGACCACTCAGCTGTTACACTGGATGTGGTATCCATTCACGATGTGCTTTGCATTTCAAAGACCACAGAGGTTACAGTGTGTTTAGGCAGATCAATACATGGATACATCTGGTGCCACCTGGTGACTACAGATGAGGCATAGGTGTTTGACAGCTTTGAATTTCCTTTGACTCCTGTTACTCAGTTTGTGGGTGAAGCTTTTGTGGTATACATTAATACAACTCAGGAAAAGGTTCTTTTGTCAATTACATTATATTTGCCACGCTTTTTTTTAGCTGCACCAGCTAATAAAGTACATGTATAAAAGAGAGTAACACAAATTAAGGTGAAAGAATTAAGGAAACTTGTCCAAGTACTTTTAAAATGCCAGTTCTTCAAAGCCTTATGTTCTGAATTATCTGCCAAGTCACTTGTTGCTTACCCTGATGGATAATTGAGCACCAGATTAAGAGAGGGGAAAAAACCTGTTCTTTAAAGTTTAATATCTGCAGAAAATATTTTTGTCTTGCTAAATTGCATACAGCATCCACAAATGGGATGGGGGTTAAGTAGCATTTTTAAAAAATGAAAATGAGTAGAACACTTTTATCTGAATGATGGCATGCTCTGCTGTGCGACGAATGTGGGAATCAGTCTCTAGCAAGGTGGTTGACTGATCAGAACTCCATGTATATACAGAGAAGACTAAAGCATAAGTCTTCTAAGAATGCTACAGAGTACCTAAGTGAAACTGGAATCCTAGTTGTTAAACTTGAATCTGTGTGGCATTGTATTAGCTGACAGTCTAGATTTAGGGCATGGGAACCTGACTGCAAAGTTTCCAGGCACTGCCTGGCTAGCAGAAGCACATAGTGATGCTTTTATTTCTCCCTGTTCATTATTACATGTCGATCTTGTGATACTGTGGATATTTTTGTTGGTGAATACCCTAGGGACAGCTTTCTGCAGATGTCTGGAAAAATTACCATGCTAACACTGGACTGGCATTTACAAACATAAAGGAATTGCTAGAAAAGGGGAAACTTTAGGGCAGGGGGAGTGATAACTGTTATGTCACTGGTTCACTCCTTCTGTGGTGTGAAAGCCAGTTGTCATGGATTGAACTGAACCATGCTGCAGTCATGCCAGCTGCAAAAAGTGAAAGTGCTAACTGGAGAAAAATATTATGGGACTTGAAGTTCAGATTGTAGAATGGGAGGCTTCCTGTTCTGGTTGCTGCTTCTGGGCTCTGGGTTCTTTGAGTGTTTCCTTTTCATCTGGGATGTCAGCAGGACAAGGAGGAATGGGGGAGTAGTTTTCTGGTTTGGGCTTTTGGCTCTCTTGCTTCTGTTTGCTGCTGCTTTCTGCAAATAGGCTAAGGTAATTATGCATCTTGTACCATGTTTACCTGATTTTTGATCAGTAAACTCTTCTCTCTCTCTCTTTTTTTTTTTTTTTTTAATCTCAATCCCTAATTTTTGCGTGCTACTTTTCCCTCACTTCTGTGTTGGGAAAATAACCAGGTTAACCCACTGGTTTGGTTTGACCTGCTCTGATTCAAACCATAACACCAATTGCTGTGAAAACACTGCTGGGCGTAGAGGGAGGGTCATGTTAAGAAGGTGGAAGCTGGCAGACTCCAGCCCTTGCAGTTTTCTTCCAGTGAGTTTGGAACCAAAAAGCTAACAGCCATCAATATCAAGTTTGGGTGATAAATATCCTATATAGCAGATGACTCAGTCTTGTGGGTGCTTTGGATGTGCAGATCAAATGTCATCCTTACAACTGGCTTCCCCAGATGTGCTAGTGTCCTCAGAGAGGCTTCTATCCCTATCTCTTGTCCACTGTCCACTGTTTCTCTGTTAACAGCAAGATCTTTCTGCCTGTAGTGTGTCAGTTCCATTGTACATCACCTTCATTTCCAGTGTGTCCCAGCAAGGTACATAATATCTAAACTTTTCTCATCTTTTTGGTCAACACTGGCAAACAGTCAATGCACAGCAGTCAGTGTATGCTTTCTGATGCCCTGGCTTAGGAAACCTGTGTAGGAATTGCTCTGACTGACTCCACCTCTGCAAGAATGCTGTGAAATGTGTATTTCATTTCCTAAAGGGGAGACAGAAGGTCTTTATGATCAGCTTGACTCCTCTCTCCTTCTGTGCACTGTGCTCTCACACCATGTGGAAAGAAAAGAAGAAATTGCTGGCATAGTGCTGGAAGTAGGAAGCTGAAAAGAGACTCCTGCAACTTTCACAGCCTTTTTTCTTTCTTTGGGAAAACTAGTGAAGTCACATCATAAACTTTTATGCAAAATCCCTGTCTCCTGCTTACTATGCTATATACGTGTTGAATTTTTCCATCTCATACTTGCAACCTCTGTTTCTGCTGGGAAACCAAAAAGTCAGGCCTCAACTTCTCAATGTGTTGGCTTCTAAAAATGCAATTCCATGGTGTGACAGTAATTTTATTATTGTTTTTTGTAGATTTCCCAGCAGTATCTCAAAGGCAAAAAAAAAAAAAAAAAAAAAAAAAAGGATAAGTTCCATATGTTGTCTAAATACTGAGGGAAAAAAAATCTGTTTACTAGAATAGACAAAACCGAAACCCCTGACATGTCTTAAAATGTACAGAAAGACATTTCTGAGGGACTGAAAGATGCAGCATATTCCTTGGTGAAGACAGTATTGCATATGGGTACTAGAGACAGGGTATATGATGATGGCATGTAGTTAGGTAGTGGTAGAAGATACAGATACTAATTATCATCTTCACACCTTCATTTGTTTACTGCCTTTTCAAGGTTAGACATTAATTAAGACAGAGATGATCAGAGTAGGGATCATCAATGCCACCTGGTTACAGTGGAGCTGGAAATATCCAGATACTCCAAAATAACATATACTCACTTAAAAAAAAAAAAGACAAAAAAGAAAAACACTTCTCCCCATATTTCCTATTTTTTTCTACAAACATGGTTGGCTACTATTTGGATTGCACTCAGAGCTAGGGATTCGAGCTTTGATTTCACTACCAGGTTCTGATATTCCCTCATGAGATTTACCATTTTCTCTCCAGATAGTCCATGAGCAACCCTTCTTCATCAACGTTCACGGGCATTTTTAGTAGTCTCCCTGGACATAGTAGGCTTTACAACTGGGATATTCCTGAGTAGCTGGGTAATAGGTATAGTATGTTCTAGCCTTTATCCCTGAGGGAATGAACGGAAATGAAAGAGATGAAGCTTTTGGTTTGGGGGTAAGGACAGAAAGCTGTGATTTTATTACAAGGAAAATGCATCTGGAAGAGATAGGTGAGAGAAGTCACATGTAAGAAGGTGGCAGCTCTGATGTGATCTAGATGCAAATCCATGAATCTGACCCACCTAAACATATCCTAATGCTGGTGTATATCACATGCAAAGTGCTTGCCAGGGACATCTTAGCCATGCGTGCACAAGAGGAGGCAGGACATTTTGGAGTTCTCAGGCTCCAGGGAACTCTTCACCTAGGGAGGTATCAGTCCACCATCACACATCTGGGTGTTGAAAGAGCTACCAGAAAGATACAAGGAGGTCTGGCCAGCCCTGAATCTGGATGATAGGCAGATCAGTACGTCAGAGCTTGCTCTAACATTTATGTGATACTCAGTATGCTAGCAGCCACTGTGAATTCTTGCACTGGAAGAGTTATCCAGGTGGATCCTTTTTGAGAGGTAGTTACAGGTTAAAGTTATATTTTATAAATCTTGGTGCATTTAGGTGATTGATAATTATTTGCAGTGTGGGAAGAGAGAAGAGGAGGTGTTAACAATACAAATTGTCTTTCACTTGAATCTGCTGGATGCAGTTCTCAACAGAATAAACAATGATTGATCTTATGTCAAAATGTGTCTCAACATCTGTTTTTTTTTAGTAGTGTTGCCATGAAGTTTTGGAGAGAATGAAAGGATGTAAGAGAAGAAACAAGAGGAGGGAGTGGTCCCATGTGAAAGTGCATTAAGAATGTTATACAGCATAGTTTTTAGGCCAGTCAGTGAGGCTGCTACATGGATATTCAGATACTCACCTAAGCTATCTGAGAAGAGATGGAGACAGCAAGGCTAGACAGCTTTGCAGGCAAAGTGCCTTCAGGCTGGCAGCATTCCCAAAAATAGATAAAAAGTCTAAAGGTGAAAAGTCAGGAAAGAGCATGAAGGCAACACAGAGCCTGAAGAGTCATTTTCTATTCCTGAAATGCTGGCAGCATTCAGATTCTGCTCTTCTGAACGAGGTCCTATCTCCATGTTAGCTTCGTCATCCACTCTGTTCATTTCATGTTTCTAAATATCTTTGGCCTTCTTGAAATTGCCCTTTGAGGAGTCCAAGGATCCTGAGATGAAGCCAGTTCTCTTTTCTGTAGCAGCACTCATATTCTGACTCCAGACTCAGTCAGACTGCTCTTAGTACATGCAGAGCATATAGTCAGCTTGGGTCCATTACTTTCCTTCCGAGATTTACGGGATGATATAATTTTCCTAGCCCTGCATTGCTCCATAATCCAGAAGTATACATGGAGAAGTTTCTATGTTAGGGTTGTACTTTCTTCTGGTAACAGTGTGGGTCATATTGGAGGAGACAAAGAAGTATATGTAGGTTCTAGGCCCAATTCTCCAATGGTTCTTTACTAAAAAGCTCTTTTTCTAAAAGAAGAAATTCTTCACAGAAAGAGTGATTGGCCATTGGAATGGGCTGCCCAGGGGGGTGGTGGAGTCACCATCCCTGGAGGTGTTTAAAATAAGACTGGATGAGGCACTTAGTGCCATGGTTTAGTTGATTAGATAGTGTTGGGTGATAGCTTGGACTTGATGATCTTGAAGGTCTTTTCCAACCTGGTTAATTCTGTGATTCTGTGAAAATGTTATTTTGGATTTTTAGCATAGTTATTGAACTGCAACTTATATTTGTGACACAGGGGCAGAAAGGACAAGAACTACTTTATGGGCACTGCATGATGCCTTGAAGTTTTTGTTATCTAAACTTCTTTCTCCAGTGACTTCATAAGTATCAGTCACAATCACTTGTATAATGCTCTTCCTCCATTGAGATTAAAACGTCATTTTTGTTTTGAAAGTGTCTCCCACAGAAGTTCATGAACTAAGTGCCTTAATTTGACTGTTCTGATTAATTACAGTCTACTAGTAATGAGTGTGGAGGAGGCAATGTAAAGCTATTTTGTAGCTTGAAGTACACAGTCTTGAAGCGGAATGTGAGGACAAGAAGTGGTTCTTCCCACTCCTAGCTGCTTGGGTGGGTAGCTGAGTGTTTTTTTCCCCAGTGGCATCTGAAAATTAGAATTTTCTGACAGGTTTTAATATTTTGATAGACAGAGATGAATGGGGGAGGCTGTAGAGGGGATGTTCCAGTCTACTGATGAAATAGATATAGTAGTATACTGGTTTTAGCTAGCCTATCCATGTGTTCAGTCTCCTCTATAATCATTTGGACACATGAAAACTACATGCAATTTTTAAGGAGAGGTATACCATAAAGGTGGAGATGAATAATTTCATATGAGATGTAGATACAGATTTATGAAAGTATTGAGAGATGCTGGTTTCGTGTTAAAAAAAAAAAATTACAAAAAAAAGAGACAACAAAACCCCAAAACCTCCACTTGTCAGTTGCATCTTGGCAATAAATCCAAAGTGTCTGTGTTTATATTCGTCAGAGGTAGGGTGGGTGGCTGTGTAGAAAAACCTGTGACAATTACTAAAAAAAGACTCCAGAAGCTGGTGTGCCGGTGCCATCAAATAGATCTGCTAGATTTCAATATTGAGGTGTGCAGTGATTTGTACAACATGCACCCATCCCCTCCTAACACATGCTAAATCAGAACATTCCAAAGTTGAAGCAGTGGTGAAAGAAACATAATAAAACACTGTGGTGGGTTGAAAATTCTGCCACCAACATTAACTTTGCCAGACCAACTCAGTGGAAGCCAATGGAAGCTGTATTTACAAGCCAAACTACAATCTACAATGGAATGCAATGAATATGTACAAATATACAGTATTTACAATATTTACAGGTATTTACAATTAACAAACAGCACAAGGACCCCCCTGGCCAAAGGACCAGGGGAGCTGTAACAGCTTCTCTCTCCCTGCCTTCCCCTGTACACAAGGGAAGAGAGAGAGAAGCAGAAATAAATTAGACTTAGCCAAAATAAAAGTGATGCAGCCAAGGTCAATAAAGCCACTTAGTATCTCCCCAGCAAAGAAGTGAGAAGAGAGAAATTGTTTTGGGGACCAAATATTACAGGAGATATCCCTCCAATAGAATTGTTTAGAATAATCATT
This sequence comes from Indicator indicator, assembly GCF_027791375.1. Classification (NCBI taxonomy): domain Eukaryota; kingdom Metazoa; phylum Chordata; class Aves; order Piciformes; family Indicatoridae; genus Indicator; species Indicator indicator. Next base: position 27,376,267 of record NC_072010.1, on the reverse strand, counting down.
ATTTTCCTTTTTACACCCAATAGTGATTTATTTATATTTTTATTACTTTCTGCTCAAGATCTGTGAAAAATTTTAAAAGCATAGTCTAAAACTACCACAAACACAGAGAAATGTGATTATGATGAGCCACTTGCAACAACAACAAAATATCTGACCATCACAATCCTCACAAATAGATTTCTGGCAGATAGTATTATTGAGCTTACACCAAGTCTGACTATGCCTTCATTTTAGCAGTTTGCTGAAGTTCAGAAACTTACACTCTTGTGCACAAGCTGTATTTTGGATTAGCTCCCAGAGACACAGGAAGGAGAAATAAAATGCTGGAGACTTTTGTCATCAGTCATGCCCAACAAATGCATGTTCTAAATCTACCAAAGCAAATATTATTTCCTATAATTCTACCTGAAAGCAATTATTAATTCACTTTACATTTCCTTTTCCTTCTATATTTTTCTTTTTCAACTAAAGGAAATCTATACTTTTTCACACCACGGAGGATCCTGAAGAAAATAATCAAATATTCTGCTTGTAGAATGTTTGCTTGCTAGAAGAAAACATAAAAATTAATAGCAGCCCACCACAATCTATCAAAAACAAATCTTGTCATAATAATATAATTTTTTATTCATCACCAGACAGCAAGCTCTGTATGTTGGGGAAAAGAAGCTTGAGTTTTGTAAGATTTTATAAACTGTCACTCAAAATATAGTCCTAGAAAACCATACTCAGAGCAGTTGCCTACAGAACTTGGTGAAATAGGATGAATGAATCAGACAGATGAAATGAGCAATTCTGCAGGGGGCTATCCCAACCCATATATCCAGTCACAGAATAACAGAGTGTTAGGGGGTGGAAAGGACCTCCAGAGATGATCAAGTCCAACCCCATGTTAAATCTGCAGACAAAGAAAAGCTGGGAGGGATCATAAGGCTGTTGCAGAACGTAATTAGAGCTCAGGGTTGTTATGGCAAACAAGAAATTATTTCTGTTAAAATTAAAACAGTTCAATAGACTAAGCATAAGGTTCTAAATAGAGCAGAAATAATCAGCCAATATACTGGAATTGAAAACTGTGAGGATAGTAGTTCTGCAGAGGGGATTAAAGCAAGACCAATAGAAAAAGACTGGACAATATCATATTAATGTGCAAAAGTCAATATTGTATTTGGTCATATGAGGATGAGCACTGATGGTAAGATATACATGAATTTGTCCTGTTAGAAGTAATAAAGAAATTGCAGACTTAAACTGCTCAAATGTAAAGAAAAAGTAAATATCAGAATCATTGTCTGGAAATCACAGAATCACAGAATCAATAAGGTTGGAAAAGACCTGAAGGATCATCAAAGTCCAACCTGTCACCCAAGACCTCATGACTACTAAACCATGTCACCAAGTGCCACGTCCAGTCCCCTCTTGAACACCTCCAGGAATGGTGACTCCACCACCTCAATGGCTGAACAAGTCCACCCACCACTATCAGTCTTTAAGAATAGATTGATCAAATATCTGTGGATATATATAATATCTAGCTGTACTTACATCACGTTCAGGGGGGCAAATGAGATATTCTGGCAAGTTCTTTCCTCCTGTCCAGTACATTTATTGCTGAATTCTTTTACTCTGTTTGGCTCAAGTGTTCTGCAGATGTGTTAAGTATATACTGTTCTTTGTATTGTGGTTATGCAACTCATCCTCATTGTTTAGAAAAGTGATGTTGGCTTCAGTGGTTTATTAAATGCTGTTTTCTTTCTTTTTCTCGATATGTACTGTGAATGCCTTTTGTGCAGTGTGGTTTGCTCAGAGGCTGGAAGTCATCAGTCCATGCTGTGGCTATTGTGACACAAAAATTGATTCATCTGTAATAGGAAGAGCATGAAAACACATTAGAGACCATAAGCTCACGTTTTAGAGTAGGTGTAACTCGTAAAAAAAAAAAAAAACAAACACAACTTCATAATGCTTGAAAACTCAACAACTCAACTTGTACTTGAAAAAAAAAAAGAAAATAATTCAGACTTGCAAATTTATCTTGGAAAAAATTCCATTTATACAAAAAGGCAAGCACTGAAGTCTCTTAAATTTGACAGTGATTCTGTATTAACTATAGCAACATCCCTGTTGCTATCATGTCCCACCAAAGCTGAAAGTAATTTTTCAGCAAAATAAATGGACATGATATTTCATAAAGCACTATTCTGTCCAGAAGGAAGTTATCCTTTGCAAACAATAATGCCTATTAACAGCAAATGAGGACATTTAGGTCTAATCCTTTAGGTCTAATCCTTCAGGTCTAATCCTTCATGACATGTGGGATGTGCTGAGAAGGTTTTGTAAGGAGGCAAAAATTGCAGCTCCCCACCATACCAACAGGAGACAGACAAAAGTCAAACTCTTTAACAGATTTAGCATTAACTGGTCATAGCTTCTTCTCACAAACCCTGGAAAATGACCATCATGATGAATTCAGTACTTTTGAAAAATACTTATCTTGTATGCCAGGAGTACAGGTTAGGAGGCAAGAGCTATGGTTAGCTGTGGGTTAGTTTTAGCAGGAGCTAACACAGTTGTCAAGTTCTGCATTAGTTCAGCATATGACTTGTGTCTGCTGAATAAATTATATTGGTCTGTATGCCAAGAGGAGTGTTTACCTTACCCAACCTTATCTATCTAAAAATAATTACCTGGTTTGGGCCACTTATCAAAGCTTCTCTCCATTAGGCACTTTTCTTGGCTGACTCAAGATACAGTATTTTAATAAGAAAACGTTAGGGATATTTTATAAATGTAATAATTAGAATTAAATTAATAAAATAGTATCATCACTATAATTTGATCTGAAACAATATGTTAAAGAATAGGTCCTTTTTATTATTAAATTATATAAGCAAATCTTGGAACAAATCAAGGTTTCAAGATAAATAAACAAATAATCTAGAATCTGTTGTTCAAAAATGTCCACACAAAACTATCTGCTTTTTATTTAGTTAGTTAGTTAGTTATTTTTACTATATCTTACTGGCATTAATTAATAACTGGCATTTCATCCTGGACTGATAAAAAGTTTGCTCAAAAAAGTGTATCCAGCTGGGAAAAGGTGTAGAAAGAGATGGTCTACCTAGGCAATCTAGAACTACTCACAGAACTGGTAACAAACCCTGTGTTCTGAGGTCCAGAAGAGTTGTCCAGTTGTTACTGCCTTTAGTCAGATATATGTGTTTTCTTCTCTTCAAGGAATCCTCAATTTTTCTATTCATAAGATAATTTGGAATCTGACAAAAAATACTTCCCTCTCAAAGCAGAAGCCCAATTCAGTCCTTTAATTTTGCTGTGAATTGCATCCTATAATTTAGCACAAGAAGGAGGTGTTATGTCCTCATGTGTCTATAATTCAGAATTTTAGTTTGATATCTTAATACATTTTATATAAGAATCAATATTTTCCTTTTATAAGCACACTTCATTTAAGACTCGGTATTTTATATAAGAACCAATAAGGTAAGCATCACTCAACCTCAAATAGTGGCTGCCCCATTTGTATATTTTCTTTCTTTGTGGTTAGACTGCAGAGAAGATCTGGAAGATGAACACTGAACACCTTCAAACGTGAAACACCAGCATGAAACTGAAATGAATGAAAATATTAAAGGACAATGTTTGTAATGAAATCTTATCTGCTGAATTTAGATGGGCAGTGTTTCAGATATTTAATTAGTATTCAAAGTGTGTCAGCTACTCCACACAGCTTGATGTAATCTCCGAGTTTCATCTTTTTCGGTTTCCTGGGTATCTAAGGATCATCAGCAATTGATTTCTCTATTTTGATGTCATAGGGACAGAAAATGTCTCAGACCTTATTGGCATTAATTTAGCCTAGATTTTTCTTTCTGTCAGAATAAAGGGCTTTCTCTTCACACACACCATACAAGAAACTGACACACATATTGAAGAGGGCTTTTTCACTTGATCTAAGTCTTATTCCCACTTACAGTAAGTGCAGGGAAAAGGAATACAACAAAAAAATCTCATGCCATGGAGCAATGAAGTGTACAGACTTCGTGCTGTGCTTTCTTTTCCATTTTGTTTTCTCTTTTCCTGCTCATCTCCACACAGATATGCATATGAGTATACACAATCACCAAACTGCTTTGCTTAGCCCTATAACTAGTGTTAAAACAAAAACATTTCAACAAAATTTAAGGAGGCAAAATTCATAATTCATTTGACCTTCCTAGACCAGCCTCACACTTTACATATTAACTCCAAAGTGACCAGCCTCACACTTTACATATTAACTCCAAAGTGTATAATACAGTTACAGCACTGCTAAGTCTTTGGAAGTCACAGTCAATGATTGTAAGACCTAGCAGCCTGTCATCCACCCAGAGTTTCATGAACATTCATACGTGAGTGTTCTGTCAAAACTTTAGATTGTGTGGCTAAAATAAACGTGTGCTGCTTATTTGTTTTGGCTTCTTTAAAGAGAATTATTTTTCAGTAGTTTGAAAGTAAAATTTATCATTAGTCTAGTGACTTCAGAGCAAGTACTCTGGGTCAACAGTTAAATGTTGAGTTACCATGAGTGCCATGAGAGTACTCAGAACTTCAAAAGATAAGTACTTCATTATGCTGTACATGAGGGAATAATTTGACCTCATTGCTTTGACATTGTGTACCTTTTGTTTAAATGAGTCGGGAAACTTAAAATAGGAGGTAAAGAGTCAAAGGTTAAACTCATGATGTAATTAAAGTTGCAGTCTTAACGTTTGCTTTGTAAATTTAAATGCATCTGTAAGTTATGCCTGAAATTATGTCATACATACTTCTATATTTGGCCAAATTCTGATGGTATGAATTCCAAAATGTATATATGAGCCTTATAGTTGAATTACCTTAAGATGAAAGATTGTGATAAGCTATGAGAAAAACAAGCATCTTTTGAGTGACTGAATCCCATGTAGAAGGCAGTCATTGAAGTGCCCTGTTGTTTGACACTGTGCCTGGTAATTTCTCCAAGGAGACAAGTAATGACATGTTAAGATAGCCTTCAGTTCTGTCAGGGCTCAAAACAAATATTTGTTTAGTACTGTCATAAAGTACAAAGATAATTGCATGCTAAGTGACAGAAGAATACTCTCAGCAGTTGCTGATTTTGGAGTTACAGCTTTGTATCCTTGAGTTTTCTGCCTTTGCATCTCTCTCCTTTATACCATGGAACTGTTACCCTGGGGCCAAGAGGGAATCTTACTAGTAGTAAGTAAAGGCAGCCATTGCTAAAGCACAATATGTCCCTCCCTGTACATGTTTTTTAGAGCTATGGCAGCCCAAAATCTCTCTTCTACTAATGCAATGTTTGAGTCTTTACTGCCGTTTTAATCTCTTTCTAGTATCAAAAGTACTCACCACAGCTGCAATTCAGAGAGCAAGAAAACTGTCTATGCATGCATGAGCTCTTTTTTTTCCCTATATAATATGTAAATAAAAGAGAAGATAAATCTAAGACTACAGTAACTAGTGAAGTTCAGGGTTGGATATTGGTCCCATTTTCACCACTGATACCACAGATAGGTGAGAAAACAGATACAGATTTCAAGCCCCAGTCCACACTGGTCATAGGCATCCCTGGATGGACTCTGCAGTGTTTAGCCTGAAGGTGACAGATGGCCGAGAGGTACCCTGGAAGAGACATGACAGAGCAGAGTGGACATCGCCAGAGGGTCCTCTGAGAAGACATATGCCCAGATTGTGTATCTTGTCCTCACCACATCTGAGACTGGGCACAGCATACAGACTTTGTTCTTGGTTTTGTACCTGCATGTCTCCCCCATTCATATGTACCTTCAGTATATTCCAAACTGGGGTTCCTTACCTCCTGAGTAATTTTAAACCCTTAATTTTCTGTATGCCTGCGCACATTACACTTTTTGTTTGCACCCCAGAATAAACAAAGCAGAAGCACCTCTCCTATGAGGACAGGCTGAGAGAGTTGGGGTTGTTCAGTCTGGAGAAAAGAAGGCTCTAAAGAGACTTTATTGTGGCTTTCCAATATCTGAAGGGGGTGTACAAGAAAGCTGGGGAGGGACTTTTTAGGGTGCCAGGTAGTGAGAGGACTAGGGGAAATGGATCCAAGCTAGAGAAGGGTAAATTCAGATGAGGCATTAGGAAGTTCTTCACCATAAGTTTGGTGAGACACTGGAACAGTTAGCTCAGGGAGGTGGTGGAAGCCCCATCCCTGGATGTTTTTAAAGCCAGGCTGGATAGGGCTATGGGCAACGTAATCTAGTGGAAAGTCTCCCTGCCTGTGGCAGGGAGATTGGCACTAGATGATCCTCGAGGTCAATTCCAACCCTGATAATTCTGTGATTCTGTGAACTTGCTGAGTAGCTGCTTGACTGAAAACTGCTGGTTGTAAACATTCTCCTGTAAGCCTGCAGGGAGGATTGTGAGGATGGCTGCTCCCCCTGCATGGGGTTATGGGGGTGGGTGGGCTAGCTCAGACATCCCACAGTCCTGCTCTGAAACAGACTCTGTACCAGCTTTACCCAGTGCCAAACCAAACATGTGTTTGAGCGGGGGAAGGGAAAAAAGAGATTTCTGCCTGTTGACTCCACATCCACTCACCTTCTCTTAATCCAGCACAGATACTTGAGGTCAGCAACATATTATGACTGGGTGGAGTTTTGTTTCCCTGGGGATATAGAATCCCAAATGTTGGATCTCCAGTCCTGAGTTTCCACCCCATTTGACATGAATAAGTGGCCACCTCCCAAAGAAATTCTCGCATTCAACTGAGTACATCAGGTCCCTGTTTTACAGCCCACACACATAGCATCTCTTACACATTGACACAGTCTAATTGAACTGTTTTACACACAAAACAGATAAAAAATGTATGAAATACACATTGTCTTCATTAGAAAGAGGAAGAAGAAAATTCATGATCTGTGGATTTTATTCACGGATTTAAATCCACAGAGTACCATTTATTTTCAGCTTACTTTCATTCTAGTTTACCTTTCCACTAAGTTTCTGTCTGATTCTGTGCAATTTATCTTTTGTTCTGCTTTTTTTACTCCCAAGACTCTAAACATAGCTGCTTTAAACTCGTTCTTACACTGTTCTCACATGCTTCACCTGTTTCCTGTTAACTTCTATTCTTAGCTATTTGTGTTTTTTCCACCTGGCAACGAGGTCATAAGACTTCTATCAAACATTTTTCCTCCTTCCAGTGGCCATCTATTTCCCTAGCCTTCAGATACCAATGTTTTCCCCTTTCTTCCTCCTAAAGGAGCATCATGCAAAGCACCTCACTGATGTGAATTGAGTTTTCACCTGATAATTGAGCTATGAACCAAAAGCACTCCATTGACAATTGGGCAATTACACTTATATGGCTTCATCATACTAAGTCTAATGAGCTGTCTTGCTCTGGTAAAGATTTTCAGAGTCTGTTATTGAAAAAATAAAGAAATGAGTTTAAGATCTACCAGCTTCCCCATTTTCCCATAGAGTGCTCGTGCATGTAAATGTAGAATTGAGCCCTGAGACATTAATCTCTGCAGCAGGTATCTTTGTGTCTCTACACAGTTATATTCCCAGCCTTCTCTTTCAGAAAACTTCTTTTATTTCTTGTTTACATGCCTATTTTATTTTATAACTATAACTTGTCTTCTGCTTACCACTTCCTTAAAAAAAAAAAACAACAACCACAATTATGCCCCCACGTTTCTGTTTTCCCTATAAAACTGAGATTAACCAGTGAGAGTCAAGAAAGCATTTCCATCTTGCTCACAGCTGGCACTTCAAGCTAGCTGACAGGAGCTTATGTGTCTAACTCTTCCTTGTTGGTCTAATCATTTGCTCCAACAAATCATCACCCATGGGTTGTTTATGTACACAACCTGCTCATAGCAATATATTAGCTGCAAAGGTGCTATCTTAGCTAATTGAACTGTTATGTTTAAAGTTGTTCCTTCAACTCTGTTCAAAAGTAAAGATCCATTAGTAAGTGTACTGCTTGGTATAATCTATTCATAGTCTTGTTTTCTGTAGTTCTTATTCAATGAAGAGGTTTGTAAACTTATTTTTGCTATTTTCACAGGTGCCACCAGTGCTTCTGGACAAGCAGTTTTCTGAATTTACACCGGATATCACACCTATTATTCTGGCTGCCCACACCAACAATTATGAAATCATCAAGCTCCTTGTGCAGAAAGGAGTGTCTGTGCCCAGGCCACACGAGGTCCGCTGTAACTGTGTCGAATGTGTCTCAAGTTCAGATGTGGACAGCCTCCGCCACTCTCGATCCAGACTCAATATCTACAAGGCCCTGGCAAGCCCATCGTTGATTGCTTTGTCCAGTGAGGATCCTTTCCTTACTGCTTTCCAACTGAGCTGGGAGCTGCAGGAACTGAGTAAAGTGGAAAATGAATTTAAGTCGGAGTATGAGGAACTGTCACGTCAGTGCAAGCAATTTGCAAAAGATCTCCTGGATCAGACACGGAGTTCAAGGGAATTGGAAATTATTCTTAATTACAGAGATGATAATAGCTTGATAGAAGAACAAAGTGGGAATGATCTTGCAAGATTGAAACTGGCAATTAAGTACCGACAAAAAGAGGTGAGTGTGCTGGAGAATATTTAAGCATATTTAGGAGTAGCAATGTGATAACAGTCTGTAATGCATCCTTTTAACTGAGACAAATTGCTGCTTATCTTTTTTTTTTTTTTTTGTTCTACAGAGCTCTTCTTTTTTAACTTTTAATTGAATGAATTTGAGTAGCTTATAGTTTGGTGTTATCAGAGTTTAAAATGTCCTGTTATAGCACAGATCTAAAGAAATGTTTTCTCTGGTGCACCTGAAAAGACATAGTCTCCAGTGGCTGTGTCTTGAGGAGCTCTTCAACAGTGGGGTAAGAAATATGCACAATATGCTGCAAATTGTCTTTAAGTCTGACAGAAACAGGAGGCTATGTGTTTAAATATCTCTAAAATGCTACAGGTACCTCTGTAGAGAGGTTTCTTCAAAAACACCCAGCTATTATAAATAGATACTGAAACATAAGATTAGTAGTAATGCATGACTTACCAAAATTTTGATATTCAGACTCTTTTTATAAAGGATCCAAAATGGAGATACCTGGGTTTCAGTTTCCATGACAGTGAAAAGTTCATGAGTTTGTTTCACTGATACAGATACTCAATGTCTATATTTCTTTTGAAAATCTCAAGTTCTTGTGTGTATGCAAAAGCAAAAGAATCAAGATGGTAAAAATTAGGAAGACAGTTCCCTTGATCCCTGATCACCATCATGTCAGAATGTGTTCTATCATCTCATTTGAAATTTCATCCAAAATTATCTGACATGTGGATCAGGCCAGCCTGATCTAGTGTGAGGTGTCCCTGCCCATGGCAAGGGGGTTGGAACTAGGTGATCCTAGTGGTCCCTTCCAACCCTGACTGCTTCTATGATTCTATGATTCTAAGTGTATAGGCAAGACAAATGCTGTTAATAATATGGTGAATGCCAAAATAAACTGTGTTATATTGAACTATTCTTTCTATCACTGCTAAATCTCTGTTCTGCAAAACATGATAGTAAATGCCCTAATATATTAAGTATGTTTAAAAGGTTTGCAGGAACAATAACAAAACATGTAATGATTCAGTTGTCCATTTGAAATACAATTTAGTAGTGCCAAGAAGTTATCATGAAGGTAGGGACCTGCTAAGGTACTGCAGGAAAAATATCTCAATTGGTCTCTAACTTCATAAGTTTTCTAATAAGCACTTTTTTTCTACAGAAAATATATTGCATAATTTCATATTTGGTACAATAATGTTTTAGGTAACATATTCACTGTCATCATGAATTGCTTACAGCAAATACTATTCTGGTCTTTTCTTAACAGCTACTGTTTTGTTTCCTGAAAAGCCAACCCAGTCCTACACACATCTAAGACATTCTAACTTGTACTCCTGTTTTCCAAAGGATTCATGAATTGAAAAGAAATTCAGACCTCTAATGTTTGTGGGTTGGTTTTGGGTTTGGGTTTGGTTTTTTTTTTTATTATTATTTTGTGCATGTGTTTTTTTGTTTGGTTGGTTTTGTTTGTTTGTTGTTTCATTTGGTTTGTGTTTTTTAACTTAAATACAAAGCTTGAGTTTTCTTGATTTGAGATAAAAACAGTGAGAGACATCTGTGGGGTGAAATGTTTTGATTAGTTGCATCTAATTTCCATGCCTAAATAAACTGCAGTAGTACAGCTGATTACACTTCACTGATTCTTCATAATAGCAAACATTAAAGCAGTATTCATTCAGAATAACAATTCCAGATCAGTGGATCTTTTCTTTTCTATAAATATTTCCTATTATCCCTACCACTTGTGTCTCCCTGAAATAAAATCAAGTTTTGTTAGGTACTTTTGATGTGGTTTTAAATTATTGCCTACTAAATGCTGGAGTGAATAGTAGCCACTGTTTCATCAATTGTTTTATTTCTGACTATTACAACAGAATTCTGGTAGGTACAGTTCTGAGGTCAAGAACCTTACCTTAGTCCTAACAAATGCATGGATTCTGTCTGTCCTGGTGCATATAGGTCATGATGAAAAGAGATCATGTGGGTCTTTCTGTTTCTTGTGTTAAGGATGTTACTGGAGCCACTGAAATCTCTGGAGATGCTTTTGGTCTGAGTGCTGAAGCCCAGTCCAGAGCACCAGGCACAAGCATATTGACCAACTCTGCTTAAACAACACCAGCCCCTTGATTGCCTTCTCCTCTCCATTTTGCCATGCTTGTTCCTCCCAGAGTCTTCCCTACCCTTTACCCTTACATTGACGATCCCATAATAAATTTTACATGATTCCACAACACCCCTTTTATATCCCATAACTTTGAGTTTCCCATAAGTCCCACGAACTCATTCAAATGTCACATAATACTTGTGATAATGAAGTTTTTCCCTCCTTATGATCAATTACAAAGTTGAGGTGACCCTCCTTGAGGCACTCATGGCTGTTTTTTAGTGGCCCATTTGCCAGAGGCTAAAGAGTCATGGTCTTCATCATTGTCTCTATTATACTCTGGTTCTCTGTGAAACTTATCAATTTATCACTTTCTTGCTGTTTTTGCTGTTTCTGTTATACTAATTAACCCTTAACTAGATAGTTAAATGAACACATTTCATACACCCTTACATTACAACTATCCATGATAAGCTTGAGAGCAAGGAGCAGAGGCAACTTATAAATCTTTAAAATGGGAGGAAAAAAAGGGTCAGTTGGGTTTTAAGTAACCCATTAATAATGTTGAAAATACTGGTTTGAAGCTATACTTTTGCTTTTTCTTCCCTGTGTGTCTCAGCCACCAACAGTTGGTTCTCCATCAAAGACCTTTTTGTTATGACAGGAGCAAACGTATTTATGGGGTTTTGATACTATCAGTTCTAGTTATAGTCTTTCCTTCTCTTAACTTTCCTTATATGTCATGAAATAATAACAAAAACCCCAACCCAAGCCTCTCCAACAAGACAGCAAAACAAATACAGTGAATTGTTTCCCATTCTTGTCTTACCACCCATCCTTAACATCTCAACCTTTATTGAGGACATTATAATGCTGTGTTGTGGCTAAGGTTAGGGCAATCAGGTCTGGTTGTTCAGAACATTCAGTCTAAGTCCAGAAATTGCAGCTAAAAGTAACAGGACAATTAAGAATGAGGACAAATAAAAAAGGAACACTTGTTCTTTTATTTTGTTTTTACAATTAATTTCTCAGGTGTTAATGATTACTTTTTTTTTTTCTTTCAAGCAGGAAATAACAAAGAAATAATTAGCAGTAATTCCTCTTGTCATTAATAATCAAGTAGATATGAAACACGTTGGAACTAAACCTTGTAAAGGACTGGAGTAATCTTTTAATTGTATAGGTTGGTTTAATCTCAAAGTGCAAAAATGGGTAGGAACTGAGAGTACTTGAAGAACCAGACAAGTGGATGGTGAAGAAGTTCATTGTATAAAGAAGGAAAGTTGACAAGCAAGAGAAAAGATAATCATCAAGCTGGGAGCTGTTGAGGAGCTTCCAAAATGATGTGATATTTGATCAAATGTGGGTCTAGATCTACCTTGTAATGAACAGAGAAAGGCTCTCAAAAGTGTAATGATAAAGCAGTACTCAGTGTGGTGGTCTGCAAGCCCCTGGTGCCATCTCTGTATTATCATCTATGGAACTGAAGAAAGCACATTCATTCTCAGAGCTGTTTGCATTGTTCATGGTCACCAGATTGCCCTGACGTAGACCTCCACAGAACCAACAAGTTAATGCCAGTTGGATTTGCAAGGTGCTTATTTTCTACATTTCCATTTCTTTCACACTTGCCAAAATACTGTGATCCTCACTCATGTACTGCCAAAAGGCATCTCAGTGGTATCAATTCTCAGTGCATGGAGTCATGCCAGAGGGAACCTTCTATGTATTATCAAGATCATACAATCATCTATCTTCTTTCATTAATGATCAGTGACATTGGAAAAGATGTATAGTTTAAAGTTTATACTCCAAAATAATGTCTAGCAAGACTGTGGATAATATCTGTTCTCAGCTGGGTGGCAGAACCACATAGTTTCTGCCAGTACATATATTTTGTGTGCTTATCCACGTTGTTTTTTGGCATAGCACGTTGGGCAGAACACCCAAGGTACCCTTTTTTTCCTGTTCATTTTGCACCACTGCAGCTGTTTGATTATAAGCAAAGACATGCTGGCAATGCTTATGGTGCCTGTTTCTGACACCTACTGTTGCCTGGACTACAACTAGCAGCGGACAGGAGATTCCCTGAAGTCATGCAGCCACTCTGCATTGGGCATAAATATTTTGTTGTCTAATTATCTACTGTATAATATAATCTGAACTAAGGGAGAGTTTGGGTTTATGGAGGCTGTCACAATTTCATTGTGCTAGATTCTAAGCACACAATGAGCAATCAGAAATAGTTTCCTGTTTTCCTGAACCACATAAAAATGTCATCTCATTCAACTACAGCTTCATTCAAGGATGTAGAAGGGAAGTCTCCAATTCTCTGTATGATTCACAAGCAAAAGCTATTCTACCTGTGATAATAATGTGGCATTCTAAGTTCAAGTAAATTGCAAATCCCTGGTGCAACAATGCAATTAAGTATCAGAGAATAGTAGCAGTCTATAGTAATTAGCAGACAGTCATCTTTGACACTGTCTCATATACACTGGGAGCTTTTAATAAAGAAATCACAGTAAAACTCCAGTGTCTTTCACTCTTCAGTTAGCTTTGGTTTAGTTTTGGTTCCTTTTGGTATTATGCATATATCTGCACATACATGAAAAAATGCTTACTAAAATTGATTTCTAATTTTCCCATATATGTGAAATAAAGGAGTGGGATTAATAGACTGAAAAAAAAATATCCTCTGGTTTCACAGTAAGTATAATTAGTGAATTTCTCATCTTGCTTCATGCTAACTGGCCCATGACATGTAAGCTATAGCTGTATAGCCTCAAACATAGTAGCAGAATGAGGTCATAGCTGGATGTAAAGTAGGTTGACTTTAGCACATTTCAGTTTGACACTCTGGAAACATTTTAGTAAGCTTTTATTCTGCCTTTAAAAATTAAAGTAAACGTAAAAGTTCATCCATCATCCATGTATGGTTATTTATCATGTTGAGGTGCAGATAAAGAAGCAAGATCTAAATTTGCTAAAAGTTACATTCAAGAAGGACATTTTTCTTGATCCTGAATTAACATTTTCTAAGGTTTGATTTAAACCTTCAGAACCATTTCAAAATTTTTATTTCCTTTTTTCAGTACATTTCTATAGAGCTGAATAATGTTTACCAAACATTTGGCTGTTTAACTACTAAAACTTTCCCAATACCTCTAGTTGGTCTTCTAGTAGTTCCCACTTCCAAGGGACAGGCCCTGGTTTTCTGGGTCATTAGCATCTACCTGTAAGAGCCTGAACTGGCAAAGCAGCAGAGTCAAAGATGGGGAGTGTGTTTTAACAATGTTGACACAGTTGAAGACATTTAGATTTAACAGGAGTACAGGCTTTTTAATAAGAATTTTGGGGGAATAACTCAGGGAAATCAGCTTCAGACTATCTTGCTCTCTTGCTTACAAGTGGACAAGTGAGGTAGGACTCATCCACATAAGAAACACACATCATGGATGAACTGTTTTTAACCTAAACCTATATGTTCCCATAAAACACACAGCAATGATTAATGATATAAGCAATAACATATAGTATTATAGTATTAGTTGGTTGATTAAATCTTAAATGCAATGACATCATATTCACATTTCATAGACCAGTTCTTGTTTTCTAGGAAAATGGTGCTGCAGGATTAAAAAAAAAGTTGTTTATTACTGAAAATAAAAGCCATCTGCTTGCTCCTGCTCAAAAGAAGACTTTTCAAAATGCAATCATTAGCTTTCTGTGCAAAATACAACCCAGTGAAATGGAAATGTTTCACAATAATGTCATAAATTCAGTAAAATTTTCAGTGAAAACATGTCAAATCACTTTAAATCTGTCATTCCCTATTGATGTCTAAACATTTCATTTCAGGAAAGCAAAACATTTTGTTTGACTGCAGTTTCTTCTTTCTTCACTTGGACTTTAACATTTTTAACAATGCAATGCTCATACCTAATGTAAGCCATAACATATTATTATACAAAGCAGCATAAACATGATAGAAAGTAAATTTTGTTCCCTATGAAAACTTAATAGCTCAAAAACACCCAGATAAAATAATTTTAGATTACTGAAATAAAATTTCCATGCTCTTAGTAATGTTATTTTGATGTTTAAAGTGACATTTTTATTGAGAAGGTTGGCTTTTTAATCAGACATGGAATATGAAATCTGTCTGTAAATGCTGGAAATTTCTGTAGAGCTCCTTTGCCAGTAGTGTAATGAAAGAGACTAAGTCAAGCTTTGTGACTCTCAGCAAAAATTTTCCTTTTGAATCACAGATTGATTTTGACCAATCATTATAATGAATCCCTCATTAAAAGTCTTTTGGATGCAAAAAACAGAATTATTGAGTCTGCAAGCAGGAACGACTTTGGGAACACAACATCTAAGAATCACCCTGTGTTCAAAAAAAAAAGAGAACACACCTGAAAATAAACACAAACACAACAACCACTTTGTATGTGAATATTTGTCAAAAGACTGGAAAGGTGCAGTCAGAAGTCTCCATGCAGAAAATAACAAAACCCCACAAAAAAAACGGACTCTGGTAATATTTGGACATTTTTAACACCAAAGGAAGATGTGTTTAGTCTATGACTCACATAACTGAGAGGAGTGATGTATGCATGCTTTGGTCCATGTCTCCAAAAGACTCATTTCTGCAGACTCTGAGCCATAGTATTCAAAAAGTTTGATAAACATTTTTCTAGGCAAGAGCAGGTACTCTAAAACAGGTCATATGTTTGCTTTGTAAATCATGTAAAAGTCTCTGTGTTTATAGATAAAGACTCCACAGATTGTGAAATAACATAAATTATGTAAGTACCTTATGTGCTACACATTAAAGTCTTACTCTAATTGCTTATCTATTACCTTAGAACTGAATGAAAAGTAGGTGTCCCCGTGGAAGCTGCACATATTGCTGCTAGAAAAAAAAATGTTCTTTAATCATAGGGTGGGAGCACATCTGCTTAACACAGCATTTAATTGTGCCTACATTTTAAATAGATTGTGAAGCAATCCTACTAAGTATGTGAGAAAATTCCTTATTCAGTCAAAAGACAGAGACATGCACAGAGGGAGATCCTATCTGCTCAAAATAAGACATCTAAGTTAACTCTGGAGACATCTCTCTCTGCTCCCTTGGCTGGGTAAGGGAACAGGGCACTTCAGTTAAAAGAATTATTTCACTAGACTTTGAAAATGTAGATACAGGTTAGCCTGCTTATTGCAGCAGCTGCAGTTTCTACCCTCTGGTAACAGAGATTCAGATTCTGAATGCTCAGAGCCAACATAAGGGGAAATGAATCTCAGCCCTAACTTTTTAATGTTTCAGAAGGCATCAGTAACTTTTGAATGCTGTATGGCTCACATAAGTTGCAACTTATTCGTGTGTCTTTTTGTTTTGCACACTTGCCTAGAAGTAATTAACTCAAAGAGGAGACTTGCCGTTATAGAAGTACAGAGGAAATCTCTCGCTTCGGTTCCTTTTCTGCATCCTCCTTAAGAACTGTTGCTGGGATGTCTGCCTTAAGCAACCAGTAGTGCATATCCATTGCCAGCTGTTCACAGCACTTCTCTTATGATGTTAATGGAGGCAACAGAAATTGGCTTTTCATTTGAAGGAGTCACTACTCACGCTCCTATAAGCTTTACAAACCTGGGATGGATTTAGCATTATGAGCTACATTTTTCTTTTCTGCTCACAGTAACAAAACATTTGCTTAACAAACAAGTTTTTAGAGAAAAAGAAATCTTGAACAAGATGAATAGATAAGGTAGTGCACAGGATTTAATTTTGATTGGGTATCCATAACTGTAGGATACAGTTTCCTCTTTCCTCTCTCCACACACTTGCTGAGGATCTGGCTGGTCTTGCTCCCCCTGCTTCAAGAGCACCTAACCCAGAGCTCAGATTAGGTAGCTTTGCTGGGTGATGAGCCCCAGACTGAGCTGTGGTAGGATTTGCATCTACTTGTTGCCTCCATAACTTTCCTAATAATTTCACTCACATTTATATAGTGCTAAATTTACAGGACCCAGAACAACTTAAGAGCAGTGTGAACGCATGCTGAACCACAATAAAGAGAGGAGAGAACTGAAAGCATGTGTTTCTTTCAATGATGTTTTTATTAAATTTGGTCTCACAGTAATGGAAGCAGACCATTCAGGGGGTTGTATGTGCTGCACATTGTGCTTTGCAGGCACACTGAGGAACGGATCTGCTTACCTGATATATAACTGCTCTCAGTTTTCTTGCTGCTTAGGGAAATGCTTAGCAATCCCCAGACAAAGAATTGAGATCGCAGACTCTTCCACTACACATCACACCCCATGCACTCTGTGTTAACAGCTGTTTCAGGGTTTCAGCAGATCAAAATTCTCCTTTCTACAGTAATTTGCATTTCCTGTGTCATGCATCTCAGTCTTGTGTGGATGTCTTGAATATACTTCTAGATGTCAAACGGTAAGAGAGGTGTAGGAATTAAATCTGCTTTAAGGTCTGTCTGTTGTTTAAAGGTGAGTTAGGTGGGTAAGCTCCTGTTGCATTCAAATTTACAGTCAATGGATCCTAGAACATGATCCGGATAAACAGTCATTAGCAATCAAGCTGTGTGGTGAGGCAGACATGGTAGAGGGAAGGGATGCCATCCAGAGGGACCTTGACGGGCTGGAGAGGTGGGCCCATGACAACCTCATGAGGTTCAATGAGACCAAGTGCAAGGTTCTGCATCTGGGTGGGGGCAATCCCAAGCACTTATATAGGCTGGGCAGTGACTGGCTTGAGGGCAGCCCTGAAGAAAAGAACGTGGGGGTGGATGGCAAGCTCAACATGAGCCACCAGTGTGCGTCTGCAGCCCAGAAAGCAAATCACAGCCTGGGCTGCATCAAGAGAAGCATAGCCAGCAGGTCGAAGGAGGGGATTCTCCCCCTCTACTCTGCTCTGGTAAGACCCCACCTGGAGTACTGCATCCAGTTCTGGAGCCCCTATTACAGGAAAGATCTGGACGTGCTGGAGCATGTCCAGAGAAGGGCCATGAGAATGATCAGAGGGCTGGAGCACCTCTCCTGTGAGGACAGACTGAGAGAATTGGGGCTGTTCAGTCTGGAGAAGAGAAGGCTCTGAGAAGACCTTCTTGTGGCCTTCCAGTATCTGAAGGGGGCCTACAAGAAAGCTGGGGAGGGACTTCTTAGGGTGTCAGGTAGAGAAAGGACTAGGAGGAATAGAGCAGAAATAGAAATGGGTAGATCCAGATTGGATGTTAGGAAGAAGTTTTTCACCATGAGGGTGGTGAGACACTGGAACAGATTATCCAAGGAGGTAGTAGAAGCCCCATCCCTGGAGGTTTTTAAGGCCAGGCTGGATGTGGCCCTGAGCAACCTGATGTAGTGTGAGGTGTCCCTGCCCATGGCAGAGGGGTTGGAACTAGATGATCCTTGAGGTCCCTTCCAACCCTCACAATTCTATGATTCTAACCTAAGTTGACTTCCTAAGCACAGCTGTTTGGTGTTGTTTGAGACAACCAAAGCTATCTGGTATGAATAAACACAGACAGTAAAAATGGCACAATACCTACAGGAGATGTGTGCCTTTCTAGACCAGGAACCACAAGCTACAATACTTCAGCATATCTGAAACAGTACAATATGTTTGTGTGTATGTAACTGAATTGTATATGCGGATGTAAGGTAAATTTCTTCTAAGGATCCATGGACTGGATTAAGTAAATAGTCACTGATGATGGGAACTTAGTTAAGTAAGGCCCACTACTTACATGCCTAAAATTGAAGTGTTTCAATCTCAAATTAGATCCCTAGTCTGTGGTGGTCATTCATGGAGAGGAGTAGATATTTCCAGAATATGATTTTGTTCTTCTAATCTGAAATGTCATTATTTAACCTTGGCAGCTGCCTTTGGCTGGTGACGAGAGATCCTGATGACTGTTTTAGACCTCATTGTCTATAGCTAAAGTTATAATGGGATTTATTTCCACTTGGGTGTCGATTTTTGCCATATACAAAGTTGCTCAGTGATGTTGTCGTCTACTAATGGTAACACAGGAAAGAAAACGTCTCCTGGCATCACCATTTTATAGTGTCACTTTCTACTCAATACAGCAGTATCGAGGAGAACAGCAACTGGCAGTGTTTCTTAGAACTGTCACACAGCTGTGTGATTTCATAAGGATTGTTTCTTTTCTTTACTGTACAGTGACTGATCACTATTCTTGACCAGTTCATACAACTGTGTCCCCCCATTCTGGAGGGGTGGGTTGCTTTGTCCTCTGCATTTTCAGCTGAACACCTTGACTGTGCTAAGGTTTGATACCAGGGTAATGTAGTCATTTAAATTAGAGGTTATTCTAAAAAGTTATTTAAATTAGAGGTTATTCTAAAAAGTTAACTTTAAGGGCTTCATTGGAAGCCCTGTTATGGTTCACAAAAATACATGACTCAGTTACACAACATTTGACATTAAGTCAAGCTGGAAATTTAACAGAAGGTAAAAAGGTTTGAGGCATTGATAATAATATTAGTTCAAGGCTTAGACTGTTCTGCCTTCTTAATAGCATGCAGATAGAAATTAGAAATAGCTATTCCTATAGTGTGCTTCTGCTATGAGTGCCTGACTCATTCTACATAACCTCAGGTGTTTAACTAAGGGAGACACATGACAACTAAAGATTGTACAGGCTAAGAAGAAGGTAGAATCCTTTCAGAAGAGTAGTCTATAGTTTCTGGAAATCAAGTAACAGTGGCCAAATGCTAATTTTTAAAAGATTTTGTATTCCATTCTGAGAACTGGAAAAGCTCCTTAAGCTGCCACAGAAGAACCTGTTTACAGGAATTTCTTCTAATGCATTGTGTGATCTGAGGGCCTGCGTTATCAAGTGAGTTCTGAGAGAAACCCTTAGCCCTTAACACCTGTTATTATTATTGTAGCAGTACTCCAGGGATATTTCACTTCACAGATAGTTCAATGAATTTGAAATAACCAAGCACTGTGAATTTTCAAATGATTAGGAAAGGAAAAAGGTAGATCAGTATAAAATTATTTATTGTATCAGAAGATAAAATATGAAAATGATCAGCTAACAGAACTTTTTTCCCTAGAAATGAAAAACAAATATTTAGTATCAGAAATAAAAGTGGTAAAAACAACAATAACAACAATTTAATAATGGACTATTCAACAATTGTATATTATTCTTCCTCTACCAGCTTTTCAATAAATATGATGATACCACCTCAGAACACTTAGATGAAAATTATTATCCTATAATTTTCAAAAATAATAACAACATTCCCTTCTTTCTTGCTTTCCTTCATTCACAAACACAGTTAATGTAAATTGACCATAGTTGTAAAGCTGCCAACATAAATATTCTGCCAATACAAGCATAAATATTATTCTCACAGCCTTGAATCCTTTGGCTGCTATGCTCCCTCTGTTTCTGAGGAAAACCTGGGTTTTGTAACAGGTCCAGCAGTACAGTACTTCAGAAAAAGAAAAACATTTCTGCAAGGCAGTAGTAAGATATACCTGCCATCAAGTCTTCTTTTCAAACAGGAGGAGAGTTTTTGCCTCAGTGAGCTGTCAACATCAGAGAATTAAGGGATTTGTGTGTCAGATCCCTTGCTGGGATTTCTATAGTTCCCCACAAAACCCGCCCTGTTGTTGGATTATCTCTGAAGTTCTGAAATGAAGCACTAAAGGAGCTCACAGTTAAAACAGTGTACTGCTGCTGTTTCCCTATACAATTACAAAGTAATTCAGTTGGCATTATAGCTTAGTTCCCAAGTATGGATTTCTGCCTCTCACTGGGTCATTTGGATACTGAAGCAATAGCAATTTTGTTGTGTTGATGGGGGTTGAAGTCGGGAGCACAAAAACCTCTGTTGGGGTTGGGGCTAACTGACACAGAGTAGGCAGCAGTAAGTAAAGGAGAGGAACAGGGATCTCACCATTATCACCTCAGCAAGGGAGTGTTTTGAGAGGGGTGTTTGGTAAAGAAGAGGTCTAGATTCCCTGATTACAGTATTTGATAGCATGAGAACTTTACAGCTGCAAGCTGGATGTCATGGAGAAAAATAGATACTGAGCATGACTCCAGCTCAGGAGGCCAAACCCAGCCTGTCTATGGGTCAAGGCAGAAATCTTCTAGCTGGTATTTTTTTTCATTAAAGCCTGCATCTTATGTTTGAATGTAGGGGACAGGAAAGATACACATGCAATCTAATTTTAAGTTGCACCTCACATAGGAACTTAAATGTTTTTGTAGGTTTGACTGAGATTGTTTTTTTCCTCTGTATTCACTTGATCAGGATATATGTGCTTAACACTACAGAAGAATGCAAAGGAAGCAGAAGGAAATGTTCCTTCGAGCATCAGTGAGCTATTTTCCACCTGGATTAGAGAGCAGCTCTTTCTTAAAAATGTACCCTTTCTGACTTGCCAGAGCAGAAGCTAGGGCATGCATGTCATGCTGGCAGTGACAACAGCCTATGGACTGTATTTCTCTGACAGTGAACAAATTGTATGTGATCTGTTGAGGAAGAATGTAGCCTCAAATCCCCAGGAACTGAAAGACTGCCTTTGCTTGTATCATTCCACAAGTGCTTTTCCACCTCTAGCTTTTTGCAAATGGTCATTTTCTTCTACATTTTAAAATAAAATATATTCCCTTACCTGGAACTATAAGCCAATATGTTCTACTCCATCTCCATGAGCAATAAAATTGGGCAAACAAAAACATCTCCCAAGTTATACAGTTTCTAGGAGCATGCAATGAATTTTAGAAATGCCAGTCTAACATTTTGTATGACATAAATCAGGAAAATATTGTGCAGGAAACTAGTCTTGAGACACTGTTTGTACTGCTAAATGAAAGCAAACCATAGCCTGACCCAAAGACTAAGTGATGCTAAGGGATGTGTTTGCAAACACAAGTTGTAGATTTTCCTTGCATAGAGCTAATTGCAGAGGTCAAAACTGGAACCAGACAAGAGCAAATATGTAATGGGAATAATTGGTGTCTAGTGCTCAAACTCAGTTACTCTTTGGTTTCTTCGATGTAGATGTAGCCTGAACATCTCTCAAAGTGACACATATGTAAAACTCAAGTAAACCATTTTTTTTAATTCGTTCTTTCATCACTCATTCTCCATCATGGAAGATGCCAGGACATCTCTATGTATTGGAACAGTGAGAGTAGCTCCAGATTTTCATTTGAGATACTGAACTCAAATGTTTTGCTACAAATGTCAGAGCTTCATAAGGGAAAAGAAGTAGCCAAGGACTGTCATTTCTTTAGGCTGGCAGATGACGGGTGTGCAGAATTTCATTAACAGATGTTGTTGTAGACATCTTCCCATTATGGGAAAGCACACTATTTGTTAGGTCTGTTCACAATAGAGGGTCATTTTGTTCACCCACAAGCTATTCTTAACTGTGAAGGAGTTTTTGGAGAGAAAGGATTTTGAACAAGAAATTATACTCCCTGCAGTTCTTTCCAAGATTTGTATTCTGCGTTAAATCTGTAGAAGCTGTACATGGTGCTTGAACTAGCCGTTCAAGATCAGTGCCTCCAAACTCATTTAAGGAAAAACTGGGAAGATTAATTGTATAGCTCATGAAAAAATTGATAAACATCTTGTGTGAAGGCCAGAAGGAAGATTCCTGAAGGCCACACTTGACTGATACATTTGATGCATCCACTACAGACTTACATATATTTCTTCTGCAAATGGTCTCAGAATAGTACTCACTGAGCTTCACTGCCAAAGACTTGTCATTTCAACTTAGTCTTTATGCAAGAACTGCATGATTAATCTGATTTCTCAGCTTTTAACATTCTCAGATAAACACACAGCCAAGTTAAACAAGAGGAATTTAAAGATGAAAGCATTAAAGTATTTGAAGAAAAAGAAAAGCAGATCGAGTGGCTATATGCATCCTGTTCCTTAGAATTAATGAAACTACAAAGCCAGACCTCCCTACAGCATGTTGATAAAGAACATTCAAGAGAAAAAAACATGCAGTTTATTACTTCATTTAGTTTTAATTCCTTTGTAATCAGTCTGTGTTTTTATTTTTCTCTCATCCCTCCAATTCTATATTCAGTCAGCTTTCAAGTGAGCATTATGCTTTCCAAAAAAAAAAAATGGATTCACACTGATTTTTTTTGGAAATTCAACATCTTCAGCTCCAGTAAAGCTTCACATAATAAACAGCCATTCTAAAGAAAGTGGAAATCATGGAGTTCAAAATGACTGTGCTGGTTTTCTTATCAGTTGGCTAGAGCAGCATAAGCTCAGAGTCAAGAACAGTTATATCCATTTTTCACATCAGGATGCAGAATGGCATCTTGTAAAGCTAAACAAACAGTGAAACTTCAATTTGCCTGGTGCTAATGGAAGATGATTACCATTGTTTTTACAAATAAAGTTAAATAATGTGACAAAACATCAATGCTCCAAGAAAGTTTTTCTTCCCAGAAACAGACGAAGAGCCTGGAAATGGAGAAAAGAAGGGGAAAAATGTTTGTAGTCAGGTTTCTTTCAAATAGCTCAATACCCTGCATAAATCTGAAAGGACGTCTGAAAAGGGGAAATGGAGCTAAGAATGTCTCTCTACCTTGTTTTGGCTTCTGGAAAAAGCTGCACACAAGGAACAGAATGGTCTCCAGTGATGCCAGTAGAAATTCTCAGATGAGGAAGCAATGCCCAGAGGAAGAAGCTGTCTTTTCTAGTCACTTTCCTACCCTTCTCTCACTCAAAGCTTTTCCCTGCTTACTTTTCTCCAATTAAACTCTCATTGTGTGCTGTGCTTCAGTTGCTTTCAACATATTTGCAGCTCCCTCATTAATTTTGACAGGTTGGTTTGCAACTTTTCCTTCTGGAGGGATGGCAGCTACAAAAGTGGACAAAGTGGGACAATGAGCTGACTTTGAGGGAACTCACTGGATCTGTCATATAATGAGACTGCAATTTAAATCCTTGTCCCTTCTGGCTGACCAGGGAATACTTAGAAGCCTTACTAACACAGGACACAAAGCCAATCTGGATGCAGCAACATGCTGCTGGCAATGTTAGTCCAGAGCTGTGTTTTTTGGTTTGGTTTGGTTTGGGTTTTTTTTTCCCTTCTCTTTTACAACCTCTAGGGCTGACATCAGACTATACAGTAATTGTTTCCAAATAAGTTTGTGTTGATAACATGATTTATATGAACTATATACTGTGAACAGCACATGTGATTTCTACCTGTGTTAATACAGAATCATAGAATCATGGAATCATAGAATGGTCCAGGCTGGAATGGATCTCCAAAGGTCTGACCTCCCCACAGTCAGCAGGGACATCCTTAACTAGACCAGGTTGCCCAGGGCCTTGTTGAGCCTCACCTTGAATATCCCCAGGGAAGGGGCCTCAACCACTTCCCTGGGCAAGCACAGAATTGTTTTGGTGGGAGGAGACCTTTAAGATCATCAAGTCGAACTGGTGACCCAGCACTAAACCATCTCCCTGAGGACTGCATCTACACATCTTTTATATACACTTGTAGGGATGGTGACTCAACCACTTCCCTGAGAAATCTGCTTCAAGTGATTTATCACCTTCCTGTGAAGATTTTTTTTCTTAATATCCAGCCTCAACCTCCCCTGGTGCAACTTGAGGCCATTTTGTCTTGTTCTACCATTGTTACTTGGGAAAAGAGATTGATGCCCAGCTCACTACAACCTCCTTTTAGGTATTTGTAAGGAGCAATTGTCTCCCCTGAGCCTCCTATTATGAGGCTAAATAATCCCAGTTCTCCAGACCCTTCACCAGCTTTTTTGATCTTCAGACATGCTCCAGAAACTCAAATGTCCTTGTAGTGAGGTGCCCAAAACTGAACATAGTATTTGAGGTGTGGTCTCACCAGTGTCAAGTACAGAAGGATGATATTAAGTTACTTGAAATATATATCGATTTTGGTTTTCTAAAATGAATTTAGACTTTTGAGAGTATAAACAAAATGTTTTTGTATTGTCAATTTATTCAGTGTTAAAATGAATACTGGGAGAATGATCAGCTATTAGTTCTATTCTCTTACCAGTTAATTTACTTTTTTAGAAAATAATGACAACAAACTTGATGTCAGAGGTATCTAGAAATCACCTAACAAACATTTTTATTATTATACATTTTTTCCCCTCAAATGTTTGATACAGTTGAAATGGTTTCTTGTATTGTTTAGCAATAATATAGTTCAATGGTATGACAAAGACAGGTTCAGCCTCTTTTCAAAGGGATTAACCAATGGTGAAAAAAATCTAAGTAATACCTTGTACTCCTAGAAAAATATTTCATTCCTTAATAATTAAATTCAAACCTACAAATACAATTACTATGACTCTTAGAAAGTGTTAATGCAGTAAGTTTGTAGGGTCATAAAAAATACTTTTGTTATCTCTCAAGATCATCTGGTCCGACCTCCTGGTCAAAACTGGGCTAATGTGGAATATAAATCAGTTTGCTAAAGACTTGCTCAGCCAAGTTTTGAATCTTTACAAAGATGGAGGTTCTGCATCTTCCCTGAACAGCTTGTGCCAGTGCTTAACTATTGTTTTAGGGAATAGTATTTTCCTTAAGTCAAAGTAGATTTTCACAGAATGGCAGAATGGTCTGGGTTGGAAGGGACCTCCAACGGTCATCTAATGCAACCCCCTCTGCAGTAAACAGGGGCATCCTCAACTAGATCAGGTTGCCCAGAGCCTTGCTGAGCCTCACTTTGACTACAACCACCTCCCTGGGCAACCCGTTCCAGTGTTCCACTACCCTCATGCTAAAGAACTTGTTCCTAACATAGGATCTTGTGTCGGTGTGAGCTGAAATTCCCCCCCCACCGACAATAACCAGGCTAGCCCAGTCTGGAAGCAAATGAAAAGCTGTATTTACAAGCAGAGTCTAAAATCTACAATGAAATGCAATGAATATATACAAATATACAAAATTCACAACATTCACAAATATATACAATCAGCAGAAAAAGCACAATCGATCTCCCTTTGCTTCCCCCCAAGGGGACCCTCCCAAAGGGGCCTCTCTCTCCCAGGAGCTTCCCCCCCAGACCCCCCTGGACAGAGAAGCAGAGTTAGTTAAGCAGAAAGTTGTTAACTTAGCTGCCAAGGTCAGTGTGTTATCTTCAGCCAGAAGAGAAGAAGAAACAGCAGCCAGACAGCCCAGCAACTGCCCCCACTGCCGAACGCAGAATGTGCAGAGTGCCTACTTTGTTTTGGGTAATAGTTCTTAAACATTTCTATCTATCCAATGGAAGTGTTTAGAACAATCGTTATTTTGCTTTCTTACACCCAATAGTGACTTATTTACATTCTTTCACTTTCTCTGTTCTGAACTTTGCAAGGAAAAATTAAAAAGACAGTTTCAAACCATCACAGATCTAGATTTGCTCTTCTCTAGTTTGAAGCTATTGCCCTTCATCCTATCACTACAGGCCTTTGTAAACAGTCTATCTCCATCCTTCTTGTAGACTCCCTTCAGGTACTGCAAGGCCACTATTAGGTCTCCCTGAAGCCTTCTCTTGCATCCCTTGGTGCAGCTTATGATCATCCTTGGCCTTTTTATTGTGCTCTACTTCTATCCATAACCTCTCATTTGTATAAGACAGCAAGTGAGTTCCCACTATGAGTACACCCTGCTCCCTTCTTCTGTCCCTGACCATCTTGGAGGCCAGCCCCACAACCACTTGGAGATGCCATGTTGGACTCATTTCAATCTGTTCATGTCCCTGTTGCAGTGAAGGACCCAAAACAAGACACAACATTCCACACGTAGTCTCACAAGTGCAAAAGAGAGGAATTATAATTGTCCTTGGCATGCTGGCAGTACTTCAGTTGCTACTGCAGCTCAAGTTGTGCTTTTGTACTGCATACACCCAGTTACATTCAGCTTCTTGTTTACCAGTGTCTCCAGCCTTTTCTGCAAAGCTACTCCTTAGATGGTGAATTCCAGCCTGTATTGTTGTACAGAGTTATTCTGTCCCAAGTGTAGTACTTTGCATGTAAATATCAGTCTTGACTATTTTTCATTTGCTGTGCATGGAAATACACCAGCTATGTGTGCAAAAAACAGGGATCCTGTGTAACAGAAGCAAGGTCATATTGTATTACCTCTGCAGATACTTATGGGGTTCATTAATTGTTTTTCCATAGAGAAGTATTTTGGACTGAGGTGAACTTAACGCTTGCCCAAAATGGGGATCAGAAATATTATACCGGTATCCCAGTTCTGAAGTTTGAAACTCATCCCAAAGACCCCCAAAAATGATTGACTTCTCTTTACCACTGGGAAATCTAACAAGGATATTCATATGTAGCTGGTCCCTAAGAACTGCATTTAAGTTTCTGTTGCTGTTGCCTTTTCAAAGCAATTAATCAGAATCACTGCAATTCCAGTTAAATTTTGACTTATTTAATAGATATATTTAATATTCTGTGCTGATTCATTTTATTGAGAAGGAATAATGAATCAAATGAAGAGAATCTGCTTGTGTGGATGTGGCAAAAAGGAAATTTAAAATGTTAGAAACTGCAGTGTCATTGTTTGTGTAATATTGTTCATTAATCCTTTCATCTGTTTTGTTTTGTTTTGTTTCGTTTTCTTCCTCCTCATAGAATCATAGAATTATTAGAGTTGGAAGGGACCTCAAGGATCATCTAGTTCCAACCCCCCTGCCATGGGCAGGGACACTTTCCACTAGATCAGGTTGCTCAGAGCCACATCCACCCTGGACTTAAACACCTCCAGGGGTGGGGCTTCTACCACCTCCCTGGGAGACCTGTTCCAGTGTCTCACCACCATCATGGTTGAAAAACTTCCTAACATCCAATCTGAATCTACCCATTTCTAATTTTTTCCATTCCCCCTAGTCCTGTCAATACCTGACACCCTAAGAAGTCCCTCCCCAGCTTTCTTGTAGGCCCCCTTCAGATACTGGAAGGTCACAATAAAGTCTCCTTGGAGCCTTCTCTTCTCCAGACTGAACAGCCCCAACTCTTTCAGTCTGTCCTCACAGGAGAGGTGCTCCAGACCTCTGATCATTCTTGTGGCTCTTCTCTGGACATGCTCCAGCATGTCCAGATCCTTCCTGTAACAGGGGCTCCAGAACTGGATGCAGTACTCCAGGTGGGGTCTCACCAGAGCAGAGTAGAAGGCGAGAATCCCCTCCTTCGACCTGCTGGCTATGCTCCTCTTGATGAAGCCCAGGCTGTGATTTGCTTTCTGGGCTTAAAGTGCACACTGGTTGGCTCATGTTGAGCTTCTCATCCACCAGCACTATGTTTTAAGTTAAATAGGATAATTAGAATTTAAAACCTACCTTGTATTTGGTGCTTGATGAGAGCAGTTTACACTCTGGATATTATGATGAAGGTATCTATGCAGTGAATTTGTTTTGCACTAAGGACCTGACCTGAAGCAGGTTGCTGTGATGATACACAAGCTGGCGTGCTCTGGTGCTCTGACCCTGACTGAACTGACTAGTTCCCTTAATGATACAGCTGCAAATAGAGCTGAGGAAAAGCTGACCCAGTGGTCTGGGACCAGCAAAAATTAAGATTATAATAAAAGCTTGCTCTAGTGGGCACTGAACTGTGACATGATGGGCATTAGAAGATTCACAGTAATTAGCACAGGATTCGGGACTTCTGGCCTGAAATGGCAAACAGATGGTATAACTATACCCAAAGGAGTCCAGAACATGGTCCCTAGGTTTTTGAATGCAAAATGTGGGGCTGATCTGGTTAATAACATTAAAGCATTTAAATTACAATTGAGTGGATTTTTTTTTTTTTCTTAATGAAAGAGTTCTCAGAAAATAACTGCTGAAAATATCATCTTTGGAGGAATATATGGGAAAGAATATGCAGTGGTGTCCCTACAGGGAGAAACAATGTACCAAATTAGGAGTCTACTTAATGAGGTTGGGACTTGAATCTGTCATTAGTGCCAAGCAAATATACTTTTCAGAACTAACAGACAGAGAATTTTGACATCTAAATCTGAAGTTAAAATAATTGAAGAGCTTGGGAAATATCTAAGGGAATATGTAAAATACAAAAAAAAAAAAATTAAAATGTTCTGGAGAAAGAACTAATTGGGCTTAATTATTTTTGAACTCGAACACAATCATTGGAAAATGTGTGTGTGACAAAGGAGCAGACCTCAGAGCTAAGGTTTCCTACCATTTTGGCTGCAATGGCAGTGCAGAATAGCACTTAAAACAATACTAAGAAAGTTCACGATAACCATTTTCTCATGCTTCCTTCCCCCTAAAAGTTCTTTAACATTCATCTGTTAGAGAATGGTTCTTTGCATTACAGCATAACTCACTTGTGCATAAGTCAAAACTAATCACTTTCCATTGACAGCTTTCATTTCTAAATAAAAAGTCACGTTCTTTTTCTACCTAACATATGCTAAACCACCACCTGACCTCATGGTGTAAATTTAATTGGGACCTCAGATTATGTTACATTTCTGTGTAAGTATAAAAAATTAGCACTCTATCACAACTGGGTTTTTTAAATATCTTTGCAGATTTCCTAATAAAATGAAGGCAATACTTTAAGGCAATACTGTGAGACACTGAGGAAATGACTTGACTTGTTATTGAGCACCTCTCCTATGAGGACAGACTGAAAGAGTTGAGGCTGTTCAGTCTGGAGAAGAGAAGGCTCCGAGGTGATCTTATTGTGGCCTTCCAGTATCTGAAGGGAGCCTACAAGAAAGCTGGGGAGAGACTTTTTAGGATGTCAGGTAGTGATAGGACTAGGGGGAATGGAATAAAGCTGGAAATGGGGAGATTCAGGCTGGATGTGAGGAAGAAGTTCTTCCCCATGAAAGTGGTGAGAGCCTGGAATGGGTTGTCCAGGGAGATGGTTGAGGCCCCATCCCTGGAGGTGTTTGAGGCCAAGCTGGATGAGGCTCTGGCCAGCCTGATGTAGTGTGAGGTGTCCTGCCAATGGCAGGGGGGTTGGAACTAGATGATCCTTGTGGTCCCTTCCAACCCTGACTGATTCTATGATTCTACGATTTTGATGATATATTATTTATCAAAATAACTATTTTTATAAAAATATTGTTGTGATAAAGACAATCTACAGTTAATAGTACCCTGTGTTATTTCTTCATCATTTCCATTGTCTGAGGGATACATGTTATAGCAAATCTAAAGATCAGATTTAATCAGCAGTGAAAACGAAATTCTGGGCTATGTATCTGTTTGGATATCACTAGTGTCAAGCTCTGTCAGATTATTTTTGCTGGCACTGTGAATAGTTTCTGATTTTCACTAGTCTCAGGAAAGAGCCAGTTCCCAGGATGACAATGAAGAGAGTGAATACCAAAACATTTTCAGATGGGCAAATTCTATGAAGAAGCTTAAGTTATGCTAGGAATAATATGCAGGAATAATCATTGCAAAACCCCTTGCATAATTACAAACTGCTGGAAGCTATTGGAAACTGATGTAAAAATAAAAACTTGCTGATTGCTAATTATGTGAAGACAATGTCAAAGACAAATAATACAACATCATACTGACAGTACAAAAGCTACTTTGAATAGTTTGGAATGTAGTATCTCCAATTAAGGAAGAAAAAAATACAGTGAAAATATTTTGGCATAGGCAGTGGAGAATTGGCAAATTAATGTTACAGAGTATTTCTGTTTCTGATAGTTGTAAAATATTTGTGCACAAAATTTATTTATTTATTTTTTAGCTCCCAGTTCAGAGATGACTTATAAGTCTACTTAGCTTTATTGTGTGATCATAATAAATGCAATCCCATCCATTTATAGAGGAAGTATCATATGGCTTTTTGCCATCCAATTCTACAGTTCCTTTCTAATGGAAAACTTTATAATAATTAGGCTCATTTAACCAAAGAATTTTGCCATAAAGATTTTTTTTTTCCTATAGAGAAGGGCATTTTAGTGGATAAATCAAAATGTGTAATAAGAATTCAGGATAAGAATAAGAATAAGAATAAGAATAATAAGAAAGAATAAGAATAATAATAAGAAGAATAACGATCAGTAAAAAAAGATGTTATTCACAGATAAACTTACTTGACTTACATAGCCATATATGACCTATGAAAAATGCCTCTGAAAGAGCCTGTAGAGGCAGCTTTTACACTGTATGTCCCAGGAAGACTTCCTGCAGAGGCAGCTTTTACATTGTGTGTCCCAGGAAGACTTACTTCCCTGGCTCCAGTTCCTGTATGTGCTCAAATACTTACTATTGATGACAAGATATGGGTACAAAATGTCTTCCCCTCATTTCCACCAGAAGAAACAGGTCCACAAGGACAAGAAGGGAAATACAGTATGCAGTAATAAGCTCTTCTCTGGGCAGCTGAGGAACAAGACTGTGAGGTTCACCCCTGAGTACACTCTTCTTCCACCAGAGTACCCCAACTGTTCCCCATTCAAGAACTTCATTCATTACTAAGCAAACACAGTAAATGTAGGCAACACTACTGAACATATTTCACAGAATACAATGATAATCTCTCAACCCACAAGAATGGAGCAAGTAGTCAAACTTGTGAAAATTAATTTGGACATTTTTAATAATGCCATACAATTCCTTGATAAATGAAGCATAAAACCATAACTATAAAAGTGTCAGCAAGAGCTTTAAGGCAATATTCCAGCTGCCTGAAGAAGACACTTTGGAGTGGTTCATAGTGCAAGTTATATGACCCCTGGAGTTCAGAACTATAAAGAAAAGGCTGCAGTAAAGAGACATATTTTTATTGCTTCAAGGCATTAACTAACCTTGCCCACAGTGTTGTTGGATAAAAGCAACAGCAGAAAACTGATATATGTGGACATTTCAAAAATACAGTATATCATTTGTAAATGCAGTGTTGTGATTTCTGCTACAGAATCTTGTCTGCAGTACTAGGGCAGCTTCCTGCTGCCTTCAGCTCTTAAAGTGCTGACATAATATTTCATACAGTTGCTCCATGCTACACTATTAGTTGCTTCTTATGTGTTGTTTAGTACATTACTGATGATGCTCTCCTCAACTCTAGCCACATCACAGTATCACAGTATCACAGTATCACAGTATATCAGAGGTTGGAAGGGACCTCTAATTTGGTTTAATTATTTTTGAACTCGAACACAATCATTGGAAAATGTGTGTGACAAAGGAGTAGACCTCAGAGCTAAGATTTCCTACCATTTTGGCGTAATGGCAGTGCAGAATAGCACTTAAAGAAAATAATACTAAGAAAATTCATGATAACCATTTTCTTTTATTTCCTTCCCCCTTAAAGGTCTTTAACATTCGTCTGTTAGAGAATGGTATCAGGGATAGTTGCCTTGAGCTGCTTGTTTACTTCCTAGGAAGGTAAAAGAGCTTTGGGTTATGAACTTCTCTCCAGCCTGAGTGGCTGAAAGTTTTAGATCTACCCCTTGTATTTGGCTATTTCCTGTTAGCAGTTTTTCCCCAGTTCCTCTCTGCAAGCTGGTGATGTCCTCTCTGCCTTGTGACACAGTATCACAGCATATCAGAGGTTGGAAGGGACCTCAAGAGATCATCAGGTCCAACCCCCCTGCCAGAGCAGGATCACTTAGGGTAGTCAGCACAGGAATGCATCCAGGTGGGTTTTGAAAGTCTCCAGAGAAGGAAACTCCACAACCCCCCTGGGCAGCCTGTTCCAGTGCTCCATCACCCTCACTATAAAGTTTCTCCTTATGCTGAGGTGAAATCTTCTATGTTCTAGTTTGAACCCATTGTTCCTTGTCTTATCACTGTGAACCACCGAAAAGAGCCTGGCCCCCTCCACTTGACACCCACCCCTCAGATATTTATAGACATTGATCAGATCCCCTCTCAGTTTTCTCAAGACTAAATAGCCCCAGGGATCTCAATCTCTCTTCATAAGGGAGATGCTCAATTCCCCTAATCACATTAAACATATAGTCTATGTTAGCTTTCTCTTAGATAATCTAACCAATGCTAAAACATACTTTTGAAGACAAGTATGAAAGCTAATTTCTTTTTAAAAAATGACTCCGCAGTGTCTGGCATTTGCAAAAGCTTTTTGTGCCTCAGAAAGCAACCCTTTAACACATCACACCTTAGAAACAGTCACAACATGGCAAAGTTTAATATTGGTATTAGGAGACAAGAAGCAATTTTTCAAGCCTACTCAGAAGTGCTTTCTGTATTAACATTGAAAGTTTTGTGTATTCATCTGTTGAAAGATTAGAACTAAGCAGCGGCTGCCCACACAGTGTGGAGCGCGCTCTAGATATTGAGTCAGCAAGCATCTCCTCATGGCATGAGGTACCTCAGCATCAATCCTGGTCTACCCAGCCCCAGGGAAGATCAATATTTGGTAGACTCAGGAAAAAACAAACCAAAACGAACAAAATAAACCCCAACCCCCTTTTACTTAATTTCTTCCACATCACAGCCATTGTTGTCAAGGAGTAGGCTCCCTATGTCTACCATCAGCCTTTGCTAGCCACTGGAAATTGTTGCTTTACCTGGGTCCCCAACACAATGAGGGTGGCTCAAAGGTGTTGAGAAAGGGGACACAAGACTTAGGAACTCATTACTTTTATATGTGTGAGGGATAGGCAGTAGGAAGATATCATGAAGAATGGGAAACAAACTTATCTGGCACAATCCAGGGGTGGGGAGGTGGGGGAGTGGAAATTTACTCAGAAATTAACCCACAAATCATACTTTTTCACAAGTCAAGCAAAGCACTAATCTGTACCTACCAAAACAAATTGAGGTAAAAAAATGTAGGGAGACTTCTATTACAAACATAGCAAAAATATAACTTGGAAACAATCTTCTCTGACTGCATGCAGTATTATTCCAGACACCTGTATCTTGACAGAAACACTCTGAAAGTTTGCAAATGCAATTTTCCTATTGGGAGAGCACACTCTGTTACTCTTCTTTAAGGTTACTTTCAAGATGTTTATGGCATGAGTACATTTTCTTGTATTTCACAACAGTCAGAGGCAGCTTCAGTGCTGGTGTCTCACAGGCAAATATATCTCTGCTAAGGACATTGGCATTTCAATAATGTACACTAGGTTTGAATTTGGCTCAGGTTAACCTTTCTGACAGGTTCCAGAAGGATATATGTTGACTCTCATTTCATTCCAAACTAAATAGCATTTTCTACCAGTAATAATCCCAGGAATTTCAGAAACTCTTTGAGAAGTTACCTATTACTCGTCCCCAAAGGAAATTGGCTCCTCTGGTTATAAGTATTATTAAAGTAATGTAAAAACCTAAACTAGGCATATTTTGTAAGAATTCAAATCCTACCATTATTTGGTATAAATTAACAATTTTATTATTTAACAAGATTAAGAAGTTTCTGCACAGCTTTATTAAGTCATCAGCTAATGTATGCATATATGCATATATGCATTGAGTTTGCATGTCAAGGTTTTGGTAGCAGGAGAGCCACAGGAGTGATTTCTGTGAGAAGCTGCTAGAATACTCCCCCGTGTCCAATGGAGCCAGTGCCAGCTAGTTGCAGGATGAATCTGCTGCTGGACAAGGCTGAGCCCATCTGTGACGATGGTAAAGCTTCTGTGAAAACACATTTAAGTATGTGGGGGAAAAAAACCACAGCAACCCCAGAGAGGAGTGAGAATATGTGAGAGAAACAACTCTGTAAACATCAAGATCAGTGAAAAAGGAGGGGGTGCTCCAGACCATGGTGAGGCAGGCTGTCTTCCTGAAGCCCAAGGAGGTTATCAGTGGAGCAGTCTGCAGAGGAGATGATGTTGAAGCAGCTGGATGCACCTCTAGGAGGCTGTGATCCCATGGGAAACCTGTGCTGGAGCAGGCTCCTGGCAGGACTTGTGGCCCTGTGGAAAGAAGAGCCCATTCTGAAGCGGCTTTACTGGCAGGTCCTTTGACAAGGCTAGGCGCAATGGATACAAACACAGGATGTTCCTCCTCAACATGAAGAAAAACTTCACTGTGAGGGTGAGGGAACACTGGAAACAGTCTGCCCAGATAGGTTGTGGAGTGTCCTTCTCTAGAGACTTTCAAGACCCATTTGGATGTGTTCCTGTGTGACCTTTCTGGGTGATCCTGCTTTGGCAGGGGGGTTGGACTTGACAATCTTCCAACCCCTATCATTCTATGATTCTATGATTTGTAGGCTGGTGGGATGCTGGCAGGCAACACCTGGGAAGGACCCACAATGGAGTAGTTCTTGAAGAACTTTAGCCTGTGGGAAGGACTAATATTGGAGAACTGATTCCTGCAGGACAGACCCCATGCTGGGGCAGGGGGAGACTGTGAGTGTCCTCCTGATGAGGGGAAAGAGCAGCAGAGACAACTTGTGATGAACTGACCATAACCCCTGCCACTGGCAGGGATAAGGTAGAGAAAATCAGGAGTGAAGTCGAACCTGAGAAGAAGGGAAGGGTGAAGGGAGGTGTTTTAAGATTTGGTTTTATTCCTCATTATCATACTCTGGTTTGATTGGCAATAAATAAAGTTGGGTTTTTTTTCCATTTTGAGGCTGTTTTACTTGTGACAGAAATTGCTCCTAATCTTGACCCATAAGCCTTTTGACATTCTCTCCACTGTGAGGAGGTGAGTGATAGAGAAGCTTGGTAGGCATGTGGCATCCAGCCAGGGTCAACCTACTACCGAACATAAGGAAAATACTCTTCCTCTTCCTCTTCCTCTTCCTCTTCCTCTTCCTCTTCCTTTCCCTTTCCCTCTCCTCTCCTCTCCTCTCCTCTCCTCTCCTCTCCTCTCCTCTCCTCTCCTCTCCTCTCCTCTCCTCTCCTCTCCTCTCCTCTCCTCTCCTCTCCTCTCCTCTCCTCTCCTCTCCTCTCCTCTCCTCTCCTCTCCTCTCCTCTCCTCTCCTCTCCTCTCCTCTCCTCTCCTCTCCTCTCCTCTCCTCTCCTCTCCTCTCCTCTCCTCTCCTCTCCTCTCCTCTCTTCTTTTTTTTCTTTTTTTTTCCTGTTTTACAAGGAGTACTGAAACACTGGGGAATCCTAGTGCTTGGTTCATGTTGTGCAAGCACTATTCAATGTGTCTGTAAGAGTTTTGTCAGTATGAAAGCACATAAGCCTGATTTTTAAAGAATTAGCAGGGACACACTCAGAGTAGTTAATCTACCGCTGTGGAATTCAATTTCACTGTTTACAGATCTCTGTCATGCTTTTCATTTTCATAGTGGCTTCTACCTCATGTTCTGTGAATTATCCACAAATGTTGCTGCTGAAATAATGGAAGTATTCATGAACTTGTTTTATAGTTTGAATTCAGCTTTTGAAGTGTATATGTTTTAGGGTCTATTGGTTCCTTGTGTACTTCAACTAATGAGAAAGGCAAGCTTTATTGTTAAAGTGAATTTCAATGGCTTTATATTATACCTTTTGTACTAAAGGAAGAGCAAATCACCTAGCCTGTCTTACTGGTGTTCTGAGGCTTGCATAGGCTGTAGGTTTCATTGGTTTGTTTTTTTTTTTTTTTTTTAATCTCTATCCACAGGTCATTTGTTGTAACATACATGACGTGGAAATAACTTTAAAGGGGTAACAATAAACTAACCATCTTCCATTCTTTTTCTCTCTGTAGTTTGTTGCTCAGCCCAACTGCCAGCAGCTGCTCGCATCCCGCTGGTATGACGAGTTCCCTGGATGGAGGAGGCGACACTGGGCTGTGAAGATGTTGACATGTGTTGTCATAGGACTTCTTTTCCCAGTCTTCTCTGTGTGCTACCTGATAGCTCCCAAAAGCCCATTAGGGCTGTTCATCCGAAAGCCATTTATCAAGTTTATCTGCCATACTGCATCCTACTTGACTTTTCTGTTCCTGCTGTTGCTTGCTTCCCAGCACATTGACAGGTCAGACTTGAGCATGCAGGGACCGCCACCAACCATCGTCGAGTGGATGATATTACCGTGGGTCCTGGGTAAATGTATTACTAAAGACAATACAGTGAAAAGTGTTTTAACCCTTGTGGTTTTGGCAGGCATCCCTGAGACAGGAAGATAGAGTGCTGTCAGGAATTATTGATCTATCAAACAGGCAAATACTCCATCTCCCACAATATTAGCAAGAGTAGTAGATAACTTGGGAAGAAGTAGTAGACAACTTGAGAGGTGACCTCATTGCTGTCTACAACTACCTGAAGGGAGGTGTAGCCAGGAGGGGGTTGGTCTCTTGCCCAGGCAACCAGCACCAGAACAAGAGGACACAGTCTCAAGCTGCGCCAGGGGAGGTTTAGGCTGGAGGTGAGGAGAAAGTTCTTCACAGAGAGAGTGGTTGGCCATTGGAATGTGCTGCCCAGGGAGGTGGTGGAGTCACTATCCCTGGAGGTGTTCAAGCAGGGATTGGACGTGGCACTTGGTGCCATGGTTTAGATAGTCATGAGGTCTTGGGTGACAGGTTGGACTTTGATGATCCTTGAGGTCTTTTCCAACTTTATTGATTCTGTGATTCTGTGAATTTCAAAATCCAATGTCACCACCTGACATATTACAGCGAGGAAAAACAAAAAATACCAGGGGTTCCATTCTGTGATTAAGCAGTGCCCCAAAACATATTTACCAATACTCTGCTCAATATATATTTTATCCAGGCCAAAAATTGTTCTGATTCTTCAAGGATCCCTCTGCCACGATACTTATTTTACATGTATTAGAATAAGGCACAGCATCATTTCTGGAGTGCTATCACTAACATCAGTTACCTAAAGTATGATATCCTTCTTTTTAATATGACAGACCTACCAAGTGCAGATAACCCTGACCAGCATTTTTGAGTATTTTCTTTAAACACACTTGCAAAGTGGTTTTTTTTCTGTGCAAAATCATTGATGAGAATATTTCACTCAAATTCAAATGAAATATTTAATATCCAAAGGAATATGAAAATCCCCTAACATTAAATGCCAGAAAGGTAAGCACTGTGTCCTGGTACTTTAAAATAAAAATTTCAGTCTGGGATTGTTGAAAACCAACTTTTTGTGGGCCATGCTGGTCTTAAATATCTTCCTGTGTGATAGATGGTTCAGTGCTATCAGATTGGACTATCCAATTCCTCCCTAACTTTGCATGTGTCATGGTTTTACATGGGTGCCTGTAAGAAACCATACAGAGGACCTCCAGGAGATCCAGATAAGTCCATGAGATGGACCAGAAAGTGTAATTTTTGTTAATTTCATTCCCAGAATGCCTTCATCTAGACTTTATAAGGGAACAGCCCAAGATGCCTCTTCCCTTTCTCCTCTTCCTTCTTCCCTCCCAACGTGGCTCCCTTATCTCCTGTTTGGTATGGGGGAGGATTTCAACTTTGAGCAGCCTCCTAGTGGCTTAGGCCAAACTAATTTTAAGCTGCATCATTTCAGGCCTGGGGGTGGGGGGGGATGTTTACCCTGCTAGCTGGTATCTCTCTTGATGTGGTGTGGTCTCTTCCCTTAGTTTAGAAACAACTGGTTCAACTTGTGTCAGGCCAAATATATTTGGTCTTTACTGAAACAAAATTGCAAAAGGAGGATCTTAGTAACTTTAACTGCAAAGTTAAATTGTCACCACATAGAGAAGTCAATGCTCAAACTTTTCTGAAATGTTCTGGTGGTGTTTTGATACTGTTACTTCTCCCAGAGTTTCCGTTAAGTTGCTGTTTATCTTCAGTTTTGCATTTTTTCCCAAACAGCTGGCATTTTTGAGAGCAGCAAAACTGACAAGGCTTTTAGCATCATTCACGATATAAAATTTACAGGACAGTGCTAAATTTTTAATACACTAATTGACCTTGCTTGATATTCCATAGCAGAACGAGCCAGTGACTTTTCCTTTATATGTGACTATTCCTTTATATGAAAGGCCTCGAACACAAGCCCTATGAGGAGAGGCTGAAGGAGCTGGGATTGTTTAGCCTGGAGAAGAGGAGGCTCAGGGGAGACCTCATTGCTGTCTACAACTACCTGAAGGGAGGTTGTAGCCAGGAGGGGGTTGGTCTCTTCTCCCAGGCAGCCAGCACCAGAACAAGAGGACACAGTCTCAAGCTGCACCAGGGGAGGTTTGAGCTCGAGGTGAGGAGAAAGTTCTTCATAGAGAGAGTTGTTAGATGTTGGAATGTGCTGCCCAGAGAGGTGGTGGAGTCACCATCCCTGGAGGTGTTCAAGAGGGGATTGGACGTGGCACTTGGTGACATGGTTTAGTAGCCATGAGGTCTTGGGTGACAGGTTGGACTTTGATGATCCTTGAGGTCTTTTCCAACCTTATTGATTCTGTGGTTCTGTGATTCTGTTCCTTGACAGAGCACTGCAGGAAGCAGGAGGCAGGGCTGCATCTGTGATTCACTGAAGAAAACAAGAATGCTGAAAACTCTGTATGCTTACTTATCAGGAGCCCCTACGAAGCACCTGTGTTCCACCAATTGTAGACTCACAGAATGGTCTGGCTTGCAAGGGATCTCCAAATATCATCTACTCTAACCCCTCTGAATTGAGCAGGGACATTCTCTGCTAGATGAGGTTGGCCAGAGCCCTGTCAAGCCTCACTTTGAATATTTCCAGGGATGGGACCACAACTACCTTCCTGGGCAACCTGTCCCAGTTTTCCACTACCCTCATAGTAGAGAACTTGTTTCTAACATCCAGTCTAAATCTACTCTTCTCTAATTTCAAAACATTGCCCCTCATCATGTCACTACAGGCCTTTGTAACCAATCCCTCTCCAGCCTTCTTGTAGGTCCCCTTCAGATACTGGAAACCACTATTATAACTGCTCTCTGAGATTTCCCCCAGCAAAAAAAACAGTCTGCACCAGCCAGTAAGGTGTGTTGTCCTTCAATGGGCGGATACTGCCACTAACATTAAAAGAAGCTGATGAAGGAATTGATCTAGTAGGCTGTGGAGAATATTTCCTACAGACAAGTTAAACTAACTTAACTGAGTGCAATTCACATTTACATACTTTTTTTTAAAATTGCTCCAGTAAATTTTCCTAGTTTTGTACCTTCAAGAAATAAGAAAATAGTGTAAAAATCATTAGTGTGATATATTGCTTCCTTAGAAATAAGTGCTACAATGCTGAGGAGGAACAGGTGCCTCTTTTGTGCTGTCCCATGCCCAAAGATTATGTTGTTAGCTTTTCTGTCCAGCCTTCCAAATTAGCAGGTGGTCAGGAGCTACCCAATTCTCACAGGATCCTGAGGTTGAAGGATAATAAGAACAAATGCATAGCTGACACATGGACCGTGATACACCGAAGTGGACTTTATTGTTAACCTATCTTTGTAAAAAAAGAAATTAGAGCCCAGAGAAAAAGTCACAGTATGAGAAAGGCAAGGGCTAGTTTCAGCTAAAGGCAGTTCTAAAAGTTTGGTGACTAGCTTCTCTCCAGAAAACATCCAGTGGGAGGAGGAAGAACCTCCACTGCTCTCAAGCTCTGACACTGTTGTTTACTTAGGAAAGGGCTTAAGTAACTCAGCATGTCAAAGCACTTGTTTGAAGAAGTCATTAGCCCTGAGAATTATGACTATCAGGATGACCATCATTTCTAAAAGCAACAATAATATTTGCAGTATAGACTGATATGATCAGATTATGCCAGTACTGCCTATGCTGAATAAGACCTTCCACTGCAAGCAGGTCAAGTCAAAGGAATTGGTTGCATACACAAATACTCAGGAGCATGAAGAAAGAGTGATAGTCAGATACCATGTTGTCAAATAGCTTCTTGTTAATCTAGACTAATTTTTAGAGGAACTGTGCCTTCCAAAATCTCTTTCATCTAAAATGGTGTGTTACATACAGTAATCTCCACTTCTTCCTGATTCGTGGTTTCTTGTAGTTCCAGTTCCACGTTTGTTAAGTTCAGTTTTCAGACTTTGATGGCTGCACTCAAATGAAAAAGCCCCAGATTCACGCATTGTAATCTCAGGCAATTCATTAGGTATCTAGTTTCCCCTTGGAAACTAGATGGATGGATGGAGACAGATGCACATCTCCACAGGACATTGTAGCTTGCAGTGTGAGCACTTCATCTTTTTCTCCTGTGTTGTTTTGTTGTTGTTGTTGCTCTTTTGTTTGTTTGTTTGTTTGTTTAAGAAATGAATCTCAGCCAAACCCTGCTGTTTTCATATTCACATACATGCAAACTGCAGTCTAGTAACCTTTTAATAAAGTAGCTTTATTAAGTCCTTATCAATAAGCTAAGGTTACTTTCCAAGGTCACATTTTAGTTTGTCATCAAATCTCTTCAAACTATACAGTTATGTAGTATTTTTAGACAGAAAAATGCAGCACTCTTGAATTGCACAAAGAGATGCCAATCTGAGACACATAGATACATATTTGTATTGTCTGGATGTAGATGAAAAATGGTGGCATCTGAGACAAAACTGATGTGGCTTTAGAGTTACAGTTTTTCTCTGAAATTGGAAACATGACTAAGCAAACACTTTTCCCAAACCAAGAGGTATCTTTCAGCAGCTACAGCATCTCAAAAATTTTAAGTTTGAACAGAATTCTTTGTTTGTCTTTCTCTTCATTCAAATAGGTCAGCAGGTAGTTTGCATTTTAATAGCTGCCTCCCTTAAAATGAAGGGATGAAGAGAAACTCTCTTTTCCAGGGTTCTCATTGACATGAATTTCTCGTAGAACTGAAGAAGTTCCAAGATTGTCCGTAACAATCTCATCTTGCCAGCAATAAAGCAGTAATTAGCATTTGCCTACTACTGTGTAATAGAAGGCTGAATGCACATAATTAGCACTTTATTAAAAGTGTCACTAGAGTAGGAAGCTCAGAGGAAAAACCTGTATTGGGCTACATTTCCATGGAGACTACGATTTTACATTTTAAAAGTCTTATAAGGAAAATTCTGCATTAATGTTGTTTTTTACATGGTTAGATGATTACACAAGTAATGTCACAGTATATAGTGACTGTCCATGGAACATTAAGTCAGTATAACAAAGCTAATGTAGCTTTAAGAAGCAGTTGGGGAAAGCAGTAAGAAGAATCAGAATCTCCTATCCTTACATTCAAACAAATAAGAAACAAACTTTTGCTGGTAAGAATAAGATTAATTTTGTTCTTCTTATTAGCTCTTGATTCAGATTTTTCAAACATGCCAGATGCTTCATAAACATAGGCCTGTTTTGAATACTTCAGACTCCATCACCCCTGAATAAAAATAGGGAAAACAAGAACCCCATCTTATGAAAAGAAATGAGGAAGAACAATGCTTTCCATCATCAAATTCCCCATCCAATTTCTGAGTGGCCTCAGAGCATGGTGAACAGTGATGCAAGGGGTAAATCAATTAAGACCCAAGGTCATTCTCTGTATGCCTTGACTGCAGCTCATGTAAGGATCATATTGATCCCTATGGACTTTTCATGCCTGTTTCTCTGCCTTGAACACTAGTCTCAAACCTAACACTGACCGTGCTAAATGTCCTCACAGTGGCCATTTGTCTCACCAGAGAATGCTACAAAATTCAGAGGGGAAAGCCAACAACCAGACAAACTAAGTTCTCAGTAGATGTTTTAGAAGCTCCCTGGCCAGTTGTTTGGTGTGACTACAGCAGAAAGAATGTTTTCTAAGCAAATTTGTTTTGATGAGTTCTTTGTTCTTTTATGGGCATCTTTAAATGTTCATCATAATTATGTTGTTCAGAATACTGCCTGGAGCAGGAATACAGCCTTATTGGATCTCTTTAACAATGCATTCCCCATTCTTTCTGTCAGAGCCCTTTATGCTTTAGAGTATGTGAATTTGTAGAGAGTGATGATGTTTGAGTACTGTGCAAATGGCAGACATTTGTGGTCAACAAACTGCTGGTAAGGGAGTGTCATTCTTGTCATTACTTAGCACAATGTACATCCAAAGCAATGGCACAGCAAGACACTTCAGAAGAAGTGATCATAGAGATGGTGAGTACACTATGCATTGTCTTATCAGTATGGTCAAGAAACTGTTGTGTAAAAACCTAAACAGCACAAACTGGTGTGTTCCATGGAGCAGATATAAAGAATATTATGGCCATCAAGATGAACCATTATATAACTAGTAGTGACAAATAAAGT
This sequence comes from Indicator indicator, assembly GCF_027791375.1. Taxonomy (NCBI): domain Eukaryota; kingdom Metazoa; phylum Chordata; class Aves; order Piciformes; family Indicatoridae; genus Indicator; species Indicator indicator. The sequence goes on along the minus strand of NC_072010.1, from coordinate 27,333,396 downwards.
ACAGAAGGGGAACATAATCCTAGACAAAGCTGAAACACAACTTCAGTCAGAAAGAAGGATAATGTGTGTAATGACACATATTCAAGACAACTTGGTCCATACTGCTGCTCAGTATGGGTAACTGCACAGATGGATCAGATTTCTCAGGTTCTCATCTCATCATATCATTAATTTCTCCAGGAGTATCCACATCCAACTTATTCTACCACCTGGCTCAGCAACCTAGGCCTGTGTCTAGCTACTGGTGATATTTTTCTTGGTATCAGTTGGAATATCCCATGTTACAACATGCTGCCATTACCTCTTGTCCTTCCAGTGTGCACCTCTAGGACAAGTCTATCTCCATTTATTCATAAGCAGCAATTTCACTAGTGGCTGACAGCAATATCCCCTCATCAATGTTTTCTTCTGTAGGCTGCACAAATTCAGCTCCCTGAACCTCTTCTTGACCATTGTGTGGTCCAGCTCCTAATCAGCCTTCCACAGTGTTCATTTCAATCAGTTAATGTCTCTTCTTTTTTGGGGGATCCCAAAACTAGATCCAGTAATGAAATTCTTTATTTAAATATCAGGAAAGACCCTTCTTGTCAGGAATGTCTGAATCTTGCCACCTACTTATAAGTTTACCAGCTTTTAAATATTGAAGATTAACATTTTCTGTATAGAAATTATTTTATTGTATTCTTTGGTTGTTGGTGGTGTTGGCTGATGTGTGTTTTTGTGTTTAAGGTTTAATCTAGAGTGGGTTTGCAATTTCCAAAACTGAGACTAAAGGAAAATGTCTTGTTTTGATTATGATAAAAAGTCAGGAGACATTTTATTCAGTAAAACACTCTAATGGCACCATGACCAGTTCAATATGGGTACATATATATTTTTTGGTATTCTAGTTAAAATCTATCTTAAATATGAAAAGCCTTTGTAAATGTGTCTCCACCTAAAACGGATCTACAGACTCTGTTTTTGTTCCTAAATCCCATCCATAATGTTTAAATCATCCTTAATAAGTGGCTTTTAGTCCCAGTGGAAGAGATTTGATCTCTGGACAAAGATGCTTGTGAATTTAGCAAGCCTGGAAGGTTTTACTTTATCTGGTCCTCAAATCCTTTCCCTAAGCATTCAGGATCCAATTCAGTTTAGGCTACATGGAACAGTGCTCTGCCTATCCTTGCTGACCTTTTACAGTGTTTAAGTAAAGCACATAAAATGAAAGGAGTTCATAGATTCATAGAATGGTTTAGGTTGGAAGGGAATCTTAAAGATCATCAAGTCCCAACATCCCCTTCATGGACACAGACATTTTCCACTAGACCATGTTGCTCAAGGCCTCATCCAACCTGGCCAACACCACTAGGAAGGGGCATCTATCACCTTCCTGGGCAACTTGTTCCAGTATCTCACCACCATCATGGTTGAAAAACTTCTTCCTAACACCCAATCTGAATTTATCCATTTCTAATTTTTTCCATTCCCCCTAGTCCTGTCAATACCTGACACCCTAAAAAGTCCCTCCCCAGCTTTCTTGTAGGCCCTCTTCAGATACCGGAAGGTCACAATAAAGTCTCCTTGGAGCCTTCTCTTCTCCAGAATGAATAGCCCCAACTCTTTCAGTCTGTCCTCACAGGAGAGGTGCTCCAGCCCTCTGATCATTCTTGTGGCCCTTCTCTGTAAAGAATTTCTTCCTAATAACCAGACTAAATCTCCCATCCTTAAGCTTAAATCCATTCCCTCTCATCCTATGTCTACAAGTCCTTGTAAAAGGTCCCTTCCCATCTTTCTTCTAGGGCCCTTTCAGGTACTGGAAGGCAGCTATAGAGTCTACCCAGACCCTTCTCTTCTTTAGGATAAACAACCCAAACTCTCACAGCCTAGCCCCATAGGGGAGATGCTCCAGACCTCTGATCATCTTTGTGGCCCTCCTCTGGACCAGCTCCAGCCACTCCATGGCCCCGTTATGCTGTGGGCCATGAAAGCAGAGTAGATGGGGAGAATCGCTTCATTCATCATGCTGGTCACACTTCTTTTGATGCATCCCAGGATACGGTTAGCCTCCGGGGCTGTAAGCGCACGTTGCTGGATTATGCTGAGTTTTTCATCAACTGACACCCTCAAGTCGTTCTACTCAAGATTGCTCTTGAGCAACTCCTTGCCCAGCCTATATTTGTGCTTGGGATCTCACCATCCCAGGTGTAGGACCTTGCATTTGGCCTTGTTGAACTTGGGCCCACCTCCCAAGCCTATCCAAGTCCCTTTGGATGGCATCCCTTCCCTTCAGCACGTCAACCAGCCCACACAGCTTGGTGTCGTCTGCAAGTTACCTTTCTTCACAATGACTCTGAATTTTCCTTTTGCATACACTTTTATAGCTATGGAAAATTCCTCTCCCACAGTCAATTCCTTAGAACTGCAAACAAGGACTCTGCTTTTACAAGCTAATATAAACCAATCATATATAGTGAAGTATTCAGTGCAATCAGATGTTTTCTTGCAATCACAGTATTTTGCTGACAGAAGCAGGTTTTGGCAGGATTGTAAAATAATCTTTGAACTTCAGTCTTGTTTTCAATTGAGCTTCAAACTGAGTTTTAAATTGTGCTAGCTCCTCTTGCATTCAAATATTTCACAGTTTAACATTATGATCATAACTTGAGAATAAATAACAGAAAAGTCTTGCAGTGGGTGTGCAAAGCCTAGTTTTGATACCTTTGCTTCCCAGCAGGGGTCTTCAGTATGGAGGTTAAGAACACCTGTTGAGATTTTTGTCTTTTTCCCATTTTCAGCAGGAGTGGTGAATGTTCTACCCCCTGTACAAGTTTTAGCCATAAAGCTGCAGAGCCAAACATTGGCACTACTTGTGGTGAATATAGTTTAAGCATTTCAGGAAAGGAAGATGTTTTGGATGCTGAAACTCAGTCCATGTAGACATGTAACTGAAGCCCTGAGATAGTTTTCTAAGTGCTGGTGAGATGCAATGTTTCAAACTCATTCCTCTTTCCTGTTCTTGCTGTTACTCTTGCCTAGGTTGCAGTATTCATAGGCTGTGGACCTTAGCTAGGAGCTTGAAACTCAAAATGCACATAAAATGCAATTTATGGGGAATTTAGGTCTCTTGCATGTTGAATTTTACTTTCAGTATTATCTACTTAATTTACACATTGAATCATGGAATATTTCAATGACTATACTGCTTCTTGGGACTAGTCCTCCAAGTATGTGTAGATCCTCAGTACTGAAATGTTCAAATCCTTACATGCCTTTTAATAAGAGAGAAAGGGATGAGCAATTTTCTGCATTGCTAAATATCCACTTCTGACCTTGCCTAGAGCTGCACATATGATGGCAAGCTGGTCTGTGTAGGAATCTCAGAGATTTTGAGCTGTTCTTTTCTGTTTCATAGAGAAGCTATACATTCATTTATTCTGCCTGCAGGTCTTGTATCCCCTTGTGGATCTAAGCCTTGTGTGTGCTTGTAAACTGTGTTTCTTACTGCTAACTACCTGATAAGAATATCTTTGTTATATTATTCTAGCAACACTGGGAGAATGTAGTAAGTGCTGGTAAATTTAAGAAACATGCAGATGTTTGGAGATACAACACTTCAATGAATATTAGATTGTGCTACTCTACACGTTGGATATGTGTTGCTTTATAAATTATCCTATGGTAGTAGGATAATAAGCCTTGCTTCTTAACCTCTCCACAATATTTTTGTGGAGGCAAGAAACTATTTTCTGTATTAAATCAATTTTGATAAATACATTCCACAAAGAGTTTCAATGAAACCGTGAAGGTTAAGGGATAATGAGTAAAATTGTGCATGCTTCACCTCTCATGTAAACCTGATGAGCTTAATAGAGATTTATTAGCATTAAATGAGCATATACTTGAAAGAGAAGTATAGACTTTTATGCAAAGGTACCTGAGAGGATGGACCACTACTTCTAACTGGCTAAATTTCTGTCTATATTTAGGTAGCTGTCCATAGCCCTTTACCCCAATCTCAGACATTTAGCAAATTTGATTGTTAGGAAATTAGGAGAAAGAAAGAAAGAAAGAAGAAAGAAAGAGAGAAAGAGACAAAGAAAGAAAGAGAGAAAGAAAGAAAGAAAGAAAGAAAGAAAGAAAGAAAGAAAGAAAGAAAGAAAGAAAGAAAGAAAGAAAGAAAGAGAAAGAGAGAAAAAGAAAGAGAGAAAGAAAGAAAGAGAGAAAGAAAGAAAGAAAGAAAGAAAGAAAGAAAGAAAGAAAGAAAGAAAGAAAGAAAGAAAGAAAGAAAGAAAGAAAGAAAGAAGAAAGAAAGAAAGAAAGAAAGAAAGAAAGAAAGAAAGAAAGAAAGAAAGAAAGAAAGAAAGAAAGAAAGAAAGAAAGAAAGAAAGAAAGAAAGAGAAGGAAAGAAAGAGAGAAAGAAAAAAAGAGAAAGAGAGAAAAAGAGAAAGAAAGAGAGAAAGAGAAAGAGAGAAAGAAAGAAAGAAAGAAAGAAAGAAAGAAAGAAAGAAAGAAAGAAAGAAAGAAAGAAAGAGAGAAAGAAAGAAAGAAAGAAAGAAAGAAAGAAAGAAAGAAAGAAAGAAAGAAAGAAAGAAAGAAAGAAAGAAAAAGAAAGAGAGGAAGAAAGAAAGAGAAAGAAAGAAAGAGAGAAAGAGAGCAAGAAAGAAAGAAAGAAAGAGAGAAAGAGAAAGAAAGAGAAAGAAAGAAAGAAAAAGAAAGAAAGAAAGAAAGAAAGAAAGAAAGATAGAAGGAAAGAAAGAAAGAAAGAAAGAAAGAAAGAAAGAAAGAAAGAAAGAAAGAAAGAAAGAAAGAAAGAAAGAAAGAAAGAAAGAAAGAAAGAAAGAGAAAGAAAGAAGAAAAGAAAGAGGAACATGGTCCCATTCCTGAAGTCCAGTGTCACCATCAGTGTCTACAGTCCACAGATATGAAAGGCTATGGTGCATGAGCCTGAAATGGTTTGAATTAATATCTTTGATTAATTTGAGCTTTATTAACCTTACTAGTCAGCTCATATTGAGCATAACAGACAATCCAGGATTACAATTTATTTTCATATACACTGCAGGACATAAACATTTTTTCTCAGTTTATATTCCTATTCTTTACCAAACCTCTGTTTTACAGAGGGGAAAAAAAAAAAAGAACAAAAACCCACAAACCCCAAACAAAAAAATGAACCAAAAGAACCCAAATAAACAAAAAAGCAAACCAAACCAAACCAAGAAACACCCAAACCAAACCGAAACAAACCACAAACAAAACTAAAACAACAACAAAAAAGAACCACAAACACACACAAAAAAAGAAACCAGCATAAAAATAATACATAATCAGCAGCAAATACTCTCAGATGGATGTATTTCATCCAAAAGCTCAAATGCTCCATAATCCTTGTATTGTTCATTACCTTTTCACTGCACTCCAGAGACATTACTAAACTAATCTTCCATAGGAGAAGGTATTAAATTGAGTTGTGCAGATAACAAAATAAAGACAAAGAGTGAACTGAGGTTAGATATTAAGTGTTCTCAGTGTTGTGTTCAGCTTGTTTGATTATAACTGTCAGTGGCAGGGAGATAAATAAGTGCTTCTGACCATGTCATTCCCAGCTCTTTGTGTAAGCTGACACAAGACCTAACACTGTACACAGCTGTTCCCCTCCCAGCCAGCCAGTTCTCTGTCCCCAGGGGACTTCAGAAGGCCTGCTTTTGATTTTGTGCATGTTCCCTTGAAATAGCTGTATTCTGTCACTAAAAGGTGCCTCAAAGGTTATGAACCCTTGAGTTATACTAGCATGTCTCTCCATTCATCTTGTTACCTTCATTAGAGATCAGTTCATCAACCCAGGTGTAAAACAAAAGAGATATTTCAAACTTTATAAATGCTCACTGGATTCCCTAGAATGAGTTTGCTTTGGCTCAGAGATGATTAGCAGACTGTCTCACTTGTTCAACCTATGATAACCTCTAGGTCACATAGTAAAGCAAAGTTGGTTTTGTCAGTTAAACTGCTTCACAGTCCAATGAAAATGCATTCTGCAAGAAACGTACTAGAAGGTTGTTTTTGAATTTGGCGTGCAGAGGTTGAACCTGAAGAACCTCCTTCTTCCCACCACTTAATGGTAAATGAACAAAATTATCACAGAGCAACCAAACTTCTGTGGGAAGAGTAAGGCCAAAATTAACTAGGGATCCACAAATCCTTTTAAAACTGAAAATAGCTCAGGATACTTCCTTTTGTATATATCTGTGACAAATCTTGATATTATTTACTGTCAGAATTTAATTCTAATTATAAATAACAAAAGAAAACATTGTGGAGAGGGCATAACATTTTTGTGAATTTCCACAGTTGCTGGAAAACTGTTATTGTAGCTGCTGAAGATTCAGTAAAAGGTAGAAAATTAGACAAGGTGTGTGTAAGTTTTTTTTAATCTTAATACAGTTTTGAATGGATTTTGTAGGGGAGTTATTTCTTTGTGGTTTCTTTCTTTTGCATGGGAACGAGAGACTTGTTCCTAGGGAGTATAATTACAAGGAGCAACTTAATTCAGTAGCTGTGAATCGATTATCAGTCACTCAAGATACATAAAAAAATTTTACCATGTGAAAGTTATCTACCAATCATCACAAAAAAATACCGTGTCCAACCCAAGGCTATATCTGAAGGGACAGAGAACATTCCTAAAAGTAGTGAGCTACTGCTGAAAGGCTTGCTAAGGGAGTCTTACAGAATGAACAGAAAAGTAGGTCCACATTTTTATAAAGGCATTTCAGTGTCTAAATGCTAAATATTTCAAGACAGGAAATACAGCTTCAAAATCTGCCTATTGACACATATATAAAATAAAAGCTAGTGTTATCAGTGTATATGTGTTGATATATCTTCATATAGAAGAATTCACACATTGTTAATACACAGTATGTGATAGCCATTCCTCAAGGATGTTTTAAAAATATTATAATGTAACTTTACTGGAAAATGTTATTTTTCTAAGAAAATTCTTTTATTTCAGTGCCTTTTGTTCTTCAGTAAGAAATATTTTTGATTTCTATCTGTTTTGTTGGCTTGGATACAATTTATTTTTATAATATGTAGGGCTTATTTTAGAAGAAGTTCATCAGTGTTCAGAAATATTTATTGCAAGTTTGTTTTAGGTGATCTATTTTAGTTCCTTTCTTGCATCAGGCAAACTGAACATCAGTCAAATGGTTTGCATGTACAATGTTTCACAGTGATATACAAAACCTTTCCATCGTGTCTGTCATCCCCAAGGCCTCATATAGTCTGTGGGATTCCTAACCTGAATTTATGTCTATTTCATCTCATTAAAACCACAGGGTGTTTAATTACTTTTTTTTTTCCCTATCATCTCAGGCTCTTTCAAAATATCCATGATGTTGTTTCTCTTTTACTGCTCCAGTATCTAGTTATAAACAATGTGATGAAGTCTTGAAAGTCTCAGCTTCAAGTTTTCAATTAAAGTCCTTGATTAATGAGGTGGAAGAGCTGCATAATGTTGATAATTTCCTTGCAAGTGGCAATAAATTATAAGAACAGATTGATGGGAAATGGATAGCTGAGGGTATTAAGAGGCAAGTGTGGAATATAGCTGGTGTAAAGAGATAGGAAGGACACAGTGGGAGCAGAGGCAACCAGAATACAGCAAGCAAAGATTATCCTGCTAAAACACTGAAATCTGCTCCCAGTGGAATTATTTCAGCTAAATACAGGCACATGGAAGTTAGACATCAGTTTTAATTCAGCCTGATCCTCAATGGCTTCCTTTTCAGTCAATGGGAAGATTGGCCCATCTGCAGATAACAGGATTATTGCCTTGTAGCTGCTTGTTTCCTCCTAGGAAGGTAAAAGACCTTTAGGTTATGAACTTCTCTCCAGCCTGAGTGGCTAAGACTTTCAGATCTACCCCTTGTATTTGGCTATTTCCTGTTAGCAGTTTTCCCCCAGTACCTCTGTGCAAGCTGGTGATGTCCTCTCTGTTTTGTGACACAGTATCACAGCATATCAGAGGTTGGAAGGGATCTCAAGAGATCATCAGGTCCAACGCCCCTGCCCGAGCAGGATCACTTAAGGTAGTCAGCACAGGAATGCATCCAGGTGGGTTTTGAAAGTCTCCAGAGAAGGAGACTCCACAGCCTCCCTGGGCAGCCTGTTCCAGTGCTCTGTCACTCTCACTGTAAAGAAGTGTCTCCTCACGTTGAGGTGAAATCTTCTATGTTCTAGTTTGAACCCATTGTTCCTTGTCTTATCACTGTGAACCACCAAAAAGAGCCTGGCCCCCTCCACTTGACACCCACCCCTCAGATATTTATAGACATTGATCAGATCCCCTCTCAGTCTTCTCTTCTCCAGACTAAACATCCCCAGGGATCTCAGTCTCTCTACATAGGGGAGATACTCAAGTCCCCTGATCATCCTTGTGGCTGGCCGTTGGATTCTCTCCAGCAGGTCTCTGTCTCTCTTGAACTGGGGAGCCCAAAACTGGACACACTATTCCAGGTGTGGTCTCACCAGGACAGAGTAGAGGTAGAAGAACTTCCCTAGACCTGCTGGACACACCTTTCTTGATGCATCCCAGGATCCCATTGGCTCTCTTGTCCACAAGAGCACATTGTTGTTCCATGCAGAACTTGCTGTCCACCAGCACTCTGAGATCTTTGTAGAGCTGCTTTGTTGAGACATCATCTTTCTTGCTACTAAACACACAGGTCTTACATGAGCACTGTCAACACTGCTGCTTTGACACATTACTAAGCAGGCAATGTCTGGACTCTGTATCTCTTTCCTACCAGTAACAGCACACCCATTAGACAGTCTTAGACATTAGACACTCCATGTCTTCCTCACATCAGTTCTTACTCTGGAATTGCTCAAAGGTCTCCTTAGATAATAAAGTCAGGTTGTGTCCACTATCCATAAGTCTTCTAAATAGAAACAGAAAGCATGGAATATCACAGAGATAATGCTGCCCTGGTCTCTGAATGTCTTTTTCTTTCTTCCTTTTTTTTTTTTTTAATAGATGGATTTTCCCAGTCCTTTCCTGATTCTCCCATGAAAGTAACAGTACATAGCTAACATATTATATCAGACCCTGTGAAAATAGGAGCTCACTGACTTGTTTCTTCTAACCCTTCCTTTTTGAAAAAAAGTACATGTATGATCTACAAGACTTCTAGACCTCTGGCTATGAGATAACAAATTAATCCTAAACAGCACAATTTGGAATCCCTGAGCTTCATTGCTCAGAATAGCTCTGTCGTGTAAACTCACTAAGCCTTAAAGAACTCTTCAGCTTTGCCAAAAAGAAGCTCCAAGATTTCAGAGTACACTTTTCTAAGACAACCTTTCAGGCACATTTTGGAAGATTTACAAGAATCCAGACATTCCAATTCTTCCTGCATTCATTGCTCCAGTCCAGCATCTCTCAGGATACCAAGCCACAGAGGCCTGGTACCTACAAAGACTGGTCTCAGCTTTCATGGTGAGATTGTTCTGAAGTTGAGGATTTTGATAATCAACATTAGGACTTTGTATCTTCAAAGATTTGCCTTCAAAAAGGTATTTGGAAAGCTCTACTATGCATGAACAGATTATTTGTCTGTCACTGTCAGCCTAGCTGCAAGTTCTTTGGTGTCCCATAAAATCTCAGTAATGGTATTTATACAGAATCATAGAACCATAGAATGCACTGGATTGTGCATGACCTCTAGAGGTCATCTAGTCTAAGCCCCCCCTGCAGTAAGCAGAGACATCCCCAACTAGATCAGGTTGCTCAGAGCCCCATCAGGCCCAACCCTAGGGATAGGGTCTCTACCACTTCCCTGAGCAACCTGTTCCAGTGTTCCACTGCCCTCATAGTAAATAACTTCTTCTTTAGGACCAATCTAAATCTACCCTTCTCTAGTTTAAAACCATTGCCCCTTGTCCTAGTTCTATAAGCTTTTGCAAATTAGAAGTCCTGAGGTTTCTTTAGGTCTTTTTCAGGTACTGGAAGGTTGCTATGAAGTTTCCCCAGAGCCTTCTCTTCTCCAGGCTGAACAGACCCAACTCCCTCATCCTGTCTTCATAGGAGAGGTGCTCCAGCCCTCTGATCATCTTTGTAGACCTTGTCTGGACCCTGTCCATCAGACCCCTGTCCTTCTCGTGTTGAGGGTCCCAGAGGTGGACACAGTGCCCTGCGCAAGGTCTCACCAAAGCAGAGCAAAAGTGGCAGAATGAGTTCTCTCAACACAGTAGACACAGTTTACATGCAGCCCAGGATACAATTTGCCATTTGGGCTGCAGGTGTGCATTGTTGGCTCATATCCAGTTTTCAATCCATGAATATTCCCAAGTCCTTTTCCACAAAGCTGCTGTCTATGACATCCTAGCCCAGCCTGTATTGATAATGGGGACTGTTCTCACACACATGCAGGACCTTGCACTTGGCCTTGTTGAACCTCATGAGATTCACCTGGGCCCACTTCTCCAGCTTGACTAGACATTCTTCAGTTAGGAAAAAAGACTAAATGATCACATCTCCAGAACAACCTACAAAAATATAGGATTTCCATGTTTCTAATATCTTCTGTTCAAGAAGAACAAGCCCTGCATCAGGATGTACATAAAGAGTTGTCTTGAATCAAGAACAAAATTAGAACCACCACCAGAGTGTACTCTGAGCTTTCAGCTGCCAAATGACTTCAACATTGCTGGTAGCTTGGGTTAGTTGTGTTTCTATTTGAAATACAATATACAATAGCCGTATACTCTCTTCCTCTGTTATATAGTTGGTCAGCATTTCTCTGTAAGTGTCAAATTCACAATTGCACTTTATTTTCTGAAGCCCAGGAAGTACCTGGAGAAACAGCCTGGCTTTTCACTGGCCAAACAGATCAAATGCAGCAGCATTACTCAGCATTTCTTTTTCAAGAGGCACACAATTCTATTAAATTTTAGGCAGTGCCACGGAAGTGTGTGATGCTGAGCAAGTCCTAGACAGTGCAGGCCTGTTGCTTTTGTGTCAGTTCACATCTTTGGCTGTTTGTGAATCATGGAATATCTTGGCAGAAGATTAGTGAACCCTCAGCCTCTCACTTAAACATTCATCTCATTAATCATCCCAACCTATTTCTGCTCTGCTTTTAAAGCATATTTTGAAGGGAATGCTTAATTGATGTACTGCAAAAGAGTTTATTTCATTCTGTCGATGTAGGCATTTATTCTCATGTAGCCTTTTTATTTGGGGATCTTGTATAAGTGCAACTGTTTTCTGTGCCATAGCAGTCTTCCCAATGCAAGGTCCCGGGGTTACATATGTATTATTAAAAAAAAAAAAAAAAAAGGAGCGAGGAATTTTCTTTAACAGTGTGTTACATAGCCTTTGGCTCCAAGTCTCCACAGATTCCAATGTCACAATTGTGATTTTTTTTTTTTTTTGCTGTTCTGCATGTGGAGCAGGATGTGATCCAGAGCAGTGTCTGAATGTTAAGGGTATATTGCAGCTAACAAAACAGCTGCTTATGTGACCTGATCATGGTTAACAGAATCACAGAATCATAGAATGACTTGGATTGGAAAGGACCTTCAAAAGTCGTTTAATCCAACCCGCTTTACCATAAGCAAGAACATCGTCAACTAGATCAGGTTACTCAGAGCACTGTCCAGCCTGACCTTGAATGCTTCCAGGGGTTGGGCTTCTACCAACTCTCTTTTGACAACCTGTACCAGTGTCTTACCACCTTTATTATAAGAAATTTCTTCCTTGTATCTATTCTAAATCTACTCTTTTTAAATTTAAAACTATTAATCCGGAGTGTCTCCATCTTTTTTATAAGACCGTTTAAGTACTGCAAAGCCTCAGTACATTCTCCTCAGAGCCTTTCCTTCTCCACATTGAACAACCCAAATTCTGTCAGCCCTTCTTCACAGGAGTGGTGTTCCATCCGCCTGATCATCTTTGTGGCCCTCCTTTGGATCCACTCCAACAGGATCTTATTATGCCTAAAAGGCAGGGGAAAGCAAGCAGGGATAATTTCCAGTGCATATGTTGCATGTTGAAAGTTGGAAGGGACTGTGGAAGGAAGGGGAAGTGAGACCTGCTGTCATCACGTCCATACTGTGTGTCAGGAGTGACCAGCAATTTGAAGAGTAAGTGAAGTCATTTCACGGACTGAAATGAGCAGGCATTTAGGAGCCTGCTTAGTAGGCACTGAGACAAAATACTAAGGTTCAAGATGACTTTAAGCCCAGACTAGAGTGATGCACAACTCTATAGGCCCCTGCACAAAATCTCTTCAGCATTTCTGAAGGAGCATATGATACACAGATGGTGAAAAGCCATGCTGAATCTCTACATCTATATCTGAGAGACTGCCTCTTTTATGGTGAATTTCGTCCCTTTAAGGAGAGCAAAAGTGAGAAATTCCTTTAAGAAAATAATAAAATGTGAAAAAAACAAAAGTTTTATTGGTGTTGTTATGAAAAAAAAAATCTATGTGGATAGTATCGAATTAGCATCGAAATTGTTCCATATTGTTTTATCAAACCATATCATATAATCATGTGGAGTATCTTCTGAGAGGTTTTAATGTATATAGCATCAAAGAGCCTCCACATAGTTCTCACTGGAACTGTTACACCAAGTACACTAGACAGCTTGCAAACCTTCCCACTGGGATTGAGTATTCCTGTATCACTTTGTGTCCAGAGCAATGCATGCTCTGCATGCCTGGAAACAGTTTTGATTCCTTCACATCCCAAAGGAAGGAATAAAATTTAAAAAAATTAATAATAATAAAAAAAGAAGTTCTGTTGGACACACTACTCTTTCCTATGGAAAAAAAAAAAAGGGGACTTTAACTCATCATTGACAATGTTCTACTGACACAGACATTCTCTTCCTTATTTGTGAGCTACAATTGAAATAAATTAACACGTTAAACTGACTCCTGCAGTCATAAATTTTCCAGTTTGAATTATATTGCCGCAGATACCAAGGGCAGAGTTGGAAGTGGTGTCCGGTCTTAAGACTTTTTTTATACTTATTAGGATACAATAAGATAGGTGATTGAAGAAAGCCAAGCAGATTTTTTTTTTTTGGTTTTGCCTGACAAATTAATTCCAGAAGCATTAATGGGAAGATAAAATTTTACCTAACTAGATATGCAATTTAGAGCACTTACCCACCTTCCTTTTATGATTAATGTAAGGAGAATCAATCCACTGTGAGATAAGTGTCTAGAGTATTGTAATGGTTTAGCACCAGGGCTAACTCAGTCCATGACAAGTAGTCACAGCTGTTTTAATTCAATATTCATGCTTAATGGATTATGTTCTATTTACAGGTTTTATCTGGGGTGAAATTAAACAGATGTGGGATGGTGGACTACAAGACTACATTCATGATTGGTGGAACCTCATGGATTTTGTAATGAACTCCTTGTACTTAGCAACAATCTCTTTAAAAATTGTTGCATTTTCAAAGGTAATTGTTTCTTAATTCAGAAAATTGTTTAAGGTAAATTAAATTAGGCTTCTTGAAACTTTCTTCTATACTTGGAGATTCTAAGGCTTGGCAATGCAAGAGATTTACGAAGTGCTCATTGCATCTTCTGTAGCTGTGGCAAGATGCTAGACCAAGATAAGAGCGAACAAACCATTGTGATTTGTACTTTTTTCTTCTTCACCCAGGAAATCTTTTGTTATGTGATTCTGAACAGTAATACTGTCTTTTTCTTGGAAAATGGAAATCACTGTAAATATTTAATAATGTCTTTACAAAATTACGTTTTGAGTTACTTTGCCTATTTCTCAGTAAGATTTTTTTGCCTCAATACAATTTTGCATACACAATTTTGCAAAACTCCTGAACAACACCAGAAGAAAAATAGGTGCTCAAAATTAGAGGGGGAGGGGCTAAAGAGTAATCTTCTAATTTTCCTTTGAAAATTGATGATAATTGCCACAAGAAAAAGTAAAGCTGAAAGGGATAAAATGGTATGTCTGACTATGTTCGTTTTCTCATCCTTTTCATGGACTTTTTGTGAATAGCTTTATATTCCCTCTGTTTGAAGTATATTCCAGCAAAACAGCCCTTCTTTCCAAAGCTATGGAACACATTATATTTTATATGTATTCAACATGAAATCATAATATGACAGAAAGTCCTCGTAAAATGAAATATATTAATCAAAAAATGGTCTTAGCTCAAGGAAACCACATCTGAAAGCATTCTCAACATCTGTCATGGAGCTCCTATCACATCCAAGTAAAACTAGCAAGCCCGTTTTTTACTGACTACTATGATCAGCATTTTATACCAGCTGGTTTAGGTTGCCTGCCACCAGCTACCTTTCCAAGATCTTTTTGTCTGGGAAAAGAGGAGGGGAGGGCCATCAAGTAGCTGGTTGCAGCTCCCTTTCCTCACACAGCAGATATTTCTGCTGCAGCCGTGCCCGAAGCATAACAGAGCACATAAACCTGCTAATTTAGATCATCTTTTGTCTATTCACAAAGGTTCACAAGTCAGCTAGCTGATCAGGGGCAAGAGTCAGCAAAGACCTGTGATCTCTTGGCACATCAGGTTCCTCCTGTGACAGAAGGCTGCAAACCTTTGAGAGTCTTCTGACTCAAAGAAATTTGGAGCTGTTGTCTGAAAAAGCAAGACACTCTCAAGTGTGAGGACAGCTGCCATTTGAAGCTAATGAAATGTCTTTTTACACACACAAAGATGCTGTCTTGGTTTAAGGCAGGGCAGATCCTCTATTTCCCTGAGAAGGACAAAAGAATGACACTCACACAGATGGATTGGATAGTGATGGAAAGTTTAAATGGAGAAGCAATTGGTGTTTTATAAAAACTACAAAGCATAGTTGCAAAGATATCCCAAAGCATACAGAGTCCCTTATGCCACACCCAAAGGCCTCCCAACACTTCCCTTCTCCTCACCTGAGGGTCTACCCAAAAACCCCCAGGGCTCTTTCTTCCCCCCCACTGCGAGGCTAGTCTCAGGCTGGCCAAGTCTGAGACTGCCCCCCACACACGCTTCTTCTCCTGGCATTAGGCTTAGACTAAGAGGCCTTGAGATACTCCCCTACCATTACCCGACAGGGAGCATCTCCACAGGAGCAGAGAGGGGAAGAAAGAGGCAGAAAATGACTTTGCAGGTGAATTTATAGGGTACAGGATTTATGGGTAGAAATGCTACATTTCCTGTGCCCACCTTACTGGGTTGGGCACTTATGTGGCAGTAACAGGAGGCACCCAGCCTCAACTGCCACAGATGCCTTATAAAGTGACTTGGAAATAAATAGCCATTTCACTGTCCCATGTAACACAGCAAGCAGTTCGTTGATAATGCATGTTTCTGAAGCCCTGGAGATGGGCAATTAGTCACTTCAGAATAATATTAATTAGAAGACATTATAATCCTTTCATCTCCCCGACAGCTTCTGCTTATGGTAATCAGATTCCAAGGTGACAGTGTCTGGGATAATGTGTATCCATTAGTCTCTAAATTACTGCTTGCATGCCAGTCATAATCAACACAGTGCATGAAGCACTATCTTTGGTTCCATGGTGTTTTTTTCTTTTTTACTGCATGTGCAACCACAGTAGGCAACTGAAACACATGATGATGCAATGAACAGTGATACAAATGTAATTTAATACCCAGCCACATTTCCTTCAAGTATCTTCAACAGAGATCCCCACCTCCCTACACCCGATGACACTGAGACGATGCCAAATGTTTTGATGTAAAGCTTTTATTTTCATTTCCCAAACCCTGAGAGACAGGGATTTGGGTTTTGTTCTTATTGTTTTTTCTTTTCTTGTTTTTTCTTTTCTTTTCTTTTCTTTTCTTTTCTTTTCTTTTCTTTTCTTTTCTTTTCTTTTCTTTTCTTTTCTTTTCTTTTCTTTTCTTGTATTTTCTTTTCTTTTCTTTTCTTTTCTTTTCTTTTCTTTTCTTTTCTTTTCTTTTCTTTTCTTTTCTCTTTTCTTTTCTTTTCTTTTCTTTTCTTTTCTTTTCTTTTCTTTTCTTTTCTTTTCTTTTCTTTTCTTTTCTCTTTTCTTTTCTTTTCTTTTCTTTTCTTTTCTTTTCTTTTCTTTCTTTTCTTTTCTTTTCTTTCTTTTCTTTTCTTTTCTTTTCTTTTCTTTTCTTTTTCTTTTCTTTTCTTTTCTTTTCTTTTCTTTTCTTTTCTTTTCTTTTCTTTTCTTTTCTTTTCTTTTCTTTTCTTTTCTTTTTTTCTTTTCTTTTCTTTTCTTTTCTTTTCTTTTCTTTTCTTTTCTTTTCTTTTCTTTCTTTTCTTTTCTTTTCTTTTCTTTTCTTTTCTTTTTTCTTTTCTTTTCTTTTCTTTTCTTTTCTTTTCTTTTCTTTTCTTTTCTTTTCTTTTCTTTTCTTTTCTTTTCTTTTCTTTTCTTTTCTTTTCTTTTCTTTTCTTTTCTTTTCTTTTCTTTTCTTTTCTTTTCTTTTCTTTTCTTTTCTTTTCTTTTCTTTTCTTTTCTTTTCTTTTCTTTTCTTTTCTTTTTTTCTTTTCTTTTCTTTTCTTTTCTTTTCTTTTCTTTTCTTTTCTTTTCTTTTCTTTTCTTTTCTTTTCTTTTCTTTTCTTTTCTTTTCTTTTCTTTTCTTTTCTTTTCTTTTCTTTTCTTTTTTCTTTTCTTTTCTTTTTTTCTAAGAGTTTTTCTGTGCTTACTGAATCAGATATATTTTATGTCCCATTCTTAGCTATATTCTGCCTTCTATGAATCAGCTCAAGCCACCTAAGAAAACAATTGACTTCCTTGAATAACACTATGAGTGCCCTCATACTACTCTGCTGCATAACTGTTCCCTGAGAAAAACAGGGAGAGCCCTTTGAGGCTCTCTGACTGACACAGTAGTTAAGCAGGTAGATATTATAGCAAGTGTTGGGACAGTATAAAATACAACAAACAATGCCATTTCAGGATGAGGGAACTGCTAAGATAACTGAGTTATCTCTTTCATTGCCAGTGTTCAAATAAAAGGGGTACATCTCATATTTTTCAAAGAGCTATGTTTTTGTCTCTGTATATCAGCATGTGAGGTCTTTTGATATTATCCAGTATATGCACTAAAAATGTTTTCTCCTTGATAAATAATGTCATTATATGTATAGTGGATTGACACATGTTTTATGAGAGTATAAGATAACAGATTTTAAGTAATAAGTCTGTTTTGGTGGAAGATTATAAATGCAAATTGTTGTGTTCTAAGAAAAATGGTGAATTTTTTATGTTTTTGGAAGAAAATTTATTTTCTGGTGACTTGATAGAGTTAGATAATGGTTGGATTCCATGATCTTCCATGAGTGTCTTTTCCAACAAAAACAATTTTATGATTCTATGATTCTTATAAAGCTAAATGCGTTACTAACTTATGTGCAGACCCAACTTGCATAATCTTACAAATTTGTTAAACTTGAGTGCTGGACCTAGTGCTGCTTGTTTCCAATTCTGCTAGAAATTGCATGCAAGTTCGTATTTCTGATTATGTGTCTCAGCCACTGATATTGAAAGCTAGTAGGGAAATTGCTTCCTATTCAAGGCAAGGACTCAAAAGTAATTAAAAGTACATTATTTGTCTCAGTATTTACTGGCTTAATGATCTCTGTGTCATCTATGCTGCTCAGTAGTAAATAAGATTATATTTCTCTTCTGCCACTAGTTCTGTAGAGGCAAATGTCTTCTTATGTTTGCATTGTAAAATGCTTTTTAATGGTGTTTCACCAGATTCATGCACCATTTACAAGACCATTTACAGGACAAATGTCCATTTACATAGGACTATTAACCCTCCTCCCTCCCTGAAAAATTATAGACTTGCTTCCTCAGTTTAGATACTGTTTTAAAGGTCTTTGCTAGGATATCTCCCTGCCTTCTTCTTACTGCTGCCCTGAAATTCAACACAATGATTGCAAAGATTGGGACATACATTTTCAAGTAAGAAGAGTTCACATTCACATATGACCTTTCAGGAAAGGATTTTGCTGAAATGGATATTATCTTTCTTTTTGTTATCAAAAGCAAGTGGGTCACATTTGACTAAGGTCCAACAGCCCATTAAATGTTCAGGTAGCCTAATCTACATGTCGTTTGATCTCTCATGGTGCTTTCATAAGAGTTACAGTTCATTACTTTTGTTTTCATGGAAAACCAGTGTTCACTCAGCTTTTTTCCTCACAAGAGGTTCTGATATCAGATTTCCATTTGAATTCCTTTGAGTAAGGATCAAGAATTATTATCTTGTATTCCCTGGGTGACATCACACAATTATATATTTGCTTTGAAACTCTACCACTAGTATGCTGCTCAGCTTGTTTTCTGCTCTTTTCAATTATGCATTGATGTGCCATGTACATTTCCTTCAATGAACCAAGGACAGGTATTATTTAATCACATTAATCAAATTAAGATTTGTTATGTGTCAAAAGGTTGCATTTACATTTGAAGTGGGGACAGAAATTCAGCAGGGTCACAAAATGGTAAAAGAAAGACTGCAAAGTATCAACATAATGATTTACAACCAGCTCAGTGTTGCTCTAATAGCTTTTATCATTTTCCATTTCCTAGAACAATAACCATTTGTTTATTCTATATAGAACAGAAGAACATCAACAAGTATGAGTGAGAGAACAAACACTTCAAGTCTGTATATTGTGGGTTGTTTGGTCCTAAAATGTAGTTTTCTCCTCTTTTTTTTCATATTTGCAATGTTCCTGGTTTCCATATGCCTAGGATTTTCGCTCCACTTTTTTATTTTCATTTTCACATGTGAGATTCTTTGTTCTCTTGGTTCTTTGATATTTCTATATTTCCTTTCATCATCCCCTAGTTAGTGGAATCACTAGGGAGTTATTGCCAAAGTCCTCTTATACTAATTTTCTTTGTATTATTTGCTGTCTTCTTTCAGGTAGTGTATTTTGCAGATAATTTTCAAACTTCTCAGGTTTTCACCTGTCTCACTGTTTCTCAGCCAGCTGTTTCCAGTCTCTTAAATCTCTTTTCAAACTAAAGCAACAGCCCTCACTCTCTGCTTACAACCATGAGAACTTTTGCACTGTATCCACGGATGCAGGACACACTATGGCCCAAGCAAGGCAGGTGCAGTTAAGCTGAAATAACACAGTTATGCCTTTGATTGCTCTTTTAGAAGAGGCCATTTGACCTTTTCAGTTTTGTGTCTTGATCTAAATCATCGGAGATAAAACCCTTTCTTCTCACCTTTCTTCTTAACCTCATCACTTCTGTCAAAGATGACAATGTATACTTCTTCTCAGACCACAAGTATAAGACAACCTCTCCCTTACCCCAATACTCAATGAGGAGAAACTTAAGAACATCTGACCCGTTTGGGATATATACTTTCCCAGTGCTCTATAGACATGCCCATTTTATTTGCCTGACTGTAAAAGAAGCTGACAGAAAGCACAGATGTGACTGTCCACACTGGACTGGTTTAACTTGATCTTTGCTTTCTTACTATATCATATGCTATCCATGTTCAGAGTCCAGTAGTCCCATGTTTTTCTCAGAAGTTTATTTCATTAGATTTTTTTTTCTCTGCTTGTTTAACTTCTTTGCAATCTGCCACTACTTGCCTTCACCTAAAATATGTCTGCAGTTGGATGCTTTCGATCATCTACCAAAAAGTCCATCTCCTCTAGTTTCCAGTATTTTCTTTATTTTTTTCATGAATATATTTTCCTTTTCCTGCCCCTCCCCCCCCCAACATTCCTTGAATACTTTTCCCTAATCTGATCTTTGGTTATACTGACAATTGCTCCTAGTAATTTAATAGGTGCAATTTTTCACATACTAGGGTTGTAAAGTGCCATCAGAATTCACAATAATATAATTTATAATATTATTCAAAGAAAAATATTATCAAAAACATGCTGAGGAGATCTCACATCTCTGTGCTTTCACCTCTTAGCTGATGTCTTTGGTAACTCAGTTCTGTTTTCTACTGCCTTTTACTTCAGCACTCATCTTGAATCAATCAGAACTGCACTTGGAGCAATAGCAGGTGAGGCAGAATAGCATGTCTCTGGAAACTACAATGTCAAATGCCATGAGACTTCTACAGCATAATCGTTAGAGAGAGGATAGTCTAATGGAGAGAGTACTAACCTCTGACTCCAGAAGGTCTGGATTTAATTCCCTGCTCTGCAGAAAGCAAATACCACAGGTTGTTGAAATGTAAGTCTGAGTAATTCTTAATTCTTTAACAGACAACTGTTCTCCAGTTTTGCAGTTGTTGCCCCCCTGTCCCCAAGATTGTCAGATGCCATGGCTGCTTCTCTATGAGGGAATAAAACAGTGCCAAGGATTGCTATTAAGCACTGGTGCTCTCTCATTTAACACTGCCAGCTGATTAGACGAACCCCAACACGGTGAGGTCCTGTGCCAACTACTACTGTCCAAAAGAACTCTGAGTTCTCATCTGTACTTTGAAACACAGAATTACAGAATCATAAAATGGTTTGCATTGGAAGGGACCTTTATAGGTCATTTATTCGAACCCCCTACCCCTTACAAAGAGCAAAGACATCTTCAACTAAATCATCTTGCTCAGAACACTGCCGAAGATGACCTTTAATATTTCCAGGGATAGGGCTTTTACCACCTCTCTGAGAAACCTATTCCACTGATTCACCACCCTCACTGTAAAAAATTGCTTCCTCCTATCTAGTCTAAATCTACCCTCTTTTAGTTTAAACCATTATCCCTTGTCCTATCACAACAGACCTGACTAAAAACCCTCTCCATCTTTCTCCTAAGAACCGTTCATGTATTGAAAGGCTATATAAGGTCTCCACAGAGCCTTCCCTGTTCCAGGATGAAGAGCCCCAACTCCATCAACCTTTCTACACAGGAAAGGTGGATGACCTGCTTCCCTCAAGCAGCTCAACTGCACTATCCATCTTGTTGTCATCTGCAAATTTGCTGAGAGTGAGTGAATTCAATCCCACTATGTCACTGATGAAGATATTAACAGTACTGGTCCCACTACAGACCCCTAAGGGACACTACTTGTCACTAATTTTTCTTAGAACATTGAGCTGTTACCCTTGATGAAGCCATTCTGGATGTCTCAGATCACCTCCCTGTCCTCCATGTGCCTTAGCATAGGTTCAAGGAGGATCTGTTCCATGATCTTCCCAGCACAGAGGTGAAGCTGACAGGTCAGTAGATCCCAGGGTCCTCCTTTTGACCTTTTTAAGAAAATGGGTGCAACGTTTCCTTTTTTTGAGTCACCAGTGACTTCACCTGACTGCCACGACTTTTCAAATATCATGGAGAGTGGCTTGCAAACTACATTAGCCAATTCCCTCAGGAATCTGAGATGCATTTTGTCAAGTCCAATATGTTTCCATATTTTCAGGTGGTCCAAAACTACTCTGAGAGCAGTTGCTTTCTTTGAGGGTGAGTATTGTGTGGAAATGTGATGCCTGCCTATGCTGCTTCATCTGGCCACAAGAACACTGAAAAGTACCTTTTCTTACTACTATGAGCGTGCTCACCAGCTCTGAAGGATGCATGTGGGTGATGTGGACTAAGTAAATACAAGTAAATACAGGCCACACTACAGTCCTTCTTTAAAATCTGCTTAATATTAAAGAATGCCATGATTGTAGAGTGCTTCACAGCATAGATTCTGTCCTCTGATATATTCTGTGAAACGGATAAATGAGCCCAAATTAATAATAATGTCTGCCACAGTAGTTAAGCATTAGTTCAAAGTAGTATCTTTCATCTTCAAGAAATTTTTCGGTAGAGCTTGAACAGTGAAGACACATAGCTCCAGGGATCAGGCTCTTTGATAATGAAACACACAAGCAGTTTGCCATGGTTCATTAATAAAGAGCTTTTTCATCCTTAGTCTAATATTAGTGATTAAGTGATATAGTTATCCCTTGATTAAATGTTTTTTTTTTTCAACTTTCCAGTGTTCTTGCATGTTTCTATCCATCATTGTCATATCTGCACTCTTTTTCAAGGAAATAATTTTCCTAATTTTACAGCTGAAATTTTCTATAAATCTGAAACCCTGGGTGTTAAAAACTGTTCCTTTTACTCTGAATCAGAGTTGTTAAGCTTCCTTTTGCTACTGTGAAAATTATCCTAGAATCCTAGAATTGTTGTGGTTGGAAAAGACCTCTAAGATTGAGTCCATTATAACCAAATGCAAAACACAGGCAAAAAAACCCTAAAAATCATAGACCATCCTGCTGATAAAAATGAAGGTCAGGTACATGGGTACTGACCCATGTAGTTTTTGTTTTGCTAAAATAAAAACTCTCCCGAGGATGTGTTGCTTTCCAAATGATGTTTGGTTTTATTGTGCTATCTACAGATTAACTGAACTGAACATGAAGAAACTGACATACTTGTCTAAGTATAACAACAGAGGATTCATTTCTTCCCTTCTGCTCCTTTTCAGTATAGTGGGTTAGTTCCACGGGAGAGCTGGGACATGTGGCATCCAACCCTGGTGGCTGAGGCTCTGTTTGCAATCGCAAACATCTTTAGCTCCCTGCGTTTGATCTCATTATTCACGGCAAATTCTCACCTGGGACCTCTGCAGATATCTCTAGGAAGAATGTTGCTGGACATTTTGAAGTTTCTCTTCATATACTGCCTTGTGCTGCTAGCTTTTGCAAATGGATTGAACCAGCTGTACTTCTACTACGAGACAAATGAACCTGGCAACTGCAAAGGAATACGATGTGAAAAGCAAAATAATGCATTTTCAACGTAAGTAGCTGATCTGTTTCTATCCTACCCCTTTGCCTTCAACATTTTAACCACACAGATATTGTTCACAGGAAAGAGGCTGTCTGCTTTCTATTGGTATTACGGTGATGTCTTGACGGACACATAGAAAGTAACCCTAATAATAGAAATAAAATAACATTGCATCACCCTGTAATAATGTTTTACCCATGCCACAGTGAAGTCTGTACAATCCTAGACACCTCCAAAAGATGAAAAGATAAAATAAAGTGGAGAGGGAGATAATATGAGATTGGGAAGTATTTATTTAGAATTAAGAGATAAAAGGTCATCAGATCAGAGCTTTCTTAGTCAGGTAGCTGTCGCTCTGCATTTCTTCCATGTCTGTTTTTTGGTGTTAAATGAGCTCAGTGTTCTAAAACATGAAGATTCTTTGTAAACATGATAAACTGAGGCAGGAAAAGCATTCACTCTACGCCCCTACTGAGCTTGAGTCTACTCTACACAATATATATACTGTATTCTCATTTCTGGTTTAAGTTTTATTTATTTTTTCATTCATTTAAAAATATTTTTTTTTACTCTGTTTTGTAGTTCATCTACAGTACCAAAATACTAACCAAATGAATATTATTTCTCTATCTCATCTTTCAACTTGAACTTGATTCAAATTGTTGCTAAAAATACCTGTCACTTATTACTTTCTACGAAGCATGTCTAAGCTGTTTTAAAAATACATTTATTACCAAGGCCTTCCTTCTCAAAGTAATTTTTTTTTTTAAAAGAGCATCTTTTGTAGCATCTGAATCAAGTGGCTTTGCTCAGATACAGTATAATTCTCTGTTGTATTAATAATATCTTGTGCAGGCCTAAACTTTGCGTGATGTGAACAGAAAAGTACAGGGAAATGTTTTAAAGGTGAAAGTTAAGGGAAGCAATATTATTCATCTGGGAAATAAGGAGGACAGAATCACATAAACTTTGAGGTTGGGAAAGACCCTCAGGATCACCAAGTCCAATTGATAACCCTACTCCACAAGTTTTATTTTTCAGAGCAACTTGTTTGTGTTTTTAATGTCTCCATTCTTTGCAAAATAAAAGATATGCTAATGCTGGAGAAGAGGAGGCTCAGGGGTGACCTCATTGCTGTCTACAACTATCCAAAGGGAGGTTGTAGCCAGGAGGCGGTTGATCTCTTCTCCCAGGCAACCAGCAGCACAACGAGGGGACACAGTCTCAAGTTGTGCCAGGGGAGGTATAGGCTGGATGTGAGGATGAAGTTCTTCACAGAGAGAGTGATTGTCCATTGGAATGGGCTGCCCAGGGAGGTAATAGAGTCACCATCCCTGGAGACGTTCAAGAGAAGACTGGATGAGGCACTTAGT
Organism: Indicator indicator; assembly: GCF_027791375.1. Taxonomy (NCBI): domain Eukaryota; kingdom Metazoa; phylum Chordata; class Aves; order Piciformes; family Indicatoridae; genus Indicator; species Indicator indicator. Next base: position 27,309,271 of record NC_072010.1, on the reverse strand, counting down.
GCCATGGTCTAGTTGATTGGATAGGGCTGGGTGATAGGTTCGACTGGATGATCTTAGAGGCCTCTTCCAACCTGGTTGATTCTATGATTCTATAGTACTGTATTTCTAATCATACAACTCCTTTTATCTCAGTGGTCCTCAATACAAACCAGAAATTGCATAAACTGACAATATCCAAGTAGGTGTGAGGATACCATAATTGTTTTAACATCCTAGTGAAACACAGTCATTAAGTTGCTGTTGGATCTTTATTCTATCTTCTATACTCAAGGCAGAAGGTCAAAACAAAACTTGAAAGGCAGATGTCCAAAATAAGGTCTCTAAAACTTTATTTATCCCTCAGAGGTTAGAACAAAAATCAGCCTTTGACTCCCAGGCTTATTTATAGATTCAGTATTGTATAATTAAAGGCTAAGATTAATTAATTGTATAATTGAAGGCATTAAGCCATTGTTCCCTTAGAGAGAGATTCTGTATGTGTTGCCTATATTGTGATAAGTAGCATTCATCTCAATCAAGTCAAGGACTTTTGTGCATTTGGGGAAAACCAAGCAGTCAGAAAAGTACAGGTATTGTTATTGTACAGCTATTCCTTCTGGGTTTTGTTTTTCAGATTATTTGAAACGCTGCAGTCATTGTTCTGGTCTATATTTGGACTCATCAATCTCTATGTGACCAATGTGAAAGCAAGACATGAATTTACTGAATTTGTTGGGGCCACCATGTTTGGTACCTATAATGTAATCTCTCTGGTTGTTCTACTCAACATGCTGATAGCCATGATGAATAATTCTTACCAACTTATTGCTGTAAGTTGTTCTTTATCCTTAGATAATTTATAATATATACCATCCCTCTGTTCCTACATCTCATTTTCCTGGCAGTAAATCTTTTTTACAGACAGCACATAGGAGCAAATTATCTAATTTGTCCCAATTATTTTGTACTGTTGTGGAATGGCACAGAAACCAGACTCCAGATAGATTGGGCAGAGGGGAATTTCCCCACAACTCTGAATGGGAAAGAGGTGGCCCTGCTCCAGAAGCCAGCTCATAGGTTGAGAAGATTACTCTGAAGCTGATGGCAGGTGATATGGATTACAGCCCTGCCCAGGCTGCAGGACCTCTCCCAAGAGCCTCTGAAAGATTGTTGTGTCTCTGCTTTATTTTTAATACATTACATTTATTAATGTTTAAAAGACTGTTTTGTTTTATTTTTTAATATAGTGTGAATATGCAGTTAATAAAAATTGGATATCCATGTTTCATGGTGTGGTGGTTTTAAGTCCCACATTAACAACACATGGACGATTCAGCAACGTTCTGCTTTCTCCTTTAATGAAAACTGTCTTTATCCTTATCAGAGCTATTGGCTTCTTTTTATTTCTTAGCTGTCTATTTACATGACTAATGAAAAGAAGCACTGATTCATCATATCATAATTCAAATATGATCATGCAGAAAGCAAACAAATGAAACTTCACAGTCTTAAGGTTTTTAAATGTGCCTTTTTTTTTCTAATCTGGCAATTACAAGTTTTTCCACAAAAGAAATACTGACTACATGTTTAGAGAAAGCTAGTTGGCAGTCTGATACACAGTATCACATCTAAAACTCAGACTGCATGGAGAATACTTTTCCTACTAATTCTTCTAAATTACTGGTTTCTTTACTTTATATCTGACTAAATATTAAAGGCTAGGGCTTGACCTGTACTTCTAAGTTCTTGGCTACTATTGTTTGTTGTCCATATAGAATATTAGTTATTTCAACTTCTTTTTCGGGTGCTAAGATTAAGCAATCTTTCCATGGACTTTAGTTTAAATTCTTATCAAGCATATCAAAATTATACAGCATTATATAAAAAACAATAAAATTAAAAGGAAGACAAACAAAACAAAACAAATGAAACAACCAAAAAAGCCAAAACCCGCCAAAACCAAACCACCCCACAACCTGTTCCAAATACATAATTCTGAAGTAGGAGGGGGAAAAAAGATACTTGACCCAACAGTTTTAAGTAGCCTCATAATTTCTTGGGAAACCTATTTTGTGAGTTTCTGGGACTAGTAATTTCTAAGAGAGCGCATGAGATTTACAGACTTCTTGAAGCTGCTACACAGCAGAGTAATTAGACCGATCTTTCTGGAATAATAATGAGCTGCTTTTATAACAAAACATCTCTGTCAGAAATGTAGCATTTTTTTCTGCTTGTAATTATCCATTGTTTTTTTGAGACACTTAATTATTTAAAAGCCTGTAGCAAAGAAAAAAAGAAAGGTTGAAAGTGGAGATACACTGTACGTATCTATCATCTCTTTACTGAAATAAAGCATCTGAATTTTGCTTTGTGGTAAAGACCTTCTGTTAAAAGAAGATGCCAGCATTTCAATAAGAAAATTCATTAGTATTTCAGGGTTGCTCTAGTTTTAGGTTTTCAGATGTTTCACCTCCTTGATTACAGCAACATTTGTTCTGGGGCTGTTTCTTGTGTGCAGGATCATGCAGACATTGAGTGGAAGTTTGCTCGAACAAAACTCTGGATGAGTTACTTTGAGGAAGGAGGAACTCTGCCCACTCCTTTTAATGTCATACCAAGCCCAAAGTCTCTGTGGTATCTGATCAGATGGTTATGGAGGCACCTTTGCAAGAAAAAAATAAGAAGAAAGCCTGAAAGTTTTGGAACAATAGGGGTAAGTCCCATGTTTTACTCTGCCTGTAGTCCTTCTTCTTGCTGTATAGGTGAACCTTTCTTGGCTTTACAGAGCATCAGAACTGTCAAATAATGTGCATATGCTTTAGAGAATAATTATAGCAGAGAATGTTTAATTTTTTTATATCCATGTCAATGTATTTGACTGAAAAGAAAACGTCATCTTATTCTTGTGCAATGAAAATATGAACCATGACTGTGCCTCAGCTACAGGTAATGCAAGAAAAATAAAAAGCAGTACAGGCACAAGAGATCAAATGTACATACTTGTCTGCCAGTCCCAGAGGTGTGCTTGATGATCTCCAGCTTAAGTGTCACAGTTCAAGTATCATTGACATATCATGAACAGACTCATGTATAAAGTGTCTGTTACAGGATATTTTGTCTCTTCTTGTCTCTCTCTTTCTCTCTCCATTTACTGAAATCAGTTTACTATAAAAGCATTCTTACCAAAAGCTGTTCCCATTAAAGAAAACATTTTGAAAGTAACAGCAGTTACTTGAATTGGCAGGTAGATTTCTTTCAGAATCACATAAATACTCTTTTCTAATAGTGCTGATTAGCAGTGGAATTTCAGATAAAAAAGAGAGAAAAAGACACACAAGGGGAGCAAGAATGGTGTTGCACCTGGGTTCAGCAGATGCCTGTGTAATATCTCAGCCACAGTCTCTCACTGGTAGCTGCAATGGGTAAAGCTGATTTGAATTTGTCTCTCCCAGCTTTATCCAGTTGAGATAATTCAGTCAGCAACACAGTATTTCTGTATTGCCAGAGGAAATATCCAGGAAACAACCTAATCCACCAACAAGTAAATCTCTCTAGTTATGTTTTCTCCATTTGCCATAGAGAGACTAAGTCACTACCTTGGTAATTAGACTACATCTCCAATATAAACAAAATATTGTGGCTGAAATTTGGATAATGGTGCTTTCCCTATAATACAGAGATTTGGCAAAAGTAAGTATTTTCCAAGTCTGTTAGGAACTCAGCAAAGCAGTAAGAGCACAAGAATGTCATGTGCAGGTAAGGGGAAGAAGAAAGTTATAGTCCTCATGCTCTTGACACTGGTAGCAAAACTTCCATTCATTTCAATGAAGCTGGAGGGTATGAATACAATTATTTGCTGAGCTATCTACCTTTTCTTTGCATTTTTTCTCAGTTTCTTGAGAAGTGAATAATAAAGATAGGGCTTTACCTCCATATTCTCCCGTCATATCCTGACATTCAGTTTAAACACCAGATATACTTGGAGCAACAACTTCACAGGGATGTACAGTTACATGGTGAACAAGAAGCTGGACATGAGCCAGCAACATGCACTTGCAGCCCAGAAGACAAACTGTATCCTGGGCTGCATCAAAGAAAGCCAGCACATCAAGAGAGATCGTTCTGCTACTGTGCTCTACTCTGGTGAAACCTCACCCAAGGTACTGTATCCAGCTCTGGAGTCCTCAGTACAGGAAGGACATAGACCAGTGGGAGTAGGTCAAGAGAAGGGCTGTGAAGATGATCAGTTGGCTGGAGCAACTCTCCTATGAAGACCCGCTGAGAGAGTTAGGGTTCTTCAGCCCAGAGAGGAGAAGGTGCCAGAGACAACAGTATTGGAACTGAAATACTGAGGCAGTATTTCAGTATCTGAAGGGGACCTACAATAAAGCTGGGAAGGGATTGGTTACAAGGGCATGTAGTGACAGGATGAAGGGCAATGATTTTAAATCAGAGCAGGGCATTTTGATTGGACATTAAGAGGAAATTCTTTACAATGAAAGTACTGAAATACTGGAACAGGTTGGCCAGAGGGGTGGTAGAAGCCCCATCCCTGGAGATATTCAAGGTCAAACTTGATGGGGCTCTGAGCAACCTGATCTAGTTAAAGACGTCCCTGCTCACTTCAGGGTGGTTGCACAAGATGACCATTGAGGGTTCCTGCCAATCCAGTGAATTCTATGATTCTGTAATGATCAGAGGCTGGAGTACCTCTCCTATGAGGACAGACTGAAAGAGTTGGGGCTGTTCAGTCTGGAGAAGAGAAGGCTCTGAGGTGACCTTCTTGTGGCCTTCCAGTATCTGAAGGAGGCCTACAAGAAAGCTGGGGAGAGACTTTTTAGGATATCAGGGAGTGATAGGACTAGGGGGAATTAAATAAAGCTGGAAGTGGGGAGATTTGGGCTGGACATGAGGAAGAAGTTCTTCCCCATGAGAGTGGTGAGAGCTTGGAATGGGTTGTCCAGGGAGGTGGTTGAGGCCCCATCCCTGGAGGTGTTTAAGGCCAGGCTGGATGAGGCTCTGGCCAGCCTGATCTAGTGTGAGGTGTCCCTGCCCATGGCAGGGGGGTTGGAACTAGATGATCCTTGTGGTCCCTTCCAACCCTGACTGATTCTATGATTCTATGATAGAAGAAAATAATATAATAGATATAATGTAATGTAATGTAGTGTAATGTAATGTAATGTAACAACGCAGAAAACTAATTCACAGTTCCTAAGCTGGTGAATGGATTTTATCCTCTTTGTTGAAATACTCTAATCAGACTTATTGCAGTATCTTGATCTTGTTGGCCAGTATCTACTCTGTAAAAGTAAAATAATCTTCACTTAGCTGTCATACTTGTAGATAGGAAAGAAATAGCCAGAACAGGAATCTTATAAGAATGCAGATAAAATTGAAACAAGTAATAATGTACAAGAAAGAAGCATTGAAAATAAACACAAGAAAACTTAATTTTAGAAAAGCAGTGAAGAGAGACAAACAGTGATTCAACTAGAAATAAAAGCAAAAGGCATGACCTAGCATGAATGGCAAAGAATTTCAAGAATAAACCATCACTGTGTAACCTAGAAAGGAAAGAAGTAAATGCAGAGACCAAGAGGAGGAGAAACTGTGAGGTTTTGCTAGAAAGAGAAAATCAAGGGAGTGATGAGCTTGTGTGTGTGGGAGAGTGGGCAATGCTTCCAGGCATTTGTTAGACATTTGGTGGAGATGATTAGTTAGTGGAAACTGATACAGTGATATTGAGTTAATGGAGCGATGCCAGTGTAAAGCAGCTGAGGATCTAGGGCTGGTTAACACAATATCCCTATTTGACTGTGGCAGATCCAAAATACTCTTCTACATCCCAGCAAAATCCTCATGATAATACTTTCTGTCAGTCTTTACATTCAGGATAAGAAATTTGGACGGTTTTGTCCTTTTTTTCCCCCCCTCTCTCTCAAACTGCAGCCCTGGGAGTAAGTTCATTTCTGGCTCTGTGAAATAATAAAGAAAGAGATAGGATGCTCTCAACCTTGTGCTAAATGGCAAGGCGAGAAAGGCGGTTTCAGAAATATCACTCCCTGGTTTCCAAGGCTGCCTCCTGCAGGGGTACATAAACACCAACTTCTAGGAATTAGCAGCTTGTGTTTTTGAAAACTGGTATAGCAAAATCACAGGGCAGGGGGACTATGCAGAGTTGGTGGGGAATTTTTCCAAATATGATTTTCTATTTTATTAATTTAAAAAATAGAAAACCCTTAGACTCTAAATTGTCTCATAAATGAATATCATTTTCAAAAAAAACTGGGAAAGACTTTGCAACTTCAAGATGGAATTTCTGTTTGGAGTCAGAAAGATCAACTGCCAATTACTTGCAAATAGCAAATACCTTGGGCTAAGGAAGACTCAGATTCATTTCTGTTCTCCACTGGATATTTAGCTATTTACCCCAAGCAGAACAGCTCTGACAGGAGAGATTTCCATCTCAAAATCATTAAGACCTCAGGAAGGAGTTCTCTTGGGAAGAACTTCCTTATAACTAAATGTGAACTACTAATTACTGAACTTTTTGGGAGTGGAGGACATAGGTGACGGAGAGATGTAGGACATTTTTTATTGTTTTCTGTACAGCAATTTTGTTTTTAAATGTGGTTTGGTTAGAGAATATGGCAATCTCAGTCTATGAGACAATACAGTCATATCTGTAGTTTCTACTACAGAATAGGTACTTCGCTGCAAATACAACTGAAATGCCTCTGAAGCAGAGGGTTCACCAGAAAAGCCATCAGGGCAACAAGACTTCTAACTGCCTGGAACAAGTGAGTGGATTTAGCTGACCAGGCAGGTTTAATCCACGTATCTGGGCATCTCATAAAACTACAAAGTTCCTCATCTATAACAGAAGCCCCATTAAGGCTATCTGAATTTCAATCATTTTGTAATTTCTAGGCCCGGTTGTGCATCAAAGCTCCAAGAAGGGATAGGATGGGGATATGCACTGTGCATTCTGACTTCCACATTAGGAAAACTTGTCCATGTCCATCAGCATGTGAGTGCCACTATTCACTCCAGCAGCCATGTCTCCATGCAGTTTGGATAGATGTAAACCAGATGCTGTTAACTGGGTGTTCCCCAAGAGGTTAAGTCATCAGTGAAAACTGGGAATGCCATGGTGATTTCACACTGTGTCCTGGGAGAATATGCTGCTTTCTGGCTTTGAAAAACTTATTCCCATCATTCAGAGCTCAGCCGTCCACAGATCAGACATCTACAGCTCAGCCTTGGGTTCCCAGAACTTTTTCAGTTGTTCCAACATACTGCATCACAAATTAAATGTAGAAACTCTGTGCCTTTTCAAGCAAGGGGAAATGAAGAGTTTTCTCTGCCTTTTGTTTGGGGGTCTCAGGAAACAGCTCTCTGACTCCAGATAACTGGAATCTTCCCTGTAATAACTCTGGCCTCAGAGCTATAGGATAAGATTTGTTAGGACCTATTTCTTTTCACTGAGACCTGTGTTATGAACTCTGATTCCTCCCCTATGATCAGTGCTGGGAGGAAAACACTATAAACTCATTTTCAGGCTCATTTTATTCCATTGGCTCTATGGATATATGGATGCTGTGTGTCTGTACGGCAGAGCTCAGATTTCAAGGTGTTGTGAAACCTCTAAATGCCAACTTTCCTAGTAGAAAACTCTAATCAGTGATGGTGTACTATAGTGTTTCCCAGTAGAAAAAAGCAATATTGTGCGTCCAAACACTGTGTCAGTGCTACAGGATATGAAACAGATGATAGACACAATGAAGCCGGCTTGTTAAAACCAGTATTTTTCAAGGATTAGGTGTAATATCTACATAAGAAACCTTAGTACCTAAAAGCCAAGAATAATGAGCAAAGAAGGATTCAAGGATGCATTAAATGTGTCACCAACAACCCACTGTAAAAATATAGATACAAGTACACTTGAAAATTCATGCAGGCAGAGCACATAATGAAATGGTTCAGGGTCAGGATGGTTTACAGAGAACATGCTAGTGAAAGGATGTATCTGTCTTGCATGAAGTAGAAAAATGTCAGTAGAAATAAGTCTGGCATGGTTGCTTTGGAGGACCAGCTGCAGTGCTGCTTAGAATAAATCTACCATGATAAAGAACAAGGTCTGCAGGGAGGTGAAGTGCCTCTGAAGAGAGGTCTTTTAATGGCTTCTCCGGTTGGATGGCAGTTTTGTGGTTCTGCTGTCTTTTTTTTTTTTTTGCAGTGGGACAGCTGAAGCAGTGGGTGGTGGAGTCAGGGGAAGCTTTTTCACACATTTTTTCTCCAAAGCAGCACGCCACCCAGCCATGCTGATGGCAGCTTCTCTAGCCTCAGCTACTGATGAAGGAAAGCCAAGGATGCTTACATGGGATTTACTAGTACTTCAACTCTTCTATTAATCAGACAGAGGTCTTCCACATTCCAGATTTCAGCACAGAGTTGTTTTATTTCATTTTGACATATCCCTGGTACACAGCATTGTCTTTAGCTATTATCAGAAAGTACACCTAAAACTCTGAAATAACCATGTTTGATGTTTGATATACATAGATAGCAAGTCTGTTACCTTTGTTAGCTGACCTTTGCAAAAACCAAATGAATAATGTCATTCTCTTGAATAGGCTGAAGTTTTCCCAAGTGCCCAAGGCCTTTGGGTGTCTCAAGGCTACTCCTGTTGGCTATCTGAAATCCATTGCTGTTTCAGAAAAGAAGAGATATAATAAAAGAAACCCAAACCCTATTGGAATAAATTGTACTGTTTACCTCAAATTACATTCCACTTTATGTCTGAGCAATCACTCAAAAATGTTTTGCCTATAATTTTAAGTATTTCAGAGCAGGAAATGGAAAGGCTTGTCAGTGATGTCTTCAGTAATTTATTTCTTTTATGCATCTGGTGTTTAGATAAACAGTTACCTCTTTTCTAGCTATACAGATTTTTATGCCATTTTCCCAAGCAACCTACAGAACGATTATTGTCATTCCTCAGAGAAAATATCCTTTCTCCTTCTCCTGTTTGTTCTCCAACAGGGAAATGATGCTACTACTAAGTCAATAGAAGTGTTTTATATTTTCTTGGTAATGTGTGTTATTTAAAGTTGACCAAAGAAATGGAAATGGAAATCAGTAATGTGGAGTGTTTGTTGTACAGAATCATAGAATCAGCCAGGTTGGAAGAGACCTCCAAGATCATCCAGTCCAACCTATCAACCAGCCCTATCCAATCAACTAGACCATGGCACTAAGTGCCTCATCCGGTCTCACCTTAAACACTTCCAGGGATGGTGACTCCACCACCTCCCTGGGCAGACCATTCCAATGGCCAATCACTCTGTGAAGAACTTCTTTCTAATATTTAGTCTAAACCTCTCCTGACACAACTTGACACTGTGTCCCCTCATTCTGTTCCTGGTTGCCTGGGAGAAGAGACCAAGCCCCACCTGGCTACAACCTATCTTCAGGTAGTTGTAGACAGCAATGAGGTTACCCCTGAGCCTCCCCATAGGGCTTGTGCTCCAGGCCCCTCACCAGCTTCGTTGCCCTTCTCTGGACATGTTCCAGTACCTCAACATCTCTCTTGAATTGAGTTCCCAGAACTGGACACAGTACTCAAGGTGTGGCCTGACCAGTGCTGAATACAGGGGAAGAATAACCTCCCTTGTCCTGCTGGCTACACTATTCCTGATACAGGCCAGGACGCCGTTGGCTCTCCTGGCCACACTGCTGGCTCATGTTCAGCCAAGGACCACCTCTTGGGGAAGTCTCTTTGTCAACACAGATGAGTTCTTACCCTTTTTATAGGATTCATCTTTCAAGATAAGCAGTACATCCCATAATTCAAGACAATCTTTACATTTTGTAGACCTTTAACAGTAGGCAGTTTGAAATCAAATGCAAACATTAAATTAGAATTCCTGCTTTACGAAAGATAAAATTTTGACAAAAACACTTCAAAGTAAGTAATTTCATGTTATTGAAGTTTTGGACTGTTTAAAGAGATTTTCTTCCAAGCAATACAAATTGCTAGGAATGGCATAAGCAGGAAATTCAAAGGAATTATCATTGCTAGTAAAACCACTATTAAAGCTTCCAAAGGAAATTAGTACCCCCTTTAGAAAGTGGTAAAAGCATCCCTTTCAAATTCATGACCTCGCACAACATTGTCTTCAGAAAAGTGTTTCTTTCCTTACTAGTATTTTTAGCCAGATTTAACTTGTATCCCTTTGTCAGACATAGTTTTCAGCACTTCATTATACACATAGCACAGCAGTTACTTGAAAAGAATTTTGAACAACCACAAATTAGATGATGACCAGTTAGAGAAAACTGGCTCGGCTGAGAACTAAATAAGGACAATGTGAACATCAGTGTTGTTTTATTCATAGTGAATAGCTTGAATTTCAGGTGTGTTTAAGCAAAGATTCATTCTACTTTCAGCAGAAATCAAAAGGTGCTTATGAACTGGAGACTGAATCTGAATGTTTAAACAGGAGACAACTGATAGGGGTAATAACTTTGATAGGTTATGTGTATGCCTCATTCCCTGCACCGTACATACATGTCTGTATATGAAAACACCATTAAATGCTTTTTTATTTTCAGCTACTCAGAGGTATGGATTGGAAAAAAATTGTGAAGTGCAGTAGAACTGCTGTGGACAAATTACTACTCCCTTTTTTTGTTTTGTTTTGTTTTGTTGTATTTTGTTTTGTTTTGTTTTGTTTTGTTGTGGTTTGGTTTGGTTTGGTTTGGTTTGGTTTGGTTTGGTTTGGTTTGGTTTGGTTTGGTTTGGTTTGGTTTGGTTTGCACAGTCATCTCAAATAGCACTTGCTGACATTGTGTTGAGTGGAAAAGCCACAGTCTCTGTTTCTGAGAGTTTCAGAATAGGTTGCATAAAAGTGATAAGCCTGGATTTAGCTATTTCTTTGTATGGACACTAAATTAAATCATAGAATCACAGAGTGGTTTGTGTTGGAAGGGACGTCCAAAGGTCATCTAGTCTACTCCCCCTGCAGTGAGCAGGACATCCTCCATTAGATCAAGCTGCCCAGAGCCCTGTCAAGCCTGACCTTGAATCTCCAAGGATGGATCCTCAATTACCTCCCAGGGCAACCTATTCCAGTATTCCACTACCCTTGTGGTAAAGAACTTCTTTATAATTTCAAACCATCGCTCCTCATCCTATCACAACAGGCCTTTGTTAATAGTCCCTTTCCAGCCTTTTTGAAGGGTCCCTTCAAGTACTGAAATGTTGTTATTAGGTCTTCCTTCAGCCTTCTATTCTCCAGGCTGAACAACCCCAGTTCTCTCAGTCTGTCTTCACAGGAGAGGTATTCCAGCCCCATGATAATTACTGTGGCCCTTGTCTGGACCTGCACCATCAAGTCCATGTCCTTCTTATGCTGAGGGCACAGGAGTTGGATGCAGTACTCAAGGTGAAGCCTTAACAGAGCAAAGTGGCAGAACCACCTCTCTGGATCTGCTGGACACACTTGTTTTGATGCAGCCCAGGATGTGATTTGCCTTCTGGGCTGCAAACACACACTGTTGGCTCATGTCCAGCTTCTCACCCACTGGAACTCCCAAGTCCTCTGCAGGGCTGCATTCTATCACCTCATCCCCCAGCCTCTATCAATAATGAGAATTGTTCATTTATATAACATTTTACTGTAAACATAAGCCCAGCAGACAAATAATTGCAGAAAATATCCTGCAAGACATGAATCAGCATGTGTTTTATTTATAGGAGCTATTAGCTTTAGCCAAAGTGTGTTTCAATTACACCTTCAAGTGTTTTTACCTTTACTTGTGAGTCAGATCCTGTTCTGAGAGCCATGGATTCCCTCAGCGCTCTCAGCAGGAACGAAACATCTCCACCATGTGGTCAACTGCGAAAAATGAAAAAATAAAAAAATAAAATAAAATAAAATAAAATAAAATAAAATTTTTAAAAGCAGCTGAGGATGAGTGTATCAGCTTTCCCACAGCAGCCTTGCCCCCTCTGACCTCAGCAGTGGGCAGGCGTGCTTGTCCCTTCACCCTTAAACACAATGAGTTTCCATCTTTGCATGAAAAATGACCTGGGAAAATACTGAAGGTGCTTATTTACTCCACAGTGACTGTTCAGAACAATTAGGAAATAATGATTTTCTTTTTTTTTTTTTTTTTCCCCAAGCTCTACTGGTTTTAGGGCTATGCCTTGAAAATTTCATACAGATTTCAAGCAGAAAAAGTAAAAGAATGTAAACAAATTACTATTGGGTGTAAGATAGGAAAATAATGATTATTCTAAACAATTCCATTGGAGGGATAAATCCCTTAGAATTGGTTCTCAAAACAATCTTTGGTTCTGTTCATCAGTCTAGCTGGGTGTTCTCTTCTTGCCTTCTATGCTGGGAGATAACAACCTTGCTGGTCTTGGGCTGAGTGCTAACACAAATTTCTGCCTCTTTTCTCTCTTCCTTTGTACAAGGGGGGGTAGGGAGGAAGGAGAAGGGGGAACCAGTTTTTCTTGATCTCTTTTGGGGCCAGGGTTTTTTTGTGCTGTTTCTGTTAATTGTAAATACCTGTAAATGTTGTAAATACTGTATATTTTGTATATATTCATTGCATTCCATTGTAGATCATAGTTTCCCTTCTGAACTGAGCTAGTCTGGTCAAGTTAATGTGGGAGTGGGATTTCAACCCACCACGCAAGCCCAACCACACAGCTACTGCATCCCTCAAATGAATTACTCAACAAGAAATGAACTCTGAAGTGTAAAATGGTTCTGAATACAGGGAACATGGTAATCATCAATTGCTGATCAAATTCAAGTAAAAGATGATGGTGAAAAAATACCTTACTGTGCCTGCCTCATTATGCAACTGAGGCCAACTTTAACAGGTCCCTTGGATGTCCTTTTATCCTATTTTAAGATGCTGTAAGTGTTCTGTTTGGTAGAAATACAATCAGTGCTCAGGCACCTTCTTTTCTTACCAGCAGCAGATATAAGAATGCAAGTCAAATTTGTCTTTCACCAGGCAGGGATGATTAAGGTAGAGAATAGGGAGATGTGACTCAGTATGTTATTGAGGACAACAGTTATTCAAGGACTAATTCAGGCCTTTTTCTCCCCCCCACTCCCTGCCCCCCCCCCCCCCCCCCCCCCCCCCATCTTCTTCTGGACACCCATTAGATACAGCAGTGTAATCTAATACAAAACTTGCTTGAAACCTGCACCATACTTTCGTCCTACCTCATTTCTGTTTGCTATTCCTCTTCAGAGGACTATCCCTCTTACTCTCCCTCCTATCAACACTAGGCTTTGTACTGCAAGTTAAGTTTCTTTCTTCCATAACTCTCTTTGTAATTAAGTGTTTATAATAGGGAACTGAGTAGAAAACTTTTTCTCTGATATGGTTTTATAGTGTGAGTTTTGGTTATCTCTGTCTTAAATGAGACATTAGGAACCATGGCAAGAACCATGGCAAGTGTCTTGCTAACACTATGCTTATGTCAAGTTTCTCTCAACTCAGTAAAATATGCTTCAAGTCTGTGCAAGTGAGTGACATGATCACAGTGTTCTCCTTTCATCTCAGGTCAGTTGCTTCGAGGCTCTGCAAGCAGAAACCTGTCTGCCCCCACTGCAGCTGTGCCAGTGCTGGAATAGCAGCACATTGGTGAAAATGTAGAAAATCCACTTTGCCTTCCCAATAAAAACATTACCCCTTCTGTGAAGCTAATGACAGGCTTTGCTTCAACACTGCCATTTTTCAACAGACTTTGAACCACATCTCTCAGCTTGGTAGATATTACGTTTTGCACAGAGATGCTGTTTTGCTGTGCTTTAAGTTTTTTTATTATCAGACAGAGAATAATTTTTTGTTGATGTTTTCTCTTTTTCAGAGGCGTGCAGCTGACAATCTGAGAAGACACCATCAATATCAGGTACAAGCCATTGTTTATTTTTTGGGTAATCATTTTTCAAATCCTACAAAACGTTTCAATAAAGGGGGAAAAAAAAGGAAGAACTTCATGAGAAAGCAGGGAAGAAAATAAAAATAGGGAAAAAATATGCTCCTTAGCAAATGAAATTTTTGGTGTTCAAACAAGAGCGTTTGAGAAGCAGCGTTATTTACCTTTGGCTTGCAAAAAGATATTTCCTAAAGCAATAATATAAAAAAATCAGCCAGTATTTTGCCCACTGTAACATGGATCACTTTAAAAAAATCCCACCTCCCTGATGGAATTCATCAGGATCATATGTGCAGCTCACAGACAAGCTTCATCAGAATCTTCTCTCCATCTCTCTGACACTGGTCCCCCATAAACAACTTCCTGCCCTTTAATAACCCCTCTGCCAGTACAGCCTGTAAGGTATTCTTCTTCTCCACCCTTCTGGCTTCAGCCTCTAATTTTCTGAGAATATTGTAGCCTAATAAATAATTTTCAGATTTATTTTCAATTTTTGTTGTGTTAAAAGGGTTGCATGTTAAACAAGATGTGAGCTGTATAATTTTGGGCTTGGTACCTATGGATTCCTGTTGGGAAATTACTGGTTAAACTAGGATTTCTCTAATCTGGAGAAGAGACAGCTGTGGGAAGTACAACAGGGATCTATAAAATCATAGGGAAGGTGAACGCACAGCAGCTGTCTTCTATCTATCCACAAACTGAATACCAGACATGTACTACACTGCTCTAGCAAGGCTGTAGGCAACACTTTGAGGGAAGTGATTGTTCTTCTGCAGCCCACATTTTTGTAAGAATCTATCTGGAACAGTGTATTCTGTCTTGGGCCCCCCGCTAGAAGAGAGATGCTAACAAACTGGAATGAATCCAGTAAAGGGCCACCGAGATGTTTGGAGGGCTGACATAAAAGAAGCTCAGATTTCAACCTGGAGTATGTGAAGGGGGATCTAATTGCTGTCTTCAATAACATAGTGGGTGGTTAGAGAAAAGAAGAAGACACATTTTTCTCAGAGGTGCATAGGGGGAAAAAAAATAATCAGTGGACACAAATTATGGGAAGAGAAATTCTGTAAGGGAAATCATCATCCCACTGAAGGTAGCTCAGGGAGGCTGCTGCATCTTCACCCTTGGAGATATTCAGCACTTGACTGGACACGGTCCAGAGCTGGATGGGACAGCCTGCAGGCACCTTTTCCAAACTAAATAATTTTAGGGCTCAGAAATAGAAGGCAACAGTTGAAACTATCAGAGAGTGGGATAAAAATAAATAAAACTCCAAATGGAATCTTATTCCAGCTATACTTTGGAATTTGTTGGCAGAGGATTTGTGAGTGCTGGAAGTTTACATGAGTCTAAAACACACAGGGAAATCTGTCACATCCCATTAAACCTAGAATGTCATTTCAGATTCAGAGTGTTTCTGAACCTCACATCACAGGAGGCGGACTTACAGTCTTCACGAGGCATCAGCGAATGCTTATTATGAGATTGCATGTTCCTAGCATAAGACATATACCTTTAATCAACTTAATACAGCCCTTCTCAAGATAATTAATCTCACCCTTTCCATTAAAAGCAGAACAAATTTTCAACAAGATCGAAGGTTTGTACATTTTTGTCATATTCCTAAAGCACAAAGAAGTCCAAGCAGGTGCAGTGACTGTGGTTTAGTAACTAATATCAAGAAAGATAACACAATATTTTATACTTTCAGGAAGTTATGAGAAATCTGGTTAAGAGATATGTTGCAGCAATGATAAGGGATGCTAAAACTGAGGAAGGACTGACAGAAGAAAATTTTAAGGTAATTATTATTATTTATATGCTTATCTCTCACTCCTCAGTTGTTTCAGGTAGAATATGACTTCCTCCCTAGAGTAATGTTGGTGTCCTGATGGACCACACGGAGAGAGTACTGTACATTTAAATCCAAGTGTCCTTCTCTCTTTAGCTGGAGCAATTACTTTTGCCAGCTCCTTAGAATTGTGCCCATGTAAGAGGACACCAAAGTGTGGCTAAGTGTGTGCAACAACATACTGGCAAAAGCAAGATGTAAATAGTTTCACCACCTTAGGGAAACACAACTTGTGTTATAGAATACTGCTGTGCATTTATTTGTATACAGAGCATCTTTTATATGGCTAACAAGATAGAAAACTTAAATAAGCAGACAAATATTAAAACCTCAGACAGATGAAGGGAATACAGACATATGTATCTCAATGCTTACACCCATCACTGTTTATTTCTAGCATCAAACATTTTTGTTACTATTGGCACCTCCAACTCCAAACATTCAAAATCATATTATGCACCTCAACTTACACGTGCAGAAGGTACAGCCAGAGCCTGAGCTAATTGCTTAATCATTGCTTTGCTCAGATCATCTTGAGTACCATGACATGGCATGTACAGGACAACCATGCAATTACCCCAGTCAGAATGGGTTTTATGAAAGGCATGTCCTGCTTGACTAACCTGATCTCCTTCTATGACAAGGTGACCTGCTTAGTGAAGGAGGGAAATGTTCTGGATGTTGTTTACCCAGGTGTTAGTAAAGCCTTTACAACAATTTTCCACAACATTCCCCTTGAGAAACTGGCTTTTCATGGCTTGGATTGGTGTACTCTTCACTGACTGAAAAACTGTTTGGATGACCAGGCTTAGTGTGTGGTGGTGAATGGAGTTAAATCCACTTGGTTGCCAGTCACAAGTGGTGTTCCCCAGGGCTCAGTATTTGGGCCAGTCCTCTAATATCCTTATCAGTGATCTGGACAAGGGGATTGAGTGCACCCTTAGTAAGTTTACAGGCCACATCAAGTTGGACAGGAATGTTGATGTGCTTCAGGTTAGGAAGGCTCTATCGAGGGATCTGGACAGGCTGGATCAATGGGCCAAGACCAGTGGTATGAGGTTCCACAAGGCCAAGTTCTGGATCCTGCTCTTGGGTCAAAATAATCCCACACAACACTACAGGCTTGAAAAAGAGTGGCTGGACAGCTGATCAGTAGAGAAAGACTTGTGGATAATAGTTGACATGCAGCTAAATATGAGCAAGTACTGTGCCCAGGTGGCCAAAAAAGCCAACAGCATCCTGGCTTGTATTAGAAATAGTATGGCCAGCAGGATGAGGAAAATGATCATGCCCCTTTACTCATCACTGACAAAGCTGTGTGTCAAATACCGTGTTCAGTTTTGGGCCCCTCATAGCCAGAAGGACACTGAAATAATGGAGCACATCAGAAGATGAGCAACAAAGATGGTGAGTAGTTTAGAGCACAAGTCTTATGAGGAATGCTTGAGGAAATGGGGTATTTTGCCTTAGCAAAACAATGCTCAAGGGAGGTCTTATTGCTGTCTATAACTACCTGGAAGGATGGTGTAGCAATGTGGGGGGTGATCTCTGCTCCAAGTAACAATTTATATGGCAATAGGAAATCACCTCAAACTGTACCAGAAGAAGTTTAGATTGGATATTAGGAAAAATTTCTTCACTCTAAGGTTTATCAAGCATTGAGACAGGGGAGTAGCAGAGTCACCATTCATAGAATCATAGAATGCTAGGGCTTGGAAGGGATGTCCAGAGATCAAGTCCCACCTGCCTGCAAGGCAGGACTGATTAGGTCAACAGGAACACATTCAGGTGGATTTTGAAGATCTCTAGAGAAGAAGACTCCACAACCTCTCTGGGCATCCTGTTCTAGGGCTCCATAACACCCAGAATAAAAATAAAAGTTTCTTATGTTGTGATGGAGTTTCCTATGATTGAGTTTACATTCATTGCCCCTCATCCTATAACTGGGTATCACTGAAAAGAGACTGGCTTCATCCTCCAGACAGCCACCTTCAGATATTTGCAGACCTTGACAAGATCCCCTCTCAGCCTTCTGTTACCCAGACTAAACAGCAACAGCCTTTTCTTGTTAGAGAAATGATCCAGTCCCTTAATTACCCTCATACCTCTCTACTGAACTCTCTCCAGTAGTTTCCTATCCCTCTTGAACTTTCAAAAGATGTAGACTGGTGCTGAGAGAGTTTACTGGTGGGCTTGGCAGTGCAAGGTTTACAGTTGGACTCAATGATCGTAAAGTCTTTTCCAACTCGAATGATTCTATGGTTATCTCTTTAGAGGCAAGGTGTCTTCTCCTGAGACAGGCCTTTAAGAAGCAAAGGTTACACTGGCATTAAAACAGCCTGCAGTGATAAACTCAGAATTAGCTGCTAGTGGCTGAACATTTAGTGGAACTGCACGAAGGAAGCAGAAGGAACTCTGAAGGAAGCATGCACATGTGTATGCCTTGTGTGTGCACATGTCCATGTATATATGTGAGTAAAGGATGGTGTTAAGAACTGATCAAAATGCTGTTATTATGGTGGTATAATACTGCCTAGCACATTGACTATAAGTCTTCAAGTCGTTCATGATCCTTCCTCCACTACTGTCAGTGAGGAGTCTGGGCTAAGGAATGTTTGCTTTCAAGTTTCTCCTAATAAAATTGCTGATCACTTTTCTATCTCACCTGGAAGATCCATTAAACAGCCTGTGAAGCATCTTGAAGATGCCAGCTATAAAACAGAGGTTGAAGTTTATTACTGATCCCTGGCATAAGCCTGTATTTTTTTCTTTTTTTAATTACAATAGGAAAAATCAAATTAGTTTTCATGTTCTGACATTTTGTCTTCCTTTCTACTTTTTAGGAGTTAAAACAAGATATTTCCAGCTTTCGTTTTGAAGTCCTGGGTTTGTTAAAAGGAAGCAAGCTGTCAAATTTGCAGTCTGCAAATATGAACAAAGACTCTGCCTCTCTGTCAGAAAATGAAGAAAATAGTGAGAGTGAAGGGACCAAGAAAGGAAAGAAAAAGGCCTTCAGCCTTTTTGACATAACAACGATGATACACCCAAGATCTGCCACTATTGCCTCTGAAGCACACAACGTAAGCAATGGCTCAGCAATGATGATGTCAGAGTCCACTAAGGAGAAACAAAAGCGTGTGAATTTTGTAACAGACATAAAAAATTTGGGGTTATTTCACAGACGATCAAAAACAAAGTCTATGGAGCAGAATGCAAATAAAATATACACTGTTTCTGAAGAAGTTTCCCGTCAACAGGCAGAACAATGTGAGAAAACTGCTGAACTGGAAGAGGGAGAACTGACCATGAACTGTGAATTGAACATCCAAAGTCCTGATGAAACATGTATGTTAGCTGACTCACAAAGTAACGACGACTCATTGGATTCACAGGAAGAAGGAAGTGTTTGTGCTTCAGAAATGGAGAAAATGGAGTTACAGAACTCAGAACCAGCTGCACCGCAGGATCAGTTGGACAAGGTGTTGGACATTAGCATTGACTGTGATGGCAAACAGGAAACAATTGATCAGGGAGATTATGTGATAACAAGGTTGTGATGCTTACAGGAGGAAGCATTTACAAATACATGTATTTTGCATAGTGCTTGGGGTGGGTGGGTGGGGAATGTTTTAAGAATTGCATTAGCAAATGCAGAATTACACTTTATAGTACTCAACTGTGGCACATGATCTTGTAACATAGTAGTCAAGAGAAAGATAATACAGGGACTTTCTGTTTTGTAGCCTGCTTTAGCTTTCACGATTTGTTTTACATTTTTTTAATAAATGGAAGCATCTTGTATTCTTGTACTGTTGCAATAACCCACAGAAACTTTTTAGCTATCTTTTTCAATTACAACAAATGCAATTTCTCTCATATGATAGTTGACTCCTATGATAACTATTTTTCTATGCAAATAAAAAGTAGCTTAAGAGACTCGTAAGCCTTTATTTAACTTTGTAAGTTCTTAAAAGATTCTGGGCACCATAATAATCATAAGAAGCTCCTGTCAGCATAATTCTTGTCAAGCTATTAGAATCATTTATTTAAATTGTTAGAAACTTGATTTGTTTCAAAGGCTATACAAAATAAAGTATATTCTTTTATTTATTGAAGGAAGATGATACCTGTAAATTATGAAAGATTATTTAATTGCAGCTTCTCCCTCCCAGCAAGAGGATTATCATCGTCCTGATACTGTTGTTAGAAATGCATTTGCAGGATTAGAAGATTGTAAAAATGTTCTTCTAGTAAAAGAAATACCTGTGACTTGCTAAAATTGATGTGGGATTACTCCCTGGAAATCCATAATCACAACAGTTACTGCTTTTTCAACCATTGATTTTTCCAAACATGGACAACCTATGCACTTTAATATTCAACTGCTTATTAGCTTTTGCCTTCACAATATTCTTGTATTTGCTAAGAGAAAGATACTTCAGGAATAAATGAACACAACAATGATCCCCTGAGTACTTTGAAAAATGTGACCATTTGTCGAGATGTTTTTAAAGGCAAGCCTTAAGAGAGTTTCTTTGACAATTTCAGAGTTTGGGGGAACCTGGTCAGAGGTTTTATAAAAAATACTTAGACATATAAATGTATAAAGAAAATCTAATAGTATTTTTCATAACTGATGAGTGACTTATTGTCTTAGTCAAAACCAGTATTTTTAAAATTAAACAATTTGTTTCTTTTTAATCAATGACTGGTGTCCTACATTATTAAAAATGGAATTTTGCAATTGACCTGAGTGACCATCCTCAAACTCTCTACACCGTTCTTCTCTTTCCTTGTAAACATATGAATATACTACATCAGTGTGACCATTTCATTCTTTACTTCTCTAGCCCTGCCTGCCATGATAGATTTTATCATTTGTATTAGCCTATATTAAGGAACATCCAGATGCATAGGGTACACTTACATTCCAGACAAAATCCATCATGTGTAACTTCCACTTCGTAGGACTTGACCTAAGCCATACCATCCTGGATCAAAACTATCCTGGTACTGAATTGTGTTTTGAAAATCTGGACAAACACCTCTCCCCTCTATGCTTTTGGGTGAGTTTTCCAGCTCTTTACACATATACTATTCTTTCTGAGTTCCTATACTCTAAGCCCCTTTCCTAAGCATCTATCTGTGCCATGGCACCTGGGAGAGAATTACTTGAAACAAAATGTAAAGTATGAGCAGTAACTGGAAAACAGTTTATATATCTTTGCAAAAATGCATTCAAGTCACATTTGATTGCTAAGATATGGCTGATTTTCATCTTGGCTTCTTGACTTATCTGTGGAACCCCTCTCATTCATGTCACTCTTCTTGACTACTTTAGATTGTGAGCTCCTTGGGGCAGGGCCTGTAGCTTTTCTGTTTGTAAAGCATCTGAATTCTTACAAGCATAAACAGAAACGAATAATAATGTTGGAATACTTTCATATAATTTTTACTTGGCCAACTCTTTTAAAAAGTTCTCTTTTCTACTGTAACATTTGTGAAAAGAATTACACAAAGCCAATGTATCAGATATTGTCACAAAGTTCTCTGTATCCCGGGTAACAGTCCTTCTCCATCACTGATTCACTTTCTCAGTCTTCATTGTGGTCTGTACCACCTTGCAGTCTTAAGATTATTATCCCTTCAATAGTCAAATTCCAAACAAAGAGTCCTTGCTGAAAGAGCTTTCAGTTCATTCCAAACACTATGTGCCTGAGCAGGATATTTATAATGAACCAGTACCATTACCAGATCAACTTCACCACCACAGGTCTAAGAGCTCTGTATATTATTCTGCCATCATAAAAGCCTGTTTCTCCTGTGTATGAAGTTCCCCACAGGGCAAAAACACAGAACAGTTTACCTGAAACATCAGTGATGCTGTCACATAATGACATCACTGTACTGGGAGTTGGAGTAGACAAAAACAGAACAGTAAAGAGAACTCAAGTAAGCAAGATACATGGGCATAGGGCCATGGCATTGTATTACATAGCAATAGGTGGTCAGTCTTTTGTTGTCTTTTTTTCTTTCCTTTACAAATAAAGATGGAAATGAAGGTCTATTAAATAAAGCATACTTCAAATCAACATTTGCTCTATTTTTATGTGATTCTTAGATATTACAGCCTGACGCCGATAAGGATATGGTCCTGTTCCATTTAAATTTAATAACAAAAAACTATCTTATTCTTGGAAAGCAGGTAGGAGTCCAAAATATACCCAAATTTGAAATGATAGTGGATTTCCATTGCTTTGCAGAGAGCCAAGAAAAAAAATCCTCTTGCTGGATGCCTCCAAGAAAGCATACATGCCAAGAAGGATTTAGACGTGCAGAGAAAGGTCTTCCACACTACTTTATTAAGCCTTGCAAAGATGAGCATACTTTGTCCTTAATAAAAATTAAAGGTTCAAACTCATCTATCCCTGCCTGCAGGCTCCATTAACATCAATATAGGAACAGCACCAAAAAAAAAAAAAAAAAAAAAAAAAAAGACATGAACCCTTATGAAGGACAGACTTTTGGAACAGAACTTAAAGTCCTGAAACATTTCAAGGAGTTAGGAAATTATCTAAATAGAAATGGGTGTAATCCCAACCCAACGGGAGGTTGTTTAGAATGCATTTTAGAAAACATTTTTGTAACATTGATAGTTTTAATTGGGTTTTTTGGTTGGTTGGTTTGGGGTTTTTTGTTTGTTTTGTTTGTCTTGTTTTGTTGTTTTACTGGACTAAACCTGAGCTCCCTTTGCATTTTAATCAGCTCCTGGAGAACAGAGAGTGCAGACAGCAGAGCAGGACTTTTCTAGTCTGTCACACCTGGGCAAGAGCTAACCTGAATTCTTGAAACCCAGTCCTCCAAATCACAGTAGGTCTGAACCAAAACAGACTGGGTAGTGGGTATCTTTATCAAGACTGGTTTGAATTCCACACTCCCCAGGCTACACATGGATTCACAGTCATAGGTCAGTGGTACAAGGACTGCATGCTATATTCGTATCAGAGGGTTCAGACTGCAGGGCCCTGTGAGATGGCTGCAGGTCAATTCACTACTTGTATGTGGTTTAGTATCACCAGAGAGCAAGACTCTTGAAGGAGAGTCATGGCTCTACAGTTATTTTTAATATTGTTTACTTGGTCCACAGATTGAAACTGTTACATTTTGAAATATTTGGCCAAAAACCTCACAATTACTGCTTATATGATGCACTTAGTGCATAACAGTTGGGTTGGTTTGGTTTTGGTTTTTTGGTAGGTCAGGGGTTAATAAGAACTGCTATAACTTTTCTAATTTGAGTTTTTCTGTGAGTAATTAGTGTCTAGTTCCATCTTCATCATAACTATAATTGCTGAGAGCATAAAAAGCGAAGAAATTTCTGGTATTTGGACACCAAAAGGTTCTTAACATTTCAAACAAGAATGTCTTCCCTAACAGCATCTTTGGAGCAGTATTTCAGGAGGAGAATTTTTTGCATAGCTTCCTCACAGGAATAAAGTGTAGACAAAAGACACAAATAAATTATTATATATCAGTCTCAAATTCTGCTATGCATTTATTGCAGGATGTAACACCCCATTTCTTCTCTAAACCTCAGATTAATATTTAATCAGATTCTGGGAAGTAGCATGAATGAGAGGAGGATCATGCTTAAGGACTGTGATGAGGGAATGAACATGGTTCAAAAAAACTGGGTATCAAGTTTTCATCTAGGAATACAGAGGTATGATTTGGACAATGACAAAATCCATCTTCATTTTAAAGTCTCTTAAGAGAAACTGGCATCTTTAGTGAATAGGGCAATCTCAGAAAACCCATAGCATTGGTAATTGTAATTACAGTGGTAGTGATTACAGTAGTAGTAGTAATAACAGTAGTAGTAGTGATCATAGTAGTAATAAATATAAGTGTAATAATATCAATCCTATGCAATTACCTTTAGGAAGTGGACCTCCTCAGTTCTAATCCCTGCTCTAAATTTTGTCTGTTTTCCATGTTGGGCAAGCATTTGATAATACCAGCAAACTGTCCTTGGTGGCAGCTCTCCTCCAGCACAAGTACTCTAAACTAAAAATCTGTTTCTCTGTGTTTCTGCTCTTTGCCTAACTGAAGCTTTAATTATGGACCATACATATGCTGCAGCAGGAGCAGATTAGAGATCCTATGAGACAGTTTATGGTTAAGTAGTTGGACATACTCCAAAATAAATTGCTACATTAAAAAACTAATTTGAACCCTCCAGATATCGAAAGGAACTGAACTCACTGAACTTCATCAAATCAAGTTCACTAACCCCCAATTTAGTACTTAAGAAGCTGCCTTATTTGTATAAATGTAAAAGAATGGAGCAGAGATGGCTCTTCTTTAATATTAACTAAAAAAGGTTGCAGCCTTCAACTTTCATGCACATAGGACTATAAGACAACTGAGTCATACAATATTCTTTGATTTTATCACAGGTCACTCCATCACCTAATTATCTTCCTAAATCAATAAAATACTCTGTTATTGTCAAATATACTCATGAAACATTTATACACATGCATAATTTCAAATGCTTATATTTATACCTCTTGGGCAGTCATTGTCTTTTAACTGTAAAAATTTTTCTCTGTAAATATTTGCTCTTCTGACTGAACTCTTCCCTTTCAGAATGGGTTTCTTTCATGGCAGTATAAACCATTCATGCTTTTTTTTTTATTTTAACTGAAATTTTCAGTTCTCTTTCATTGACTGTCATCATTACAGTCAAGTGCTGCACAACATTAGGTGTTCACAGTATCACAGTGTATTAGAGGTTGGAGGGACCTCAAGAGATCATCGAGTCCAACCCCCCTGCCAAAGCATGGTCTCTTAGAGTAGTCTGCACAGGAATGCACCCAGGTGGGTTTTGAAAGTCTGCAGAGCAGGAGATTCTACAACCTCTTTGGGCAGCCTGTTCCAGTGCTCTGTCACCCTCATTGTAAAGAAGTTTCTCCTCATGTTGAGGTGAAATCTTCTATGTTCAAGCTTGTACCCATCTTACTACTGTGCACCACCAAAAAGAGCCTGCCCCCCTCCACTTCACACCCACTCCTCAGATATTTGTATGCATTGATCAGATCCCCTCTCAGTCTTTTCTCAAGACTAAACAGCCTCAGGGATCTGTCTCTCTTCATAGGGGAGATGCTTAAGTCCCCTAATCATCCTTGTGGCTCTCCATTGGATTATCTCCAGCAGTTCTCTGTGTTTCTTGAACTGGGGAGCCCAAAACTGGACACAGTATTCCAGGTGTAGTCTCACCAGGGCAGAGTAGAGACATCCCAGGACACCATTGGCTACCATTGGTGTTGCACTGTTCAGTACTGCTGTGGGGTTTTCAGTATTTCCTTTAGTCCTATGTAATCAAATACCCTTCTATGGTGGTAGTAAACTGATACATGCAGAAGCCAACACATTTTTTTACTTTCAAACGCTGTCTGTAGCATTGGACTAATTTTCTTTCACAGAGATCCTTGTCTCCATGTATTTTAGAGCAAGTTTAGATAGCTATGACTAGAAATCTACCTTTCCAATACCTGATAGATGAAATGAACACCAATTCTACATGGTGTTTCATTACCTTCTATTTCACCTCTCTGCTTTGACCATGCAATTGATGATGATCTTGTTGATAATGCTGTCTCTTTAAGGCAACATACTCCTTATAACATTTTAAGATCATCAGAGCTGTGCTTGCAGTAGGGACAGAGAAAGTATCCAAGATGTAAAATAAGAGTTTTCAGAAAGACTGAATCTCTACAGACACCAATGCTGTCTACATACCATTACTAAATTTTCTAGTCTAGAGATTTCTAGTGGAACCTTATACATGCAGAACTCATGGGAAATTCTTCCACTGCATGAAATCAAGGTTTAGTTCATAAAGGATTCCTTTTTTTTTTTTTTTAACAGTGGAACAGAAAAAAGTAACAATAGCACTATCTATATTTGTTTCACATGCTCAACTTCAAAAAAAACTGTGACATACACAATGAAATTATTCCATCAATGTTTAAACAGGCAATAAGTGTCCATGGTTAGTGAAACAATCCATGCATTTCAATTTAGCAAGGTAGTGAAAAGATTTTTTTTCTCCTACAATAAAAATATCTTCACTGTATCCCAAAACTCCACTTCACATTTTAAAAACAAACAAACAAAAGAAACCCTCCCAAACCCCAAATTAATAAAAATCCACAGATTTTTCAGATTTCAGACATTTCCTGATTTTTCTTAGTATGATTAGTACTCTAAGAACATCTGAAAGGACTTAGCTTTCATAAATTTGATGGACAGCACAGGCTGCTTCCTGAATTTGACGAAGTGAGAAGAGTAACTGCAAAATCACTCATGCTTGTTAACAATAATGTTTTTAGTATAAAAAAAATGCAATTTACAAGATGGGAGATGAGTACATCACCAATTTCTGAAAGTGTCAAGTATGTCCTAGAATAAATACAGTATGTATTCATACATATGCAGAGAAACTCATTAATTACTCCATATATGCTTATTTCTGCAATAATTTTTATTCCTTTTTCTTCTTCTCGTCTTCCTTACGTGGCAATTTGCTTTTACAGAGAATGTGTTTCTTCACCAGTAAAGACATTTTTTCACAATATGTTTCTCAAAATAGACAGTGTGAACCAATAGTATAATAGTGCATGGTGCATTATCTGGAGTATAACCTTTTGTCCATCTGATGGTTTGCTGGAAATAGTTTTGTTTGGATGAATTGCATGTGAGACTGCGAAACATAGTTCTTCCATATCAAAAACATGAGTACCCAGATACAATTACTAAAGCATTCCGTACTAAAACATGAAAATAATATATCTCCACGACTAATTTAACTGAATATTGGTTCACCCCAAGAAAAGAAATTAACTAGAAAAATGAATATTGAAGGAGATGCTTTTGAAAATCAAATTAGACAGAGTGCAGTGTTTATTAGTTCCCTTCACTTTTATTAAGTAAAATAAAAGGTTTTGACTTTTCAGCATCCATTTTTAAAATTATACATTTCATCCTTCATTTGCTTTGCAAGATACCCAGACTTTGTATTTAATAATTAATAAGAATTTCCTTAACGGAGAGGCTATAAATCGGGAGACCTCATCCAAGGACTCATTCTGTTGAATTTATTTTTACAGAATTGTAACTTCCCGAGATATAAAAGTGTCTGGCCTTTTTAAAAATTAGTTTACAGTCCTTGAATTAGGTGGCTCTAATACAAAGTAATATCCACATGGACAAAAAAAAAAATCACAATTTCAGCCTCAAAGAGATATGCTCTGTTCATTTTGAGAATCTAAAATAGCATTTTGCTTTCAGGAGAGAGGGTCATTGAGTATCATTTACAGCTATTTAACAGTCATGTCTAGAGAATAACAAAATATATACAAAAAACAGAAAGAAAACAATATATGCTGGAAAACCAGAGAATAATCCATGTTTCAGTATTTCAGCATTAGACTTCTGTTTAAAACAGGCACACCCAAAAGGTCAGTCCAAATATCCAGACTTTTAGAAAGTCGTACTCGAACCCAAATTTGGCCCAAATTTCCCCAGAGACAGGAACACTGAAAAAGTTTATTCATTAAGGACCATGTACGGAGGGGAAAAAGTACTTAATTTTGGGAGCTACATATTTGTTTGTTTGTTTTCTATTTCTGCTGAACACAAAATAACCTCTGGAACCTGAAGTATTCCCACACACACTCACACCCTGAAGCTGATGAAGAGAGAACCAGATGTATGATACTGAGCCAAGATGCATCCAGCATGGTCAAGATAAGTACGCGATGAAAAGACCAAGTGAAAATAATTATAAAGCTGGAACTTGCTGTTATTATTTCAAAATCCAGAAGTTTTTATATGAAACTACAAAGAGCACAATCTCCATGGGAAATCAATTTTCCTCATAAAGGCAGTATTAAAATCTCATTCAAAGTTTTTGTATTAATGAAATTCTGAGATCTCCCTTGATGTTTTTTAAGCAATCTTCTATGAAACTGTCATCAGTGTTAAGAAAGCATAATAACATTGACTTATATGTTATCCCTTGACAGTGTCAAAGCAATTCTTCAAACTAGAAGTAACATTTCAAGCTTTATTTTGGCTTATTTTTCTCTCTAGCCTGTTTCTTTTTCATTTTGAAGGGGAAAAAAAAAAGAAAACCAACACATTTGGAAGAAAATCTTTATTTACTTCAGACAAAAGCAACTGTCCTATTAAATAGTGAGATAGGCACATTTTGGAGCAAGATGGAACAGATCCTCTCTCTTCATCTGTTTAAGATAATGAATGTGCTAAGAGCTTTAGAAATAAATTACAAAAATATGATGATGTGTTTTTGCTACATCTACAGTTCAAGACTGCAGCCTGTTGGAAAGATTTATACTTGCAGCTGCTGCAGTTGAAATGCAAGGCTGAGCTGCACGATATGAACCAGGAGGGCTATATCTCTGTTCCCACGCCATCTGAGTGTAGTGAACAGAATTTATGAGGAAAACACAGCATGCTAAGTCATGCCCTCAGCACCTGCTTCATAAATCACACAAAATCATGCAGCTAATGTTTCTTAGAAATAAATTCAATCCATAAATGACATAGATGAACAGTGTAAATACCTCTAAGTTTACTTTCATTCTTTCTTTTCTGGGCTTCTCCCTAGTATTATAAATAATTTTCCCTTCTGTTTCTATTTGTATTTACTATTGACACTCTATCCTTCTAAATTCAGTCCTTCAGTATCTCTTCTTCTTCTTCCATCATTCTTTTCCCCGTTTTCACATCTTCTAGTCTTATTTTTCCTCCTCCCTTCTCTGTCCTCAATATTCACTCAGTTATGTCAGTTGATCACTCACAATTCTGAGCTAGTATATTCACTCTTCATATATCACAAAAACATGAAGCCATTCTTTCAGTCTGACCAATCCATGGTTCATATCACATGTTGTGTGACCTGAAACTACTTCCTTTAATTGTTTGTTAGTATTAGGCAAGAGGCAGAACACCAAAGAACATTTTTATGTCATGGGGTCATCATACTACATGACCATTTTTTATCTGACCTTGGATCATGATGCATTAAACAAACACTACAAATATTAAAGACTACTCTAAAATCATAGGAAGAGAGAGAAGGAAAACATATCCCACTGAAATTGCAGCTGGAATTTACCTCCAATACAGCTTGGTTAAGACATCTAGCCTAATACACTCACTCACACATCTGCTTTTTAATAATTATAAGCAATAACAGAGTTAGGATTGTATTTCATCATTCTAATTTCGAGCTTGGGGCCTATTTTGTGTTTATGACTCCCTATCTAAGGTTCATACTGATGCTTTCAGACAGAACCATTTCAGTTAATGGAACGAGGAAATGAACATGGCTAAAGGTTTCTCACTAATCTACTAACTGATATTTGTTTCCTCTTTAATCCTTTTTAATACAGAATTGTAATTTTTTTAATGAATTAAATAAGATACTCTTTTTATTGTTGTTTTGGTTTAGTTTCATGCTTTGTTTATTGGCTATGAAACAAAGTTTTCTCTTTCAGCTCTTTCCCAGAAATGTTCTATCTTTCCACTCCCGGGAATATCTTGTATTTCAGTAGTGTATTTTCTGTTCTTAATCATGTTTAGTTTGCTAATCATGACTTTGTGATCTTTGTATTTTTCCAGTAAATGACAGACATGTTTAGGATGTGTTTTTGATTTAGCATCAAGGCAGTGAACAAGCATGTACTTTTATATTCAAGCATGTTTGCTAATACCTAGACCTTTTCACAGAGGTTCTTGAAATGAGCACAGCAGAGGAGAAAGTAACTTTTTTTTTTTATTGCACTATGGTCTTGTCAGTTAAATAGTGAAATTCAAATACACTGACTTAGACTCCAAGGTGATGACTGGTCCTCTTTCCAAAATATTGGTAGGCCTATTTTTTAAAGGGCATTAATCTCAGAACAGGTTCCAATTCTTGCTTTTTCTGAGAGGCACGTCTACAAATAGATTGCTCATATTTCAGGGGTCTTAGGCAGCACAGAGAAATCACAGGATCTTAGGGATTGGAAGGGACCTCGGAAGATCATCTAGACCAATGCCCCTGCCAGAGCAGGACCACCTAGATCAGGTCACACAGGAATGCATCCAGGTGGGTTTTGAAAGCTGTCTCATTCACCATTTACATCAAGAAGTTACTACAAGTGCACTGGAGGAATCTCCTGGACTGTGAAAGGCTGACTGAGTAGGCTTTCCAGCAAATATGTGGGTAGTTAAAATTTCCCCTGAGACTGAAGGCTTGTAATTGTGAGGCTGATATCCGCTGCCTGTAGAAAGCCTCATTAACTTCCCCATCCTGATAAGGTGGCCTGTAATAGACATACACAACAGTATCACCATGCTAGCCTGCCCCTTAATTGACACCCACAAACTCTCAGCTCTCTCCTCATCCAACCCTGGGAAGAATTCAATACATTCTAGTTTCTCTCTCATGTAAAGAGCAACTCCATCACCTCACTTTGTTGACCTGTGTTTCTGAAAAAGGACTTGAGCTGTCCCACCACGTGGCTGTAACTGTCACCAGAAATCTTTCACTCTTAGGTGAAATATATACTGTTAAAGAAAGCCAGATGTCTCAAACCCCAGCTAAGCACCTTGAACAGCTTCTCTGTTTCTTCTTGTAAAAAAAAAACAAACCAACCGCAAAAAAACCCAAAACCAAACCAAATCAAACCAACAAAAAAAAAATAAAAACCACAAAAAAAAACAAACACCAAAAAACCCCCCAAACCCACCCTGATATTTGTTAAGTAGAACAACTCTAAGAAGAGAATCTAAGAAAGATGCTTATTAATATGATAGTCTGGTGGATTTGGCCTCTTTCCCAGCTACAACATAGTGCCTCTGATGGAACTTTAGCATAGTATCATCATCAGCAAGTAGTTAGATCTTCTCACTGACTACTAGAGTTTTCTCAGCATTAACCTATTCTGGTATGAAAGGCTAAGCATAACCTAGGTCTATCTGGGAAAAGGCTTGGCTTGCAGAGAGTTTGTTTCCCTCTGGCATGATTAACTTGAAGCTGCACCTCAGCCCAGGCTGCAGAGTGCTCTTTATTTATGAAGAAAGGCAGCCACTGAGGAGCTGCTGTGACTGTCAGCAGCACCTCCACAGGAATTCAAACCCACAAATATTTCTGGAAGTGTCCCTGCCCCACACACTAAATCCCTGGGAACACAAATACATCAGATGCTGAGTATTCATTTCAATTCCTTAGTACAAAAAAAGATAAGAGGTGGCTTAAATTATTTCTCCCTTGTCCTTTTTTTCTGCCTTAAAAAAAAAAAAATCAAGATATTGATATTCAGTGTTCTGTGACATAGAAAGAGTTCTTTTTGTGGCATCATATTACTAGCTTGACTTTGCCTTTGCCTTTGAAAAAACAAAGCTATGAAGAGATTTTGGTGACTGGCTTTTCCTGCTTTAGTTTTTTTAAATTACTTATTAGTCTGTGATGGCTTACTCTTAATGGTTATCAAGAACAAATTATTGCCTACTTTAATAATTTCAGTATTGAAAGCCTCTTACTGAATTTTCAGACCTTTGTAGAGAATGTACAGATCTCCAGGTAGTATTAAGGTAAACAAAGAAACCTTTTAGAACATCTGACAGTCTTACATATGTTCATGATACAGGAATCTTTTAAAATTAGGTAGGATAAAATAGATTATAAATTAAAACAAATGATTTATACATCCCTAAAACAGCAGTCCCAGGGGGGGGGGAAGAGGGAAAGGGGGAAGAGGAGGAGAGGGAAGGGAAGGGAAGGGAAGGGAAGGGAAGGGAAGGGAAGGGAAGGGAAGGGAAGGGAAGGGAAGGGAAGGGAAGGGAAGGGAAGGGAAGGGAAGGGAAGGGAAGGGAAGGGAAGGGAAGGGAAGGGAAGGGAAGGGAAGGGAAGGGAAGGGAAGGGAAGGGAAGGGAAGGGAAGGGAAGGGAAGGGAAGGGAAGGGAAGGGAAGGGAAGGGAAGGGAAGGGAAGGGAAGGGAAGGGAAGGGAAGGGAAGGGAAGGGAAGGGAAGGGAATGCCTGAAGCATTGAGATAACTTTATATGTCTGAGACCAACACATCTGGAAGTTTAGGACATATTTCCAAAACAGTTCTAGGACACAAACTTGCCATGCTTGTAATAAATTTGCCTGAAAAACATGTATTATCTTTATTTAACAAAAACAAACAAACAAAAAGTAATAATTTTTAAATTCTACCCTTACTGATTCTTATTTATTTCAAAGTATGCTGTTATTTCAGAAGAGTTTTGGCAAAAAGAGGTTTTTTGCTCCTGAAAGGAACTTACTCTTACCAAGAATAAACATCACGCTTAGCTTTGCACATACAAGTACTCCCAATGAAGTTGAAGATGGATTGAGCTATGGATTGGATGCACACATGAGATTTCCCCTTGCAAAATCTTCAGGAAGAGGTCAGTACATTATTATTTCACCTCAACATGAGAAGAAACTTCTTTACAGTGGGGGTAATGGAGCACTGGAACAGGATGCCCAGAGAGGTTATGAAGTCTCCTTCTCTGGAGACTTTGAAAACCCACCTGAGTGCATTCCTGTGTGGACTACCCTAGGTGATCCTGCTTTTGGCAGGGGGGAGGTTGGACTCAATGGTCTCTTGAGGTCCTTTCCAACCTCTAATGTACTTTGATACTCTAGTGTCTCATGTCAAAAGAGCATCATGATTTAGCTTTATGGAACTAAATGCAGAACACTTTAAATCTTGAAAATGCTTTGCTTTATGGAAACAAAAGGAAAAACTTCCCCTCAAAAAATGCCCAGAGTTTTGATAGAAAGCTACAGGCTTTAGCTCTAATGCTCAGAGATAGTCATGGTTTTGTGCTAAATAATTTGTTGTGATGTTTCTGAGTTTTGTCCTTTAGCACAAATATCTCCACAAGCCTCTGAGGAAAACCAGGAATGTGAAATGTAGTCAATATTTACAGAAAAGACTCCCAAAATTTCTCAGTACTGTTCTATTTGTACTTTCTAATGCAAAGGACTTATTTCTACCTTTTGTAATGAACTTCTTCACAGTGCATTAGGTCTCACTTCCCTAAGGATATATAGAAGTCTAGAATGATGGTGATTTACTCTTTTCTGCTTGTGTTACATTGCGCAGAATTCTTCTTATTCCTCAGTGCCTACTCTTAGGTAGCTATTAAAGCAAAAACAAGATCCATCCACGGGCTCTGCTCAGAATTTAGATCCAATATGCTGTGCATTGGAAATAATATCAACAGTGTGAATTCCCTGTACTGCTTTATGTTGCAAGCATAAAGATACAATACTTCAGCTTTTAACAACGCTAATTTTTAATCAATTTCTTTCTTCTCTCTCTATGCTTTTCTCTTAGTTTACAAGAAAATAATCTGGGACACCAGTATTTGGATAATATTAAGGGTGACTACATTTGAGCTCAGCATCCACCTATCCTTCTGGTCTATTTCCCATTAATCCTTAGGTGTTACAATAATATTTCAAGCTTTCCTCAAATGTAAGAAAAGCAAGTTGGAGAAATTTCCCAGTCAGGCTCTCTCCAGTTTGTCTGTTTTTTGCTTTTTTCTGATCACTGATTTAGTTTTGTCTAAGAGATTGTAGAGGTAACTACACTATACTTTACACACAAAATAATCACTTTTGCATATTTTAATAATATCTGGTTCCCATTGTGAGTAAAGACAGCTAGCTGGAGAGCTGTAACTAGCGGAGTCCTCCAGTGATCAGTGTTGGGTCTGGTCCTGTTCAACATCTTCATCGATGACACTGATGAGGGGACAGTGTCTGCTCAGCAAGTTTGCTGATGACACCAAACTGGGATGCTTGGCTGATAAGCCTGAAGGCTGTGTAGCCATTCAGCAAGACTTGGACAGACTGGAGAGATGGGCAGAGAGGAACCTAATGAGGTTCAACAAGGATAATTGCAGAACCCTGCACCTGGGAAGGAATAATAAACTGCACCAGTACAGGTTAGGAGGAGATCTGCTAGAGAGCAGCCCTAGGAGAAGGACCTGGGAGTCCTGGTGGATAACAAGTTATCCATGGGTCAGCAATGTGCCCTTGTGGCCAATGGTATCCAGAGGTGCATCAAGAGGAGTGTGTCCAGCAGATTGAGGGAGGTTCTCCTCCCCCTCCACTCTGCCCTGGTGAGACCTCACCTGGAATATTGCATCCAGTTTGGGCTCCCCAGTTCAAGAGGAACAGGGATCTACTCAGAAGAGTCCAAGAAAGGTCTACCAGTATGATTAAGGAACTGGAGCATGTGCCCTATGAGGAGACGCTGAGAGATCTGGGGCTTTTTAGTCTGGAGAAGAGAAGACTGTGAGGAAATTTAATAAATGTTTATAAATATCTGAAGGTTAGGTGTGAAGAGGGAGGGGACAGGCTCTTCTCAGTTGCACCCTGTGATAGGAGAAGGGGCAATGGATATAAACTACAACACAGGAGATTCCACCTCAACACGAGAAGAAACTTCTTCACTGTGAGGGTCACAGAGCACTAGAATAGACTGCCCAGAGAGGTTGTGGAAGTCTCCTTTTCTGGAGACTTTCAAGAACCATCAAGATGCATTCCTGTGCAAACTGCAATAGAATCTTTGGTCCTGCTCTGGGAGGGGAGTTGGACTTGATGGTCTCCAGAGATCCCTTCCAACCCCCAACATCCTGTGATCCTGTGACTACAAGTTTGTAACCGGGAAATAAAAAACTTTCCTCATGTCAATTCTGCTGTTAAAACGGGGAGGAGAACAAGATATTATTACAATAATGTCTCCATGACAATCCTTACATATCATAGGCATAGAAAAACCATTACAACAGAGAAGAGGATTTCAGGACATTTTTATAGAAATCTATTTGATTATCAGTTCCCCTGTACCAAAGTGGTAAGGGAAAAAACCAACCAAACAAAAAACAACAAAAAAAAGAAAACACCGCACACAAAAAAGGAGAGTCTATAGTGTTTCTGAATGATATCATTGAAATTGTGTTCTCTCTTCATCAAGGAGTACCTGAACTGTTAAATGTTTATGATATACAACCTCCAAAAGTATTGGGTTGAGAAGACAGATTTAGATGATTCCATAGGATTATTAAAAACAAACAAAAAACCAAAACCAAAACCAACAATAATAAAAAACCCAAACCAGCTCAGCTTTTAATTGCTTACATAAAGATTTTTACCATGAGTGTATTAATTGAGCTTGTAATTATAATTCATAACACAAACTTGCACGACTATTTCCCTTATTGCTCAAGCCATACATTTCCTGTTAGGTTATTTAAATTATTTAAAGTTAACTAGGTTACTAAATCTGGCTGTAGATTACACATATATATATATATATATATATATATATATATGTACATATATATGCAGTTTTTCCTGTGTGCTCAGTGTCCAGATCTGAACTGTGTGGTGTTGATTAGCTCTGAGGAGTCACACAAGATTTGTAGTGACTGATCCTTGTTAAGCTTTCACCTATATAAGGCAAAGTGTTCAAAGCAGCTTTTAAAGTTCATTCACATCTACAAAGTATTATAACAAGTCTGTTTTAAACTGTTCATTGGAAATAAATTTCTTCCATGTTTGTGGGCTTTGATTATATTTTTCTAAAAAAAAGTGTTCAGATAATTCTAGTACTTATTGGAAAGTATTTTGGTTTAGCCTAATATCCATGCCTGCTCTTTGGATGTGAAAAAAGATGATGTAGAAGTAACACAAAAAATAAACCATAGTGAACTGAACTTGCTTAAAACACTTTCATGTTGATTTACTCTGTATGTTAAGTACCTGGAGTCTGCAATAATGAAAGGGTAATTTCTAACACTTGAAACTGAACCATTATAGAAGCAATTATCCTAGCTAAAGGTTTATGTTTTTATACCCAGAGTTCAAAGGGAGTGTAATATGATGTCTCCTTCGCTACATTTGCAAAGAGGAATAAAAGGTCCATTACAGGCCTTGCAGCAACATGGCATTAGGCTTAAATCTGCCAAGATTTCGTGCAAGTAAGATTTCATGCTCAAATCTCCTGGGATTTGTTGCCATTTGTTTAACAATAAAATGGTTATTGAACTTTTATATCCCTGTTTCATCAGTTCAGAGAAACAAATCATATTCTGCTCTGTACAAGAGTCAGCTGAGTCTCTGTAGATATTCATTGGAAGAACTTATAACTGTTTTTTTAAAAGCCATGTATCTAATTGGAGGATGTAAAGACAGCAAACTACCATTGGTATGTAGTGAGGCAATGAGCAACAACTGAAATGCAAGAAATTCCATTTAAACAGAAAAAAAAAAATCACTGTCAGGGTGATCAAACACTGGAACAGGTTTCCCAAAGATGTTGTGTAGTCTCCATACCTCTAGATACTCAAAACTTGACTGAACACAGCTCTCAGTGACTTCATACAGCTGGCTCTTCTCTGAGCAGGAGATTGGACAAAACAATCTCCAGAGGTGCCTTCCTGCTTCATTCTTGATAGCTCTATTCTTTTAAATCTGAAGAGTTTGAAATTTGAACAGTACATTTGGGAGAACTGCTATATGAACATACCCTCTCTACTGACAATTTCATTACTGATTCTTTAGGTTTGCAACATGGGGAGTTCCTGGAAGTCTCCAAGAAGGAAAAAATGAAGAGTTTACTTGTAGAGAGCCCAGAAGTAGAGTCTTGATTTGTCCACCAACAATCATAACTGTGTAGTGCCTGGTGATGAAGTCTGTTTTGTGGTAAAAAACACAAGGAGGTAAAGCCTCCTGTGTACCATGGACAAAGGTACACAAAATGTTATCTCTGAGGTCAGGGAAGCCACATGAACAGTCCTAAGATTCTCCACGCTTGGAAACCCATTCTTCCTTGAGAGGTCTGCGTCCAATATGATCAACTCTTCCACTCTGAGAATGTGCCCTCAACACAGGAGATGAGAAGGGTGGTAGGAAAGCACCTGATTCTCCCAACCTGAGAAACTCTTTTTGACTGAACTAGTTACATACAATTTTGTGAATCTGAGGCTAAGAGAAATACAAAGGTTTTAAACTCCATAGTATTTCTATTACAGCAGACCATGTTCTCCAGATAGCCTGTAGTCTTTGTCACAAACCATCATATGACAATGTTTAAGTTAACTATTATTTATAAGATACAATGACTCATTTAAAACTCTTGCTATTTATTATGTCAGAGGATACTTATTTACTTCCTAGAGAACCCCTGCCACAGTTTAAATATAGCTTTTTTTACTCTCATTCCAGCATCTGCAGTCTTAGAGAAATGTTTACTTCCCCAATCAGTAACTTGATAAACCTACAATGTACAAAACAAGTTAAGGAAATCTCTGCTCTGGAACTTGCCCTTTGTGTCTTTGATATTCCTCTTTGATATTTATGCTCAGTCACTTATTTTTAACCTGAGCCAACTACAACTCAGCTATAAAGCCAAAGAGCAAAATAAGTTAGCTTATTCAAACCAACAAACAAACAAACAAAATCCTATTTGCTAAATAAAGGGGTGTTTATCTAAAAACAATTTTAAAATACCCAAGTATATTTAACCACGATGCTTCCTTTTATTCCATTCAACTCATATCAAATGGCCACTTAATTTTTTGGTAATGACGAAAGGAACTTCTCCAACATGTTTAGTTTGTATATTTGGTTCATCACTAGGTTTTAATCCTCCTTCACATGACACTTATCAATATTTATTAACTACAGCAATTAGGTAACGGGTAAAGGCAAGATACCGAATTGACATTAATTGTTGCTTTCAGTTTCCATTTATAGCTTATGGAAGCCAAACCATAGTACTGGCACAGACTCAAGGAAGGGCAGCTTTGCCAGTTCTCAGGAGTCCCAAAGGGCTAAGCAATATAGTCTGAATACAAACCCCTACAGGTATAGCTCCTCTGATGCAGCCTGAGGGCTGTAAGAATAATCGAAGCATATCTGTCTGGCTGCTCATCATTACTGCCCCTTGATGTTCCTAGGACAGGAATGTTTCATATGACTTTGAATTTGGACAGTGAGCTCGTTTTAGCACCTCTAATTATATGTCTAGAGTAAGACAAAAATGTTTTCTTTACACAAAGAGGTGGACACTTTGCTGAATAGAAGAACACTTTAGCTTTAGTTCATGTTTTCTTTTACTGATGGTCAGAATGTGATTACTCTCGAACAGTAAGAACACACAAATAGCCTTTCATCTTCATTTTATTTTGCTGTCAAACTTCTTTGCTTTTCAGGTATCAGTCACTTACCGTAGGGATTATTATTTAGCAAACAGGCTTTCTAAGCTTCAGATTTCCACAATCTCATAAGGATTTTCAAGTATTGTTCTGTACTGAAAGGTGGCAATGGGAGCAATCTTCTCTAGTAATCTACACAGAAACATGAACTCTCACACACACACACACTCTTACATCTGGACTCTGCAAGAGATGCCAACAATATCATTACAGCCTAGGACCAGTTTGAAGTTCCTTACCTCAGCTGTGTTTGCAGAGTATATTCTACCAAATTCACTTTCCATAATCACTCTCTGAAATTCATCAAATAAACTTTTGCTGTTTCCAGGAATTGCTTCTGCAAAGGAACCTTGCCTGCAGAAATAATCGCAACGGAAGCACAAGCCTCATGGCTTTAGATATTCATGACCTATAAAGGCAGGCAAGTGTTAACCCTCAAATTAAAAAGAAAATACATAAAACAATGTGGAAACATAACTTGATTGATTTATTTGCTGAAATACATGTACATATTTAATTTTTTGTTTCATAAACTATACAGCTCCAGGGTAGGTGCTGAAAAGATACCTAGTGATAACCTCTGTATTGAGAAAGTAAAATTAATCAAAGTCTTGCAGAGAACCCTCAAGACATCTTGTGATTTTAATCCAAATAAATCTACTCCTGTCTTCAAACACAAATAATTAAAGAGATACTCAAAATGTGATCAAGAGAATCAGATCCTTCTTATGGTGAGAACTACCATTTCTTCAGACAGGTAATACTATACAAAACTTGGTAGGGAGAATTCAAAGGTTTACCACAGAAGCTCAGGAAGACAAAAGGATGTGCAGCACATTCCACACTTTACTAATAAAATATTTAAGAATGGTTTGAGCAAACAGTCTTCCAACTCAGTCCTTCATCCCAAGCCATAGGGACTTACGCTGCAATGACATACACTCATCAGCAAAATGCCACCCCTCACCTCCCCAGAATGCAAAACCTGAAAAGTGGAGAGGGTTTAAATGTACCTTCATGGCAAAGTTCAACCCTGGTCCTGGCTATATGGATTGTAGAACAGAAAACCAAGCACGCTACAAACTTCTGGTGGGGATGGGATGGGAGGTGGGTTGCTTTTTTCCATTGACAAGCTGCTTGGAACTAGATGGATCCAGCTGTGACTTGCACAAAGCAGCTCCAGCTCACTCTGCAGCCCCCAGGTCGGATGTCCATCGTTACTGAATGACATCTCAAGATTCTCAAACATTACTTCTGCACATGAAGACTAGACATGTATAAAAACCTCAATTCTCCAAAGTCCCTTAGCTGAGGAAAGCGAGCTCTGCAGACAGAAATTAGACATTTCAAGAGCCTTTGTGTCTGAAGTTCTGAGAGCCAGACCAAAGCCATTTCTGATGGCTCCTCCAGCTAAGTGGAGTTTTCTTAACTCTTTACACAGGTGGCTACCCAGTACACAGGGCTTCAGAGGCAGGATCATGTCTCTGTCGTATATTTCATGTCTATACTCACTACAGAAGTCTAAGGCTTCAAAGGATTTTTTTTTCACCAGTTTTGATGGTAACTGCCAGAGTTTTCAGGCAAGTGTGGCCAAGGCATCAGCACAAAGGTGCAGGTGCTTTGAAATGACACAAAACACACATACACTGATACAGTCACAGCTCTCAATAAATGTTAGCAGTATGATTTAAAGTCTGGTGTGAACTTTTATATAAACTTTGGACTGATCATAATTTATTTTGACAGCCTCTACTTTGGAAGTCTTAAGGACTTGCTTAATGACTGTGCAGGTTTATTCACTTTTCACTTAAGCCAGAGGGAGCCCTTAATTTTTTTTTTTTTTAAGCTGTGGTGTGAAAAAAGGCAAAGTATTTGGAAGCACTGATAAAAACAACAGAGTGAAGTATGCCTACACAAACTGTTGGAAAAAAAATTTCTGTTTAAATATTCCCAGGGCTACTGTTCTCCCTTTTTTTTGCTCTCCATCCTCTTTAACTCCAGGTTTTAATTAAAGATGGGAGGGTTATAATAGGAAAATAAGTCCTGTGTGAGAAGAACATAGGAAGAAACTCTGAATTAATTTAGACACAACTTAATATTAAATGGAAACATTGGAACTATGATGATTATTCATGATAGAATTACCTAGTATTACTCGAGCTAGAATTGAAGATTATTGTTCAGTTAGAAATAACATAAAACATAATACTGACCAAGTACAACTTTGATGAGGTTTCACACTAATGACAATTTGTGTCAAATTGGTCAAATATAGAAGTCTGGAGGGAAAAAAGCATCAAGATTCTAAGAGCTCTGCGTGCTCAGTTCTGGAGAAATTACTTCTAGTGGAAGCATCTGTACAAAATGTTGGTATTGTCTAGTCAACATTCTACAAAGTAAATTACAGAATTAACCAGGTTGGAAAAGACCTTTGAGATCATCAAGTCCAACCTATCACCCAACACCTTCTAATCAACTAAACCATGGCACTAAGTGCCTGATCCAGGCTTATTTTAAACACTTCCAGGGACGGTGATTCCACCACCTCCCTGGGCAGCCCATTCCAACTGCAAATCACTCTTTCTGTGAAGAATTTCTTCCTAACATCCAGCCTAAACCTCCCCTGGTGCAGCTTGAGACTGTGGCCTCTCGTTCAGTTGCTGGCTGCCTGGGAGAAGAAACCAATCCCCACCTGGCTATAACCACCCTTCAGGTAGTTGTAGAGAGCAATAAGGTCCCCCCAAGCCTCCTGTGCTATACATACTTTTTATCTGGACTTGTCACAACAGTCCATCAGTGCAGTTCTAAATAGCAATTATTTTACTTCCTTGTCTTATCTACTCATCATTTACCACTTTTATGCCAATAATGTGATTTTCCATTTGAAATTTAAAATATATTGATGACAGATAAAATCAGCATGTTCAGATTAGGATCTTTTGCATGCTGTTTCTGAAGTAACAGACTTCAGAATCCTTGGGTTTGAAGAAGAAAACCCCAAGGCTATTTTAATGTAGAATAATGATTTAACTAATTGACTTGCACAGTAAGTAATCCAAACAGTTTGTATGATTGCTGCTGAAGAGATATTTGTATCTTTTTAGAGAAAATTCACATTTCTTCAAAACCAGACATCTTTCCCTGACGCTGATACAACCAGTGTGCTTGAAAAGAAAACACACAAGTATAAAAAAGTCAAAATCCATCAGTAGAACAAAATATGCAGGGCCAAAGAGCCAAAATCAATTAGTAGCGAGAAACCTTTATCTTTGCAACCAAAGCTATGAACTTGTCTGCATTTTTGTTACATGTTCAGTGACCATTTCCCATCATTGTATGCATCTAAAGAAGCCATATCTTAAGTTATCAGCTGAATAAATGAAAGAAATGCAGAAACTTACCAAGATGAAAAAGTCATAAAAGGAGTCTCAGACATTGTCTGAAGTTGCCTGAGCCAGCAAATTATTATCAAATGAAAAATATCAGTTGAAGAATGTATGCAGAGTACTTATATTTGTTATTACAGGTCCTGAGGGCACTCGTTTCATCTGGCAAGGAAAAATGGAAAATGGTACTTTGGTAGCATTATTTACAGTACTTGCTGTCCATTTTTAGGCAATGCTTCAAAGGAAACATATGATCTGATATCAGTTTTCCAGCTGTTTCTGATAGGATTGGTTTGGGCTGGAATCAGGGCAGCTCTTTCAAGTACATGAGTTATGTGGCTTAGACAGTTCCAGATGGGTAAAATAGCTCTTCATTGTGTGTCTGGATCTGTTAGTGGGACCCCAGGAGATGTCCTTCAGGACAAGCTGGCCAGACAGGGACAATATTGATCCAAGACAAGGGATCATTGCCATTACCCACCAGAAACCCCATGCACCTCTTTTTCCCACAGTCTGCTCCTCTTCCAATTATGTACACATCCGAAAGGTGTCTGAGCTGCTGTTCCCCTCAGGCTAAATTCACAGCAGCAGACATGTTATTTTTAGCTGCACTTTCATGGCAGGGCCCCACTGTATTTGACAATGTTAAACTCTATGTATTTTCACCCTACTGATGATTTCATGGTTGCCTTTTTTTTAATTTGCCAAAGCCATAGGATCTCAGAAAACCTTCTGAATGTTTGTTAGTTTTGATTGGATCTCATATACATTAAAGTATACTATTTTATAACTATGTCTTTCCTATTCCACATAGAAAGACATATATATATTCTATATATAGCAGTTGTATGCAGCATATGCATGCATAAATAAACCAGCATGGTGGCTTCCAATTCCTCCTGTTTGTTGACCATGCTGTGTTCATGGATGTAGATGTACTTCAGCTGGGCTGTAGGCCATGTCATCTTTTTAGACTAACATCCCTTAATTCCTTTCAGGTAT
This sequence comes from Indicator indicator, assembly GCF_027791375.1. Taxonomy (NCBI): domain Eukaryota; kingdom Metazoa; phylum Chordata; class Aves; order Piciformes; family Indicatoridae; genus Indicator; species Indicator indicator. The sequence continues at coordinate 27,266,738 of NC_072010.1, read as the reverse complement.
TCCAGAGGTGTTTCCTTGTTGGCTTCCATTACTCCAGGATGCCTTGTATCCTCCCTGTAAGACTTTGAGAGTGCTGCAGTGTAACCAGCACATCTTGGAGCAACAGGCTGAGGGCCATCACTAGCACCTCTAACCATGGCACAGAGAATCATAGAATCAACCAGGTTGGAAGAGACCTCCAAGATCATCCAGTCCAACCTATCAACCAGCCCTATCCAATCAACTAGACCATGGCACTAAGTGCTTCATCCAGTCCTCTCTTGAACATCTCCAGGGATGGTGACTCCACCACCTCCCTGGGCAGCCCATTCCAATGGGCAATCATTCTCTCTGTGAAGAACTTCTTCCTAATATAAAGCCTATACCTCCCCTGGCACAACTTGAGACTGTGTCCCCTTGTTCTGCTGCTGGTTGCCTGGGAGAAGAGACTGACCCTCACCTGGCTACAACCTCCCCTCAGGTAGTCGTAGACAGCAATAAGGTCTTCTCCAGGCTAAACAACCCCAACTCCCTCAGCCTCTCCTCATAGGGCTTGTGCTCCAGGCCCCTCATCCCACAACTTCTCACAGGCAAGCCTGATATTATCCTCCTTGACCTTCAAGTCTAGTTTAAAGCTTTGTCAATGAGCCTTGCTAGCTTGTAAGCAAAGACCCTCTTCCCTCTGAGAAAGCTGAATCCCATCTGACACTACAAGCCTGGTGCCATGTAGGCCACTGCATTATAGAAAAATCCCAAACTGTGGCAGTCAACAGCAGATGTGGAGATGTGTATTAATAGGCTGGGCTTGTCTGTTTATTCCAGTGTTACTGCCCACAACTGGAAGGAGAGAGGAAGAAACAACCTGTGCTCTGGATTCCCTCACCAACAATCCCAAGTTCTTGAAGTCTTTTTTGATGGCCCTTGGGCTATGTGTTGCAGCTTCGTTGCCACACACAGAGGAGCAGTAATGAGTCTGAACAGAAAAAGCAGTCTGTAGGCCATACCAGGCTAGGAAGTTTCCTAGTGGTAGCTTTTATCCAAGCCACAGGGAGGCAACAGACTTCTACAAAAGGAGGGTCTCTCTGGCATATTGGATTACCTGTTCCTCTCAGAAGGGAGTTGCCTACATCTGAAACCCATCTTTTCTTCCTTGTGGAAGTGGTCATGGTATGGGAATTAGGCTTTTCTGATTCTGGTGACACCTCTGGTGTAGATGGACCATCACCAACATCCTCCATTGACTGGCTTTCCAAATCCTGATCCTCATACCTGTTATACAGAGGCATCCAGGAAGGCAAGGTTGGAAAGAGGGAGTCCATCTGCTTTATTGAGCATGGACTTGCCTCCAGTCAGTTCTTTCCTTTAAGCTACTGCCTTCAGCCTGGCAGAGGGAGGATGTATATCCATAAATTGGCATAAAATGTAGGAAACGTTTTGTGTAAACACAAATAAAATGAATAATTAAAGGCAAAACATGAACAGAAAATAGTTAAATAGAAATAAATGGCAGGTTTAGAGTCCCCAGCTTTACAAGATTTCCTAACAAGCCCTCATATCTCTGGAGTTAGGAACATCATAAGGCTGGAAAGGGCAAAATGAGCCAGGACAGATGGGCACAAGCAAACTGGAATAATCCAGAGGGCCAATGATCCATATATAAAAAGTAGAGGCCAGTATTCCTTTGCCATGGGAAATCTTCTGGAATGTTTGAAACTCCCACCTTGTGAGCTTTTGCGAAAATGAGTCAACGGGGAGTTGGGGATTATGCTGCTTCATTAGCGATGCTGGGGCCGGATGAGAAAAAAACTTAGAACCTGGGAAAGTGTTCACCTCCCAGGACCCCCTTTGTCCTTGTCTTGGTGGGTGTTATGCAGGGCTGGAGCTGCTGGAAGGAGGCTTTGTGGGTTGGAGAAGGGGGCATTTTAGAAATATGTGCCAGCATGTGTTGGGCAGAAGTCATAAGAGATGCTGCAGAAGGTTATGGCTGATATCAGAGGTTAGAGTTGACCTTCTACTATCAGTGTAATGAGTGGTTCTCACACTGAGGATTGTGCTTCCCTTACTACTATCATCAGTCCCATTCCCCAGGGTGGGGATGTACATGGCTTCTCTTGCATCAAATAGTCATTACATTTCTCAGGCTTCATCAATATCATATAGCTCAGTAAAGAATTTTCTGTGAAACTGGAAAAAACCCACACAGTAAAGCAGAAAATCAGTCTAAGATAACATATTCCTAAAGTAGAATTTTTTTTTCTGAAGAAAAATTCTGCACTGTATACCTGACTTCCTACTATTATTGTGGTATGTTGACACATTGTACATTCCACAAGTTCTTTTCCAGTCTCTGAAAGTGAAACTATGGTCGTGCATACTGTCAGGTGCTCCAGTGTTGACTTTGAAGTATGTCACCTCTTTAAAGGTGTCCTGGGGACAGACTTTTAAAAGAATTTAAAATGCCATGGAATTGTTGGAGTAATTCTTCCCATGTGTGAAAATGCATCTTCTAACTTGCTACATAACTTCTAGAATGTTAGTCACTCAGTGATTTACAAATTTGGTGTCCACTGAAAGCCAGTGGAATATGCTCATTTTTACTTTCTCCCTTATAACTGGATTCATAAACTTATTTCAATTTGCATTGGTAGCATCTAAGAAGCCAATCTTTTCCACAGCATTAACATTAATCAATAAAAAGCCTGAGTTTTATATGAACTGCAGGTACAGGTTATTTGCTCAGATAACATCAGTCACATAATAAATAATTCTTTTCATATTGATACTCCATAACGATCAGCTACCATGAAGTGAGAAATTCACAGCCTAGTTATTTAAAGAGGTGGTTGCCATGTGTCTAATAGTTTGTTAGCGCTCATTTCATTAAAATTCATCATATTCAGTGAAGTTAAAATTTATTTAATGATCAGCCAAATTTGTGCCATCTGCAGTATATTCTTAAACACCATCATGGCATCATCTGTACTGCAAAATGTGTAAATTTACCCAATCACTCAAACAATCTGGTGTAAACTTTTATGTATGATTGGAAAGGCAAATTTATTCCTCATACGCAAAATGCATCTCCTTTTGCAATACTTATCTTCAAAGTATATACTTCTGGTGTCCAAGATATGTAGCACAGTGTTTGGGCTTATACTTTACTATTTTAGGTTTTATGAGAAATTATAAAACTTTCTTTTTCAGAGCCAGAATAATCAAAACCTAATTCTGTTTGTCAGCATAACAATCCAGAAATTGTATACATAGATCCTTCCATGATCTTTCAAGAATCTGATTTTTAATTTGCCACAAAACTGATCTAAGGATGTGGATGCTTGTTTTGGTCCATGGCTTTTACTTCCAAAATCCACTGTTACAGTCCAATCTTAATAAATTTTCTGCAGCAAAGGATTATCTGTTACTGAAATGCTTGCTTGCAATGAATGCTGCCTACTAAACAAGTAGGCTATGTCACTTAAGATGCATCAAGCATCTTTACCTATTGCATCTATGTCTCATGAGAATGCTTTTTTGAAACAAAATGCAGTTTTGAATGCCAATTCACATCAATGAGCTGTGCCATGTAACTATAACTTCTAGAGTTCTACAAAATAGGTAGGTATCACATAAAACCACAGATAAGGTTCTTATAACATGAGAAGTGACCACCCCAGTGGTTTACTCTTGGTCCTTCACAATATATTCATGTATTCAGTAGTACAAACGAGGATCATTTCAAAAGACAGATCTGTAAGTAAGCAATAAGCGTGTTTTGTGAAACCATGGGCTGCTCACTGTAGTTATGGGGGAAAAATGATTCTGTCATTTTGATTAAGCTTGATTCTGAATACAATAACCCCTACTCCCAGTGATTAAGCTAAATAAAGTATTTCAAAAGTCACTGGGTTGTATTGCTATGGTAACCCACTGAACCACAGAAATAATAACTGTGTGCCTGACATTATACATAACAATTTCATTTTCCCTCCAAAATACAGCACTGATATACTTAATCTTTCCATCAACCCTTTCCTGTCAAGGAGAAAATCAGTTTTATCTAGCTTTGCAGTGTTAAATCTACTGATTTGTCAAGGTAGATTATATTCTGCATGAATTTGTTTGTGTAATTTTGCTTTAGAAGTCATGATCTTTAAAGTTTCAATATAGTAATGGAAGTTATAGTAGATGTCACCTCCTATGAAAAGTGAGATATTCCAGAAAGGATCAAAAGCAACCCCTGACACGCAAACATTGAAATACATCCAGATACATAGTATGTTTTGAAGAATCTAAAATGCAATAAGTGAGTTCATAGGACTTGCTGAATTGAAATCTCAATCTGAAGCTCACATTCATCCACCAGAGCAAATGTGTTTTACTGAATCTGTATGGAATCACATTAAGGACAGAAGACTGATTTTCTTCAACTCGGTTTATAGCATATGTTTGCAAAAGGTGACATTACTCACATTTTTGTACCATCTCAACTCTTTGGAAGAAAACTTACATATCTTAAGGTCATCATGCTGAAGACATGTCCCATAATTTTAATTTAAAAAAGTGTTCATATTTTGACCCACATTTGACCCCCGAATTGTAGAGAAGCAGAGTCTGGTCACTGAAAGAGATACTGAAAGTAGAACACAAATGTAAACCCAAAGAAGGTTTCACAGCAATGAGACAATGCCTCTTCACTGAGTTTTTATTACAGGACTATTTATTAGGCTCTTTCAGTGAACCCATAGTTTTTAAAAGTTAAAAACCCAAATACTTCCATACCTGGAAGAGGTAGTTTGTTTCCTAGAAATGTTTAGAGTATCACAGTGTATCAGAGGATGGAAGGGACCTCAAGAGATCATCAGGTCCAACCCCCCATGCCAGAGCAAGATCGCTTAGGGTAGTCCCCACAGGAATGCATCCAGGTGGGCTTTGAAAGTCTCCAGAGAAGGAGACTCTGCAACCCTTAATCTTAAGATCTTAAGAGTCTCCAAGGCTTAAGCAAACTGATGCAGAACCCACATTATTTGGGGGGACTTTTTTGTTTGTTTGTTTTTAATTCTACACTTTGAATTCTACACTTAAAATACAGCAGCCTAACTGTGTACTGAGAAATCCCTAAAATTGGTACCACGCACTACAGCCAGCTTTATGGAAGGGGCCCCAATTGCTCTGTCTTCAGAAATTATAGAACCTCATCAGGTTAGATAGGAATCTAAATAGGAAGGAAGAAGATAGTGTGCTGTCTGGAATTGGTTTCCTGAATTTAATTTCAGTTCTGTGCAGTGAACAGAAACGTGAACATCAGACAAATAGAGATGCTTGGTATTTAATGGGGTCCAGTCCCTCCCTGTTCAGTTTGAGTGGAAGCCCTTGAAGCTCAAGATTTCAACTTATGTTGCATAACCATAAATAGAATTATATTAATTTTCATTATTATTTGTTTTTAGCTACATTCTTCACTGAAAAATACTTTAATCTGGTTTTAGTATTTATCAATGCCTTATCAGCAATCATTCTTGTGATCTTTTTATGCAGTGACTGAAACCAAACCACAATGCTTCCAGTTAAAAAGAAATAAATGACCTGGAAATACTTTTAGATCTTGCTAATATTAATGGTTCTCTTTCTTGAAATCTTTGTGAATCTGGCAGATCATTCTCAAAAAAACCCCCACATCTAGATGTCTAGACCACTTCTCTTTGCCCATATTTAGCTAACTCTCCTACATCCTTTATGTAACAACAAAACTAAATTTATTTTACTGTTGCATGTGCACTTGAAATTTGAGAAAAAAACAAAGTCATTGCTGAACCTGCATGTTAATACCAAATCCATTTCCCTTACCTACAGTTGACTACCAGTATCTCATCTTGAGCAAATTAAGATTTTAATTTTCACTCCACTTTTGGTAATTCTTATATTTACACCTTCCAGAATGCCACATATCACCATCTTATAAAACACGAAAGTATTTGTTCATTTGGGGGCACTCCTAAATCTCCCTGCATTACACTCAGTGCAAAGCAATAACAGCCCTTTTATTATTATAGTCTTTCTGAGGTGATCGAGGCCTAATCTAAAAGATCTGTTGCCTCTTTAATGCTGATTATTTGCATTCTTTTCTTGATTGCTTATGCAAAGCTTTCTCAATGACCCCATGCCATTCTTTCCCATAATTCCACCTTCTAATAATTTTTATTCATGCACTAGATGCTGTATATTCTAGGTGACAAAGCCCAGCTGTAACAGGAACGACTCATGGATGTCATTATTGTACAGTCCATAAAATAACGCGAGGCTTAGAATTTTACCTTAAGTTGATAGTAACCATCACAACATTCAAACCAGATGGAACTACTGGTTTTGTATGTTCTGAGGATCCTTCCATAGCATCTGACATTGCAAGAAATGGCCTTTCAATTAACTACAAATGTGGTAACTTTTATCTGCACATTAAATAATGACCTTTAGAATAAGTAAAATATTTCCAGCAGAATAAATAGACATTTAATTAAGCCATTTAGAATGCACATTACTGAGAATTTTCTGGCATTTCAATACCTAAAAAAAAAAAAAAATAAGCAAACTGTATGGTACTGGCTGACTCACAGGAATTGTGTGTGTTTGTCTTTCTTTTTTTTCTTTAAGCAGTAGAGAGCAGAGACTATGGGCACACAGTGTACAAGGAAATGTTGAAATATTGGTAGAGGACAGCACGAACACTCTTGATGTAGGCTTTTTCTCCTTCCTCTGAACTGTATACCACATACCACTGCTGCCTGAATTGCTTATTAACTTCTATTGATTAGTTCACTTGCTCTTCTCTCTGACACTTACCATGTGCTGTGTAAGCACAAGAACTCAGTTAATATTGTGGCTCTTAGCTTGGGCTGCATTGTCAGACGGTTTACTTATTCTAAGGTGGAAGAGAACTGTTTACCTATGGCAACAGCATCACCTGCTGTTAAATGAGGAATCAACATTCCCATTTCCTGATTAGCTAATGCTTATTTTATTTTTCAGGATAACTGAGCTGATTATGCAGATCCAGGTTGAGCAATAAGACCATGTAACTTAGACTGAACTTCAATTTTTAATAAATTATTGCCATATGCAATAACTTTGCCATTAAATAACAATTTGTATGTTGGTATCTCTAGCATCCCTTTGATACAGAGAAAGCAGAATGTTTAGATTTTTGGGGCTCATATTTTTTTCCCCATATAAATAAGAAGGCTTAATCCATACTACTAATTAGAACTAATCCTTCCCTTGGTTTGCAAATAAAACCCCAGCCATCTAGGGACATTGTATTTTAATTTAAAATTATTTAAATTTAACTGTAATACATACCACAATATTTTAAAATTTAGCCATGACTCTTTTTCTATCAGAGTATGATTATAAAATAACACTTTCTAAGAGATTAGATCAATTTGAAACTTCTATTGACTTGCCTTAAAATTAGAGATCTGTATCTTCCAAGAATCTCCAAGGAAGGGCATTTCCTTGTGGCAACTAATTTCTTTTTATTTTTTTTTAAATCATTTCTGTTTACTTGCTGAGTAATTTGTCTAAATTCTGCAGTAAATGACCAGAGAATAATTAATCCAGAATTACTACTGGCTACTACATTACAATCATGTTGAGGTTTGTTTTCACTTTTGCATGTCTCATTGGCTGAGAGATTTTTGACAAGCAAGCCTAAGTTCACACAAGTAACATAATGATCAAAAGAATTTGGTGATGTGGAAACATTAGAAGGTTCAAACTGTGTAGTTTGACAGTGTGAAACCTAATGAGATTTATGAGAAGAGTCTAAAAACATTTAAATAAATAAACGAAACAGTAGGAGGAAAATTAATTAGCTCCTGCATCTGTGCTGTGGCTATGCTTAAAAGTGAAAATTTAGACAGAATACCAGCAAGAAGTCCTGTGGGGTTAGTCATCATGTTGGGAACTAGCAGAGGAAAAGGGTAATAACTCAGGTGATCACCAGAAAACATATGGTACTGGAAAGCAATATTTTTCAGTATAGTATATTTCTAAGTGTCCCTTCCTTGAAAAACAGTCCACCCAAAAGAGGAAGCAGAGGGTGAGATTATTCTCATGTGACATTGGGCAGTGACATTTGTTAGGAGATTAGTTCAAACTGGTCACCTTATCTGCTCTACTGTTAAAGAGAGGCACTTACAGAGCACAAATCATCAGCACCTGAGAGTGGAGATGACTAAATTTAGGTGATATAGGTTAGGTGATATATTTTGAAAAGTGATCACATAAAAAAATAATTAGTTAAGGAGGGTCATGATATTTCAGATGTAATTTAAGAAACTTTATTAACATCTAAATACTGATGACAGTGGAAGACAAAAAATAAGAACCTTCTTGGACTACTTTATTTTAAGTTTCCCAACAGAACTGTGAGTATCTACCCCTGCACTCATGACCATCCCCTTCACAGGACTCACCATCAAGTCTTTCCTTGGTGCTGCTGCTGCTGTTATTTATTTGTTTGTTTGTTTATTTTGTCCTGGATTTCTCTGTATCCAAGTAAACATCAAGCCCTCTTCCCTCTATTTGATATGCAAAACTCCCATATATTATATGAATTTGTGTGGAAACCAGGCTGCCTCAGATCTACACCAGGAGAACATCCTTTACCTTGCTAGTTTGTGTTGGTAGTCAGGCTTACCCTGCCAGGCACTTTAAAAAAAAAAAAAAAAAACAAAAAACCAACCAACCAAACAAAAAAACCCCAACCAACCAACAAAAAAAAAAAAAAAAAAGCCCAAAGCCAAACAAGTCTGATCTAAATCTCCAGAAGGTACAAATGTTTACTTAATTAAACTAAATATTCTTTATGTCTTTATACCCAGTGTTTCCTTGCTAGATACTCTCAAGGAACCAGAAAACATTTTACATGTTTATTTTCATGCTTTATTTTGACAGGGTTCCTAAATGGTGCTGCAGGTTTTAAATATTTCTTTCCTTGACTGCATCTCCATTACAACATTCCTATAAGGAAGCTATGCAGAGAAGCCATCAACCACACCTGTGATTGGGACAAAATACTTGCAACTAACCCCTTTATTTCTTAAATTAGCCAAGGCCTATTGTATGAGGTTCAACAAGGAAAGGTAAGGATTCAAGCAACAACTGCAGGATAACAGCAACCTCAAAACTTTTTCACACATTATGTTTTTACTCTAAGCACAAAACCACTCACACAGTAAGAAGTAAACAGGTAAAATAGCTATAAAATAAAAAAGCAGAATATGTGTAACACATGACACATTGTAAATTATTTGAAACATTGGGCAGATTTTAGCTGGGAAGAGAATATTTGAAAAACTTTTAATTCCCATTCATTCTTATTCACTAAATTTCTACACATCATCGGCAGAATTGACCACAAGTGACTAATTTATTGATACTCCTGTTACTTCAATTTGACATAAAGGCACTTATTCAAACCCCTAAATATTTGCACTCAAGGATTATTCCATCATGTAATTAAACTAATCCTTTATAAGACTAATGAAACAAATTGATTTATCATACAATGTATTCTTAGCAAACAGTTAAAGCAGCTTTGAGAAAACTATTTTTATAGAGTTCTCTCCACTAGAGGTCTCTAGAGAAATACAAGAAACAACTCGGAACGGGCAATGCCTCAGACCTTTCTTCTTGACACTATTTACATTTCATGGAAGATGAAAGTCAGCACTTGTGCTGTATTTGTCCTAGGCATTCCTTTGGATATGCTTCTTCTGCTCTTGATAATTAACAGTCCTATTACTGCAATAGTAATTCACATCTGTGAGGCTTTTGAATGCATTCTATAATTAGATTTTCAACTTTTATAATTAGAATTTCAGCATCACATCCCTTAGGAAATAGAATGCACAAAGTGTTTATCCGAAGGAAGGAGAAAAATCTAAGGTGGCTACTTGGTGGGGTAGCCACCTTGCTAAATAAATCACAAATTAAAACAAATAAGGTAACAATGAGCCCAGCTGAATAAAGTATTAGTTAACCAGAACAGTATTTCAGTTGGCAAATTAGAAAATAATCATTCTGGTGTGCTGTTCAGTATGCAATTATATCACAAGCAAAACAGAGAGTGGCATCATTCCTTTTTTAATATCTGGGCTAACAAATCATAATTTAGGAATAATGTAGTTGGGCCTTCTTTTCTTCTTGACTCTTTTTGATCTTCGCTTAGTTGGTTTTCATTTCTGGAAAATTTTAATATATAAGTTTGTGCAATTTGTGCTGGGTTGATGATTTCCAGAAAAGTAATTTCCAGCTAAAGGTGAACTTTATCCATTGCAGGATCACGATAGAGTGATTAACCAGTTTAAAGAATAATTAACATTATGGTTGCATATTCATTCTTTACTGGTTTATATGCAGCTTTATTGCTTCTGCCACTTTGTCTGATATTTATCTGATATATTTAAGATATGTAACAATGTTTCAGATCTTTCCTTCCATACCTCTGAAGTGCAAAGTGGAGTTTTATAACATCAATGAATGAAACGGGAAGATGAATGGTCTTAGGATCATCACTTGTTCCTGTCATGTCCAGCTCCTGTCATAAGCAAAGACAAATGGAAACAAAGAAGTCAAAGGTATTGTTAACAAGAACTATCAGTTTCAGAACTATAGCCCACTGTACCCAGAAAATAAATTCTATTCTCATATATTTGGGATTGGGTCCCTAAGAGAAAGCCGGAAAAATCTGCTCGGACTACTTTTTCTTCAGCTATGGTGGATGCCTCTGTAAACAACAGGACCTCAGTGCATGCAGTAGCATTAATTTCTACTCCTGTCTTGATGCTGCAAGAGAGAAAAAGAAAATTATGAGCTATGTGGAAAGAGGCACTATGAGAAGAGAGGTTACCTGGACATTCCTGTGACTTCCTGAAGCAAACTTGTCAAGTTATTTTCTTCATTATCTTCTAATTTTTTCATCTCTAGATTGAGAACTGCAAAGGGTAATCAACTGATGTCAAAGGAAATGTCATGCCTACATTTTTAAGAGGTCGTATTTTTCAATGTATTTCTTGCTGTAAAGATCGGAAAGAGATAAAAAGCTCTGGAATGAAATGAAAGAGCACAGCAGTGACATTCTTCTAAAATTTATTGTAGCATTGAGTTCAACCATCACTTCCATCAGCTGATCTGACAGTCGTGTGCTCAGGCATAGAGTTTTACTCACTTCAAACACCATGAGACTAGAGATACTGATACTTCCATGAGCTATCCATGTGCAGGTACAATGAGTACAGGGTGCAGTAGAAAGTCCACCTATCATTTAAGCAAATGTCTCCTCTCTTAACCTTAGATACTATGAAGTACTATGCATGCTGAACATGAGCCAGCAGTGTGCCCAGGTGGCCAGGAGAGCCAATGGCATCCTGGCCTGGATCAGGAATAGGGTAGCCAGCAGGATAAGGGAGGTTATTCTTCCCCTGTACTCAGCACTGGTCAGGCCACACCTTGAGTACTGTGTCCAGTTCTGGGCCCCTCAGTCCAGGAGAGATGTTGAGGTACTGGAGCGTGTCCAGAGAAGGGCAATGAAACTGGTGACGGGCCTGGAACACAAACCCTATGAGGAGAGGCTGAGGGAGCTGGGGTTGTTTAGCGTGGAGAAGAGGAGGCTCAGGGGTGACCTCATTGCTGTCTACAATTACCTGAAGGGAGGTTGTAGCCAGGTGAGGGTCAGTCTATTCTCCCAGGCAACCAGCAGCAGAACGAGGGGACACAGTCACAAGTTGTGCCAGGGGAGGTATAGGCTGGATATTACGAGGAAGTTCTTCACAGAGAGAGTGATTGCCCATTGGAATGGGCTGCCCAGGGAGGTGGTGGAGTTACTGTTTCTGGAGATGTTCAGGAGAGGACTGGATGAGGCATTTAGTGCCATGGTCTAGTTGGTTAGATATGGCTTGGTGATTGGTTAGACTGGATGATGTTGGAGGTCTCTTCCAACCTGGCTGGTTCTGTGATTCTACGATTATATAAATGTAACTTTCATCACGTTTTCCACCTCACTACTTGTTTTGGAGGAAGAAACTATGGCAAAGTACGGATTTAGAGCTCACCCTGCTTTCATAAAGAACTGGAATTGTCCATACAGTATACCATGACATTGTATTCGTATGCAAATACTTCTATATAAATGGCAGAAATTTTTCCTTGACATGACAATTGCAAACTCCTGGGTCACAGTCCTGTAGCCTTAAGGCTGTCACTCCATGGGGGTGATGAGCCTGTCACTTCACTTTTCTGCCTCAGTTCCCTCATCTACAGCTTGGAATTGCATTTTCCATTTACTTCATGGGCAGCTGAGTGGTGGAGTCCCCATCACTGGAGACATTCAAGAAGAGACTGGATGAGGCACTTAGTGCCATGGTCTAGTTGATTGCTTAGGGCTGGGTGATCGGTTGGACTGGATGATCTTGGAGGTCTCTTCCAACCTGGTTGATTCTATGATTCTATGATTCTATGAACTCCCAAGGCCTAATATATATGGAAAGGTATATATTCAAATTTTCAGATGCTCAGTAATTTTTTATATGATTACATCTAAATAAAAGCATTATGTAATTAGGAATTGCTATTGTTATAATTAAAATTAATATTTAAGTTAATACTGCATTTTATTGAGTAACTACTTCATAATCAGAATGTGTGTTAACACAGATTTTTTTTTTTTTTCCTCAAGCCAAAAATGCTATTCCAGCTTACTGACAACAGTGTTGTTTGGAACTTTCATCCACTGAAAGCTGATAACTGTGGGGACATGGAAAACAAAGGAAAGCAGCACAGTTCTTATGGGAACCGACAATATCCTCCTCTGGGTTTGAACAAAACCATACGCAGTGATCACGACCTCTGGATGCTTCAGTGCTATAAATACCAAATCATAAGTCAAAGTCTAAACTTCTCAAACTTGCTCTGCTGCTGTGTCAGCAGAATAAAATGCTAGGCTTTCTGTAATAAGGCAGAAATTAGTCAATTGGGGATTAAAAAAAATAAAAGAAGAAGGGTTTATATGGTTAATGTATGGTATTAATTTAGGTTACTGGAGCTGGCAGTGAAAGCTGCTGTTCTAAGGAGGGTGGTACAAAGTTTCAGGTTGATCCTGTGGTTCCCTCCCACCACTTTCCAGCATGTATATAAATTGTCATCTCTCCAGACCCTTTGCCAGTTCTCTCTTCTAGACTTGCCAGAAACAACAGAGGAGTAAAGATGAAGATCTTTTTCTTTTTCACCTTTTCCACTTTTTTATTGTCTGCTTTTGAACAAGCAGCTGCTTCTGCTCACTATGACAAGATTTTAACTCACAGTCGAATAAGGGCACGCGACCAGGGGTAAGTAACTGGATTTTATTTCTAATTTAAAAGGGAGTTTGTTAATCTCTGTTCTCATCTTTCTTCTCATATTGTATTAAACACGATTTTTCACTATGAATTCTTACTATCATTCAAGCAGGACTTTCTTTCTCAATTAATTTTACAACTGTTCCTAAATAAATCACTTTCTGGGGAGTTTCAAAAGGAGGCAAAATATTGATAACTTGATAAAAAGGGGAAAATCCTAAATCACCACTTCCTAATGAATAAAATGTGTCCCTTTTAGAATCACTGAAGTTAATTGTAGTCCACAATTAATGTAATATGATGTCAGATAAATATCCTACAGTATTTTCTCCCTTTATTCTGTCTGAATGAAAATCATGAACTCTATTTAAATGCTTTCTAACTTGGGGATGTATACTGGGAGCCCTTTGTAAAACTTTTGTTCCCCCTAGAGCAATGCAGCAAGCTGCTCTGCAGGATACCCAAAAAACAATGTTTACAAGCCAGCCTGCTCAGAGAGATGGAAATAACTTGAACAGCTACTGTAAGGGAGACACATGTGCCTAAATATATTTTCCTTCAGTCTTCTTAAGTAAGAAATGCTCTGTGAATAAGAATTACCATCCTGTCCTCCTTTGTTGAATCCTCTTTGCCTGCTACACACACACACACACACACACACACAGACACACTGAACTTTTCAAAGTCTGCTGGCTTCCCACTGATGTAGATTATATGATCTAATTTTTTAACTGATTTTTCTTTCTTTTTTTTTAATTGCAGAAGTATAAAAATTAGCAACAAAGTATATTTGCTTCATAGAATTTGCCCTTAAGAATTTGCTTTTCTCTACACTACAATGCTAATGGAAAAAGTATTCCTCGTTTGAAATCTGTGACTCTTTTTATTTACATGTGAAATTAGCCTTTGGTCCCCAGTAATTCCCAGAATGTTTACTTAGGTGCCTGTGGTACTCCAAATGGTTGGTAGTCAAAATAGTCAATTGATTTACAGAAGACAAGGTTTCGTTCTACATAAAGAACAGGGCACTTTTCTTCTCCATCTCCCCATGACCTTCAGCTGCACAGATGTGCACAAGACAAAAACTTTAATGAAAAGAGCCTGATGGTATTCACAGCAGGGTTCCTGGTGGCTTGTAATTAATTCACTTCACTGGGGGAAGGGAGAAACTTAAGGTATATTGAGACTTGTCTAGGCACCACTAGTGATCACTGTCCATCAGAGACAGAGGGTCAAATCAAAATGGAGGGGAACTTTCTGTCCCTACTGGGAGTGTGGGCTTGCCAAGGAACCCAGCTGGGCAGTTCCAGGAGGTTGCACTGTGGTTGCTTGCAAACACACCTGCCCTGGAAACTGAAGCCAGATGTTAACGTCTTACTCTTGCTCAACAGAAACAATATTTGCCACTGTTTTATATAAAACGTTTCCAAGTACATAGAGAGATATTTTTTCAAATGTTTTTTACTTCCACCCATAGACCAAATGTCTGTGCCCTTCAACAAGTTATGGGAACAAAAAAGAAATACTTCAGCACCTGCAGAAACTGGTACCAGGGAGCCATCTGTGGAAAAAAAGCGTAAGTATGCTCTGTTTCAAAATTATTCCACATTTATTGAGGTAATATAATGTATGATTAGAAAACTCTTCTTTTCCTAGAGACAAAATGTTTGTTTCAAATGCAGACATAGGAAGAATTCACTTCACAGTTTTGCAGGGTTACAACTTCTCTTTAGCTGCTTTTAAATCCACCTGGATAACATATCCAATGACTGTTGCCAAAAATAATCACAAAAGGCATGGCAAGTCTGAGTATGTAGTGTTTTTTAAGCTTCAGAGACTTTGCAATGTTGTTCTGAGTTAGGTATTCATAGCTCTATTTTAAACACAATGAGATATGAGGTCAAGTGATCTGCCCAAAACTACAGAAGGACTTAAGGGGCCACTTATGATCCAGCAAAGCTGTGTGCTCAGATCACACCTCTCCACAAAGAAAGAAAAATATGGATACAGATTATATCTGTGTAAGTTTGGCATTAATTTGGAATCTGTGTATATTTCAATTTTCACTTCCTCTCAGAATGCAAGTCATTGTCTTTTTTGTGACAAAATATTCAAGTTACTGCTGCTTTGTCAGTCACAGAACAGCTCTAGAGTGTGAATACATACAAAACCCCCAGTCCTTAATTTGGTCTGTCTAACTTGTCTTAGAATTAAATAATTTAACAGAGAATAACATTGTTTACCCAATATAATAAACTAACATTTTCTTGTATATCACATTTTCTCATGATATTATGTAATTACTTGGATAAATTTCTCAGCAGTTGCAACAGGAAATTACTATTTTTGTTTTCCTGTTTTTCTCTTAGATGGTCCAAAATAGTCTGGGGTGATATTTTCAGAGTGAGTAAGTGAATAGAAAGTCCAGGGTTCAATCACTACAACTCTGTTTTAGGGGATTAAGACTCTCTTAGTGAAAGCCTTAAAACTCTTCCAAACACCTAAGTGGTATTGTATCTCCTAAAACATAAAGATGTTGTGTTGATATGTGGCGCGAATTATACATGTGAACAATTTAACTCCATTTAAAGTAAGTTTTCTATTTAAAACTTTCCTAATGGACATCAACCACTGGTTTAGGTGTTAATGTAATGTGGAATAAAGATGTTTTGTTGCTGTGCCAAAGCTTTTCTTAACAGAGGTTAACATGGAAGAAAAATAACCACAGTGTTAGTGCCATAAGCCAGACAAAGATGACTACCTTTGTGAACAAGCTCTTAAATTCCCTTGAAAATGTTTTCCTGTTCAAAAAGAATTCACTAAAAGATCTAGACACTAGATTTCACTAAAAGATCTAGGAGTGCATGAACAAGAAGTGACTAATAATTTACGATTAGTTAAGTCATATTTTTATTCTCCTGATCATCAAAGTTATGAGTAAGTACGATCCACATTTTCCAGGCCATCCTTCAAGTTTAAAAAGAGTGTTTCTAAATATAGAAACAACGATAAGTTCTGGTGATATACAAAACAAACCCAACAAAGAGATATATTTGACTTTAAACGATTACACATAGCTCACATTGTATTCATCCGAGCGTTCACAAACAGAATGCTTTTCATTTAAGACTACAGCTGTAAGAGCTTATACGAAATTCATTGGTTCTTTACAGAAAACAAAAAAATTCTATGCTGACAAAGAATTAGAATCCAAGTTTGTGCTGGGGAATATAGAGTACACAAAAAATGATGCAAAGTGTGCTTATATAGCTAGCAGTGCTAATATGGCTTCAGTGGCTCAGGCTTTCTTTAATGCATCTACATTTATGACATGTTTGTAATTAAAAAGGTGTCCTTTTCTCCTCCTCTTTTGGTTTTTTTTACTTGTTTTGTGCTGTTTTGTTGCTGGGTTTGGTTAATTTTGTTTTTGTTTTTTTTTTTTTTTTTGTGGGGGGGGTTTTGGTTTTGGTTTTGTTGGGGGTTTTGTGGGGTTTTTTGTTTTTGTTTTTTTGGTCTTTTTATTAACTTTCTTCAAATCCAGCTTACGTTTTGTTACATTTTTGACTGGTTCAACCACCCTGGCTTACAAATATATCCACAGTTCTTCTTGAGCATGATCCCTATACTTAGTCATGTAAAACTGATTAAGATTAAGGCTCCCTAATGATTATTCTTGTCAGAAAAATGCCCCCAATTTTTCAGTGTTAAAAATGCGATCATATAGTAGTCAGGCAAGGACTTGAAATGGGCTTGGACTGTAGTTTCATAGAATCATAGAATCAGTCAGGGTTGGAAGGGACCACAAGGATCATCTAGTCCCAACCCCCCCTAGTCATTGGCAGGGACACATCACACTAGATCAGGCTGGCCAGAGCCTCATCTACTCTTTCTACTGCTCTTGTTGAATGTAAGAGGCTTTGCATCTCTTTGAGATTGTTCAAAGATGCTACATGTCATAATACAATGTTAGAAAGGATCCTTGGGAAAAAGACTAATGGAAGATATAGTTGGAGGAAGTTTTCTTCCGTTTTCTTTCTAAGAACATGTTTTCATCAGATATCTAAGAACATGTTTTCAGAGGTCAGACATCATGCCATAAATTAATGGAGTTGAGTTATACTTGTGATACCATGAGACGCTGATTCAAGCACAATCTTCTCTTTCAAGCACTGCCATGGCTTTGAAGTCTGGACTCCTAAATCAGTCTATACATGGACGGTGATACCATAACTCTTCTAGAGCCAAGGAAAAGACTTAATTTTCCTGGGAAAACCTGTCACCCTGATTTGTATTTTTCATGCGAATTGCAGATTTATGTGCATTTGGTGGTGGAAATAATGATTAATTTCCAGTGAGATTAGACTCTCTGTGGCTATTTGCCCCACCTCTACATTCAATTTTTTCAGGACCCATAGGTTTATAGTTTTTATCAGAATCTTTCCTTCTCCTCCAGGTGGCATCATAATACTGACTTCCTTTTTCCTTCAGTGGGCGGGCTGCAAGTCATCCAAAATACTTCACCTTTTGAATAAAGTTTGCCACACTACTGACTTCTTTGGCACTACATTTTATTCCAGTGCAGACACATTGGGAAGAAGGGTATTTCCTGAAAATGTCTTAGACTGAAACTTGGATATTCTCAGTCAATTTTGGAAGACAACCCATTCCTGTGGTTTTATTCCTAGATAGATGTCCTGTCTGCCCATAAGAGAAAGTCTGCTCTCAGCAGAAACCTGTCAGGGAATTCATTACTTTGATGAGCTCCAGAGGCAAAATGAGTTATGCAGTGGTAGATACCTTCACATGTCAGGAAAAATAGTTTGAATTAATAGGCAGTTTGGACTCATTGCACTAAATAGTCAAGTGATGACTTGTTCTCTTCACTGACCAGGATTTAGAGGAATGTAAGCTGCAAGACATTTCTGTACAAAACTGTCACCTACTCTCTCTCTCCTCTTTTAACGCTCCTTTCATCATCTAAGTACTCACAGAGCAAGACTAGAGGGGGAAATCAGTGTGTATGAGCCTAAGTAGAGTCATCCAACTTCTAAGTGTTTTGGAATTTTGTTGCTGTAATAGAGCCTCTCTTACGACTTACTCTGCTGTTAACAGTTTTACATTCTGCACACTCAAAACAGAAATGTAGACCTGTCTGAAAATGTTACTGTAATTAGAATACTTATCCAAAGGACAATGGCTCCTCTCATGTCAATATCTCCATGTTAACAAGTCCTCCCTCACTTGTATATATGATCTATAAAATTATAATTTAGGAATGCTTTTATTATTTACACTTCCTATCCATTGCTCTAAAATTCCAATTGGTGTGTAACTTAAAGATTTGCTAAAATCAAAGCCCATTGGATCAGAACTCTTTTCACTGTTTCTCTGCAGTATTTTATCTCCATGCCAGCAAAGAGTAGAAACAGATGAGTCACAGTGCTGACTTGAATAAACTGAAAACTGGCACTGTTAGCCAAGAATAACAAGGACACAAGGTAGTGTTGCTCTGCCCCTTTTTCCTTTGGAATATACTCCTTTGGGTGAGATCAGGCCAACTTTGCATAAAAAACCCCCACCAAAACCAACCAACTAACCAACCAAAAAATACACCAATAAACCCCACAACAACAACAAAAAAACAACAAAATCCCACCCCAAAATAAACAAACAAGCAAACAAACAAAACAACTCAACATTTCCAAAACTCAAGAACGCAGCATTGCTTGTTAATCTGAGTAACAGTGTTCTTCACTAAGACACCATCTTATATTGAACCAAAAGGGAGATATAGATGAGGATAACTCCCCCCCTGTACTGCATCTATACACAAATGGTGCTGAAGCACTAATCTTATTGCAGAATTCTCCTTGCAGACCCCTTTTCTCCTATTCCATCTTTCTCACTGCATTTTGAGCATAGCTGATACACAGACCTTCTAGTTGAAGTCAGCTGTACAGCTTGATGTAGCTCTGAACAACCTCATCTAGTTGGGGATATCTCTGCTTACTGCAGGAGGGTCCCTTCCAACCCAATACATTCTGTGTTTCTATGAATACTGTAAGTTCCTACTTACAGTAACCCCTGGTGACTGTAAAAAAAAAAAAAAAAAAAAGACTGGACTGTACAGAAGGAGCTGGGATTGTTTAGCCTGAAGAAGAGGAGGCTCAGGGGTGACCTCATTGCTGTCTACAACTACCTGAAGGGAGGTTGTAGCCAGGAGGGGGCTGGTCTCTTCTCCCAGGCAACCAGCACCAGAACAAGAGGACACAGTCTCAAGCTGCGCCAGGGGAGGTTTAGGCTGGAGGTGAGGAGAAAGTCCTTCGCTGAGAGAGTTGTTAGCCGTTGGAATGTGCTGCCCAGGGAGGTGGTGGAGTCACCATCCCTGGAGGTGTTCAAGAGGGGATTGGACGTGGCACTTGGTGCCATGGTTTAGAGGTCATGAGGTCTTGGGTGACAGGTTGGACTTTGATGATCCTTGAGGTCTTTTCCAACCTTGTTGAGTCTGTGATTCTGTGATTCTGTAAGTCACATGATAAAAAAAGACACTTGGCTGAAGAAACACTTCTTTACTATGTTCTTCAGACAATTTTCTGGTTTTCATTAATTGTGTCATTGTTGAATATGGTAAGACTAAACTTGTCATATCTTATTATTCTATCCTTATAACTCAGCTTCCTCTTTCCTTTTTCCAAGAGCTAATTTAGATTGCAATCTTTCATAGCTGTTCATGGGACAAGGGAGAGATATCTTCTATTTCACATAAGACAAAGATATTTTCTCAGGACAAAGCAGTTCACACAGCTGGGAGAATATTCTGACTGTTATTTTGCTGCACAGTTTTCTTTAATCAGACATTTATTTGTTGGGGTGGTTTGATTTTGTTTTTTGGGGGGATTGTTCATTTGGTTTTGGTTTTGTTGTTGGTTGCTCATCTGGTTTGGGTTTTAATTATTACAAGTTTCTGGCAGGGATGCAACATAGAGTTCATATTTACAAGGCAAATTTCCTTATTAATGAGAAAATCTGTAGCTTAACCTGTGTGTTATTCTTGCATTCCTAAGAAATAGACTTTTACTGAATTGCTTCAAAGAATTAGATGTATTAAAAAAGCTATATAAATATTTTCAATGTATGGCTACCCAGTTGAAAGGATGTAAACGGCAAAAGGGTGATCATGTTGTGTATATTGTCCTGGTTTTGCTGGGAGAGTCCCAGAAGAGCCATGGGCTGCATGCTATTAGCAGCTCTGAGTCAACCAGGACAGCTGACTTGAGTTGGCTACAGGTGTATCCGAGATCATGAGCATCACACTCAGTATGAAGCAGAAAGATTGCTGGGTGTGTGGTCTCTTGTGTGTGGTCTATTGTTAGAGCCTCTTGCTTTAAGTCCCTCCTCACCCTGCTTCTTTTTCCTCTTTCTGCTCTTGCAGACTACCTTCCTGTTTAGTATGAGTGCTGTGCTTCTGCTGGCCTAAGCATAACTTTATATTGACAGTGGTATCAGTTTGGTTATTTCATTAAATCAGATTTTCTTTCAACCTGCCAATCTTCTCTCCTTTTTTTCCTCTTCCCCTTCTTCAGTGTGGAGGAGTCATTGGGTGATAGAGCAACTGCAATAGTTTAGCCTCAGATATGGGCTAAACACAGACATGTGTGTATGAGGGAATAGAGAAGAATTATTTTCATAGCATGGAGAAATGGAAGACTATGCAGTTTAAAAAAAAAATCTTTAATCTCTGCCAACTCTATCAAATCGCTGTAAATTACAGGATTATAATCTTTACTTTTAAAATCATGCTTTGTAATGCTGTTTTTCTTAAGTCTGCTCCTAATCTCTTCAAGAAGTTTGGATGATAAAGGTTAAAGCTTGTTCACTTGAATAAATTTATTCATTTTAATTTGTCTGTTGTTAATGTTTTGTCAGCTTTAGTTTATGAAAAAATGAGAGAAGTGTAATCAGCTGCCAGCAAAGTCTACAAATGTGGCTTGTATCAACCATAACTATAAAAATAAATCTATTTTGCAAACTCACGATGGCAACAGTTTCTTGTCAGTCACATTGTGCCATAATTTGGGAAGTAATCTCTGAAGTCTTAGGTCTTAAAATTGGTGGCTTATATTTTGGTAAGATTGTGTAATTTGTTGACATTCCCTCTCAAGAGGAGCCACAATCAGCTCTCTGATAACTTCATTCAACAGAAGCAAATTTGTCTAGCACATCTGTGGTATAGTCTTATTTCTACCATTAAGAAGAGAGTATAAGACCATAAATACTAAATTGAGTGTTATAGTATAGAATTGTCAATTAACCCTGATTTGCTGCTAGGTAGAGCTTAAATGGATTCAAGAATATTTTATTGACATCAGTATGTACCCATTTCTGGTCCCTGATATTGCTAAATTTTGTGTATCCCTTTAACAGTGAACTTTCCCTTGTGTGCATTCATCCAGTTTTTAGTGACTTTCTTCTCTACCACCTGCTTTATGTTAGTTTTTAATTAGTTCTCTTGCTTCTTTTAAGTCTCCCATGGAAAACCTATGCTCTTTCTGAGGATGGTCTGAGTTGGAAGGGACCTTCAAAGGTCATCTAGTCCAACCCTCCCTGCGGTAAGCAGGGGCATCCTCAACTAGATCAGGTTGCCCAGAACCTTGTCAAGCCTCACCTTGAATATCTCTAAGGATGGGGTCTCAACCACCTCCCTGGGCAACCTGTTCCAGTGTTCCACCACCCTCATGGTAAAGAACTTGTTCCTAAATTTAGCTAAAATTAGTATACATTTTCCCTGTATATTATTTGAATTATGCTTTTGTCTGTGTCCCACAGAACCATCTTGTACGAGTGCTGTCCTGGTTATATGAAGATGGATGGTACAAGAGGGTGTCCTGCAGGTACAAGCTTATTTTCATATGGATGAATCAGTATATGAGAGGCATTACATCACACCTGGAGAAATGTCACCTGGAGAAATGATTGCCTCTTTTTGGGAATTACTTCCTGAAAATAAATAACTTCATTTGCATACCGCCAGCACAGTTAAAAATCATCCATCACTGAATTTGATCAGCTCCTTCCAGTTACTCGACTGGAGAGAAACAATAGAGGCTACACTTCCCAAAGATGCCAAAGAGGAACTTTTATTCCTCTTCCCATCACATCTCAGAATAACCTCACACATACCCAGGAGACCAGAAACCCAAGACATTAGATGTGGCATATCTAAGTTCTGCTTATTCCTTTTCCTGAAAATGGCTGAATCTTATTTACTGAAAGAATGGCTTTAAATAAACTAAGGAGTGAAAATGAAGATAGGAATACTTGATTTTTTTTTTCCTATTTGTGCTGTTCTATTTTTCATAAATAAGATAAATTTCAGCAGGGACGAGTAATTTGAAAAGGAATATGTTTCATAACTTCAGATGCTTTTATCTGAGCTAATCCTTTTACAGCTAGTAATAGGCATATATAAGGCAAAGTTCAGTTTGTCTATATGAATAAATCTTACTTTAGATGTTTACATTAGAATGAAGCCACTCACACTATAGAATTGCCCATTCTTCCCTGTGACAATAAAAAGTGACAAGAACAACTAGCTCACATGCAGGTGCCTCACAAGGGTGCCTAGAATTAGGAGACATTAATTCTGTTCTCATGCAATAGTGTTTTAACTGTTAGATGATGGATGTTCTTACTTTCTGGATGAATCAATACATGCACAAACCACAAACTGGAAGAAGAGCAAAGTTTCACAGGTATATTCCTGGTTCACTATGATCAAATGAGAGCCACTCCACTGAAAGTTTTGTAATTATGGAAGGAATTTACTCCTGTCCTCAATGGATAGCCTCCCATTTCAGGCTGAGTTGACAGAAATCGAGACAACTTTTCTAAAGAAAACACTGCAATATTGGGGTTTGTTTGATCTAATATTTCATTAAGCAAAATATAAATAAGGACATGTATTTGCATTTATTTTTTTGAGTATGCTGACAATGGAGTTTTAATCCAAGCAAATTGTTTCAATGTTGATTTTTAATTGTTTCAGAAGGCAAGGGTACTGTTCAAACCAAAGAAACAAAATAGATTTAACTGTAAGAAACTGGATGATGACAGAGTTTACAGGGTTATCTCATGTGTATTTTAGTTGCTCCTATTGATCATGTATATGGCACTCTTGGTATTGTGGGAGCTACGTCCACGCAGCAGTATTCTGACATATCAAAGCTGAGAGAAGAAATTGAGGGAAGAGGATCATTTACTTTCTTTGCACCAAGTAATGAAGCCTGGGATCAATTAAATTCAGTAAGTGTGTGTGTGTGTGTGTATGCACATGTGTTAGTCTGTTTCTCTTTCAGCTAATGCTGTTTTAGTGGCAATGGCTAGCCAATGATAAGATAGCTGAGAAAAAAAATATATTTTAGACATAAAAGAATATTACACAAGCAATAATAAAATAATTTGCATGTTTAACACAAATTGCTGAAGCTAGAGAGTCTGAAATACTTTCAGGAGTGTTAACCAGCTATAAGGGTTTCTCATTTAATTACTTGCATGGCATAGAATTATTAGCATAGTTTTGAGGAAACTGACAGGAATTTCAGCAATGATGTAATGTAGAGAATAATTGTGGAGTATTCAGGTGTCCTTTCTTTAATAATCTCCTTATTAAATCTTGAGTCAATGACCTGTCTGTGATGAGTCTTCTTGTCTTTCTTTTGTAAGCAAATCAGATAAGCATCATTTAAGTACAGTCAGATGGATTGATATCCAAGTTGTGGCTCTTAAGAAGAAATATCCATTGTGGATATACTGCCTTAAGGGAGACTGTAGCCACGTGGGGGTTGGTCTCTTCTCCCAGGCAACCAGTGACAGAAGGAGAGGACACAGTCTCAAGCTGCACCAGGGGAGGTTTAGGCTGGATGTCAGGAAGAAATTCTTCACAGAAAGAGTGATTGGCCATTGGAATGTGATGCCCAGGGAGGTGGTGGAGTCACCATCCCTGGAAGTGTTTAAAATAAGACTGGATGAGGCACTTAGTGCCATGGTCTAGTTGATTAGAAGGTGTTGGGTGATAGGTTGGACTAGATGATCTTGAAGGTCTTTTCCAACCTGGTTAATTCTGTGATACTGAAATCATACGTTAATGTAAAGCAATCTGTGCATCTTTCCAACTGGAAAAATGTTTTGAAGCTTTGAATTAATTAAACGCCTTTCTTCTTCAGGAAATTCACAGGAATTTGGTTGACAATGTAAATATTGAACTGTATAATGCTCTCCATCACCACATGGTAAACAAGCGTATGTTGACAAAAGACCTGAAGAATGGCATGACTTTGGTGTCTATGTACAATGGACAGAAATTGCTCATTAACCATTACCCTAATGGGGTAAGTCTATCCTCTTTCATGTTTCCTAATATAAGTATTCTGTTGTAGCTATTACTCTTCATTTCCTTCCATAACTAAGGAAACAGGCTATAGGAACTTTAAAATTTAGCGAGCCATTTGCCATTGACGGACACATTTTATCTTGAAGAAATTCTGCTTGTCTGAGGGAGAATCATTAAGAACGAACAGACACCTTCTGTTTGCTGTTTAGAAACCAAAGTTTGAATGAGAATTAATTTTCTTCCCAAAAGACAATTAACTTCCTTCCTTTTGTGGCCAAAATATAGGTTTATAATAAATCTGAGAGTAAAATCTACTATTAAACTTCATGTGTTTACAAAATAATAGTAAAACAAATCTTCTACCTTGTGCTCCAATACAAATAAAAGAATTTAAGATTGTACTGAACATGAATCAAGTATTTGACTGGAAAAAATTAATTTTTACAAATGCTTGAAAACTCCCAGTCAAGTCACTTTTCTGTGTTGCCTTAAAGCAAAAAATGTTTGTTAGACTTCAGTTTACATCATTAATAACCCAATACTATCACTGTATTCATTTGAAAACCAAATCTGAATAATTGCAAAAAAGGAAATAAAACAAGAATATGAAATCAATGTAATCTGAAGCTGGGGAGCTGGGGTTGTTTAGCCTGGAGAAGAGGAGGCTCAGGGGTGACCTTATTGCTGTCTACAACTACCTGAAGGGAGGTTGTAGCCCGGTGGGGGTCAGTCTCTTCTCCCAGGAAACCAGCAACAGAACGAGAGGACACAGTCTCAAGTTGTGCCAGGGGAGGTCTAGGCTGGATATTAGGAGGAAATTCTACACAGAGAGAGTGATTGCCCATTGGAATGGGCTGCCCAGGGAGGTGGTGAAGTCACCGTCCCTGGAGATGTTCAAGAGAGGACTGCATAAAGCACTTAGTGCCATGGTCTGGTTGATTGGATAGGGCTGGGTGATAGGTTGGACTGGATGATCTTGGAGGTCTCTTCCAACCTGGCTGATTCTATGAATAAATCTGCTGATAGCTTTCCAGAGGCCTAGACAGTCTTTCAGATATTACAACTTTTTACTGAAAAGTTAAAATCTGTAAGAACAGAAGTAAATGCACAATGTATACACCCCTGATCTGTGAGAATCAAATTCAAAGTAGATGACCAAATTAATATTCAATCTTTGACTGGTCAATTCTTCAAATATAGGTTGTTACTGTTAACTGTGCCAGAATCATCCATGGCAACCAGATTGCTACCAATGGTGTTGTTCATGTCATTGATCGTGTCCTGACCGCTGTTGGAAACACCATTCAAGATTTCATTGAAGTTGAGGATGATCTTTCATCTTTTAGAGTAAGTGAACAAAAAATAAAACGTTTCGCTGATATTTTTTAGTTTCCTTCTCCCCTTTTACTTTTCTTTTTCTATTTGGGCATGATACCTTGAAGGAAGAAGGATTAGCTTAGCAAGAGATAAATTAAATTAGCTCCTGCTAATACTATGAATCTAGTAATATAAAAAGGCATACTTAAGGAATCTGCTTCTGCTCTTTCGTGGATCAAATAAGACCACATTGATAGGACAGAATGTGTCCCTGTACATAAAGAGTTTCTTCTCTTCAAGCACTGATGTAATGAAACATATGAGCATAAAGTTAAATGGTAAAATAAATAATGGTAATATAAATAAATTCCAGAATCTGACTCACAACAAGTTTCAGAACACCAAGAGGTACATGTGGGAATGTTGTTTTCTTGCAGAGAGAAAACATGTTTGTTTCTAAGTTTCTAATTTCTCCTTCTAGAAGATGTCTGCATAGTGTAATGGGATTTCATGATGAATATGTTTTAAAAAATGCTATGATTTTGCAAATACCTGTTGGCCTTTCTCTCCCTCTCTCTCTCTATATGTATAGATGTATATATATATATATATATATATATATACATATATATAAAAAGGCTTACAGGTAGGGAAAAAAAACTCTGAATCCCTCAAGCTCAGTTCATTTCAGTTATAGGAAAAAAAAAACATTATTTAACCCCTTTTAAAAAACTGAGTATAAAAGCCAACCCTTTCTAGCCTCCAGTTGAAAAAGAAGTCATATTTAATTTTTATCCTGTGCATTTTTTCTTTTGTGCTGTCTATTTGGGTTCAGCTTTGTGAACTCTAAGCAGACATTTTCACCTAATTTTAGATAAGGTCTCATCTATTCCTTTTATATTGCATACCTCTCTAAATCTGCTTGTAAAATCCTTGCTGCTTTCCAGGATACATGCCAGCATCATTCCAGTTTTCCTTTCAGCTGTATTACATTGTACTCTACCCTTCCGATTTTTCAAAGGCTGAAGTCCCTGTTTATAGCACATACACCTGCTCATTCCTTTGTGTGGGCCTCTGCACTTCATACCACTTTAATAACTTACAGTCCTTTAATAACTTATAGTTCATTAGCAAATAATAAAACCATTAAACAAAACCAGCCCTGAGATTCTGACATGACCTTTCCTGTGAGCACTTGGTGATATTTTAAATATCTAGCATTAAACCCCAAATTTATGTTTAGGCTGCTGCCATTACATCAGATGTCTTGGATACTCTTGGAAGGCCTGGTCATTACACAGTCTTTGCTCCTACTAATGAAGCTTTTGAGAAACTTCCAAGGGGAATTTTAGAAAGGATCATGGGTGACAAGGTGGCTTCTGAAGGTATGTGACTTTTATTTTTTTTTTTAATTTAGAAATACAGATGAGTAGACAGGAGGTCAAAACTATATTACTCTAGTAGCTCTGAAATAAAGCACCTATACTTTCATTCATAAAAGAGGAGTTATTCAATCTGTCTCTGGATTTCCAGTTACCCAATGATTCAAATTCACTGAAAACTTAGTTTCCAAAACAGTTTAAAGGAAACAGTGGGACTATAGACACACTGATACTTCTAATGGCTCGACTACATAGTTCCAATACATATTCTGGCCTCTAGAAATTCAGGGGTATCTGAATTGGAAATTCTCTCATAGCTTTCTCACAAACAGCTTTCTCATACAAAAGAGCATGCTCTTGAAAAAGGCAAGTTCTGCTCTGCAAGGTGAACTGCATTTATAACATATATTTTCTCAAACTATAGCAGTCAGCACTGTTTCTCATCTTATACAATAAAACTAAATTACTGAATCAGTTCATGTAAACGTAACAGCAATGTAATGGACCAGTAAGAAATTAAAAGCTACATTTCTATTCCTGTTTATGAGCTCTACCGCACTAAACAAATTCTCTATTCTATCATTATAGCCTGATTAGGTCACTGCGTAGTATCTCAATGAGCTATGGTGAAAAGAAGGATCTAGGCTAAATCCAATGCAAGACAATGGCTAAAAATGTAATCCTGAAATAACACAGCATTTTTGTGGTGGCTTGTTTATTTTTTTTTTTTCAGTTTAATTTCAGGAATTATTGGCTGATCCTTTTGGTGCCCACAGAGGATAGTATATTGAATCTTGTAGAGTAAGACATAACAAAATATAAATCTGGGGATGACATTGCATAGCCTATAGGGTTTTTTTATTCTAAGGTCTATTTGAATCATGTCATCTGCAGTCACTAAGTTGTTTACTTGATTACATGCCAGCTGCAGAATAACCAGTATAGATTTAATTACATAAGAAAGGTCAAAAGTTTTTAACCTGAGATGTTGTTTAGAGGCCTATAGTATCAATTCTGACACAAATAATTTTCATTAAGGGTCTGTGACGTAAATAAATTGATATGATGGGCTAGTAAACTTTAGGATAGATGTAATGATTTATCCCATACCACTGTGAAAATTGTATGTATTACATATATCTTTCTAAACACCTGTGTATGAAATTTCTGCTTCTTTCGCTGCAGCTCTTGTGAAGTTCCATATTTTAAATACACTTCAGTGCTCTGAAGCCATCACAGGTGGAGCTGTATACGAAACCTTGGAAGGAAACACAGTTGAAATTGGTTGTGATGGTGAAAGTCTGACTGTGAATGGAGTGAAGATGGTGAAACGCAAAGATATTGTGACAAGCAATGGTGTCATCCATCTCATTGATGAAGTGCTAATTCCTGATTCTGGTCAGTGATGTGGATGAAAAAAATCTTATACTGAAGATGTTTTCTGCAGTCTTACCTAGAATCCATCAAATGTTTTGTTGTGAATAAGCACAAAGAATCTAAATCAGGAAAAGGAATAGCTGTGTCTTAAAATACCTTATCTTATCCCTTTATATGCAGCCAAGCAAGTCTTTGAACTTGGGGGTGCCCAGCAGACTACTTTTACAGACCTGGTGGCACAGCTAGGACTGAGATCTTCTTTAAGACCAGAAGGCCAATACACTCTCCTGGCACCTCTGAATGGTGCTTTCTCAGGTTAGTAGTCTTAAAAAATTATTCTCTGAATGTTGAAGTAAACAGGAGCATATGCTAAAGAGACAGTATTCAATTAAGCCTCAGTAGAGTGTTAAGAGAGCCATAGAATACATGTCATACAGAAAGACAAAACAATTCCAACCACCAAGTTGCACAGCTCTTTATTTTCTTTTTAATTTTTTTCCTGATAGAATTTGTTAACAGAGATAGTATCACTGTAATAAAGTAAAAAACGTGCAGAGACTGTGGAAAGGAAAGGTGTTAATGAACTGCCAGTTCTCTTAATTTTTGTATTACTTGCATTAGATTCATATCTTCTGCATTCTCAAAAGATTTATGCAAGAATGGTTGATATTTTCTAGTGCATTAAAGCAGAAATAAACTGACATAAATATATTAGCAGAAGTGACCACGTGGTCATTCTGCCTTTTCCATAAGAATCTGTGTTAACTGACCACCACAGAAACAAATTTTGAAAGGTTTTAAACTCCATGTCGAGAAAGCAAAAGTCTTAATCAGAACTTGATTAGTCATTCAGAAGATGGAACAGACCCATATATAAACCATGTCATAGTAATGAATCAGGTCTGTGTCAAAATTTCATGCCTGCATTTAAGGAATTGCAATTTTCAGAAAATCCTTCATTTTCTCTATACACAGATCTGTCCAAACTTTAACTCAAAGATTCCATATTTTCATGGAGTTTTTGGTTGTTTTTTTTTTTCAATATGCACTCAGTTAAATTTATTTGAATGTAAAATCATTATATATATATATATCACTATATAAAAATATCTAAATGGCTTTGTAGATGACACCTTAAGGATGGACCAACGTATTCTTAGAACAATCCTTCAGAATCATATTATAAAAGTGAAAGTTGGGCTCAATGAACTCTACAATGGACAAGAGCTGGAGACAATTGGAGGAAAAACGCTTAGAGTCTTTGTGTATCGCACAGTAAGTGAATAGATCTTTCCCACTCTGTGTATCCCAACTGTCTAAAGGAAGAGTCATGAAAGAATAAAAGCTGAATGAAACCTGAAACTTCTACCAGTATGAGTATCTAGAAAAATATCTTTAAGGTTTTAAGCTAGGAAAAAAAATGAAAATTTGATCATTATCAATTGGAATTTTGTTTGCATGGAAGGCATTTTGGAAAAATGAAACAGAATTCCAGATTTGGCACTCCATTAATTCCAAATTTTTACTGCAAACTTGTAGAACTAATTATGAATATTCTCAAGGGAAACAAAATAATCCAGTTTGGAAATATTTTCACCATATTGACTTACTCCAGACTTTGCAACTTTTACTTTACCAAGTAATACTAGATTTCCTGGCAAGAATTTACAATCTGACTTTAGGAAATATATATGAACATTATTTCTGAATTTAGGAGTCTGGAAATCACATAATTACAGAAATGTTTGGGTTGGAAAAGACGCTTGGGATCACCAAGTCCAACCAATAACCCTACTCTGCAAGGTTCACCCCTAAACCATATCGCCAAGCACCACATGCAAACAGCCTTTAAACACATCTTGAGTTGGTGACTCAACCACCTCTCTGGGCAGCACATTCCAATGCCTGACCACTCTTGCAGTGAAAAAAATTTTTCCTAATATCCAGTCTAAACCTACTCCTGCTGCAGCTTGAGGCTGTTCGCTCTTGTTCTATCACTAATTACTTGGGAGAAAAGACCAGCACCAGCCTCTCCACAACATCCTTTCAGGTAGTTGTAGAGAGCAATGAGGTCTCCCCTCAGCCTCTTCTTTTTCAAACTAAACAGCCCCAGCTCCCTCAGTCGCTCTTCATAAGATTTATTCTCCAGGCCATTTACCAGCTTCATTGCCCTGCTCTGAACTCACTCCAGCACCTCCATATCTCCCCTCTTTTGAGGTGCCCCAAACTGAACACAATACTTGAGGTGTGGCCTCACTAGAGCTGAGAACAAGGAGACAATCACCTCCCTGCTTCTGCTGGACATAGTGTTTCTAATACAAGCCAGGATGCCATTGGCTTTCTTGGCCACCTGGGCACACTGCTTGTTCATATGCAGTTGCTTGTCAGTTAAAACCCCCAGGTCCCTTTCTGCTGGACAGCTTTCCAGCCACACTTCCCTAGGCCTGTAGTGTTGCTTGGGGTAGTTGTGACCCAAGTGCAGGACCTGGCATTTGGCCTTGCCGAAGCTCATCCTGTTAATGTTGACCCATTGATCCAATTTACCCAAGTCCCTCTTTACAGCCTCCCTACCCTCATGAAGATCAACACTCCCACCTAAGTGTGTGTCATCTGCAATGTTACTGATGACAGACTCTCTTCATGAAGATCATCAATGAAGATGGTAAATAGAAGTGGTCCCAACACTGAGCTCTGAGGAACATCACTTGTGATTGGCTGCTAGCTGGATTTAACTTCACTGACCACCAGTCTTTGGGACTGTTCATCCAGCCAGTGCTTTATCCAGCAGAGCATGTGCTCATCCAAGACACAAGCAGCCAGTTTGTCCATGAGAATTCTGTGGGGAATAGTGTCAAGTGCTTTTCAAAAGTCTAGGTAGACAATAGCCACAGCCTTTCCCTCATCCAATAGTCAGGTCATCTGTCACAGAAAGAGATCAGGTTCATCAGACAGGACCTGCCCTTCATAAATCCATGCTGACTGGGCCTGGTCCCCTGGTTGTTCTCTGCATGGTGCTTGAGATGACCTGCTCCATGACCTTCCCTGGTACTGAAGTCAGGCTGACATTTTATCAAACGTGTTTAAGTGTGTAAATAGCTACACTTGTTTCTCTTATTCAGGCTGTGTGTATTGAAAATTCATGCATGGTCAGAGGAAGCAAAGAAGGAAGGAATGGTTTTATTCATGTCTTTAGACAGATCATCAATCCAGCCGAGAAGACTTTGCATGAAATGCTGAGAAATGATAAGCGTTTCAGGTGAGGAGTAAGTAAGACCTCAGAATGAGAGGAGTAAAAGGATAAAAAGGATTGGATGATACATTCAGAGCTATGAATGCAGCAAAGTCTGCAGTTTTAATAATGAGTAGCACGATTCTATATGTGTGCAGCATGATTGCATAAGCTTCCAGCACATATTTCTGTCCTCTTTCTGCAAGCATTTTAATGCTCCTAGAGAGAGCAACAATTCTTGGCATCCTTCATTTATTTGATCTGTGCAGGTTTTATCTGATATGTTCTGCTCTAAACCAGTCTTTCATTTTTATTTTCTTCAGTCTGTTACTCTTAAGACTGTCTTTTTTTTTTTTTTTCCTCTCCCCCTCACTCTTTTTCCTTTTCCACTGTGTTTATTTGTAGGAATTAGTGAGAGTGTTTAAAGATTGATGCATTATCAGAAATGAGGGGTATAAGTACCTAGACCCCAATATAGCTGCTGAACTTCAACAGAGTGTATCAATGCTTTGTCTGTTTGTTGTCAACAGCATTTTCCTCAGTTTGGTGAAAGCTGCAGATTTAGATGATGTTCTGTCCCGGCCTGGAGAGTGGACTTTGTTTGTTCCAACTAATGACGCCTTTAAAGGTCTGACTGATGACGATAAGGATGTATTAATAAGTAAGTAACATAAGAAAACTAGACATACAAGAAAATGTAAAATCAATGGGAAAGATGATTACTGTGTTTCTTATGCAAAACACTGATAAAAGAGTTTAACTTTTGCATGTAGCAGGTCACAGAACTAGCCGAAGTTAACTCCTTCTGGGAGACAGAGAAAATAAGTTTTTGGCAAAAAGCATCCAGTGTAATTTTAAATTTAAATTCTCTGCATATTGTTCCAAAATTCTGGAAGTTTAAGTAGGTTTTTACCAAGAATTAAAAATACTTTCTTTAATGCCACGCTTTATTTCCAAAAGAAAATAAATGCACAGTAAATACTTCAAATTTCCCACTCAGGCAGGAGGCTGTGGCCACAGCACTATGAATATTTCTAGTTTCAGAGTAATGTGAATCTGGCCTGCACACAAGTGCAGGAGGAGTAGTTGCCTTGAGTCCCACATCCAAAAGGTCAGCCATAGTTTCCATTCTTGCACTTTTAGGATCAAAGTCTGAAGACATGAAGCCAAATCCCATGAATTCTTAATGACTTCAAAGAGTCCAGCTCAGAGCATTGATAAGAAGCAACCCCAGCTCTATACAGCCTTTAGTTCATTCAGACACAATGAATTTTAATTATCTCTTCAGTCATTTAAAGTTATGATTGTGGTCTAAATTACCTTCTAGTGTGGCTTGTCTCTGAGGACTAACAGTAAATTAACCAATAGCCTAAATGACTAACATTAGATGGCTATAAAATCAAATGAAGCTTGCCTTAAGGCTATGAGCTGATATAACTGGATAAGTGCCATTGTTCTGTTTTTACTGGACTGCATAATTATTTCATCAGTTCCATTTTTGTCTTCAATTTACAACGTGACATTGTACCCAAGGCCACGTAATTTTGGATTATTTCTGCTTTTAAGAATACATTTGTATTTTCCATTCTGCTTTTCGAGGCCCTTTATGTACTGCATTTCCTATCATTGTGAGTCAGTTTTCACTTGCTTTCCTTGGCAGATGAGATTTAAAACCACATGCTTATTTATTGATTTTCAGCAGATTGTGTGTCAGATTACTTTCTGAAATTCCATCAAGGCTTTCTTTAAAGTCTCCTCCTATTGCTTTCCCTATAAAAATTAAGCCTTAAAATATCTAGGTTTTTTTTAAGGTATATGAAGAAATTTTTCCTCTGAGAAAAACACAAACCAACAGTTGTTTTAACCAGTGACTATTGTGACATAGAATAAAGCTAATCTAAATTTGAAAATAGCTTTTGACTAAAAATATTTAGGTTTTGTATGTAACATGACTGGACCATTCATAGATAACACCAAAAAATATCAGTGTTAGTTTTAGTAGGAAGTGAAAGAGTATTTAATACATTTCAGTAGTAAAGTGAGTTGCAGTAGTATCAAAGCATAAAATGGAAAAAGGAGAATGTTCACTGAAAGAGGCATCAGGAAAATTAGAACCAGACAGTATTTCCATTGCAGTTTCATCAAGACGGAAACTCTTAATAAGAAGCAATATCAGTGTGTAATTGGAACTAGCAGTGTGTACAACTTGTAATAGAATGGCTGATATTCCATGTAATGGGATGTTAGGACATTAATTTGGGCTCCAGATTCATAGAATCAGTCAGGGTTGGAAGGGACCACAAGGATCAGCTAGTTCCAACCCCTCTGCCATAGGCAGGGACACCTCACACTACATCAGGCTGGCCAGAGCCTCATCCAGCTTGGCCTTAAACACCTCCAGGGATGGGGCCTCAACCACCTCCCTGGACAACCCATTCCAGGCTCTCCCCACTCTCATGGGGAAGAACTTCTTCCTCACTTCCAGTCTGAATCTCCCTACTTCCAGCTTTATTCCATTCCCCCTAGTCCTGTCACTCCCTGATATCCTAAAAAGTCCCTCCCCAGCTTTCTTGTAGGCCCCCTTCAGATACTGGAAGGTCACAAGAAGGTCACCTCAGAGCCTTCTCTTCTCCAGACTGAACAGCCCCAACTCTTTCAGTCTGTCCTCATAGGAGAGGTGCTCCAGCCCTCTGATCGTCCTGGTGGCCCTTCTCTGGATACATTCCAGCATGTCCATATCCCTCTTGTAATAGGGGCTCCAGAACTGGATGCAATACTCCAGGTGGGGTCTCACCAGAGTGGAGTAGAGTGGGAGAATCACCTCCCTTGACCTGCTGGCCACACTTCTCTTGATGAAGCCCAGGCTTTCTGGGCTGCAAGTGCACACTGACGGATCATATTGAGCTTCTCGTCCATCAGTACCCCCAAGTCCCTCTCCTCAGGGACTCATCTCCTCAGGGAATCCATTTAGTTTTTAAGACAATCTTGAAAATACTGCCTTTTTTCCTTGTCCTCCCAAATAGGAATGCCAAACTTTGAAATATGGAGGGGTTTACCTCTTTCCCAACTTTTCCAAGCTGCCTCTGTTTTCTGTAAGAAGTGGCAAAACCCACACTCAGTATAATTCCTTTTCTGCCTTAAGTAAATAGCAACTTTCTCCGGCCCCAGAGAGAGGATGTATATAGAGTTGTGACTTATTCTCAGTGATCTCAAGATGACTCACAAGAGAATAATTAATTGTACTAATTGTCAGCTATTGTTCCCTTTAATTCCAACAATGTTAAGGCTGAAGTTTATCTAGTAGTTTGACGAAATTTGATACTGCAGAATACTTAGTGATCATGCAATTGTTTGCAAATAATTTGTGGAACATTTTTAAGGAAAGGGGGGAAAATCATAGTAGAGGTACAAGCAAATAAGATACTATAGAAAAATAGAAAATGCAGCCTACTTTTCTATTCTTTTGTATAGGAGTTCTCATATAATCTCTGGGATTATGTTCTGAGTGCCTTTTGGTCAGGATTGTTTTTTTCATTTTAACATCATTTTAACAGATTCACATTATACGTGTTCATGGTAGTTTCACTTGTACTATGTTTAATTCTGCCTCAAGCTTGTGTCAATACTTAAAATTGCCAGAAAGAATTATCCATTACCATTTAATTTTTACTTCTATTTTTTTTTTTAAATAGGAGACAAAAATGCCCTCAGGAATATTCTTCTTTACCACCTGATACAAGGAGTTTTCATTGGAAGTGGTTTTGAGCCTGGTGTGACAAACATTCTTAAAACCATTCAAGGAGGGAAACTCTATTTGAAAACAGTTAAGTGTTTAAAAGAAGTTTCCCTAATGCAGCCTTCTAACAAGGATTTGACATTACAGTACGGAATGTATTTCTCTGAATGTTTTATTAGGGTTTATGGTTGCTTTTTAATGACCCTGAAAACTTGTGTTCTATTTTCATCTTTTACCAGGTGAATGATACTATTCTGGTTAATGAACTGAAGTCAAGAGAATCTGATCTCATGGCAACCAATGGTGTCATTCATGTTGTTGATAAACTCCTATACCCAGCAGGTGAGTTAGTTCATGGAATTTATACACACCATTCTGAATCGATTATATGGGTCCAAGAACTTTTTAAAGAGACAGTTCCTATGTTGAATAAGAAACAGAAAATTTACCTCACTATTCATTTTATGGGAGAACCATATACTTGAAACAATGGCAACTCTTTGAAATTCTGTGAAAGCCAAATACATGGAGGACAAGATGCTGTAGACTTTCCCACTAATATGGAAGAATGTATATGTACAGGTGCACGCTTCTGTGAACGTTTAAGAGTGATTGCACCTCCTGATGACTGTAAATGAAAAATATACACAGATGTATGCTCCCTTTGACATGACTCTTTCTTTTGTCAGATCTGCCTGTGGGAAATGATCAGTTACTCACAATTCTGAAGAAGTTGATTAAATACATTCAAATTAAGGTATGCTTAAAAATAATGATCCCTTCATCATTTTGGCAGCATATGTGGAACCATGTACATTATAATTCATAAGTAATTTTCTGGCCTGTCTGTTTCTTCAGAAAACAACACATTGAAAGCTCCCAGCTATCCAAATATAATCATGAATGACACATTGCACTCAACAGAATTTGCTTTTCAACACCAAATAATTGTAGAATATTTACATTTGGATAACTCCTGTGTGAACTGGTCAAAATTTGCTCTTTCATTTATTCTTTATCCCTCCAGCAAAATTAATTGCTTCTGAGTCCTTGAGACAATCCTTCTTTGAAAGAAATACCAAGTGGCTAAACTGCTACATTAAACCCACTGGCCTCAATAGCCTGAGTAGGAAAAAAATAATCATCCTTATCTATCTCAGCTATCCTCTTGAGATTACATTCTCCTCTAACAGTTAATAAGAGGACCTAGGCAAATTGCACAGACTAACTTTTAGATCAGTGAGGTAGTGAATCCTACCCACACTCATTAGGAAACTAGGAGGCAAATGCTCTTCCTTCTGAATTTTAACATTACTTTTCCTGTATTTATAGTTTGTTCGCGACAGTACCTTCAAAGAGATTCCACTGACATTTTACAGTAAGTTAATTTAAAATACTTCCAGATGGATTTGAGATTGTTTTTTTTTAAAGATTGCCAGTTCCAGACCTGAACTGTGAAATTTTTTCCAATCAAGAAGAAAGCAATTTCTGGGAAAGTAAGATGTGCCAGAGAAACACAGGAAGACTCAAAGTAGAATGTTTCTGGCTGTTGTGCTACTGTATGTGTTTTTCCCCTTTCCAGACATGTAACAGGAAAGTAACCCTGAAGTAAGCTATTCAGACTCTTTGGAGTAGGCAAAATACATATGGAAAAGATTGGTTTTCAGTTTTTTAGCCAAAGTTCAGTGCTCGGTATATAGCAGAGTTGTACTGCCTCCCTCTAACATGTAGCATTGTACTGCACTGACTCTCCACAAAGTAGCATTGACCAAACTCTGCACTGAGATGCTTGCTTTTTCATAAATACTTCCTGTTCCACCTGTTCCTTATACGTGCAAATTCCAGGCTTGTACAGGAGGGAGCTGTCCTGACCATTTTCTGTTTAGGAAGTTAATGTGAAAAAAAGAACCTTTTTAATTTTTTGTCTCTCAGAGCCTTTCTCAGGGTCTGCATTTAGTTTCTGCATATAGAGTGGAACCTGTTGAAGCAAAGTGTTAAAAGACAAAGATCCTGATGAAGCTTTGGATGGTGAAGGAATATGAATTTAAGCAGATGATTAAATTTGTATAGGATTCTACTTATGTTTCTCAGTAGAAATTAAGACCATTACATCAGACTGCTGAAAACTGAGAGTGGACACATTGAAGTCACAATGGAATTATCCAACATCCCATCAATATACATATGATTCAACCTGTCAGCCACAAGGGACAGAAATGTACTGGGGTGCATGCCAGCTGGTTGAGGGAGGTGATTGTTGCACTCTGCACTGCACTGGTGCAACCCACCTGGAGTGCTCTGTGCAGTTTTAGTCACCTCAATACATCAGACAGTTAGAGTGTGCCCAAAGGAGGGCAACCAAGATTGGGAAAGATCTCAAGGGCAAGACTTATTAGGTGTAGCTGAAGTTGCTTGATTTGTTTTACTTGAAGAAGAGATTGCTGAGGGGTGGCCACATTGCAGTCTACGACTTCTTGAAGGAGTACAGTAAAGGGAGGGTGTGCTGATCTCCTCTCTCATGACCAGTTAGGACACAAGGAAATCGTAGGATTGTTTTGGTGGAAGATACCTGTAAGATCATTGAGTCCAACCACCAATCTAACACCGTCATGGCCATTAAACTACCCCTCAAAGTGCCATGTCCACACCTTTCTTTAAAACACAGTACAACTTCCAGAGATGGTGATTCCACCACCTCCTTGGGTAACCAATTCCAATGTCTGATCACTCTTTCCATAAAGAAATGTTTCCTAATATCCAGCCTAAAACTCCCCTGGCACAATTTCAGCCCATTTCCTCTTATGCTATCACCTGATACTAGAGAGAAGCGACTGACCCCCACCTCACTACAACATCCATTCAGATAGAGAGCAATGAGGTCTCCCCCCAGGTTCCTCTTCTCCAGACTAAACAATCCCAGTTCCCTCAGCCACTCCTTGTAAGATTCCTTCTCCAGACCCTTCACCAGCTTTGCCCTTCTCTGGACACACACCAGAAACTCAGTGTCCTTCTTGTAGTGAGGGGCCCAAAACTGAACACAGTATTTAAGGTGTGGCTTCACCAGGGCTGAGTACAGGAGCACAATCACTTTCCCACTCCTGCTGGCCACATTATTCCTGATACATGCCAGAATGCTGTTGGCCGCCTTGGTCACCTGAGCACATTGCTGGCTCTTGTCCAGATGTAGGTCAGCTGGCACCCCCAGGTGCTTTTCTGACAGGCAACTTTTCAGCTACTCTCTCCCAATCCTGTTACATCACCTGGGGTTGCTGTGACTCAAGTGCAGGACCTAGTTCTTGGTTTTGTTAAATCTCATATAACTGACCTTGGCCCATTCATTCACCCTGTCCAGATCTCTTTGCAGAGCCTTCTTATCCTCCAGCAGATCAACACTCCCACCCATTTTAGTGTCATCTGCAAACTTACTGAGGGTGCACTCAATTCCCTCATCCAGATCGTTGATAAAGATATTAAAGGGAACTGGCCCAAATCTTGAGCTCTGGGGAACACCATAAGTAACTGGCTGCCAATTGGATTTAATTTCATTCACTACTATCCAGCCAGTTCTTAACCCAGCAAACTGTCCACCCATCCAAGCCGTAAGCAGACAGTTTCCCCAGGAGGATGCTGTGGGAAACAGTGTAAAAGACTTGACTAAAGATGAAATGAAGCTGCGTTAGGGAAAGTTCAGATTGGACATTAGGAAAAGGGTCTTCACTGAGAGTGTGTTTGGTCACTGGAAGGGGATTCCCAGGGAAGTGGTCACAGCACTAA
Source organism: Indicator indicator (assembly GCF_027791375.1). Lineage (NCBI taxonomy): Eukaryota > Metazoa > Chordata > Aves > Piciformes > Indicatoridae > Indicator > Indicator indicator. The sequence continues at coordinate 27,227,164 of NC_072010.1, read as the reverse complement.
GCCTGTCAAGAGTTCAAGTTGCTTCTGGGCAATGCTCTTAGTCACATGGCCTATTTTTAGATAGCCTTGGAGGAGCAGTGAGTTGAACTCAGTGCTACTTTTGAGTCCCTTCTAACTCAAGATATTTTATGATTCTAAATTCCACAACCAGTGAGTATCACAAGTAGCAATGCCTGTAAACTCAGTGTAGGGAGGTCAATATCAGATATTGAGAAAAATGTTTAGTTGAATGCAGGAATGGAAGGCTGGGACCTCTACCACTGAAAGCTTCTCTACCAGTGAAGGGATATGAGCCTAATAATGATTTTTCAGAGATATTCAATGAATAGTTGGGTTTGTCTTGCATGCAGAGGGACAACTCCATCTCCCAAGCTAACCACAGTCATGCTTTCTGATGATCTATCAAGTATGTGAAAAATTTTGAATGTCAGTTTTCTCTGTTTACAAGGTCAGCTCCCTCATGGAAAGAAAAGAGTAAGATTTGAATTTAAAATATATCAGGGAATTATGCAAATCTTTAGACATGAAATTGTGTGAGCTGTTATTATGTACCTTACATTATCATGGGTTTCATGACCAATGGGTTTCATAAGGCACAAAGGCATACCAACAGAATATGTATCCGCCATTTAGTAAATAGAACCAAAATCCATATTCCAGCTCCTTTGAGTTATTTTTCCATCCATTAAGTATCTATGATTTTATCCTCAGCTTTATGAGCATACCAAATCAAACTGATCATTGCTATAAAGAAACTGTGAGAATGGGATGGTTTATATTCCATTTTCTATACTTTCAGAAATTAACATAATTGAAAGCAATGTCCAGCCCATCATCAGAAAAGAAGGTAAATGAGACCCTTAGTATATATATTTCTGTATATGTTCATACACATATACAAAATATATATTGTATATGTTTCTTTAACAGGATGATTAATTTTTTTTTCATAACTCCAGGACATTCAGCACTTTGCTGGAAAAGCAAAGATACAAATATTGCAATTAGAACTGGCTGAAATATTTTGTATATAAATACTTTCCACAATTGTTTTCCCCAGATAGATTTTCTATAAGCATTTTAAGAGTCTTTAAAAAAAAAAAATACATGCCCCAAATATTGCTATTTTTTTCAATGAAAAACATTTTTTCTAATTAAAATAATTATTTTTTAAAGATTAAGTGGATTTGTCTCTTGTACTTCAAATAAGTTTTTTTCTAGTTTTCAATCAGTTCTAAATACCAATATCTGTCAGATGCCTGGAAAGGATGATCAGCCAAATTTCCTTGAGGCAAAAACATGACTTAAAGATTAGTGGTGAGACTAAAGACAACAAAATTTGGGTTAGGACTACCAATATTACTTGTGATTTATTTATAACTTAAATAAATCTATAATTAGTTTCCAACTAGCCCAGGTGATGAGCTAATGAGCTCCAGTTTTCCATTGAAATAAAAATGCTCAAAGAGAATCTGGTTGAGCTCAACTGAGGAGAAAGGCAGTTAAAAACTATTGCAAAAACTTTATCCAGACTGTTTAATTATTACTCCTCGGAGGGCTTTTTTCCCAGCAGAATTGACATGAGCTTGTTTTCAGCTACTTCTCTGTGCTTCATTCCATTTAGAATTAGACACTATCTGTGCTGATTAGACACATATGTGTTGATTTTTGTTGCCCAGTCTTCATTTAAGGGATTCTCAACATGCAAAAAAATGCCTCTGGATTTAAACCACAAGCATGCAAATGAATCTTGCAAGATCATTTCTTCAAAATATTTACTATTTTTTCAGCTAGGCTTGCTAATTTTTTTTTTTAAAAGCAATGGATGACCTCTCCCATGTAACTCAAAAAGTTATAACCCTTAACAGGTTATAACAGATATCCTTACAGCCATTCCAGCTGATCTCTGAAGTTTTTTTGTTGTTGTTGGGTTTTGTTTGTTTGTTTTTTCAGCTAGGTGACCACTGGCCAAGTTTTGGCCAAATACACTCCCAAAATAACAAGTCAAAACCCCTAAAACAACAAACAAAAAACCCCAAACAAATAAAACCTCCCAAAACAACAAACAAAAAACCCAAACAAATAAAACCTCCCAAAACAACATAAGTAAATTCTGATTAAAAGATCTGATTTCTGCTTGAAAATATGCAGTTAACAGCAAATAAGGTGACAGATTTTTCTCTCTAGTTCTAAGCTAGCAGAGCAATAGTTAATAAGGTTCCAGTATTCTGCAGAGAGGGGCTCTTGCCAATATTTATAAAGAGTTTCTTTCGCTGCTGAGGATCTGGTTTTTTGCTTAAGACTAATTGACAGATCTGAAAAATACCAGATACACAAAAGTATAAAAAATTAAATTGCAAATAGTAAGTTTACAATAGGATGTAAAAGTGTAGCATGGGAAGAAGCACAAGGTTGCACACCATTGCTGCAAATGGCTTCTCAGATTTAAAAACTCCTCTGTTCCAGTAATGTTTGATTTATAGTACCAGGAACAATGGTAGCTCTGTTTCGTCCCTATGGAATACCCTAAATATTTTTATGACTATTTGTAACGTGTTGTTTTTTTTTCCTATGTCACAGACCCATCTATCACACAGATTACTAAATTAATTGAAGGGGAACCTGAGTTCAAAATAGTCAGGGAAGGGGAGACAATAACTAAAGTGATTCATGGAGGTTGGTATGCTTTCAGCAACTCAATTTTTATTAGTTAAAACTGGAAACATTCATCATTCCCAGTCAGCTTTTACTTTGTGTAGGTGATACATGTGATATGTTAGAAACAATTCTGTTCTGGTTTAACACAACCTTCTGAAAGTGTTGTAATTTTATGACATCTTTTCATTCTCATGCATTGAAAAATATTAGGCTAATTGCCTAGTTGCATCCCACAGCTACATTCAAGACAGTGATAGAAACATTCTGCATGCTGTCGTAACATCTGTCTCAGTTAAGAATTGGTTGTTGTCCTGCAGTCAAATGTAGTACAGGTTTCTGACACAGAAAGGCAATTTTCTCAGACGTAAAGGTACACTTCACCTTCTGTTTTGCTAGGGACATTGAGAAGTTTGCACCTAGGGTGCTTTTAAGGGAAAACCAAAATGTGGCCATTCTAAATTTGGAGGAAACTTAGTTCTTTGTCTTCTCTGAACGTTTCTATGTTTCATAAAATAATCTATGATATTTCCTTGTGTACTTCAGTAAGATTCAGCATCATTCAGATTCATCATTGTAACACTGTTTGTTACTTGACTAATGTCTTCAATTTAAAAATCCTTGTAGAACCGATTATTAAAACATACACTAAAATCATTGATGGGCGACCTGTGGAAGTGACAGAGAAAAAGGTAACAGAAGAAAGAATTATTCAAGGTAAATTATGCTGAGCTATTTGTACTTAGTAAAGTTCATCATTACATATGACAGTAGTGCATCTTTGCTTTGGAAAGTAAACTAATTTTTTTTTGATGGACATTTGGGTTGTATATCCTCTAGTAGATTTCCTTTGACCAAAGGCTCAAAGGCTTTCAGTTTGTTGATACCAACTTTTGCATGTCATTCCAGCCTTCCTTGACAACCATAGCAGAAAAAGAACTTCTGTTTCTCTGTAAGGAGTGGCCTTGATTGAACTGACATCCAAGTTAGATATTTGTATTGAGCTGATATAAGATAAAATCAATGTTTTTCCGTGTCCCTTGACCTTCTCCCACAACAACTTTCAAATTCTTTGGCCAATTCCATTTATATTTGACCTACTAATGAGATATTTCTTTAAGAATCTTAGAAACTTTACAGAAATTTGTAAGTGGAGTGAGGCATATTTAAACAGTCACAAATTCTCTGCTAACACATTTTGATCCCCTTGGTTAAATATCAGTTTGACTCTGCCAATAAAATGCCAATGCAGTTGTAAGTTGAAGACAGTTAACTCCTGGTAAGTTGATTTAGCAAAAAATTTATATATGCAGTTTATTTGGAAAAATCTTAAACTTCAGTATAAGAAGCCAATCAAGCAAGAGAGAAAATTATAAACTTAAGTTATTTTCACAATGAAAATAAATGAATGAAAAACATTGGTGTTTTTTTAATAAACTCAGTACTATTTTCCCACACAGAATTTCTGGAGGAGAAAATAAAATACCTTTTTCTCCTTTCTCAAATTCAGGTTTCTCTAGTATCCCATGTAAAGTGGTCAATATAATGTGAATTGTCAGTGTTTCTGACCTGTTCTTTCCCTCTCTCCTCTCTGTAGTAGAAACTGATAAAGGATCCTAAATACAAAGTTCTTAATTCACAACAGTGATAAAAGCAAAAATATCAACTTAAAACAATGCATTCAGGCAGGTCTTGCACTTAGGAAGTATCTGATCTATGACTTAATACTAACAAAGTGTTTAAAACTGCATCTTACTTTAAGAATGTTGAATTTATCTAAGCACTTTCTTGAATAGCTCTAATTATTATTTGTATCCCTCTTTCAGTTTAATTTGGGACGTAGTGAAAACTAAAGAGATTAAGCAGATTAAAGGTGGTTGACTGTTGAACCATCCTAAAAGTTAAATAGGAAAAAAAAAACCATAAAATAACTACCCAGATACATCTGGTAAAAGTCACTGTTTTACACATTTTTTCCCCAGGTCCTGAAATAAAATATACCAGAATTACTGCAGGTGGTCCAGACAATGAAGAGAAGTTAAAGAAATTACTTGAGGAAGGTTAGTATCTTGTGGGTTTTTTTTCCCTTCCTTTAAAAAAACCCAATAATTTTAAAAAAATTGTATCACTGAGTGAATACTCTATGTTTTCAGCAAAGATGCTCATAATGAAAAAATATACACAGAGATTAAACCTCTGAACTTGAGAACTATACAAATCTAACATTCTGGTTTGAGTCTCTGATCTGCACATTTCAGTCAACTCCAGAATTAAGGCTGCCTTGGTCTCATGTATGCTAGGCTATGTTTGTCATAAAGAGGTTGTTTACTGGACTTCGATGTCATAAGAGATGGATTTTGTAATTCAGTAATGTGCTGTTATCAAACTGTCAAATGTTTTCTGTAAATCAACTTTTTGCCATAACCTGTATCCTATCAGAGGTTACCAAGGTGACCAAATTTATTGAAGGTGATGGTCATTTACTTGAAGATGAAGAAATCAAAAGACTTCTTCAGGGAGGTAATTCAGTGTATTATAACTAACCTTGTTGCAACAGGTTATGATAACTGAAATCCTTCTCAGATATGTTGATCTCAACATTTTAAAGACTGACACAGTAGAAGTGTAATTTTAATGGGAGAAAAAGTAGAATTCAATATATGAAGTGCCAGATTTCTGTGAAAAGGAAAAAAAGTGTCAAAGTTTCCTTAATCAATCTTATGATACTGATAATGAAAAACAAATTAAAAAATAAAAAATTGGAGGTTTTTTCAGTCTTTAAAAAGTTATCTAATTAAAACTCAGGGGAGCAATGAAGATTTATTCTTGCTGTGAACTGTGTCTTTCAGCAAATTTAAATCTGTGAAAAATATTTACAAAGTAGAAAATTGTAATAGGAAAATTCATCTCACTTAACAGTTCTTCAGAAATGAATATTCATTGCCCTCAAGTTAATAATTAAAGGCATGTTTAGCATCCTTCTTTTCAATACTTACAGGTGATGGATAGCAAGACATTAACTTTAATTCTCTTCAAATATAGCACTCCAAGGAATGATTTTCTTTCCTTCTTGCTCTCTTAATTCTAACAGTTTTGGCAATATATAACCAGTAGCTGTAGAAAACTGGTAAAAAATCTTGTGCTTATGAAATTAATCTTTATCTATGAATATGGAATGTTCTCTGCTTAATGTAGATTAGAAAAGCTATCTATAGTAGCAATGGGGAATAAAGAGAATTCAAGTGTTGTTTTCAGTAAATGTTAGTATAAACTTGAGCCAGAAGCTCAGAAATACATATGGGTACTTCTCTTGGCATCAATTAACTGAATCCACTTCATTTTATGTTCACTTTTGACTATCAGTGAAACAGGTTACATACAGCAGTGTATTTAATGAACTAAAAATTGTAGTCATTCAAAAGAACTATTCTTAAACTTTAACTAAACTTTAACTTAACTTAAACTTTAGCTAAGCAAAAAAAATTAGTGGTGGCTGAATGACTGACCAGCTTTCCCCAAAAAACCAAATACCAAACCAAAACAAACCCCACCAAAAAACCATATTAGTTGATAATACAGCTAGTTTTAGAGAAAAGCCAAGATATGGCTATGAATACTGTTGACTTTATTTATTTTGTTTTAAAAAACCTAAATTTTAGTTTTACAGATATAAGTCAGGATTTACCTATAGAAAAAGTTCCAGAATAGTAACTTGTAGCAGGTTTTTCATCTTATCTACCATAAGTTATGTAACTACATGAAAAGGGTTGGTCTCTGGAGGCTATTTCAGCCTTGAATATTTAAAAGGAGATCTGAAAATGAAAGAAATTATAGTAAGAAAATCTCTCCATTTACTGGACTGTGTGATAATGATGTCAACCAGGCAGTAAAGAGCAGGATCAGACTTTGTCTGTAGAACTGTTCAAAATTCTGGTGTTGGTTTTGATGCCAGAACCTAACAACTACAATTGATAAATAGTTTCTCTGTAGTAAATTTGAAAATTGCAATACTGTCTCTTGAATTCTCGCTGTTTTTCTTTGCTATTATATGTTAGTTTGCATAAGCATCCTACTCTACACAATGGATTAAACAGGAAGATTTGTGTCTTATATTCATTTGATTTTTCTCTGCCTTTTCCATGGTTTATCCAGTCAGCTACTCTTGGCTGCCATGATAATACCTTACCATATATTTAGCCATTAAAAGCTGATACACATTCTGCTTTATGGCTGTTGATGATAATGGTGAGAAAGTTTTACAGCCCTCTTATCTACATCAAATTACTTCTATTTTACTGGAAACTCTCAAAGCTTTTTAAATCCAATTCTAGTCATAATTGAATGTATTAGCACAATCTAAAGTAAAAGAATGATTTTATGTGGGCTGGAATTCTACTTATACAGTATCCAGCACCACTTACTACAATTGGCAGTCTTTGATGAGACAAAACTTCAGCCAAGGTTGCAATAAATAGCTCTTAGCCCTAGAGAGGGAATCACTTGTGGTAAGGACAAGGAAATCAGCAGAACCTTATGACATGAATAACCTGGTGGCCTGCATACATTTACACCCCCAAAATGACCATTTCTACTGAAGGCTCCCTGATATGGAAAAAATATTATGCCAGATTTAACTAATTTGTTTTTGATGCTTACCGTAGCTGGAACTGAGTACACCAAGGTTACTAAAGTAATTGAGGGAGAGCCACAGATTATCGAGAGAGAAATCAAGAAAGTCCATCTAGAAGGTTAGTTTGTCTAAAAATCCAGTATCACTAAGACCTGCTTTGTCTGAAGTGATTATTCCAGGTAGGGTTTTATAGTATCTATTCACAAAAATTACTTAGGTCTGAAGCCAATATTTTAGCATGAATTGTTTTGGAAAAAATTCTTTCACTGATGTTGCAGAGAAAAATGTTGAGGCTTATCTTGTGGCTAGAACTAGCTAAAAGATTTGGCAGGCATAGTAGACAAAAGGAAATGTCTATCTGCAAAGCTTAGGTAAAATATTTGAAGGAACACATACCATAAGAGTTGTCTTTCCTCTAAGCAGCACATCCAGAAGAAGACCACGTGAGTTGTTTTTAACTTGAGTTATTTCTTGTCGATGTTAGTGAGATCTGTTGATATGAGGGATTCTCAGCTTGGTGAAAGGAGGGCAGGGGTGGAGGGAATGTAACCTCTGGGCTTGAGCAAATATCTCACAGGGTCTTGGAATTTCTATACTCTTATCCTGTTGTTATATGTGATAAAAAACGTGTTTGAAAAAGCTGAATGGTGTCAAGGTCCAAAAAGAATCATTTAAAGTAGCCAAATGCAATAAAGCCTGACTTTATACCAGGAATTTGTTCTTTGAGTTTAACTATTTTTTTTTTTAATGATCTTCATTTGAAGGTAATAAGTAGCTTGTTTAGGTTTTATTTGTATGTATGCCCTTTCCAATTCTAATAATGCAGAATAATTTACTCTGTCAGCCTTTGAACTAAATTCATAGGGAAAAAACATGGCTTGTGACATATGGAGTTAAATATATATGCTTCCACTTCCTAAAGTTTTAACTCTGTGCTAAATACTGAAGGCATACCACAGTGTTTGTATAACTAACTTCAATGCTGAGTAGTACAAAGTATGCAGGGAAGTCAATTATTGCCTGAAAATGATCTTCAACCACGAGATTTACCTGAAAGAATAATTTTGCGGACAGCATATAAGTATGGGAAACCTACTTTGAATGGTTTATGTTGTGTCCTTGTTAGGGCTGTGTAAGAGCTCGAAATTTTCTGTCATGTTGGTGCAGATAACCTGTCTAAACTCAGCTCTAATGAGAGGGCTATGCGTTCACATACTCTCTACCTCAGTATGAAGGAACACTGTCTGCAGATGGTTAAGCAAAGATGCAAGTACTTCATGTCTGTAAAGAAGGAAAAATACCACAGTTACATTTCTGTGACAGTAACAGAAGAATTATCTCATATGACTGTGAAATGTTTTTCCACCCCATGAGGATACATCTGATTTTAAAAATACCTCAGGGTTCGATGAGAGTGAAGTGTCCATAGTTTCATTGAGTCAGTATTTTGGTAAATAGATGTATCTGCTAAAGAAGGTGGTACTTTAACTCTTGCTCTACTCTATTCTTTAAAACAGAAGTCTCTGAGAAAACGAACTGAACTCTAAATGTGGATTCATACTGTGGACTCACAATGCAGTTACACATCAAGCCCCAAACACAGGTGGAAATAACGTCTTGTGATGGTGGAGTTTCAGGCAAATCACCTATACAGCAGATTCAGACATCCTCTGCCAAAAGCAGAAACTGAGTTCTGGGCTGTACATTAACCTGAGATTTTTAGATTGCTGACAGTGTCAGATAGTGTTTGCTGAGAGAAGAGCATGTCCTTACACCTGCCTACATCATGTAACCTTCTGCAGGAGATCAGTATAAATAATGGATGAATTCATACTGTTAAAAACACTTTTGAAATGTTGGTATGGTGGATGACTGAAGAAAACAGAAATGTATGAATTGTATTATAAGTATTCATGTTTCAGGTGATCAAGTCAACATGCTAATGGGTCAAAATTTTTAATATACTGAAAACCTTAAAGAACAAATCTTGCAAGTCAGAAATGGGTTTCCAAAATTTCTAATGAATTTTAATTCAAAGGTTCTTACAAATAACTTCTGACTACAACATTTCTGTGTTCTAGGAGCACCTGCACGGAAAGCACAAGCAACCAGGAAGACACAAGGTAAAAGCAAAACATATACTTAAATATTTTAGCATGCACCAAATCTTATTCTACAAATCTGCAAGCTTACTGAGGGCTCTTGAGTCTGAAAATGACACTGTGGGATTCACAGAATCACATAATCGATAAGGTTGGAAAAGACCTCAAGGATCATCAAATTCCAACCTGTCACCCAAGACCTCACGACTACTAAACCATGGCACCAAGTGCCACATCCAATCCCCTCTTGAACACCTGCAGGGATGGTGACTCCACCACTCCCTGGGCAGCACATTCCAATGGCTAACAACTCTCTCCATGAAGAACTTTCTCCTCACCTCCAGCCTAAACCTCCCCTGGCGCAGCTTGAGACTGTGTCCTCTTGTCCTGGTGCTGGTTGCCTGTGAGAAGAGACCAACCCCCACCTGGCTACAACCTCCCTTCAGGTAGTTGTAGACAGTAATGAGGTCACCCCTGAGCCTCCTCTTCTCCAAGCTAAACAACCCCAGCTCCTTCAGCCTCTCCTCGTAGGGTTTGTGCTCGAGACCTCTCACCAGCCTCGCTGCCCTTCTCTGGACACATTCCAGTATCTCAACATTCCCCGCATTAGGATTTGTAACTCACTAATTCTACATTATTTTGATTGATTAAGAAGCTGAGAGATCATTGTAATTCCCTGGTTTCCATCACAAGACTGAAAAAATGAATATCAGGTTTCATCTTTCCTCTTCATTGTCTGTTTCACAAGTAAATGCAGCATATAGTGTAACTATATTATATATAATTATAGGTAATAATTATGGATCTTTTCCCAGGAGGAACAGCAAGAAGAAGGACAAGACTAGCTCATTCCTAAATGCTTTCTGAAACAGAGCTCACAGAAACGCATATTAACAGGATGGTCTTCAAGAGGAAGAGAAACTTTTCTAGACATTGAGAACACTACAAAGCGACGTTGTTTTGATAACATAATGTAAACTGAACCGTGAATCCACAAAAATATGTGAAGCTGCAGATACTTACTGCCAGCACAGTGCTCACTAGGAGTTGTAGTCTATTGGTGGTGCTTTAACTGCTCTATGCAGAGTGGGATCTTCGAACTGCAGGAGTCCGTCAACTTCTGTAGAACCACGATCCATTCTTACGCTGGCTATTAAGTGTTTGCAGGATTGGATTCAAAAAGAGCAGGGAACAATACAGAGTGTATTTTTTTATTATTATTATTTCCAGTAAATAAGAAATATAAATGAAATTAGATCATCTCTAGGAAAAAAAAAAAGAAAAAACAAAACAAAAAATCACTTCAGGTGACTTTTAGGGTAATCTAAGGAAATACGAAAGTTAACATAGCACTTTTGGTTCAGTAGTGTATTGTTGTATGCTTTTTATAAGTCAAGATTAATCATGTGTTTAATGTCATAATGACACCAGTAAAGTTACCTTTTCTAAATGGACAAATATGCCATATATTAAATGTATCCTTTTTTCTGTTGTTCTGCATTGCATATTCAAATGCCTTCTAGTAAAATGGCTAATGGAAGCTCTTACAAAGGGTAAAAAAAAAAAAAAAAGGGCAAACATTACGAGCTTCTTGAAATGTGTTTGAGATCATATTGACTATAAGACAAATCATTCCCATTAAAGGAATCCTATACCAATATGATTATTGGAATTCTTAAGTGTTTTGCCACTTTTTCATAAATGTGTCCTCTGATCAATAAAGCTGATTTTAAAAAGGATAAATAAAATGCATGCAAACAGTTAACTCAGCATGGAAAGAGGTTTTACAGCAATGAGGCTAGGTCTGAAAGCTTTTATATGAAAACATGCTTCGCTGATGTCGGGTACTAATGTGGAGTTGTCTGTAAATTATGTCAATTTTATAATTCTAGTTTTGTACCCAAGAAAGGTGTTTGCCTTTATTAACAAAAGTTGGGAAATGTTTACTCACAGATTAGAAAAAAACACGTTCAGAGTGCCTTAATTCTGCAGACCAAAGTTTCAGAGGAGTTATATAATGTGCTTTTATACTTCTGTTTTGAAAAAAAGATGCTCAATAAAGAGTTTTTCTGAACTGTGCTTACTTTAATTGGAAAATACTTTTTGAATAGTAAAGCAAATTCTAAATATTCTTTGGCTTTTTAATATAGTTTTTTAGTTAAAATGGAAGCAAAGTGACATTTCCTGTTCTCACTTGACCCATAGTAATGCACTTAAACTGCATCACTGTCTTCAAACACAAATAGGAACCATCCCCAGTTCCATAATCATGTACCACAAGCACTACTTCCTGAATGGTAGAGCTATTAGAGCATTGGATTGATATGCTGTGACTGGCAGCCTCTCCACAAGATGACCTTGGTGTCTACTATCATGGTGCTTTGGTGAAAGGACAGCTTTTAAACCTGACAAGAGCTAGATATCTTCTGGGTGAGAATGATAGCTCTTAGGACTGCCAGCAGGTGAACTGAAGCTGTCATTAAATCACTTGCTTTAATCTGCTTTCTTCATTACTGTGCTACCATGAGCTGTTGGTCAAGATTTTAAAGCACAGTAATTTTGTTAGGGGTGGAATGCGTAAATGCTCCCTCCTCCCCCCCCCCAAAAAAAAAAAATAAGAATAAGGAAGAAAATGGAGTGGAACTGACAAATTCAGTATGTACAGGAACTTGGTGGGAAGCAGGAGGCAAGAAAATGGACTACAAACTTGTCCTATGATAAGGCATTTTTAACTTTTCAAGTGGGAATAAATTTGTAATATAATAATTTTGGTATATTTCCTGCTTTTATAACATTTTAAAGCCTATGGTAGTCACTAATATGTATTTCTGTACTTCACCTTCCATCAACAGAACCCAGGTGAAATACAATATAAAAAGGTACTCCTTCATGAACACTTGCTTCCCTGATATATTCTCTCTGAGTCCTTCCTTGACCATGGAAGATGTGTGCCCACTTGCACGGTACACCAACATCTCTTTTGAAGGAGTGGCTTTTTCTGTTTGTCTGAATAAGAATCCTTCTATAGCCCAATGCAGAAAGAAAACCAATGTGCTCTTTTAATTGTTTTCAATATAGTTAGTAATTTCGTTGGGCAGTCTTTTTCCAATGAGCAGATTTGAAGAACCTTTGTGACTATGAATTTTCCTGCTCTGTTACGTATTTCCCCTCACCTTAATTTAAAGTGGGTGTCAAGTGGAGGGGGCCAGGCTCTTTTCAGTGGTTCACAGTGATAAGACAAGAAACAATGGGTTCAAACTTGAGCACAGAAGATTTCATCTCAGCATGAGGAGAAACTTCTTTACAGCGAGGGTGACAGAGCACTGGAACAGGCTGCCCAGGGGGGTTGTGGAGTCTCCTTCTCTGGAGACTTTCAAAACCCACCTGGATGCATTCCTGTGCAGAGTACCCTAAGTAATCCTGCTCTGGCAAGGGGGTCGGACCTAATGATCTCTTGAGGTCCCTTCCAACCTCTGATACATTGTGATACTGTGATCTCCAGAGATGGTGACTCCACCACCTCTCTGGGCAGCCCATTCCAATGGCAAATGATGTGGAGGCTCTCCTCTTTGTGATGTAGAGAGGCTTTTTTGTGGCATAGGGCTTCAATTATTAAAGGAAGATCTATCTCAACTTCTGCATAAAGGCCAAGCATTAAGATATCAAGAGCTCACCTCCTCATTTGTGTTACCTTTCCTCAAATTTATGTTTTTATAGGATTTCCCCCCCAAAAAAATGAAAGTATGAAAGCATAAAATCTTGCCAATATTTGCCAAAGTTCAGTTTTAGTTGGTTTTTTTTTTTTTCTGTGTAGCAATAATATACATTTGATGTACACACACATATCTTCACATTAGTTGTTTTTGATTTGGTTTGGGTTTTGTTTGGTTTTGGTTTTTGTAACTGATACTTATTAACAATTCAGTGATATATAAGTTTGTGTTTAGCTGCTAGCAGTTAAGCGACAAAATTTGTATGAGAAGGAAAATAATTCCTCATGGTACAAGCAATTAGAAATAGATCAGGATGCCACTGTATCCTTTGGAGCCCAGTACATTATTGACTGAAAGCTATCAGTACTTTTTATTCAAGAGACTCTTCAGTCTCCTAAACAGGAGGAGTAACACAGTAGTAATGTAGCAGTAACTAGTAACATAGTAACACTACATTAAAATGCTCCCTTTTTTTTTTTTTTTCCCTGCTTTAACTGTCACCTTTTAAATACCTCAGATCTCAAGCTTTCTTTTATGGGTTTATTCCCTGTTTGCAGAAGTAACCTCTATGATGGAATGTGCAATTCAGAGGAATGTCATCACTGCTTACCCTTTGAATCATAAAGTTCACCCATCCTTGTGTGTTGGGTTATGCATTCTTGCTTCAGTTTCTGATCTGATGCATCTGTTACCTATTCACATTTCTTTTATTTTGATTTCCATATCTATACAGATATATAAAAACAGAACTACAGACTTTGCTTGTGTATTTAAATTCAGAGACACATGAAGTCTGCATCCACACTACAGAGCACTTTGTCATCAGCTGCTTTACCAGCTTGTGCCCCTGGTGTTTAATTTCCTTGGCAGGGTCTGGGAAGGAATGCCTTTTCTCCCCCCCCTTGTTTTAACATGACACAAAAGTTTTGCACTGTATGGTAAATTGTACAGGAGTTAACTGCCAGTGCAAAGCCTGCTGGGGCAGGGTTGGAGGAAGAGAGAAAGCAAAATCCACACAGCCTTGTCTATGCTGTCCATTGGAACATTTCCTGGAATCTGTTACTCACAGATTAATGCATGGAACTGGCTCAGAAAGTGCAAGCTGGCATGGGCCAAAGCCATGCAACAGAATGCTCTATCAGCAGACTGCTGGGTCCAGTGCTTCCTTTTGTTCCCATATAGCTATTTATAGTATAGAAGTAGTTATGACTAGCATAGTTGTAATTCCCTCTTTTAATAAACTGCACCTCATGTTTAACTTCATCTGAGCCAGTGTAAATTAGGTGCTGTAATATTTGCACAGGTCTGGCATAATCAAATGGGGGGGGGGGGGGAAACCAGCATATTTATTAACTGAGAAAAATACATCAATTATCAGGAGACAAGGACATTTTTAGAGACAAGACTGAAGTATGATTTGCAGAAGTTTACCCCAGACTCTGCAGGCCGTTGACAGAGAAACCTCTTAAGTTTGTCACTGTCCCTGCAATTCCCCAGAATCCAGGTAGGCACCCATCACTGTCAGTCTGTCACCACAATCTCCAGCAAATCCAGACCCCCACAGTTCTCAAGGACAAGTCTACAGACCCCTACATTCACTTGTCTAGAGGACTTAGCAGCACTTGTGTGTCTTCTACAAAGACCTTGATTCCAACGTGCCCATATGGCAGTGGAAGATAGAGCTGGAGTAATGAGTGATCCTGCTGAACCCCCTTGTTCCATGTCTAGAAAAAAAAAATAAATAAACAATAAACCAGCTATGATTTAACTTGGAAAGACTGTTCTTTCCAGGAACAACAGAAGGATAACTCATTTCTGGATCCCAGCTTGTTACAGACAGAAATTACAGTAAATATAATGTTTTAAAAGGAGTCCTGGAATAGAACTTTTTTAAAAACAAGATGCATATTGCTGTTTGGATTTTGGCTTTTGTTGTTGTTTTGCTGTTTGTTTTTTGTTTCTTTTCTTTTTCATTTTCATATGAAATTGTGTGTGGATGAAGTTGCCTTTGGAAAGGCTTATGCTGTACTACCAAGACTTTGGCAAATGTGCATGTGACAACTGCAAGGCACACACCTCCTCCACAAGACTGAAGAAACCCTGGGAATATTTCCAATACAGCAGATGTATGTCCCAAATATGCCCTAACTCTATTGGGACAATACCTGAATATGGACTCTCCTCCATCTCCAGTCCTCAGAAAGGACATTGAAAGCATGAGCCAGGAAGATGTCATGCCACAATCTGGAACAAAGCATCTGCATATCAAATGTGTATTTATTATTTCTCCAGTTACAGATCAGAGACATTACAGATGGAAAAGTGTTATTAGATCATGCTATCGATCTCCTTGCCAAGGCTGGATTGCTCCTCACTCTTACAGTTCATAATGCTTTACCCAGGCGAATGATACCTTCCTACAGTCATTCTCTCACACCGTCCTCAGAGCCACTTTCCCATATTTTGCTGTCTTTTCTGGCTTAGCTGCCATCAGACTAGGCAGACATATTCCATCAAGTACTCCTTCAGCAGAAAAGACAGCTGGTTTAGCTATTACAAGGAAGAATAGCCCCATTAATGTGACAGTGCTCATACTTTCCTGAAACATCTGTATGATTAGGGATCTATTTTGGTGTTGAACAAACTGTTGACATTGATTTAGTTTGTGGATAGATTCTTTTATGGTCCTCTTAATGATGTTATAATAGTTCAGGATACGTGGTTCATGAAATCACAGAACCACAGAATATGAAAAGTTAGAATCATAGAATCAGGGTTAGAAGGGACCACAAGGATCATCTAGTTCCAACCACCCTGCCATGGGCAGGGACACCTCACACTACATCAGCCTGGCCAGAGCCTCATCCAGCCTGGCCTTAAACACCTCCAGGGATGGGGCTTCAACCACCTCCCTGGACAACCCATTCCAAGCTCTCACCACTCTCATGGGGAAGAACTTCTTCCTCACTTCCAGTCTGAATCTCCCCACTTCCAGCTTTATTCCATTCCCCCTAGTCCTGTCACTACCCTATATCCTAAAAAGTCCCTCCCCAGCTTGTTGGAAGTTGGAAGGGACTTCTGGAGGTTCTCTAGTCCCTACTTCAGTAGGGTTAACTAAAGTTCTAAAAAAACACTTAAAGACTCAGTCACATTTGTGAAAGATCTCTTATGAGCTGGAAATGCCCAAGAAGAATCCAACATAGCCATTAATCACAGCCTGCCCTCCTTCTGCTCAAGGATAGGTCAATGATAGAATCTGTTTAAATCATTACAGTGCACTACACAGACAATGATGATATCTTCAACACTAAGATCCTAGACCCACTGTTAAACAGCTCTTTTGGATCTTTCATTTCTTCCCTATCCAAAGTTCCTTAGTTTGTGACATCTATAACTCACCTTCTAATATTGCTGACACTCTGCCAACTAAGGTTGGTGAGGTTATGATCTATCTGTAGTTTCTGTGTGAACACTGTTAAAATATTTCTGGAGTGGAAAGCTGCCATGTAAGAAGTAACAAATGTTGAAAACACAAACTGGACTTTTTGTAAGTCTTGTATTCCTGGATGCTTTTGTATTCATTCATGAGTGATGAATTAAAAGAATCAGAAGCTAACCTGCCTCCACCCTGACCCTTGATCACTGTGTGCCCCTCATGTAAACCACAGAGCAGGGAGGAAATCCATGCATGACTCAGGCTCCCCTGAATATAAGGGTGATGACATGACATATCCAATATAAGCCCCTTAAAGTCCTCTCAGATCACAGAAGAACATCATGATCAGGTTAATTTACATTCTCTCTAGTAAACAACAGAGGTTCTCCTATGCTTGTTTGTCTGTATTATTCAGTGTGGTAAACTTTACTTTTGTAATTTAATTATTTAGGTTTCCTGATGTGATGTGGTTATGAATTTTTATTCTCTTTGTACCTTTCAACAATCTACAGGAAAGAGATTTTTCTTTGGGCAATTGCTATAGTTGCAAGTAACAGACAAGTTAGGTACACAAGCCCTGCATCAGGGTTGAAGTGAAAGCATTCATTAACTGATCCACACAGTAGAGTCAATTAATATACTAGAAGTATAGATTGCATCATAAATTTAATTTGACAGATGCAAAAAATATGACTGGGACAAAGATTTTACCACCTGATTGATCCAAGACAGTATGTAGATACTGTCTAGGAGGAGATTTCCTAGTCCTGCAGACACTGGTGGGAGTTTTGTCATTAATTTTAGTGGAAACAGAATTACATCATAATCTTTTTATTTTCTTTTTGTACTGTCCCTACAGTCTTAATTTATACTGTTACCTAAAGAGAATGCATGGCGGTGGTGACTTGGCCTTGGCTAGCAACCAAATGTCCACCAAAGCTGCTCTATCATTCCCCTTCTTAAATGGACAGGGGAGAGGGGAAAATATAACAAAAGCCAATTATAAGATAGAAGAAATTTAATGATAATGGTAAGAAAAGCAATAGACCACATGGAGGTGAAAGCAGAGAGAGATGTTAGTCTCTACTTCCCATCAGCAGGAAGATGGTCAGTTTTGGGAAGTAGGGCTCTCTAAGCCTGGTGGTTCCTCTGGAGGACAGGCACCATGGATGAATCCCACAGCTTCCTTCTTTCACTTTCTTCTTATATCTGAGCTGATGTCATATGGCATGGAATACCCCTTTGGACAGTTTGGGTCAGCTGGCCTGGCTGATCACCTTAGCATATGCTTGGGGTGGGGAAATGTTGGGAAAGCACAGCCTGGGTGCTTGGCTCAGCAGTAGCCAAAACACTGGTGTGTTATCAATACCCATCTACAGCACTGCAAAACACAGCACTAGAAAGATGCTCTGAGGAGAATTAACTCCAGCTCAGAGTTGATGCATTAGCACTCTTGCCCCAGCACTTGCTAACCACAACAAAAGGAGCTGTGGGTGGAAGATCCTGAATGATGGATGGTTTGGATCTATATTACTACTCTCTTGAACTTAGAAAGTGACTAGATGCCTGAGTCTGTCATCTGTTGTGCAGCAAATAGATCAATTATGGTTCGTGGTGTTACAGTACCAAGGAAAAAGGAAGAGCTGCTGTTATAACTATCATTTATACAAAGCTGCAGAAGTGACTGGCCTTCAAATAGCAGTGTGAGAACTTGAACATTTGGGTTATTGTCTAAGATGTGATTAGTTAAAACACAGTTTGATGTTAATTTCTGTCATGGGTTGAGTTGACTCTGATGATGATATTCAATACCATACTGCAGTCATGCCAGCTCAAAATGAAATTGCTGACTGGAGCAAAGTATCATAGAGTTTGAGGTTCAGATGGTAACATGAGAGGCTTCCTGTTCTGGTTTTCCAATAGAAGGAAACCCAAGTACATGTGCACAATAACAGTGATGTACTATGTCAGGTAAGCTGGTGTGGACAAGCAGGAGACCAAGATTTTGAGAAGACCACAGATCCCACCTACACAGTTACCATCTGTCTCTACCCACAAAAGCAGGAAAGGAAGGATCTCAGGGGAGAAATGCAGCTAAGTAAATTAGGTGACCAGAGCCTGATCTAAGGATAGATGAGTCCTACAAATCTACACCATAAGAGGTGAAGGCATGACGTTCACTTGATCACAGGGGTACTTTCAGGCACACCATAACATAGTCAGCCAGACACACAGGAAAGAGGCCAAACATCCCAAATCATGTAGTACAATCCTCATATGCAGAGATTGTTCCAACATACTGTCAGAAAACTCTGTGAGAATATTTTGCCCTAGGTTTCTTTGCCAGGGTGGATTTTTAAAAACTGCAACAAAGGAGGAGAAGGCATAACCCTGGTCCCATCCCTCACAGCAAGTTATATTGTGTGATGTGTATCTTATAATCACAGAGTGCTTTGTGTTGAAAGGGATCTTTCAGTCCAAGACTCCTGCAGTGAGCAAGGACATCTTTAACTAGATCAGGCTGCTCAGAGCTCTGTCTGACCTGATCTTGAATGTTTCTGGGGATGTCCACATTGCTGAAGTCATATCTCCTTTCTCAGGATTTAATAGGGAAAGATCTCTGTTCCCTCTAATCCAGCTCAATCTCAATATTGTTAGATTGTGTCACTGTATTTTTTGTTAGTAATTAGGTTGCACTCAAGGCACAAGTTAATCTCAGCTGAAAATGCACCATAGGTGATGTAGTTGAAATGACAGTTTTGAGTGATTTGCAGACTGGCATGAATGTGTGATCACCCCGTGTGTACTCAGCCTGCAGATACAGACAGCCTGGACCACAAGAAGCCTTTGGCACAATAACCTTTGGTAATGAGGCTTTCTGCCATGCATAAATCTGCTCAACAGTGAAGCTCTGTAATGAATTCAATTTCCTTTTCAGTAAACTATAAAAACACTTGAATTATCCAGGGGATATTTCATGCTTCTAAATTGGGAATTTGCTTTGTCTCACTTGGCCTGAGTGTTCTTCACCCAAAAAAGGAAGAGATATTGTAATGAACGTAAGCCTGATGCACACAGTGCGCAGTATTTGGCTATCTTTGTTAAAGTCTTTTATGGCATCCAGTGTCAGAATCAATCTTTAGTATTTAGACTTAATTGCCAAAACATTTAGGCAGCCTCAGTGTTTAACTAGCTGTAAAAAAATGTTAAAATGCTTGAGGGAGTGTTTATAATTTTAAATTCTATGAAGAAAGGTAGCCAAGAAATCCTATACACATAATTAATAATAATAGAAAATCATTGTTTCTGTCATTTCTAGTAAAGAGTACTATCTTCAGTCCAATAGTATATCCTCATGGCCTCAGAGAAATACCTGGAGATGATAGAAGCATAGAATTATAGAATCATAGAATGGTTGAGGACAGAAGGGACCCCCAAAGGTCATCTAGTCTGACCTCCCCACAGTCAGCAGGGAAAACCCCAACTCAATCAGTCTGCCCAGGGCTTCGTCGAGCCTCACCTTGAATAGGGAAGGGTCTGCAACCACCTCCCTGGGCAACCTGTTCCAGTGTTCCACAACCCTCATAGTGAAGAACTTCTTCCTGATATCCAGTCTAAATCTGCCCTTCTCTAGTTTGAAGACATTGCCCCTTGTCCTGTCACCGCAGGCCCTTGTGTAACAGTCTCTCCCCATCCTTCCTGTAGGTCACCTTCAGGTACTAGAATCACTGATACAACTACTTCATATGCAAGTTACATGTGCAAAAAAATTATGGCCATGTCTAGTTCATGCATCATTCTATCATGTTAAAGAGGAAATCTGCAAAAGGTACTGCTTTCCCTCTTATTTCAAGGAAATACTGAACCATTCAAAACATGCATATCGAGTACAAGACTATGTGTCACATGCAAAGGGTAAGGGGGAAAAAAACAACCAATATCTGCTGCTTGGGAAAGAGAGCTTAGGAAAATTCTGTTATATGTTTTCAGTTGGCAGTTGTGCCATAAGGAATATTGGTTTCTATAAAGATGTGGAAAAAAAAAACAAAACTGAGACTTTTATAGAAACTTTTGTCTAAAGCATATATCCTAACAGTCCAGATTAAGAACAATGCCGTATTGGCACTTCTGATAATATTATTTATAGATATTGACATGTTCCAAAAGGGAAAATCTATTCATAGCAAAATTCTTAATTATTCTCAAACATGGGACTCTAATCAATACAGAATGATGATTCTGACAATTGGCATTTCAGGATATATGTTTTGAAGGAGTGCAGAAGATTTAGCCACTCAGGTCTCACTGACTTTCTAATGATAGTTAATCACCAAGAGGTTTCTTCCTTTAAGGATAAATAAAAGAAGAAAAAGATTGTAAATTCCAAGCTTAAATTTAGTTAAGATAAAAAAAATCAATGTCAAATTTTCTTTAGGTAGAAATCCTAAGCATTGTCATCTGCAGTCACCAAAAGCATGAGGCTCTTTCTGATGGGATTTTCATTGCCATATCTGACAACTGATCAGTTTATATCTTTCCCCTTTTTCAGCTCCTCCTGTCCTTAGGTCTTCACTTCAAGTGCTACAATGTCCTACCACTGGAACCCAAATGCCCAGATTCTCTATGAGAGAAAAAAACTGTTATTTTTTTTTCCTTGAGCACTCTGACAATTCATCTCAAAACACTTGTAGTGATAACCAATGGAGAGAGTATAAAGCACTAGTCAAAGGTTCTTCTAGTGGGGAGGATTTTAGACACAGCACTAGTTAATTAGACAAAGTTCAATGAAAATGCAGATACCTGTAATATTTGGATCATAATAATTTCCACTATTATCAATTTTTGTTGTTGTTGGGTTGTTGTTTTTTCTTGTAATTTTGATTTGCATATTTTACAAGTTGTTCACACTTCTAACTTATTTTAACAGGAAGCTTTAAAATAAGCTGCAATGGTTTATCACAGAATCATAGGGGTTGGAAGCGACCCCTGGAGATACCCAGTCTAACTTTCATAGAATCACAGAATCATAGAATCAACCAGATTGGAAGAGACCTCCAAGATCATCCAATCCAACCTATCACCCTGCCCTATCCAATCAACTAGACCATGGCACTAAGTGCCTCATCCAGTCTTCTCTTGAACATCTCCAGGGACAGCGACTTCACCACCTCCCTGGGCAGCCCATTCCAATGGGTAATCACTCTCTCTGTGAAGAACTTCCTCCTAATACCCAGCCTATACCTCCCCTAGCACAACCTGAGACTGTGTCCCCTCGTTCTGCTGCTGGTCCTACTATAGTAGGTTCATGGGAATGCATCCAGGAAGATTTCAAATATCTCCAGATAAGGAGACCACACATTGTCTCTGGGCAGCCTGTTCCACTGCTCTGTCACCATCAAAATACAGAACTATTTTCCTCATGTTCAAATGGAAGTTCCTGTTTTGAAGTTTCTAACTATTGCCTCTAACTGTTGTCCTATCACTGACTACCACTGAAGAGAGTCAGATCCAAATCTCCTGACATGCATCCTTTAAATATTGATAAGCATTGATTAAATCCCCCTCTCACTCTTCTCTTCTCTTGGCTGAACACCCCCAGATCTCTCAGTCTTTCCTCATAAGATTCACAGAGTGCATTGGGTTGGAAAGGAACCTCAAAGACCCTCTTGTCCAAGATTCTCCAGTCCCCTAATCATCTTTGTAGCCTTCAGCTGGACTCCCTCCAGTAGTTCCCTGTCTCCTGAAACAGAGAGCCCAAAACTGGGCACAATACTCCAGATGTGGCTCTACTAAGAATAGTAAGGGAGAGGATAAAGTCCCTTGAACTGCTGGTCACACTCTTCTTAATGCAATCCCTTAGCCTTCTTGGCCATAAAGGCACATTGGTGGCTCACGGTGAACAGAATTCTCAGGTCCTCCCTGCAGAGCTATTTTCCAGCAGGTCAACCTCTATCCTGTACTGGTCCATAGGATCATTCATCTCTAGGTGCAGTACCCTGCACTTGCCTTTGTTGAACTTCACTGGGCTCCTCTCTGCACAGCCCTCCGGCCTGTCCAGATCTTGCTGAATGGTAGCACAGCCTTCTGATATGTCAGCCACTCCCAGTTTTCTTTCATCAGTAAAATTGCTGAGGGTACACCCTGCCCCTTCTTCCAGGTCATTGATGAACATCTTGAACAGCGCTGGACCCAGTTTGACCCCTGGGGAACACCACTAGCTACACGTCTCCAGCTAGACTCTGATTTGCTGATCATGACCCTCTGAGCTCTCTCATTCAGCCAGTTCTCAAACCACCTCACTTTCCACTTCCTAAGCTTATCTATGAGGATGGTAGGGAACTGTCAAAAGCCTTCCTGAAGTCTGAGTAGAAAATATCGTGTACCCAGCCAGTCATGACATCATAGCAGGCTCTTAGCTTGGTCAAGCATGATTCCCCCTTGGTGAATCCATGATGACTACTCCTGATAATCTTTCCTCCACATGACTTATGGTTGTGAATGTACTAGAGCTGACATATTCATAGAACAAGCCTGAAAGTTTCTATTTCAGAATAAAGGCTGTCATATAAAATCTGCTACTACTAAGTGTTTCATTTATTTAAATAACTGCTGGTGTGCTGATGATTTCTTACACTTTTACCTTCAGCCAGGTAGTCTCCTTTTTTTCCTTTTTTTTTGTTTTGTTTTGTTTTTCTTTTGATGTGCACCATTTGTTGCAAACTGATATTATTTCCTGTGTGACACTGAAGCCATTTCTCCAAGATGTGAGGCAACTGTGCTGAATGAGTGGTCTGTGTATATTTTAATATTAACAGTCTCCTCTTTAGCCTCAACTGAGCATTTAACTTTTATAGTTCTCATTTATACTCATTCACCCTGCTTGTCCTGAGAAAACATCTCTTTCAACTTGATCAGCCTCTCTCAGATTTTACAATGCCTCAGTAGTGTTTGGTAATAGAAACAGACCTGTACATACTCTTGCCTAAGTTCCTGTAGTGTTTGGTTTTTTTTTTTCAATATAATTTTTCATCTTCTATAGTATCATATACTTTAAGGAAACCTTTTGTGATTAAGAGAGCAATTATTTTAATTTACATATTTTCCTTTCATAAATTGTAAATATTTAGCAGCAAATATTTCTTTACAAAATCACAAGATAAAACTGAATAATAATAATAATTCAAAATATTGTTAGAAAAGAGGAGGCTGAGGAGAGACCTCATCACTCTCTACAACTACCTGAAAGGATGCTGTGGAGAGGTTGGTCCTGGTCTCTTCTCACAGTGATAGGACAAGAGGGACCAGCCTCAAGGTTGTTTGGATGTGGTGCTTGGGCATAAGGTTTAAGGGTGAATTGTGTAGAGTAGGATTATCACTTGGACTTCCTGATCCTGAGGGTCTTTTCCAACCAAAGCATTCTGTGATTCTGTGATAAGTGTGAAAAATAAACTAAAAGAGATGACACTTCCATAAAAGAAAATAAAAGCAGTAACACAAGTACAAACTATAACTAAGCTTAAAATATAGAAATATAGAAAATGCAGGACTAATTTCAGTTAAATATAAATTTTTCGTTCTCCTTTAGCATAAGAAGCAAACACACAGACAGTGGAAATAAGATGAAATCACTAAAGTACTGAAAAACTATCCAACCATTCAGAGTGAGTATCAAAAAAATCAAGGCAAAAAAATAAATAAGAGTAACACTGTACCAGGATGTAATTTCTGACTTCCTAAGGAGCAAATAAAGTGACAGCAGAGTTGGTCTACAGCAACATTGAAAGGGAAAGCTGCCAGCTAAACAGGGGATTTTTGTAATCCTTTTCAATAGTGCTCTCTGTGTAGGTCAGACCAGATGCTAGCAAAATTGCTCCACTCAAAAAGTACAAAGGTCTTTCTCTACAGCAAAATGAAAAAGCCTGAATGTATTTGAATTGTTTGGACCTGATGAATTTCATTGTAGGAGTTAAAAGAAACTGACACAACCTCAGCAGAAAAAGAAGTTATATTGAAGAATCTTTGAAAAAGTGTTGTGTGCTGGAAGTGTTTCCAAAATGAGAGAAAAAGGAAAATATGAATTTTCAGTCTTATTGATTGAACAGAATTCAGTCCAATCCTGGAAAAGGGATTTCAATCCTGAAAAAAATCTGGAGGAGGAAATATTTTAACACATAGTAAATAACAGAGAGAACCATAAATAACAGAGTGAACCATAACTGAGAACATGGTGTTCTCTTTTTTTTCTTCTAGGTAACAGACTTTATGGATATAAGGAGAGGGCCACATTTTCTTGAAACAATTTGCCTCTGATACATATGGAGTGTACAGAATAAATGTGAGATGGTGTGTTACACATGAAAAAATTTTGCTGACAGGTCTTTGAAATAACCTGCACTGATTCAGCCACAGACTTGTTTTCCTTCTGCAATTTGGTATTATATGGGCAGCTTATGGACCATTTTGAAATACAGTCATATTGTCAAAGGCTAGTCTTAGCACATACCCATGAGACCATATACATCTCTACTACAGTCCAGATATTTTACTCTGAAAAAAGAAAACTTAAAAAAAAAAAGTTTAGCCAAATGTTTCTCTGCAGAGACCAGAGAACCCCAGAAGTCATCCCAGAAGTTCTTTATTGCTGCATTGTAGAATCCCCAGAATTACCAAGTCTCAGAGTCCCACTTACAGATGAAGTCCTGGAAGCCCTTAACAGACAAAGCAGCTAATGGAAGTCGCAAGCATATCCCTAGCATCATCCCTATGCCAAAACACTAGCCAGAAGAAGTAGCAAACTAACAGAAGCAGAAGTCCCTAGCAGCCCTAACCCCCCAATTTACCTTATGGAGTGGCTTTTTTTATACTCTTGGTTATCAACCCCTTAACCAGTAAAACCCAACCACATATATAAGCTAAAAATCTTTTCCCAGTAAGAGGTGCCAGCGTGTCAAGGAGCTGGCTTCTGCAGCATGTTCCAATCAAAGGGTGCCAACATGAGGACGTTGTTCTTGGCACACATGGAATGTTATTGTTTTGCTCTACACAGTGTGCTAAGGAATTGGTCAGCTAAGGAATCACGCACTCTGCACATGTCCAGCAGCTTCCCTCAGAACAGTGGCTGCAAACAAAGTACAGCATTTCTTACATGTTTTCTGGCACTTGCACTTCTGTTCTCAACTGGGGAAAAGCTAAACAGAGCACCTCAAGGCAGACCTTTTTTTTTTTTTTTTTAATTGCACCAGTCCAAAATTCAGAGGTGAGTATAAAAAATTGCAGTCTCAAAAACACTGAAGAATTTTCAGTTTAATCACAGAATCATCCAGCATGGAAAGGACCTCTCTGATCATCAAGTCCAGCCATTTTACCCACTCCACCAAGTCTGTCTCTATGCCATGTCCCCAAGCACCAGATCAAGATGGCTCTTAAATACAACCAGTGAACATTGACCTCCCTGGGCAGCCCATTCCATTACCTGACAACCCTTTCTGTGAAAAAATTTTCCTAATGTCTAGTCTAAACCTCCCCTGGCACACCTTGAGGCCATTCCCTCTCTATCTATCATTAGTTACTTCTGAGAATAGACCAGTGCTTACCTCTCCACAACTTCCTTTCAGGTAGTTATAGAGAGCAATAAGGTCTCCTTCAGCCCCCTTTTTTGTAGACTAAACATCCTCAGCACCCCTCAGCCACTTCTCATAGAACTTATTCTCCAGGACCTTCACCAGTTTAGAAGCCCTTCTCTGTACCTGCTCCAGTGCTTCCACATCCTTCGTGTATGGTGGTGCCCAAAACTGAACACACCACTTGAGACGTGGCCTCACCAACACTGAGTACATAGGGACAATCACTTCCCTGGTCCTGCTGGCCACACTATTTCTAATACAGGCCAGGACTGCTGTTGGCCCTCTCAGTCACCTGGGCACACTGTTGGCTCATATTCATTCTCTTGTAAATCAGTACCCCCGCCACACAGCTCTCTAGCCATTCTTCCCCCATTTTGTAGCATTGCATGGGGTTGTTGTGGCCCAGGTGCAGGACCTGGCACTTGGCCTTGTTGAAGCTCATACAGTTGACCTCAGCCCATCAGTCCAATCTATCCAGGTCCCTCTGTAGAGCCTCCCAAGTCCTCAAGCAGATCAACACTCCCACCTAATTTTGTGTCATCTGCACATTTACTGAGGGTGCACTCAATCCCCTAATCCAAGCCATCGATAAAGAAATTGAACAGGAGTGGTCCCAATACTGAACCTTGGGCAACACCACTTGTGACTGGCTTAAGTGAGCCCTTAAGTGAGTGGTGTTTCTCAACATTCTGTCCCAGATGGTAATGTTGGTGGGCAGGAGGGAAACATTCTGGTGGACATATCTGCCAGGTAAGTCTCAGTGGAATTATTTTTCAAAGGTCACTAAATTAGAGGGTAAATGAAGCTCTGGTGGCTCTGTTTATGCAAATTGTGGTAATTCCTTGGGAACCAGCTGAAACTGAACCAGTCCTCTTCTGTGGCCAGGAGGCTGGATATTATTTCAGTCATGCTCCTCTATATAGCCATTACTTAGCAGTTCAGCAATTCGGCATTGACACAGACGTGGTCAAGCAAAGCTGACGCAAATTATTATACAAACAGTATCACTGTTGCATTTAACTGTAACACAAGATTTATAGCTTCACATAATCCCATAAATCGTTCAAAGAGCCTGGAGCTTCTCAAACACAAGGAAGAGATTTCAGCTGCAGCACTTGCAAAGCCAGAGCAGACCTGATGAATGAGGGCACAGGTGAACACTTTAGCAGAGTTCTCCCTCCAGCTTCTGCTGCTCATCTGCTTTCTACCACTGGGCTAGATAATTTTGAGGTACCAACACAAAGGCTGGACCAGCATTGGCCCAGCACCCAGCAACACTCTGTCCAACTCAAAATAGGTTATGTGTTAAGTCTTTCATAGAGTAAACAGGAAACCAGTATGAGTCCTCCTGATCCAGATGAGGTCCTCCTTCCCCCGCAGGTGCCAGCATCATAACTTCTTATTCTAGAGCCAGAAATCATACTTCTAGGAACTGTACCTCCTGGTATAACAATTTGTCCAATTTTGGCTATCAATCTATTTCTTACATCTCTTGAAAATTTGCTAGATGAAGAGGATGGAAATGTTTTAAAAGACAATGTTCAGTTTATAAAATAAATTTTAAGTGATATGCTCCCAGCGCATGCTGTTGAGGAAATTGGAGACAAGAAAATGAAGAAATAAATATGTAGTATGAATTTATTTTCTACTGATTTACACGTTTTCTAGTTCATGTGAGGTCTACCATGCTAAACTTTTCTGATAGAAACTGTGGTGATTATAAAGAGTGCAGTAAAGATGTAAAAAAAATTTCTTTGAGATGAAGCCTTCTAAAAAAAGAAGCAGAAATCTCAGGTGATCCAATTTAGCATTCAGACCAATGGCTCCGTCTCATTAATTCCATACAAGACTCCACTGAGTTATAAAAAGCTTCATGAGTCATTTATCCTATTGCTGTGGATTCTTCACAAACCTTGTGATTGCTTGTCTCCATGTATTTGCCTTCACGTCTGTGTACTACTGTAATGAAGCTAATATGGTGTTTAATGGAAGGGGGGAAATGTATTCTGATGAATAGCAAATATAGTAAACAAAAGCCTGTTATTTTATTTTGATTAATCCTGTATATAAATTCATAGCAAGCTCATACAATAGTTTTATTAAAAAAACGGGGAAGATGTTTATTACAACATTTTCAGATATTTTAGGTGTTTTTAATGACATTTTGGAACCAAAAAGCAGCAAAATTTGGCTAAATAACATCTGGAAATACTGAAGAGTTTTCTTATCACATATTTTTGATGAACCTGGACATACTAAGTTCAATTTTTCATTTCACCAAGAAAACAAAAAGAGATCCATTTTCTATCAATTGATTTCTTAATAACTTTTCAGCACAGCTCATTAGTCTGAAATCAATCATTAGCACAGTCTTAGCTTCATTTTGACAGTATTATGCAAAAAGATGCCCTGATATATAAACAGAAAGAGGGCCTGACTGTGATAATAATATATTACAATGATTGTTTATCCAACAGTAATTGTGGGGGGGGAAAAATCATGTTAGGTTATAATAAGACAGTTGTATATATTTTAGCCACTCAGTCACTCACACAGCAAAAATTCATTGGTGGTCCTGCCATATTCTAGACACTTCATCTACAGAAGAGGCAAATTTCTGGACACAGAGCTGTGTAAACATATTTTAATCATATTGGCCTCAGCTCTGCACCAAGGCTTTCAGAGATCCTTTGAAAAAAATCTCACAAAGTTTGCAAAGCAGAGAAAGACAGGGGTATTTCATTGTCATTTCACTGAGGTGGGGAAAAATCCTTTTGTATTTGGAAAATATCTTCAAAAAATGTTTAACTAGTTATTAGTAAAATCATGTTTGGGTTTCCCAGAAACCTTAATAAATCAAAATTTGTAATTCAAAATGTATGTTTACCTGGAAAAATCCAAAGTTACGGAGCTAGACAAAAATTCTAACCTTTCATACAATAATATTTTTACAAATATTATCAGATTCCCCATGTCTTAGTGTAAGGGAAATCAATTCCTTTCCATTTAAAGAAAGGTTAAAACACCCTTTTCCCAAACACCAGTGAAAGGGAATGAACTAATAACACGGTAATGAAAAGCATTTGCATTATTGGCATTGTCTGCCAGCCTTTTCTAAAACATTAGAAATGTAACTCCAAAATCTCTACACTAGTTGACATTTTGCCAACATCCCTGAACTCCTGGTTACCAGCTAGGTTTGTACAAAGGTGTTCACTCACGGAAAATAGTACTTGAGCAATTAGGCACCTCTATCCAGAGTTATCTTTGCTACCTCCATCCTAATTTCCTGCTAAGTATTGAAGAATGCTAAACTGCATTTAACATTTTTTTTTTTACTTTACAAATTGATAATTCCCCCAGCATGTGAAATTCTGAGTAGGTCAGAAGATGCCTCAGTCTTGGCAAGGTAACTGTCTCACAGCTGACTCTGCCTGTGATACAGGAATGATGTGCCTCTTTATGAACACCCAAAGGGCTAAATACATCTGAGATAATGAGACACAGACTGAATTCCTCCCAAAATACCCTGGGATCTGCAACTTTTACTTAGCAATGGGCATCACTAGCATGTCAAGGGAAGTGATCTTTCTTTACTCAGCACTTGTGAGACAAATCTATGGTACTGGATGCAGTGCTGAGCTCCCCAATACAAACAAAACACAGACATACTGGAAATAGTCTAGTAAAGGACCATGAAGATGATTAAGTGACTGGAACATCTCTCCTGTGCAGAAAGGCTGAGAGCTAAAACTGTTCAGCCTGGAAAAGGGAAGGCTTCCTATCATGAAGGAAGGCTGCTCCTGTTTATTCTGGGTGTCTTACACTGACAGCTTTATAAAATCAAGACATGTACTTTTGAAGAGAGTTTAGATGTCTCAAAGTGTCACACACTGAGCTGTGTGATTTTACCAGGATTCACTACAAACTGCTGCCTGACTTTATGGATGATCATGCATTTCATCTTTCTGTCAGACAAAGGCACTGTTAATCTTCAACAAATCTAGCAAAACAATGGGCTAATGAAACAACAAGCTTTTAACCCTGTTTTTCTCATGTCTGACAAGGGAGTCTTCCCCTTCACTTTTGGTCTGTCCATATAAGAATGAGGTCAGAAGCTTTTCGTGCTGACATTCTTTTTATAACAATCTCCAGACAGACCATCCCATAGAAGGGAGTTCTGTGTTTTCTCAGAAATCAAATAACTTAAACACAGTTTCTTTACAAAGCTACAGGCAAGGCTAACATTTCTTGGAGTACATACCCCAAGAGGTAACAGTTTGTACCTGGCAAATCACTGACACACACACACAGAGCCACACAAGCACAGCGTACTGGGACTGGCTTTAGATATTAGGAAGTTAACTTTTTCCTCCCTGTTATAGCTTTCTTATGTTCTCAAGACATAATTGCTAACACTTTTCTTTAAACAAGATTGGCTTTAGGTATTAGGAAGTTAACTTTTTCCTCCCTGTTATAGCTTTCTTATATTCTCAAGACATAATTGCTAACACTTTTATTTAAATATTAATATACATCATCAACATATAGTAATTAGCTCTTTTTCTATTTACCAAAGAGTTATAAAGAAGTTTCTCAAAGGAAGGTACTTGTCTGGGGTTGTGAATCTGATGCTAGACATATCAGTGTAAATGTAAAATGGCTTCAGAAGGTTAAAGGGAATTTCTCAGTGGAACTGGAAGGACTTGGCTTACTTATTCTGCTTTACAGGGTGCTGGTAACTTTCACACAGTAAGATACCCATTAAGATGCTAGGCCAAATAGCCTGGCTGAAACCCAGATAAAAGCTTACATGTCTGGCATGACACTTTAATGAAGTTTAGGTTCATAAATCCTAAGCTGTGATACAGAAACCCCTGTTTCGATGTTCAGATCATCTAAAGCTACAAGAATACTTGTTCTGTAGGTAATTTTCTCTTTTACTCTGTAGTTCTCCAAATATCCAAGGAACGCTTCAAAGGTAAGTAAACTGACACCTGCTATGTTGATTTAAAATCCACATGTTCATCTGCCTAAGATGCCTGACAGATTTGATCCATCCAGTCTGAGAAGTATGTTTTGACCAGAACATGTTAAGGTAGAATAGTGACATGTTTTTCTTTTAAAAACTGTAGAAGTCAAGGAAGTCCATAACAGTGACACTCATCTCTTACCTAGTAACTTGTCCTCATCAAGGATCTGGATTTTACCTCAGCCTAAAGAATTTTATATCAGTATCTATCTACCATGAGAGTGAAGTACTCAGCATCCCTTCTTTCTAAGTTTGGACAAAATAAAAGGAGCGTTTCTAGAAGTTCTTCCCTTCCCAGCTGAATGTTGTGCTGAGCTACACAGTTTTGCTTTTCCTCAAGCTCATCAGCTAGCACAACAGCTTCTCAAGATTTTGCTGCCAAATATTGTTTTAAATAAAAAGGGAGGTGGGGTGGGGTGTGGGGGGTGTGGGATGCGAATCCTGAGTCTTTACACAGAATAATCCAATGCTTAAGACCTCCATTTATAAAAGTAAGCATGGGGTTGTGCATTTGCGTGATCTGCCCTGCAGTGATGACCCCTGCAAGCTCTGTAGCTCAGTGCCAGACATGTGCCTCACAGAAAGCTAATGAGTGCTCTCTAGGGCACTGGATTTGAACTCAGAAAAAGGCTTTGCTTGGACTCAATCCACTGTGTTAATTTATGAACTGAAAAGGGTCTGGGAATCAGCTGCATAAATCCCAAGCTAGTAGTAAATATGCATACATAAAAGTTACACACATAACAAACTTTCAAAATGGAGTACATGAAAGCTAGTTTCTTTCACATACAAAATTCAGATAACATGATAATTTCATTAATCCCATATGGCTTTCCCATACCCAGCCATGGAGATTTTACTTTTACTGTTGAATTCAGTGGTAGGAGTGTGCCTTTGCTGCTCTCCCATTCATCAGCCTATCTAGCTCCACTGCAACAGACATGCTTAGATTGCAGAGAAGGTAAGCAGCACCTCTTCCACACACATTGAAGCAGAGAGATTATCTTGTCTTCTCTCCCACTGCCCTGTGTCCCCTAAAGTAGTTGCTGTACTGAGTATGGGTAATTTTCCTCAGAATTATGGCAGATGACGTTTAACACTTCATAAGGCAGAGATGCCAGACTCAAGCATCCTCAGTTTCTCCGCCAACATTTCATTGTCTTGTTTCTTTTACTGTTATCCAGCCTCTAGGAGACATCAGGTCACCTCGCATCACCCCAGAGGGTTATTGATTTTACAAATTTATGGAAGCATTGATGAAAATAAAAGGAAATATGCTTCACTTCTTTAGAAGTATGTCACAATTTATTGGTTAATCCGGTCTACGAATATCTTTAACAATGTTTAATAAATACTAAAATTAGATGATTAGGTGTCACAAACAAGAAAAAAGCTTTCACTGCCATTGCTTGACTGCAGGAACACCACAGCAGATGGGAGATAAGCAGAATCCTGGCATAAAATTCATCTTGTGTTGACCATGATACAGAAAGGCAGTTCACTTCTGTCAGCAGCCTGTTTATTCAGCACATGGACACTTATAGGTTTGAAACTAGTATTTGTATAAGTGTGTATGAATAGCCTCCATCCCTGTGTACAATTTGCTTTAGACTCAGAAACAGGATTAATATAGACCTCCTGGAGAAGAAAGATGAATCAGTGATTAGCGACAGAAAGTAGTGACCTGGTAACTGTATAGGACTTAAGAAAATGTCAGTGAAATACTATGGAACGTGTATACAGTGGGTACTGAGGAAGCTGATTGTAGAAAATGAAAAGCAGTTGGAGAAAGAAAGGAAGAAAGGAAGGAAGGAAGGAAGGAAGGAAAGAAGGAAGAAGGAAGAAGAAGAAGAAGGAAGAAGAAGGAAAGAAGAAGGAAAGAAAGGAAGAAGAACAAAGAAAGAAAGAAAGAAAGAAAGAAAGAAAGAAAGAAAGAAAGAAAGAAAGAAAGAAAGAAAGAAAGAAAGAAAGAAGAAAGAAAGAAAGAAAGAAAGAAAGAAAGAAAGAAGAAAGAAAGAAAGAAAGAAAGAAAGAAAGAAAGAAAGAAAGAAAGAAAGAAAGAAAGAAAGAAAGAAAAAGAAAGAAAGAAAGAAAGAAAGAAGAAAGAAAGAAAGAAAGAAAGAAGAAAGAAAGAAAGAAAGAAAGAAAGAAAGAAAGAAAGAAAGAAAGAAAGAAAGAAAGAAAGAAAGAAAGAAAGAAAGAAAGAAAGAAGAAAGAAAGAAAGAAAGAAAGAAAGAAAGAAAGAAAGAAAGAAAGAAAAGAAAGAAAAGAAAGAAAGAAAGAAGAAAGAAAGAAAGAAAGAAAAGAAAGAAAGAAAGAAAAAAAAAGAAAGAAAGAAAGAAAGAAAGAAAGAAAGAAAGAAAGAAAGAAAGAAAAAGAAAGAAAGAAAGAAAGAAAAAAAGAAAGAAAGAAAAAGAAAGAAAAGAAAAAAGAAAGAAAGAAAGAAAAAAAGAAAAAAGAAAGAAAGAAAGAAAGAAAGAAAAAGAAAGAAAGAAAGAAAGAAAGAAAGAAAGAAAGAAAGAAAGAAAGAAAGAAAGAAAGAAAGAAAGAAAGAAAGAAATAAAGAAAAGAAAGAAAGAAAGAAAGAAAGAAAGAAAAAGAAAGAAAGAAAGAAAGAAAGAAAGAAAGAAAGAGAAAGAAAGAAAGAAAGAAAGAAAGAAAGAAAAGAAAGAAAGAAAAAAGAAAGAAAGAAAGAAAGAAAGAAAGAAAGAAAGAAAGAAAGAAAGAAAGAAAGAAAGAAAGAAAGAAAGAAAGAAAGAAAGAAAGAAAGAAAGAAAGAAAGAAAGAAAGAAAGAAAGAAAGAAAGAAAGAAAGAAAGAAAGAAAGAAAGAAAGAAAGAAAGAAAGAAAGAAAGAAAGAAAGAAAGAAAGAAAGAAAGAAAGAAAGAAAGAAAGAAGGAAAGAAAGAAAGAAAGGAAGGAAGGAAGAAAGGAAGGAAGAAAGGAAGGAAGGAAGAGAAAAAGAAAAGAAGAGAAAAAAGAAAATAAAAGTCCTGGAGATTTAATGGTGTGTTTTCTGATAACTAGTTTTGTAAAAAGTTATATAAAACATCAGTCTAATGTGTGGTTACAGTTAAAGGCAAATAAACTACTGGAATATACCAAAGACAGAAAAACGCAATGAAACACTGTATTTGCTGTGCAAAGCAAATAAATGATTGCAGGCTGTAGCTAGGTTAAATTGAGGATTTTTCTCTTTTTTTATTGGAATGCTTACATTGCTTTGAGGACAACTTACCAATGGAAGATCAGAGAAAGTCTACAGTTTAAAGTTACACATAGCTAAGATAGACTAGAAAATGTTTTACTGAATTTTTACTACAAAAGCATTCCTATTAGCTTAGTAAAATATTAAAAATGAAAATCAAATCACTTTATGAAAGAGAGAACTTCAATAAGTATTACACTGTGCATGTTTCTGGGTGAAATTACATCACAAAAATATTCTTCTGAAGATTATCAAGAGTTACTTAATAAATCATGATGAATGATTTCACTGTGACTATTGCAACTGGGTGGAACCAGCAGGACTATCAAAAGAGTATAGCTTATATTAAGTAGAAGCATGGAATGGCTCATGGACTTGGTTAATGAATCATATTGAAGTGTTGTGTTTTGATTGGTCTTATATCTAACAAAAGTTTGCTTGCTTCCCAAGTCTTATTTATAGAAGTATTTCAAACTCTGTCTGCTGGGGTTAAAAAATGCCTGAGGAATGCACAGTTGTGGCCATTGGGATACAAGGTAAATTCAGTGTGGATTAAGCTGAACTATGCCAGTGTCTGACATACCAGCTGACATACCAGGCTGAGGTACCTCTCTGATCAGAGGCAGAGTGTGCTTGCTCAGCCACAGCCCTGAATGCCATACAGGTTTCAGAGCAAGGGTGGCTTTCATTTTTCCAGTTCAGAGTATCAAGCCTTTACTTGCATCTGCAGAGATGCAGCCAAGCATGCACAGGGGTTTGGAGAGTGCTGAGCCCTCCTACTAATGGTGGATAGAGATTAAATAAAAAGCATTCTGGAAAATGCCACTACATTTTTATCTGTAAGTTCAAGTGTCAGATTGCTATCTGTCTATAAATCAGGAAAACAATGCTATCTATGACTATGACTCCAAAGATGATGCAAATATAACGGCATATGTTGTTATGGTTATGGAAAATAGCATCATACTTTATGGGAGTGGAATGGAGCATGAAATGAAAACCAAACCCAAAGCCAGTGCTCCAGGCATTTCACACTTTTCTGCCACATCGCTGGTCCAAGAGCTGGAAGACAGAATCCCCACAGGGATTCCTTGGAGCAACATCCTCTCTTACTCATTCACTATCACTTTCTGAATGACACCTGTCAGTTCCTCCAAAATTTCTATATTGTCATAAACCACGGTGTGTAATTTTGCTTCTGGAACTAGTAGCAGGTATTCATGAAGGTATGATCTTATTCATCTTCATATTTTGAGCTTCCTGACCTCCTTTATTCTGGCTTGGGGCTATTATCTGTCCTGTCTTTTATTTTGCTGATAATAGTTTATGAGTTTCTGTGGCTGATCTTTCAGAACCTATATTTGAGAACATTTCCTTCAATATTTGCTTATGTGGTGCATTACAAATCTGAGAAAATCTTCAGGAAGGGGAGTTTCCTAATATTTTTAGGGGTGGCCATGTGTGACATTATATAAGATTTTTATGTTGTTTTCAATGATCAGCACAATTTATATCTTTATAGCACCATAAAATATGTTTTGCCTTTTTACCTGATGGAGTCTATTATTGTACAGGATACACTTAGATCTCCAGTGTAGAAGTTTCCAGTTTCTTTTTTATATCTGGAAAAAGTTTGAAATGTCACCTTTTAACTTGAACCTAAGCCTGCAAAGGCTTTAGCAATTGATGTAGAAGTCCGCTGTAATTTACAGTTAGGAATTTTAAAGATGAAGGTACTTCATTTGTAGTTATGCAAAGTTAAAATTGCCTTTTAACAATAGAAACATCTGCCAAGCAGAAGAAAAATAGTGAAGTCATAGGGTTTGGCTCATCAGCAAGGGTCCTGCTAATCCTTCATCACACAAATAACCCTTTCTTATTCTGGGAATATCACTGAGGTCAATATGCAAACAAGATAGCCAACACTAATACCAGTTTATTAGAGGTATAAACAGTACAACACCATGATTAATTAACTCTCAGTTAATGATAAAAGTTTTCTATTGATGCACCTCCTTCCATCACAACAAAAATACAGACACATCTGTAGACATCTTTCATTTGCTCTTTTACTCTTACAGAGATGGATTATGCTTTGATTTAATTTCAGCCCTATGGGAAAACATGAACTTATACTCAAAGGGGGAATTCTTCTTTCCTGTTTGTATGAATAATAAAATGAATGAAAAAAAAAAACAAACAGCCCTTTAATAAGTAACATATCCAGCAATGTCTCTGTCAGCAGTAGGTAATTTATTTTCCTGAAGAGGATGGTAGATATACCCTGAGAACATATAACCAGAAAAGGCTTGGAAAACAGGGACATTCCAAGAGAGAAAGAATAAGCAAGTTTAGCACAAACATATACTGTATATCTCTGATAGCGTAAAGAAATATTTTCCTTCACATTGGGGGGGGTGGTGGGAAGGATCTATTTCCCATAATTAGTAGCAATTTACAGATGACACTCATAAAAATGCATTAAAAAAAGCCTTGGTAACTAAAAGCCACTATAAATTGTGGAGCATTGGTCTGTAAAATTTAAGATTGTGTTTTAAAAAAAGGGATGAAGTTTCATCAAGAAAAAAAATAATCAGTAGTTTTTACTGCTCTCAATGAAAATAACACCACTAAACTTCCCGTGATTTGGAACTAAATAATATTGGGAAGAACTCAGCTAATTTTAAGTACCTGAAAGCTAGATGTTTGATCTAAGCTTATCATGTTAGCTCCCTCAGTCATCACTCACTCTCTTTGTAAACTGTACGTATACCCAGTTTTGTTTGCTAGAACTAGATTCATAACTTTCAAGTAGCAAGATAAACTAATTCAGGCTTATCTAATATACTTAAGGTTTTACCCAAACTCCAAACTATGGACCTTGACTTCAAATCTCTGTTGCAAGAGCATCCTTCCTTCAAATGAAAAGTTGAAGAAGTCTGAACACTTCATATGTGCTCATTATTTTAAACTACTGTATTATGCATGTGAGTTACACATTCTAAAAAGAAATATGGGAAGCAGAGCCATGTTATAAAATGTCAAATTTGCTATTAACACATTTTCCTTTACATTAAGAAAATTAAGAAATTATTAGGCAGATAGCTGAAGGCAAAAGTTGCAGCTGATGCTGTAACACTTTGTGGAAGAAATGAGAAAAATGTAACGATGCAACAATATAAATTTGCACAGAATTACTGTTTGAGCCACAGTTTTATACAAAATTACTAAAAATTACTGTTCGGAAGTTCTCATTTTGGCGATGAATCCTGGCCGCTGCCAGTCTACGGTATTGTCGAAATGTAGACACTGAGAAAACAAGAGGAAAATGAAATCAGATTGGCAGCACCCAGGAGAAAAAAAGTATCTACCATAGAAGGCTGAAAATAGTTTATTTTCATTTACTTTTAGGAAATGTGGCAGTTTAGGCTGGGTGCTTCCTGTTACTGCCTCATAAGTTACACCTCCGGTGTCCCAGGTGTCCAGCCCAGTAAGGTGGAGACAGGAAATGGCGTATTTCTACCCAGAAATCCTGTGCCCTATAAATTCACCTGCAAAGTCATTCTCTGCCTCTTTCTTCACTCTCTGCTGCTGTGGGAGACACTCCCTGTTGGGTAACAGTGGGGGAGTATCTCAAGGCCAGGAGGAGAAACGGGGAATGGGGTCCAGCCTAGCAGTGGAGGGGAAGAAAGAGCCCTGGGGGGGTTGGGTTTACCCTCAGGTGGGGAGAAGGGAAGTGTTGGGAGGCCTTTGGGTGTGGTGTAAGGGACTCTGTACCCTTTGGGATATCTTTGCCACTATGCTTTGCAGTTTCTGTAAAACACCAATTGCTTTTCTATTTAACTTTCCATCACTTTCCAATCCATTTGTGTGTGTGTCATTCTTTTGTCCCTCCCGGGGTGACAGAGGATCTGTCTGGCTCTAAACCGGGACAGGAAAACAAAAGTTACTGCATCTTCAAACACTTCAGAGGCTCACTTTTTCTTGGTTGTAATCTGTAACTGTGAAATAATGCTGCCTTCCCATCCTCTCATACAGCCCTCAGTCATTATTCCTTTTTCCTTACTGTAATCTGCATGGTGAAGTTTTGCTTAGCTCTGCAGTCATGGCATGGAAATGTTTTTCTGATTTAATCACAGACATTGTGTTAGATAAAATTACATAGTACCCAATGTCATTCCCCATTCACAACAAGAGCTAGCTGAATAAAGGCTTCTCCTGAATGCTAGGCAATATTAGACTACTCCATGCTGGGTAGTATCTGTAAATATATTCCCTTAGGAAGATATTCCTCCAGTTGAAATTGCTGGTTTACTCTAGTTAAACAAAAACACATGCCAAAGAAATGTGGATAACTTCCCACGCCAAACCTCTAATGACAGGATGAAACAAAACATGAGAAGTGCCATGTAAATTATTAGATTGTGCTACCATATTTTCAGCCACTGAAATGATTTTCCTTTCTGTCATGCCTGATGGTGAAGAAGAGCCAGCACATAAGGTATTGTTTGGCTTTTGACGTTGTTGCCATGAAATTCCCATATTCAAGCCAAGAACACACAGGATAGAGGAAAACATCACAAGGTACACAAGTATTTGAAAAGTGATTCTCAAAACCAGTACTAATGATTTATTACTGAAATATTCAGCATATTTCTATCAGTATCTCAAAAATACCTGTGCTGGGTTTGGTTAATACATTCCTCAAATACTAGGAACAAGATAGAACTTACATCAATAAAATTGGTGGTTAACACCAAGCTTGGAGGCTGGCAGCACACTGAAGGAATTAGATACATGGCTAGGCAGAAGAGAGGTAGATTAAGATGCAGAAGGTCACTGAGGTTTAAAAAACAAATGAGTAACAAATAGGATTTTCATATTAAAACAAAGCAAAACAAAACAACAACAAAAAATGTAATTCCGTGATTCACAAAAAGTATGGAGTAGTAAAGCAGGATAATTCCTGTAATACTGCTAGGAAGCTTTTAAGAAATGCATAGGCAAAACTGGAAAACCTAAGGGAAAACAGCAATAATGACAAGAGAAAAAGACTGCAGTGTATGAGAAAATGGAAAATGAATCAGGTTTGTTCTTCATAGAGAAGAGGACAAGCTAGGGGGGAAGCTGGAAGAGGATGGAAAAAAAGAAGGCACACTAACAGTACTGTAAAGAAAATGACAACCAGTTCTACTGGCAATCAAGGACAAAAGCTGGATTTAGGAAATTACTTTGTAACCATCAGGGAGGTAAACCCCTGAAACATGTTGTGCTGGTTTGAGGCCAGACAGATCCTCTCTTGCCCCGAAAGGGACAAAAGAATGAGACTCACACAAACGGATTGGAGAGTGATGGAAAGTTTAAATGGAAAAGCAATTGGTGAAGCTACAAAAGACTACAAAGGATAGTGCCAAGAATATCCCAAAAGCATACAGAACCCCTCACAGAATTCCCAAAGCTTCTCAATCCTTCCCTTCTCCCCACCTGAGGGTAAACCCAAACCCCCAGGGCTCTTTCTTCCCCCTCCCACTGCTAGGCAAGTCTCAGACTGGCCAGGTCTGAGACTGCCCCCCCTCCATTCTCTTCCTGGCACTAGGCCTAGTCAGGCCTAAGTGGCCTTGAGGATACTCCCCCGGCATTACCCGATAAGAGAGGACATCTCCCATGGGAGCAGAGAGGGAAGAAAGAGAAAGAAAATGGCTTTGCAGATGGATTTATGGGGTGCAGGATTTATGGGTAGAAATACGCCGTTTCCTGTGTCCACCCCTATTGGGTGGGCACCCAGGACACCAGAGGTGTATCTCATGCAGCAGTGGCAGGGGGCACCCAGACTAAACTGCCACACAGTGTGATCTACAGATATCATGGAATCCCTTTCATTCCAGGAGGTACCAAATACCTACCTGGCCCTTCCTCAGCACAAGACAGGCAGATCTGAGACAAATCCACTTAGTTATTTGTTTTCTCCTTTATTTTTGAATTTTATACCTTGGAAGCAAAAAGTACAAGATAAACATGTCAATTACATCCTTCCAAAACATATACTTCGAATGGTCCAAGAATATTCTTTAATATA
Organism: Indicator indicator; assembly: GCF_027791375.1. Classification (NCBI taxonomy): domain Eukaryota; kingdom Metazoa; phylum Chordata; class Aves; order Piciformes; family Indicatoridae; genus Indicator; species Indicator indicator. The sequence continues at coordinate 27,186,691 of NC_072010.1, read as the reverse complement.
TTTGAATTTGTCATTGTTCTAAAACCCCTACCCAGAGAAGCAGAGGAGGTCTCATTCCTGATGACATTCAGGGTCGAACTTGATGGGGCCCTGAGCAATCTGATCCAGTTAAAGATGTCCCAGATCACTGCAGGGGGGTTGAACAAAGTGACCTTCAAGGGTCCCTTCCAACCTGATTCATTTTATGATTCTATATATAGTTATGGTAACTTGCTGTCTGTGCCTGCTTGTCAAAGACTGAGGACTGTGGTACTATCTCAGCCATACAGTAGCATACAAACACGTGCTTCTCATACTCTTTCCCTCACTATTCCTCTCCTATCCTTTTTTCCTGGTGCATACTTAGGTGAAAGATTTTCTGATGACAAAAGCATCAGAGAAATGAGAAAGCAGCCAAGGGCTAGAGTTCTGCCACAGGAACCACAACAGCCTGTCATACAAGATGAAGTCAGTGTCAGGGAATGTAGTTTAAACTGGGTTGTGAGACTATCATCTGCTTTTCCATTCCTTCTAAGTGAGACCACAGTGCTGATCATTTAGCACCAAGGCTCAGTTTATATGATGGTGGGGTTGCAATTCTACACCAGCCCTGCTCACCTCCCCCAGCCCTGTGTGGCTTGCTAATAGCCTTTTCATGACACCAGTTTTCTGGTTTGTCTCATTTCATTTAATTGTCCTCAATGTTTTTTCCTCTTGTTTGAATCTTTAAACACAGTCTACAGAAAACCTTTTTTCACTGTCAGTGTTGACCACTGCCCAGGTTTAAACTTTATGAGAATTTTCCATAATGGGTGATTAACTCCAGTGAGAAAAACATTGAATTGCTTCATTTCTATTTTGTATTGTGAAAGTAATGTATTAATTACATGTTTATGCTCTAAATGCATGCTCCTAGTGATTCATACTTAGTAGCTTTATACAAAAAATAATTAATGAGGCACTGACATAATTGAATGTTAAATGCAGAAGCAACTTTTTTCTACTACTACTGTCACAGTATAGTCAACTTTGGAAGATGTAAATCTTTCATTTCTAAGCTGTTAAATAAAAGCTGCATTTCATCCAAGGTCAGAAATTGATGGGGTTTGATTCTGTAATTAGACAAAAGTGCAGAGATACTGAACTCTGCAAACAGACCACAGGAAAGAATACTCCATCCTCACATTTCAGAGCAAGGTTATTTATTTTTCATTGTAAGACCAGCCAAAGATTTATTTTCCTTTCTCTCAGCTGATTTTTGTTGGGCGTTTTTCTGCTTATTCTGAGTGCTGTCTCACAAACTGTAGATTCAATATTCAGCCCACGGGACATAAACATCTGGAGAGGAGAGTGGAAATGAAGTGTCAAGAAGGAAAAGAGAGTTCCTTCCTGTGCTGAAGAAAATTCCCTTTTTAGAAGTGTCTGAAGGAGGTTTACATTTACAACTGCCTACCTTCTCCCAGACCATGCCTGTAAATGAACTGTTTCTGTTTCAGTCTTCTAAGTGTTGGGGCAGAAAGCTCTACCTGAGACGAAAACTGGGCAAATGGCTGGAAGCTCAAAAGGAGGAGGATGAAACAGCAAAATAATAATCTAAAGTGGCAATATAGCAGGTAAAGTTCTTATCAATGATAATAAATAAACAAATTTTAATGTACCGATTCAGATTAATCAGTTTATTTCAGTGGCTTACAACTAGTGGTAAGTACAGATAAAGAAATTTTTAAAAGTGATCTCCTTTCCTCTTTCACACATGCTTCAAACACTGGGTTCATCCAGAACTGGAGACTGTGAGAAACTTCTATGGAAATGAGCTACCATAAGTATAATTTTTTTTTTTTACTTTATACAAACAGTATTACTCTAAGGCTAAAGATGTCCTTGTACTCTATGTGAAGATGACAATGTGAATACAGGCTGTTGCCAGGGATTCTGCACCTCAGTTCAAGCCCTTTAGAATGTTACTCAATGTTGAAACCTAGGCTATCATATTTTGCCTGGCATATTTGATTAAAGCTAGCACAAATTGCTACCCGTGAGAGCCCAATGAGTGTGAGAGCTCAAAGACTTTATCGTCTCAAAACAATGCATGTGGCAGGGCAGGGCTGATAGCCCCTAATTACTTTATTGTCTCAAACAAGGTGTGACATTACCTGATCTGAATAGACAGGGTGGTGGTTTTGATGGCCTTAATAATTCTTGAGAGCTGCTGGCCTGGCAGAATGGTTTAACAATGAAAAAGGATAATTTCTGTGGGGGTGGGAATTCCCTCTTATTTTAAAACCACTGCAACAGCACCACTGAAGGCCAATAGCTGGCCTCTATGGACACCTCTCTTTGTGACTTGGAGAGACCGCCTCCTCCTGCCAAAAGGGTGTAAAAGGACCACAACTTCCAGGATCCATGTGTTGTATTTACCACAGAAGACCCTGCTAGACACCTCCAAGAACTTAGACTATTCCTGTCTTAATCCCCACTGGATCCAAGGAGTGGTGATATATCTTTCTTTTACTTCTTAATTCCCTCTCTCCTTTTTTTCTTCCCATTTTCCCTCTGCTCCAGTCCATACTGAGAGTTTTAACTGACTCTAATAAACCAAACTCATCAGCTGTTTGGCACCAGTTCACTTTTATTTACTCCAAGGGAATTTTTTAATCTTTGCACAACCTGCCCTGCTGCCCAGTGTTGGCTCAGGATACCAGGTCATGGCACTACCACATCTTCATTTACTGTGTAGACATGGCTTTACAAGCACATTTATATGGTCTAATTTTGGTCCTCTAATAAATAGATGAATACTGTAAAATAATTATGCCTACTGTTAATTTTGTATATGATAAAACCTCCTGAAGTTTAACAAAGGTAGAAGCTGTCTTTAGGACAGAAGTACATCAGGCAACAGTGTTCTTTCTCTGAAGAAAAAAGAGGGAAAAAAATATCCTTGAGTGAGTTTGTGCTTAATTTAGGTGTGGAATCCACTTTTCTGGGTACCTTTGAGAGAGAGATTTTCCTTTTTGTGAGTGTGCACATACTTTAGGTTGTCTTTCTAAAAAGGAGTATTTGTGAAACCGTAGATTTAGTTATGCAGTATTACATTTCTACCTGACATCTGAACTTGTAATTTATTTTGGTTTGTCAGAGTGTTGGGTAATTTTTGCTTGGAATATATCTGCATTTTGGGTAGCTACTGCTGTTTTGTGGGTGCCTCTGTGACGCTCACTGGAAAGTAGTCATAAATAAGCAGTTACACCATTAAACTGGCATAAACCTGTTCTATGTAAGTTATTCACAGAATTGTTCTCATTATAGAGTGGGTAAACAACCCTCAGTAGTTCACAAGTCAGGCAGGACAGTCTGTGATTGTTATTCTTTAGAGAATCATGCTAAAATAAAACTGTGTTAATAGATGGTGCCCAATTAAAAAAAAATGAAATATGAGTTTGAAAAATATTTTAAAGTAGCTGCTTCTAAAGGATTTGAAAAAAAAACCCTTATCTAAATATTCCAGTTTTTATCACAGCACATAAGTATTTGGCTTTGTTTGATTTACATCATGTCCTTAATGTAAATGAAATGTGCATTCAGTCAATAACATCATGAAGTGATTATTTCTGTGGCATTGCTCTCTCAAAGGTTGCTGATACAGCTCTGAGGAAGCCAACTGAGTTTAGGACAAAGTAATCAACCCCAGTAATCAAGGCAGAAGGAGGAAAAGGGAATGTATGAAGAATCTCATTAACTTGTCCTTATGTGTGTCATAAATCAGACAGGGAAGCCAGAGAATTTGAGACCAGATTCTCAGAGATACTACTTCCCCACTCTCTGCAGCTGTGCTCTACCTTAGATCACAGAAATGGGAAAGAGAGGAAGGAACATATCTCTCTCTCAGCTTAACTGCATACAATTCTCAGCTCATAAGGATTAAATGAATTTTTTTCCTGTCTGTCTCTTGGGAATCTTGAAGGTGTTTTGTGGATAAATACCTGACTTAGGGCTGTGCCTAACAGATATGTATTTGCCTTGCACTAATAAAACAGAATGTTTTCCATTTAGTAGCTCCATACTATTACTCTGGCCATCTGTCAGCTATTCCTGTACATACTTAACATGCTGTATTTTCATTTAATGAAAGGAACTATTTGCATAGTAGATTTCAAAGTACCTCAGTAATAAAGCAGAACAAATATTTAAATGTGCAAATAATATTTCAAAAGATCCTCTGTAGAGAAAAACATCCAGTGAAATGTTGAATGTGATAGAATTTAAAGACAGATTTTATTTTTTTTTTAAACTCTCATATTTACTCCTTTGGACTACAGTAACACCAAGATCTTCAACATAATGAAGATCTCATAAATTTGAAATACATAGTACATCAGTAATAAAGCAGGACACATATTTTAGTGTTTAAATAATATTTCAAAGGCTTATGGGTAAATAAAAAATATATAGTGAACTGTTCAATGTACTAGAAGTTGTAGGAAAAATAATTTAAAATCTCATATTTGTTCATATGGACTACAGTAACACCACAGTCTTCAAAATGATGAAGACTTCTTTATGGTAGGTACTGTAAAAGGTGCTCAGATGATGCCAGAGAAATCAGACAATTGCAAGTGAAGTAAGATAGTGCAAGACTGTAGGCATGATGAAATCCAAACTCCTGTTCAGAGTGAGTTTAAAACCAACATCAGCCCAGGTCAGTTAGGGTTTTATAGAAATTCTTGGATGTTTTCAAGAATATAGGTGTTAATTCCCTCCTGGTATGAAAAGTTTTGGATGTCTAATCTGAACTTCATGCATTGCAACTTGTCACTGTTGTCCCTTACTAGAGATATCAAATTAAATCATTGATACCACAAACTGAGCTTCACAGCCTCCCAGCTGCTTATGGAGCAAAGCTCCTTCACTGTCTGAGTACGGATTGCAACATGGTAAATCATCATGTTTTCTTGAAATTAGAAGTCCCAGTGGAGAAGCTCAAAACTTCTGAAGATGAGAGATGAAGTTGAAACACGAAATATTTGACTCAATAAAGATTATGGGTCTCTTCCAACTTGAGATAATTTATACAGATATGGCTCTGCCTGTGAATGTCCATCTGCTTTATGTACAGGGTTGAACTTTTGCTTTTTCATGACATAAAAGTACCTATCACAGGGCAGCCTGCCAGTACTTGCACAATACATCAAGAAATTTGGGCCAAAGGTAACAAATTTACACATTCAGAAAACCTCCTTTGTTCTCATACTAATCCCTGTCATACCCTATTTAAAAGGATACAGCCATAGCCCACTAATGCTAGTAAAACTGAAGGGTTCAAGCCAAGGGCTGCTTCATTTTCAGATTCAAGTTATAGAAGCAAGGCTGAGTTTCTGATATGAGATTCAATCTCAATGTAAATACAGTTTTGATGAGAGTGTCTGTGTGAAAGTATGTAAGCTCTCAATGTGGTCAGTGGAGACTACTGACAGACTCAATTCAATTGTTAAAACACAGGTGCAAAAGCCACGACAGAAGGCAATGTATCCTACCAGGAACCTACGAGACAGCCACTCCTTTTTCTTCCTAAGGCTCAGAGCCTGATGAACAACTCAGCAGAAGTGCTCTTTTTGTTGCCTTCAGTTTCTCCCTTTCTTTCCTCCTTGCCTTCATGGGTAACCTATAGCTGCTCCGGTATTGCTGTCAACATCTGTGCTCAGTGATTCAGAATGTGAAACTAACCCAGTTTAGAACTAACAACTATATTTTGTCAAACTCTTCTTAATCCAGCCACCTGGATTGCACTTTTTCTGTCACATGCCTCTTTTGACCACCTTCTCACAAACATTAATTACTCTGACATGTAATTGCCTTATAAAGCCTCAAAGCAGTGAAAACAATTTTCTGAGAGAAGGAGAAGAAAGTGAACAAGGTACCCAATTTTTAAACTTAGTGGACTGAAAAAAAAAATAACATAGTAAACTGACACCCAGTTTAGTACTAAACTGAAAAACTTATCAAGACATGGACACACACACAAAAAAAACCCGAACCGAACCAAACCGAACCAAACCGAACCAAACCAAACCAAACCAAACCAAACCAAACCAAACCAAACCAAACCAAAACCCCACAAGAGATGGTTTTGTGCTTTCCTCACTGTGTATTAAAGGAACTGAAAGACTGTTGTTATTTTAAATTAACCTTTCTATCAACTTGCTTGACGTATTAGGTTTTCAGATATCTGTTCTGTGAACTAGAAACTGAAAGTTGATTCTGGGCCCATTGTAACAAATAGCAAAATGCAAGATGCTTAAGACAGAGCCTCTGGAAAACAGTTGAGACAAGATTACCATAGCTCCCAAGGAAGCTCAAATACTTTTCCACTGGAACTCAAAATCTTCACAGGATCACAGGATGTTAGGGTTTGGAAGGGACCTCCGAAGATCATCACGTCCCAACCCCCTGTCAGAGCAGGTCCATAGAATCTAGAGCAGGTCGCACAGGAATGCATTCAGATGGGTCTTGAAAGTCTCCAGAGAAGGAGAGTCCACAACCTCTCTGTCTGGGGAGCCTTTGTGCTCTGTGACCCTCACAGCAAAGAATTTCCTCCTCATGTTGAGATGGAACCTCCTGTACTGTAGTTTATATCCATTAGCCTTTGTCCTATCATAGGGTGCAACTGAGAAGAGTCTGTCCCCTCCCTCTTGACACACAGCCATCAGATATTTATAAACATTTATTAAATCCCCTCTCAGTCTTCTCCAGACTAAACAGCCTCAGGTCTCAGCCTCTCCTCATAGGGTAGTGTTTCAGTCCCTCAATCATCCTGGTAGGCCTCTGTTGGACTCTCTCGAGTAGATCCTTGTCCCTCTTGAACCAGGGAGCCCAAAACTGGATGCAATATTCCAGGTGAGGTCTCACCAGGACAGAGTAGAGGGGGACGAGAACCTCCCTCAATCTGCTGGACACACTCCTCTTAATGCACCCCAGGACACCATTGTCCTTGGCCACAAGGGCACATTGCTGACCCATGGATATCCTGTTATCCACCAGGACTCTCAGGTCCTTCTCCACGGGGCTGCTCTCTAGCAGTTTGCCTCCTAACCTGTACTAGTGCAGTTTATTATTCCTTCACAGATGCAGGACTCTGCCCTTATCCTTGTTGAACCTCATTAGGTTCCTCTTTGCCCAGCTCTCCAGTCTGTCCTAGTCTCACTGAATGGCCTCACAGCCTTCAGCTATATCAGCCAAACCTCCCAGTTCGGTATCATCAGAGCAGACACTCTGATGCTCCACTAAGCAGACACTCTGTCCCCTCATCAATGTCATCGATGAAGATGTTGAGCAGGACCGGACCCAGCACTGATCCCTGAGGGACTCTGTTACATCTCTCCAGCTGGATTTAGCACCATTGACTACCACTCTTTGGAATCTATTTTGTAACCAGTTCCTAATCCATCTCACTGTCTGTTCTTCTTTACAAATGTTGATTAAAAGAGACAAATGTAAAATTCTGACCCAAAACCAAGAGAAATTCTTAGCTACCCCCCTTTTCCTATTTGTTGTTGCTATTGTTTTTGTTTAGAAAACATGACACTGATATATCGAACATGGGAGAAAAGATAAGTTTGTTAAGAGTTTGCCAACTGTATTATTAGATCCTGAGAGTGTTCTCATGGTGCATTTGACCCATCAGAAGAAATTTTACAGCTAAACAGAAGTCTTCAGATATTTCATTCTTGTAATGGTTTGAATCAGAACAAAACGGGTCAAACCAAACCAGTGGGTTAACCTGGCTATTTTCCCAACACAGAAGTGAGGGATAAGTAACACACAAAAACTCAGGATTGAGGGGAAAAAAAAAAAAGTGAGATAAGAATAGAGTTTTCTAACAAATCAGATAAACACCTACCTTATCCTATTTGCAGAAGAAGCACAGTGCAAAGCAGCAGCGAGCAGAAGCAAGAGAGCCAAAAGCTCAAGCCAGAAAACTACTTCCCCATCCCTCCCTGTCCTGCCACCATCCCATCAGAAAAGACCAACACCCAAGAACCTGGCACCCAGAAGCAGCAACTGGAACAGGAAGCTTCCTGTGCTGTAGTCTGAAGTTCAAGCCCCAGAATACTTTGCTCCAGTTAGCACGTTCATTTTTGAAGCTGGCACAACTGCAGCATGGTTTCAATAACAGCAGCAGGTTCAACTCAACTCATGACAAAGATCAATAACGTTTCAGAGAAGATTCATTCAAGTCCATACCTGCTTACTGAAAATAGGAACTGGAAGATTATTGCAAGTGCAAAGGCCTTTCAGCTGACAGTGCAATAAAAAATTTAAATTGCTACTTCCCCAGCAATGGTCGGCAATCTCTGGCACTGAACCACCTCCAGTGGTGTGTAATCAAAACTAATCAGACTGTTAAGGTTGCTCAATAAAACAAAAGTCCCTGAACTCATGCTATCTCCCAAAGCACATTTTGAGTTACCTGGGTAGTTGTGGGGTGATATAAACCCAAAGCCCTCCAGGAAATAATGTAACAGTAGGGTGTATGAAGCACATGTGTCCCACATACCTCACAGAATCACAGAATGTTGGGGGCTGGAAGGGGTCTTGAGAGATCATCTAGTCCAAGCCCCCTGCCAGAGCAAGATCACCTATACCACATAACACAGGGACTCATCCAGGCAGGTCTTGAATATCTCCAGAGAGGGACACTCCACAACCCCTCTGGGCAGCCTGTTCCAGTGTTCTGTCACCCTCACAGTGAAATAATTCATCCTCCTGCTTCCATGGAACTTCCTGTGCCTCAATAATGAAAATTTGGCAGTTTACAGATCTCCAATTTTTATTCAAAAGATTTTGAGGATATTTGTGAATCATTTCCTAAAAATAGAGTTTGTTTCAGTTTTTTTCCTGGATACTGTTGACATGTCAAACCCAAACATTTTTCCATACAATGAAGTCAAACTTTCTTTACATCCATAATTCTGTTCGAAGCACTGAGGAATGCAATAATCATATCACCTCATAGATTGACATTTCAGAGATGTATCCCCAGGGATCAGTACTGGGTCCAGTTTTGTTCAGTATCTTTATCAACGACCTGGATGAGGGCATTGAGAGTATCCTCAGCAAGTTCACTGATGATACAAAACTGGGGGGGTTGGCTGACACCTGTCAGGCTGTGCAGCCATCCAACGTGACCTGGACAGGCTGGAGAGCTGGGTGCAGGCAAACCTCATGAAGTTTAGTAACGACAAGTGCAGGGTTCTGCATCTGGGAAGAAATAACAACAGGCACCAGTACAGGTTAGGGGCTGCCCTGCTGGAAAGCAGCTCCACAGAGAAAGATCTTTGAGTGCTGGTGGACAGCAAGTTCTCCATGGAACAACAATGTGCTCTAGTGGCCGAGAGAGCCAATGGGATCCTGGGATGCATCAAGGTGTGTCCAGCAGGTCTAGGGAGGTTCTTCTACCTCTCTACTCTGCCCTGGTGAGACCACACCTGGAATACTGTGTCCAGTTTTGGGCTCCTCAGCTCAAGAGAGACAGAGACCTGCTGGAGAGAATTCAACGGAGAGCCACGAGGATGACTGAGGGACTTGAGCATCTCCCCTATGAAGAGAGACTGAGATCCCTGGGGATGTTTGGTCTGGAGAAGACTGAGAGGGGATCTGATCAATGTCTAGAACTATCTGAGGGGTGGGTGTCAAGTGGAGGGGGCCAGGCTCTTTTCGGTGGTTTACAGTGATAAGACAAGGAACAATGGGTTCAAACTAGAACATAGAAGATTTCTCTCAACATGAGGAGAAACTTCCTTACAGTGAGGGTGACAGAGCACTGGAACAGGCTGCCAGGGGGGTTGTGGAGTCTCCTTCTCTGGAGACTTTCAAAACCCACCTGGATGCATTCCTGTGCGGACTACCCTAAGTGATCCTGCTCTGGCAGGGGTTTGGACCCGATGATCTCTGGAGGTCCCTTCCAACATCTGATATACTGTGATACTGTGATTTTGCACAGAACATGTCCATACTGAAGTCTTAGATTTGCAAAGGTTGGGGGAAAAAATTTAAAATTTCTAATAATAGGAAGAAGTACAGAATTTTGATTATAGAAAGTGAATGTGAATTGTTATTTACTATTTTAAGGACTATCTGTGTTAGTTCAATGTGAGATTTCAACTGCAACATTATGTTTCTATCTTTCTTGCAACAAATTAAAATAGAATAATGGAAAGCTCTCCGGCAGAGAAAGACCTGGGTGAATATGATCCAGCAGTGTGCTCAGATGGCCAAGAAGGCCAACAGCATCCTGGCCTCTGTCAAGAACAGTGTGACAAGCAGGACCTGGGAGGTGATTGTCCCCCTATACTCAGTGCTGGTGAGGCCACATCTTGATTACTGTTTTCAGTTCTGGGCCCTCACTATTTCCACTGCATTGAGGTACTGGAGCAGGTCCAGAGAACGGTAACAAAGCTGGTGAAGGGTCTGGACAACAGGTCTTGTGAGGACCAGCTGAAGGAACTGGGTTTATTCAACCTGGAGAAAAGGAGGCTGAAGATGATGCAGTTTCAATAACCTCCCAATGAATTCTTGTATCAGGGATATGCCTTTTGCTTATCAGTGTATTCTAACATTTGTTTGCCAACAGAAATATTGAACTGGTTTCAAAGGCTAGCCACAAGAAATCTCCTTCCAGAGAAAATGATGTGCTATCTTCTCTTCAGCCAGCTCCTCACCTACCTCAAAATTCTTGTGCTTATCCCCATCATCCCTGCCTAATTATCAGTGTTTCAATAACACCCTATCAAATGTGTTGAAGAATTCCAGATAGATAAGATCTGCTATATTTTCTTGCCTTACTTTCATATTGGAGAAATTTATTAGATTAGTCTGGCAGATACACCGCTGGTTTATGTGCATTGCTCTTTACAACTGTTTCCTTCAACATTCATGTTTTAATTACTCTCCCTTTCAAAATGTTTCCCAAATTTTTCCATGCTGCTCAGAACAAATAACTTGTGAGAACAAATGTAACTTCCTGGATCACCTTCTTTTTTTTTTTATGTATAAGCATTACTACTACTTTTAAATATAATACAGTACACTTTCTCCCTAGATCTGCTGTGTGTACCACCAGACTGAAATTTGATACAGACCTTCACTGAGGATCTTGGAGGTGACATTCCCCAGTAATATGAATGTGGTAGGTTTCATCACTCTCTGCTTCCATGCCCTTATAACCATCAGTCATCATTCCTGGCACACTTTCTTTCCCCTTCTAAATATTATCCTCTTCTTCTAGTCAATGTTATCTTTCCTTTTGAAAACTGAGACAGAGACTCAGCTAACTTAGGAGTTGTGGCTAAAGTTATTTTACTACCTGTTATCATCCCTGTGTGAAGTGAAATAGTCAGTTAAGTTTGTTGTAAGATGACCTCATGAACTGTTAACAGTTTTGTAAATTCTAATTAGCAGTTTTCTTTCTTGCACTTCTCAGTTTATGTTCTTACAACCTGACCTAAATCTGTAAGACTCAAACCCTTGTTTCTTGTACATTCTTTCCCTTTTTCTCATGTACTTCTTTGCAAGGTTAGCTGTCCAATTAGATTTTCCTTCCACATTTCCTACTTGCTCATTCATCCTCTAAAATAAAATAAAGTACCTTTATCAGTCCAGGTGGCAGCATTAACTCATTCTTCCTGGTATGCTGTTTTGAAATACAGAGCCTTAGTCTCAGACCTTAGCTAAATTAACTCTTCCTTAAACTGAAGTTAGATAAACTCACCTGATCAAACTTGTTATTCCTTTAAACCATCTTGTGTAATTACCAAACCCAAATCAAATCAGTATCATAGTTAGGTATCTTAGTTTTCACTAACTGTTTTTGTGAAGGAATGGTGTCATTAGTAATCCAGAAATGATGACAAATAAATTTAATAATTGAAATCTGGATCTTTCCAAAGTTAGCCATTGTATTGTGATTATGACAAATTCTAAAACACTGAGGATTTCCTGCTGTCAGCCATCACTTGAATCCTTGTCAGAGGGTGTGAGGTAGGTATTCAACAATGAGGTTAGATTCCTTGCTTTCAGCTGTAGTCTGATTGCTACTCTACATTTGATCTGAGTAACCAGAACATAGTCTAAGAAGCCACAGGCTTCAGCTGAACTGAAAATCCTTTCTCCTGAGAGCAAATATACCAGTCATAGCTTCACAGTAGGGTTTGATAGTAGAGGAAAAACTATTTCCTTCATTCACTTATAATCTGGATTTCATTTTAAATGCAATATTAGTGAAATGTGTCTTCAATAAATTAATTTCCTTTTAGTTATATCAGAAATATGTGTTTATATCTACCTAAGAGGAAAAACTTTATAGACATCTAAGAAACATTAAACACACTTCAGACATGATGCAGATCTTTCTTTCTGCTTTGGACAAATAGCAAGGTTGTGGTAAAAACTGGCTTCAATTGAAAGAACTAAAAAGGAGAAAAATGTAAGCATTAATGTTTTATTTTAAGGCAATGAAGTATTTTTTGGCAACAGCATTTCGTTTTTATATGATGCCTGCTACCAGCAGCCTGCATGTCCTTAAAGCGGAATTGTGAGACTTAAAAAATATCAGGAGACATGATTACTGTATAATTTTTCCCTGTGTGATGGCTTTCTTCACCATTACTTGAGCAGCACACTTGAGAAAATATTTAATTGCATTTTATTTTAAGTAACAGTAATATGCATCTATGTTCAGGTAGAAGATATGCAAAATGTTATTTTAAGAATCACAGTTGCTTTGTTGCAATGAATTTAACAGACATTAAAGCTTTTCTAACAGTGGTTTATTTGTCTAATGAAGACAACCTTTTAATTGTGGGGGTTTTATTTACTCTTATTTATTTTTTCCTCTCATTTCCAAAAAGGAAATAACATTCCCACCCACATCCCCTTCTCTATGCAAAGTATTATTTGACTGTGTGTGCAATTTGTTTTTCATGTGAATGAGAAGATGTATGGGAACATTTTGAAACACTGAGAAGGTTTGGGTTTTTCTCCAAGTCAGCTTTCTTCTGTAGAATCAGCTCAGGGAGTAAATGTCTTTGTTCTTTGTTTGTTGTTTGATTGGTTTTTTAATAACGCAAAAGTAATGTATTTTAAATTATTTAAATTAATTTCCTGAATTTATGAGAGTAAGGCTTGGGACCAAAAATCTGCAGGAATATGAATCAGACTTCATGAAGTCTGAAAAATTTGGTACCTGTCTATACTTTCAAGGTAACAGTAAGAAGCTATTACATAAATCTTTCAGTAGACACAGCTGAGCCAGAGTGAGGCAGGTCCCCACTGCTTGCAGTGATATTTCAGCTGTAAGAAAAGACCCTACAATGGGAATCTTGCTGATGCCAGTTTGAAAGCCCCCTGTAAATCATGAATCTTTCTTAGCTGCCTCTGAAAATATCAGTGAAATAATAAAACAGACTGGGAGAGCAGAGCCTCGACTTGATGATCATATTCACCATCATTTGGGCAATTCATGGAGAATCCAGGCAAATCCAGGCACCCTTTTCTGTGGCATCATGCAACACCCTGTAACTCATGCAGAGAAACATCTTAAATTTGTCCTTAGCTCTGTGACCATGTTATATCCTGACAACAAGGAAGTACTTACATTTGTGTTTGCTGCTGTGATTGTAAAGCCACGGCACATGCTTTCTGTCACTTCCCTGATTGATTAAGAGCATTTATCTTATATTTTGACAGAGATTAACGTCCCAACGAGTGTTAGGCAAAGTTTAACAATCAAGAGGTAGACGAGAAGACCACATTCCTGCAGATCAGATTCTGAAAAGCAAACACAATATAAAAACACACTATTCCAAAGAATAATTTAGTGCAATAGAATTTGTATTATAAAGTCTTTAAAAGTTTCTAACAATCCACCTGCACATCACAGTTTGAAAAATTCAAATAGTGATAAAATATCCTTCATGTGCAGATGATATTTTGAATTATTAAAGCAAACAAATAAAATATATGGCTAAAACCCATTCTTATTATGTGTGGGAGATCACTGCTGAGAAGTCAGTGGAAACATCATGGACCAGAAGATAACTAAGATATTTTATAACATTGAACCAAAACCAGCTTGGAAAACTGGTCATTTAAGAAACTGGTATGTATCACCCTGCTTTGATCTCACAAGCATAAATTTAAGTTTTTACATTATGCATATTGTATGGTCCATGGGTGAGGCAGCGCAGGGGTGAGGCAGCCCAGGGGTGAGGCAGTCAGGCCTGATGATGAGAACTTGGACACTAATCCAGATCCAAGATATTATAGTCAGGAGGTATGTTCTGATCAGGTGGCCTGTTCTACAGCAAAGCTTTGTTGTGATCCAGGAATGGAGATGTAAAAACATTCCTCTACTATAAGGGACGTTTTGAGAGTCAGAGGAATGGTCAGTTTTTGGAGTATTTTGACAGAACTTCACAACCTGAGACAAAAGCAAGTGGAGAAAGCAAAATGCAAATGAGGAATCCAAAGAAACAGCACAGCAAGAAAGAGTAGCATATGGAGCAGGTGGGTATTAGAAATTATTGTTAGCAGGAGCCAAACTTGAAGGTAAAAAAGGGATTTGAGACAAGAATTATATTTGGATTACATGGGTGGAGGGCTATCTATGGAATCTCAAGAACAATATTGCAGAGACATCCCTTTGTCTCTACTGGCTGGACACAGAACTGTGCACTGGAGTCACTTTTCTGAGTGCACAGCAGCCACTGAATGAATGGATGGCTCAACACTTCCTAGGTAGTGACTCACTAAATGCAGACCATTAGTCTGTCTCACATATGGCAATATTCATAATTCTTTTTGAAAATAAGAACAGGGAAAGTGTTTACTGAATTCACCAACACAAAACTAACTAAACAAAGGCTGTACTACTAGTATTCCAGAGAACAGATTCAGAATTTGAAATCGTATTTGCAAATTGGCAACATGATCAGAAAAAATAAATTGAAATTCAGTAGAAACAAATGTGGGTTGGGAAAGAAGAGTCAGACACATTAATATATATTGGGGAACAGCTTGTTCATACAAATTCTTCCTAAGAGGCTAAGATGATTTGATTATCAAAGCTGAAAACCAGTCAGCAGCCATGGTGTTATAAAAAACCCATGATGTCTTACATTACATGAACAGAGCTACAATCTGGGATAGATGTGTTGGGGAATCTTTCTATTCAGGGTGGAAAGGGTATGAGACTTAAAATAAAGCACGGATGGGAGTGGCAGATTGGAGAAAAGATGTACATTAATTGTATAAAGTAGCAGCAGAAAGTTCAGAAGAGAGCAGGAAAATTAATCTGAAAAAACAGTCTGTGAGGAAAGACTGAAGAACTGCAGTTGTTTAAACTGGAAGAAAGTGACAGGAGACAGGAAAATACTGCTGAAATGCATACATAATTGATTCAAAGAAAGAATAAAATATTTCTGCATTGCTGTGGCAATGCAACTATTAATGTGTTTAAAGCATGAGGCTGAGAATGAATACTGGAAAAAACTTACTAATATGAATGTCTAACAATAGGAATACCAGGAAATTAAATAGACTCTGGTAGAAGCTTTTCGTCACTGGAGAAGTTAGGAAAACATTTGTCATAAAGAGACTTGAGAGCTGATCTTGAGGTACAGCACGTACAAAAGAACCCCCTCAAGGACCATTCTCTCAGGCTGGTCTTGATTTTCTGTTGGCACCTCCAGTTTGAATTTGTCTCTGGACAACTGGAAATGAGTCATTAGCACAGGGCTGAGATCACTGAGAAAGAGCATCACAAAGTGTTGTTTCTAGCCATTTCTGTTTTGTTTTTGTTTACTGCATTGTCAGACTACATAACACATTTCTTGTCCCAAAGGAGAGAGAACTTACAGTGACCTTATTTCTGCTATGACTTGCCTGGAAGTCTGTAAAATCCAATATATTAACAGAAATGAAGCAAGAGCTACATATTTGCTTTGTGACTCTTTCCAGATGCATCTTGTCATACAAAAAAATTTCTATACTGTTTAAACTTCTGGACATAGTCACACAAGAAGATTCCTAAAAATGAGCAAAAAAAAAAAAACATTTGAAATTAGATTCTAAAACTGCAAATATTGCAAATGCAGTTGTAATTTCTCTTTAATGCCAGTTTATTTATGACTAATCTTTCTATAAAAACATGACAAAAATCAAGTTTTCCTTTCAAAACTGTTAAGAAAAAACAGCTTTTCAAACAAATTGCTTTGAAGTGCTTGAAAGGTTCATACGAGATTCAATTGCTTGTATCCATCACAAGGAACATAACATCTTTAGACAAGGATTTAGAACAGAAAATTTCACCTCAAGATGAGGAGAAACTTCTTTACAGTGAGGGTGACAGAGCACTGGAACAGGCTGCCCAGGGGGGTTGTGGAGTCTCCTTCTCTAGAGACTTTCAAAACCCACCTTGGATGCATTCCTGTGTGGACTACCCAAAGTGATCCTGCTCTGGCAGGGGGTTTGGACCTGATGACCTCTGGAGGTCCCTTCCAGCCTCTGATATACTGTGATACTGTGATTTTTACACCGTTAAAAGTTCTTTGACTCTTTCTAAACATGAACAGCAGTAGTTAATACTGGAACTTGTTAGAATTAGTATCCAGACTCGTTTAAATTTTACAAGGCACACATTTCTCAGATTCATTTGGCATTTACAGCAAAACAATGGGAATGAAGAGAGAGAGGAAGAAAACGAAGAGAGGAAGAAGGAGGAGAATGAGGCACTTGAAGCATGGCCTTCCAATTTCCATAGGTACCTTTTGAAAACATGAATTCACACTGAAATTTATTCTGAATTTAAATATGCATAAGTGTGCTCATGCACACGTAGACGTGGTAAAGTTAAACAGCAGTTGGACTTGATTTTAAAGGTCTTTTCCAACCAAAACAATTCTATGATTCTATGTAATATGTTCCCACATTACCCATGGCAATTTTCGTTTAGTCAACAGTATATTTATTTCATGCACATTTCTAAAATTGTATTTATGGAGCACTGCTTACATAACATTCTGTAGGTTGATTACACCATGGCGACATACTGCAAAAATAAATAATCTGGTTTGCATTGACTTCAGAAATTGAAAAATTAAGAATAAACTAAGTATACATTTGTTAGCAAATGTTTTCCTTGCTGTATGTGGTTGTAGTGAGGACATAAGGGCTATGCAAGTAAGTAAACAGTGTAATTGATTAAAATTGCTTGTATATTTTACTGAATTCCTTCTTGTGATGACATTTGCTTCAGCCCACTGTACTTAGAGACACTGTCATTATTGAAAGCATACTCATCAACTAGTTAAGAGTTTGCATGGCAGGCTTGGTCATAGCTAGTGATGCCTACCAGTGAGCTAGAGTAGTAACTTCTGACCCTAACAACATCTTTTCACTATTTGTTGACAACTGGAGGACTACAAATGCTGCTAAATCAGGAATTTAAATCTAATGATGTAATGTAAATGATGTGTAGTTATCTGCACCTGTATGAGCTTATAGCTGTGATCCGTTTGCTATGGATCAATGTGTCAAATGTCAGATAGAAATACCTATGAACAATAAGCACATGGAAAATGCCCAGAAATGTAACATGCAAAAGAAATCCAAATCCAGAATAATTTTTCTTCTCACCCTGGACCTAACAGACTGTGGTACAGAGACATACTTAAAAAAAACAACCAAACGAACAAAAACCAAACCAAACCAAACCAAGCCAAAACACGCCCCAGAAAACCACTAAATTCTAAAGAGTGCCCAAAAGCTTCCTCTCTCTCAAAAAATGCAATATTTGTTAGGGGAAAAAAAGAGTCAATTGTATAACGTCTTTGGTTTTTCAGAGAGATTTCCTACATATCGAGTATACATCTACACGCTACTGTTGATAATACTGCATTCATACTCTTACATTTGACTTTTCATTGTTCAAAATATACAGAAGAAGGTGGGAGGAAATTTTTTTAAGATTTCTCCATTTAAAATATGGAGAAGATGAAGCTTAGGTGAAATAACAGTAAGGAAAATAAAGACAAAGCAAAAGAAAGAATCCTTGTTTTTCATTTTAAGCGACCACATGAATTTTCCTACTATGAC
Source organism: Indicator indicator (assembly GCF_027791375.1). Classification (NCBI taxonomy): domain Eukaryota; kingdom Metazoa; phylum Chordata; class Aves; order Piciformes; family Indicatoridae; genus Indicator; species Indicator indicator. Next base: position 27,168,562 of record NC_072010.1, on the reverse strand, counting down.
AATTTAAATAGACCTTTAAATAGCCTTACTTTTACCCACTTCATGTACCTCTGAACTGAGCAATGTTTTGGAAGATTTACTTTAGTTATTTAACGCTGTCTTTTGCGATAGTGTTAATGGTAGCAAAACCTAATCCCAGTATCACACATACAATTTAGTCTCTTTTTATCATAAATTCAGAAGATAGACAGTTTTGTACTTTCCCAGAGACTCCCTTTTGTTCTCCTCTTCTGTCTCCTTATGTGCAAGTCTGGTCATTTTGTATTTGTTCAGTATGAAAAAGAAATAAACTTCAGGATATACATGTACTACTGTGGCAGCAGCTTCATAAACGTCCAAAAACACTAAAATGAAGCAGGTAGTGTTGCTGAGACTAGTAATCTCTTCTACCTGGAAGAAAATGGGTTTAGTGAGTAGCCTTCATGGGAAGGGAAGTCTTTCTTCTTGTTTTTCTGCATTTCTCTTATTACTATGGAAGAAGTACGCATAGAAAACAATTTATATAACTCTATTATCTTTAATAGCCTCTTATTTTTGCCTGAAAACAAGTTTACTTTAACTGCCAAATAAAACCAAAATTCCTTTTCTAGGGACTCTCAGAACATATTATACAGAATAAAGGCTAGGTTTGATACAAAAAAACTAAAAAACCTGCAGATTGGGACTTAATATTTTATAGCTTTATTCAGCCAAGAGAGATAGAGAGAATGCAACATGGATGCATAGGTTTTGAATAAGAAATCCCATCGGATTTCAAAGCAAAGTCTAACTTTAAGTCCATTCTGTCCTGCCACAAAAATACACTGGCATGTAAGTTAACTGCTCAGTGAAGCTGAATGAATGAGCTAATCCAGCTGAAAACAGTCCATTTCTTTTCCAACTGATCTCCAGCTTCCTGAGCCCATTTATCACTCATACTGCTGAACTACAGTGCCAGTGAGGGGGGAGAGCAGAAAATAAATGGCTATGGACAGGAAAAAGGGTTGAAGCAAACTGGCTGCAATTACACCATCCTTATCCATCCTATGGTTATGCTGTGCATTTATGACTTTAGACTGAGAAGCAGAATGGCTTGAGGTACTTTTGCCAGCCTAGCACGTTTCTGCCTTTACACAGCTCTCAGTGCTATATAACCGGTTAGGGGAATTTGATTTGGAATGAAGCATGTATCTAATTGGGAGGAAAAATAGCTGTGTCTTCAGCTGGATCAGCTTCACAATCCAGTTTAGAAAATGGCTCTGCAAACACTTATTCTGAGGTTGTACAGGACATGGGGGAGAGAGGGAAGCAATTGTTTAATCAGGCATGGTCAATGAAGAAATTTACATGGAAACACAGACTTTGTGAAATAAAGTGAAAAAAAAAAAAGAAGAAAAAGAAACAATCACTGCACATACTCTAAAGCACACAAAGCTCTGCAAATACCCTACAAAATCCCATGAGCAACTTTTAAGCAAATCCTCCCACAGTGTGAATCTACTGGGAATCCTCACAGCTGCCTCTTTTCACTCCTGCTCTTATAGGTATTTTGCTAACAAATGAGAACAAAAGAGTTATTCTTCTACAATTTAGTATATATGTGTGTCTAATCCTCATCTTCATGCAACGATTTCTTAGACACCCATCAGCACCCAGTATTTATCATACACAGGCTATGCCACCCCAAATCTTTAGAGCAAACAGAGATGGGGCAGTGTCAGGGATAATCCAAATACTTCAAAGCCCTTAAGTAAACAAGCAAGCAGAGGAGAGGAACTCCATCATCACAATCTATGAATTGCTAATTTACTGTTTTCCTCTTATTACTGAGACAGAAGTCTGTTCATCATGCCCAAAAATGTACAGCAGATATAGTTATCTTGACTTGACCCATCGAAATATCATCTATGTGTTTGCTATGATAGTGATACCTCCCTTCTATTCCTCTGTCTTTCCTCACCAGCACCTGAAAGTGTGGGCACTGCAAAATAACTTGCATGGTATGAGAGAACTGCTGAGTATGACTAACATCAAACACATCCTGGTTATGTATATTTCACTTCCTTCTGTTTCAGTTGCCCTACTCTGTGAGCATATGCAGTGAAAAGGGTATTACATCTAATACTTCTATTTCCTTCATGCTGTTTCTAATCTTTTGGGGGACAAGCATCAAAATGCTTCTCTAAAGCATGCAGGTTACATGCCACCACATCTCCTAGTGCAGAAAGTGTAAGCTAAGCAGAGGCCCTGTTTATTTAGAAAATATGCCCCTACTATGCATTTCCATAGCATTTTGGTTTACAATCTGCTGGTAAAACCTGCAGCATTGTGATTAAATCCCTTCACGAACCCTCAGAGGAGACAGATGGGGAGGTGAGGGCAGGACATGATGTTAAAGAGCCAAAGATTTACTGTTGTGTGTATGACTGAAAAATCTCTGCATGCTTATGGAAAAAAAATAAAGTTTGAACATGCTGGGAAGCAACAAGGACAAAATATGACTTCAGTTGCTGCATAAATCCTGTTGTAGTATTCTGTATTGGTCTGTGAGATAACTGACTGTGTCTGTGCTTGCTGTGAAGATGGATGTCAGAGCCTTACAAGCAACGCTCTAGAAAGTGCTGTGACACCAAAGGCAGAGAGCAAACACCTCTCAGGGACGCACACAATGTTAGGCCTGCTTTGCACTCTTGGTTGTGCTCCTGCTGCCTGTGAATCACCATAGAGCATCCTGAACCCTTTTACATGTGTGCATGTGATGCTTTTTAAGGAAAATAAACTATTTTTCATGAAGAGTGGAAAGCTTGTTCTTGCACTTTTCCACAAGCATTAAGCTTGCTTTTAGGCTAACATCTAAACTGAAGTCTAAATCAAAATTTGTCAACCATATTTTGAGGAGTGCTTATAAGAAGGGTTTTTTGGACACATTTATGAAACTCTCAAATAAATAGCAGTAGAATCACAGAATGTTAGGGGTAGGAAGGGACCTTTCAAAGACCATCTAGTCCAAACCCCTTGCCAAAGCAGGTTCACCTAGGGCAGGCCATGCAGGAAAGCATCCAGGTGGGTTTTGAAAGTCTCCTGAAAAGGAGACTCCACAATCTCTCTGGGCAGCCTGTTCCAGTTCTCCATCACCTTCACACTAAAAAAGTTTCTCCTTGTATTAAGGTGAAACTTTCTGGGTTCCAGCTTATACCTTTTGTTTCTTGATCTATTGCTGGGCACCACTGAAAATAACCTGTCACCATCTTGACACCCACCCTTCATATGTTTATAGACATTAATAAGATCTCCTCTCAGCCTTCTCAAGACCTAACAGCCCCAGTTCTCTCAATCTTTCTTCGTAGGAGAGATATTTAAGTTCCTTAATCATCCTTGTAGCTCTGCATTGGACTTTTTCCAGTAGATCCCTGTATCTCTTAGATTGGAGAGCCCAACATTTGATACAGGACCCTTGAGAAAGCTGTTTAGAGACTTCTGCTTCCTGACTGACACAAAGGAGCAGTAAATATTTTTATTCAAGTTAAATTAAAGCACACACATCAAGTTAAGAGTGAGATGACATGCTACATCTTGCCAAGAGAGATAGAAAGTTGCTGATTTGGTATTTCTGATACTTTAACTGTATTTCATGTCATAACATTTGCAATACTTCAATTAAATAGGCAAGGCAAGTGCAGAGGCACATCCAAGTCGTGCCCTTTCTGCATAGACATATTTCATGATATGATCAATAGCAATATACTTGTGAAACCACCATCTGGACCTAAGTTAGAGTGAATTCAGAATTTTCTGTTGATGGTCTGAACTCTGGGGGCTTTTTAAAACTTGAAGAAATTCCCATTAAGGTCATACAGGAATTTGAACCACCATATGGTTATATCTTTTCTAATGTATTTCACAATCTTTAAAATAATACACTCCATGAGAAAACAAAACAAAACAAAACTAAACTAAACTAAATTAAACTAAACTAAACTAAACAGAAACAAACAAACTAACTAACTAACAAACAAACCCCAGCAACAACCGAAAAAAATCATATCCTACCAACAGTCTAGGTGAGTGCCTTATTTTCTGGCAACAGCAGCTCTGAATAAAATGTTCACCATGGCTGACATTCAGGGTGGAGTAGCTCCTCCTCAGCCCAGCACACAGCTCTGTAAGCATGCAGCTCCTGTGTCAGCCTGTGTACTTTCTTCCACAACCTCAATTTTGCCTGCAGCAGCCCTCCTGAAAGGTGGGGGTTCTCCTGCACTGCTGCTATGAATGAAATCATTGACATTATGCTGGGCACTATTTTTATAACTTTTGGCAACAAAGTGGAAGTTTCAAAATGTAAGCTAGTCTAATTAAATATAAACTCATAGCCCTGAAGGGAATAAAACTCTTTTTCAAGTGACAATATTAACATTTGTTTTCACTTCAACTATCCTAAAAAAAAAATGTTTTGTTAAAAAACGTTCAAGGATAGATACAGATATGCCTAGTTTTATGGAGCATTTTAGGCATTCTGATGATAGTAATTGAAAGGTCAAATGTTTTTTTTTCTACAGGTATCTGTATTTTTCCATGCAGAGAGAAAAGGAGATACATGGGCAAGTAAGAGACCAGGACAGGCAAGAATGATCCTGAGGGTCTGCTGAGAAAGGGTGATGCAAGCCATGAAAACTGCCCTGGTTCAAAAACTGTGTTAAAACTAAGTGACCTTGACCCATAAAAGTGGACAAAGAAGTTTGGATGTGCACAGTAGAATCTTGTGTGTCACAAGCAAAAGATGCAATCTGTAAATCAATATTTTAACACCTATTAGGTTAAAATGGATTGTGTTAAAAAGATTCAAAGGGAGAACTGTTCTTGATGGCATAGGTTACCTTCTGAGCTAGTTTCTGAATGAGAAGTAGAGCACAAATGTCCCTTCAGGTCTGAACCTTGAAGTTTTCTGGGTTTTAGATGTTTCACTGTTTTTCTTTGCAACAGTAGAGCTCTATCTGTCTCCTTGCAAAATATTGAGTGTATCTTTACATTTTCCACTGAGAAAAAAAACAGATGTTTTTTTGTAGTCATGGCAAGTATATAATACTATTTCCAAAATTAAGTATGCACGTTCCTTATTAGATTATCCTAAGTACAGAATGTATGTGTAAGAACTTGTGCTTGTACCTGAATTCCTCAAATAACGTTCTAGGAAAATAATTAAATCAACTGTGGTGCATTTTTGCAGTAGTTAATGATTGCCATATGTGAGTATCATGAATGACAATAACAAATTTGTAAGAGTACATACACGTAGAACTTTTATAATGGAAAAAGAAGAGAAAAAGATGACTTAAATCAATTTCTGGGCCAAAAGGAGAGCAAACAATACACTAGTATTTCTGCACAAATTTAAATTTTATTTCATTCTTGTTTATTTTGCATGAAGATATCAAGTTCTTGACATGCTGAAAATAGGTTCTCTGCAGATTTTTTTTCATAAAAAAGTATCATTTGCCATGTGTGCACTTCTCAGTTCTTCCCTTGTAAATCCAATACTTTTCACAGTACAATTAGCGGAGCAGCTCATACAGACGAAGGCTCCTTTATACAGAGTAATCAGTCCTACCCACCATGCATCTTCAAAGACTGGTGAGGAGTATCCACTGACTTGGAAAGGGTATGTTCTTTTGACAGAAAGGTCATATTTGTGTAACCTTTATTTTGCAGCATTCCATGTATTGTGCACACAGGAAGCAGTAGAAAATTAACAAATACTGGAGAAAATCTCATTTTAGATTAAACAAACTTATGACTGAATTACATTTGTGCTAGCTCCAGTGGAATGCTTTATTTAGTGTGGCTGTGGACTCCACGTTACAGGGAACAGAAGAACTGGTCCTAGAGACGTGTTGCTTGCCAGCCTACTCCACCCCCCCTCTGTAGTAAGGAGGGGCATCCTCAACTAGATCAGGTTGCCCAGAGCCCTGTTGAGCCTCACCTTGAGTATCTCCAGGGATGAGGTCCCAGCCACTTCCCTGGATAATCTGTTCCAGTGTTCCACCACCCTCTTGGTAAAGAACTTGTTCCTAACATCCAATCTAAATTTACTCTTCTCTAGTTTGAAGCCATTACCCCTTGTCCTGTCACTACAGGCCTTTGTAAACAGTCTCTCTCCATCCTTCTTGTAGGTCCCCTTCAGGTACTAGAAGGTGGCTATTAGGGCTTCCTAGAGCCTTCTCTCTTCCAGGCTGAACAACCCCAGCTCCCATAGCCTGTCTTCATAGCAGAGTTGCTCCGATCCCCTGATCATTTTTGTGGCCATCCTCTGGACCCTCTCTATCAGGTCCATGTCCTTCCTGTAACTTCATGCCTTTATTCCTGACTTCTTTCCTTCCTCCTCTGGAGTGCGTATAGGAATTTGTGTTCTTTCTCTAAAAGTTTCTTTCTGACACTTTTTCTGCCTCATGTTTTTCTCCTGCTCCACTGTGTCTCGCCAACAGGATACAGCTCCTGTCAGAAAACCTACTCCTGCTTGGGCTCCCTTTCCATGGACCACAGCTCTTGATAAGAGTCTGTTCCAGCATAGGCTTCCCGAGGGCTGCAACTTTCTTCAGAATATATTCATCTGCTCTATCATGATGTCCTTCACAGGTTTCAACATGTGTATCTGCTCTGACATGGTCCTCTCCATGGGCTACAGCTTGACAACTTGTTTCACCATGGCCTTCTCCACGCTACCTGGAGATACAGTTTATGATCAAATTTACAAGATGGACATTTAATACAATATGAATATGATTTATTAGATATCATAAATTCTTTTCTGAGCCAGTTTGATCAGATTCACTTGCCCGGTCGATGGTAGGTCGATTACACAGGGTAGGATGCTAATAAACAGTAGAATAACAGTCTAGGAAAATCAGAAGCTTGGAATACAGAGGAACAAACTGGAAACTGTTATAACACAAAAACAAACATCAGTACCACCTTGGGTGGTGAGATAGACCCCCTCGGCTTCACAATGGAGCTAACAGGCAGACAGGCTTTAAACTTTAGAAATGACCAGGTAAATTAGCGTAAGGTACTCACGAACCACTGAGCTGCTAATCATCAAAACCTTTACCAGATGAAGCAATACACGGAGTTGCAATTTGTAATCCAAAAGGCAGGGATAATCCAAAAGGCAAATCCCAAAATTAGAGGAAGTGAGAGAGAAAGAGAGAGAGAGAGCACACTGCTGTGGTGAAGGTCTGTGACTCAAACACACTGCTGCTAGAACACAAAAAGGCAATCGCCCTGAAGACAGGAGCATGAAGCAGGTGTTTGTCACTGCCCCGAATCCCACTAATGAACAGGGTGTGGGCTCTCAAATCATCCCCTGTAAATTCCCCTTTTGAAAACTAAAAGGCCCAGTGGCAGATCACCTATTCAAATCTAGCCAGTCAGTTCAAAATACCGTATGGCAAGCAAACTGCACACACCTTCTTGACTAGCCTCTGGCATGTGCAGTTTTCTATCCGAAATGTGAGGCATGAGATATAGCTTCCACCCCCCCAGGCAGCCTCAATGGCGCCTGCCTATTTGTTCCTTGACCTCAAACCTGGACCTGCAAAGGGGAGGGAGGAGAGAGGGCAGTAACCAAACAGGTTTACTTGGTTCGTTAATTCCTCTTTGAGGACACCTGGTCCATCTGGTTTGGGCCAGGTAACCTCTGGAAGACCCTTCCAACATAAAATTATTTTCCTGTTGCACACTTGACACAAGAAGTATTTGTCTGCTGGAGAGATTGTATCTTGCCCCCTCTCCCAAGTAAATCAGTATGTCTAACAACAGACAATCCCTCCTTCTCATTGAGTTATGTAGTAAAGTTACTCTCTACCTCTAATACCACAAATAAAGTGGTGATTGAAAATCATGAGTGAAATAAGGAAGTACTGGTATGGGATGAAGCATACAGTTGCCATTTGATACAGGCTTTCTCAGCAGCTCTCAGGCCTGATATCTGTCTGCCTATCTACTTTGTGTCTTTAAGAAAACAAATGCTCCTACCTTTACATACCTTCGATATGTTCATCATTATCAGCTATTCAAGTGAAGACAGATAATATTCACCTTAAGAAGTAAGACATAAAACAGATGAGAAAAAAAAATGAACGGAATAAACATTATTATGAATTGAAAAATGACTCAATAATATCAAGCTTCGTTAACAGGCATGGGATTTTTTTATTTATTTTATTTTCATGGAAGGCACACAACAGATATTTGAGCAGGTCAGAAAAATCCCATCTTCTGTGATTACGAAACATCATGTTTATACATACTTCATTAATTGGAGATGAATCATCTGTGTATCCCTTTAGGAAAAGTCATAAGCATTGGGTTTTTCATGTACTATTATAGTTTATGTCCGCAGCACCCATCCCACTATTGCATCCAAGGGTACTATCCAGTAAACCAGAAAATAAACCAGGATCTGTGAGAATGAGAGGGAATGCAAATAACTTCCCTTTTACAGTATCACAGTATATCAGAGGTTGGAAGGGACCTCAAGAGATCATCAGGTCCAACCCCCATGCCAAAGCAGAATGATCTAGGATAGTCCACACAGGAATTTTAAACAATGTCCAAGTCAAATCTGGTAAAAGGAACTTTATGTTTTTCTAATGAAATATGTTAATATTATTTATACACTTCAAACATCTGTTGAGGCTATGTGACGTGGAAGAAGGGAGAAATTCATTAAGGGTTTGTGCAAGCCCAGATAAGAAAAGGACATATAAAAACATAAAGGGCAACAAAGAACATAGTCAGCCACATGAAAACCATATGTAAAGTTCCAATGCATATAGTATGTTGAAAGGAAAACTGAAAGTTTTGGAAGACATTTTCCCAGAATGCATTCCTCAGAAAGCAAAACTGTGGTTAATTATAATTTCAGTTACTCGTAGTGCCTGTAACCTGAGCAGGTCTTCTGAAATCAAGATGTGTGATTTTTTTTTTTCACTTCTCTAAAAGCATAACCTGTATTTTAACATAACCTGCTTTTTAATATCTCACCCCTCTAACTTGATGGGAAAGCACTAAAAACTTTATTCTTGAAGTTACTCCTAATCTCTTTGCATTCATCAATCAAGCTTCCTCATCAGAAAATATTCTCATTCTTTATGAAGACAAGGCTATATTTTAATTCAGTTGAAAAAAAAAGTTATTTACTCCTACACAATTCACACTCCATAGATAATTAATAATCAGAGATTTTAAAGCAATTTCACTTCTCAAATCAGGAAGGCAATTAACTCTTCCATTGGTGGATATCCCATTGTGTTGACCACTGAGAAACCCCCTTTCAGCATCCATACAGAAAAACCTTTTTTGTTATCTGAATTTCAGGCAAGCTAACATTATATTTTGTATTAATTTTTTTTATGGTGTTAATGACATTTGTATTTCTTACTATAGTGATCTCTCTTGTTCCATTCCTCTGCCAAATCTACTATGATAAAATAGGCAGTAGCTGTCTTCGGAGTATAAACTCATATGCCAGAGTGCTTCCAAAAGGACACTTCCTGCAGTAACTGCCCTTCTTTGATCCCTTCAGGTCCTCAAGAGCATTTCCATTCTCATTTCAAGTTAAGCCTTCCCATGACTTTCTGATCAAGATCAGAAAATCTTAGCTGTTCTTTTCACAGCCTGAAGCTTTGATCATGGCACAGTATTATGCAGTCCCTTTCTTCTACAACCCATGGCCACTGGAAGTGGTGATTACTAGGAAAATCATTAGCAACCTTCACTGAGCAAAAGGCCAAGTGATCACAGGTAAATGCAGCTAGAATTTCATCAGGAATTAAACTTTAATTTCAAGGGGTTTTATTCCACTATATATTCATACAAATGCCCACATATTTCATTTTTGGCAATAGAAAGGCTTTGTTCAGACTCTACATTCACTGTAGAGGAAACTGGGAATTTATGGCAAAATACTATTGAACTGCAGAATTCTAAAGTAGCTTGTTGTATAAGCCTTTCCAAACTGGTAAAAAATTACCTAATGTCTTGCTTTTCCATAGACACAGTCATTTGCTCAAAATATTACACACTGATCAATCACAACACATTTCCACAGATGAATATTAGACCACTGACTTACTCACTTCTGTTCTTAACTCACCATCTGATTTTAATGTTCGTATCTGCTTTGCTTACTGCATAGGAGTGACAGAGAAAAGTTGAACCACCAAAAAATAAATGCCTTAAATAAAAGTGAACATGTACTCAGTAGTAACATGTTGAAGTCAACTAGAGAAACCTACTGAAATTGATTTGATTATTCCTACTCATTTCCACATGCATCTGGCCAACACTTTGAGGGCTTTCAAGGCCTGTCTGGCAGGAGATATGCATCAAGGAGTCTTAACACTTGCCATTAAATGATGCCTTCAATTACACTATATTCTTCGTATCATAAAACATGTCTGCTCAGGTGTTCCAGTTAACCAGGTTCTAGCCAAAATACAAGTAATCAGATCCATTACACTTGATCAATGCAATTTTTTAAACGTGTTCAAACTTTCAAGGCCTCAAATGAATTTCCTATCACCTTTGTGTTTGTTTAAACAGGAGGTAAATATGGAAAAGAAAGAGAATTGCAAAGCATACAGCTACTCTGGCATTTACAATTAACTCAACGTGGTTATGGACAAGCAGCCACACTGCAAACATAAAGACATTTTGTGAATTAAAGCCATAATTTTGGAAACAGCTTGCTGCTTATCCATTGGAAACTAATAATGTTTTTCTCCAGTGTGCTGTTCATTTACTGGAAAACTCACTTCTCCTTCACATAAAGCCAGAAATGCTCATATCTCTGTTTTCGTAATTCCCCAAAGCAGAATGGTACATTGAATGGCAAAACAAGTAACATCTGCAATCCTCACATGGAAGAAAAGAGAACATTCACCATAACACAATATATCTGCAATACAAATATCTGCAATAAACAGCTCCTGAAGGGCTTCACTGGAGGACAATGTGAGCATTAAAGTGCGATACTTTGTTTGGTTTTTGATATTTCACAGTTCACATGAAAAGGATGCCTCTGTGTTTCAGTACATCTCAGGTTTTCAGAGGATGAATCATAATAAAAAGCTAACATTTAGCCTGAAGAAAACAACTTCAGAGTTGTACTTGCCAGTTTTTTCATAGCCAATCTTTTGGACAACCTTGCCGCTCTCCAAAAATACAAAATCACCAGTCAGTCCAAGAAAGAGGTGAGAAGAAAATTCTTTGGGTTTGTTTTTGTGGGGTTTTTTTGTTTGGTTGGTTGTTTGGTTTTTTTTGGTCAAAGTTACAGTTCTAGAGCTTCATAAAACCCATACATTAATTTGGAGTCATAAAATATCCTAAAATCATTAAGTAATGGATGGGGTGATTATGCAGACTTTGCCAACACGCTTTTCTAATAATTCAAGAGAATCCAAGGTTTGTGTTTATGAAATTGTGCTCTCAAATTAATCCAAGCTGCAGAGAGAGTTAGACTTTGTCTCCAGATGGTTGAAAAACATTTGATTTTTAATATCTTCCATTATTGTACCTAGGCAATATGGTCTGATAACTTCTAGTGCACTGTTTTCCACACTCCACAACACAGATGCCAACACTGTCACATTCTCAGCTCAGTGGTTTGTTTCAGCAAGAAATACGCTGACATGGTGGTGCCTTTCCCCCCCTGTTATTCAGAGGAAGCCAAAGTTAAATGTAAAGGCATACTTTGTGAAATGTAAAGATGTATTCTGTGACACGCCGAGGGGGTTGGGCCAGAATATAGGCCACAGTTTTGTGACCAGCAATAGTCCGTTAGGCACCTCAAAGGAAGGCAAGAGACAGGCAGTTCTTAATAGAATTTTGTCTTCAAGGAAGTCACAGATTTCAACAAGAACTGGTTTAAAATGCAAGCAAGAGAGAGGGTTTCCATTCCTTTACAGACAGTTGATTACTCAGTTTTTCATATTATATCTCTTGATAGCCTTGTACTCCACTTAGTGCAATCACATAACTGATATAATTTGGCTTCACAAAGGTTAAGAAACTCTAACTGCCTTCTGGACTCCCATTAGAATCAGGAGTTTAGAAAACTTTGACCTACATGAACTCACTTCTCCCTAGTGCACAGAATCCATGAGTTTGCATTTAAGCTGTTCTAACAAAGGAAATAATGAACATCATTTATCTGGCTATCAGAAAAGACATATGAGCTAAAGTATGTGATAAATGTTCCTTTACAAATAGGCTTCTAATCTAACAGGGTCATTTATTTTTGGGGGTTTGACACTGACGAAAATTAAGAATTTGTTGTTTCTGTTGTTTTTTAAAACATGCAATTCTTCTTACAGGCTGCCAGTGTGAGGTATCTGACTAAATGCTTTTGAAAGTAAACAATTAGTTTAAGTTAGTATTTCAGGCTTAGTCTGTCTCTGCCAGAAGTAACTCACATGACACTCATTCTCTCATGAGAGTCTACCAATATAGCTTAAGTTAACAGCAAAGCCAGCAAGCTATTGCCAGCAGCATCAGTGATCCTTTCTTGCTCCAGGCAATTATTCCTGCCCTCTTTCTTGCAGTAGTGCTCATCTGACTTTCAGTTAACCAGTTCATGAAACTGAACAGCAAAAAACCCTCAGTCATTCTTCTTTGAAAGAGAAGGATTTGGAGTGTGCAGGTGGGAAGAAGCAATCACCACAGGATTAGAAAAATGATAGTTTTCATACAGGAGAGTGTCCAGGGTTAACACAGCCTGCTCTCACGAGCTCCCCTCTCCCCACAGAGACAGGAGGGAAAGTAAATAAAAAAAAAAAAACCCTTCTGGACTGAGATAAGGAATTTGCTGTGATAATAACAATACACAATTACCTCAGGCTATTTGCAGAAAATGAGCAGCAAAATGCAGAAGCAGCAGCAGAAGCCAGTGATAAAATGGTTCACCTCACCCAAGCATGCAGAAGCTAACCCAAGAGAAAAGACCAACACCCCAAACCCGGGAACCAGAAGCAGCAACCACAACAGGAAGCATCTCATGTCACCATCTGAACTTCAAGCCCTATGATACTTTGCTCCAGCCAATACTTTCACTTTGAAGCTGGCATGGAGGAAGCATCAACACATTCAACTCAACTCATGTCAGGGAGGCAGGGGAAATATCCAATAAGGAGCATAAATGGTAGCAGGGAGAGTACACTACAGAATGGTAGACAGCCTGAGATATATGTAATATAAAACTGCATTGCAAAGTGGGTAATACCATCAGTGAGACAGGTAGGAACCCAAATATAATAATGGGCAGTGGTAACTTCTCTCTCTTGACTATTTGGGGAGCTAAGGGAAAAATGAACACCAGTTATGCATAAATTCATGGTTAGAAACTCTTCTATGGAGACTAGAACATGACAAAATTCAAACTTTTTGGTCTTCAGGAAAGAAAAGTATTTTGACTTTTTTTGTTGTTGCAAAAACAAACAAGTCTTGGGGAGAAAAAACTATGCACCAAATATTTTAAAATTAAAATTTAATTCTGTTTTCTTTTTTCTCTTTTAATTTTTCTCAAAATATTGTTTTACAAAAAAAAAAAAAAAGAAAACTTGTCTTTCAAAGATGCTTTAAGAGTCTTTTAAAAAAAGCAAAGCAAAGCAAACCAAACCAAACCAAAAAACCCACACATCCTAAAACAGGCAAATTAGAGTAACTGTAAAACAATAGGTCTTGTTTTGGTTTATTTTGTTTTGTTTTATAAGAAATATATTTCCCTTAGTTACTGAGAAACAGCGCTACCCTGTATCAGCATGTTATTTGTTCTTTCCACAGTTTTAAAAGCCTGGATCTAATTAGAATAAGGCAGTTGCAAATTAGCTATTGTTTTCATTGGTGATTTATCAAATTAAGTGGTTATTTTAACTACACTTTACTTTTTAAACACTTCACTGCCCTGTAAATCTGGATTTTATGTGCCATTGCATTACTTAGGGGTTTAACAATGAATGTTTTAAATTCTGCTGGTGAGAGGAGAATGGATTTAAATACTTTTTTTTTCAAAGTATTTGTATTTTAATAGGCAAATCTCCAACAAACAACAAGAAAAATATGATCCATTCAGTCCACAGACAAAATATTTCTGTGACAGCTCAGACCTGACACAAATGTCTAACATTTGATTATTGTGTATGTTGCAACAGAAATGTCATCTTTCTGACTAATTATTTGAGAGGTCCAAGCATGAGGTCCAGATGAGCACTTCAACCTCTTCTTCAAATAAATACTTCAATAGGTGTAATTTAGGCAATCTGTGGCCTCTTACATGAAGGAAAGAAAAAGCAAGGAAGAATGGCTGACCAATTCCATAGGTATCTGAAGCATACCTATTTCTTACAGTTCTACTTGCTGAAAGTTAAATCCAGAAGCTTAGCTATTTTATATGGAGCAGTCAACAGGAGTCTAACTGCTGACCTCATTTATAACCTATAAATCAGTCAGCCTTACAAATCCTGTTGAAATCACTCCAAAGACTTTGGATTGCATTGGGAACAAATCTCTCAGCAGAGGTCTGTAATTTACTCGTTTCCCCCATCATCAACACTACATAACCATCAGCTCCTTCCAGGTCTGCCTCTTGGAGCAAAACACTTAGTGGCTGACAAAATCAAACTGTGGATCTGAAGACAGTTTTATCATCAGACTGTCCTTAAATCAAAATATGATTTTGGCTGCACCAGGCGTAGTTCCTTCAAATCTGTTCTCTTGAAGCTGCCTTTTATTTCTTTGAAACTTCTGTGCACCCTTGCAACAAGTACCAGTGTGTACAATACATTGCCCATTTTGCTCTGCCATGTGACTGTGTGCATTACTGTTAGGCTACCAGTACTGCAGGATGGGGACAGCACATATTTTACCAGCCTGCACATGTGTCTGTACATGTCCTGTCTTTAAGAGACAGAGCTGGCAAAGCTTCATTCTTTCTTTGTGAAAATCTGGCTTAGAAGTGAGAGGTATGGAGAAAAAAAAAAAAAAAAGAAGTTGCAGTATATTATTGAAGCAAGTAATAACAAAAGGAAAAGGACTTCCACCTGGGCTGTTTCTTATCCCTGAAAGTCACAAAGCCAAATGTCAACACCAAAGAAGTATGTGTAGTCCCATCACTTCAGTAAACTTGACTGAACTTGGGTTCAAAGGAACATAGAAGATTTCACCTCAACATGAGGAGAAACTTCTTTATAGTGAGGGTGACAGAGCACTGGAACAGGCTGCCAGGGGGGTTGTGGAGTCTCCTTCTCTGGAGACTTTCAAAACCCACCTGGATGCATTCCTGTGCAGACTAACCTAAGTGATCCTTCTCTGGCAGGGGGGTTGGACCTGATGATTTCTTGAGGTCCCTTCTAACCTCTGATATACTGTGATACTGTGATACTGTGACTGTACTAGGTATGAGAATGTATATGGAATGGTGAATGAAAATTAAGATCTTTTTTAAAATATGGGGTTTTTCTCACCACATGACTAGCATATAAGGCACACACATTGCTAACAGTTCCCCAGCTTTTCAGCTCACAACAGAACAGTAACAGAACCCTCAAGCAGTAACAGAACCCTCACTTTGGACTTTCGGAGGGCAAACTTCAGGTTGTTCAGGCAACTTATTCGGAAAGTTCCCTGGGTAACAGCCCTTAAGAAGAAAGGGGTTCAGGATGGTTGGAGCTACTTCAAACAGGAGCTCCTAAAGGCACAGGAACTGGCAGTTCCCACATGTTGTAAGACGAGCCAGCGGGGAAGACGACCGGCCTGGATGAGCAAGCAGCTCCTGAAGGATTTAAGGGAAAAAAAGAGGGTTTATCGCCTTTGGAAAGGGGGGGAGGCAACTAGTGATATGTTTAAGGATGTTGCTAGATCATGTAGAAGAAAAATTAGAGAGGCAAACAGTGGTCAAAACCAAGATGGTGTTGGTACTCAGCAGCAGGATATCCTGCTTGTCCTGTCCTGAGCAGTACAGATGAGGCCTGAGTAACATCTGGAGGAGTAGAAAAACATCTTTCTATTAAAAGACTGGGATACTGATCAAAATGTATAAATCTGTGTGTTGGGTATTCAGATGGTTTAAGTATATAGTTTAAATCATGAGTGCAAGCAAGAAGGGATTTAAGAATGAGAATCAAATAAGATGGTAAAATGTATTGAACTACATGGAACCTGAGCATGATGCAAATGGTATGAAGTAAGGGGTAGAAATTGTATTTGGTTTGGCCAAGCTAGAGCTAATATTCCTCAGAGCATCTTTCTGGTGCTGTTTTGCAGTGCTGTAGCTGGGTGTTGATAACACACCAGTGTTTTGACTACTGCAGGCTGTGCTTTTCCAACATTTCCCCTCCCCAAGAGTACACTGAGGAGTAGGCAAGATCTTGGGAGGGGACACAGCCAGGCCAGCTGACCCAAACTGGCCAAAGGGGTATTCCATGCTGTATATAAGAACTAAGTGAAAGAAGGAAGTGTGAAGATATTCATCCACTGTGTCTGTCCTCCAGATCAACCACTACGTGTGTTAGAACCCTGCTTCCTGGGAGTGACTGAAGGTCATCTGCTGATGGAGAGTAGAGAATGACATGTCTTTGCTTTTGCTTCCACACATGGTCTCTGCTTATGCTTAGCATTATTAAATTGCTTCTACCTCATTACCCACCTTTTGTAATATTTTCCCCTCTCCCCTGTCCATCTAAGAAGGGGAGTTATAGAGAGACTTTGGTGGGCATTTGCCCCCCAGCCAGGAGCAAACCACCACATGTGTATAAGGCATCAGAGCTACAGATGTCTTGTCAGTGGTGTCCTGTGACAGGACAAAAGGAAATCAGCAAAAAAATAACTACATGAAATTCCATTGCAACATTAGAAACTGTTTCAGTGTTAAAATGGTCAAACACCTGAGCAGCTTGCTCAGAGATGTTGTGGAGTCTTCAGCCCCGGAGATATTCAGAACCTGACTTGACACAGCCATGAGCAACCTGTTGTAGCTTAACCTGCTCTGAGCAAGACAATGTCAAAAGGTGTCTTGCAACCTCAACTATTTAATTATTTTGCCATTTTCTAAGCGCTGGGTCATTGTATGTGGCAATGATCTGCTGATCATTCCCATCTTCATAGGAACAAACCATGACTACTGCCTAGATTCAGATAATAATGACCGTATCCCAGGTGGACCTAACAAGTTCCAGATACCTGCGCAAGGTTCAAATGCTTGACACACTGCAGGGAATGTACCTAGCTATGGCTAGTTCTGACTCAAGTAATTAGTCTGTAAATTAAATTGAATATTACTGCTATCTCTGGGACAAATCTAAAGCCCATTAAACTCTTTAATCCAATTGCACTATTTCAAAAAAATGGAACTTCCATTCTTATAATTAATTTATCAAGTTAAAAAAATAACCCACAACCAACAATAAAATTATTTCTGGGTTAAAATATAATCATAGAATCATTAAGATTGGACAAGGACTCTAAGATCATCAAGTCCAACAACCAACCCAACACCACTATGCCCAGCAAACTGTGTCCTGAAGTGCCACATCTACACATTTTTTAAGCACCTCCAGGGACAGCGACTCCTCCTCATCCCTGGGCAACCTGTTCCAATGCCTGAGCACTCATTCAGTCAATTTTTTTTCCTAATATCCAATGTAAACCTTCCCTGGTGCAACTTGAGAACATTTGCTCTTGTCCTATTGCTAATTATTTTAGAGAAGAGACCCACCTCACTGCAACCTCCTTTCAGGAGGTCACATTGCATAACTGGAGGTTCTACCAATTTGTTTGTTTCTCTCGTGGCATTGTTCTGTGCAGTCTGTTAGTATGTTGTCATGAGGAGTTTTTGCATCATTCAGGAATTTTTATAATCTGACAGTTATGGGGTGTGGATTAGTAGATATAATTAGAGACGAGTGCTTTGGGAGTGGGGGAGAAAAAAATTATAAACCCATAAACTATTGCCACATATTGCACTGAAACAGAAAACTATGATTATGAGCTCTGTGATACAGACAATCTAGTATGCAACATAGCAAACACATCTCAAGCTATTAATTCAAACAGTAAAAAATATTTATTAACTGCAATTAAGGTTAGCTTATTTCTTTTTCAACCAAGTACTACTTAACTGCCCTCTGAAATAGCATAACTCAAATTTTAATACTTACTGTAGAGAAAGAAAAATTATAATAAGGAAAGAAAATGGTGATTATAAGGAGCTATTACCACAGTTTTTGTCAGGGTTTGGCATATTTTTATGAGTAATATTGTGTAGAGCATTTTAATTGCTCTGACTTTCCTAATATATTGTTTTTATCCTTGCATTAAATTCTATGCTTTCTAAACTGTCTTTAATTTCACTTAAAGTTTCTCTTGAGTGATTCTTCTATCATTATAGATGAATCTTGCTTAATCTGTCCTTACATACACAAATTCAAGTGCCAGACTATTTATATTCCAGCTAAAGAGGATCCATAATGAAAGAAATTGCTCTAACATTGTCCCCATGTTAGCATAATATAGAGAAGGAGAAAAAATTCTCATGCAAAATAAAATTGTATTTTATCAACAGGCTTTCTGAAATGGAATTTTTTTTCCCAAGATTTGGATTTGTAGCAATGTGTCTGCAAACCTTTCCTCTCTGTATCTGCATGTTTTCTTTGAACTCACCTGCAAAAGAATTCTATAAATTTATTCTTCATTCAATTACTTCTGTAAAATGGAAGCCATTAGAAATATTTTTTATTTCACAGGGATGATGTATTGGAAAAATTACAAGAAAAAATATTATGATACTTGATTAATTTTTATTGCTGACAGTTGCATTCACATTTGAATTAGAAATATAGAAAGTAGAAATCAAGTAGAGGAGAAAGGGAGAATTTGAGAGAGACTCTTCTCAGACAGCAGAAATAAAGAAGTTGAGAAATAAAGAAGTAATTAGAATTATAGAAAATAACATTCAAGTAGAGCAGAAAGGGAGAATTTGAGAGAGACTCTTCTCAGACAGAAGAAATAAAGAAGTAAAGAAGTAAAGAAAATTGAAATCCTGGGCAGAATAAAGTTGTGAGAAAAGAAAAATAATCTTTTTAAGAAGAACAAAGCTGGCATATTTCTGTTCTACTGCTTCACTATGTGACTTTCAGGACTGGACACACTACCTGCATGCTTAGATTTGCCACAACAGTGGAGGCATGTAATACTTTTAGAGTAGTGTTTCCTTAGTTTCTCATTTTACAGGGCCAAACTGTAGATTTTGCAGATAACATTTATAGTTATCTTTAAGTAAATTAATAATTTTGCTATAATTTTGTTACATATTATTTAATTTCTGATGTTATAGATTTTTTTTTTTTACTGTAGCAACATAGCACAATTTTTTTATGCTTGTTGATGGTGGTTGGTTTACTCACTTATTCAAATTTTCACCTTGTTGTGGCAGTGAGAGAAACAAACTTCGTACAGTCCACACAAAGATCATATACCTTCAAGCAAGTTTCTGCAGCAGCAGTGCTACTGGAAGGGACCTAATTAATTCAGAGTTAAGCAGTTCTCTAAATTACATTTAATAAGTGTTGTGTTTAATATAATGATTAAGACAGCAACGGAGATGTATTAGAAGCTGCTGCATGCACAGCTGACTTAGGGCTGGACCTCCACTTCCAACACTACCTTCAGAGATAGGAATTTTTTTCTGGCAGAGCAACAGGTCTCATCACAGTACATGATGAGACAGTACATCATAGCACAGGCCAACATTGAGAGGAAAGAGCTCTGAAACATAACTTTTAGTGCACTGAACATACAAGGTCACAGGCAATTTATTCAGTTTGTTCTGGCTAGACTTGGGAAGTGGCATATCATTCCACCATCCTTCTTCACCATACTTTCTTTCAAAATATGAAGAACAAAACTGAGTACAAGATTTGGTTCTTAAACAATATTATCACCATGTAATAACTGAGAACTTGAAAATAATTTTTTTCAAGAACTAAGGAAAATATATCCCTTATTCTTTTTATCAAGGTGAGGTTAAGTTTATGAAATATGCTTTTCTCAGGCATTCAGTTGTTTCAGTTACATTTTAAACATGAGACAGCAGCCAATAAACATTGATTTGGGAGTATTGTGCCAGTAGAGCTCAAGAACAGCAAAAAGAGGAAAAGTGTAAAATCAAAGTAATTACCTCGTTCTGACCATCCAGCCATAATCACAGAAAATTCAATAATCCCAGGGAGAGGCATGCATATGATGGAACAATGTGGGTGAATAACAGAATCATAGAACCATAGAATGTTAGAGGTTGGAAGGGACCTCCAGTCCAACCCACCTGCTGAAGCTGGATCATTTAGGGTAGTCTGCATATGAATGCATCCAGGTGGTTTTGAAAGTCTCCAGAGGAGGAGACTCCACAACCTCCCAGGGCAGCCTGTTCCAGTGCTTCATTACCCTCACTGTAAAGAAGTTTCTCCTCATGCTGAGGTGAAGCCTTCTATGTTCAAGCTTGTACGCAATGTTCCTTGTCTTATTACTGCACACCACCAAAAAGAGATTGGCCCCATCTGTTGACACCCACCCCTCAGATATTTATACACATTGATGAGATCCCCTTTCAGTCTTCTCAAGACTAAACAGCTGAAGGATCTCAGTCTCCATGGGGGAGATGCTCAAGTCCCCTCATCATCCTCGTGGCTCTCCATTGGATTCTCTCCAGCAGTTCTCTGTCTCTCTTGAACTGGGGAGCCCAAAACTGGACACAGTAGTCCAGGTGAGGTCTCACCAGGGCAGAGTAGAGAGGGAGAAGAACTCCCCTAGACCTGCTGGATACACTTTTCTTGATGCATCCCAAGATAACGTTGGCTCTCTTGGCCATAAGGGCACATTGCTATCCTGTGGAGAACTTGCTGTCCACCAGCACTCCAAGGTCTTTGTGGAGCTGCTCTCCAGCAGGGCACCCCTAACCTATACTGGTGCCTGTTGTTATTCCTCCCTAGATGCAGGACCCTGCACTTGTCCTTATTAAACTTCCTGAGGTTTGCCTGCACCCAGCTCTCCAGCCTTCAAAAGTAAAGAAAAAAAGGTATTGCAGACACGTCACCTCCTAAAACAGTGATTTCAATAAGTTTGGATCTAGCCTAACCTAGAAATATTACCTCTGGTTATGTTTCTAAGGTGTTTATTTTGGAGAAAGTTACTGTGCAGTAACAATTTGATAAATCCAGTCTTTGTCCTAAAGCTGCATAACTCCATCCTGTGGCCAAGGATTCAGAAATACTGGACTAATTGAAGCATTGTCTTTCCTCTCTAAAGTTAGAATCCAAATCCTTTTATTTAGCAAAAGTTGAGATGTCTTCTCCAACCTCATTTTTATGGCTCTTTCAACAGTCAGTGGAGTGATTCATCCCCTCTCAGCTGTCTAAAATAGCTGAGATAAATTGTCCTTGAGGGCATCCATCCTTCTCCCTTCACCAATAGACAAAACAATTAGGTTAGACAAACCCTTTTTAAACAGCTGGAAAGATGAAGTGAAATCAGACAGATCACCTGGAGCATTTCCCTGGACACAGACAGTGGAAGTAACAGAGGAGGTAGAAATATATTTTTAAACAGACATTTCTCATTTGATTTTGGTGGGTCTGGTTTGTACTACCTGTCATAAGTGATTAATAGTAGAGGTAATGATTAGCCAGTAACTGCTGGTTACTCCTGAAAAAAAGCTGAAGAGGTTAGCTAAACCATAATCCTTCACATATATCATCCTGAGTGAACTTTAAAATAAATTTGAAAGCTACAAAAAATCTTGTGGCAAAGTCTCTCTTGCTTCCCTTCATTACTAATAGCACTGTCTCTGAAAGAATATATTGATGGTGAAAACATTAACTATGTAAATAAATCATAGAATCACAGATTCATAGAATCAGTCAGGGTTGGAAGGAACCAAAAGGATCATCTAGTTCCAACCCCCCTGCCATAGGCAGAGACACCCCACACTAGATCAGGCTGGCCAGAGCCTCATCCAGCCTGGCCTTAAACACCTCCAGGGATGGGGCCTCAACCACCTCCCTGGACAACCCATTCCAGGCTCTCACCACTCTCATGGGGAAGAACTTCTTCCTCACGTCCAGTCTGAATCTCCCCACTTCCAGCTTTATTCCATTCCCCCTACCTGATGTCCTACAAAGTCCCTCCCCAGCTTTCTTGTAGGCCCCCTTCAGATACTGGAAAGCCACAAGAAGGTCTCCTCAGAGCCTTCTCTTCTCCAGACTGAACAGCCCCAACTCTTTCAGTCTGTCGTCACAGGAGAGGTGCTCCAGCCCTCTGATCATCCTGGTGGCCTTTTTCTGGACACGTTCCAGCATGTCCAAATATGTGTATAAGTTCTGGAACTCTCTTTCAAAAGAATGAATTAGCAGCTTCTCTATGCCATGGTGGGATTAATGCTTAAACTAGTGAAATGATATTCATTCATCATTGGCTTTATAAATACTTGAGAAAATAAAAGCACCAAAGTATACCTACAAGATAAAGCATAGGACATCTACCATTTGAGCCAAGCTCCACTTTCATTGCAAATACATGCATATGCTAAAACCCATAGTCAATCACATATGACAGGGTACACCTAAATAATGCATATTTTCCACATGAGTAGTTTCACCAGTACTTTTTTTTTTTTTTTTACATGAAATCTAAAGCACAGGAACTTGTACCTAGCTCAATCTGTGCATGCCTGTGTGATTGCCATTGGGTTTTCTCACAAGGGAGAGGCAATCATATATTCTAGTCTTCTGATTAACTTAGAGTTATAGCTTCTCTAAATTATTTCTCTAATCTGTGAAATCATAGAATCATAGAATTGTTAGGGTTGGAAGGGACCTCAAGGATCATCTAGTTCCAACCCCCCTGTCATGGGCAGGGACACCTCACACTACATCAGGCTGCTGAGAGCCACATCCAGCCTGACCTTAAAAACCTCCAGGGATGGAGCTTCTACCACCTTCTTGGGCAACCTGTTCCAGTGTCTCACCACCCTCATGGTGTAAAACTTCTTCCTAACATCCAATCTGAATCTACCCACTTCTAGTTTTGTTCCATTCCCCCTAGTCCTATCACTACCTGACATCCTAAAAAGTCCCTCCCCAGCTTTCTTGTAGGCCCCCTTCAGATACTGGAAGACCACAATAAGGTCCCCTTGGAGCCTTCTCTTCTCCAGAATGAATAGCCCCAACTCTTTCAGTCTGTCCTCACAGGAGAGGTGCTCCAGCCCTCTGATCATTCTCATGGTCCTTCTCTGGACATGTTCCAGCTCCTCCAGATCCTTCTTGTAATAGGGGCTCCAGAACTGGATGCAGTACTCCAGGTGGAGTCTCACCAGAGCAGAGTAGAGGGGGAGAATCATCTGCCTCGACCTGCTGGCTATGCTACTCTTGATGCAGCCCAGGATGTGATTGGCTTTCTGGGCTGCAAGTGATTTATTAACTCCAACAGGAACATGTCCTGCTTTACAGTATGCATTTTGCTATTTAAACAGGAGGAGGCATTTAGCAGGAAAATTTTGACTTAACCACTAACCTGCTATCTCTGTCCTTCCTTAATGTGGCTGTATTGTATCTGAGAAAGTTTTCATGCTTCCTCCATGGAAACCCACACATTTGTAACTGAAACTTAAACTTTATAGTATAAATGAAGTTAATCAGATAATTTAATCAGAAGATTAAAACAGCAGAACTTTACTGTAAATAATAGTTCAAAATTATCAGATTCTCTAAGAATAGTAGTTCTTCAGAATGAATATCCACAACTATGGATAGACCTTATTAGTGTAAATGCATTTTAAAGAGCATAAAGGCATTCTCAGTGGCAAATACAGCAAACCAGAAATCAACAAAATATGAAAACATTAATCTAGATGTGATTTATGACAGTTGCAGTTGTACCTCAATAAGCAAAGTTTCATGATCCACAGCTATCTGCTGAACATGCAGTTTCCATGCTCTGAAGTTTGCTTTTGTGTCCTTGATCTTTCAGCTACAGTTCTTTGGAGATTCACCTTCTCACAGAGCTATAAGCAGTCTTCCACCTACTTCATATGATAATGTGAAAAAGCCCTCACAACTGCTTCATATCATAAAAGAGGAATGTCATCTATCAGTAAACCATTTAGAAAGATTTATGTAGGATTTTAATTTTTTACTTTTTTTTCACTTCTTGTTAATTTTAGAGAATGGCTTTCAACCAGGCTGATGTTTTTAATTGTTCCCTCTTTATTTTCTCCTAAAAGTTAGAAATGCTGCCAGCTTTCCCAGAGGAGACTGTAAAATTCAATAAAAGGACCTAGTTTAGACATGCATGAAGCTTACCAACTTTATTTGTTCAGTCTTAAGAGATTACAGATTCTTGAATGCTACCATTTGTTTGAAGCTGCACTTAAGAAGAACAGCCTTTCAGCCTATGCCAGTACATTGAGCACAGCATACAAAAGACTGTGTTGCCTCTAAGTTTCTGTTCTTCATGGTGTATTTTGTAATCCTATGGTGACAGGGACAGACCCTTTGAACTCCCAAAGAATGCTTTTGTTGCATAACTGAAAAAAGCTTCAGTACTTGTGGGAAAGCAGTTTATATATCTACATGCAATTGCTACACTTAGATCAACAATATCTATTCTTATTTACAAGTACAGTGCATGCAGAGGAATTCCAGGAAATTCAACAAAGTGCATGAAAATTTATAAAGAAACAAATATTGACTTATTTTATTTATAAATAAAATACTTTCTTTTAAACCTTTATGTTTACAAACTGGCCAAATTTACAGGAGAAACTAGGGGGAAAAAAAAAAAAAACAAAAACAAAACAAAACAAATCCCAAACCTTACAAAACAAAAAAAACCCAGCCAAACACAAAAATAAGAGGGGGCGAAAGGAAGAAAAATAAGAGGGAAAATCAAAAAAGAAAAATAAAATGGAAAATCAAAAAAGAAAAAGAAAAGAAAAAGAAAAAAAAAGAAAAAGAAAAAGAAAAAGAAAAAGAAAAAGAAAAAGAAAAAGAAAAAGAAAAAGAAAAAGAAAAAGAAAAAGAAAAAGAAAAAGAAAAAGAAAAAGAAAAAGAAAAAGAAAAAGAAAAAGAAAAAGAAAAAGAAAAAGTAAAAAGAAAAAGAAAAAGAAAAAGAAAAAAAGAAAAAGAAAAAGAAAAAGAAAAAGAAAAAGAAAAAGAAAAAGAAAAAGAAAAAGAAAAAGAAAAAGAAAAAGAAAAAGAAAAAGAAAAAGAAAAAGAAAAAGAAAAAGAAAAAGAAAAAGAAAAAGAAAAAGAAAAAGAAAAAAAGAAAAAGGGAGGGGGGAGAAAAAGAAGGGAATAAAACAAAATAGAAAAAGATAAATAAAGGCTTCCATGGAAACAGATTGTTACTTAACAGGAGGGACAGTTACATTTTAGTGTTACATTTAATGACTTGGCTACAAAAGCACTTGAATCAATGACAGAAATGTCTACTAAGTAGTGATGAATGGAAGAAAGGAATGCAACAAGGTAAGCAATCAATTAATGTCATGGTATTTCACAGCACACTCAAAAACTAGCAGAAACAAATTATTTGATAATTATAAATTGTTTTCTGCATTCTTTTTACCACTAGAGACAATTTTCATATAGAACAGAAGAGCAGGTTTGTTTTTTGTCTTCCAAAAAACCCAAGACCAAACAAAAATCTTGTCAGTAACAGAACTTATATGATTGCTTTGGAGTCCAATGGAGAAGCAGCATGTTATGTTTTCACTGTAGCTAAAATAGTTCATGGAGTGTCTGATAATAAATTCTTTACTGAAATGTTACATTTTCAATGTTATACCTTAACCACAGCAGCTGTGATAAGGAAAACAGAAGAGAAATTATTTGGGAGCTACGAAAATATATATTGCATAAGTGTTTGTATGAGTTTAAATGTAAAAACAAACAAACAATAAAAAAACAACAAAAAATAGCTAGGATAATAAATCCTGTCTTGTGTGCATGATATATGCATATGATATTTCATATGGCCGTGATTACAGTTATATCTTCAATATATCCATTGAATCAGAATCATAAAATTATTTTGGTTGGAAGAGACCCTTAAGTTCATCAAGTTCAACCATTAACCCGACACTGCTAGGTCAGCACTAAACCATGTCCCTAAGCACCATATCTACATCTCTTTTAAATAATTCCAGGGATGGAGACTCAACCACTTCCATCATCAGCCTTCCTATGAAGACATTTTTCACAGTATCCAACCTAAACCTCTCCTAGTGCAACCTGAGCCTTTTTCTCTTGTCTAACAGTTTGTTAGTCAGGAGAAGAGATCAACACCCACCTCACTAAAACCTCTTTCCAGGTAGTCATAGAGAGCAATGAAGGCTCCC
Source organism: Indicator indicator (assembly GCF_027791375.1). NCBI lineage: Eukaryota > Metazoa > Chordata > Aves > Piciformes > Indicatoridae > Indicator > Indicator indicator. Next base: position 27,142,146 of record NC_072010.1, on the reverse strand, counting down.
CTCAGTCTCCTCCAGAAACAATCCCAGTTCCCTCAGTAGTTCCTTATAAGAATTGTGCTCTAGACCGTTCATGAGCTTCATTGCCCTTCTTTGGACCGCTCCAGCACCTTAATGTCCTTGGAGTGAGGGGACCAAAACTGAACACACACAGGGGACAGTCACTTCTGTAGTACTGCTGGCCACACTATTTCAGAATGCTGTTTCTAGGATGTTCCTTGGATACCTGGACACTCTACTGGCTCATATTTAGCCAACAATCAACCAAAAGCCCAAGTCCTTTTCCACTGGGTGCCTTTATAGCCACTCTTCTCCACTGTGTTGCATGGGGTTGTTGTGGCCGAAGTGGAGGACCCAGCACTTGGCTTTATCAAACATCATACCACCAACCTCAGCCCATCAAGTGAACCTGTCCAGGTCTCTGTTGGGCCTCCCTACCTTAAGTAGAAGGTTATAGACATACTGATACTCAGGCTACAAATAATAATAATACTGATAATAACACTAATACCAATATGAATACAAACATGAATATGAATACCAATACTAATACTGCTATTTTATGATTATAAAGTCATAGTAAAATATTACCTGTCGAGAATAAGTTCCATGAAATATATTAGCATTTTTTCATCCTGTCTTCACTTTTGGTAAAACTGAATGGCTGCTCAATAGTCTCAATACTACTTCAGAAAAGTGTTAGCTATCGAAGGAAATTTAGGATTAAGTTCCTGGGAATTTTTCTTTCATTACTGCAACAAGAATTCAAGTTTATTAGTTAAACTAGGTGCAACAGAAAAGAGTAACTAAGCCAGAAAATTCTAGAGCAATGCTTTTTCTTGACCATATTGGAGTAAAACCACTGCTTTCACAAAACTTTACCAAGTATAAAATATTACAAGATTTCCAATCTCTCATATTTCCATTTTTTCAAAAGTTTAGATTCTATGTCACAAGCAAGTTCTCAGAATAAAAAAAAAATAGCTGTGTACATTGAATATCTGCATGGGAAATACTATTCTGAATTCTATATTCTGTCCTGTATTCTGAGTCCCAGTAAAATCACCTAAAGATATATAGGGTAAGTTTCTTTGTTTTATTTAAGTATTGGAAACAGCATAGATTTAAAGTGTTGTCACACGTAATAATACAATAAATGCGGATTCATGGCATTACACATAACATAAAGAATTGTCTTTTTTTTTCCCCTAGAGATTTCTACTTTATGTAAATACATCATATACTGAGTCAATCCCTTCTAGTCTTGAGTTTAGCTATTTTAAATACTACAGGAAGAGTTGATGGTTCAATAGGCGTTCTGAGTTATGATTCCTTAATTCTTCCATTGTATGATGGATTGAATACTGAGGCCAAAGGTAATCCATTGCTTTCCTGTTGTGTATCAAAGGGTGTGAAGAAAAACAAGATGAAAAAAGGAGAAATTGCAATGTACTTTTAAATAAAGAGGACTGGAGCAAAGCCTGTCTTGTACCCTTTCCATGGCAGCTCCACCACAGGCCAAAGGATAATATGCATTTGTTTATCAGGACAAATGACACCTGGACAAGAGGTTGGAAGTGCTTCTCCTGTAGTTCTTGCATTGAGGTGGCTCTCTACAGGCTGACACAGTTAAAGCACAATTTAACTTATACAAGCTGCTATTCCTGCTATCACTGAAATAAAAATTAAAAATATTAAAAAAATCTTACATGTTTGATAGAGCTGACTCTTAAGTCCTTTTGTTTCCCTCACCCTTGATACAGGCTTGAAGGTGAAGCTCTTCACATTCTCTGTACACACACAATAACAGAACAGTATGTTGTATCAAAATTAAAAGCTGCACTAGCAGTCTAGGCCCTTTATCATCAGCAGAGTGATGATCTGCTTCCCAAGGCAACTCATCCCATCTACTTTAAATTATTTTCTTTGGATGTACAGAACCTGGAAGTGCCTGTATTTCCCCAGTGACTACAAATTAGTCTAAAAAATGGTTTGGTTTGGCTTAGTTTAGTTGAAAACCCATAGAGGACCAATGCTAAGAGAAAGAAATTTCAGAGGCAGAGCAAAACAGGAACAAGATGCCTTTTTTCCTTTTCCTTTCTGGTATGTCTGGGGCCTGGGGAGCAAGGTATCCTTTGCCTTTGACTTGCAGGACAAGTGCTTGTTTGTTCTGCAGAGCCAAGGGAGGTGCATAGGGATCATGATGGTCTTATTTTTTCCATCCTGCAGTGCGGCAGGTCAGAGGGACAAGGTGTGATAGCCGCAAAACCAATCAGAAGCTCAGTGGCTGGTACTTTCCTGGCCAGGTATCATGCCCTCATCCAAGCTCAAAACTGAGATACAAAGAAAGCAATTTCTTGTATTTCATGGTCTGATTGAGTAATAAGCAGTGTATCTACCAGCTAATGATGGTTTCTAAGTATTTGTAGCTCTAAAGTTTGTTCTAAAGCCTATGTAGCCAATGCAAATATTTCTGTTGTCTTCTTTCCATGGCTTTAATGGTTGCTTGTTATTTACTGCCACAAATAGCCAGAGAATGCCTACTGCATGTGAAGACTTTCAGTTTCCACTGCAGTCTATCAATAAGACATTAAAGATGTGTCTTGTTTTGATTCAAAACAAATAGTATTCTTTTGCCTTATGATGATTTTCTGATCTTACCTTGAGCAAACTGTTAATATATGTTGCTGAAAATGTTTTAGAATTTGTAATCTATTTTGTTTTGCCTGGGCCACAGATAAACATACTTCTACTTTATTTTTGTCCAAAAAAAATAAGCAAACAAAAATCGTTGCTGAAACAATTAAAGTTGAAGATTTTTTTGGAACCCTTTCTACCAGAATGCAACTTTATCACCTCCTGTGAAATACTATAATTTTTACATGTTAATTGAATATAGGCCCTATGCAAACACCATTTTTGTTCTTTCATTTTCAGTAATGCCTAATATGTTTAAGTTTTTTTAAGATACTATCCCAATGAAATTCTCTGCCATTTTATACTTGTACACATAAAACTTGAAACCTAAGTGTGTGCTATGTATTTGTTCGTATTAAAGTCAAATAGACCAAAATTGTTTCCTACATAGTCTCTCTCTATCATAACTATCATTTTCCAAATTCTAAATTAGGGTCAAAATACAAAAACATGCATTTTTATGTCCTTTTAGAAAACAGCTATGTCTTATGAGCTTCTGACGTATACAAGCTATGCCATTAATACTATACAGATTCATTATAACCAGGTGGAATTTATTTTACTTTTTTTCACAGAATCATAGGGTTTAGAAAGGCCTTCTAGAGGTCATATAGTCCAACCACCCTGCCAGAGCAGGTTCACCTAGAGCAGGTTGCACATAAGGGTGTTGAAGTGGGTTTTAAATTACTTTAAAGATGGAGAGTCCATCACCTCTCTGGGCAGCCTTTTCAAGTGCTCTACCACCCTCCAAGTAAAGAAGTTCCTCCTCATTTTCAGATGGAACTTCCTATGTTCAAATTTGTGCCCATTATGTCTTGTCTGGCCATTGAGTAACACTGAAAAAAGACTGGCTCCATCCTCTGGACACCCAACCTTTAAGTGTTTACAAGCATTGACAAAATCCCCATCACTCTTCTCTTCTCCAGGCTAAAAAGCCCCAAGTCCCTCAGCCTTTCTTCATAAGACAGATGTTCTAGTCCTCTAACAATCTTCATAGCTCTCTATTGTACCTGCCTGTCCTTCTTGAACCAGGAAGCCCAAAACTGGAGACAGAAGTTAAAAGCCTACTCCAAATGCCATTCCAAGGCTTCTTGCAAAAAGAAACTGAGAGAAAGAGTCACCTCAAAAGTTCTTCTTATCTTACTTACTTATCTTACTTATCTTATCTTACTTATCTTACTTCTCTGGATTTTAGTGTATTTGTTTAAGTGTACTTATCTTACTTCTCTGGATTTTAGTGTATTTGTTTTAGTGTATTTAGTGTTGCAGGAATTTTCTATGACTCATTTAAAGTAATCTTCTAACAGCTAGCACAAACAGATGGAGATTAATTTCACCTCATATTCATGGAAATTACAAAGAATTTCTTAATTAAAGAACTAAAGAAGGGGATCTTATAAATGTACATAGATATCTAGAGGTTAAGAGGATGGGGCTGGGCTCTTTTCAGTGGTGGCCAGTGATAGGGCAAGGGACAATGAGTACAAACTAGAACACTTGGACCTGAGGAAAAACTTCTTTACCTTGAGGGTGATGGAGCACCGGAAAGGTTATGGAGCCTCCTTCTCTGGAAACCTTCAAAACCCACCTGGATACATTCCTACACAATCTGATCTAGATGACCTTGCTTTAGCTGGGCAGGGATTGGACTAGGTGATCTTCAGAGGTCCCTTTCAACACCTACCATTCTGATTTTGTGAAATTCCATGTTTCCAAATTTACATCTGCATTCAAGTAAATTCAGATATAAGAGATAAGTATAACAGGCACAGATTTCTAGGATGACTGAAATTTAAATGACCTATAATCTTGATGCATGTCTTAATTAAGAGGCACCTTTTGAGTAAAGGCAGTGTGTCATGCACTTCCTCTGGCACTTGCAAAGTGATGTAGGGCCACTTGTTATTTTTATAGTGTTTCAAGTTGTTATTGTCTCTCTATTCAAATAATAAATAGTTCCAACAAAATTAATATTGCAAATAGACTGTAAATCTGTTCTCCTTGGTGATCAACCCTGACTCAGATAAAAACAGTATCTAAGATTTTTTGCTCTACTTTGAGCACATCTCAGTCTGGGGACATAGGTCACTGTCATCCAAGATCACAGTTCTTGTATTCATAATTAGATGTGTGGGTTTTGACAAACCTCAGTCGAGTTCTCAGCAGGCAAGAGAAAAATGTGCCTGCCTGATGTCATGTGCAGTCAAGGTCTAAGTGTATACCAGTATCCTTTTCATGCTAAACTGATCCCAAAATATATTTAGTTAGGAATTAATCCACTGTCCCTTACAGGCCTCATATTTCTTCTCATGAAAAGTAGTATTTACACAGAAAATTGTTTGCAGACCACAAAAGCTAAGTTGTGTGTGTGTATAAATGTGTCTACGTGTGGATACGAATAAGTAGCTGCCATGAATACAATGTAGTAATTCACAGCAGTTTGAAAGGAAATTGAAAGAACTTAGAAGATTTGGAGTGCTGGATCTGGGATCACATTCCTTCACAACAGCTAGCATGTCTGGGTGAGATGCAAAACAACAGCTTTCTAAATGCATTGCACCAGCACTCACAAATAAGATAATGAAAAAAAATGGAGAGGGGATATCCTTAATTCATCAGCCTTATAAAGGGACTTACACTGAAAATATCCAAATCTCAACATCACCAATACTCCCAACCAGATATAAACTCATGTATTGCCCTCACAATGATTAAAATGTTGCTACTGGTACCCTACAGAAAGCAACACACTGCAAGCTCCTTTGGACCAAAATGCAGTCCACAAGCTGAAAAAACAAAGAACATTTCCATTTGTGAAAGAGGTATTCTGCTATATTTTATGAGGAAAGTTCCCAAAGGTGTTTAAGTCTGTTGGGTCATATTTCCATATTTCTCATGCTTAGCTGTAGACAGCAGGGAGTCCTACTCCAGGCTGACAAGTGTTTGGCAGCTCAGAAAGGTGTGGCCTGCTCTCCTTGGCCAAAAGGGCCACAAGGGCCACAAGGATGCAGAGGAGGAATCAGAAGAGAGGAACCCTCAGGCTCTGAGAGGGGTTCCAAAGAAGACTTCTCCCCTCAAATATAAATAAATCAAATAAACATGTGGGTTTGGCATCTGTGTGATGCTTTCCTGCAGTCTAAATTGTAGGTCCAACTGATGACTGCTTTGAAATGAGTCACCACTATTCACTGAAACACCATCCAAATCACTTGGAATGTGACTGGAAGCAGGGATCAGCACTTTTGGATGGTGCTACTTGTGACAAGAATTTGGAACCAATCTGTATCCAGATAGTTAGAACTTGAATCAAATAGTACGTTATTTATTTTTATTGCTGCCTGACAACGTCTGTTTCACAGAAATAAAGTATGAAGTTTATTAAAATCAGCTTCAGTCAGAAAGATACTGCAAAACAGTACTACCTCATGGCATAAAAATTTTTGTACTAGTAAGAATTTCCTTAGTGTTTATAGGACTTGCAAAATAAAAGAGATAAAGAAGATAATGTCTACTCACTCTTCACTATCACTAAAAGAAATCTTAATTCTAGACCTTATGACTGAAAGGTAACTAATGTAACACTTCATACTCTAATATAAGTAATTTGTCCTTTTGTTGAGACACATGGGTCATAGTCATAAAAATAGACTCAACTCAACAAAAGTCATGAGCATTTTTGTGTAGCTGTGATAAGCTAACGATACACACAAGACAAGATCTTTATGAGAGGTCTGTTTCTGTTAAACTAATTGATGTATTATGGGGATAAAAGACCAGTTTTCAGATATGTTAGTTTTTCATGTTAGGACTCCAAATGGCAGTTTGGAGTTAATTAGCATCCTATTCCACAAATAGCCTCAAAATGTCAGTGAGTTTGTCTGCACAAAGGAGCTGTGTACCAATGTTAACATCAATTTAAAATGTATTTATCAGTCCCCATTTTCAGATTATGATTTGCATTAATTTTGCACACTTCAGTCATTATTAATTACATGCAGCAGGGGGAAAAGTCTTTTCCTCATGCAGGATGTGCAGCCTTTAAAACAAAATAATGGAAAAGATTCCTCTTTTGTCTTAAATATTGGAAACTACACCATCACTTACTTTTTATGACACCCTAGCATATAACACAGCCAGTGAGGAAGAAAAGACTTGAATTTGAGTTCCTTCTGAAGCTCTTTACAGCCCATAATAGTCTATCAGCTGGAGAGAAATTGAATAGCCCAGAAATTTTCTCTGCCTCTTGCTTAAAGCTATTCCACAGACTGGGAAATACTGCAGCAAGAGCAATAAAGAAAGCATAGGTCTCAGTATTTGAATGCTCTCAGACAGTAAGTGATTTTCTTTATTAGCCATGCTCAACTTAATGCTTTTTGTCTCTCTTTTCCTAACACCAAGGTTATTTTCCTTTATTTCTCTTACACAATGGCATGTCTTTATCAGGAGGAAGAATGAATGCCAAAAAGGTAGAATAGAAGGGAGTGGAAGAGAAGAGAAGAGAAGAGAAGAGAAGAGAAGAGAAGAGAAGAGAAGAGAAGAGAAGAGAAGAGAAGAGAAGAGAAGAGAAGAGAAGAGAAGAGAAGAGAAGAGAAGAGAAGAGAAGAGAAGAGAAGAGAAGAGAAGAGAAGAGAAGAGAAGAGAAGAGAAGAGAAGAGAAGAGAAAGAGAAGAGAAGAGAAGAGAAGAGAAGAGAAGAGAAGAGAAGAGAAGAGAAGAGAAGAGAAGAGAAGAGAAGAGAAGAGAAGAGAAGAGAAGAGAAGAGAAGAGAAGAGAAGAGAAGAGAAGAGAAGAGAAGAGAAGAGAAGAGAAGAGAAGAGAAGAGAAGAGAAGAGAAGAGAAGAGAAGGGGATGGGATGGAATGGAATAGAATAGAATAGAATAGAATAGAATAGAATAGAATAGAATAGAATAGAATAGAATAGAATAGAATAGAATAGAATAGAATAGAATAGAATAGAATAGAATAGAATAGAATAGAATAGAATAGAATAGAATAGAATAGAATAGAATAGAATAGAACAATTCAGTTGGAAGGAACCTGCAATGATCTCATCCAACTCCCTGGTCGTTCAGGGCTAACCAAAATTTAAAGCATTGTTCAAATGCCTCTTAAACACTGACAGGTTTAGGACACTAACTAAATCTCTAGGGCATTTCCGGTTGGTAAATAAATGCTTCCTAATATCCAATCTAAACCTCCCTTGCTGCAGTTTTGAACTATTCCCATGTGCCCTATCACTGGATCCCAAGAACAAGACATCAGTATCTCCTTTTCCACTACCCCACCACAGAAAACTGTGGACCACCCCTCAGCCTCTTTTTTCTCCAAGCTAGACAAACCCAGAGTCCTTAGCTGCTCCTCAAGGGACACTCTTTTCAGCCCTTTCACCAGCTTTGTTGCCTTTTACTGCTCGTACTCAAGTACCTTCACAACTGCAGGACCCAGAACTGTACACAGTACACAAGGTAAAGCCACACCAACACTAAAGACAGTGACATAATCACCCTTTTTGACCAGCTAATTATTCTCTTTGATACACCCCAAGATGCAGTGCACCTTCTTGGCTGGCAGGGCACAATGCTGACTCATATTGACCCTGGGCTTGACCAGCACCCTCAGATTCCTTTCTGCAGGGCTGGTCTCCAACCACTCCTCTCACAATCTGTTCCTGTGCCTGGTTTTATTTCATCACAGGCACAGAATCTGGCATTTGGACTTGTTATTTTCATGCTGTTAATGATTGCCCTGTGCTCCAATGTAGATCCATTTGTAAGGCATCTTGTCCCTCAGGAGACTTCACAGCACTTCCCAGTTTGATATCATGAGTAAACTTACTATCAGTGCCTTCAGCACCCACATACAGATCATTGCTAAGTGTTATAAACAGAACTGGCCCTAGAATTAAACCCTGAGGAACACTGCTGCTAACTGGGCACTGGCAGACGCAGCCCCACTGACTACAACCCTTTCATCCAGTTCTTCACTCTGCACTGTGAACCTGCTTATTCAACAGCTGAATAACTTGTCCAGACACCTTTCACTACCTTCTACACCTACTGTGGTCTTAAGTCCTCTAAGGTAAAAACAAGGTCTATCTCCTCATCGCTGAACACCCCATACACACAGTAACTGAAGTGAGAGAGAGTTACATTGTTCTTACATTTTGTATTTTGAAAGAGTGATATCCTCCATCATTTGTTCAGCTTTTGACGGTTTCTGAAAGAAAAGGCTTAGAAGAAAATCCTGACTGAAAGGAAGGATTTAGTAGCTGGGTAAATAAATGTCCAAAACCCCAAAGAAGACCTGGCACACCCCTGTTACCAGTGTTTACTACCAGCTGCTCGCTCAGCAACTGCTTTGTGGATCCTGGTCTTGGGTGTCTAACTGCAGGGAGTTGCAAAGATGAAGTAAAGGCTGCAAATTCTGCACAGCAGCTTGATTCTTAAATATCAGAGAGAGCTGAGCAGTTTAATATTTATCTCCTTCAGGCACTTGGTCTAAATTGCCATCCTTGTTTATGAGGCGACTTCTAGAGCTTGGTTCTAAAAAAATTCTTCATTGAAAGCTGCAGATAAAAGTGATCTTCAGTAAAGGATAGTTACTATGAAAATCATCAGCATCATTCTTTTTAACCATCTATACACATTTATAATATTTATTTAGGCATTGTTTACAGAAAATATGCTTTACTTACTGATAACAAGTACACAATTGTGGCAATAAGAATTGTTCTGTGGTGAATATTGAGGTATTTTTATAGGACAACAACAGGTCACAGCTACTTAAATATTTGAAACATTACAGTCTTTGAAGGTCCTTGGCAAATCTCTTCTGCTGAGCCCTGTTGGGTAGATTCAAAATCTTACCCAGCTATGTTGCATTTTATTACCTGTGACAGTGTATTTATCCCTTGCTGCGGAGCGGAAGGTTATTACCTGTTCAGTGAAGTGAACTAGAGTGGCTGAGGTAAGGGGACCCATTTCACCCTGTGACAAGGCAGTTACCTCTGGGTAAGACTGCTGCCATTTTTCAGGTAATCCCAGGAAGACAAGAGAGACTGCTATTAGCCAACAGAGGAGGGGAAAATACATAGCAGTAGCCAAAAAACCCCAACAAATCAACTTCTAAAAATTGCCATAGATTTTGTGATACATAACTCCTGTAAGACACAAGGCAGAAGAGACCTGCAATGTCTATCAGCTCTGATAGCTTCTTTTAATTTGTGATGAGGTCTAGCAGATAAGAGAGAACCAACTAGACAACATCTCATCCAGCAGGAAACAATAGACAGCTTCTCTTCAGTTCCAACTAAGATTCTTATCTACTTGGTCCTGGAGCAGAGAACTAAATTTTCCATGACATTTAATAGAAGAAGTTGCTTTACTGTTATTATTAATTTGAGTTTTGACAAACTGTCCTGGTGTTAAAGCAAGTCCTTGTAAAACATAACCCACAGATATTAAACATTTGTGCTTAAAACACCATATATCATGGTAATGTGTTGTATAGCTTGATAAATGTAAATAGTTTAATTGGGACACTCGTGGGGGAGGGGGGCATTAGTTATAAAAGTCAAAAACAACAACACAACAAAAAAACTGTCATTTTGTACAGATGCCTTTTCAGATAATTTCATTAATAACTTCAGCTCCTCAGTTTTATGTGTACCAAAAATGTGAAGCAGCGTTCCTCCTGGGTCATTATTTCTCTTTATTTCTCTTGGGTTTAAAATCCTTTTTTTGGCATTCTTTTTACTCTACATTTAGAATGTTTTGAGAATAACATTTTAAATTGAAAGGCTGGGTCATTATAGTGCTTTGTTTGCACAACCAAGTGGCTTGGGACAATGGTAATAGGATAATTCATATCAGCTTTCATCTGGAAATATGTTTAAAATCATTAATAGCTCCATTCTTTTTGCAGGGATTAGTTGCATACTTAAAACTAAGCATATTGTTGGATTAAGGTCAAATCATTCAGGAAGTTTTTGTTGGGTATACTATAGCCATATAACTCAAGTAATGAAAGAAAAACTTGGAGAACAGACATTGCTAAAATACAGTCTAAGATAACAGAAAATGAAAGATCATACTTTGTGTTGAATTATCAAATCTGTCCTCTATAAATTAACCAACAGAGTCTTTCTAGAAAAGCTAACCCGTTCTGAGCCAAAAGCTGCAAAATAGAAAATTACTAAAACACAGGAAACAAAGTAGTCTTCAAATTTGCTGTCTTATTTTAAAAAAAGCAAACAAACAAAAATGACAATGACAAAAAAACCAAGGGAAAACCCCATCAGGGTGGACTTCCAGTAAAACTGAAAGGCAGCCGATATGTATGTGTTTCTCTGCATGTGGCAGTGGAATGAGGAGAGAGATGGTGCAGGGTGACTTCTGGACCTCAGTAAGAAAGCCCCAGCAACAAATGGCTTAGTAAAACAGCAGTTTCAACAAGATAGAATAAGAGGAGGAAAATGGATTATGAGTAAATATTATATCCTTCTAGCTGCTTTGAACCCCACATTCATTGAACATCATACAGACACTGGAGAGGTTTTCCCACACCATAAGGCACAGGTCCCCTCCATGAAGAGTTTCCTCCTTGCTCCCATGCCACAGTACTCTTTCATAACAAGCAGAATCGTTATCTGCTCCTCACAGATTAGACTGTTACCTCTGTCAAAATATCCACCTGTGCAAGGTGCACACCAGCAGTTTCATATACAGCAGGTACACATGCTAACATATAGGCTGGTCAAGGTTCTGAGTACAATGCCCAGTAGAGCAAAAAGCCTGTTCAATATCACTACCTCCTTGAAATACAAAGTCATCCATGAGGCTGCCGGTATAAACAGCTGAATCAGAAATGCTGGTATGAAAGTCAGGTAAACATTTAGAATCATTGCAGTACCAGGAAGGACTTCCTTGAAAGGAGATTCAAGCTACTGAAATATTCTGAAAGAACAGTGGTAAAAGGGGAATGCTGGTGGACAATATGATGACCATAAGCCAGCAATGAGCTGTACTGGACAAGAGGGCCAATGGCTTAGAAGGGATGTGTTTAGTAGCTTCTCCTCTCCCTCCACTCTGCCCTGGTGAGGCTGCATCTGGAATATTGTGTCCAGTTCTGGGCCCCTCAATTCAAGGAACTGCTTGAAAGAGTCCAGCACAGAGCCACAAAGATGATTAAGGGAGCTGAATATCTTCCTTACGAGGAGAGACTGAGGGAGCTGGGGCTCTTTGGCTTACAAAGGAGGAGACTGAGGAGTGACCTCACTAATGTGTATATGTATGTGAAGGGCAAGTGTTGGACAGAGCGAGGCCCTACTCAGTGGTGTCCAGTAATAGGACAAGGGCCAAGAGGTACAAGCTGGAGCACAGGAGGTGCCACATAAACATAAGGAAAACCTTTTTCATTTTGAGGGTGACAGAACACTGAAACAGGCTGCCCAGACAGGTTGTAGAGTCTCCTTCTTTGGAGACATTAAAATCTGCCTGAATATGTTCCTGTGTGACCTACTCTAAGTGATCCTGCTCTGGCAGGGCGGTTGGACTAGATGATCTTTCAAGGTCACTTCCAATCCCTAACATTCTGTGATTCTGTGAAAAGGTCTGCAATTCAGCATACTTGTTTGGGTATGAAAATTCTGCAGGGCAGTCATATATTGACAAGAAGAGTTAAAACCCTTCCTCTATGCTTTCCATTAGTTTTGTGAAGCCTGTATTTAGCACTGAGTGATCTGCACATTCTGTAAATAAAAAAGGAGCTATGGTGTTGTCAGCCCACATGGGACTCCTGAAGAGATTAGTAAGGATTGATGGGCTTAATTAAGTATTTGCTGAAGGCACTTTTCTATAGCTTATATAAAGAAAGAAATGCAAAGCTCCCATACTGCTTCTGTGAACTAAACTCTGTCCACGTGCAAGGGACATCAAAACTGAGCTGTGTTTTAGTGAGTGTAAGCAGGTATCTATTTCCCTTTTCATCTATCTTCCACCTTCTCTCTACATATTCTACATCCAAAACATCTGAAGCTTACCCTGTATTTGAACCCAGCCTGGAGAGGAGAAAGCTCTGAGCTGACCTTATTGTGGCCTACCAGTATCTGAAGGGGGCCTCCAAGAAAGCTGGGGAGGGACTTTGTAGGATATAGGGTAGTGAGTGATAGGACTAGGGGGAATGGAATAAAGCTGGAAGTGGGGAGATTCAGATTGGACATGAGGAAGTTCTTCACCATGAGAGTGGTGAGAGCCTGGAATGGGTTGTCCAGGGAGGTGGTTGAGGCCCCATCCCTGGAGGTGTTTAAGGCCAGGCTGGATGAGGCTCTGGACAGCCTGATCTAGTGTGGGGTGTCTCTGCCTATGGCAGGGGGGTTGGAACTAGATGATCCTCGTGGTTCCTTCCAACCCTGACTGATTCTATGATTCTGTGATTATCGCCATAGAGCATACACTGTTAAGGTGCAAGAGCCTAGAGGTGCCACCTCCCTTCACAGGGAAGTCCATCATCAAAAGTCATCTGCTCCAGCTGCTCCATCAGAATGGCAGGTCTTGTCTCTATAGCCACACAAACACCTTACATCTCTTCCAGACCTGTTAAAGAATATTTACATCAAATAAACATGTGTGCTATATAGTGTGGCACAGGTATAAACTGCTGACTATTAAAAAATATTATATTTGATGTGAAATTGTATTCAATAGTTTTACAGTTAATAAACATTCTATAAACGTAAGATAGTCTGTGTCAAAATACATGACTGACTTATTTTCATTTCATTACCTAGACTCACATTCATGTGTCTGAAAATTCATGTTATGTCCAAAAACATTACCCTGTTAAACCTCGATCTTCATGTTACTGTGCTTAATCCATCCTAGTCTTCTCACATTCTTATTTTACTATTGCATGCTCTAAGGAAAAAGTTACCTAAAAGTATGTTATTTTATGAGTCATTATAAATATTAAATCCAGACAGAACATCGTTTCTTTTAAGTTGAAACTAAATAGAGCAGCAATTTGTGTCTGGGATTATGATAAAACATTTATATGCATGTTGTCTTTTCTTATTTGCTTCCCTTTCACTTACATCTATCCAAAACTAAGTCAAGCCAAGATTTCTTTTCTTTTCAATTATGTCAAAGACTTAGTGCTTCATAAGTAAAAATATTTTTCACATCTGTGGAAGATTGCACTGTTGTTCATATCTTAAAAAGAAATACTCTAATTAGAACTGAAAGAAAGAATTTCTCCTTAGTGCACAGCTTTTTCAGAAAAGACAGAAAGAAAGACAGAAAGAAAGACAGAAAGAAAGAAAGAAAGAAAGACAGAAAGAAAGAAAGAAAGAAAGAAAGAAAGAAAGAAAGAAAGAAAGAGAAAGAGAAAGAAAGAAAGAAAGAAAGAAAGAAAGAAAGAAAGAAAGAAAGAAAGAAAGAAAGAAAGAAAGAAAGAAAGAAAGAAAGAAAGAAAGAAAGAAAGAAAGAAAGAAAGAAAGAAAGAAAGAAAGAAAGAAAGAAAGAAAGAAAGAAAGAAAGAAAGAAAGAAAGAAAGAAAGAAAGAAAGAAAGAAAGAAAGAAAGAAAGAAAGAAAGAAAGAAAGAAAGAAAGAAAGAAAGAAAGAAAGAAAGAAAGAAAGAAAGAAAGAAAGAAAGAAAGAAAGAAAGAAAGAAAGAAAGAAAGAAAGAAAGAAAGAAAGAAAGAAAGAAAGAAAGAAAGAAAGAAAGAAAGAAAGAAAGAAAGAAAGAAAGAAAGAAAGAAAAAGAAAGAAAGAAAGAAAGAAAGAAAGAAAGAAAGAAAGAAAGAAAGAAAGAAAGAAAGAAAGAAAGAAAGAAAGAAAGAAAGAAAGAAAGAAAGAAAGAAAGAAAGAAAGAAAGAAAGAAAGAAAGAAAGAAAGAAAGACAAACCCAAATAAAAACAACAACCAAACCCAGAGTAAAATCACAAAGAAAACTGGAATATTCTTCCTAGATTTCTTTTATAACATATTTCATTGCCTAAGTTAAGCATAACAGAAAATTAATCTGCTTATGATACTGGTAATATAAAACTAGAAGAATATTTTTAAACAGCACCAGACTTTGGTCACACTTCTAAAACATGAAGAAATCCAGAAAATATTTTCAAAACATTCTTGACAAAAACAATATCATCACTAAAGATAGACTGGAAATATTCAAAGGGAGTAGTTAACCTTCTCACAGCTCCTGCTGTCTTCTCATTTTTGGTAAACATTCATGAAATTCAGTCTGTTATAGCAGCACTCAATTTGAACTCTCGACAGCCTGGATCTGTAGTGTGTGGCAAAGTGCCGCACGAAGCCTGCTGTATTATGCCACTGAAGATACTGTTGCTAGTACTCAAATTCCAGACATTTGGGATCAGTTCAGGTCCTAGCTCACACTGAGTGCAGAAGCTACTCACATTGGCAAAAATGAAAGCATCTGTTACAAGACAGCAGTTCAGGAGACCAAGCCTTTCCGTACCCAGATGAGACAGCCTTTTGTGAGCAGAATTTCCAAGACAAACTCATGATAAGTTTAAACTGTCTCATTGAAGTTCCCTGCTGCCTTTCTGGATATGTCCCAAAACACATTTAAATTCATCTGGAGTCTGTCTACTGACTTGAGGATCAGCTCCCTTATAGTCTACATAGCAATGAGATTTTGCTCAAGTTTGCTGCAGGTGGAAATCTTGCTTTCCCACCACTTTTAAAGACATATATTATTATGGGGTAATAAAACATCCTTACTACAGGAAATACTGAGTTTGACACCTTGTTCTGCTAAGCTCAGTGGAGATGGAGGGGCAGACAGTACCAAACCAACCTTATCAGGCAAAAGCTTACAAACTAATCACTAACTTAAATTCCATTGATCTCCCTGGGAAATAAATATATCTAGTAACACACACACACACCCATTCAGTCCTGCAGATCTGAAACATTAAAATTTTGCTCAGATAAATCTTGTCTTGATCTTTAGTTTCTCTCAATTTCGATGGGTGCCTGAGCCTTCAGTAGCAGACAGGATCAGGTTTTCTGTATCACCTGTGAACAGTCGGTGAAATAAAAGAAGATAAAAAGCATTTATATATATAGCATATATATAGTGATATAGTTCCCCTGTTTCTCAAGTGACAAGCAAATGTGTCCACATTTAGAAGTATTATTACACTGCTGGTCTGAATGTTGCATTCATATTTGAGTACCTTCAGAGAGTGGTCTTTGAGAAATAGTCACCAGCATTTGGAAGAATGAAAGCTGGGCTTAATGATGAATTCAATACAGCAATAGCTGCACTGTGCAGAAGGGGAAAATTAATTGCAGTATCTGCTTCTAATCCTTTTGTGAACCATTTGATTGTTGTTGCTTCTTAATCTCCTTCCAGAATTTCTACTCACTGACTTAATTTCACAGATGTTTTCAACAAGAGGTGGGTTGTAGCTCTGCTTAGAAGAGCATTTTCAGATACTGTGGGAAAGATTTCAGATACTGTGGCTATTGGAACCAATGGGAATATGTCACTGTATGACCCATCATGTCACTGTATAAACCCGTGACTTGAACAGGCTTTTACTTCCTTTTGGAGAGCCTTCAGAGGAAATGAGTGCAGCTGTGTCTTTTCTGACTTCACAGCAATGAGGACTTTACAAAGTACATGATTGCTATCTGCTTCCAGACACTGGAGGTATTTCATGTTGCGGCTGCACAAGCAGCACTATCATACAGCATGTTCCTTGAGACACACTTCCAGTACAAGATGATTCCCGTGTCCCACTTCAGTTTTAAACCATAATGTAACTGGAGAAAATGTCACACACATATGACAACAGTGAGATATTTATCCAGATTGAGAACCTCTCATGAGAGGTCCTCTAAAGTGCTTCCTTCTCACCTCAGAGCTTTACAATGCCCCAAGCTCTTTTCCCATTTCTAGCCTCTAGCCTCTAATTTGCCTTTCTATCACTACATTCATTCAGCTCAAACACTATGTCCTACAGCTCTCCTTCTTGAGAGGCAACAGCAGAAATGGCCACTCATAACGGTTTATCTCATTTCTTCATTTCAGATATTTTCACATTTTTACTCCCTGTGAAGGATTAATCTAATTCCAACTAATTACTTAATTTGGAATGAAAATCTGAAAAAGTGTGTGGATACCCTATTCCTGGTGCATCTTCTGCAGAGAAACTCATCTTGATGTTCTGTTCTGGTGCCAGATGATGAAAATGGCAACATGTCATAGAATCATAGAACAGTTCTGGTCAGGAAAGACCTCTATCATCAAGTCCAACTGCCAATCTAAAACCACTATGACCCAGAGTGCCATGTCCACGTGTTTCTTTTAACATCTCAGTGAATGGTAGCTCCACCACTTCCCTCAGAAAGCTGTTTCAATGCCTGATCACTTTCAGTAAAGAAATTTTTCCTAATATCCAATCCAAAACTCCCCCAGTATAAGTTGAGACCATTTCCTCTTGTTCTCCCACTTGATACTAGGGAGAAGAGTCCAACCCCCACTCTCCTACAACTTTACTTCAGGAAGTTCAATGGGGTCTCCCCTCAGCCTCCTCCTCTCCAGAGGAGAATCTCATTTCCCTCAGTCTCTCCTCATATGACTTGTTCTCAAGACTTCACCAGCTTCACTGCCTTTCAGTGGCCAACTCAATGTCCTTCTTGTAGTAAGGAGCCCCAAACTGAACACAGTATTCAAGGTGTGATCTCACTAGTGCCAAGTAGAGAGGCATGATCACTTCCCTACGCATGCTGGCCACAGGACCATCCACAGGAGTACCTGATACAGGCCAGGATGCTGTTTGCCTTCTTGGTCACCTGAACACACTGCCGGCTCATGTTCAGCCAGCTCTCAGCCAGCACCACCAGGTCCTTTTATGCCAAGCTGCTTTCCAGCCAGTTAGAGCTAGAAAGTGTGTCAGAATCCTCCTGATTATTATAGTGTATTTGATAGAGCTCCAAACGAAGTTGCAAAGACAAAGACAGTTTAAGCACCTCAGAAATGGAATTTCTCCCCAAAGAGTATAGGCCAAGTTCTTGCTGCTCTAAAGAAAGTGGTATATTTGCTAATGAAGATTCTGTTTGTGTGTTGCTATGTATTCCTACTACTCCTTTAGTGGTTGTAGCACCCAATAATACTTCCCAGGCCCTATAGAACTCACAGAATAGCTTTGGGGCTTTTGTTTTTACAAATGATTTGCTGCTAGCAGCCAGCTGACTATGTCACCCATGCCTACAGTTATATGTATCAAATAGGGTTCCATGCTGTGCTTTTGTAATGTTTTCTTCTCAGTTAGAAAGATGGTATAATAAAAAGAGTCACAAAGTGAAGTGGTTTTTTGCTTTTTTGATTTTGACAGAAAAACAGTTTTCTGAAAAATCATGTATACTTCCCTGAAAATTATTTCATTTTACTGAGCCACCTTTTTTCACTTATTTTTTAAATTTCAACAATACTGACTTTAGTAAGTTAAGTTCTGGCTTCTGAGACTTCTACCTCCCTTTAGCAGATGGATCTTTCATTGCTTTGAAAAGCAAAACAAACAGAAGTGCTTTGGGTTTCCCATGTGAGTATTGCCTAATTGCAAAGAGGTTTCTATTCCTGTTCAGCCTTTCTGGAAAGGAACTTCTGTTATCAGCCATCCTGCATGAACAAAGATACCAGCAAATTCTGAGGAAGTTCTGGTTAAATTCATACTGCCTCAATGGGATAAGAAAATGACAGTGACACCTCTTAGCCAACATACACAAATACAGAAGGCAGTGTACTCCTTTCTTTTGAAAAGCATGAAAAAAAATACCTACATATGGACAGATGCAAAGAAGTTTTGAAAATTGAGATTAATTATAAAAGTCTTTTTAAAAGAGAAACAAACTGTAACCATGAATATAAAATCCGTAGTCCTGTATTATAGTTAGAGATTCTGAACTATTAAAGAATTGGTTTTCCCATAGACTGCTTTGTTAAAATACAATGAACTGAGTTTCTCTCCTGTTAAAGAATTATGATTTACAAACTCAGATGCGAAATTAAACACAGTTCCTAACTTCAGATCCTTGGCTTTTGTTAGCCTCTAAAAAAGTAATCTCCAGTGCTTCCTGGTATCTTGACGAAATAAGCAGACTTAGCTCCTAACAGTTTGCTGAAATATCCTGGCTGCCCACATTGCTTTTGGGGCAGAGTCACACATTGCAGTGAGTTCTACAGGAAAGAGCAACAGGAAGACTCAAATCCATGACTGTAGGAGTCTGTGCATCATCTCAGAGGGGAACTGCTCCCCTTTATCCCAGAATCTGACCTCAACAGGTCAGAGATCACAAAACAGATACACGAATTCCCAGATATTCAGCTTTGTATATATTATTTCTGTGCAACCCCAAACATTTAGAGAGGAACACTCAAACAGGTAGTTTGAGCCATGTAGTAAGCACTCAATCCCTGTTTGCCCACACAACTTTTTTCTCTCTGTGCTTTTGGTTCCGCATTTAGAATCATAGAATCATAGAATCAGTCAGGGTTGGAAGGGACCACAAGGATCATCTAGTTCCAACCCCCCTGCCATGGGCAGGGACACCTCACACTACATCAAGCTGGCCAGAGCCTCATCCATCCTGCCCTTAATCACCTCCAGGGATGGGACCTCAACCACCTCCCTGGATAACCCATTCCAGGGTCTCACCACTCTCATGGTGAAGAACTTCTTCCTCACGTCCAGCCTGTATCTCTCCACTTCCAGCTTTATTCCATTCCCCTTAGTCCTGTCAATACCTGATATCTTAAGAAGTCCCTCCCCAGCTTTCTTGTAGGCCCCCTTCAGATACTGGAAGGCCACAAGAAGGTCACCTAGGAGCCTTCTCTTCTCCAGACTGAACAGCCCCAACTCTTTCAGTCTGTCCTCATAGGAGAGGTGCTCATTTAAATGTGTGGTATTTTCAGGGGATCTCTAAAAATGTGACTACACCTTTTTTCAGTACCTTGGATTTATAGAAGTTGCAGTAGCATTTGAATTTCAATCTTTGTTGAGATAGAAGGTGTAAGCAATGGTCTCCTATTCTTATCCGTCTTTGCTCCTTCCCGTATCTTGTATCAGTGGCTGGTGCAGAACAGAGTGCTGTGATTCACGTCTTGCTACTATTCACTTGCCCTATAGCCCTGAGCTAGTTAGAGATAGGAAACATTGCAGACCAAAAATATATCTCTCTTTGCCTCTCATAACACTAAAAGTCATGATAGAAACACTGGAAAAAAATACAAATAAGAAGATTTTCAAACAATGGAGAAGAGCAGCTCTGATAGCTTCTCAGTAACACTTCTGCTTACCCACAGAGGGATGCCAGCAGCATTCACGAGCTGCTTTACACATATCAGCTCACTGCCACTGGCAGTTATAACTATAGAGCCACTGCACAGATATTTTGGGGACTTTTTTGTAGATTATAATGCTTTAGCATTATAGTGCCTTAGGAAATATCTACAATGCACATGTCTCCTTCTCCAATTCCATTAGTTATATAGATCTGGTTGCAGGTTGAGGGGAGGAGCTGATAAGTACAGCACAAAAAACCCTCACTGCTTTCTGCTAGAATCCCTTTTCTAAAAGATGCTGATGCCTAGCTCAATGGTCTGATCTCTTCTAAAACTCAGTCACCTCAACAGCTCAGAGCAAACCAAACTTCTCACCTCATTCTCATTTTCTACTCTGCTAACCTTCACATTAGTACCAGAGGCAAAGACAGGGACGCAAGTTTTACTCTGGTAAGTGAACTGCACTGCAGGTTAGGATGTCTTTATTTATTTTTTGCCTAGAGAATAAGCCTTAGATTAGTAAAATAAAGCTCATTCTCAGTAGCGGAAACAATATTCGTGATGGAAGAAGGACACATTCAAAGGGAACTGGATAAAATGCAAGCAGTTACAGCAGTATCCATATAACTTCTACACCCACTTACAAAAGAGGTAGTTGAGGGGGCAAGAGATCTTTCAGATCTTTAGATGGCATCTGGTTTCATATAACCATTAAGTCCCTAAGATGGAGACAGCTCAAAGGAGACTCAAATGAGACATAGCTTCTAAACATCAGCAAAGTAGCAAAGTCAAGGAGCGTAGCCTGGCCTCAATTTATTCCCTGAATATTCTTAGAAAGAATAAAAATTACTTTGATCATTTTGGCTATGTGTATAGAAACAATCTGTTCTTTCATCTTGCAACATGGAATCTTGTACTGAAAGCCAATAAAGTTGTACCTCATTAAGTATGCCTTTACTTTAATGTTTTTCATGTATAAGGAATCATGCATGTTTTTTCAGCTCCTGGACTTCATTGTTTAAGAAAAAAAGAAAAGGCATACATAAATGATGAATGATCCTAAATGGATGTCCTGTATCACAAACCAAATAGAAAATAAAATGAGTGAAAAGAGAAAGCTAAAAATTAGTAAGAGACCAAATCAAAGTTTGCAATTTTCTCTTACAGTTCCTGTGAAATGAGTCAATGCAATTTCTCTAACTCCATTTCATCTGCTCTTTCAACGTCAAGACCTTCTGGAACACTGAATATATTCAAAAGTTGGAATAATCTGCCAAGCTTGTCAAGCAACAAATGGAGTTTCCTGAAGAAAAGTATTAAACGTAATTACTAAACTCATAGGTCTAGTAAGAATTCCTGAAAGGAAAATTTCAGTGTTTCAGTCACAGACAAGTTACTTGCAGAAATAACAAACCTGTGAAGGGGATGTCATGACAAGATCAAGAGAGAGACATTGTTTGGTCCTCATTTGAAAATGTTCCTTTGTTAAAGTAAAAAAAAAAAAAAAAAGAAAGAAAGAAAAAGTAGAAGTTGCAGTTGCCTTTTTTTTTTTTAAGAGTGAGAGCAAATTCCTCCAGTTTGATCCACTTTTACCTCATGTTGTTGTTTCTTTTGAAATTGATCCCTCTTATACAGTCAGCACAAGGACCAGGTACATTGAGCGCTGCAGTGAGAGATGGCTGCAATATTTACAACACCAGTTGGGTGCAATATTTACTGTTTACTTCAAACAAGCACCTCAGTCTTGTGCTAGGTCACAACTCCAAAGTGGATTACCTCTTGGCTCAGTATAGAACTCCTAAACCTCGCACTGGAGGACAGTCTCTCTACGTCTGAACTGGTTACTTCTCTATGGATAGACTACAATTTCTCTCTGAACTGCTCACTTAGCCAAATGTGCTATGCTCATAAACCAGGCAAAAGGTAGGATATTTTTCCTGCTTATTGCTGGACCAGAAATCTTCCCTTTGATTGTACAAGTATGTTACCAAACAGTGCTAAAAGGAGTTCAACACGTAATGCAGTGAAAGCAAACTATATGAATCTGGAAGGCAGAAGGCCTGATGAATAAGTCTGGGGTCTGTTGGATTTTATACTGCATTTTTTCTTGTCATAGTGTCTATGAGAAACTGGAAAACATGTAGATATCTGGCTGGAGGATTCAGGCCTCAACCTTTATTAATGAAGATGGTCCAACAGGATAGCAGAAAGCAAGTTAGTTATCTAACCAAAAAGCATGATTCATCCACATGACTGTGACTCAGATGACCTGTGAGCATTATTTTTATTTGTCAGGTTGCTGAGTTTGAAGGATAAGGAAGCCTGGCAGAAACATACCTATGATGGCCAGCATATTTAGTCTCTTGAAGGACTATATCATTTAAAAAGTGCTGCCATGCATTCAGTAAAAGTTTCTAATATGCCCAAGTGTTGAATATCTCTGGGCCCAGTTATAAGCTACTGACATCCCTTTCCTATTTGTACTGATGAGCTGGATACCAAACAATCTTTCCTTATTTGCTATTCCTTCTAGGCCAAATTATCAAATTCATATTCTTCCCAGAACTTCATCTGAAAGCAGCAGGAGTTTTACAGAAACAATGAGAAAGCAAGAACATAACTGTAATTTTGTGTAACTGGAATGGATGCAGCCAGTGCTGGACTTAGCTCAGTATTTTCCTCAGTGTAATGTGCAAGTACTCAGCACATACTGACACTCAGGCCTCGTGCTTTGGCTGTCATTGTTTGTATAATAAAACAAGAACATCTAAAAAGTCATTGACTTGATGGGAGCTTTTCCCTGGCTTCAAGTCACAACTTTTGCTGCTGATGCAAAGTAGCCCTGTTCTGCTCTGTTTCTCACATAAACCTCATAATTGCTGTCTTTAAACACAACCCACCTGAGTCACCAGATCCACTAGGTTTCCACTGAAAAATTAGTTTTCCTAATCCACTTCTTAGAAACCAAATTAATTTAATAATTCATAGACAATGACTCACTAAAACAATCAGTATAACAATGCTCATAAAACTTCATCAACTTCTCCTAATAAGGAATAGAAAGAAAAAGTTCCTTTGATGTAGGCTTTCTTATTTACAACATAGCTTATACAAACATTTGGTCATATGACTTCTGACCATGCTTTCCTGATAAATCATTTCATTTGTGCCCCAAACTGTGGCCTCTTTATTCTGCTTTGATTCTTATTTTCTGTTCACTCACCAAACAATGGTTAGGTTTCTTCCTTACTATCCTTTCCCCTCCAGTTTTCTAAGCCTATTACTGCATAATCAGAAAGGATATACTTTTTCAAGATGCTAATTTAGTTGCCTTAATACATATTCTGACAAATACATTAAGACAGCACAATGAGGTACCACCAAAGAAGAAAACAAAATAAATCTGTCATTTCATGTCATTCACTTTCCTTGTTCTAAGCAATAATTGTTGTGTGGCAGCAAAAACGCTCACATCATCCCAAAGCTGGAGTGGTGTAGGAACAGAAAATACTGATGGCAAGGAGAGGCTGGACAGTGTCTTTAGTGGACATGTCATTTCACAGGATCTTGAAGTAGTCAGCATCTACAATTTCAGTCCAAGATGAACAGGTGTCTAAAATTCAGAGGAGTTCTGCATTTTTGAAGATAGCTAAGGTGGCAATAATTTTATTTATGTGAGTATGCACAGAACATATTTGACAACATTTGCCAGTAACTTTTAGAATTCAAAAAAGAGAGGGAATAGATCTAGGAAAAAAAAAAAAATCATACAAACACACATACAAGTGTTTGTACAACCATTCCTGCAGAAGGGACTATGGCAATAATATACGAAGTGTTTTCAGATAATTGACACACTTGCTTCTCTCCCAAACTTGTCAACATGGATCTTTCCTGTTGGCTCTTTATCTATTATCAGGCTTGCAAGATGTATTTAGGAAATGTTTTTATATAGTTCAGATAATTGGTAAGAATGAAATATACATGACCTGGAGTGGTCATATAGGACCAGAGAAGTTTGATTATGGGAACTAAGCAGAATAGTGATTTGGTAAAACTATCTTGATCAAGATGAAAACATCTCTGCAAGGACTCTTGCAATTGAGACTCCTTTTAACACTAGGCAATGGCCAACAATTTTGTTTGAGAGGTCTAATTCCCTGCTCAAGCACTACATTTTCCTCAGTTGTTTTCTGTTAGAGGACCAGAATCCTGCTAACCTTCATGTGTCTACAAGTCTCTGGGAAGTTGTCTGGTTTTTCCACCCCCAATATCCTTTGTCAGAAGAAATTCTTGTGGTAATTCTGTGCTTAATAATGTAAATTGCCTATTTTAGCTAAAAAAAAAAGAAAAATTCTTAAGTGCTCAGTATCAGCATGGCAGCCCATCATAGGCCATTGGTATTCCTAATCACATAAGAACATTGCTTTAGATGGCCAGAGGCCAAGTCTTATGTTGAAAATTGATTTGCCCAATCTTTTGAATTCACTTCCACTTTGTTTAAGCAAAATCACACAGGTCAAAGGTCAGACTGTAGTCTCCAGCATTGTCGTCCTGATACATTTAAAGGCTCATGTGGGAAATGTACAACTATGGCATTAATAATGCTCAACAAACAGTCTTTTTCCCAGAAACGTGGGATTTCAGCAGGATGATGAAATAAACAGAGCAATATTCAAGAAACAGAATTTGTGCAAAGATGAGAAATGGTCATATATCCTGCTATGTAATTTTAGAGCATGAAGACATCCCTAGAAACTAATGTACACTACAGGACATTGTAACACATCCTTCAGTACTAGCTTTGTAGAATACTGAAAATGCAAAATCTGGAAAATTGCGAACACTCTGCTCTGTTCTTTGGCCTGCCTACACAAATCCATTCTCTATATTCTGCATGATCTTACTTCCATGATCAATATATGTTTTTTACAACCACAGAGATTTATAGTACTGCAGAACGTTTTCATAGGAAAGTTCTTTTTAAGTGTACTGAGAATTATGTGAGCTGGACAAGCCAATAAGTAACATACCTGAGTTTTCCTTAGGTTTTGGAAAGTTGGCAGCATTCAGCAGCCCTTTTACAGAAAATGTCTCTATGGTATATTTTAGGCTAAAAATAAGAGTATCAGTTGAACTGAATGTTTTCTAAAAAGTGCTATAATGTAAGTTGAAAGGCCTCAGAATGTATCCAAAGAAAGAAGTCTTCATTTCATCCTTCTGTTATTCCTACATATGCTACGGAGTCAAGAATACCCCACAGAAATGAGTGTCCAGAATGAAAAAAATAATTCAAAGGACATTTTGTATAGAAACCGGCTTAAAGATATGAAGATTCTGTTTTGCTTCAGAAAAAGAAGTTACACACCTCTAGAAGTGTGGCACAGAAAAGTGATGGCTGTAGTAACCTTCACAGAGTCTTGGTTTAAACAAAGCATTTCCATTATTTTGTGAGTTCACCAGAAGATAGGTCTAATCCAATCATGATGCAATACAATTAAAGTCCATGAAATAATTCTTTTGCACCTTTGTACCTCTACTCCTTTACCACTCTCTCCACATTTCCCTTTGTCACTCCCATCTCTGCACTCCAGTCTCAGTTCTCTCTCACAGTGCTGCAAGAGCTATGCTTTGATATGCTCTCTAAAAGCTTTCTAAAATCTCTCTAAAATCTAAAACCTTCTCCTTTCAGATCCAGTCCTATCTCTTAATATAACTTATTACTAGATAAAAATTTTATAATATCACACTATTTAACAATCTGACAAGTCCAAAGAAGGTTAACATTTTAGAAAGGCAAAACATTTCAAGGTATCAGATAAACATGTCTAGCTTCAGCTAGCAGGCAAGAAAGGGATTCTGCTAAACAGATGTGGTCATTTTCATGGTTATATTTAGCAGCATTATCATTAAGGCTGGGGCTAGAGAAAAAGAGGCCCTTAGTACAAAAGGACATTGAGTAGCTGGAGTGTGTCCAGAGAAGGGCAACAAAGCTGGTGAACTGTCTGGAGAACAAGTCTTACAAGGTGTGGAACTGGGATGGTTTAGTCTGGAGTAGAGGAGGCTGAGGGGAGACTTCATTGCTCTCTACAACTACATGAAAGGAGGTTGTAGTGAGTTAAGTGTCAGTCTCTTCTCTGTAATATCAAGTGATAGAACGAGAAGAAATGGCCTCAAATTGTGCCAGGGGAGGTTTGCAGTGGATAATAGTAAATATTTCTTGACTGAAAAAGTGGTCAGGCATTGGAATGGGCTGCCCAGGAAGATGGTGAGTTCACCATCTGTGACAGTTTAGGCTGGGTGCCAGTAAGGTGGACACAGGAAACAGCGTATTTCTACCCAGAAATCCCAAGCCCTATCAATCCATCTGCAAAGTCACTCTCTTCCCCTTTCTTCCCTCTCTGCTCCCATGGGAGGTGCTCCCTATCAGATAACAGTGGGGGAGTATCCTAAGGCCTCTTAGGCCTGTCTAGGCCTAATGCCAGGAGGAGAAGAGGGGGTGGGGGGCAGTCTCAGACCTGGCCAGCCTGAGGCTAGTCTAGCAGTGGGGGGGAAGAAAGAGCCCTGGGAGTTTGGGTATACCCTCAGGTGGGGAGAAGGGAAGTGTTGGGAGGCCTTTGGGTGTGGTATAAGGGACTCTGTACCCTTTGGGATATCTTTGCCACTATGCATTGTAGTTTCTGTGAAACACCAATTGCTTTTCCATTTAAACTTTCCATCACTTTCCAAACCATTTGTGTGAGTGTTATTCTTTTGTCCCTCCCTGGGCAATAAAGGATCTCTCTGGCTCTAAACCAGAACACCATCATTGGAGATGTTCAAAAAATGTGTAGGCATGGTTTAAAGGCCCTGGAGGTGTCAGGTTGATGGCTGGGCTCAATGATGGCAGAGGTCTTTTCTAATCAAAACAACTTTATGATTCTGTGGTTCTATATAAACTATAAATCTCGATCTACTGAAAATCTGCTATCATGCCTATTCTACAGCAAACATATCAAATTCCTTTGGTGTTTTCTCATAATCATTTTCATACTCTGACTGATGGATCACTACCCATTCTTGCCACACTGCTATATGTTTATCCACTAAGCCAATCTTTTTTCCTCAGCTAATGAGACTCTCAACTTGCATCCTACTCTAAGTGTGGGAGCACAACAAGTTTGTAAGAGCCAAAATCTTGTTGGGTTCATAACATAAAGAATGAAGTGCTGTGTATGACCAAGTGGATTCACAATTTCAATAATGAAGCTTGTAGACCTGAGTAGCTCTTATAGACTGAACAGCCAGATGAAGAGAAATTTGCATATTAAATAAAACATTTAAGGATATTAGAAAAGCAGGGGAGAAAAATCACCTTCAGGGAATTCTTAGCCACAGTCATGGCATGGTCATCCAGGAGAATAACTTCAAGTGTTAGGCTAGAACCATCACTGATTTCTATAACAGTTCAAGCTTCCTTAGCTTGTAAGAAAATCAGTGCAAGCCTGGAAAGGAAACATCATGTAACTGGGAGCAAAGAAGTGAGTAGGATCAGATACATGATTCATTTCAGCAATTTCTACCTAAGCCCTAGTTTTCATGACTCTCATGGAGAGATGGAAATTACATAGTCTAAAATATACATAATAATATCATATAATAAATAAAATTCAAGAGATTGGCAAAATGGAAAATTTAAAAGTAAATTAGATTAATTAAAATTAATAATAAAACCTCTGCAGATATCAATGGATTTGTGGAGAGTGATTCTAAGGATGAAGCATATTTGTAGCAATAAAATATGTTTAATTAGTCGTAAGATTTAGCACATGTTTTGTGCTTCAAAGAATGAATTCTTAAAGACTACAAATTGTTACCTTTGAAAGTAGGTGTGTATGAATTAAGGAATCAAACACCATTTAATCATCACAGGGAGAGTGTGTGTGTGAGTGACTTTAAGTATTTATTTAATATTTAACAGATTCACATAATTCTCTCTACTTAAATTAAACTACTTTACAAATAATGCCAGACTACAAAAAAGTCCAAGCCAATAAATTCCTCCCCTGTTAAATCATTGCCTTTTTACATCAAACCTATCTTCAACTTTTCAAGTAATCTCTAACAAGCATTCTACAGTTATTTTGAGATTTGTGTAATTCACAGCTCTGTATTTCTGAGTAAGATCTGTTAGTATGACATGAGCACTAGCTCCAAGACAATGGAGAGGAAACATCACAGAATAGTAGGGGTTGGAAGGGACCTCTGGAGATTATCTAATTCAACCCCTCTGCTAAAGCAGGTTCTCCTACAGCAGGTTGCCCAGCAATGCTCCTAGGTCAGTCTTGAAAGTCGCCAGAGAAGGAGACTCCACAGCCTCTCTGGGTAGCCTTTTCCAGTACTCCATCACTCTCGAAGCAAAGAATTTTTTCCTTGTGTTTATTTGAAACTTCCTGTGTTCTAGTTTGTGCCAATTGCCTCTTGGGCAACACTGAAGATTCTGACCCCATCCTCTCGACCCCCACCCTTCAGATATTTATAAGCGTTTGTTACAAATAAAAGGTAATAAGGCAAGAAATTAATATAAATATAAATTATTTATTCATTTGTCTCCACCTCCCACTATATACAACTATATACAAAAGTTATAAAGATTCAGTATTCGGTTGAGATATTGTCTTCACAATAGGAATGGTTACAAATGGTTTGAGAACAGTATTAGGAAAAAGATAAACCTAAAAGCATTTCCATAAGCAAGTAAGGGAAGCAAATGAGTTTTCTGAATTTGATAGCCCTAATACTTTCTTTAACAATGATGGATTAGAGAGTATACAGAGCGCTTTTGTGCTTTATCTTCAGGTACACTGGAAGAGAAAATTAAAAATTACTTTATCAAGTGAAATATGTGTTGTGAAAGAAATTATTTTTAACTCAAGAAAATCAAAAGCTAGTTCCTACAGTAGGTCTGAATTATCAGTTGCTCAATTATAGACAAACCCCTCCTCAGACTGCGAAGAGGCAAATGCTATATGTGAAACCTATGAAGTAATCCTACATTACTCAGTGGAGTTAAGGTCTTAAATGGTGTACATTTTCTGACTTGGGGCACAATAATTATTGGAAGTACCTACACAAATCAACAATCTAGAAAATACAGCATTTGAGAAAAGATCTGAAAAAAACAGTAGTGAAAAAATTTAGGAAATAAAAGCAAAAATCAAAATATATCCCAGGGGAGACAGAAACAAACCTTTAAATAAAATATAAAAGGTGAGAAATAATGAACTTTCATTGAAGCAAAGGAATTTAAAATAGGTATTAATAGAAATGATCTAGCAATTAGAGCAGGCAAACACTAGAGCAGATTAGCCAAGTGACACTGTGGCATTGCCAGACGTGTAAGAAATACCAGGACTGATCCAGCCCCCTGAAGAGGGGTGACACAGTGGGGAACCTACAAGAGAACCATGAAAAGGTGGTGGAGTCACCATCCCTGGAGGTGTTCAAGAGGGGATTGTATGTGGCACTTGGTGACATGGTTTAGTGGTCATGAGGTCTTGGGTGACAGGTTGGACTTTGATGATCCTTGAAGTCTTTTCCAACCTTATTGATTCTGTGATTCTGTGAAAAGCCCCTTTCAGTCTTTACAAGTTTCTGAACCTATTCCTTAAATTTCTCAAAACTAGTCTTCAGAAAATGAGGTATAGTATAGGTCCAATTAGTTTTTTTTTTTTCCTTGAAGTAAAAAAACTTCAACAGAACGATCTGTTTCAGATCTGAAATCTGAAGACTGGAAATATCTGTCTGGGAACTACACTGTTCTTACCATCATTTGCCAAATCAATGCCTCTGATACTGTCTGCAAGGATGAAAGGGGATGAGATGTGAGAATGACTGTTCTAGGCTCTGAAATTTTGCTGCTTTCCTTTTCTCTTCAACAGAAACTGTTAATGCAAGGGAGGTAAACCATATCAATACACATATATTTCACCAAATTATGTAAGCCAAATTCACTATTTTGCTTTATGTCATTCTCATTATTGAAAGTGGTGCTGAGTAGTGAGACCTCAAAAATTTTCTTGCTCATTCACTCTTCAGAATAATGAACTCTTAACTTTAAACGTTTCTATTTACAGAAGGGAGATAAACAACTGACCTGAATTCCTTCAGTGTGCACCTGTTGAGTGTTTTCAATTCCAGCCTGAGATTTGCAAAGTGATGTTGTTCAAATTTTTAAGCTGTGCAGACTTTAAAGGAAACACATTTACTAGTATTGGCCTTTTTCCAAGAGAATACCTTCTGTCAAGTCCTTAAATATTTACCACCACTTTTGATAAGACACAGGCAAAGCACCAAGGAATCATGCGTGTGAAAAGAACAAATAGTACACGTTATTCGCTTCTCCACAGTCTACATCTGTCAACCAATGCCTTGTTTAACTATTAAAACCCAAGGAAGGAGAAGAAATAAATAAATGAAGTAGGCTGTGAGGAAAGAAGCAGATGAAACTCTTGTTGCCTGTTTTTATAAACTGAGTATTCTGCAATCAACTTTTTATTTGGAGAATAATTAGTATATTTATTAATAAAAATTATCATTGTCATTATGACATTATTTTATTTATACAACTGACAGAGCTCAAGGGTGTGGTATGAATTAATATAATGAATATAATTTCTTGGAAGAAATCAAAAGTGACTATTTTCCTCTGTCTATTACTTTTCTATATGGCCTACAATATTTTGTTCTAATATATTGATTTAATAATCTTTTTTTTTTAATGTCAATCATGTGTGCAAAACATTTCTTCCTCACGTGCTTTTGAATTTCAATTTTTGAAACACCAAGTTTTCTGCCATCTAGGTGGAGACTATTTGGCACATCCAGCTGAAAGTAAATGAAGTGAAAATAAATAGTTCAGTAGATGAGCAATTCTGACTTGACCAGACTTGAATGATGGAAAACATCTTCTGTATCTTGGCATGTGAGGTCTATAAACAAACTTCAAAAGAACAATTGAATGTTAAGATGGAGATCATTTCATCTCTCAATCACACTCAAAGTATTTGTAGAAGTCACCTGTTTTTAATGAGTAGTTTTGGAGATAGAATACAAAATACATTGTTCAATCTAGGTTTTGCTTTTTGCCTCAGGTCTAGGTCACCAAAGCATCACTAGTTATGTAACCTGGAAGGCCACCCTGGTTCCTTCAGAAATAACCAGTTCCTTTTGTCAGACATTTGTATGTCACTCTAGACAGATTGAAGCAAACATAGCTATTCCAGGTTTAAAACCACTCCACTGACCTCAGCATCATTCCTCCACATTTCTTTCAGTACAACAGATAACAATATCTACTTGTGTAGTTTGGAGAAGGATCTCAAAATGCATCTCGAACACTCTCCTCCACATCTGGGATTCAACATACATGCTATTTCCTATTCTGTCATGGGTTTGAACTCTCTACTGGTTTATTGCATGTCCCACACATTGGTTAACTGACTTAAATGTGTGGCATTCCTTGAATGCAACACAGGGCTTTCCCATGATATACTGAACCTGAGATATTTTTCTAAAAGAGTGTCCCATCAATGTTTCCCCACTTGTTGCTTTGTCAAGGAAAACAAAATGCTATGAAGCTGAAAAAATTCTCATTTATTGCCAAATTTCACCATCTCTTTTTTGTTGTAGTCTATCCTTTTGTTTGAGTATTGCACACTTGATCTGAAGTTCCAGACTGGTTCTTCATTGGCAAGTGAAAATTAGAGATGTCAATGCTGTAAGCACCTGTCATAGATACTAATTTTTCCAAAAACTGCTATTTGTTTTCTTCCCTGCATGAAAGAGACAAGACCATAACAATATTTTACAAAGAGATATTTTACTATAACATAGGAAGAAATTGAATACTATTTAAAATTATGTAAAAAGGCAATGTGTGTGTGAATAAATTCACATGGGTTGGATGGGTTCTAACCCTCTGCCATGGACAGGGACACCTTCCAGTATATCATATTTCTCAAAGTCCCATCAGCCTGAATTTGAATACTTTCAGAGATGGTGCAGTCACAAACTCTCTAGGCAACCTGTTCCAGTGCTTCATTAGCCTCACAGTGAAGAACTTCTTCCTTATATCTGATATAAATCTACCCTCTCTCAGTTTAAAGCCCCTCATTCTAAACTACATGCCCTTGTCATAAGACCCTTTTCAGCTTTCTTATAGGTGCCCTTTTGGCACTAGAAGGCTGCTACACAGTGTCCTCAGAGCCTTTTCCAGGTTGAACAATTCCAACAGTCTTAACCTTTCTTCATAGGTGAAGTGCTCCAGTCCACTTTTTTGCCTCAGTATTCACTGATACTCCCTTTCCTCGTGGCTCTCATGTTGATGACCCACAAGATGGAGACCAGGAAGACAATGTCTCTCCCCCATAAGCAAAGAGAAGGTGCATGACCATCTGAGGAACCTGGAGACATATAAGACCATGGGACCTGATAAGATGCATCCCAGAGTCCTGAGGGTATTAGCTGATGTAGTTGCCAGGCCACTCTCCATGCTATTTGAAAAGTCATGGCAGTCAAGTGACTGGAAGAAAGGAAACATTACACCCATTTTTAAAAAGGGTAGTAAGGAGGACCCTGGAAACTACCAACCTGTGAGCCTCACCTCCATGCTTGGGAAGATCATGGAACAGATCCCTCTAGATGCCATGCTAAGACACATGGAGGACAGGCAGGTGATTCAAGACAGCCAGCATGGCTTTACTAGGGGCAAATTCTGACTGACCAACCTAGTGGCTTTCTATGATAAAGTGACTACATCAATGGACAAGGAATGACCTATGGATGTGGATTTATTTGGACTTCTGCAAGGTCTTTGACATGGTCGCCACACAACATCCTACTCAGCAAGTTGGAGAGATATGGATTTGATGGGTGGACTGTTCAGTGGATAAGGAATTGGCTGGATGGTCACATCCAGAGGCTACTGCTCAATGGCTTGAAGTCCAGATGGAGAGCAGTGACAAGTGGTGTCCCTCAGGGACCTGCACTGTTTGATATTTTTATCAATGATATAGACAGTGGGATTGAGTGCACCATTAGCAAGTTTGCAGATGACATCAAGCTGAGTGGTGCTGTCAATATGCCAAAGGGACAGGATGTCATCCAGGGGGATCTGGGTGGAGAGGTGGGCCCAGGTGAACCTCATGAGGTTCAAAAAGAACAAGTGCAGGGTCTTGCACCTCGGCCAGAACAATCCTCACTTTCAATATAGGCTGGGGGATGAGGTGATAGAAAGCAATCCTGAGGAAAAGGACTTGGGGGTGCTGATGGACGAGAAGCTAAATGTGAGCAGAGAGTGTGCATGTGCAGCCCAGAAGGCAAATCATATCCTGTGATGAATCAAAAGAAACATGGCCAGCAGATCAAGAGAGGTGATCCTACCACTTTGCTCTGGTGAGACCGCACCTGGAGTACAGCATCCAGGTCTAGAGCCCTCCATCAGGAAGGACATGGGCATGATGGAGAGGGTCCAGAGGAGGGCCATGAATCTGATCAGGAGCATCCCTGCTACAAGGACAGGCTGAGGGAGCTGGGTTTGTTCAGCCTGGAGAAGAGAAGGCTTTGAGGAGAACTAATAGCAGCCTGCTAGTACCTGATGGGGCCTACAAGAAGGATGGAGAGAGACTGTTTACAAAGGCCTGTAGTGATAGGATGAGGGACAATGGTTTCAAACTAGAACAGAGCAGATTTAGATTGGATGTTAGGAACAAGTTCTTTACCATGAGCGTAGTGGAACACTGGAACAGGTTGCCCAGGGAAGTGGTTGGGGCCCTATGCCTGGAGATATTCAAGGTGAGGCTCGACAGGGCTCTGGGCAATCTGATCTAGTTGAGGATGTCCCTGCTCATTGCAGAGGGCGTTGGATTAGATGACTGTTGGAGGTCCCTTCCAACCCACACCATCTATGATTCTGTAATTCTGTGATTCTGTGATCTTTGTGGCCTTCCACTGGACTCACTCCAGCAGCTTCGTGTCCTTCTTGTGGTGTGGGCCTTGGAGCTGGACACAGTACTCCAGGTGGAGTCTTACGGAAGAACTGAGTATGAACAGGTACAGCAACATCATTCTAGTACAAGGGACAAAACATCTAATCATTTCAAGGTAAAAGTAAATACATACATGAAGAGATTATTTTTTCCTGCCTGATACTTAGAAGACTGATTAGATTTGATGATCTTTTCCAATTCTATTGCAGTCTGATTTTCTACTTTATTTCTATGTTAGGAAAATTAAGATAGGCACTGTAATTAGTCATACTTTTCTTTGAGAAAAAATAGTGTTTTTTAATCCACTTCATAATAACTCCCTTGATTTTAATTATTTTGATATCTTGTGTATCAGAGGAACAGAACTGTGCTTGTTCATCTCCTCCTTTTCAGCCCTTTTAAAAATGAATATTTATCAGTTGCTTTTTGTGATGATACTGCTTCATTTGGAGCCCATGCCACAATTAAATTTGCTGGAACAGTTTTGCCAGTATTCTAAGGTGGAAGAGACAAAGTGTTGCCTTCTCCTTGATGTAGTAGTTTCTATTTCTGTATAGTCTTTTCCATTTTAAGCATAATTCTCCACATGGAAATAACCACTTGGCCATGGCATAGTGCATGTTTTGGTGGTTGAGACACTAAGAGGACAGAGTCAACATGACTATTATAATTACCTCTGGAGGATCAGAGATGTCTTATTCTTAAATGGGGAAAAAAATGAGAAAGAGATATTTTTTTTTCTCTAATGCTGTATCTGAATTACAAAATAAATGGGCATAAACCAAATCTCACAGAGTGATAGCAGAACTTAATTAGAAACAGCAGTCCACACTGTAAGTGGTACAATAGGTCCATCAAAGCACAAACCAGACTTTCATGTGGAGTTAGTGAGCTTTGTGTATTCCTAGTGGCCACTAAGATTTTTACTTTAAAAAGGCAGGGATCTACAGTAAATGATCTACTGTCCATCCTTTTTTTTTTTTGAAAAATCTGGATGATTTCATGAAAAGGCATACTAAAAAAGCCAGAGCAACAATATATGTGTTAAACTGATTAGAAGACATTATTGTGTAAGCCCACCTAATTTAGTAGGCTCACAAATCAACCCCATCTTATTGTAATAAAAAAGAGCACATCAAGTAAAAGAAGCATTTGATTTTATATTTGAGCATGTCTATTTATCTTCTATGCCACAAAAAAGACTTGAAATCTCCATGGCATATTTGCCTAAGGAAAGCAACCATCATTTACCAATAGAAGACAGGGATTAGTTTAACAATTTCTTGTGAGAAAACAATTCATTGTTTAACCTTGGGCTGATGGAAAACTGAACTTTCATCTAAGCATTATATGATTGTTGTGGTTTTTCAATGGAATAAATGTGAAATGAAACAAGATGTGCTACTCTATTAAACTCTTTGTAACACATGGACACTCTCCAAGAGACACAGCAAACCTACTGGCATATTTTCCAAGCTCTGACTCACAGAAATTTGGACATAGTCAGATTTATTTCTGGCATGAATAAGATGTTTTACACAAGGGGATAAAAGAAAGTACATATTTGGGGAAAAGGAGGATTTAAGGCAATTATTTCTTTAAAACAAAATAGCCACCAAAGATATGCTCTGTGGATGTGTATATTTGTATGTTTCTGCCTAACTAATCAAGACTCTGCTTTCATTATGAATAGAATTATGCAGAAATATGTCTATATATAACTTGAAAATGGAACAACTTGTCTTTTAGTGCTAGGTCTTGAGGGGGGGAGGGAATAATACGTACATACTTCCCCCTCTTTTCCTCCTTTTCCAGATGAATATTTGTTGAGCGATCCTGCTTCTTCCTGAGAAAAAATATAATGAAGAAAAAACATTCTCATGGAGAGGAAACAACAGTCAATTTTCATTCTCTGCATGACTGTATTAGTTTTCAACCTGTCGCAGTTAACACTGCAGATAGATCACTTCGCGAATCGAGCTGGTTTTGCAGAAGGAAAATCTATTTCAAGAAAATAATTTCAAGAAGGAGAACCAAACATTTCAAGAAAAGAACTTGATGAAAGGGAAATGTTGGATATACTATCCCAAAACAATGAAGAACACAATAGTGAAACCCTTGAAAAGATCAAAGACTTTTCAACAGTATCCTTATGGTCCAGTATGGCAGCAGACAAATACAGTATCTTGGCTATTCTTCCAGCTCTTCCAGATTCTGGAACTAATCAATAACAAGTTCAGGGAATGTTGCACCCTATCCAATTGCTTTGAATCCTGTCCCTCATCGTCATCAAAGGTTCTCATGAAGAGAATGAAACCTGACTATTTTTCTCCTCTCCCTGAGAGTATTTTCCTCATTTTCTGAAGAGGAAACGGGATGACTCATCATGCTGAGGCAAATCAGCAGACTTATCTTGCTTTTGATCCAAATAGATCTTGTTAAGTGTTAGCAAGGAAGCAAATCATGTAGGTTAGGTGATTCAAGTATCAGTAAAAGTGATTTTCTCTGCTCTGCCACTCTAGCTATGTGACTTGCAAGGCCACAACAGAAAGACAATTCTTGTCTTGCAGTGATGGTAATGTAGACAAAATCAGAATGAAATTCATGAAGTGCAGTTTAGACAGAGTCTAGGCACACAGACTCGGGACGCCAGTCCAAAAGTTGCTGCCCAACTGGCAGGTACATAAAATTCTCCTGGCCCCGTGTGCCTGAAGCTGTTTCATGTCCAGGAACAAGTTTAGCTGGACTGATCAAGAAAATTTTCTTAGGGTGTAATTTTCCAGTAACTGCTGACTTTTACAACAATCAAAACTATAAGGTCACACGTGATGCTTCTGCATACTTCTCAGAAGCTGGTGCTTGCTTCGCGGCTCACTAGAACTGCAGATCTACAAAATTTTTCTCAGGCCCCAGTCTTGCACAATGCTTAAAGAGTTAGGTATCTAAGAACAGGATCCATAAAATTGTTGGGGTAAGGAATTGTTTCATCTGGTCTGGTTTTTTTCTTCCCCATCAGACAAGTTGACTTCTATATTCAATCTGTTGGCCAAGAAACTTCAGAAATCTAGAAATTATAATATCACAGAATCATAGAATATCTCAAATTGAAAAGGACCCATAAAGATCATAAAGACAGATCATAAAGATAGACCCATAAAGACCCACCCTTTCTTTTTGCAAGACTACACAAAACTTAACCATATCATCCACATGTTCCTTCAACTCTGGAGGGCTCTGTGTTGTGATCACTTCCCTGGGTAGCCTTGTTCCAGTGAGTGACCATCCCATTGAAGAACCTTTTCCCAAGCTTACACAGCTTCTTCCAGTTTCCTTGTGTCCTAACTGTGGTCACCAGAGAAAGATCAGCACCTCCTCACATGTTTTCTTATACTTTTGAAAAGAAAGTAGAACAATGGATTGAGTAACTTTACAAGTTTTTGTTCCTCACTGTGGTAACTCACTGTGGAATAATCACTCAGCTAGAAACCTAAGGGGTATGGTCCTTCTGTGATTCTCATTATATAAGCAGTACTGAGTGAAAAAAGAAAAGTTCTGGTTAAGGGTGAAATAGCTTATTTAGGAGGGAAGAGAATTAATGACATATACTTTACAGAAGGATATGAGGTGAAAATTACTCTGTGTCCAGATGATTCCTGCACAGTAGGGAATCTGCTACAACTTCAGAGAATCACACATGGACATCTGAAGTGTCCATGAGAAGAGATACACACCCAGGCAAGCAAGGAAACACTCTGGAAATAGGGACAGATGATGTTCAGCAAAATTCTGCTCATTTTTTTTTTTTATGAGAACTTCTGTTCTGATCTACACTTTCTTTTTTTTTCTTCTTTCTTTATTTTTTTCTGTATAATGTTCTCAAGATGGAGTTCCATTAGAAACTGTCTGCTATGATAAATCTTTTCGGCATTGGATGCAGACGGAGGACTGGATTTTCTTATTTTGTAAGCAGAAGAATTGCAAATAAAGTTGTTTCTTAAAGACGTTCAGAATTAAATATATCCTTTAGCTATTTAGCTTATAGGAAGTGGAGATCCAAATATTCATCTGAGAGGGCTACATCTTGAAGTAATTTTCCAGTTTTACCTCAGCTGTTATACAGATACTTATCTCTTGGATTTTTCTGAAACTGTTCTGCCTTTCTAATTTAGTCATGATAAGGATGCCTACAACAGAACAAAACACACCAAAAATTAGCATTTAAATTAGATACAAAGGCACTTGAAGTTGACACAGAAACTGGCTATTATTGTAGCCTGTACAGCAAAGACTTCCGCTGAAAATCATTTAATCTTACTTTCTGCAGAGTGATAACCAGAAGCTTCTCAATCAAGTCCGTGTCTTTTTGTGGAGCTACAGCACAGAAGAAATTATATGCAATACATACATAAAAACTATATCAGGTACATGGTGCTCTGAGGAAAAGTTATCATATGATCATTTTGGTTAGAAAACACCTTCAAGATCATCAGGTTCAACCATTACTGAATTCTACCAAGTCTAGTGCTAAACCCCAGCACCCCATATCTACATCTTTTAAACCCCTCCAGGAATGAGGACTCAACCACATCCACAGAGAGCCTGTTCCTTTTGATGAAAACATTCATTCCAGTATCCAGACTAAAACTCTCCTTGTTCAAGTTGAGGCCATTTCCTCTTGACTTATTGCTTGTTACTACAGAGTACAGACCAACCCCAACACGCCTCCAGCCTCCATTTGGGGAGCTGTAGAGAGCTAGAAGATCTCCCCTCAGCCTCCTTTTCTCCAGGCTGAACAACCCCAGTTGCCTTATCTGTTTATGGTCCTACAGAAGAGGAGCACATGTCTAACCTTCTGCAAAGCTTAGCTTTCAAGCAGAAGAGCAGCTTGGGCTGTCTTGATAAACTTGGGAAGTCTTACAAAACCTGGTTGATCTTTGCATGTCTCCAGCTCATAGGGACTATAATCCTTCATAGAAGCTTCATCAAGTCAAGTTCTAATATTTTAGCCTCCTGTTTCTCTATCAAGGTATGGGCTGTCTAGCCATTCAGCTGAAGACATAGTTCCTAGAAAGATGTCCTTCTTGTGTCATCCTCAGTGTCTCATCTCTTATTCTGGATCTCATTGCTATCTATGGCTTGTTGCTTCATTTTTTCTTTCAATCATTTCACTTTTATTCTTGCATCTCTTTTTTTATGCTTGAAAAGCTCTTTAGTCTTCTAGTCTTTTACTGAGTGCCAAATTTATGCTGTACACTTCATTTTACTGCACCTCTGACAGGTATCTTTTTTTATAAGCCTTTTCTAAAGCAATTTCCTTCTAAATGGCAAGCATTATATATTTCTTCGTCTTTCATGTACTATTTAGTTTGGAATCCTCTGTCCTGCAAAAGCCTTTGCTTTACATGTCTGACAGAATTTGTGCTGAAAGTCTCCAATACAACCATCAGTTGTCTTTCACTATTGCTTCTGTTCTCCCTTTATAATAATAGCTGTCTTTAGTAAATTCTTTTACTCTAGTCCTGCCATTTTCTCTTAATTTCTCTTATTTATATATTTATCTTGGTTATGAAAAATACAGTAAGAGTCTTTTAGATGAAGTCTAAAGAAACAAAAAAATTATCACTGTTAAAAATGTTATTTCTAGCACAGTGTCTGTCTAGCTATGAGCTTTTGGCCTGTTTCAAAAACAAATTAATGGGACTAGGCTAATCCTCTTTCACCATCAGCTAAATTCCTCTGAACACCACGTTTGCAGGTTGTAAGTACTCACGTAGTTGTAAGAGCTTTAGAAGGTGCTAAGAACTTGGTAGCCAGCAGTAACCTCATCACAGAGCCCTTTTCATTCACATTTTTTTCCTGGGTGCAGGCTGGAGCACAAGGACCAGACAAAAAGCATAATCATATAATCACAGAATCGTGAAATTGTTTTGTTTGGGAAAGACCTCTAAGATTATCGAGTCCAACCATCGACCTAACACCACCACAGCCATTAAACCATGTCTTGAAGTGCCATGTCTACACATTTTTTTTAACACCTCCAGGGACAATGAATCTACCACCTCCCTGGGCAACTTATTTCAATGCCTGACCAGTCTTTCAGGACAGAAATGTTTCCTAACATCCAATCTAAATCTTCCCTTTCATGGAACTGGTGGATGAGAAGCTGGAGATGAGCCAACAATGTGCACTTGCAGCCCAAAAGACCAATCACATCCTGGGTTGTATCAAAAGAGACGAGAGAGCAGATCGAGACAAGGGGTTCTGACGCTCTGTTCTGATGAGACGTCATCTGCAGTACTATGTCCAGCTTTGGGGCCCTCAACACAAGAAGGACATGGACCTGCTGGAGCAGGCCCAGAGAAAGGCCATGAAGATGATCAGAAGGCTGGAGCACCTCTCCTACTGAGGCTGAAAGAATTCAGTACCTGAAGGGACCCTGCAGGAAAGCTGGGGAAGCACTGTTTATAAGGGCATTTAGTGACAGGATGAGAGGCAATGGCTTTAAACTAGAACAGAGCAGATTTAGGTTGAATATAAGGGGAAAGTTCTTTACAGTGAAGGTGGTGAAATACTGGAACAGGTTGTGCAGGGATGTGGTTGAGGCTCCATCCCAGGAGACACTGAGAGTCAAACTTGATGGGGCCCCAAGCAACCCAATCCAGTTGGAGATGTCCCTGCTCACTGCAGGGTGGTTGGACAAGATGACTGTTGAGGATCCCTTCCAACCCAGCGCATTCTCTCATTCTGAGTTCCCCCTCAGTAGTGCTGAGCATGCCTTGGCTACTGTTCAAGCTGTTTCAAAGCAGTGTGTTTAAATGGCTTCAGCAGCTTTTGCACATAAAGGTTTCTAGTAACAACCTGAAGGTTTTAGTAAATATGTGACATCTCTACACATGATCTGATACATGAACTGAGACAAGTAGATTAATAATCATCATTGTCTGAAAATATTTTTTCCCTCCTTATGACACATAAGGCTTATGAAACATGAAGCATTCATAAGATCATAGAGATAAAAAGTTGTGCTACAGTTTTGAGATTTACAACGAGTTGCTCAATTTACCAGTGAAAGATTATTATCCCATAAACACTGCTGGATTCATCTGAACAGTATGTAGAATCTGTGCCCTGTTAAAATACTTTCCAGTAGTTAAAGTATGCTTGGGCGACACAATTGTCTGTGTTTGTGCTTTAACTTTCTGTAATTGTATGGTTTCCATGCACACAAATTAAATACTAATTATCCTATCTTAACCGTAGATGAACTACCCACAATGCACCTATAAATGAAGTATTTTTTCCCTAACAAAACAATGCAGTTTGTAACAAGAGAATGGGTGGAGTCAAAAAAAAAAAAAAAAAAAGACTGGAAGAAAATACCAAAAGCAAAGTTAGACCCTGAAGTGCTTTTGCAACTCATTTTGTTTCTATACAAATATGGACAAAGATTATTATTAAATCTGTCTGCTAATGCTGAGATGAAATTGTAAGCTTTGTTGCTGAATTTTCCTTTGGTGGTTACACCTCCTACCTGTAGCCATAGAACCAGCAACCTCACTGAAGCAGTTCACATCTGAACTGAACAGTCTTAGCCTTTCCTGGAGATTATTGCCTAGTCTGCACATGAGTAGCTCTACCAGAAAACTACCTAACTCATTGCAGAAGGAATCCCAAGTGTAAACTAACATCTCTGCTGTATTATGTAATGAGGAAGGAAGATGAAGCAAAAAAAAACCCTTGAAA
The DNA here is from genome assembly GCF_027791375.1 of Indicator indicator. Classification (NCBI taxonomy): domain Eukaryota; kingdom Metazoa; phylum Chordata; class Aves; order Piciformes; family Indicatoridae; genus Indicator; species Indicator indicator. The sequence continues at coordinate 27,100,365 of NC_072010.1, read as the reverse complement.
ACATAGATGTGCCTTTTGGGACACTGAGCAACCCATTGTTCATTGACTTCAAATTACATAGGGATAATTCCAGGCTACCTGTCCCTATGGAGAAGGCTTTCAGTAAAGCTACCTTACCTTCAACTGTCCAGTCTCAATTCATCTGAACATGTCAGTTGCTCACTAAACATTAAGTAAACAAGTTTCATCTAGGTTTTTATACCACAACTTCTCACCAATCCTCATTAAATGCCTACAGTTGATAGTAATAAATAAAAAGTTAAAACCAAAACAAACCTGTTAATGTTTGTTAATAATGTAAAATGTTAAAGCATTTGTGCTTTAACCTTAAGTTTTCAAAACCATGCCAATAATATCACTTTTGTAGCATATTAACTCAAATTCCAGTTTGAACCTTCTTTGCACTCTAGGTATACAGATTCTAGGATGATGGCCATATTTTATAATAGTGAAGACTGTTACCCTTGAGGCTCATACAGTTCAGTGACATGAAGAATCAAATAAATATGTGTATATTCATCCCAATTACTTATACAATTAAAAGTCTCATACTGCAATAAGACTTCCTTTAACTGCAGACTTTTACTGAAAGATGCTAAAGCTCCTTCAGCCGTAACTCCTTCAGACATCTTTCAGAGCTACAAAGATGATTAAGGGAGTGGAACATCTCCCTTATGAGGAAAAGCTGAGGGAGCTGGATCTCTAGCTTGAAGGAGACTGAGGTGACCTCATTAACGTTTATAAATACGTGAAGGATGAGTATCAAGAGGGTGGAGCCAGGCTCTTCTTGGTGATATCCAATGATAGGACAAGGGGGAATGGGTGCAAGCTGGAGCATAGGAGGTTCCACTTTAACATCAGGAAAAAGTTTTTCACTGTGAGGGTGACAGAGTACTGGAACAGGCTGCCCAAAGAGGTTGTGGAGTCTCCTTCTCTGGAGACATTCAAAACCTACCTGAATGTGTTCCTGTGTGACCTACTCTAGGTGATCCTGCTCTGGCAGAGGGGTTGGACTAGATGATTTTTCAAGGTCCCATCCAACCCCTAATATTCTGTTATTCTGTGATACTGTGATCTTCTGCCCAGCGATGATTTTCACAGGCTGTTGTAGAGACTCCTTCTTGCTTTCACCATTCCTCATGTAGCTCATGGTTCTTAAAAATTTTTCAGATGGGAAAGGTGGGGTTAGATCTTGTCCTAAGAAGAATATTAATATTTTACACTGGAAAGAGAACAATGCAAAAATTCCCATTAAAGTGTGGACTGGATTTCAGTGAGCATATAAATCAAACAGTTAGTTAAAATTTCAGTCCCACATAAACAAAACCTAGACATTTTAATGGTTTGGCACAATAAGAGCAATTCATTATATTTAAAAAAACTAATTTATCATTAACAAATCATCTGTCTTTGACAGAAAACAAGTGAATGAAGAAATACACAATGTACTTACCAAATCTGTGCACGGTTGCAGATAATAAAAGCAATATTGCCTATAAAATCTACTATTAAAAAAAAAAAATAAATCTCTGCTATTAATCCTGAATTTCAGTGTGGGATGATTAAAACAAATGGGTTTGTAGGAGCAGTTCTTTAAATGGAGACATCAAGTCTGTGTTTGAAGTCTGCAATGTTTACTACAAATATCAAAAATCAATCACATCTTTGGTATGAGGTTTTGTAGTTACTGAATTTGATTTGGATTGAATATTTATACTAACATCTTCAGTTAACCATTGAATATAAGTAATGCAAAATGTATAGTATCTTTATTTCATGCTTCTTCCCAGTATCATGGGTGACTATACTCTGGGTCACTACAGTACAGCTTTTCAGATTTCATATAGAATGCTATGTTCATATGAAGATTAAAACCCACATATGTTCATATTTCATACTATGGGATATTTTGATGGCTGCAGAGACCATGCTAACACTAAGACCTCTCAGAGGGTGAAAACCTCATGAAGTAGCTGTGGAAAGCTACAGAAGGACTGGCTCCACTTCCACACAACAGGCTGCTGACCAGGCAAAAGCTGTGAAAAAGCATGATCCCTTCCCACCACTACATATGAGCATGAAGTTGAGTGTTGGACTGGTATACTATAACATCCTCATGCTGTGTAATTAAAAAATTCTTTGTCAGAATATTCCTCCCATAGTTATACACAAGAAAAAAAAATACAATGTGGCTATAGTTATCTAGATATCTATAAGGCAGTAGTGGCATGTATGTTGGGGATGAGTGTCAAGATTTTTGTAGAGGGAGGTCTCCAGGGTAGCTTCTATGAGAAGATGCTGGAGGCTCCCTCATACTGGACTTGGCCAGATCCAACAGACCCCACCACAGAATACAGTGGAGCCCTTCAGCCAAATTGGTTGTGTCTCAGGAAAAAAAAATGTTTAAAGAGAGACAGGAGGAGGGAAGATGGAAAGAAGGGACAAGCAGGGGGTGGAGGAGGGAATCAGAGGAACACAAAGGAAACAGCAGAGGAAGAGGAAGAGGTGCTCCATGGTCAAGCAGATGTTCCTGAAAGGTGGCAGCCCATGAAAGACCTACATAAGATCACAGGAAATGAGCTAGAAGGAAGGAATGGCAGAGAGAAACCTCTATGTCCTGACTGCAGTTGCCATCCTGCACTACTTTTTGCCTGGCCGAAGGCACTGAATGCAGCCTATGATGATAACAAGGTGGGGAGGAGCATTGTCTGAAGCACAATTGAGCCTGGAGAAGGATGAATGTGTTTTGTCTGTTTTAATCAGTAATCAAATATTTCTATTATTTGTCAACAAATTAAGTTCATTTCCCCGGGTTGGGTCTCTTCTGCCCATAGCAGTAACTGACAATTGTTTTTCCTGTCTTTATTTTCATTCATAAGCTTTCTTGCTCCCGTTCTTCCTATCCTCTACCCCATCCAAATGTAGGAGGTCCATGTGAGCAAGCAACTGGCAGGTAGAAAGGGACCTGGGGGTACTGGCTGACAGTAGGCTGAACATGAGCCAGAAGTGTGCCCAGGTGGCCAAGGTCAATGGCATCCTGCCCTGCATCAGGAATAGTGTGGCGAGCAGGATGAAGGAAGTCATTCTGCCCTTGTACTCAGCACTGGTTAGACCACACCTTGAGTACTGTGTCCAGTTCTGGGCCCCTCAATTCAAGAAAGATGTTGAGCTGCATGAACATGTCCAGAGCATGGCAACAAAGTTGGTGAGGGGTCTGGAACTCAAGCCCTGTGAGGAGCAGCTGAGGGAGCTGGGATTGTTTAGCTTGAAGAGGAGGTTCAGGGGAGACATTATTGCTGTCTACAACCACCAGAAGGGAGGCTGTAGCCAGGTGGGGGTTGGTCTCTTCTGCCAGGCAACCAGCAACAGAACAAGAGGACACAGTCTTAAGCTGCACCAGGGGAGGTTTAGGCTGGATGTTAGAAAAAAGTTCTTCACAGAAAGAGTGGTTACTCGTAGGAATGGGCTGCCCAGGGAGGTGGTGGGTCAGCATCCCTGGAGGTGTTTAAGAAGAGCCTGGATGAGGCACTTAATGCCATGGTCTAGTTGATTAGTTAGGGTTGGGTGATCAGTTGGGCTTGATCTTGGAGGTCTCTTCTGACCGAGTTGATTCTGTGATTCTGTGTTTGGCTGCCAGCCTGATCCAAATCACCATAGCTTTTTAACTAAACAAGAGCAACTAAAGACCAAGGAGGACAATAAAAAGTGCCAGCTGAGATGACTGGAAGTGATTTATGGTATTGTCATCTAGCACTATCTGCCCTACAACCCTGTTGTTAATGCTTAGGCTATACAGAGGGAATGAATTGAAAGGGCATCTTGGCTGTACTTTTTCCCAGGAATCAAGCAAGTCACATAAGCTGAAACTGCTCCGATTTATAGATCTGCAGATTTTGCAATGGAATGTGAACAGGGGAAGGATGAGCATATGCAGGAGAGATATGCTTATGGGAGATAAATCTGCATGTGTATTACATAGAGAAAAATCCCAAGATATCTGTGGAAAACAGTATTACTCTTTCCTACCAACCGGCCATAAGACAGATGAACATGAAACTTCTCCCATAAGATGGAACAAAATGAACTATTAGATTTTCTTCATCCTCTAACAGCCTGGAAAGCTGGCCAGCTGTGCAAAAGATCAAGTGTCACACTGTCCAATAGGGTAAGGTTGTACCTTTTCTCTCTTTGAAGAAATTAGTCCCAAGACACAGGTATTAGCCTGCAGAAGACTAGTATCAGGCACAGCCAATGGAATGTATCTCTAAATGAGCTAGCTGCTGACAATTTGGGACTAGCAATAGCTTTGATTCTCTGGCTATTTTTCTTTTCCAAAACTCCAAGTCAGCCAGCCAATAAATACCTTAAAATAACCTATACAACCCATAGGCAGTGATTTCCACACACGTAGGGTGTATCAGGTCTACCTTTCATGTGCTAAGCTCATAACCTGTGCACTTAGAGTCATTTTGCCTAACCCCAAATGTATGTTACAAAATAATTCTATGACATGACATATGCTCTGATGCCTTGAACTCATCGTTTCCAATTTAAAGCTGATGTTGCACAACTACTGCTTAGTACATGTCAGAACTATATAGGGCTAGTACAAATCATCAGTATGCTGTAGAAAGCATAGATCTACTTGGGCTTGCTTGGTATGAGGCTTGTGGCATACACATAGGTACTTCAGACAAAATTGTTCAGAGAGGCAGCCTTACAGGCAAGCTCCAGATGTCTGAGGACAAATTACCAGTTCCACTGCTTCTGGGGTAAAAACTATTACTATCCAGGACTGCACACAGCTAAAAGAGCACTACTTAATCTAATAAACACTGTGAGATAATACCTTTTAAAGTTTTCAAACACAAAGACCTTTGTTTGAACTGCAGAGTCTGTGTCTTATGCTGTAAGCTCCTCAGGATTCCTACTTGCAACAACATTGGGACAATATTTGTCTGAATGATAGATAGTTGCTATGTGTATATTTGGGGCATCTTTCATCATTTGGGAGCAGTAATACTTTTCCCTTTACAAATCATGCTTTGCCATCCAAATGTAGTTGTAATACAAGATCTTCAGGTATCATGAGAAATCTGAGGGCATTAGCTTCTCTCTGGTAAAACAATGAGGGCCCAGATGTCTTTAACAGTAATTTCAGTCTGTAGAGGAAATTTGATGTTAGCATAGTAAAGCCACCATATAAACAGTACATTTCTGTTGTAGCTAATAATGATCTGAAAGCTGAAAGAGAAATTAACTGTTTGTGCAGGAAAGGCCATCAAACAATTGAGTTTCTTGTGAACATGAAGCAGAATTAAAAGAATAAAAAGCTGTATTTGGTGGGAGAGAAAGGCTTTTGCTGATTAATACACCCATGAGTATAACTATCAGAGATGTTAATCAGAAACTAAACTGTACTCATAACTTCACACTGAAATAAGTGATTTTATTTTCTAATATTAAATGTAGCACCTATTACCCTATGCTTTAATAATTAGGTTTGGTTGCAGACCCAAATTTGGTCTTTTATGTGGACAAATGCAGTGTAAGTTTGAATGCAAACACAGCAAGCTCCCTCTATACTATCATTAGTCTCCTATTTTCTCATTTGAGGACCCACTACTAGCCACCAGAACACAGGTAGTACAAAGCAAGATGAACCATTGATTTCACCTGAAATGAACTTCCATTTCTTATGAATTTGATAGTTTCTAGTGAAGTTTAGCTCTCAGAACACCTACATACCTAAGAGGATGCAAAATATAGCAGCCTATGAACTCTTTGTACTCTAGATTTAACTGAGTATGCCAAATAGAACCTTCAGTGAATAATGTTGTAGTCCAGTCTGGTTCACAAAACTTACAGGAATCTCTTGGTTTTAATTTACTTTTTAAGTAGCTCAAAAGTTTTAAGTATTCTTTTTCCCCTCCCTACCTTTAAGGTGTGTATAAAAAGACTCACTCATTTTTCACCAAGAAAGCAAGCAGGGGTATTTTTTACTAAAATATGTGAAAAGCTTTCAAGAGTATGCTTCACCATGTAATAGAAGAAGTGATTCATGTTAAGTATATTTCCCATCCCTTATGCCCCCTCCTTATTTTACAAAGAATGTTTTCTAACTAGTACTAGAGAGTTAAACCAATGGAATGACAGTAATGAGGGGCTGAGAGAAGCTGAGAAGTATTAGCATTAATGCAGCTTAGATGATCCACTCAGTTCTAGAATACTCAGAAAGCAAGTAGTCTAAATCTTACAGATGTGGGTTTTTTTCTGAGAGGGTTTTTTTCCCCTTTCCCTACAGTCTGTATTCTAAACTGTTCACAGTTAAGTACCAGAGGAATTTTAAAATACACCAGTATTACAAAAGTGCAAAATTTGAGTCTTACTAGACCTGAGCTTTTCTGTAGGTCATAGCTCAGGAACTGTACCAACCATGGAATACAAAGATTTCCAGACTTCTGATCTCCAAATTCATACCTTCACTGCAGCTTGATGTTAGCAATGTACCTGTCTGTGGATAATTCTTTTCTCACTTTCCATTATAGCTGCTTGCATTTCCAGTAGGGAATGTCAAAAGGACCAGCACATGTTAGAGATGCGTTTTGTCTCAGATTACTTCCTGTGCTAAGTCCAGGAGCACCCTCTGACTGGCTGACCAGCTAAGTGAAATATGCAGTCATCTAGTACTTCCATTAAGAAATTAGACATTCCAGACTTACAGTTCTGTGTACTTTGCCAGACCAAATGCCATCTTCTGTTAAACTCTTCCTCAGAGACTAAAATCTGGCCACTTAGAGTTAGTATGAGCCAAGTGATCAGCATGCCAGGACTGCAGCTGAAAAATCTGGAATTATCTTATAACAGCAGCAGGAATATTTAGGGATGAGTGATTGTAAGAATGGACTCATGGGACTGGCAGCATTCAGCAGGACTCTGGCCAAGCTAAACACCAAGTAGAACAAGCTTCTCAGTCATTGCTACATAATCCCAGACCCTCCTCCTGTCTACACATACCTAGGAAACTTAGTTTAAGACCTAAGAAAACAAAACTGCAGACAAAACAAAGCTTCACATCAAATTCACAGGATTTTTTTTTTTCTTCAAGGTAGCAGCTTCATGAATGTCTCCATGAAAAGTGAAAGGGGTCATCATCAGTTTGAGAATGACACTGAGAATGGTGTCTAATTCTAGTGAGACATCTCCCTGGGGGTCATCCAGTGACCCTGCATGAAGCTTTTTGTATTCTAATATTTCTCATTTAGTATTTCTAAAACACTGGCTTTCAATCTGTCATCCATAGAATCCCACGAGTCCATGGACTTTTTCTGGAAATGCAAGGTTAGAAATCAAGGAGAAATTTGATATGCTACTATCTACAATTCTAATGGAAAAAAATATTTAAGCTCTGCTAACAAAAAATAAACAATGAAAATTTCTGTTGTACAGTATCAGATCTGGCCATCTTCTGTAGACACAAACATGTTAAAAACAGTGTAGAGAAAATGGAAAACTTAGCTGGCTGTTGCTCAGTCTGGAGAAGTAAATGGCTGCTATTGGCTAAGAAAAATAGCCCAAAAAAGATAGACAAAACTGCTCAGTCACTTTAGAGAGGTGTGGGAGCAGTTCTTTAGAGTTGTTCTGCACCGAAAACTGCAGTTTGGAAAGGAAAATACAGATCTGGCCTTATCTCTAAGTGTTTTCCGTCTTTCCTTATAGTCCATTATCTTTAAGGAGCAGATATTACAATTTCTGTCATTCATACCATGGTGATCTCAAACACAGACTACTTGGACAGCGGTTCTGACAGTGCTAAATTTTAGGCATATTTGAGATATAAGGCCAATGCAGAATTTGGGAGGTCGTTTGTTTAATGGCATCTTTTTCAAACAATGGACAGCATAAGTAACCTTGGGCCTGCACTGGCTCTTTAAAGGCTAAAAGACAATACTTCAGATATCAGCTTTGCCTTATAACTCTGCAGAAATGTTGAAAGAATGATTCTGCCCATTGCCATACTTGTACAGGAATGATCAGAGACAGTCTGGTGTGGTAATAGATTTATGAGCAAAAGAAGGATGTAACAGCATGCTTTGCATGAAGCTCCCTCTAGAGATACTTTACCCTTTAGAGATTTTTTTTTCCCCTTCAGACTAAAATTATTCTAATTTTCTCATCTTTATGATGATTCTCTTAACAGCTTTCAAGATCAAAAGTTATGGGACAGAGTGAGAAACGTCCTTCTCACTCCTTCCCACTGAATACAGAGGGCTGTCCGTGTTCAATTAAATACCTTCTGGACATGAAGGATGCAGAAAATGGGGTGAAATAAAATTGTTCTATAAGATGACTGACCTACATTTCTAACCCTTGAATGTTTCATATAAAATATTATGATAATATTTTGGAAACAACCATTGAACAAACATACAAATCAAATGTAAACCTACCCATTTAAAGGTGGAAACTTGATGTTTCTTTCTACAAAGAAAACATCAAGTAAAACAGTTCAAGCAAATTGAAAAAAAATTCCTTTTTTATTTTTTTTTTAATTTGGCAGCAGACCAAGATATTCATCGTTATGATAAGTTTCATTTAGTCTGTATAACAGGAATGCATGATGTTTTCCATCTTCTGTGGACCTGCACAATGGATTTTGTGAGTCACCACATGGTTGTCTTATGGGAGGTGCAACAGAGCATGAGTTATCTTATTCCCTGCTACGTTTTTGGAACATAGGATGACTGCACACCCTTCATGTGGCACTTTTCTGTATAGTGAAATAGCAGCTGACAGCTTTATCTCTCCTTCTTTTGTTTGCTGCTTTTGGCTTCAATGGCTAGTCCATGGCTAGCAAAGAGCCATATGACTCCCAGCTTCGATGCTTTCATGTCTAACAGCCTCATGGCTTGCTCCTGCAGCTTCTGATACTGGTGAGTTTCAAAAGGGGGACAAGCTGGGCACAGAATTCCTTTCAGTTGCTGCTAATTCATACCAGCCAAATGCATGTGAAATTTTCAGCTATAGAGATGGAGGGTAAGGGTGAATGCCACCAGGACAGTTTGTTTTCTGGAGACATCTGTTCACATTTAGGATCCATTCCTGTCAATGATGCTCACACTCCTGATACTGAACTTAGAGAGGTGCAGGTGTTTGGAGAGTTCCCAGACCTCTGCATATTTATTCTCCCAAGACAGGGAGAGAGACCTAATTACTGGCCTCCTGGTTTCCTTTGGCTCACTTCACCTAATAGCAGGGTTTGGTCCCTTGAAACTTGCTTCCATGGAGATTTGTGGGCATGTATTTCTTAAAGAAAAAAAAAAGGCAAACAAAAAACAAAGCAACAGAGAAACATGCCTGGGCAAAACAGTATATCCTGTAGATCCCTAACATCCAAACTAAAGGTTAATACGTTTATAAACAGGTACTACATCCAAAGCCCTGGGGACAGTGAGGCCTAATTTCCTAGGAAGCAATGTTTTAGAGATGAATGTACATTCCCAGGTGTTTAGTACACGCAAAGCTCAACTCTGCCATTAGGCTAATTAGTAAAGTCTCTCTTGGCAGAACTTTAGAAGCTCTAATAGCTATGACTGTGAGCTCAAAAGTTGTTAGATCAGGATAGGTAAACAAAAAGAGAGAGAGAGGAGTCTGTATGAGTCTTGTTTCCCCAGAAAAGCAAGCTTTTATATATCCTGTCACATACAGATACATTGACCAAGTCCAGGTTAAAATGGAAACTGTTTTATGAACACAAAGACATTTTTCACTCTTAAAAATTTCACACCCACTGAGTTTCATATGAAACAGAAAATCCCATGGAGAGCTGAAGGGCTATTCTGCTGACAGTCTTACCAAAGCTGAGGTATTCGTACAACATGGGTTTTTTTTCTAAGCAAGTTTAATTACTGAAAAGTTAACAACTGTAAAAATTTCAACCAGTTTTATTTTGAGATTGATTATACTTGGGTTTTGAAAAGAAGTGAGTGATGCAAATGGTAGAATTTGATGTATTTTACCAGTCCATGTGGTTGTTCATGATTGCATGATTGGGGTCAAGTGTATACTAATAGTCAGCAGTTTACCTGTGCATTTGTAGTTGTATTCAGTGCCAGCTAAAAAGAACAATATGACAGCACTTTACATGGGCTGATAAATTTTATCCCTTTGTATTGGGATTTTTTTTTAAATATAATTTCTTGGAGAACATATTTTGCAAATGCAAACATCAGTATGCATTTCTTTCACAGTTGCAGCATGTCTTCAGTTCCTCCAATAATTTCACCCTGCTTATTATTCATTTGCATGCTCTTCATACCATGCATGTAATGAGCGTTCTTGAGGTAGCGTGTAAGACCATACTTGACACCAACATTAAGAAATGTTTTTGCTTTAATGCATATACAAACACTAGACAACTCTTTTAATCTCACAATTCAGTTTGTTACTCAGCACTCTCAGGTTTTGCACACAATTTCCATGTGTAAAACTACTCAACAAGATTGATTAGAAAACCAAATCATTTTCCAACCACATGATGGGGGGGAGTGGGGGAAGATATAAAATGGCAAAGATTTCAGGAGTAGTATTGACTCAGTTCTATTTTTTTTTCTCTTTATTTTTTTCTTCTACTTTTGGACCAGTTTAACGTTTGCTTATGCCAGGCATAAATCTTAGGAAGATATATTGGTGGATCATAACCCTTCCACCCCAAGGCAAGATTCCTATTCATAATACAGCTTTCATAACTTACTGTGATCTTCCCACTCAAATAACAGACTGAAATATCCATGACTGCAGCATATTATGAAGATGTTTTCTGTCCAAGAAATTGTCAAAGAGCAGTCTAAAAAGATAAGACACATAAATTTTAAGTCTCCTAAGACAACATACTAAGTCAAACATATCATTTAGTGCTAAACTAATAAAATATATCCATTTAGAAAATAAGTTGTTTCATGCAAAACTTTTGAAGTGTTGGAAAGCTTTTTAAAAGTTCTTGTTTCACATATCATTTTGATAGTTTTCTTTTTCTTTTTTTTTTTTTTTTAGTTGTCAATAAACACTAATACAGAAATATCAGCATTTTCCAAGAGTGAGAGATTTCAGGTGCCAACCATTTTCTGGAATTACATGACATTACTTATGATGTCCCATTTCCTTCCCAAAACTGTTGCTTCTCCAGCTCACCAGAACCTGTGTTATCAGGTACACATAGTTGTATCTAATAATGCACAGATTTTAGTCTACTAAAATCTCATTAAGTGATGCATGAAGAGGGCTGAACCACCTGTAAACTTCCTTGGGCAATAACATCTTTTTTTCTGTAGCAAAGCACTGCATTCTTTAGGGAAATACTAGAAGTGACAAGTCACTTTCCAAAATACATTTATGACTGTGAATCAAATATAGAAAATTAAAAAAAGACAGAGGAGAAATGACTTAATTTAATGGTTTTGTGGGAGATTAAGAAAACCAACATTTAAACCTGATGGAAAATAGCTTTGTAAATCAAAAATATCTGTGGGAAACTTTCTGATTTATTTCTTTGTGTTTTTAACATATGTCTTTAATATAAATCTGTAATGCAAGCTAAACTAAGAACAGATATGTTTTGCTATTACTAAAACTTTTTAACAAACTTAAAAATCTTTTAAATTGTGTAATATTAAAAGTAAAGCCTAATGGTACTTTTTTTTTGGTAATTTTTTTTTTTGCTATGTCTCTGTTATTCACTGGATATAATTTCTAATGAGTGTCATAAGATCAGGATTGAGATCTAAGATGGCATTTTGAAAATAAAACAAACCAATTTACACACACAATTCTATCTACCTATCTAGATCTAGATCTAAATCTAGATATCTCCATATATATAAGTATATATGTGTGTGTATGCAAGTATATAGCCCAGCAAATTTTCATGATTACAAATTTCTTCTTTACACAGGACAGATGCACTATGTCCAAATGAAAGGGTTAAAAAAATATAATTTTGAACACAGTTTGCAATGTGTGTTGAGTGTATCATAGCTATACATAACATCTGCCCAAGTCTTTGCAGATGTTACATAGCTTTGCCAAGTAGTTTCAACACTCTGGATGAGGTCTTGAACTCAGGTTTGGCTGATTTGATGTAACCTGCTGTGTTTCTTACCCAGTGCAGAAGGGAAACTAATTGAGCTACAATTGCTCAGGTCAGCTAATTCTCTTACACCCATTTCTTGAGCTTTGAAATTAACAATGAACAAAAGTTATCTTCTGAAAATCAAAGAAAGGCTAAAGGGAAGTTTTTCAAAAGCAACTGTGAGTGAACAGACATAAGTATCAACACATAATACCAGTTTAGTCTCACACAGGATAAACACATTGTAAGGATCCAGGTTAACAGGTAGAAACTCTAGTCTTTTTTACTTTACCCATGTTGTCTAAATCTATTCCTTGATGAGGATTCAGTTCAGTGCCCTGCAAACATAAATGTCTGAAGAAAAAATCATTAGTCCTTTGAGTAATTACTAGCACTTCTTATTTGCCTTCAATTTTTCTTACTACATTTTGCAATCTGATATAATAAAGGAGAATTTGAGAGAATATAAATGGCTCGAGAAAAATATAGTTGAGTCAAAGAACAGTAAACAAGAAAATACCATTTCACAAGCATTTCCTGAAGCTGAGTTATAGCCCACTGAACAGAGAAGATAAACAACATTAGTCAGCTGCTACTCATGGACATTTTCACTTCCTTGTGTTTGCCACTCACCCACGCTGTTCCCATTTCAGCAAAAACAACATAAAATGGTACTAGCAATGTTTTATCCCTTTACATATTTTTCAACAGTAAATTCTACATGGGAAAAAATTCTTCTTGTGCCACTCATCTTCCCAGAAAACGCAATTTTCCAGACCATTGATTTCCACTCTTCAGTTTTCATATAAGCTTTGGTGTAAAATGAACCCTACAGAGGGGACCTGAGCCACTTGGATCCTCACAAGTCCATGGGAGCAGATGGGATTCATCCTAGGGTACTGAGAGAACTGGCAGAGGAGCTCGTCAAGCCCCTGTCCATCATTTACCTCCAGTCCTGGCTCACCAGAGAGGTCCCTGGTCAGTGTAATGCCCATCCACAAGAAGGGCCAGGTGGAGGATCCTGGAAACTACAGGCCTGTCATCCTGACCTCAATGCCAGGCAAGATTATGGAGCAGATTATCTTGAGTGCAATCACAGTGCACCTACAGGGTGGCCAAGGGATCAGACCTAGCCAACATAGCTTCAGGAGGGGCAGGTCCTGCCTGACCAACCTGATCTCCTTCTATGATCAGGTGACCAGCCTGGTGGACGTGGGAAAGGCTGTGGGTGTAGTCTACCTGGACTTCAGCAAGGCCTTTGACACTGTCCCCCACAGCAAACTCCTGGCCAAGCTGGCAGCCTGTGGCTTGGACAGCAGCACTGTGCACTGGGTTAAGAACTGGCTGGAAGACCGAGCCCAGAGAGTGGTGGTGAATGGTGCCACATCCAGCTGGCAGCCTGTCACTAGTGATGGCCCCCAGGGATCAGTTTTGGGCCCTATCCTGTTCAATGTCTTTATTGATGATCTGGATGAAGAGATAGAGTCCAACATTAGTAAGTTTGCAGACAACACCAAGTTGGGGGCAGATATCAATCTGTTGGAGGGAAGAAGGGCTCTGCAGAGAGACCTTGACAGGCTGGACAGATGGGCAGAGTCCAACATGATGGTATTCAACAAGTCCAAGTGCCAGGTTCTACACTTTGGCCACAACAACTCCATGCAGTGCTACAGGCTGGGGACAGAGTGTCTGGTGAGTATGCATCATGGATGGGAGCTGAACTTTCTAGTGAGATTTATTTTTGTGTCCTAATTCTTATGACAATTTGAACATAAAGACATTAAGTACTCTGCTCTCAATGGCTGTGGAGCTTTTGTAAACCCTCAGAAACTGAATTGGTTCCTAAGATTTTAGTCTTAGGGGCTGATGCTCTAAATTCAAAATGGAAAATGCTATTTGCCTTTCAAAGTGATGGATGAGAGAGAGCAAAATGTGACAATTCAAGAGAGAAGCTAGGATTAGATCCCCCCAGGCACTGGTTACTTCAAGAACAGGAGCAATATGTCTTTTATATGTTATTTCTGCATGCCTTTCATTGACCTATTTTCCACCTTCAACCTAGGCAGCCACAATTACTAAACCATCCGACTAAATAACAAAAAACTGTGTGAAGCCAAAACTGTCACGCTAGGGAAGACAGCTTACTTTTAAATAGATGAGTAAAATTGTCCTTTGTGAACTTTCTGCCCATTAACAACATCAGGGATCTCAAAACTTTTGAAACAGCTGCACTTAAAAATGCTAAGTGGTTACTGTAAATTACTGCTTCATTCCTTATTATAATTTTCAAACATTTGACACATTGCAGGGCCAAGCCACTGTCTGTGGAAGGAACAAGGATAAGGAATACAGTTATAATGACAAAATAGCAATTCCAGAGTACATGAAAATAAAAATAAGAGCTTTGGAGTTTGTGTTCATGATGGTTCAAAAAAAATTAAAATATTTTAGAATCATAGAATCATAGAATCAGTCAGGGTTGGAAGGGACCACAAGGATCATCTAGTTCCAACCTCCCTGCCATGGTCAGGGACACCTCACACTAGATCAGGCTGGCCAGATCTTCAGATGCACTTTTAAAGAAAGAAAAGAATATAGAGGTCATAGTCTGTATAACTGTATTCACCTCTATTGCGGTCTTCAAGCTAACTCAGATTTCTTCATTCTGTTGCTCTTTCATAAACATTGTGCAGAATTCAAGCAGTGAGCTCCTCTGATTAAAACCCTGATAAGCAGCTGGCTTGCCTAAAGGGAAAATCACAAAATTTCTTGAATCAAGCACTTAATTTGCACAGAAGTTTCTATAAAAATATAAAACACACTAAGCAATATTTTTGATACAATGGATAAATTTGAAATTACATCTACAAGTTAATATGTTGATAGCCTTCAATTTACAGCTCTTAATGTACGTGAATGTAAAAAGGCAAAGCTTGAAAACCACACTGTATACACTGCTCTTATTTACTGCTTGATTTCTCAGGTTGTCTGCACAACATAAAGCCTTTGTTGAAGGATATTGTCTCTATACTGCCCCAGGTCTGGTCCCTATCATTTGGCTTTCTTCACACCCCCACATTCACTTACCTCTTTCATCCAGAACAGCTGTTTCTGGGGACAGCAAGACATGCATGCAGCTATCTTGGGTACCACTAAGTTTGGTCTTTTACTACTTAAAATCATGCCAGCTGAGGACTGAGTGCTCCCATTAGGAACTATCACAGCCTGTCCTGTTTCACTCTCCACCTATAGCCTGGAAGACACTTCAGACCCATGGACAGGTATCTCGTATCACTACAGGCTTGTCTGGTAATTGGGGCCATTGGCTGCCTTGATTACTACCTCTGTACATGCTCTGTTCTTCCTGTTTGATTATCATGTTTTTCTGTCCTGCCTGCCTCATTTGCTCTGGTTTCACCTGTTCTTGCAGAGCAGCCCTGCTCCTGCTGCTCCCTGTCAACTCTGGGTTCATGCAAACCAACTTCTTCAACAGAATACCTCTATCTTGGGGAACTGACTCCAGATAGTTTTAAGAACTGAAGTACAAGGTTCTTACAACATGAAGCATCAAATTCTGCAAGTGACAGAGTTGAAGCTATTTGCAATCCCGGGTAACTATTACAGTTTAAAAATCAAAACTTACATGCTTCAGAAGGAGAGATTAATGTGAAGAACTGTAATAGTTCTGAAACAGTACTTACAAGAATCATGTTTACAAAAGTTGCATGTTTCTTTCATGATACCTGAACAGCTAACCCCAAAAATAATTTCAAAATGATGCATTGAGCTTGGTGTGCATGATTGCTTTTGAGTCAGTGGAAATTACCCAGATAAGTCCTACACAAGTTCTAGTGATAGACTTTCAAGTAACAGGCTTTATAGAAAGCTTTCTAGATAGTTGATTTCTCTACACATTTTTCTTTAATGAGTGTTCTGTTCCCAGAAATGCAGAGTAGCTCCCACACTAGCAAAGAATAACATTGTGTGCATTTACACTGCAGCATTTCGGGGGTGCAGATGTTTACAGACTAAATTTCTACATATTAAGGCATCGACTGAGGAATGAATCATTTTTATTTGATAGGAAAGGCAGGATCCAAGAATCTGTCATAACAGATCAGATTTGTCCAACCTAAACCACAGAATCACAGAATTAACCAGGTTGGAAAAGACCTTCAAGATCATCTAGTCCAATCTATCGCCCAACACCATCTAATCAACCAAACCATGGGACTAAGTGCCTCATCCAGTCTTATTTTAAACAATTCCAGGGATGGTGACTCCATCACCTGCCTGGGCAGCCCATTCCAATGGCCAATCACTCTTTCTGTGAAGAATTTCTTCCTAACATCCAGCCTAACCCTCCCCTGGTGCAGCTTGAGACTGTGTTCTCTCATTCTGTCACTGGTCGTTGGGGAGAAGAGACCAACCCCCACCTGCCTACAGCCTCCCTTCAGGCAGTTGTAGACAGCAATAAGGTGTCCCCTGAACCTCCTTTTCTCCAGGCTAAACAACCCCAGCTCCCTCAGCTGTTTCTCACAGGGCTTGTGCTCCAGACCCCTCACCAGACCCTACTTCTGAATAGTATTTGTGGCAATGCATCCAAATCCCTTCCACCCCCCGTGGAGCTGGGATGGGGGTGAAGATCAGAAACATGGAAAAAGGGGTAAGGAGGAAGGCAGCTCCCCCCTTTTCAAGGCTGTGTCAGCTGACACATGGGCACCTTCCTCCAAACTACATCTCAGGGGCAGACCCCCAGGCCAGCACAAGCCTGGACAATGCAGAACCTGATGATAGGTTTCTTGCCCTTTTTTGGCATGTAGAATATGATCTGTGGCATTTGGGACATTTGGGCCATGCACTAACATAAAATGGGGCTGCTAGAGAGCACTAGGAGCTCTTCCTGGGAATTTCTGCCCCACACGTGCAGACCACACATTGTAGTCCAGGAGGATTCCTTGAGAAACAGAGACACTGAGAGGACTACTCACAACTGGAACCAGCTTTGAGAGTACATTTGGAACCTTTCTAAGTCTCCAGGGAATACTTTCTCTTGTTAGTAGGGGCAATATACTGTTCTTGGGTTCTATCATTTTCCAAATACTGATCATTAACCATTTGGTTCCATTCCTGTATTCTGGGAGATATTGTGCAACTGAGCAACAAACTTGTGAACAGTGTTTTTCTAAGTTATGCAGGTGGTGGGATTTCTAAATTAGTAAAATAATTTATATTTTTATTAATTCCTCACCTGCATCCTATATCCATAGCAGTACTTTGCATAATACACATCATATATGACCCTGTATAAAACACACTGCCACGTGAAGAACCAGAGAATAACTTTTCTTAGAATCATTCTGCTTAGTGTTCGTAATTACACCTGGTTTTGGAATGAGATACTAAGAGCAGGTTGGATTTCTTTGACTTCTTCTTTTATTTTTTTTTTTCCATGTGGATGCAGGGGGAGAGTTAGAATCACCAGAAGGGATCCACAGTGACTGGTTTGAGTAACACACTGGAAAATGTCAAAAAGACAAACATAGCTGAAAACTCTGCAACCTCCATCACTACCACGTTGCCTTACATTCCTGTGGTCTACAGCTACATAATACTGGGAGTCATGGTCCGAGATATTCATCCAGTCAGACTTAAGTGCTGAAGTGATTCTTTTGAATACAACCTTATGAATCACTTATCTTTAAGGTTGAAATATATATATATAGAGAGAGAGAGATTGGGTGGGGGGTTGGACACAGAGGAATATTCATGGGGAAGGTAAGAGATTGCATATATCTATAATGATTTGGCTAAATAACTGTCTTCTAATCAGCTTTTACCTTTAAATATGCTGGGTTACTGAACCTGAGCAGAGATTGAATGTGGAATTTAAAGTCATCAGATGCTACAACAGCTGACTGAGATTAAACAGAAAAAAAAAAATCAGTTCAGGTCAAAACTGCATGGAGAATGCCCCAGAAGGGTTCCCAGATTTAGAGGCTGGGTATTTCCATTTGATAAATGTCAGTTCAGAAGTCATTGTCAAGGATAGCTGAATAAAAGTATTCCTGATAGAAGGTGCTAATTTCAGTATCATACATATTTTACTGTGCCTATAAATATGTATATTTACAGCCAGTTATTTATTAAATATGCATTACTACCTTTTCTAATCCTGATAGTGTATAAATACTGTCAACTTCTCTGGCAAAGAAAACATTCATTAGTGGTTATATTACATTATGTGGTGCCAGACCATTTTCAGTAGGAAGAATAAAAGAAATGCAGAACAATATAAAGATGAAATAACACAGAAATTATGTTCCTGACATCTAAAGCATGAAGTAAAAAGTCACACAAATTGTGAAATCCTCAATTACCCTACAATTATGATCAGTGAAAAGTTCTTGGGAAGTTGTCTATCTCATAAGAAACACAAGGAAAACTTTTTCTCTCTGACAGTGACAGAACACTGCAACCCAAAGAGGTTGTGGAGTCACTTTCTCTGGAGACATTCAAAACCTAACTGGATGCATTCCTGTGTGACCTGCTCTAGGTGATCCTGCTTTTGTAAGGGGTTGTACTAGATGATCTTTTGAGGTCCCTTCCAACTTCTAACATTATATGATTATGTGGTTCTGTGATACTGTGATTCATGGGTTTGGCAAGGTGTCTGTGATCCTGCAGACCTGAAGGTGTGATTTTTTTTTTTTCCTTCTGTAAGAGCTTGCTCTGCTGAATTGAATTTAATACATTTTTCTACTCCGTGGCATCCCAAACTGATGCCTGCACACTTCACCTCCTGCAGTCCAGGATGATTTGCTTGGTTACATACTAGGGAGATGATAATGACTCCATATAACACATGAATGCTCAAATTTCACTATTTTACTAGCCCATCCACATACTACCTCTAGGACATACATAAACAGCTTTCAACAGGGGTCTACTGTAGTCTTCATAAATACTGCCATTTCTGGAGTGCAAAGAGCCAGCGTGACTCAATGCATTGAATTTCTAAGTATTTGATAGAAGTGGTTAGGGCATTCCTCACAAAATTTATCTCTTGTTTTGGAAGGTGGGAGGGAGTTACATTGCTCTACAGTGAATTATGGTGGACTGATGCAAAATTTTCAAGGGCACCAACAGCCATGCCTGAATGTCAACAGCCATTTGGAAGCTGAAGTTCAGCAGATAATCTCAGTTTTTACTTTTAAAAAACATCTCTTCTAAAGCTTCTAAAGCTGTAATAGATAGAAATGGAATAGCCATCTGACCAGTAGCACTGTACTATGTTACAGTTGTACTCTGGGCTACAGAAGCTTTTTCCCAGGCCTTTCAGACTCATCGTCAGAAAAGAATATACTAAAGCTGATTTCCTATACTTCATATGAAATTCAGAGTTTGATTAACCAAACCAAACATTAAGCCTTTGCATAATCACTCACATTCAGTATTAAATTTCTTTAATATTATATGCAAATTGTTGTGGGTTTGTTGTTTTTTGGAGTTTTTTTGTTGGATTTTTTTTAATTGCTCAGTGGAGGTCATTTTAATATTGGATAAGGTGTTAACATAAAGCTGTACCACTAATTTTCATAGCAGTTGGTGGAAAATTTCCTCACATGATTGCTGGCAATTCACCACTTCTATTCTTTTGCAGGAGGGCAAAAATATTTGTGTGAATCCATGCCAAAGATGACTCAATGAAAGATCTTCCAGAAACAAAAGTTAGTGGACTTCTAGGCAAGAAAACAGCTGAAGGTGCCTATTATTTATAACTAGGTAAATTATCTCATTTAAAAGACTTCAGTGAGACAACCCTGATAAAGTTTCCCTTTTCCAGTACTGGACTGAGAACAATGTGGACATTATTTGACCAGAATTTGTCAAAAGTAATGAAATAAATTAAAAATATGTCTTAAATAAGACATATTATATTTAGCAAGAATCCAGAGGCATAAACACTTTGACTGAACAATTTGCAATGCCATGGGAAGACAAATGTATTGACAAGAACTAGAAATAATGTTTTAATTCAGAAGGACAAAAGATGAGTTAAAGATTTTGAGAAATATATTTGTAATCAATAATTCAGAGTATTGCATTAAGTGTCAATATTTTTCTGTTTATTATATGTTTATTATCATTATTTTGTAACTCTTCATATTGTCAAACATCCTGAGCTAACTGCACATTCAGGAGGAGTTTCATCTCACTTTGACATCTAAATGTTAGGCTTCTTGTCTAAGTTCTTTCATTGTACAGTTTTATTTGAACATAATTAAATGTGAAATTGCAAAGAAGTAAGTATTTCATGCCTCCTATTGGAGAGCTCAGGTGTACCACCTTCTTAAAACAATCTTCACAGTCTGCAGAGGAGACCTAGACAATTGGTTTAAATTAGATGCTTTTTCAGATGGCTGGAGATTAATGCAATGAATCTCACTCTGTAGATACAGTGTAAAGTTTTACATTGTAAGGAGAAAAACATTCTATCTGTTTAAATTTGGGTTTCTTTTCACTTATATTACATGGTTTGGTGATTAGAGTTAATATGAAATGTGAACAGTCTTTTTTCTTCATTCAGGAAGCCTATTCACAGTCAATGTGCTATTTAAATCTTGGTTATAGACATCTGTTCTCTATATTACTGGCCATAATAGAGATGGCTGTTCCAGAAAACTAATGAAGCTCAGGACATATGTCTAAACACCAGCATGTCCCTAACATTGACTTCCCAGAGTCTCTTAAAGACTTCTGGTCTTGCCTGGTAAGAAATTTTCCATCAGTTTCTGGGCACAGACCAGAAGGAGTTTGGTCCATGGACTCTTCCCTATGGGCAATTTGGATGCAGCAGCCCTGATTTTGGGGAAATGGTTGAGGCAAGATAGCTTAGGTTTTCTTTATGTGTGCAGTAGAGGTTTGCTTCAGGGACAGAGAACTTCTTGCTATGAACATATAGGTGTTACCACAAGGGTAGACTCTAAATCAGGACCTACATGTTAATTTACACTATCTGTGGCATTATATATTGGTATATTACTGGTTATACTTTCAAACTTATGCATTTAAAGAAAGCCATTCTTCCACCTCTGTATTATATACTTGTATCTAGGGTGCGGGAGGCAAAAAGAAAGCCAAAGATGTTGGCTGAACTGTATAAAGAACAGATTTCATAATCTTCTGCTTAATTATAAATCTGTTCTTACCTTCCCTTGAAAGGTAAAGGGACTTAAGCATATGCTTAATACTTTACTGAATAACCCTGAAGCCCAAGAGTATTTCCACTAATTTCAATGGGAATACTCAAAGGCTATAAAACTAAATGTGTATGTAAACTTTTCAGATTGAGTCTTTAATAAGATTACTCCTATGAGTAAAGGTTATGCAGTTTGAGACCAGTTTGCAAAAGTAAGAATTAAGTAAGCAATACATCAGGTCAACATCTCACTAACAACTATTTTCCTTGTACCATATTTCAATTTTACATCGTCACTGTGTATCACAGAATCACTAGGTGATCCTGCTCTGGCAAGGGGGTTGGACTAGATGATCTTTTGGGGTCCCTTCCAACCTCTACCATTCTGTGATTCTGTAATCTTAAATGATCTTGAATCAAAAGAGTCGCCTTACTCAGTTCAAATATTGAAATGTCACACACAACTAATTTCCAAGTATGCAGATTTCAAACATATATAACTAGTGGTGAATAAAATATTAATTCAAGATTTAAGGAAAACACAGACTTCTCAGCCAAATTTGGGTGTAGATTTCCTTTGCTGCATCTTCAAGTTTGAATTCAGGTTTTGTTAGCACTCCAAGTATCTGGTTCATTTTTTCCCTCTTTTTTCATCTGAGCTAAACAGATTATGAAATTAAGTCCATCATGCTCATGAGAAATTTGCATACAAAGACAGCAAACTATCTTTGGGTGTGGATGATCTCCTTCTATGATGAGATGACCCACATGGTGGATGTGGGAAAGGCTTTGGATGTAGTCTACCTGGACTCCAGCAAGGCCTTTGACACCGTTCCCCCCAGCAAACTCCTGGCCAAGCTGTCAGCCTGTGGCTTGGACAGGAGCAATCTGTGCTGGGTTAGGAATTGGCTGGAGGGCCAGGCCCAGAGAGTGGTGGTGAAGGGTGCCACATCCAGCTGGAGGCCAATCACTAGTGGTATCCTCCATGGATCAGTTCTGGGCCCCATCCTGTTCAATATCTTAATTGATGATCTGGATGAGGGGATTGAGTCCATCATCAGTAAATTTGCAGACAACACCAAGTTGGGAGCAGATGTTGATCAGTTAGAGGGTAGAAGGGCTCTGCAGGGGGACCTTGACAGGCTGGAAAGATGGGCAGAGTCCAGCATGATGGCATTATTCAACAAGTCCAAGTGCCAGGTGCTGCACTTTGACCACAACAACCCCATGCAGAGCTACAGGCTGGGGTCGGAGTGGCTAGAGAGATGCCAGGTGGAAAGGGACCTGGCGGTACTGGTTGACAGCTGAACATGAGCCAGCAGTGTGCCCAGGTGGCCAAGAAGGCCAATGGCATCCTGGACTGCATCAAGAATAGTGTGGTCAGCAGGACAAGGGAGGCTATTCTTCCCCTGTACTCAGCACTGGTTAGGCCACACCTTGAGTACTGTGTCCAGTTCTGGGCTCCTCAATTTAAGAAGGACATTGAGATACTTGAACGTGTCCAGAGAAGGGCAATGAGGCTGGTGAGAGGCCTTGAGCACAAGCCCTATGAGGAGAGGCTGAGGGAGCTGGGGGTTGTTTAGCCTGGAGAAGAGAAGGCTCAGGGGTGACCTCATTGTTGTCTACAACTACCTGAAGGGAGGATATAGCCAGGAGGGGATTGGTCTCTTCTCCCAGGCAGCCAGCACCAGAACAAGAGGACACAGTCTCAAGCTGCGCCAGGGGAGGTTTAGGCTGGAGGTGAGGAGAAAGTTCTTCACAGAGAGAGTGGTTGGCCATTGGAATGTGCTGCCCAGGGAGATTGTGGAGTCACCATCCCTGGAGGTGTTCAAGAGGGGATTGGACATGGCACTTGGTGACATGGTTTAGTGGTCATGAGGTCTTGGGTGACAGGTTGGAGTTGATGATCCTTGAGGTCTTTTCCAACCTTATTGACTCTGTGATTCTGTGATTTTGTGATCAGGGTCTAGTAAACAAGATTAACAAGAAAAGATCAAACATGGCCCCATTTAATTCAAAGAGAATAATTGTAACAGTCTCGAGTACTTGGAAGGCTGCTGTAAAAGGGAATGCCTTTTCCTGGTGTACAGAAAACAAGAAAAGAGGATGAGAACTTAAATTTAGAATCATAGAATCACAGAATTGTCAGGGTTGGAAGGGACTTCAAGGATCATCTAGTTCAAACCCCCCCCTTCCATAGGAAGGGACACTTTCCACTAGATCAGGTTCCCTAGAGCCCCATCCAGCCTGGCTTTAAAAACTTCCAGGGATGGGGCCTCCTCTCTTCCATGAGGTGTCAGAAGAGCAAATTAGTTTTAGTTCAACAGCAATCCAGCTTAATAGGTGGCAAATCCTAGCTTAGGGTTTATCGTAATATTTCTTGTTGTTTACAAAACAAATATGCCTATCTTTCACCATGCTATTCATTTTCTTATCACAGTTTCTTCCATAGCTTTCCTAACTTCCTCCGAGACGAGTCTTCAGCCCTCTGCAAGAAGGTAGAGTGATTTATTTTTCCACATCGTAGACTCTCCACTGTCATTGTAAAGGCTCTGCAAATAGACTCTTAGGGAAGAAGAGATAAATGTGGACTCTCTGGCTATAAGGGGTTTCAGGCAATGCAGGTCTCGTAGTTTACATCTAAAAACAATTTTCCCATGCTTGAGCCAGAATTTTTGATTTGATTTCTTAAGGCATGCATAGACACATATGTTCGTGCATCTGTATAAATACATGTGTGTGTATGTATGCATACTTTGTCTTCTAACAAAAAATGACAAATATAAACAGCTTCTTAATCAAGTCAGGGTTTTTTTGTCAGTTTGCTACTGCAAGTGAGCTTGCTGAATTTGACAGGCTCCTTAATATGAAATATGCTCCATCTGTTAATGCCAAGATTCAATGTTGTTATTTCAAATGCATATCACCTACACTTCGTTTTGCTTCTCTCACAAAATCTGCAAAGATACTATGTTTATAATCAAAAAGATGACTCCTTTAATACATCTAAACAACTTCGACCAAGTTGTGCATACCCAAAGGAATCCTATATTGCAGACAACTTTTTTTAGCAGTTTGAGTGTAATTTATCTTTGAAGAAACAGCTTATAACTAGTGATGGTAAAATAATGTTTCTTCCAGAGCAGATGCTAAACCCCATAGCTCTCCTGTTCCACAATTTTATGTATTTTGCTATAGTGGCAAGATCACTTTCAAGAAAAATATTAAAGAGGAAAGATTCACAAAACATCTTCAATTGTTCTTTACATTAGAAGAGAGAGTATTCCCTGGAGAAGTTTGTCTAAGAGTCATACACTCTTCCATATGCAGGCATGAAAACTAAAGCAAACCAAAAAATGCAGCTACAAGTCAGTGCTGCTTTATGCAGTGACCCTAGATCTTTCTGTGTCCTAGACTGATACTAGTATAGGATGTTAACTGCTAAAGAGAGCTCTCACCACTCAGATGGTGAGCAAACCAAGACATAGGCTCATCAGACAGCGCTAGCAATGATCACGAGAGGGTCATGTTAGTGTCTGTGAAGCCAGAGCTCCTTGCATATTCATAGCACTTACATCAGACAAGGTGATGCTAAAGACAAAAGTTTAAACACAGGAGAGAAACTGTTTCAGCTTTACCCCATGATGCCAGCATCATGGAGTAAGTCATTCAGAAAACTCTCCACTGCTGTGTTCCCCTTGCACAGCTCATCACATTTGGATTTGCTCCACTTGTATCTGAAGAGTATGCTGCATCAAGCTACCAAACAGCAGAGAAAGAAATGACCGGCACCTTTATCTGTCCCAGCAACAGCACATACTTGTCTGCATGAATGTCTACAGAAAGTGTGAAAAAACACACAGTAATGCTGCCAGTGCAGAAGACAACAATCAAATTACAGAAGTTAGGAGATGGTATTTACCCTAAATTAGACACTGTACACTGTCCTATGGTTGTGTCTCCAGGTTAACAGCTAATCTGTCAATACAAGACTGCTATGCCTAACATCAGAACTCTGTTTGTTGATCCTTGCTGCAGCTCACATGTTTTGCCATGCTGTTCAAATCATATAGTCATAGAACAGTCTGAGTTGGAAGGGACTCCCCTGCAATGAGCAAGGACATCCTCAACCAGAATAACCATTTGCATTTAAATAAGGTTGCAAAAAAAAAATATTCATTTCACTTGCAGCTAGAGCTAGCTTCAGGGACAGCTTATTTTTTGAGAAAATACTCTGTGGAACCAGAAATTATCTGTCAAGCTGGATCATGGTCATTTAGGATCATCAGTCAAAAACAAGAATTAAAGAAAAATTCAAAATATCTCACCCTTTATTCCTGTAATGAGAATTGTCAATGCTTTTTGCATAATATCCAAATCAGACCATATTAAAACAGTTGACACTGGTCAAACAAAATAAGTGGTTTAATCCAAATAATTAATTTTCTGTTATCAGAAAAAAAATGCATTTTTAAATGTGGGGGGTTTTGTGTATTTTGGTGAGGGTTCACATTTCAAATTGACCCAAAACTAATTTAAATTTTCCCTGCTTTCTTTTTTTTCTTTTTCTCTTTTTGTTTTTTTGGGTTTTTTTCAGCCAGCAAACTTGCAGCCGTTAGAGAACTTAAACTCAAATAGTTTTTCAGTATTGCAAGTGTGAAAATTATTGTAGCAATAGCAAATATAGCAAAGAAATCTTCTGTGTTTCTCATCTGGACACCTCTCAGTGTTGTGATCCCTTCTGCCTGTCAGGAGCAAAGGTGCACTTTTCACTGAAGATGTATCAGTTACTTAGGCTGAGAAGAACAGTCAAAAGAGCTTACCTGTAAAGCCTGAATATGACCACATTGAGCATAAGAAGCTACAGGGTATGGAGGAACCATTTCCTAAATCGTTCAGACTCCCATGTGAAGACAATAGCAGAAAGGGGCTCTAGCTCTGACAAATCTCACTTCTCTGGCAACAAGCAGCTCAACTCCGCTCTGTTTCTGTGGATTTTCCTATCACGCTGATTATCCCAAGTTTCTAGTATTTGTGCCATGAATACTGTATTCACACTGGCCATATGTTAGTACAGTCTCTTAACACCCATAAGCATCTTTTGTGGCAGGTTTGACACCATCGTTTTGGTTGTTTGTTGGAAGCTTGTGTGGTTTACTCTATTCCTGTGGCTGGTGTGACGGATGTTTCTGTTTCTTCTGTAGCTACTTATACCTTTATACATTTATGTTAGAGAAGTTCAGAGCCAAGAAAGTCTTGGGAAGGTTCAAATGGTCTGTCCTTCCTGAAGAACTTATCCAACAGTCTCTAGGACCTCAGAGAATCCCCTCGCCCTCACAGAGGGAAAAGGCTTTTTGGATATGGTCTGGAGCACTATAGTTCTTCCTGATGCTTTCAGGGGTCTTTTACAAAATATTGAATTTAGGCAATGAATGACTTAAAAAATGAGACACTATATTTTTAAGTGGCTTTTTCTTTATGCTGAAAATTATCAGGATAAAACTTTTTTTACTATTATTTCTGAATTATCAATTTCCTAAGAATACCCTCTATTTTCCTCAATTTAACCCTTGCAACGTTTAGAACTCCTCTATTTCTATAGAAACATTTGTAAAATAATAAAGTAGCTATAGTCTTCTATAGAATCATTAAAAGCAGAGATATTTAAAATGTAAATAAAGAGTTGTGTAGGTTTTATATCTTTGTAAAGCTCTTTTCTTGTTCTATTAGAACATTTTTCAACCTCTGCAAGATATATTCTGTATTAAAAGTAATAGGCTGTTAATAAAGACCAATATGTATTGATATACACATTGGCATATAAGAGATTTGAATTTTTTAATTTGAAAAGCAACTGCACCAACAGATGACTCTGGTATGTTAGACATGGCCACCTCACTGATTTTGTAGCACCTGTGCAAGGGAGTTAGGATAATTCTTGTGGCCAGGCACCTACCTCTTTCTTATCTCAATCACCAGATAAATCATTAAAGTTTACACTCCCAACAGGAAAAATAAATTTCCTGGAAGGAATGGGGATGTTCCACAGAATGTTTCTGGCCACCAATGTTTTTCTTCATCTGGGAATGATTTAGATTGCTTTTAAAGAAGGTAAACATTTGTTATTAACATTCGATGATTTCTATCTCAGCTTTTGTGTAGAATTAAAATAATAGGAAAAAATTAAGAAAAACATTTAATTTATAAGATAGCCTAAGGTTTTGATGTCATATTTCCTCATTTCTTTTTGCGACTGATTAAAGCTGCATTGCAGTCTTCATCCTTTTACCACTGTAAAATCTGTTCTAAAATGTATGAAGCAAATTTTCTTGATAAAAAAAAAGACATTAATCATTAATAAATAAAGCCACAGCTGTTCACTATTGAAGATAAGCTTCTGGAAATACCCTGCTGTATTATGAACAAAGAACTTCTCGATTTGATAAATAACTCAGTTACACAAAGGGGAGATTTTCCCTTCTCCTCACACTGTAATTGGTCTCAGTCAGTACTGTTGGAAGGAATGTCCAGAGCTGGGAGAAAAATGTTGCTGAGGGGAAAAGAAAACCCAGAATTTTTAAAAATACCCTTCACATTGTAGTAGCAACTACTTCTAGGAAACGTTTTCTACAAAGCTTGGCTCTGAGTAACCAGTTTAATATATATATTTTCCAAGAAAGTATAAAGCTAAGTAGGATTTATGTAAGCCACCTTTATGACTCGTTGTAAACATGTCTGAGTGTTTTATGATCAATATTGTCTCCTTCGAGACTTCTGCCTGGTATTTGGGTGTGGTGGGTTGAAATTATCCCCCAACTAATTTGGAGAATTACCCCCAGAGTAAAATTCCCAGACCAGTTGAATGGAAGCAAATGAAGCTATATTTACAAGTAAACTAAAATCTAGAAATATGAAGTGCAACGAATATGTACAAAATACACAATATTTACATATATTTACAATTTATAAACAGCACAAGAACCACCTTGGACAAAACCAGGGGGCTACCAATTGCTTCCCCCTCTCCCTGCCCCAGACATAGGAGAAAGAGGAAAAACAGCAGAGAGTAGCTTGTGTTTAGCCACAACAAAGAAGTGCAGCCAGTGTCAGCAAGACAGCAGAAGCAATAAGCTGGTCTCTGCTAGAGTGAAGAGCTATCAGACCTATGGGATTATTTAGACCTTATCATTAGTTGGAATGTGCTGCCCAGGGAGGTGGTGGAGTCACCATCCCTGGAGATGTTCAAGAGGGGATTGGATGTGGCACTTGGTGACATGGTTTAGTAGTCATGAGGTCTTGGGTGACAGGTTGGACTTTGATGATCCTTGAGGTCTTTTCCAGCCTTATTGATTCTGTGATTCTGTGATTATTTTGCATCCAGTGGTAATTTATTTACATTCTACCACTTTCTACTCAATCTGTGGAAAATTTCCTAGGCATCAGCCTAATACTGCCACATTGGATAATGAAGAGCAGAATAAAATAATCGAAAGATTAAGAATGTATAATTCAGTTCTTCCAGGAACATACAAATAAAAATCTTTAAATAGTGACAGAACTAGGGAGAATGGAACAAAGCTGGAAGTGATAGATTCAGACTGGCTGTAAGGAAGTTCTTCATCATGAGAGTGCTGAGAGCCTGGAATGGGTTGCCCAGGAAAGTGGTTGAGGCCCCATCCCTGGAGGTGTTTAAGGCCAAGCTGGATGAGGCTCTGGCCAGCCTGATGTAGTGTGAGGTGTCCCTCCTCATGGCAGGGGGGTTGGAATTAGATGATCCTTGTGGTCCCTTCCAAACCTGACTGATTCTATGATTCTTACCATTCAGAAAGACTTCAAGGAAAATTATTATAGTTTGTCATACTCAGAAATAAATTTGAAAAGTTGCATTATTAACAAATTGTGAATCGGTTAAGTGTTTTTAGCCATATAGGCTGAACTTGGGTACAGAATGAGACTTTGCAGAAAAAGATGTCAGCAGTGTTTTCAGAAACGGATGTTCTGACATGTATTAGAAGTAGCCTGTCAATGCTTAAATATGAAAATATTTTAAATACAAGGAGCTTTCTCAAGGCTTTCTCTGAGTTGTAACCTGTATTTTGTGAAAATCAATAAGACATGTGTCCTGGTTTAAGGCAGAACAGATCCTCTCTTGCCCCGAGAGGGACGACAGAATGACACTCACGCAAACGGATTGGAGAATGATGGAAAGTTTAAATGGAAAAGCAATTGGTGAAACTACAGAAACTGCAAAGCATAGTGACAAAGATATCCCAAAGGGTACAGAGTCCCTTACACCGCACCCAAAGGCCTCCCAACACTTCGCTTCTCCCCACGTGAGGGTCTACCCAAAACCCCCAGGGCTCTTTCTTGCCCTCCCCCGCCCCACTGCTAGGCTAGTCTCAGGCTGTCCAGGACTGAGACTGCCTCCCCCTTTCTCCTCCTGGCATTAGGCCTAGACAGGCCTAAGAGACCTTGAGATACTCCCCCACTGTTACCCGATAAGAGAGCATCTCCCATGGGAGCAGAGAGGGAAGAAAGAGGGAGAGAATGACTTTGCAGATGGATTGATAGGGCACAGGATTTATGGGTAGCAATACGCCGTTTCCTGTGTCCACCTGATTGGGTTGGGCACTTGGGACACCCGAGGTGTAACTTATGTGGCAGTAACAGGAGGCACCCAGCCTAAACTGTCACACTTTAACATCATTTGCAACCTAAATACACTTCTCTCTTACTCTGTGGAGCTCAAAGAAGTGATGCTGGGCGGTTTGTACCGGAGCAATCAAAATGTTTATTTGAAATACATGTTTCTGAAACTCTGCTTCCCTAAAACTGAGCTGTGCTCTCCAGCCAGACCCCAGCAAGCACACCTTGCTTATTTTTATCCCATCTCCCAACCCTCAGAAACATTCAGTGCTGAGATGGAACATTTTCTTAAGTCAGTGGCATAGAATAAGCAAAGTATATGGGGAAAACAGGTCAGTATTTGTGCCTTTTTTCCTATGGCTGCAAAAACTATCCTGTTTTCAAAGGAAGTTTGCTCTCAGTTGAGGGATTATTTTTAACTCTCACACTTTAAGTGTAGTGAAATTTCCTATTCACTTCAAGGTTTTCATGAATGAGATTCCTTTTTAATTTTTTCAGATGACTCCAGGAAGCCTGCTTCCCGTTGTACTGAGCGAACCCCATGCTGCAGGAGGGTAGGCCTAGCAAGAAATCTGTTACATTCACTACAGCTGCAAAACACAAGCCTGTGGCACTTAACATTACAGTAGCTACAGGGGGGCTTTCACCTCTCAGCCCTCATCAGTGAAATGGTACACTTGAGCCTTCTCTCTGTCTCGACTTTTTACCTTACAAGCTTTGCTCTGTCAGGACTACTTACTTCATATATGGCAACCTGCTGAAGTGAGCCCCTATGGAAACCCTTTGGCATACACTGTGGGTCAGAGGATGTTTGCTTTAGCAACTCTTCTAATGTAAATAGGTTTCTCTGCCCTTGCCCAGAGGTATTCCTGCTTGATCCCATGCCTTCTCCTTTGCTTGCACTCTGTAGTTGTTTGCTGGGTCTGTGAGATGAACCAGACCAGGAAACTGATTAAAAAGACCCAAGGATAAAATTAACCTCATCTTTTTTCTTGAAGATATTTTTACTCAAAATGAGCTGATCAATCTATTTGTGATCAATTAGTGAATTATGTTTGCCATATGAGACCATAAACAACTCTGGCAACACAGACTAGGAGATAGAGGCAAGAATAAACATGGGACTGTGGCAGGGCAGACAGGAACAGCTTAAACCAGTTTTGCTGCTTAGAGGAGAGTCTGTGGAACCAGGTCCTGATACCACTGTAAAAACCAAAAGTATAAAAACTTTCAAAGCTTGCATTTGAACACCATCCATTTTGTGACTGGTGAAAGCAAAGGCCTCTCTGTTTATAACACTACTTACAGACTGTTTAATACATCAGAAGCTTGGCAGGATTTCTTTTGTGGTTATCTTTCTTTGAGGGAACATCTGGCTCCATCAAATGCTACCCAATATAATGAAACATTAGACTCATCCAAATCATGTGAGTTTCAGATATGTGTCATGAAAAGAGTCCAACACTTAGGGCTGTTTGGTTGGATAATTTTCTCTCTTTTCCCCTCTGTGCATATTTATTTCGTTAGATTTATCTCTGTTCCATTTTATTCCTCCTCATGACTGTATGTTTTTAAATGTTCCAGATGAGGTGTCATCAGATAATATTAAAAAAAAAAAAAGTATTTTGATTTCTTAGCTTTGGTTCTATATTTAACTTGTTATATGTGGAATCAAAGCAGACAGGACCAAGAATTCTAGCAAGCAAACTTGTATTTCAAAGGAAATAGATACAACACGACTGGTTCTGGGTCTTCTGAATATCTCATTTCTGTTACTTCTTGATCTGTCAGCTCAAATGCTGATCTAATATTTTCAAATTACTTCTACTTTTAGAATAGCTGAAGCCAGTTTCATGGTTTGCACTACACTGAACTTTGCAATTCACACTTATTTCTAGACAACATATAATGCAATAACCATAGACCATTTTTTGCTCTACATCTTCTACTTCAAAGGGAGAATGTTTTTATTTTTTTCAATTGCTGTTTGCTTTTGTATTTAGATGTCTTGAACACGTTCAAAGTTTCCCATTTTGTCACCTAAAAAATAGTTTCCTCTTCTCAAGCTGTGTTTGCACAATGCACAAGGTGGAAGAAATAATGTAATCAAAGATGAGCCAGATTGGTTGATATACATCTCCCTTCAAGGAAAAGAGAACAGCCACCAACTGAGTGAACATTCCAAGTGCAGAAACCTAAGCAAGCAGAATTCCAGCCTGGATGAATGGGCAACCCGTGATGGAGTTCGTATACAAAAGGCAGGACCACAGAGGGTAGTCATACTGAGGTGAAATATAGAAGCATTGTGCAAGTATCCCAGGATGGAATTAGGGAAGCCAAAACTCAGCTACAGATAAAGCTGGAAAGGGATATGAAGGGCAAAGAAGGGCTTCTATAGGTACATTGGCAGTTGAAGGATGACTAGGGAAAATCTGGTCATTGGGACACAGGATCTGGTGACAAAGACATTGACCAAACATAGTTTCACTGCTAAGTCTTGGCCTGTGGCACGCCAGTTCCCCAGGTCTACTACCAGAATCTGTAAGAATGAAGCAGTATCCATCAAAGAAGACGACAGTTGAACATGTAAAAGTCTTTGGGACCTGACAGAATCCACTTGAGGATGTTGCAGCAGCTGGCTAATGCCACTACAAGGTCTCACTCCATCACCCCTGAAAGGTTGTGGTGACCACAGAAGTTTTTTGATGGCTGGAAAAAGGAAAATATCACACTTGTCTTTAAGAGAGGAGAATAGAGGAAACTACAAGTCTGGTCAACTGGGAGGATTATAGAGATAGAGCCAGAGAATGTACAGATGCAACAAGGAAGACCAAGGCCCTCTTGGAACTGAGGAGTCTTGCCAGAGGGATGAAAGAGAACAAGAAGAGTTTTTTAAAATACATCAATGATAAAAGCAAGAGCAGGCAAAAGGTAGGCCCACTAGCGAATGATATGGGAGATATGGTAACTGATGATGCAGAGATGGCAGAGTTGCTGAATGCCTTCTTTGCCTCAGTCTTTACTCCTAAGACCACCCCTCAAGAACCTCAGTCTCTAGAAGCAAGGGAGCAGAACTAGAGGGATGAGGACACTCCACTGGTCAGTCATGACTGGATTAGAGATCTCTTATACCAACTGAAGACACACAAATCCATGGGCCCTGATGGGATGCATCCATGAGTGCTGAGAGAGCTTCCTGATACTGTTGCTGAACCTCTCTCCATGATCTTTGAAAAGTCCTGGAGAACAGGAGAGATACCGATGACTAGAAGAAAGCAAATGGCACTCCAGTCTTTAAAAAAGGCAAGAAGGAGGAGCCAGGCAACTACAGACCAATCAGCCTCACATCCATCTCTGGAAAGATAATGGAGCAGCTCATCCTGGAGGTGATCTCTAACCATGTGGAAGACAAGAAGATTATCAGGAGTAGCCAATGTGGCTTTACCAAGGGGATCTCCTGACTAATCTGAGAGACTTCCACGAAATTATGACCAAATGAGGGTAAATGAGGGAAGAGCAGTGCATGTCACATACCTTGACTTCAGTGAGGCTTTTGATACAGTCTCCATAACATCCTCATAGAAAAGCTCAGGAGATGTGGCACAGATGGCTGGTCTGTGAGGTGGATTGCAAACTGGCTCCACAACAGAGTTGAGAGGGTTGTCTTCAGTGGCACAGAGTCAGCTTGGAGGCCTGTGGCAAGTGGTGTCCCCCAGGGATCAGTACTGGGTCCAGTTTTGTTCAACATCTTTCTCAGTGACCCTAATGAGGGCATTGAGAGTACCCTCAGCAAGTTCACTGATGATACAAAACTGGGGGGGTTGGCTGACACCTGTCAGGCTGTGCAGCCATCCAATGTGACTTGGACAGGCTGGAGACCTGGGTGCAGGCAAACCTCAGGAAGTTTAATAAGGACAAGTGCAGGGTCCTGCATCTAGGGAGAAATAGCAACAGGCACCAGTACAGGTTAGAGGCTGCCCTGCTGGAAAGCAGCTCCACAGAGAAAGACCTTGGAGTGCTGGTGGACAGCAAGTTCTCCATGGAACAACAATGTGCTCTTGTGGCCAAGAGAGCCAATGGGATCCTGGGATGTATCAAGAAAGTTGTGTGCAGCAGGTCTAGGGAAGTTTTTCTACCTCTCTACTATGCCCTGGTGAGACCACACCTGGAATACCTGTCCAGTTTTGGGCTTCCCAGTTCAAGAGAGACAGAGAACTGCTGGAGAGAATCCAACAGAGAGCCATGAGGATGATTAGGGGACTTGAGCATCTCCCCTATGAAGAGAGACTGAGATCCCTGGGGATGTTTAGTCTTGAGAAGACTGGGAGGGGATCTGATCAACGTCTATAAATATCTGAGGGGTGGGTGTCAAGTGGAGAGGGCCAGGCTCTTTTCGGTGGTTCACTGTAATAAGACAAGAAAC
Source organism: Indicator indicator (assembly GCF_027791375.1). Taxonomy (NCBI): domain Eukaryota; kingdom Metazoa; phylum Chordata; class Aves; order Piciformes; family Indicatoridae; genus Indicator; species Indicator indicator. Next base: position 27,065,967 of record NC_072010.1, on the reverse strand, counting down.
AATGGTTCAATCCTGAACATAGAAGATTTCACCTCAACATGAGGAGAAACTTCTTTACAGTGAGGGTAACAGAGCACTGGAACAGGCTGCCCAGGGAGGTTGTGGAGTCTCCTTTTCTGGAGACTTTCAAAACCCACCTGGATGCATTCCTGTGCAGACTACCCTAAGTGATCCTGTTTCGTCAGGGTGTTTGGACTCGATGTTTTCTTGGGGTTCCTTCCAAACTCTAATGTACTGTGATACAGTCTTCTGTGTCTCAAACTCCTGGGAATATTATAGGGCAAATCTTCCTCAACCGTTTTTAGGCACAAGAGGAATTAGAAGGTGACTGTGAGCACACAGAAAATCATGTCTGATGATTCAGTGCCTAGCTCTGTGGACAAGGGGACAGCAGTGGATGTTGTATATCTTTACATCAGCATAACTTTTCACATAGTCCCTGGCATAACTATAGAAAAAATTATTTAGACACAGATGGAATAAGTAGATAATAAAGATAGTTGTTGTTAAATCATACCACAGAATATACTAGAAGCTCGTCTTTAAAATTAAGAGTTAATTTTTAAATTGGTAATATAAAAACAATGAAAATATTGTTTATGATAAGACTTAAGGTACAAAGAAAGCTTTGTTTCCAGCAGAATGTACAGACACTTGCAGAGAATATCGAGCATTCCTATATGTTTTGATAAATCCTCTATAAATTACTAGAGTCAGCCAAGGTTTCACATATAAAAAAAAAATATTCAAGGAAGAGAAGAAAGAAAGGTGAGTTTAAAAGAAAACTATTCCCAAGAGAAGAGGGAAGGAGCATAAGAAATACAGGCTGCCAATTTTGAGAACAGAGAAGACTATGTTCCAAATTACTTAGGTAAACTCAGTTGTTAATGTATTGCCCTCCTGTCCTCGACCATTCTTTCAACCTTTATTCCCATTTTATGAATCATGTCAATCAACATTATTAATGTCAACAGAGTTTCTGTTAGGGCACAGCTAAGACCTGTGCACAACTGCACGTGATTCTTGTCAAGGACATAGTGTGGTTTGCCCTGTAGTCACTTCTCAAGGCAATAAGATCCTGTAAATAACCACGTAATACCAACTCAGCTGGAGGTTATGACAGTGTTTTAATTCAATTATGCCATCCTGTCTACAACTTCACGACTACAACTTCACTCCTTCTGGGGTGAAAACTTCTGGGGGTTAACACTTGCTTTATTTGAGTCACTGTAAAGGGCCAAAGAGACTTCAGTCAAAGGGATATATCAACATGAAGTATCACTCTAGCATTGATGTTTTCCATTTCAAAAGTCCAGTGCAAGTCAGGAGCAGATTTAACTCCAGTTTAAGTGAAAATAAATTGCAATAAATATAAATTGAGTTTAAAATAACAGATTAAATATCACTTTTTTTGATTAGATTTCTACTTGGATGACTCTTTGCAGCTCACTTCAGTTCTTTCATGGTTGACAGGAAAGGGATGTGGTCAGCAAGTGAAAAAGTCAATATTGAAGACAAATATTTCTTTGTACTTTTTTCAGTCTGACTTATAAAGGTTGCTGAAAGGTGACAGAATACAAGACAGAATTCATTTCACAGGAATAAAAAAATGCTACTTGAGGGATTCCATTTTCTATGTAAGACAGGCAATCATTTTCAAAATAAAATAACAGGAATTTCTCTCTTCCAGCTACCACAGAAATACAGTCCTAAATGGAACAAATTTCCAGAAGTTTCATCAGCCTGAATAGTTTTAGTTTACAATCTGAGACATATGACTACAACCCTGGGTTGTAGTCATATGTCTCGGATTGTAAACAACCCTCTCAAAAGAAGATATCAGGAGAAAACTCTGGAAATCTATTCCAAATCCTAGAAATTATACTTGAAGGATCAATTCCCCTTTGGCAAAGACAAGGACTAGATGACCTAAAGGTGTTTTCCATTTCTGCTTAAGTCTTTTAAAAATAGATATATGTTTAATGAATTCACATAACTTCTGCAGATGCTGCAAAGTATACTAGCAGACCACTTAGGTTTAATTAAAAAAAACAACTGGACTGACCTTGCAAAACCTTACATCAGAAGTTGTTACCTACATAAGCAGAGCTTCAAACTTGTTGAGCTGTACTTGAAATGCACAAATCTCCAGAGAAGGGCAACAAAGCTGGTGAGGTGTCTGGAGCACAGGCCATATGAGGAAAGGCTGAAGGAGCTGGGGTTGTTTAGCCTGGAGAAGGGAAGGCTCAGAGGAGACCTTATTGCAGTCTACAACTTGATAACAGGAACTCTATCACCTTCCTCCTTTCGCAACAAATCTGATTGGGCAGGTCCAGCTTGATTCACTGAACCTCTACTATTCACCAGCCATGTTGCTTGTGCCAAATGCTTCTCCCAGTTTTTCAAAGATCCACCCCCATAGCTTTGAGAGTGGTTTTCAGCAAGCCATTGTAACATTCGATCTTCCCTGCAGCTGGTGCAGGGAATTTAAATTTAAATCTGCCCCGACTGCAGAATGCAGAGTGCAGACTGCCCTACTTTGTTTTGAGTAATAGTTCTTAAACATTTCTATCTATCCAATGGAAGTGTTTAGAACAATCATTATTTTGCTTTCTTACACCCAATAGTGACTTGTTTACACTCTTTTACTTTCTCTGTTTGACCTTTGCAAAGAAAAATTAAAAAGACTATTTCAAACCATCACACAACTGCCTGAAGGGAGGCTGTAAGGCAGGTGGGGGTTGGTTTCTTCTCCCAGGGAACCAGTGACAGAATGAGAGGACACAGTCTCAAGCTGCACCAGGGGAGGGTTAGGCTGGATGTTAGGAAGAAATTCCTCACAGAAAGAGTGATTGGCCAGTGGAATGGGGTGCCCAGCAGGTGGTGGAGTCACCATCCCTGGAAATGTTTAAAATAAGACTGGATGAGGCACTTAGTGCCATGGTTTAGTTGATTAGATGTTGTTGGGCGATAGATTGGACTAGATGATCTTGAAGGTCTTTTCCAACCTGGTTAATTCTGTGATTCTGTAAATATGATCCAGGGGAGAAACTATTGAATAGTCCCTGCCATCTTCTGATCCCTCCTATCCTCATGACAGATATGAAGATAATGAATCCTACTGGTATACGAGATCCCTGGTACCCAGTCAAGTCACAAAGGCTAAGGAAACGGTTTGCAAACTGAGATCTAATCCCTCTATTCAGTCCCAGATTTATTCCACTCACTGATTCCCTCAGCATGGAGAAATGATTTCTGGCAAGACTGTTTTGTAGTTCTTGTGTACACTAAGAGATGACTGAAAATGAAAGGGGACATATTTTGAGGTATGGGGCTAAGTCCTCTGTTTTTCAACAGCTATGCAAGCAATAAAATAAATGAAGCCATAAATGAGTCTGAGATTAATAAAATATTTTCAACAATGAACATTACCTTGACAGCTGCAAATCTAGTTACTAGTGAGTGCAGAAGTTGCCAAAGTCATAATGTGAGGTTTGAAAACTAATTTCCTTATTCAAAGCCATTAGTTTTATTTTCAAAGTCAAAATGAGCTAATTTAAAAGCCTGTGTAAGGTTAATATGAAATAATAGAAACATTTCCCTGAATGTCAGGCAACATAGAATGATCTACAAATGTGAAAAAGCCATCAAATATTTAAATGCTTTAGTAACAGCTACAGGAGGAACATTATTAAATTATTTAATTTAAATGATGGTATAGCACAAAATCTGAGGATCACATGGGTACAATGACACTTTCCCAGGGTGTTCTAGCTAGAAAAAAAAAATGTTTGATTTGTTCTGCATTCATTCATCTCTTCTGAATGACTTCTAAGTCATTTGCTGTTTTTCCACATTCGTACGAAACATTTTGTTAGAGGAAGTTTTGAATGAAGCTTGATACTGAGCAAAAAAACCTTTTTTTTCCCTTTTCACATGGATACAGAACTTGTTCCTTTTCACAGAAAAGAATACTGTCAGAGAAATGGGGCAAACATCAAGAAAATTCAGTGAACTCTAATCTTATTCTGGTGTCTGGCCCACAGAGTGAAGTCCAAGAAGGCAATATTCTTTTGATTAATCACCTCATAGAATTGGGTGGCTCCCTGTCTCCTGAGTCATATTTCCCTTTTATTTTGTTTGGTCTGTTTTCTCTAGACTCTCATATTTGTCTTGTGATTAAATCTCAGCAGGTCCAGTAGCCCAGAAAGGGAAATGACCACAAACCACAGTTGTGGTGACTTGTATCCTAACTTCTTCCCAGATGAACTTTTGAAACTTTTATTCATTTGTGAAGGATTTTTGTAGATGTATTATGTGTTAATATTTATTAGAGTGTTAGTAAGACATCAAACATATCATCAATATCAGGGATGATATTCACCTCTTGTTTTACTTGAGCAAGGAAATGCTTCACACCTAGATTTAAAAGCAACCCACATCCTCCTTTACTCCTCAGTTATTAGCTTTGCCCAGTGAAGTGTTGTGATGGTTTTAAGACTATCTTTTTAATTTTTTGTTCACTAAGTTCGAGCAGAGAAAGTGAATGAGAGCAAATAAATAACTATGGGGTGTAAGAAAGCAAAATAATTATTATTCTAAACACTTCCCTTGGAGAGGTAGAAATGTTTAAGAATCTCTACTCAAAATAAGGTTGGGGAGTTGGGCAGTCTGAATCTCGGCTTGCTGGGCTTCTGTCTGCTGTTTCTTCTTTTCTGGCTGAAGATAACACACTGACCTTGACGAGCTAAGTCTAACAGCCTCTCTGCTTCTTGACTCTTTGCCTTCTGCCAGGGGGTCTGGGGGGATTCCTTCTGGCTGGGGTGATGCCCCTTGGGGGAAGCAAAGGGGGCTTGGTTGTGCTTCTCTGTTGATTGTACATGTTTGTAAATGTTGTGGATAGTGTATATTTGTATACATCCATTGCATTTCATCATAGATTGTAGATTTGCTTGTAAATACAGCTTTCATTTGCTTCCAGACTGAGCTAGCCTGGTTATTGTTGGTGTGGGACAGGGATTTCAACTCTCACACTATTACAAGTGTTTGTAGCCAGTTTGTAGCCATAATGCTGGGAAATGGACAATAAAATTCAGCATGTTTGCAGGGACAGAGAACTGAAGCTGAGACTTAAGACTTTATCAGGACATCTGGCAATACTAAGCGAGTAGACAGGCACAGGGTTAGTAAGTGTGGACACACTTTGCAGTTTCTTTAAGTGGGAGTTTCAGTCATACAGCTTAACTTCCAGGACTCCCAGAGTTTTCCCAAATTCAATATATAGCATCCCCTGAAACAGCTTGTACTTTCTGACCCAAAAAACTTAGGTCTGCTGCTAAAGATTACAGTTAGCAACACATGCAATTGAAATATTGCTGAAAAATCCTTCTAATTTGTACTAAGGGCTGCCCAGATGCTCCTAACCAATTTGCCTGGAAACGTTTTTGCAACTCACAATACTTCAAGAGCTTAGAGAAATGTTCCTAGACAAACCTAACAATTCTTGAAGTTTTTCCCAGGTAGAAGAAGCAAGCCAAGCAAAAGGAAAAAGAAAGTAAGAAACTGTCAAGAGATTGAACTCCCAGGCTAGCAGTTAAGGCCCATTGCCTCATGGATGAGAGATCTCTGTCCCATTCCCAAGCCACACGCAAATTTCTACAAAGCAGTGCAATTCTAAGAAGTCAAACTGGGAGAGAGAACAAGCAATTCTGATTGTGTTGTGGAAGGCAGTGGTTCAGTCACTGATCTAAGTCCAAGAGGAATAGAGTTGAAAAGGATAAACTCTGAAAGAGAAACAATTATTTATTAAACAGCATTTTTCTGAAGGTCATACTTGAGATAATGAAAAGACTACTGTGAAATCACTTACTCTTATGTCTCCTGATTTATATATTCAAGCACTCAATTTTCTAAAATCAAGATGGGCTTATTAGGGCTCTGTCCTCTTTAGTGCTTGAATTAACCACGACATACAATTCCTCCCTTCCAAGAGACCAGGCTAGTTCTGGCCCAATCTAGGGATAAAGGCAGCAAACAGCACTTAACCCAAATCCCCTTAAATGTTTTCTAAAATTGATTTTTGTAATTTTTAACATTTTTTCAGATTTTCTTTTTTTGTGTGTGTGAATTTTTTTTATGGCATACTATGTCCACAGAGCATACTGTATGCATTTTTTCCTAAGGTTTTATAGCCCTAAGAATAGTTTTTGCATTTCATTTACTCTTAGTGTAGAAACAGACTAAAACCATGGGTGCCTGGAAATAAGCATAAATATTTACATCAGGATTTTCCAGTTATATTGGCATTTTTCAGCTTTCCATGCAGTGAAAGTTTTTCCTTGCCTACAGTGTTCTTTTTGTCAATTTCATTGGAGTTTTTTGACTCAGGTAGAATATTTACAGATGGAAAAACTGAGGAATGCTGAAGGTATGTGTCTTCATGTGGTTGTTTGAATTTTGAGTTTAAAAGTTAGGGGTGTTTTTTGTTTGGGGTTTTTTGTTTGTTTGATTGTTTGTTTTACAAATATTAGCCCCTTGATCATGTGAGTCATACAGAAGCCCTCATTCCTACACTTAAAAATATTTTTCCTAAAATTATTTCCAGGTAGAGTGTAACTATGTCATTAATGCACCTGCTTTTTAGGTATGTCAGAAACATTATGAGCATTTCACAGTAATGAAATAAATCTAAATATAATACATTTGCTAATATCACATACTGTATGACACGATGTGTCATTAACATGACTCAGAAATTGAAGGCAAGAGTGAGGGCAAGGACAGGACAGGACAGGACAAGACAGGATAGAAGCCTATTTCTTGTCTCTTTAGCTCTTGAAACAGTAAGACGTAATTTTAAGACATAGGGAAATAGTCATGATTTAATGACTATGGTTTAATTCCATTTTTATTTAAATCTTTATTTCCAATAAAATAAAGCAGTGTCAAAGCCTCAAGGAAACACTCTTTTTTTTCCCAGATTGGCCTGGGAGTAAAATAAAAGTTTCTTATTAAATCATATGATTTTAGTCTTCGAGACTCCATCTTGTGAGAGAGAAGAAAACAGCTTTCTTTTTTGATAGTTAATAAATTTGTAGTTCAATGAAATGAGGAAAAAAATCTGCTGTGAACTCTATGATACCAAGTTGAAAGTGAGGCTTTGCTTCAGACCTTCAATATTGTGTGTGGACCTTGTGTGTCCACTTTTTAGACAGTAGCTGAAGATTTGTGCATACATGAGCAAACAGACTCATAAAAGAACTAACAAAAAGCTGAAACCATCAAGAATATAAAGGTCTACCTAACTGCCAGGTAAAAAGTAAATTGAATAAATCCATTACTAATGGGAGATGATAAATATGAATATGAATATGAATATGAATATGAATATGAATATGAATATGAATATGAATATGAATATGAATATGAATATGAATACAATTTATTTGTGGACCAAGAAAGAAAGCAATGTTCTATATGTGCAAAAAATCTGAAATAAACCAGAAGAGCATACTTAGATTGATGTGAACCTCCAGTTTAATCAAACATTTAAATATTCTCTGAGTTTAAATCATGGTAGTAATAACATGAGGTTCTTGGAAAGCTGCATCACACAAGGGAAAACACTGAACAAAACAATGGAAACTGTGAAGACACTGCACTGCTAAACAATTACTAGAATTAATGATGTAATCGAATTCCATCTGAGTGTTAAGCATTTATCTACAACAAGGAGAGGTAAATGCTGAAGATGTTTCAGTACAAATGCTCTTCCACAGACACTACAAAGATGTACACGGCCATAAAAGACTTTTCCTTCTCCACAGTACTCTTGTTCATCCAAGGAAGATAGAAATTGCCAGAAGCTTTGCAAAAGCTCCCTGGTGGAAAGGTATAAAATGTAGATGTGTGGTGAAACCAGAGTAAAACACTAAAAGAAGATGAGTAAAGCATCCAGCCAAGCAACAGCTGTCTGGATTAATCCAGCATTCTTTCTGATCAGTGTCTCTTTTCACTGTGTGCTTTTCTCTACAGTTCTGTCTTCTGTCATCACCATGCTGCTTTCTGAAGTTTCAATGAAAACGTACATCCAGGTCTACATCTCCCTTATTCTGTATCAAGAATCTCACTCCTTTGTTCTTGATTCCCCAGGACCCTTCAGGATCAGGGACAGAATTTCCCCAGATGGCTTTAATATGACTCATGAACTTAGTCAAATTTATCACATAAACATGGCCTTTAACACATACAAAATAATTCAGTATGTATTCTGTGTTCTTGATCCTGGACTCGTGGTACATGAAAGATTCAGGAACAGTTCTAAATCAATTGTTGTGCTATGAAGCCTGTGAATCATTCACTTGAGGCTGGAAAAATATAGCCTACTGAATACCTAAGTTCTGCTGCAGAAAGAAAAGAAATTTAATTTCCCTTTCTAATGAAAGGGGGAAAAAATAGGACATGGAACTATGCTTTTGATGTCACAAGCACAAGTCTCTGTTCTCTCCATGTTTATAATTTTTTCTTTTATTTTTGAACAATTGCCTTGCCTGGTTATCAGGAGCAGATGTCGTCGTTGTTTTGCCGAGTCCATGAAAAATACTCACATAACAGGTACAAGAGTTGAGAAATAAACAGTGCAGGTTCTTAATGGCTTATTAGTTCATCATTAAAAAAAAAAATTCTCATTTCCTCAGAGGAAATTTCCTCAGAGTTCAACTGAAGAGGGAGATGTCTGGTAATACTTTTTTGGGGTTCTGTGGTACAGTATAAGTACTGCTGCTTAAAACGACGTTATTTGAAACAGGCAACAGGGGTTAGGAACCTCATGCTATTTTGTCGTGACCACTCCACCTGTGTCCCAGTAAGGTCTGTTCCAATCTGCTTTTCCTGTACTTATGTATCATTCACAGTGCAGTCTGCACTGCAGATGGCTTTCAGCTCTTACAGTATGTAGAATTATAGAATCATAGAATCAACCAGGTTGGAAGAGACCTCCAAGATCATCCAGTCCAACCTATCAACCAGCCCTAAGCAATCAACTAGACCATGGCACTAAATGCCTCATCCAGTCTCCTCTTGAACATCTCCAGCGATGGCGACTCCACCACCTCCCTGGGCAGCCCATTCCAATGGCAAATCACTCTCTCTGTGAAGAACTTCCTCCTAATATCCAGCCTAGACCTCCCCTGGCACAACTTGAGACTGTGTCCCCTCATTCTGCTGCTGGCTGCCTGGGAGAAGAGACCAACCCCCACCTGCCCACAACCTCCCTTCAAGTAGTTGTAGACAGCAATGAGGTCACCCCTGAGCCTCTTCTTCTCCAGGCTAAACACCCCCAGCTCCCTCAGCCTCTCCTCATAGGGTTTGTGTTCCAGGCCCCTCACCAGCTTCATTGCCCTTCTCTGGACACGCTCCAGTATCTCAACATCTCTCTTGAATTGAGGAGCCCAGAACTGGACACAGTACTCAAGGTGTGGCCTGACCAGTGCTGAGTACAGGGGAAGAATAACCTCCCTTGTCCTGCTGGCCTATTCCTGATCCAGGTCAGGATGCCATTGGCTCTCCTGGCCACCTGGGCACATTGCTGGTCCATGTTCAGATTGTTGTTGTATTGATTGTTCAATTATAAAGAGAGCTTCCAAAACAGAATGGTGAATTTTAACCATGGAAATGTCAGAAAATCACTCTTGAGATTGATGAGAAATAATGCTGTAAAGATCAGGGAGGTAAACATACTCTGAAATTATTGTTTTCTTTCTCTTGGGGAAAAGAAAAACAAAAAAAAAAAAGGAATTCACATATCAAAAAAACTACAGGAATTAATTTTCATGTATTAGATATGTGAATACTGCTAACTCAAGGGAAATATCTGCAGTTCCTAACTGCTCCACTATCTAATTTTAAAAATGCCTTTCAGTTTTGAGAAACTCATTGAATAAATCTATACCTGTTTTATGGCTAAAACATTATTATAGTTTTTTAGATGAAGTCCCAAAAGAAATGATGCCAATAACTGAAGTAGGACAGTGTTGAAGAGAAGCACAATCTTTTTCCCACATGTTACACAGAATATGCCCTGTACCAAGCAATGATCTAATAGGCATGTACTGGAGCACCTCTCCTGTGAGGACAGACTGAAAGAGTTGGGGCTGTTCAGTCTGGAGAGGAGAAGGCTCTGAGCTGACCTTATTGTGGCCTTCCAGTATCAAAAGGGGGCCTACAGGAAAGCTGGGGAGGGACTTTGTAGGATATCAGGGAGTGACAGGACTAGGGGGAATGAATAAAGATGGAAGTGGGGAGATTCATGCTGGACGTGAGGAAGAAGCTCTTCACCATGAGAGTGGTGAGAGCCTGGAATGGGTTGTCCAGGGAGGTGGTTGAGGCCCCATCCCTGGAGGTGTGTAAGGCCAGGCTGGATGAGGCTCTAGACATCCTGATCTAGTGTGAGGTGTCCCTGCCCATGGCAGGGGGGTTGGAACTGGATGATCCTTGTGGTCCCTTCCAACCCTGACTGATTCTATGATTCTGCTACAGCCACATGAGCCCTCCCTCTTACCTTTTTTCCTACTCTCAGTAAATTCCTCTCTGTGAGCTAGAATCAGGTTTAGATACAGAAGATCAGTGTTCATATAACCCAGCTTTTGTTATTTAAATGTTTGTGCTGGCACCTCTTGGAAAGTCAGTGGAAACAAAGGATTATCTTAGTCAGGGATTCCTCTCCTCCTAAGGGCAGGAGTGAAAGACTTGTGACTGAATCTCTTCCTGTTCCCGCAGATTACAGTTTTCCACCTGTAGTCACCTAGGTGATCTGCCCACTCATATCTCAATTAGAAGAAAAATTTCTTTTTGTTTTAATTTTTCTTTAGTAGAAAAATAATGGGTTGATGAAGAGTTCTTTTACAGAAGAAAGAATGACGTAGCAATAACCCATGGCTGGACATTGAGGCCAGACAGCTTCAAACTGAACACAGATTTGTACTAATGACAACAATAAATAATCTAAGCAGGTTACCAAGGAAAGTGGCAGATTCACCATTTCTTTGTCAAGTCAAGATTAGATGTGCTTTTGAAATACAAGCTTTAGCCAAACATGTCAGGACTGTAGAAGTCAAATGAATGCAGCTGTTTGACCTGTTTCATACAGAAAACAAAAGTAGGTGATCTAACATTCCCTTCTATTTCAAATGCATCATTCTATTAAATGGTTTATCTATCTATATTTCTCTGTCAGAGAATCTCAGATTTATGTATTCTCAATCAGAAAACTTTTTATTTAAGAATCTGATGGCTAATTTCACCAGTGATTCCAAATACTTGGGAGTTGAGGAGTTTATTTGATACTACGATTCCCTGAATAGACAGAATGTTCATTTTTATAAGTCTTTCAAAACACTGTTGACTTTTTTTCCGTTAGCTGGTCTTCAAATAAAATTGTAATTTCCTAGAGGAATAACTGATCATTAAATAAAAACCTGTAGTAATAGCTTTGTGCCTTATTTGGTTAGTAGAGAGATTATAATCTAAATATTGTGAAGAGAAAGGTAGGTTAAAATAATTATCTTCTCATTGTGACTACTGCAACTCCTGGTTGCAGAGAGCCTGCCTTTTGCCACAAAAGGTAGTGAGCAGAGAAATTATGATAATGCTCCAAGGTTTTATAGGATAATTTTGGGGAAGTATGAGAATGAGTGGCTTTGCTCTGCCTTTGTTACCCCTTCTGACCACTCTTTATTTCCAAAAGAGATATTTCTAGTGTTTATCAGTTCTTCCCTGTTCATAATAACTGTAGTACCTAAAAGTGACAGAGATTAGAGAAGAAGCTGTTTAGTGAATGACAAGGTTGTCCAGTAAATACTCCCTGAAATATATGAAGCATAAAATATTGTGACATGTTGGAAATATTGTGTTGAATAGAAGCATACTGAAATTTATTTACTAGGGATTGTTTGAGACCATGAATTTAGAGAAGCTCTTGGGCGGCAGAAGTGTCATCACTGCTGCATTTGGATCTTGCTTCTGCATGCAGCAAAGAGTGAATATTTTGCATAAAGAGATAAGTTGCTGTTGGACGTTTGAGTCATATTTTTTAATTTGTTTTTTAATGTCTTACTTTAAATTACAAAAAGAAAAAAAAAAAGTAAGAGATGTAGATCAAAATAAGTGTTTGGTAAGGGGACACTTCTGGAGGTGCTCCAGAAGGGAAGAGTTAAACTATGAGACAACACCACCAAAGGGAGGGTGGCAGACATCTCTGCTTTTTCCTCTGTTCAAGCTGGAACATGCCTTAAGAAACAGCTCAATCTTTCCTGAAATTGGCTTGTGTTGTTTCACTTTTTCTGTAACTATTTTTTTTTTTTTTTTTTTTCAGTTTAATAACCTTGTACCCTTTCAACCCTGGTCAGTCATTTGGAGTTGAGAGCGGAAGCCAAGCCAAAGGGCATGGAAAAAGTTGATCAATTCAGGACTGCGTATTTTACACTGAGGTGCTGGCAACCTGAGCTAAGCAGGGGAATCCCAGGATTTTTAAGTCTCCCCTCTTGCTATGTGACAAAGGTGGATCTGCAGGCTGGTATCATAGGGGGCAGCTCAGAGACAAAATCTCTCCTGCCAAGACCAATGCAGAGCTCCTTTGCAAGGAGTAAGTTACAGATACAGTTCACTGAGCTCAGACACTTCCACTTGTCACAGCAGAGAATCAAGACAAGTAGCACATTTTCAGTAGCACATATTTTATCTCTCTCAGTAGGGTATTGGGACAAGATGCTTTTCTCACTTTAAAGGTAATGGGGCAGGCTACCATCTTGCCTGTATCAACAAATTGTGTCCCTATATAATTCTAGGCATTTCCCTCAGATGTGGCTCTTCTGGTGGCAGTGGAAAAGGGATGAATTTTTTATGTTTACACTGTACAATCCTGTAACACACACACAGGGTTAGAACCAAATCTGAAGGGCATGGACCTGATGGAGCAGATCCAGAAGAGGACCACAAAAATGATCAGGGGGTTGGAGCACCTCTGCTACCATGACAGGCTGAGGGAGATGGAATTGTTCAGCCTGGAGAAGAGGAGGCTCCAGGGAGATCTAATTGCAGCCTTCCAGAACCTGAAGGAGGCCTACAAGAAGGATGGAGAGAGACTGTTTACAAAGCCCTGTAGTGATAGGATGAGGGGCAATGGCTTCAAACTAGAACAGAGCAGATTTAGATTGGATGTTAGGAACAGGTTCTTTACTATGAGGGTGATGGAACACTGGAACAGGTTGCCCAGGGAGGTGGTTTGGGCTCCATCCCTGGGGATATCCCCCTGGAGAACTACATCTTTCAAAATGTTAGTATCTAGAAGCCTTTATTGTCTGCTGCAGACAATGTACTAATGTAGTGTGGTGGTTTGAAACTGTCTTTTTAATTTTTCCTTGCAAAGTTCAGAACAGAGAAAGTGAAAGAATGTAAATAAGTCACTATTGGGTGTAAGAAAGCAAAATAACGATTGTTCTAAACACTTCCATTGGATAGATAGAAATGTTTAAGAACTATTACCCAAAACAAAGTAGGCACTCTGCACATTCTGTGTTCGGCAGTGGGGGCAGTTGCTGGGCTGTCTGGCTGCTGTTTCTTCTTCTCTTCTGGCTGAAGATAACACGTACTGACCTTGGCAGCTAAGTTAACAACTTTCTGCTCTAACTAAATTCTGCTTCTCTGTCCAGGGGGGTCGGGGGGGGAAGCTCCTGGGAGAGGGAGGCCCCCTTTGGGAGGGTCCCCTTGGGGGGAAGCAAAGGGAGATTGGTTGTGTTTTTCTGTTGATTGTATATATTTGTGAATGTTGTGAATTTTGTATATTTGTACATATTCATTGCATTTCATCTGCTTGTAAATACAGCTTTTCATTTGCTTCCAGACTGGGCTAGCCTGGTTATTGTCGGTGGGGGGGGGAATTTCAGCTCACACCGACACATGTAGCTAGCTCTGAACATGCTGCAAGGCTGCAGGTGTGGCACACTTAACATCATCAGTATCTGTTTCAGTGTGAGCCAAAGTGCATTTGTGCATAATACCTCCAAGTGCTGGATCAGCTGCAATTGGGACCACTCAGTAGAAGTACATCAGACAGTTCCAGCATCACCCTGGGCTCCTCCCTGTGCAATACAATAAGGTCATAAGTCAGAAAAATATTTTGGCCTCTAACTCACAAACAAAGTAGGTCTGAATGGCAAAACTTAGTTTCTTAGAGGGATATCGCATTAGCTGTGAACTTTGTTTCCTATATCTGTTGGGAAGCAGAGCAATTTTGTAGGCTTGCAGAATCATGGATTAATTCAAGTGGGAAAGAAATCAGGAAATTGGATTTTCAGGAGGAAATCGGGTTCAGACCCTGCTCAGACTGGAGCCACCTTCAACATTAGATCACTTTGTTCAGGGTCTTTTTGCCCATGCTGAGCTCAGGCATTTGCCCAGCCTTCCCTTGTGTCATGAATGCATGCAAAATGCCTTTTAACTGTTCCTAGCTAGACAGTTTAGCTTGTATTACCATCTCTAGCTTGCTTGTAACCAGACTCTGATCCCACAACCACAGAGACATAGAGGCAGAATAGTTTGGGTTGGAAGGGACTTTCAAGATCATTTAGTCCAATCACCCTGTTGTGAGCACAGACGTATTTCACTAGATGAGCTTGCTCTGAGCTCTGTGCAACCTCAATTTGAGCACATCCAGGGCTAGGACATCCACAAATTCTCTGGGCAACCTGTTCCAGTGTTTAACTGCTGTCATCATTAATAATTTCTTCCTTATAACTAGTCTGAATCTACCCTCTTTTAGTCTAAAACCATTGCTCCTTGCCCTGTTGCAACAGGTCACCTCCTTCAACATGCTCACCACACTTCTCTTAATGCAGCCAAGGATGCAGTTGGCTTTCTGGGCTGTGAGTACACATTGCTAGTTCAAGTAGACTCAGGTCCTTCACCACAGGGCTGTTCTCAATACCTTCATTCCCTAGTCTGTATTCATATTAGAGCCAGATGCAGTAGCTTGCACTTGGACTTGTTGAACTTAATAAGATTCACATGGGCCCACTCCTCAAGCCTGTCAAGGTCCCTCTGGATGGCATCACATCCCTCAGGCATGTCAAATGCAGTACTCAGTTTGGTGTCGTTTGCAAAACCTTACTAAGGGTGCCTTCTATCCCAGTGTCTATATCATTAATTAAGGTGTTAAATAGTATTAGTCCCACTACAGGCCTTTAAAGGACACCACTCACTACTGACTTCCACTTGAGCATTGGAATATTAACTATAACTCAACAACTATGTTTCAGCTTTTGATGTTGTACTGTTCTATTGTTCCCATTCAGAAAATCATCCTGCATCAAGGCTCAGGTTTTTGTTGGTTGGTATTTTTTTTTTTTTTTAATTTCAAACGATGGGTTCTTTAAAGATTTACAGACTGACTGAATTGAATTGTTGGCTTCAGTGGTAGAAAGTTCAGGACAACAGTACAGTAGATTTTCCTAAGCATAATGGGATCCTGAATTACCTCACGTTAAAAATACTCCATACAGGAGTTGTAAGGATTTGAGTGATTTTTCCTATGGAGAGTACATTACTTCAGAGAGAAACATTTTTCTACAGTCTGGAATAAATTAAGATGCCTCTATGAGTTTCTAGTACATACTGATGCCAAATAAATAATAAGAACTCCTTATATTCTGTCTTTGAAAAGAAGTGATATTCATTCCAAAATGTGCCTTGCTTACCACGAGACTGCTGTCAGTTCTTTTCCCAAGAATTACTTTGTTTTAACTGAGGCAGAAGAACAGAATCAACAAAACTTCTAAAACTGAAAAAGTATATTGAGGATGAAAAGGATGAGGATGATTGAGGATATAGTTTATGGTTTTGAAGAACAGCAGCGCTGGCAGCAGGTTCCTTTCTGAGCAGTCAACACCCTGGGGAAAAAAAAAACACTCTTTTTCTTAACAGGATACCTGATATAGTCTATCAGAGCTTCTGACCTAATGCTGATCAATGTTCTCATGAGCTGTGTGACCATTTCTTCTTCTTTCTAAGTGTACTCTTGTCAGCATCTAAGCAGAGAAATAAGGTAATGTGCCTACAGTTCTGTGAATATAGGTAAAAATTTGCTCACAGCTGCTTCACTTGTCTGAGTAGTGGCAGTAAACTCAGGACGAGGCAAGCTTGCCTGCACACACAGAAAAAGAACCAAGAGTAAAACTTTGACAGAAGCAGACAGAAAAAAGAAACTTGGGGAAGCTAGCTATATGGTAGCACTACCTTGGGTCCCCTCGAGAAGTTTTCTAGGGCTCAGTCCTACTCAGAGTCGAACACACAATGTAATGCAATGCATTTTCTTGCTGTATAGAACTACTCTTAAAGCACCAGAGCAAAATCAGGTGCAGTTCTACTTTAGAAAGCATCCTATTCATCCAAGGCTTTTGTTTAAGTCTCGAGGAGCACACTGCTTCAATAAGGTTAATCTTACTTTATTGTATTTGTCTCTCCTTTATCCACTCCATATTGCAACTACTTTCCAGATGATACATTAACAGGAAATAATATACTGGAACAGAATAAAAGACCTGTAGTTTATGTATGTCCCAGGCTATTTGGGCCAAGGCTGGTGTTCAGGAAGTCAGAGTTTGTATTTAATTACAGCAGTATTTTGCTTCCTGGCAGCATACATATTTATGAATGTCTCTGTATGTCTAGATGTTTGTTCATTTGTTTGTTTGCTTCTATTTTTATATATACATGTACATCACACACATGGACACGTACATACATTTTTTTTTCTTTTAAAACCAAACTTCAAGTGTCCCAGAAGGTCAAGCTAGAAAGAGACAGAAAGTCTATGGCCCGACATCAGTTTTGGTAGATTTGAGTCTGCCTGTGTATTATGAACTTCAGAAGAGTTTGTGTATATACTTCTGAAATCAGACCCTGGGCATCTTCCAGGTGCTTGAAATGGCCTTAACCAAGAATGCCTCAAGACTGTTGTGAAAGCATTATTTCCAGAGGTGAATTGCTTTCAGTTCATGAGATCTAGTTCCAGGGCTTCTCATAAGTTTCTCAAAACTCAGGTTTTGCTTCCAGCTCTGAATTAAGTGTAGTAGACACTCATTTGTTTATTGTTACTTTTTCATTTACTGAAGGCATATTTCTGGTACTTTCCCTAGAGTGCTAGAATGCTAGAGTGCTGGCAAGGTGCCATTTAATGATGGCTGTTTCAGATGGGAAACAGAATGAAGAAACCATATTAGGGAAGGAAAAGGCTGCTGGAGCTGATATGTATAAGGGAGCATATCCAGCAAACCATACGAGTACAAAATATTTGGGAGAGATCTTTTCAGATTATATACTTTTATTATATGTAAATATCTAAGAAGTTCATGTTTTTACATAGAGACAGTTAATTTTTTCTTCCTTGCTAACTGGTGGCCAGAAGAGCTGCTGCAGGGGCTGCAGTGTTGAGGATAGCAACTGCAGAGATTTTATCACCTTACTCTCTGTCTGGACAAATTGTCACCAGGGCTGCAACCATTATTTAGTGAAAGAAACAAATGACAGGTGAAGCCAGATGCCAGCTTACAATTTCTTTCACAAAGCAGGTCTCTTTCCCTGTAGCACCCAACAATCATGTCGTCAAAATCAGCTCTGATACAAACTGGCCAATCTTGTAGTGAAAACAGAGATTATCTAGCAATGTAGAAGTCAAATAGTCATCAAGATCAGCCAAAACAAACACAGATTTTAAATATTCCAGAACACAAAAGTTTTGAATTTCATGTTTATCGACCAAAAGAATATGACGCTAGCTGTGAGTTATAAGTGGAGAATCGAAGCAGAACTGTATATAATTCATAGCTTTGCATGCACAAGAATTACTTCAAGACAGTTCAGTGCCAAAATAAACAGTGGAAGAGATTTGTAAACAATGGACATGTTATCATTTTAAATACTCACTATGGCAGAAGTAACATTTGTAATTTACAAATGATATGACATGAAACTTTATATTACTGTGCTTTTTCCTATGTGAAAATGGTCTTAGAAACAGCTGTTAAATACTCTTACTGTCATAGTGGATTTGAGAATAAAGACTGATTTTGACCAGTTCTTTGTTCATAATCCTCCATTTGCAAAATGGATTGGAGGCACAAATGACTGGGATGATAGATTTGACTCAGTGTTCTGTTGTTTGGAACAGTCCCCAGTACAAAAGCTCATATTAAGTATTATTACAGTATTTGTGACCAACAATATCTTTGGCACCAGGAAACTTATTGAAAACATTTTGATATTTGTGACAAATATGACAATTTTAAAAGACTTGACTAATAGAACCTGGAATTACCTGGAGGTTAAGTAGGCTGGTGACAAGTGAAGATAGCTTGAAGACAGGCTGGAAAAGATCCTAGAATGCTATATATTTCTTTTAAAGTACTTTAGACTCCTCAGAAATTCAGTTTGACCAGAGTTAAAAAGGAAATTTCTATTTTATTAATATGAATTATATTTCTATAGTTCAGTGGTGACATTTGGATTCAAGTTAATCTGAAAAATCTTCAGAGACAATAAAGATTAAGTTGCTGGGCCTCTTTGCCGATGCTGAGCCCAGTACTGCTGTTGATTTATGTTGACTGCTGTGGATTTGCTTGGCTTTTCCATATAGTTGAGTGAGTAAAAGCTACTGTACTATTTTTTCAATTTTCAAAAAAAATCCTGTGCAAGCACTGGACATATTTCAGTCACTCTGAATAAAGAGCACATTTCCTACAAATATCTTTCATACAGTAATGAGGGTTTGGCTTTACTAAAATGACTCATTGATTTGTGTCAAATTAGCAAAAGTATTTTGAGGGAAAAGGACAAAAAATATACAGAACTACAAAGCTTTATTTTAACTTACTCAGTTTAACTATATTATGCATCAGCATTTACAGGAACATCATGCCACTCCAGCAACAAACTGTAACTAGACACCACTGGTGCATTAGGTTGATTGTACTGCACTTGAAGGAAAACTACCTGGCAAAAGATGAATATATGTTTGGCTACAGTAAAGACTCAGCAGAGTAATCTAAGCTTATATATATACAGAATGTATGCTACTTTCATAGAATCATAAAATCAACCAGGTTGGAAGAGACCTCCAAGATCATCCAGTCCAACCTATCAACCAGCCTTATCCAATCAAATAGACCATGGCACTAAGTGCCCCATCCAGACTTCTCTTGAACATCTCCAGGGACAGTGACTCTACCGCCTCCCTGGGCAGCCCATTCCAATGGACAATCACTCCCTCTGTGATGAACTTCCTCGTAATATCCAGCCTATACCTCCCCTGGCACAACTTGAGACTGTGCCCCCTTATTCTGCTGCTGGTTGCCTGGGAGAAGAGACCAACCTCACCTGGCTGCAGCCTCCCTTCAAGTAGTTGTCTTTCTTTCCACTGATATTTTGGGGTTGGGGGGACGTTTGTTGTGGTGTTGTTTTTTGGGGTTGTTGTTTGGTTGTTTTTCTTTAAACAGTGGGTCCAGTGCTATTTTCAGCTGCTGGGACAGTGGTGTTTTATTCAATGTTATGAATCTTGCTCCCAGAGCTGGCTATGAGTATCACAGCTGTCATTAGTTTTGAAATCTGCAACTTGGAGAGGGACCTGGGGCGTATTGGTTGATAGTTGAGTGAATATGAGTCAGCAGTGTGCCCAGGTGGCAGAGAAAGCCAATGGCATCCTGGCTTGTATTACAAACAGTGGCCAGCAGGAACAGGGATGTGAGTGATCATGCCCCCTGTACTCAGCACTGGTGAGGCCACACCTCAAGTATTGTGCTCAGTTCTGGGCCCACCGCTACCGGAAGGACATTGAGGTGCTGGAGTGTGTCCAGAGAAGGACAGCAAGGTTCCTGAAGGACCTGGAGCACATGGCCTACGAGGAACATCTGAGGGAGATCCTGAGGTTGTTCAGTCTCAAGAAGAGGAGACTGAGAGGAGACCTCATCGCTCTCTACAACTCCCTGAAGGGAGTCTAGTCCTTTATGTCTGGTAACAGAACTAGAGGAAATGGTTACAAGCTATGCCAGGGAAGGTTCAGGCTGGATGTTAGGAAATATTTCTTCACAGAGAAAGTTATCAAATGTTGAAAAGGTCTGCCCAGCACAGTGGTGGAGTAGCCATCTCTGGAGGTGTGGACCTGGCACTTAGGGACATAATTTAGTGTTGACCCTTCAGTGCTTGGTTGAGGATTGGACTGGGTGATGTTTGAGGTCTCTTCCAACCAGATATATTCTCTAATTCTGTGAATTTTCATTATACAGGTTTTCATCAGAAAATGTTGGGTTCAGATAAAACAAAGTTTTCTTCTGGTATGTCTGTTTCAGGTACAACTGTAATTAAAAAATAAAACCTGTTATAAGGACACAGTAAATTTAAAAAAAATTAATATTATAACAATATGTGAAACATCATGTCTGTATTTTTTAATGCTAAAAGAAAGTTAAATTAACAGATAAATTCAGCATAGAATCTTTTTAATAACTGCAAATAGATTATTACAACTTCATTTTGTAGTCAAATTCAAATAATTTGAGAATTTTCTTAGAATTTGAGCCTACGTTTTGAAATATTGACATTTGCCAAAGAGTTTCCATTATAACCCTCTGTCTTTGATAGATATCACTGAATTTGTATTGAACACTACATTCTCAGACATAAAGAAAAATAAAAAGACATCTCAGAAAGCTGCTTCTTTTGCTCTAGCACTGAAGTATGAAATACTTTCCTAGATATTAATTTCCTGCATGGAAAGGAGATAGGACAGCATGAAAAGCTAATGCTATGCCCAGGGCACGATGCATACAAAGCACAATGCTGAGCTGAATAAGGATGGGGCAGGAGAGATACAGACTGTACAGCTGCCACTGCATGATCTGGATTCTTGTGCCACATCAGCTCATGAGGATGGTGAGAAACAAAACATTTCTGTCTCTGCTGCTTTCCCTGTAAATTCACATCAGACTGTGTCTATTCCCACTGTTTTTTTCTTTATTTGGGTTGGTAGCTATATATTAATTTCCCACTCAGAGATAAAAGTCAGGGTGTACTAAAATAGCAGCTGGGTCAATGGATACAGCAGTATGACAATTTGAACATCCCTCTCGGGCCCAACTACTATAAAGAATGACACAGTATTAGTTACTACTGTAAAGAGTTGCCCAAAGCAGCAAGTCTAATCGAGATCATATGGCCTTTGGGATGGTGAATCACCTCCAGAGAGTGTAACACAGTCTTAAAGGGCTGGAAGAGAGATTTCAAGTGAAATCCAGAATCTCTGTATTTCTCATTTTTGGTTATTCAATTGTATTCTGCAGTTTCTTCTGGCTTTTGTGCAGGAAAGTTTGATTCAGGAAAGTTTGATTCAGGAAAGTCTGATTCAGGGAGGTGAATAGCTGAATCTGTCCATCCAGACACAGTGTGTGGCAAAAATGTCTACAGAAATAATTTTGAAGTTATTTCTGAGATAACATATACAAAAACCAAAAAGGTGAGGTAGTAGAAAACACGTGAAGGGGGCCTACAAGAAAGCTGGGGAGGGACTTTGTAGGATATCAGGTAGTGATAGGACTAGGGGGAATGGCATAAAGATGGAAGTGGGGAGATTCAGGCTGGACGTGAGGAAGAAGTTCTTCACCATGAGAGTGGTGAGAGCCTGGAATGGGTTGTCCAGGGAGGTGGTTGAGGCCCCATCCCTGGAGGTGTTTAAGGCCAGGCTGGATGAGGCTCTGGCCAGCCTGATGTAGTGTGAGGTGTCCCTGCCCATGGCAGGGGGGTTGGAACTAGATGATCCTTGTGGTCCCTTCCAACCCTGACTGATTCTATGTTCAGTAGGAAATTAGAGGTACTCAGATAACCAAGGTGTGCCAGAAGGACCGGGCTGATTGTATTACAAATGCCTCATATGTATACAATTATATATTGTGTTGCTTGTATTGCTGAAACTTCTAATCAGTTTAACCTGTTTGGTTTATTGGAATTCTTTTTACTAATAGTTATAAACCCTAATGAAATGTCTGTATTTATATTTTTCTCTAATTTGATATCCAGATCATATCTACCCAAGTGAATGGTAAGGTGAAATAGTCCCTGTTCATACATTACTCTCTTCTCCTGTCTTTCTCTTGTCAAGTGTGTGCTTATACAGTCCAGCCTTTTGAAAGCAGACTTTGCATATGCTTTCCAGTCATTGGAATAAGTGCTAAGAAAAAAACTTAAATCCTTCAGGTGAAACTCCAGTTCCACAGTTCAGCAGCAGCAGAACCAGAGTGAAGACTTTGGTGATTTCTTGATTTGTGTGGGAAGAAAGAAAGACACAGGCAAAGACAGTGACAAAATAAATCACAGTTCTTCAGTCTTTGCATTTGGCTTCTAACTGTCCAGCACTGATGTGCTTCTGTTATCCTTGTGGGTTTGCTTTGTGTGCCTAACCAAGTGATAAATACAACCTAGTTGTAGAGTATGATAAGCTTATGTAAAATAACAAATCTGTCTAAGCAGAGCAAATTAAAGTTCTGGCTCTTATTCTGGTAACAAGACTCCTTTAAATTTATCTTAATTTAATTCTTTCTGGATATAAAAACTACTGTACAGACAGATAAAGACACTCCACATACGGTTTCTGTTTGTTGTTATCAGAACAGTATCTCAAAACACATCTGCTAATATTTTTAATCAAATTGGCATCTGCAAGGAAATATCAATAACAACGAAATTACTTTGTTTATATTATATGTTCCTCAGAATTCTTGACCATTTGGATTTGATATGCTTAAAAGAAACTATTTTGCAAAATTGAAGCCATATCACCCAGGGACCTGGTCTATTTTTCTTTTTAAAATCCAAATGGCTTTACAGAGTTAGGAATTTGCTGGCTGGGCAAGAAGTGAGATTGCAAGAGCCACTGCAGGTCAGGAAGTCTCCAGGTGACAAAGGATGCCATGTATCACCGTGGGGTTGCTGGCATGCTCAGCACCTGAATATATAATCCGGGTTGGTTTTGCACATATTTCTTAAAGAAATTACAAATTTCCTTTGTATTTCAGGCCCAAAGCTTTATGTGTAACATCCTTAGCCTGTTCCTTGCTCTCTACAACTACCTGAGGGGAGGTTGTAGGCAGGTGGGGGTTGATCTCTTCTCCCAGGCAACCAGCAGCAGAACGAGGGGACACAGTCTCAAGTTGTGCCCAGGGGAGGTATGGACTGGAGATTAGGAGGAAGTTCTTCACAGAGAGAGTGGTTGCCCATTGGAATGGGCTGCCCAGGGAGGTGGTGGAGTCGCCATCGCTGGAAACATTCAAGAGGAGACTGGATGAGGCACTTAGTGCCATGGTCTAGTCGTTTGGATAAGGCTGGTTGATAGGTTGGACTGGATGATCTTGGAGGTCTCTTCCAACCTGGTTGATTCTATGATTCTATGATTATCAAAATTTTCCCATTGAAGTCCAAATACAAGTTATATACATACTTACGTTTATTTTCCTATTCACTGCTATAAAGATCTACTTTCTCCAAGTGTTTTTGATAAGAAAAGATATAATTTTTTACCTATATTATCACTTACATTTTTTATAGTCTGTAACCCATTTCACTGACTCAGCCTTACTTGTACTGAGGTTGAACAGCATATTAATATTCAGCACCTGTGCTTGTTGGTAATAATATATATCTTTTATTCTGTATTACTTACTTTCATTTCCTAAAAAAATCCTTGTCCAAAACCATGTCTGCTCAGGCTCTGAATAAAACTACAGACTTAGATCTGAGTACATCTCTGGGCAAATTGTTCTAACATTTGATCAGCCTCACAATAGAAGAAAAAAAATATTTTAAAAAAATATACGTTCATATGTGTAAATGGAATCTCCTGTGTTTATTTGTCATAACCAGACAGGTTTTCTTATTCACTGGGTACAGAGTTAAGTAGAGGCAGGGAAAATCAACATTTGTTTTGCCCTTGTTACATAGGGGAAAAGGTGATTTTATTAAAAAAGATGTTACATTGGCAGGGAAATCTCATACCATTACATAAAACAAGACCTGTTGGTTTTAAGAAAGAAAGAACTGGCAGTTGTAAGAAAAGGAGAAAATTGGCAGAAGAGGAGGAATAGTCTAGTAGATCAGCAGAGAAAGGCTCACAGCTGGAGTTGAAGCAAAAGTTTACTCAAGAAGTTTACTCAGGGTCATTTAGTAGACTAATTGAGTACTAAAAGGGATGAGTGAAATCCGTATTACTGAACATAATGTCAGGACCTCTGGGCTGTGAGCAGTACAGGGGTGTTATCTGCAAATGTGTTAAATTATAAATTTTCATACTTTTCTCTAATACAAAATTATTAAAACCTGGAGAACAGAAGACTCCAGGGAGACCTTATAACTACTTTTCAGTATCTGAAGGGGACCTGCAGAAAGGCTGGGGAGGGACAGTTTGGACGGGCTTGCAGAGGTAGGATGAGAGGCAATGATTTCAAACTGGAGCAGGGTAGGTGTAGATTAGGTATAAGGAGAAAGTTATTCACAGTGAGAATGGTAAAATACTGGAATAGGTTTCCCAGGGGTGAGGACCCATTCCTGGAGACATTCAAGATCAGTCTTGATGTGCCCTGGGAAGCCCGATCTAGTTGGAGGTGTCCCTGCTCACTGCAGGGGCTTGGACAAGACAAACTTTGAGGGTCTCTTCCAATCAGATGCAATCTGTGAATCTGTAAAACTCCAGATCTTAAAGCCTGAAGTAACTGAGTCCCTGCAGTTCTACAACCCTCCATAGTGAAGCCATGAGGAAGTTGTAAAGAAAAGCCAGTGATTGTAGTAGCTGATAAATTACGACAAGAACTTATGCACAAGTTGCTGAGTTGCGAGTGGAATCACCATTTAGAGGAAGACAATATGCTAAAACACATCCATTGATCAAACCCTCAGAGAGCACACGGAACAGATGCTGTTCTGCCTGCTGAAACCAGGCTTTACCTTTAGGCTTGTTTTGCAGAATACCACAGGAGGCAGAAGAATATTTTATGCTGCATGAATCTCATATTACAAGGAAATCTGTTGTGTATCTCATGGATCAGATGCATTTCCTGATCTCTGAACCCAGTGTTTTTAAGGACTTCATTTTGATGTGGTAATCATTGATAAGCAAGGTCTTCTGAGTCTTTTTACTTCTGAGAAGACAAACAGTGAGGGAAAAGCTGGATCTTCAGAACCAAATGCTTAGATAATGATATGGTCATAAAACACATCACAACAGCAGTGATTTCTACAATATAGCAAAACATGAAGGGAATGTGTGTGTGTAGAAATGTAGGTATCTGCTATTGAACAGTGGGCTTTTCACCTGTAAGAATGTCTTATTACAGCATATGCTTGCTTTATTACAGGATTCTGAATGCAACTCTCTCATTTGGGTCAGGTGATAGATAGGTGATAGATAAGTCTCACCTGAATCTATCTCCCGTCATTTGAAGCACAGGCATTTAACAACTATGCATATAATTATATAAAGCCAAAAGAGATTCAACAAGCTCCTATTAATAAACATACTTCTGAAGGGCAAAATAACTACACAGGGAGGACTGTTGCTTGCTTTCAACATAAAACTTTGCTAGATTAGGGTTTCAAATCCAGATTACATACACCTGTATTTAAATAACTAAACAAACAGGGCACCTAAGCCAATACAGTTTGTGGAGCCTGGAAAGCTGCAACATTTCATCACCTGAACAGATTTCAGACTCTATTCGGCTGTCTCGTTTAGAGCCTTGATTCAGTTTCCTAATCACAAGCACCTTACTGCCAGAAGGAGCTTCCTTGACTATCCAAGGTGCTGAAACAGGACCTTCAGGAGACCCACCACCTTAATAAATGGCTGCTGGAAATAGGACAGGATCCTTTCATGAATGTCATATGGCCCCATAACATCTTTTATCTTTTAATTGAAGGTATCTTCTGAATTCTTCATGAGGGTCCACATCGCCTGGAGTGCAGCTTACAGGACAGCAAAAAGAGGCACAGTGAAAGGTGAGCAAACACTTCATATTATCCATCACACAAGGTTGACATCTGCCCCCACAGTTTAAATTATAGAGGAATAGAAGAATACTTTCATAGACCATGAATATTGCATGCAATCCTTCTCCAAGTTCCCCCGTAGAAACCTTGAATACAGTTGAAATATGCCTGGTTTAATTACTGTCCAATAGATATGTGACACCTCCTTCCTGTCACTGTTAATTCTATGTTAGCCAGTAGGTTGAATGACATAATTTGTCTGCATTCTATCCTCCAGATAGTCAGAAAATGCAGAAAATGCAGAAAATGCATAATTTGTCTGCATTCTATCCTCCAGTCAGAAAATGCTGTGTCATTTGGCTTTTCTTAATGCTGGCCCACGTTATAAAGGAAACAACTGAAGTGCTTTGACAGCTAAAAAAGAGAAGAAAATATACTAGGACAATTAATGTCAAGACTATCAAGAAGATAAGGTAACAGGTGTGACACACCCTTCCTCTCTGCCTTACAGTCTAAATGCTGAAGGGGCCAGGCACATGTTGTACTTTAGTTTTTCTTGTGCACTACCTTACACTTCAGTATGCTGCAGCTTTAGACAATAATTTTCACCATCTGTACAGTCTGTGTCTGTTTGCTGCCCTCATTCCCCACCAAGCAGTTTTGTTGAAACAGCTCACACTTTCCTTCATTGATACCTGGATGGTTATCTTTTTTGCACTATCATCTTGCTGACATGACTCTCTCTAATACTTTATAAATAAATGCATGCAACTGAGCTGATCTATCTCAACACCCTTTACAATTATAATGGCAACTGTCAGCTATATTTGAAACACTCAGCCTGAGATGGGAATTCAGTCTAGCTATTTTCTAACTCCCAGAAGCACCAGCTAAAAGAAAAAGACACTTCATTTTTTCAGAGAGCTGATTATAAGTTTTTTAAAGTTATGGCCTGTCCTAAATACAAAATGGTACTCAGGGAGGAACTTGTATTATCACAGCTAAAGTCCAAACCTCTTATTTGCAGATGTATCAAACTTAAGTGACTAGCTTGACTGATCTGGATTTAAGATAAGCACTGATGATCAAAACAACTGAGTATTACATTCTAGATTTCTCCCTTTCCCAGCAATCTGTACAAAGGTTTATAAAATTTACAGGAAATTAAATTTGAACTGGTTAGAAATGAAAAATCCAGTTATTGTTTTCACATCTATTTGATTTTGAGATTCATCATACACCACACTCAGTTCTGATTTTTAAAGTCAGTAGTACTACAGATATTATTAAATTAGAAATCCTCTATTAACACTCACACATATCCACCCCACCATCATGAAAAGAGATGGCCAACACTGGTGGTGGATTTTACATTAGCAAGTGAATAGCATGTTGGTATTTTATCTCTCAATAAGGCAGAGAACATAACAATGTTAACATAAATAATAACATTTTATAGGACTAACTAAAATAATAGTAAAAAGGTAATGCATAAAATGCTGTTCTAAAAGCATGAGGAAAGACTGGATGAAGTTGTCTATTGATTCTTCCTCCATTTTTCAACAAGAAGCTATCATAGAGGTTGTGCCTACAACTGACAACAAATACAGATAGAGTTATGCCATTGCTTTGTTCTTATTTTCTTGATATTAACATACATTGTATATCAGAGAATGCTTTAGGTTGGAAAGGATCCTTAATGGTCCAATCTCCCTACACTGAGGAGAAACACCTTTAACTGCATCAGGCTGCTCAGAGCCCTATCCAAGCTGATGTTAAATGTTTCCAGGGATGGGGGATCTACAGCCCCTCTAAACAACCTGTTACAGTGTTTTGCCACTCTCACTGTAAAAAAATATTCTTTCTCGTATCCAGTCTATATCTACCCTCTTTTAGTTTAAAACCACTACCCCTCGTCCTATCACTGTAAGTCCTACTAAACATTCTGTCCCTGTTTTCTTAAAGCTCTCTTTAGGTATTGAAAGGTTGCAATCAGGTCTCCTCAGAGCCTTCTCTTCCCCAGGCTGAACAACCCCAACTCTTTCAGTCTTTCTTTGGAGGAGAGGTGTTCCATCCCTCTGATCATGTTTGTGGCCCTCCTCTGGACCAACTCTAACAAGTCTGTGTCTTGTGCTATGGATCCCAGATCTTGATACAGTATTTAGGTGGGATCTCATGAGAGCAGAGGGGGAGAATCACCTTTCTCAACCTTTTTTTTCATGCTTCTTTTGATGTATCCCAGGACATGGCTGGCTTTCTGGGCTGTGAGTGCTCATTGCTGATTGTTATCCAATTTTTCATCCACCAGTAGCCCCAAATCCTTCTCCACAGGGCTGCTCTCAATTCCTTCCTTCCCCCAACTGTTGCAGTAACAGGTGCAGGACCTTGCACTTGTTCTTGTTGAACCTCACAGTTCACATAGGCTCAATTCTTGAGCTTGTCCAGGTCCCTCTGATTGGCATCTGGTCATTAGCTGCACTGCTCAGCTTGATGTCATTCTCAAATTTGTTGAGTGTTCCTTCTATTCCACTATGACATTGAGGAAGATATTGAACAGCATTGATCCCAAGACTTCACCAAATTTACTGTGTATTTTCCAACTTTTCAAATCTTTTTCTGTCATGATACTATATTTACACATAAGCAAGTTATGAAGTAGTTTGTAAGCTGTTTTATTGTTTCTTATCATTGGAAGAGTATTTACAAGTAACAATCAATTAAAATCATTAAAATTTTGACTCAGGTCACTAAATCTGATTTTTACTTAATGAAGAAGTGTACACATTCAAATTCTGTCTAAACAAGAAGCAGAAAATGAGATGGGTTTGTTATAGAAAATATTCAACTTTTAAAATGTTGCACAAGTGATGCATGGGTTCCCAAATATTTCTGAAGTGCAGCTGCAATGCCTCACAGAATTACTTAATAGGACAACTCATGATCCCACCCTCATGTCTAGACAGTGTCTTTCCTAAACTACATCTCCCATCGTTCACCACAGTCTACCTCTGTTAATCAGTTCAGTTACAGGCAGTGGTGTGTGAGTGGTAATAAAGTTTGCACGTACAGTACTTGGCATAGAAATGGCAAGACATTCCTAGAGCAGCTAGCACCAAGTGTGATAAAACACCACATTAGTATTACAGGAGGATCAAAACATTACTCTTTTTTTTTTTTTTTTTTTTTTTTTTGCGAGCAAATTTTGGAAGTTTGAAGTGTTTTTTTGTGAAAATAGATATATGTTTAATAAAACCTTTCTTTTCCAATGAGAAAAGTTTATGAGCAGCTCTACAGGTTCTGCACTTCACAGACTAGCTGTAAGAAGTTTTCTCAAAAGCAACAAGTAGACAAATAACCAGGGCAGAGTAAGCAAGGCATTTTGAATGATATGAAACAAGCACATTCTACTTTGGTTTTCACAGAGGCACTAATGGCTTAGACTTATTCAGAATTTATTGTCACAGTACATGGTTTGTCTGCTGTGCAAGGTCAAAAGTCTGAAACAGGCATGAAAACATTTAAACATCCATTTTTCAAGGAGTACAGGTGAGTTAAAATGTTTATGCTTATTGACTAAAGCACTACTTGAGTAAAACATATTGTGAGTCACGTATTTCCCATGTGATTTTCACATGGCATCTGTATTTTCTTTCCTGAGAAAACCATTTTGTCAAAGTGCAGCCTAGTAATTTAAAAATTAGAATATTCATGCATTGGTACTAAAGCTATTAATTATTAGAATGATGCACATAATCTCCTGATTAAATATTCAATGATTATAAAAGTATTTTCAGCTGCCGTTCTGTTGGTATTTTTTAATAAAAAATGTTGAAAAGACATTTTCATTTACTTTTTTTTCTAGATCTATAAGCATTCAACACTGTATGCAACTCTTCATTCAGCACAGTGTATAACTCATCAGTCTATAAGCCTACATGCTCTAACTGACTGCATTTCCAAATTCAGATCTCAATTGTGCAGTCCTCTAGTGACATAATTCCAGTACTCCAGTCTCTGTATAAGCCTACATAGAAAGAGCTTTTATATAACAATAACCATGGAGAATTTTTAAGGGGTTTTAGTGTCTTAAGGAAACATTAATCCTGAAGAGTTCAAGATGAGAGAAAGAAATTCTATCTGAAAAGCAACTGGACATGTTATTTACTGATCCTGCACCTAAGGGACAGGTTTCAAAATGTAGCTGCCAGCAGGTTTCTGGAAAACATATATTGTGCAGACATTGCTCAGGTGAGGTCTTCCAAGGATCAGTCTTCCCATTATACATGACTTTTCTGCTAATGAACTAAAAACATATGCCCTTACTGATAGAGAATGCAAATAACACAAAGATTAGTAGTATAGGTCATAATAATCAACAGTTATGCTGCCTACTTCAAATGCAATAAAGAATAACATTTCTCAAATATCACCAGGTTTGAAGTCAGAAATCTATGACAGGACACTTTGCCCTTGGAAGAAACATGTCTGATAAAGACTTGAGGGTCATGGAGGATAACCAACATGAGAAGCCTGACAGAGACCTTTTAAGCTGGAGAAATGAAAACTGTCTTTGGCTTTACAGCTGACATGGTGCTGCTGGATTCAAGCCACAGGCTGCTCATCTGGAGAAGATTCAAAGAAAAGCTCTGCAGATGATTGCAGCAGTGGGTCATGGGCTTCATTTCTCTGTGACCCTCTTCCCAGAACTAACGTAGCTCTACCATTCCTGCTTCTTAAGTTTGCAATTCCAGTGGGGACAACAAAGCCTCATTCAGAAACCAATACATTACAGGACTGAAAATTTTTCTGGGACTAGTAGGCACAATAAATTACATCAAGCTAGGTAATTCAAAGGTGTCTGGTAGTACTGCAAGTTAAAGACTATAATTATTTACCCAGGAAACAAAAACTTAATAATGGAGGACTTCACAAACAGATATATGACAAAGTTATTTTGCTAGGCAGAACTAGCCAGTCTGGTTTTTATTCTGAGCAAGCAGATTATGTTGTGCAATGATTTATTAACAACTACACTAACTCTTAATCCTGATTTTTTAAATCAAGGTTTTTCAAATACAAAAATCCTGCATTTCAAATAGGACTTAATTCGGAGAAAGCCAGGTGTAGGAATTCACCATTCAGAATGATTCTTCCACCTCTTCAGTTCATTCGTGGCCTACTATAAGTTGCAGTAATATGGAAATGTACAGACCAAACATATATTCCACCTTAATCTGAAGTGTAAACATTCATACCCCAGCCTTTGTCAACTTTGCCTTCCTTTGTAGTCAAGAAAAATAGGGACTTTGAGAATATGACTTGCCTGACCACACACAGATTTCCAAGGCAGGAGACCATTCTTTATTAAAAGATACCTTTTGTTTCTTTTTTTTTTTTTTTAATCTATTGACTATATAATTAGTTTAAATGAAAATATTTGTATTGTCTATATCCAATTTCATTAATGCTATCTTGAGAGTCTTTCCATCAGACATAAGGAATCAACACAAACCGTTGAGCCTAAGGAGCTCTATAAAGGATAAAAAGGATTTATGAGATGAAACAAGTTCAATGTCTTTGAAGGTAGATCAACTGCAACTTCCATTCTGTGAAAGATTTCAACTGATAATAGTTGCTCTTCAAGCATTAGCTCCATAGGAATATTAAACCTCAGAAAGGAAACAGGATATTTCTGAAGACAAAGACCCTGCCAAGAACAGTTTTATTCCAATCTTTCTATATGTATTGATTAACTTGCAACAATCCCTGGACATCAATATCAAAAAATAAGAAGCAAATATATTTTTTCTTCAGAAACTCTTTTTTCAATCTGGACACATTAAGAGGTACAGAACACTATGGCCAGTACTTCTTATATAATCTCCCAATCCACATCCTGTCATAACTGTTGCTAGCCTTATTTTTAACCAATGGAGTATTAGAGCTCAAAGTCTGGTTCTCTTATTCAGCAGAACATTGGTATTACTGCTCTTCTCTTTCTCTGTTGGTCTCTTCTCCCAGGTAACTAGCAATAGAACAAGAAGAAATGAGCTTAAGTTGTGCCAGGGGAGGTTTAGATTGTATATTAGGAAATAGTTCTGTACTGAAAGAGTGGTGAAGCATTAGAACAGGCTGCCCAAGGAGGTGGTGGAGTTGCCATCTCTGAAGGTGTTCAAGACGTGTGCAGAAATGGTGTTTCAGGATATAATTTAGTGGTCACGGTAGTGGGATTACAGTTGGACTTCATGAATTTACAGGTCTTTTCCAATTTTAATGATTCTATGACTCTATGATTATTAAAATAATTTTATTCATATTAGATGCACTTTTGAAAAGTACCATCTGGCCTTGAACCCAAGAGACATTACTTCCTAGGTTACAGCTGTAGGAAGAAAGAGAAAAAGAATATGATGTCTTTTGTGGATGTATTTTGGGAAGGATGTTTGGAAAAGGCACCAGATCACATCAATGCCCATGCATTAGCTGTTTGTCAGCAGCCACCCACCTGTGTTTTGCTTTTGTCTTGTTTTACTTTTAAGAAAATAAATTTTTTAAAACTACATTTTATTTAACTATTTCAAAGTAAAGCATTTCAGTCTTTGCATCCAATACTACTCTCAATCTGTAAATATTTTTTGTTAGTTGTTCTGTCGGGGTTTTTTTTGACTAAATCTTAGAACTGATTCTCAAGAAGGTAATGAGGAATTTAGAAATAATATTGCAAAAGTAATAGAAAATATATTTTCATTTATATGATTTCATTTATATGAGTAAGTGTAAGAAAAAAAATTTGAAGTGATCTCAATGTTTAGAAGAGTACATTTATTTTAAAATTTGGCCCATTTTTAAAATTGCTGTTATGCCTTCCTCATATTCAGAATAAGTAGAAATAGGTTTGAAACAAATCAATGACTCTGATCAAACATTGCCTACTGACTTTACAGAAGAATCTGAAGTATGATTTCAGATATTTCCTTAGCAAACAGTCCCTAACTTTACAAACTTTACAATAAACTTAGCCAAAAATTCCATTTCCATGTTCATGTTTGACTCTAAAGTTAGATGCACCTTCTGCAACCTGCTCCTAACTCCCCTTAACCATCTCTCAGCTGCAGCAGACACCAGCTGGCAGGGTAGGTCAGTGTTTCTGCAGTCAGACAAGCAGGCAGAGCACATAGGCAGGGTGCCAGTGCAGGGCATGTTGCACTGCCCTGTAACTAGAGGAGCATTGCACAGCATGACCATAAATTGAAAGAAATTCCAGCAGAATTGCCTAACATTGAGGTTACGAAAGCCATGCACCACAATTTATTGATTCACACCCATGCCCAGCTCAGAGGCACAGACTCCACAGTTGTCTTCCGTATCTGGTAAGCTGTAGCACAAAAGTGCCTTTGACACAATCACAGCATTTGCATCTCTAAGAGAGGGGAATTTACAGAAGCAGACCACATGACTATTATGCAGCAAGAGTATCTCAGTTACTTTCATCAGTTACAACAGAGAAGGATCTATATAATTCTGTCTATTATTATGTGAAAATTTAAGAGATTTGGAGTTACAATTAAGTTACAATCTTTTCAATTAAGATTAAGTCTCACACATTAAATCTGAGATACTGAAAAAACAGCCTGATTTAGAAAAGTACAACTGTTACGCACCTCCTACTGCCATGAAAATTTCACTTATTTTAGATAAGTCTTTCAGATTAAAAACTTCATGTTTATACAGCCAGCTCAGAATTTACTTTAAATCCCATTTTAAACACACAAATTAGTAAACATATTTTTCAAATGTCATCCTCCAATTGCCTCTCTGGAGAAGCACACTTATGGCTTTAGCTAGCTTTCCACTGAAATAAAACAAAATGATGACCTAATTCACCATAATACTGATTTCAGTAAAATAAACTATTGTATGTTCTGTGTTTATTCTACAGAAAGAGGTAAAATAATTTTAAATGCCTTTACCTAATAAATTCAGCAGTAGATAGACAAGAGGTAACATAAAAAACCCAAATAAGCAAACAAAACCCCAGCAACGACAATAAAAAACAAACCAACAGAAGAGAGAAGTATCCTCTTCCTAAATGTCTTAAAACTTTGCAGCCAACATGTGTGACACAGGACTTAAATTTCATCTTTGTTATGTTCTCCTGCCATGATTCCAAGTCAACGCAATAGCATCTTGTTCCTGGCAGTAATGAGCCAATGAAGAGACTCTCCAGCAGCTAAATCAATGTGTGCTCTTGTTAATTTCTTTGGGAAAAAGAAAAATAATGCTTTTCTATTAGAAAGATTTATTAGCTGTCAGATGTTAGATTAAATAATACCTGAGGAATGTCATAAGCTACATTTTAAGTTTCAGAGCCAGCTTCTCTCTGTATCCCTTTTGAAACATCACACTTTCAGGCTTGTTGTGTAACAGTGATGAAAACTTCAAATTCATTTCAATTTCAGTTTCCATAATAACTGCAGTAAAAATATATCTAAGGTGGAAAATTACTTCAGGAGTTGCAAAAATTCTAAGAAGCTCTAAGAATATCAAAAACTGCCTTCTTGATACAGTAACACAAACCTCTTCACTGAAACATTGAAGTAAATCTTCTTCACTCTGACTTTGGGAAACCTCAGAAAAGGTCCTGGTGAAGTAGGGCTTATTATATAATGTTATATATTACTGTGTATAGTATATGTTATTGTGTTATTATTAACACACACTGTTTAAGGATTTTTTTCTGTCAACGTGGAGACAGTTTTGTCTCAGAAGGCACTTGATGGAAAGACTTCTGACTTCAGGTGCAATGTGATCAAAACTCTTCTGATTAACTCTTCCTTTCCTTTTGGACCTCCCAAAAGCCTCCATTCAACCTCTTGCTATTACTTTAAAATGAATGCAGGAAATATGCAAATGCACAGAAGGGGAAAATACCAGGGAATGTTTTAAGAGCATCTTTTGGAGGTGAATTATTTGAAGAAAATTATCTATTAACTGTTAAAGAGAAATCTTTTCCTCACAGAAGTCAACAAGGTGTTCCCACCAGCTTTAGGGAGGCAAGGATGTAATTTGCATCTAACATCTTTTCCTTTGCCTCTGATATACTTTTCTGGATCTCTTCAGCACTGTGATGCTGTGATATGTCCTGGGACAAGTTGAAAGAAATCTTCTATTTGAATCCATAATCTTTTTCATATGAAAGAAACCCCACACACATTGAATCTAGAAAGACTGGTTCACTTGGCGGGGGGGCAGGGGGAGGAAACTAGATAAATCAAATAGAGATGTGTAACTGACAAAGCCCAGCATTTGAATTTCACCAGCATGAATCTTAAAACAATGATGCTATTCTAATCCCAAAATACTACCTTCAATATCATTTAGCTGAATTTATTGTGTGCTAACTGTTCTTTGATAATTTGTTAAACTCCACTTTCTGGATTTCAAACCATTAGGTAAAAAAAAATGTAAGGTTATCAGCACAACAGAGAGATAGAATTGCAGCTGCAGTTGTTACATTGTGTGTAACACTAAGAGACAAGTACTTGGAATAGAAAGAATCCAGCAATGTGTCACCTCTTTCAGAGGGCCAAGTTGTTGTGCCATTCTGGCTGTGGAAAGCAGCAAATCTGTGAGTGAGCACAAATGAACAGAACTCACCTGTCCCCTCCCTGGCCAAAGAAATCTTACTCAATTCTCACTGTCTAAGTAGGCACCTGCTCTTGTATTTCACACTGCACTAAAGGTTTGCCTTCAAAATCTGACTTGTGACAGCCCTGCTGGTCCTGGCTGGCTCTACTGATCCAGGTACAATGGCAAACAGATCATCTTCAGAGATGTCTATCCTCTCAGGTGTGAGCTATGTAATGCAAATGCACTGTTAAGAGCTCAGGTGAATCCAGCTTCCTACAGTTACTGGTTTAGTTTTGCTTCCATATGCCTTCAGTTGTCACCTTTTCTAGCAGCAGGCAAAGAAATATTAGAAGATGTACACATACGCCAAAATTATGTTGTTTCTGCAAGTGGCTAGCCAAGGTTCAAGGTTTCCCAAGCTCTTTTCACTAAGAAAAACTGAAAACTGACTCAAGAGTCTTTATTTCAGGGATACTTATTTGTAATAAAATTAAAGCAATGTAAAATCCTATTTAACCCCCTCAATTCAGGGATCAAACCCAGATTGTTTCTCACAGGTCCAAACACCTTTCACTTGACATATGGACTCTGAAATCCCCATACCAAGCTTATCCCAGTGTTTCTGCACTCATGTGTGGTTATTCTTTGCTCCCTATTTCTCATTTTCTTTGTCTCAGCCTTTGCCTCGGGACCAAAGCCAGTAAAGGAATCAATACTTTACACAAGTACTTTGATGACACATGGAGTCATTCCGCAGTGTTTTTACAGACAAATAAAACAGCCATCTCATAGCAACAATTCCTCCTGATGACCACCTGCCATCTCCATGTCTATGTAACCTATAGTTCTGACTCTTCTAAGGAAAAAGATCTACCCCAACAGAGGAAAAAAAAAAAAAAAGAAATAAAACCAAAAACAGGAGAAAAACTGTAAGAGAAAGGGATAAAGCAAGATAAAAGAATATATGGGATAAGAGCATGGCTTTAGAAAAATCTTAAATTTTTATTAGCCATTGAGGACATGTAGAAATTAATATCAAGTAACAACTGCTAAAGAGAAAGGCTACAAGGTTGATGAGGTAAGATAGAGCTTACATTACAGCAGAAAATGAACTTTTAGCCAGCCAGAGCAAAGGCAAGAATTATCAGTTATTATCTGTAAGGTTATACTGTGAGGGTTAACATGGGGTAGGAGGGAATACATTAAGGCTGGAGGATAATATTGACCTAGTCAAAAAATGGATATGAAAAGTCCATTGATAAATAGAAATTGTAGACTAAAGAGCAGTTCTTAAACATTTCTACCTCTCCAATGGAAGTGTTTAGAATAATCATTATTTTGCTTTCTTACACCCAATAGTGATTTATTTACATTCTTTCACTTTCTCTGCTTGTACTTTGTGAAGAAAAATTAAAAAGACAGTCTTAAAACCATCACATTCTGGCAGGCTTTGAAACAGCCATTCTTAATGAGTATCTTCAAGAAAAAACGCTCATTGGTTTTACACTGGAGCTTAAAAGGCAATATATGCTGGGGTGGACTATTGCAGTAGCTGGAGTGTGGACTTCGTGACTCAGAAGGCCTTTGCCAGCATTGTAGTCTGGTGTAAATCTCAGAGGGTGCATTCTTAACTATTCTCATCATGTTTTTCCTTTTGGGTAGCTTTGGATAAAGGATAACTTTCTGTAACGTTGTACTGCCATTTAAACAATATCAAGAGTTTTTTTTCTTCCTGTGCCAAGTTCATAGTCACTGGAGACCTGAGTAATATCTTATGTTCTTAAGCAAATCTGGTCATTGGGGCAGATTTTCTCTTTTTTATTCTGCTAGAAAACTGCTCTTTTCCAGCATTTTTCCACTGATAGGTTCTCAGCTCTGGGTGGGAAAAAAAATGCCAAAATCTTGGGCTCTAGTTCTTCCACACTGGCTTTTGTGACTAATTCACTTTTTATCTAAGTACCCCAAAAGTACTCAGATCTCTCCTATCCATACATTTAGATCACCCCAGAATAATACACACCCGAGTTTATCCTCAGCAGTGCTCCTTCATTCTCCTATTTTAATGATACTTTAACTACCCTATATCACACATCCCAAGGGTTCAAAAAGTCTCGGGGTCTGAGCCTGAACAGTCCAGCTCTGGAAACCTATACAAGACATCTTTACAGATCATTGCCTGAGACACTACTGAGATGCACCTTTTATTTTCACTGTTTTCTCCTTCCAACTTTTGGCAGTAAAAAGCAGTCAAAAAGCAGTAGTTCGGCCTCTTATACATATTTGGTACAAATAAGACAGCTGAAGCCCCAACAAGTACTGAAATAAAGGTTTTGAGATAACTGTGGAGATGAAGAGGCCAGTTAAATGTCAGGATTCCCAAGGTTTCACAAGTCTGTAGTTCTCTGGATTCAATATTTCACCCCAAGTCTTTGGACAGCCCATTTTGATGAAATATTGTGTAGAACGAATTCACTGGAGCTTCTGCTGTCACCTCAGCTGCTTGATTTCTTACAGTTCATTTGTTAGGTTCAGGCATGGTCCTAACTGATCAAAGTCTCCATCACAGATGCCTTCTGGTCTTTGTCAGTCAGGTTGCTGCTCATCAGGTTTGCCTTTTGTTTCAGTGAGGATCTCCCACAGCTGAGCTTCACAATTTGATCATCTTTAATGGATATTGTTCCAAGAAAAGCTTTGCCTCCACATCAATTGTCAGACTCACTCTCCAATTTCAGAAAAGCTTAAACATGAAGCAATTCCTTTTCACCCAATACAGATTTTCAAGCTCACATGTGTAAATGCAAGCCAAATTCTGATTTCATGTAAAGAATTCAGCTGTACCTCATTATCTGCAGTTTTATAATAATACATTGCAGCTGATTTCACTGTTTGTCTTTTTCTTTTTGCTTTTGTTAACATTTTGTTTTTCCTAGTTTCTATATGACACAGCCAGATACTAGGAAGGAAGTAATTTTTTTTTCTTGGAGTATTAATAGCCCTTTCTTGAAAAAAAAGTGAGAGCAGGGGGTGAATCTTCCCATCACCTAAACCAGTGAAACTTGCCATTAACAGTAGTAGTGTATCTGTCTAATTGTAGTTTCCCCAGGAAACTGCTAAGAAAGTGCAAGATGCAGTATTTTTCATACAGCAAATTAAACCCAGATACCTTAAATTTTCTTTGGTTACTTTGCAGGTTACTTTTCTGGACATATAAATATTAAAGGAATTATGTATATCTCTCTACATGTGATCTGTGTAATTTTTCATGTGTAAATCTGGATAAGTCTATGTTTTTAGAGCACACATTGAGCTTTCAGGATTTATTATTTGATTACATTTTCATTTGTAAGACTGGATAAGTCTGTGTTTTTAGAACACCCACTGGGCTTTCAGGCTTTTTTGTTTGATTACATTATATATAAAACCAGCTGGATTTAAGCCATATAATTTTAGACATTGTTTGGGATGCATACGAGTTTTGTATGTTCTAAACAGACTTGAAATGTCCATTGACAGGAGTCAGTCAACCAGAAATAATATGTTAACATGTTTTAAGGCCCCCAGCTATTAAAAATCTTTCTTAATTGATTTTATTTTATCTTGGATAACATTGGTTCAATAAAAAATGCAAATCAAGCTGCCATTTACTTGTTTGAACTGCAAGCTTTCAGAAAAATCTTGGTTATTAGAACTCACAGCTTATCTATAAAGTACAAAATTATTGTTTTATCCATGCACAAACTTACAAGATATTCTAACAGTGAAACTCTAAGCTGCAACCCAGGAAGGTCAGTAGGAGAACAATATGATTAGAATGAAGTTAATTTCACGAAGAAGTCAGTGCTAGCCAAAGGAGCCAAACAGAATATGCATTAATTAATATGTGTCAATACATTAGTGAGAAGGAAAACAAATTTAGTAGGCACATTAAAGCAGAAGAAATTAGATCTTCTGGAATTTAGTATTGTGAAACAGAAGCTGCTTGTAAACTGGGAACCTTTACCCTACATGGAGAGCCTTTCAGATTGTGCCTGTACTCAAAACAGTCTGAAACACATTTGAAACCTCTCTGACTTAGCTCCCTGGCTTGCAGATTTAATTGTATGTGCATAGAATCGTAGAATCAACCAGGCTGGAAGAGACCTCCAAGATATCCAGTCCAACCTATCCAACCACATGATGGAGCAGCCTGCCAACTATGAGCCTAAATACTTTAATCAGGGGAAAGGCAGTTGCTATTGAAGGGTTCCAGAGAATCATAGAAACACAGAATCACTATGGTTGGAAAAGACCTTTAAGATCACCAAGTCCAACCATAATCTAACTCTGCCAGGGCCACTACACCATATCCATGAGTACCATATTTAGATGGCTTTTAAATACATCCAGGAATGGTGATTTAACCACTTCCCTGGGCAGCCTGTAACCCTTTTGATATTGAAGTTCTTACTAGTGTCTCACCTAAACCTCCTCTGGCATAACTTGATACTGTTTCTCTTGTCCTACTGCTTGCTCCTTGGTAGAAGAGACAAACCCCCACCTGGCTCCAACCTCCTTTCAGGGAGTTGTAGAGAGTTTCCACTCACCTGCCTTTTCACCAGACTAAACTACCCCAGCTCTCTCAACCACTCCTCATGAGATTTATTCTTAAGGACCTTCACCAGCTTCATTGCCCTTCTCTGGACCCATTCTGGCACCTCATTGTCTCTTAAATTGCAGTGCCCAAACCTGAACACAATACTCAAGGTGAGGCCTCACCAGTGCCAAGCACAGCTGCACCATCACCTCTCCAGTCCTGCTCACCACACTGTTCCTGATGCAGGCCAGTATGTTGTTGGCCTTCTTGGCTACCTATGCGCACTGCTGGCTCATGTTCAGCTGGATGTCAATCAATATACCCAGGCCCTTTTCTGACAGGCAGCTTTACAGCCATTCAGCCCCAAGCCCTTAGTGTTGCCTGGGGTTGTTTGACCCAAGTGAAGGGGACAGCACTTGGCTTTGTTGAAGTCCATATAATTGGCCAAAGCCCGTGGATCCAGCCTGACCAAGGCCCTCTTAAAAGCCTTCCTAACTTCCAGCAGACCAACAGTCCTACCAAATTTGTTGATGTCTACAAACTTAATGAGAGTGCTCTCAATCTCCTCATCAAGATCATTGATAGAGATATTAAACAGGAGTGTCCCCAGCACTGAGCTCTGGAGAACACCGCTTGTAACTGGCCACCAACCTAATTTAATTCTGTTCAGCACCACTCTCTGGGTCTCACCATCCAGCCAGCATTTGATCCAGCAGAGCACACACCTATCCAGGCCTAGGGTAGACAGTTTTTTCATGAGTTGTCAAACACTTAACTGAACTTTACTGAAGGACATGAGGTTTGTTAAGCAAGACCTGCCTTTGATGAACCCATGCTGACTGGGCCTGATTGCCTGACAGTCCTGTAAATGGTGTGTTATGATACTCAAGATTATTTGTTCCATGACCTTCCCTGTCACTGAGGTGAAACTGACAGGTCCATAGATCCTTCTGGCCCTCGTTGTAGATGAGTGTCACATTTGCTAATCTCCAGTCCGTTGAGATCTCCCTGGTTAGCCAGGACTGCTGATAAATCATGGAGTGGCTTGGTAAGAGCATCTGCCAACTCCTACATCACTCTTGGGTGTAACTCATCTGGCCTCATAGACTTGCGTATATCTAAGTGGTGCAGGAGGTCATTCACTATTTCCTAGTGGATTATGGAGGTCTCCTTCTGTTCACCATCCCTGTCTTCCAGCTTGAGGTGCTGGCTACCCAGCAAACAACCAGTCTTGCTATTAAAGGCTGAAGCAAAGAAGACATTAAGTAACTCAGCCTTCATCCTTAGTCACTATGTTTCACCTTCATACAATAAATGAAGATTCTCCCTAGTCCTCCTTTTGTTGTTAATGTATTTATAGAAGGATT
Organism: Indicator indicator; assembly: GCF_027791375.1. NCBI lineage: Eukaryota > Metazoa > Chordata > Aves > Piciformes > Indicatoridae > Indicator > Indicator indicator. The sequence continues at coordinate 27,024,324 of NC_072010.1, read as the reverse complement.
TTATATTATCTTTTATATCAATACTTAGATTTATTTCTAGTTGGGCTCTGGCCTCTCTAATTTTCTCCCTGCATAACTTCTCTGCACCTTTATAGTCCTCCTGAGTAGCCTATCCCTTTTTCCAAAAGCCATAAACTATCGTTTTGTTCCTGAGTTCCAGTCAAAGCTGTCCATTCAGCCAGGCCAGTGTTCTTCCCTGCCAGCCCATCATTTGGGACGTGAGGATTGCCCATTCCTGCACTTTTAAGATTTTCTTCTTGAAGAGTGTCCAGCCTTTCTCAACTCTTTTGTCCTTCAGTGTGTCCTCCTAAGGGACACTGCCAATCAGTCTCTTAAACAGGTCAAAGTATGCCCTACAGAAATCCAAGATGGCCATTTTGCTAACCCCCCTCCTTAATTCTCTGAGAATTAAAACCTCTATTGTTTCATGATCGCTAAACCTCCAGCTGTTGCATCTCTTACAAGTCCTTCTCTGTTAACAGGCATCTGGTCCAGAAGGGTGTGTTCTCTAGTTGGCTCCTTTACCAGCTGCATCAAGAACCTCTGAGACTGTTCCCTCTCTGTTACATTATATTTTGTTGCATTATAATCTCATGTTGGCTTAAGCACAGATATTAAGTGCAGGAGGTCATGCCTCTGTCAGTTTCAAAGATCATAACTTTTCTCCACTGGCAATATTAATAACAATGTAAGTATTCTACTTGTGGTGGCTAAGAAGGTACAGTCACAGGCCAAGACCACTTGGTGCAAACAAAGCAAAACACAAAATATAACCTTATTACAGAATCACAGAATCAACCAGGTTGGAAAAGACCTCAGAGATCAAGTCCAACCTATTACCTAATGCCTAACACCTCATGACAACTAAACCATGTCTCAAAGTGCCAAAACCAATCTTTTTTTGAACACCTCACAGGACAGTGACTCCACCACCTTCCCAGTGAGCCCATTCCACTGGCAAATTACTCTCTCTGTGAAGAACTTTCTCCTCACCTCCAGCCTAAACTTCCCCTGGCACGCTTGAGATTGTGTCCTCTTGTTCTGTCACTGGTTGCCTGGGAGAAGAGACCAACCCCCACCTGGCTAAAACCTTCTTTCAGGTAGTTGTAGATGGTAATAAGGTCTCTCCAGATCCTCCTCCTCTCCTCTCCAGGCTAAACAACCCCAGCTCCCTCAACCTGTCCTCATAAGGCTTGTGCTCCAGATCCCTCACCAGCCTCATTGCCCTTCTCTGGAAACATTCAAGTATCTCAATGTTCTTCTTAAATTGAGGGGCCCAGAACTGGACACAGTACTCAAGGTGTGGTCTAACCAGTGATGAGTATAGAGGCAGAATGACTTCCCTGCTCCTCCTGGCCACACTATTCCTGATGCAAGCTTGGATGCCATTGGCCTTCTTGGCCACCTGGGCACACTGCTGGCTCATGTTCAGCTGCTGTCAACCAGTACCCCCAGGTCCCTTTCTGCCTGACTACTTCCCAGCCACTCTGTCCCCAGCCTGTAGCACTGCATGGGGTTGTTGTGGCCAAAGTGCAGAACCTGGCACTTGAACTTGTAGAATGCGATAATGTTGGACTCTGCCCATCTATCCAGCCTGTCAAGGTCTCTCTGCAGAGCCCTTGTTCCCTCCAACAGATTGACACCTGCCCCCAACTTGGTGTCATCTGCAAACTTACTAATGGTGGAGTCTGTATATTCTGTATAGCAACAAGCTGCATCTTGTCATCTCCAATTCCACAAAGGAAAACAACTGCTCTGGCAGCATTTCCTAACTCATGGTTTCTTGGTGATTTTTTCACACAGCTCTGCAGGGAAGCATGTAACCATCTGGAATGGTAATCTGTCTATAACTACCTGAAGGAAGGTTTTAGCCAGTTGGGGGTTGGTCTCTTCTCCCGGGCAACCAGCAGCAGAATGAGAGGACACAGTCTCAAGTTGTGCCAGGGGACATATAGGCTGGATATTAGGAGGAAGTTCTTCACAGAGAGAGTGATTGCCCATTGGAATGGGCTGCCCAGGGATGTGGTGGAGTCACCATCCCTGGAGATGTTCAAGAGAAGTCTGGATGGGGCACTTAGTGCCATGGTCTATTTGATTGGATAAGGCTGGTTGATAGGTTGGACTGGATGATCTTGGAGGTCTCTTCCAACCAGGTTGATTCTATGATTCTATAATTCTATGGTTTAGCACAAGGACTAACCTGCCTGTTCCACCAACACAAAAGTGAGGGGAAGAATAACACACACAACTCAGGGCTGAGATAAAGAGATAAGAGTTTAATGAAACGTATCATAAGCACAATGCGTAATTACCTTAGCTAATAGTCTAATTAATCTAATAATACAATACATGATTACCCTAGCTTAGTCTGTTTGCAGAAGTGCAGTGAAATACACAGAATTAAAAAAAAAAAAAAAAGAAAACAAACAACCCCCCCCAAAAAAAAATCCCAACACCAGCATAAAACAGAAACCCAAATCTAGCAGCTACACATCTCCCACTCTATATCCACTGCCATGCCTGCAGAAAAGAGATCACATCCAAGAAGTCCAGATGTCCAGAAGCATCAACTGGAACAGGAAGCCTCCTATGCTGCAATCTGAACTTCAAACCCCATCATACTTTGTTCCAGCTAGAACTTTCATTTTTGAAGCTGGCATGATTACAGTACGGTATCAATAACAGTGGCAGGTTCAGTTCAATCCATGACACCACCACACCCCACACCCCCCAAAATAAAGGGGCATTAGTTAAGCCTTGTGGCTTAGAAAAGAATGAAAGCCACCAGCACAACAGAAATGCCTAGAAGTAAAACACATATGAGTCTCTGGACAGCAGGGTAGAGGAAGGAATCACAACACAGTCAAGTGAAGAGATACAAAGACAAAGCTGCATGGGTAAGGGCAAAGGTGGTCTTAGGAGAATCAGCTAATACAGAAGTGTGGTGAAGGCACCCTATGCCCAGAATTATGCCCCCAAACACCAACAAACTTGTCCCAACATGTTTTGGTAAGTCCCCCTTTCCACCCTCCTTCCTGGAGAGGGGACAAAGGCCCAGGCACAAACCTGTGTCCTTAAGGGGTAAACAACTACATGCACCCATCGCATGGCATGCTCATGCTCTTTCCATCTAAGGACATCATTCCAGCTTCACCCTTTCTATAGGGTAAAGCAGGTTGTTAACAAGTGTGCCCACTGGCCAGATCCAGCCTCGAGAAATCTATAAGTATTACCCCTCTTGTTTACCAGTTTGCTCTCTCCGTTTGCTTTCTCTCGCTTTGCTTGAGCTACCTAAACTCGCAGCACCCCTAAGTCTTCTCACTCCCACAGGCAAGCATACTAGAGGCCCCTGCAACATGGAAAGAAGCCAGCCCTCTGAGCTGCTCGAGGAACCAGCAAAGGAGATCCCTTTGCTGAAGCTACAAAAGCCAGCATCATAAGCCCAGTCACATCTTTGAGAGGACTGGAACCCCAAGGGTAAGCTCTAGCCCAGAGGGGGAGGGACTAGCCCAAGCCAGGCGGTCCAACATTGCTACAGCCATAAGCAGCTGACTAAGCAGCAACACACCTTGAGTGACCCCTGCTGCTTGCAGGAGATAAAAGGAGCTACCGTTACCCTGTGCCATCAGCCCTGTGCCATCAGGGTAATGTAACCCAGGATTTCCCACGAAAGAGAGAGTGACATCCTCTTCTTTGAGACCAAGACAAGGACTGCATTGTCACCTTAATGGGAAGCAGTCACCAAGAGATTCCGCATTGTCAGCTCCACTTCAAGCTGAGAGGGAAGCACCCGCACCCCTTCCCCATAGCCCGCCTGACTCTGCCCACCAGCAACCATCACCCTGACTGTGAGGGTCGACCCCGAAGGACCCGGCCCCACCATGCAGGACCATTCCCCTGGACCGGCCATGCTGGGCCAACTCTGTTCAGGGAGCTGCACTGATCCTGCCCACCCCTGGCTGCCGCAGTCACACCATGGGACCACCCTGCCAAGGGAAACCGCCAACCAGCAGAAAGCCTCGCCCCTCCTGCAGCCACGGGAGGAGAAAGAAAGTCACTGCCCAGAATGGGCTAGCCCCGGGCAGACAGTAAGCCAGCGAGCAGACAGTGTGATCCAGCGACTTGCTTTGCTACAAAGAAAGACACAGTGTATCTGTTCACATGTGCAACACTCAGTAACATTTAGTTCAAAGCGCCCGCGCTTAGCCGCCTTATACTCCGGCTTGATTTGCCTCTTGATAACGTTGTAAATCTCTCTGTACATAGTTACAGCTGCCAAGCGTCTTGTCGAGTCACCATCTAGTGGACAGGTAGCAGAGATGCACCTTTCTTTCCCTTAATTAGAAACTGATTCTCTAAATATTCTAATTAGATCAAATTGTATATACTAAACCAATTATGGAATATGCTTTCACAAATGTGCATTAGAATCAACATATATAAAGGTGATTAATTGGTTATCAATAATTTTAATAATTAATAAACAGTAATTTTCATAACTCAGATTTCATAATTCATAAATTAATAACCATCCTCCCCCTATTCACAACAAGAAGTCAAAAGGACATAAAGAAATGGCTGGATGATAGTAAAATCACATCTTTTGTACCTTACAGTGAAACAATGAGCACTATAATGTTGATTTGATGTTTAATTTTGTATCTCAAAATTGTGTGAGCTTTACTTGTCACCAGAGGCATTAGATTCAGAAAGGGAAGTGAGTTTCTCCAAGAGATAATGTTCCTGTCAAAATGTAATGTGCCTAATGAAAATGTATGAAACATCCAGCCTAGAGATGAGTCAGTACCTCATGAATTCATTCTGCAAATTCAATGCAAATTGGCATGGGAAGCAGGGTAATCTGAAGACCTGTCAACACAAGGTAATCAAAAACATACAGAAAAGTTTCCATTCAACAATCTTAGCTTATTTTTCATTTGTAGCCTGTGTAACTACAGATCAAAAACAACTTCATGTTTTATTTCTCTTTAGTGAAGTCTATTTCTTGTTGTAACTGGACAACAATTTTGTGCTACATATGAGAATGTACCTAAATAAATTGGCTTAACAAATGTAGCTAACAAACAATTAATCTGTATTTTACAGTGCCATAAACAAATGAGCTCTTTCCATTTTTTACCTTCTTTCCAGTTCTGATCCTCAGTCTTAAAAGAAGAGGCTTATTGCATTTTTAAAACCTGTGAGCTGAGCCACCTGACATTTTTCCTCTTCTCTCTCACTTATCTGCAGAAAGAAGACTGGTGCTGCACAGTTCATGCCAGGGTATAAACATTAGAAGAGGCCAATCCATCTGAGACGTTTTTCATCTGATCCAGCAGTGTGTCTCACATCCTTACGTGGACACTCACCAAATGAGATTTGCTCATTTTCTGCAAACAACACTTGTGAAAAGACTTTGGAATGGGATGACTAATTACCATATGACTTGTAGGATAAATATTTCAACAACCAAACTGAAGTTTCATAAATAAGTGGGGGGGAGAGTGGGGGGTGGAAATAGTGTTTAAATTGCAGTTGCTTGTTGCCAGAATTTAAAAAAAAAAAAATCTGTAAATTTTATGCCAACTACTAGAATTAATAATTTTTTTAAATGCTTATGCACGGAGGACTATGTAAAGCAATAGATGAGCATGCTTTTAAATAATTTGTGATAATGAGGGTATGAATTTGGAAGGTACTTAATGATTTACAAAGACTACTGAAACATTCATTTCTGAAAAAGAAGCAGCTGAATATGGCCTGCAATGTCCATGCAAACTCATGAAGGAAAAAAACTAGCCTCCCTGGCAGACAATGTGCATTTTGTCTTCCACTACAACAGGATCAAAATTTCACCTCTTGAAATGAGCCTTTTGCTACAACCCAGAAAAGAAACTGGTGGCTGAAATTGTCATGTCATGAAGACGTTCAAGCTTTCACTTACTCTGCAGGTAGCTGTTGCGCTTCATCTGACAATTCCTTACCCTTCGAAGCACACTGTACTCTCCAGTCCATCTGAGTCCTCTGCTTTCCTAGCAAAGGTATCCTATTAAAGGTCATTTGAATTTCCATTGAAATTCAGTATAATATCACAGTATCACAGTCTTTCAGAGGTTAGAAGGGACCTCAAGAGATCATTGGGTCCAACCCCCCTGCCAAAGCAGGATCACTTATGGTAGTCCACACAGGAATGCATCCAGGTGGGTTTTGAAAGTCTCCAGAGAAGGAGACTCCACAACCCTCCCTGGGCAGCCTGTTCCAGTGCTTCACCACCCTCACTGGAAAGAAGTTTCTCCTCATGTTGAGGTGAAATCTTCTCTGTTCAAGTTTGAACCCATTGTTCCTTGTCTTATCACTGTGAACCACCAAAAAGAGCCTGCCCCCCTCCACTTGACACCCACCCCTCAGATATTTGTAGACATTGACCAGATCCCCTCTCAGTCTTCTCTTCTCCAAACTAAATAGCCCCAGGGATCTCAGTCTCTCTTCATAGGGGAGGTGCTCAAGTGCCCTAAACATCCTTATGGCTCTCCATTGGATTCTCTCCAGCAGTTCTCTGTATCTCTTGAACTGGGGAGCCCAAAACTGGACAGGTATTCCAGGTGTGGTCTCACCAGAGAATAGTAGAGAGGTAGAAGAACTTCCCTAGACCTGCTGGACACACCTTTCTTGATACATCCCAGGATCCCATTGGCTCTCTTGGCCACAAGAGCACATTGTTGTTCCATGGAGAACTTGTTGTCCACCAGCACTCCAAGATTTTTCTCTGTGGAGCTGCTTTCCAGCAGGGCAGCCCCCAACCTGTACTGGTGCCTGTTGCTATTCCTCCCCAGATGGAGGACCTTGCACATGTCTATATTAAACTTCATGAGGTTTGCCTGCACCCAGCTCTCCAGCCTGTCCAGGTCACGTTGGATGGCTGCACAGACTGACAGATGTCAGCCAACCCCCCCAGTTTTGTATCATCAGTGAACTTGCTGAGGGTACTCTCAATGCCCTCATCCAGGTCATTGATAAAGATATTGAACAAAACTGGACCCAGTACTGATCCCTGGGGGACACCACTTGCCACAGGCCTCCAGGTTGACTCTGTGCCACTGAAGACAACCCTCTGAACTCTGTTGTGGAGCCAGTTTTCAATCCACCTCACAGACCAGCCATCTATGCCACGTCTCCTGAGCTTTTTTATGAGGATGTTATGGAGACTGTATCAAAAGCTTTACTGAAGCCAAGATATATGACATCCACACAACGGTGAAAATCACTGTGCACCAATCATTGGAAGATATAAAGAAGCACCAATGTCAATGGGTCTCCAAAGGCCTCTCATCCTAGTCTTGTTTGGCTTGTTTTGGTAATATGACTCTTCATATAGAATGTACATATCTACAGGCCACCTTCCAGGACTTAAAAAATTCATTAAATTATTCAGCTAATATATTTTAACAAATAATCTTGCTAAGAGGGCTTCAGTGTTTCTGTTCAGTAGGCCCCCTAATATGCCATCAGAAAGGCATGGAACGCAGCTGATAAGCCTTACTCTGCAGAGACTTAACCTTCCAGTGTTATAATGTGTTGTAGCCAAAACCAAAAAGAGAGAGAATAGAATAGAATAGAATAGAATAGAGTAGAATAGAGTAGAGTAGAGTAGAGTAGAGTAGAGTAGAGTAGAATAGAATAGAATAGAATAGAATAGAATAGAATAGAATAGAATAGAATAGAATAGAATAGAATAGAATAGAATAGAATAGAATAGAATAGAATAGAATAGAATAGAATCAAGAAGGTTGGAAGAGACCTCAAGGATCATTGAGTCCAACCTGTCACCCTACACCTCATGCCTATCTAAACCATGGCACCAAGTGCCACGTCCAATCCCCTCTTGAACACCTCCAGGGATGGTGACTCCACCACCTCCCTGGGCAGCACATTCCAATGGCCAACCACTCTCTCTGTGAAGAACTTTCTCCTCACCTCCAGCCTAAACCTCCCCTGGCGCAGCTTGAGACTGTGTCCTCTTGTTCTGGTGCTGGTTGCCTGGGAGAAGAGACCAAACCCCTCCTGGCTACAACCTCCCTTCAGGTAGTTGTAGACAGCAATGAGGTCTCCCCTGAGCCTTCTCTTCTCCAGGCTAAACAGTCCCAGCTCCCTCAGCCTCTCCTCATAGGGCTTGTGCTCAAGGCCTCTCACCAGCCTCGTTGCCCTTCTCTGGACATGCTCCAGCAATTCAACATCTTTCCTAAACTGAGGAGCCCAGAACTGGACACAGTACTCAAAGTGTGGCCTAACCAGTGCCGTGTACAGGGGTACAATGACCTCCCTGCTCCTGCTGGCCAAACTATGCCTGATGCAGGCCAGGATGCCATTGGCTCTCTTGGCCACCTGGGCACACTGCTGGCTCATGTTCAGGCGGCTGTCAACCAGTACCCCTAGGTCCCTTTCCACCTGGCTGCTCTCCAGCCACTCTGACCCCAGCCTGTAGCTCTGCATGGGGTTGTTGTGGCCAAAGTGGAGCACCTGGCACTTGGATTTGTTGAATGCCATCATGTTGGACTCTGCCCATCTGTCCAGCCTGTCAAGGTCTCTCTGCAGAGCCCTTCTACCTTCTAACCGATCAACACCTGCTCCCAGCTTGGTGTCATCTGCAAATTTACTGATGATGGACTCAATCCCCTCATCCAGATCATCAATAAAGATATTGAACAGGATGGGGCCCAGCACTGATCCCTGGGGGACACCACTAGTGACAGGCTGCCAGCTGGATGTGGCACCATTCACCACCACTCTCTGGGCTCGGCCCTCCAGCCAGTTCCTAACCCAGTGCACAGTGCTGCTGTCCAAGCCACAGGCTGCCAGTTTGGCCAAGAGTTTGCTGTGGGGGACAGTGTCAAAGGCCTTGCTGAAGTCCAGGTAGACTACATCCACAGCCTTTCCCACGTCCACCAGGCGGGTCACTTGATCATAGAAGGAGATCAGGTTGGTGAGGCAGGACCTGCCCTTCCTAAATCCATGTTGGCTGGGCCTGATTTCCTTGGCCATCCTTCAGGTATGCAGTGATTGCCCCCAAGACAATCTGCTCCATGATTTTCCCTGGCACTGAGGTCAGGCTGACAGGCCTGTAGTTCCCAGGTTCTTCTGTTCGTCCCTTCTTGTGGATGGGCATCACATTGGCCAGTTTCCAGTCTTCTGGGACCTCTCCAGTGAGCCAGGACTGGTGGAAAATGATGGAGAGAGGCTTGGCCAGCTCATCTGCCAGCTCCTTCAGCACCCTAGGATGGATCCCATCCGGTCCCATGGACTTGTGAGGATCCAAGTGACTCAACAAGTCTCGAACTAATTCCACATGGATTTCAGGAGTACAACACTGCTCCTTGACCCCATTGACCAGCTCAGGAGGCCAGTTATCCTGAAGTCCTCCTGCCTTACTGTTGAAAATGGAGGCAAAGAAGGTATTTAGAATCTCAGCCTTCTCCTCATCCTTAGTTACAATGTTACCCTCCACGTCCAATAAAGAGTGGAGGCTCCTCTTGCCCCTCTTTTTAGCATTAATATATTTATAAAAATGCTTTTTGTTGTCTTTCACAGAAGCGGCCAGTTTAATTTCTAACTGTGCTTTTGCCTCTCTAATTTTTCTTCTACATGATCTAGCAACATCCTTAAACATATCACTAGTTGCCTCCCCCCCTTTCCAAAGGTGATAAACCCTCTTTTTTTCCCTTAAATCCTTCAGGAGCTCCTTGCTCATGCAGGCCGGTCGTCTTCCCCACCGGCTCGTCTTACGGCATGTGGGAACTGCCAGTTCCTGTGCCTTTAAGAGCTCCTGTTGGAGGTAGGTCCAACCATCCTGGACCCCTTTGCTCTTAAGGGCTGTTACCCAGGGAACTTTCTGAATAAGTTGCCTGAACAACCTGAAGTTTGCCTTCCGAAAGTCCAAGGTGAGGGTTCTGTTACTGCTCCTCCCTATTTCCCTGCATATTGAAAACTCCACTATCTCATGGTCGCTGCACCCTAGACAGCCTCCAACCATCACATCTCCCACCAGCCCTTCTCTATTTGAGAACAGCAGATCAAGCAGAGCCTTGCCCCTGGTAGGTTCACCTAAGAGCTGCATCAGGAAGTTGTCATCCATGCACTCTAGGAACCTTCTGGACTGTCTCCTCTCTGCTGAATTAAGTTCCCAGCAGATGTCTGGTAGGTTAAAGTCCCCCACAAGGACAAGGTCTGATGATCTTGAGTGATGCTGAAGGCAAAGCAAGACATAGTAACACCAAGAAAAACAGCTGCTCAGCTCTGTCCTCTTGGCATACCAGCAGAAGAGAGAGTGTCTGGGTTGTGAAACTGGCACACAGGCTTGGCTTGAGGGCAGAAACGTCTGCTGGATACCCAGGGAGAAGGACCAGATTAATTCATCTTTGCAACAGGATTAAATTCTGCGCTCTAGGAGAGGAAAAGGGATGAGCTGAGCCTGATGGGATGTTTGGAAAGAGAGTGAGCACAGGACAGACTCCCAGACATAAGACCATGCCTTTTCAGGGTCTCTGTGCCCCAAGGAAAAGAGCATTTATTTTGATCAAGCAATTTGTGTTCTAAACAAAACTGTCTGAAAATGTCTGCTGTTTTATAAAGTGAAAACTGCCCTAGATAGCAGGAAAGAAAGGTGTTGGTTAAGGATGATAGGCCTGAAAAGATCCTATAGCAAGCACGCAGGTCATCTGGTCAAAGAGGTAAACAACACATCTGCACTAGACACCGTACGGGATCCCAATAAAGCAGAAGAAGGCAGAAGAGGATAAAAGATGAAAATCTTCTGTGTGGCAATCAGCACAGGCAGAAAAGACAGGCTGAAGTGGAATGACTGAAGTGGGGTCACATTGCTGGAAACAGACTGGAACTTTCTAGAGAACTGTTTGTCCTGATTTCCTGACAAAAAATTCAGAAGAGAGAAGAAACTAGGGAATGGACGGCAAGCAGGTTACACATTTCAGTTTGAATTCATTTATTTCTTTATTAATAGTGATTCCACAACACATTTTCAGGTATTTTTAAGCTTTGTGCAAAGCCTGGCTATGGTATGAATTTATCACATCTTAGAAAGTCTATTGAGTTCTTAAATAAACTAGACATTATTTCTCACTAAAGTGTGCTCTTCTGTTCTGAGGTAGGACAACAGTCACTTTCCAGAGCCTTCAATTGTATCTGACCTCTTGCTCAACAGATAAAAATGTCCTAGAACTGATAGTGGAAAGAAACACACAGAGCTAAGTTTAGAAGTTTCTTAATAAACTTTCCTTTACCTAAGCTGGTGAATCAATGTGGAAAACAATATGGCTCTGACTTGTTATAACATAGTGTGACATCTAACTTAAACCTTCTATCACAATAGCATCAAAAATGGTCTCAACTTTGCTGTGAGAAAGAAGAAAATCACTTCACTGGTGTCAGCAGACAGATTATCTGGTTTGCAGCCAAGACATGCCACAGAGGCAGAGACTTTGGGCCTGTCCCAGCACAAAACATTTTGGAATGACATTACTTATTAGGTTCTGCCATATTAGGTTCCATGCTGTGCAAATAGCTATAATCCTCCACAAACTCACCACATCCCTGCTTTTGGTCATCATTTGTTGACTAAAAAGTGCCCAGTGGCTACATCTGCTCCTCTGCAGTAGCCTATTATCTCTTGCAGAAGATTGCAGTGATTCAGTCAAAAGGGAGAAAACATGTAAGTGGAGCACAGGAAGACAATGATGACATGGGAAAGAAAGGATTTACTTTGGCTGGATAGGAGAATTTCCTAACCCCTGGTTACATTTAAGGAATAGATATTTGCTCTGCTGTGAGCGAGGGAAGGAGAACAGAGAGCCGCAGGAAGAAACTGGGGTGCTGAGGACAGGGTAAGAATGCAGCTGGGCTAGCAAGGGGACTGAGGAGTTAGGGAAACACTGGATCAGTTCCTGAGCTGAGTCATGCCTTGAGAATAGTTTCATAATGATCTAAAAGACTGAACTAGGAGGACAGGCAGTGAAGGTGAAAGTTGGCAGCACCTGGATACAGCCCTTACACCAGAGGCTTTGCTGCTGATGTTATACCCCCAAGAAGGAAGTTCCCTTGCAAGTTAAAAGCACTTCTCCAAGACGCTGAGTGACATTTTCCCCAAGGTAGCCACTGCTGGCAGTTCTGTGCAGGATGTGCTTTGAGAAGATGCCCCTCAACTCCCATTCCCATTCTGGAGCACCTTGGGGAGGGCCCACTGCCAGAAGTTCTTCCTGGACTGGGGAGAAGGTTCACACTTGCTGCTGACAATGAGTTCTCCCACGCACTGGCTGGAGCTGCTCAGAGCATTTGCAGTTCTGTGCTGTATCCCAGAGTACCTTGAAAAACTGGAGGCTCTTGCCAGTCTGTGTCTGTAAGTAAAACATTGAGGGAAACATATCAGATGATTTCATTTCACTCACTCCAGCACTTGAGTATCGACATAGCAATTTCCACTCTGCAATATGGACATCTGTTTTATTCCACACCTCTGGTGGCTGAGGTGTGTGGGGTGGGATGAGACCCACACCTACAGAGAACATGTCAAAGAGGGAACAGCAGGACTATCCATATAAACTCTCATGCCTTCTGTCCATTCTGTGTTTTCTTCTAGACCAATGTTTTTTCATGTCTTATACATAGATTGTGAGCTCTTAGGGCAGAAAGTGTATCTTCACCCTCTGCTTATCGCTTGCAGGTTTATTCACTGATTTCCTCTAATGCACTTCTGTCTGCACCAGGGCCTGCACTGGGCTGCTAGTTTCTCCCCTAAACACAATAAAACCACACTAAACCCCCAGATTAGGGATGTAAATCTGCCAGTGTAAGGGAGTAGGCTGACAACACCACGGAGAGAAAGACAGGCAGCAATCTTACTCTACGCTTTCCACCTTCCTCTCTAGGACTGCAGTGCTCAGGCTGAACCAAGAAAGCCTTTCTCAGTCACAGCAGTAGCATGATTTCTTTATTCCAAGAAGCAATCCCTAAGAGTCACAGAGGGTCTGGTGAGGCCATTTTCCTTTTGCTGGCTTGGTCAGGAGTCCAGTGGTTTGGCCAGGTGCCTATCCTAGTCAGTTTCTTATAAGAAGAGTTAAAAGTTGGTGACCAAACCATTACTTTGATCCATGACAGATGAACATGGTCTTCCATGGGGCTGCTCCATCACTGCACCTTGTCTCCACAGACCATCTCTAATGCACACAGAGCTAGCTAGCTAGCTAGCACCCAAACTCAGGGCTCAAACACTCACTTGTAGCACAATTGGGCAGGAATTTCCTGAGGAAGTTTATCAATTGAGGTCCCAATAATTACTCTACTCAAGGATGATAATATTTTTATTGTTGGGATAATGAAGAATTTAAAAAGAGCTATGAATGAATATAACTATAAGCAAATACTAATAAAAATTACAGATTATAAAAATAGTTACTGTGAATCACAGTAAATGTTTGTATGTACTCCTGATTAGCTATTTTTGACATATCAAAACCCAGTTGATTTTCTTGTTCATTTCAGGTCCCTAAGTTGCAGAATTCTCTTGGAGAAGAAAAAGAGACAGTGAAAAACCTTGGTTTCATTGGTTCAAATTTCAGAACAATCCAGCTCTTATGTTCCTCTACCTATTTGAATATTACTTAAGGGATGAACATGTAGGCATGGAAGGAAAATAGGCCACAGTTATTAAAAACAGGGGTGTGACATTTTCATTGCTTCAGCCAAGAGCAAAACGGGCACTTCCTTTCTTACTCAAGGCAGCAGATGTTCATAAGGAAAAAAGATGTTACAAAATTGATGAAGGTGCTGAATACCCCTTGCTGAGAAACAACCAAATTACTCAGACTATTTGTGTGTTCTGAGAGTAGACCTACAAAATGCACAGGAGGAATTCAGGGAATAATACAAGGTTAGATAAACGTTGGGTTTGTATTTAACAAAAAAATAAATGCAGTCTTCTCCATTTTTGCTTCTTCTTTAAATGGAGATTTGTCATTTTCTTTGGTTAAAACAAACAAAAAATCAGTTAGAATAATTCCAAAACTGCTAAACCAGACAGCTCCTGCTTCCATGTCCTTTGGAAGTTCAACATTTGGGCATAGTAACTTGTTCTGTACAAACATATGTGTACCTGTGTCTGGCATGGGAGTGAAAACCTGTATCTATATGAAATTCAGGGCAAGACAAAAAGCTACTGCTTGACTTGACATATATACATCCACAAAGAAGATTTTTGAGCTTAATAGTGTTACTACACTAAGGCTTTTCAAGCTATCTGCAGATATATTATATGCAAAGCATAACACATCACAGGTGATCACTGAGAACATTCATTTCTTCTCCATATTTCTGATAAGCTTCTTAGCACAGCTTTATGCTTTCTATCCATTACAATCAATTTTCAAAATTTTTTTAGTAATTACATTTCAAATGCTATTGTAAAAAAACACTTTTGTGTTGTTTTTTCCTGTTTACAAAATACCTAACAAGTCTCCCTAGGACAGCTCTTCCTGCAAGTTACCTGACTCATCTGAAACGCAACCTTGCAAGGAGCATGGGGAACATCCCCATACCAAGAACACCAATAGAGTCCAGATGACAAAGTAATGCTATAGCCTGTTGTGGGATTGCAGCTTGTCTAGGGAGATATGTTCATTCTGGACATGTCTACAGATCTTCCTGAGCTGTCTACCATTCAGTACTGCCTCAGTTGTTAGAGTTCACTAGGCCCAAAGCTTCTCCCTAATGTAGAATGAATATGCAAGAGAAGCCACTTTTGGGTCAGTGCTGTACTAGGCAGATAAGAGCAGATTGCCAAGTCCTGAAGTCAGTGAAAGTTGGTTTTAAGGAACATAAACACCTCCATATATCCTATATGATGATATAAAAAAATCATTTAGATACATCTGGGTGAACTGGGGGCACTGGCATGGAAAGAAGTCTGATTCATTTCTTCCAAACTGCATTTTGCTCCACATAAAATAAATTAAGAGTTGTGCAATATCTAAAGGCAATGTGGTATACGGCAGTGACCCAGTGCTTGCTAACATAAACCAGATTCTACAAGTTGCTGAATGGAAGTGGCAAATATTTAACACCAGAATTTGAGATTTGTTTTCATGCTGGCTTTGGACCATGGCACTCATATTACTATTCTCACATTTACAAAAAATTATCATTTTCACTAGCTCTTTCCTCACATCTGTGTTTTGGGGGGGGGGGTTTGATACATTTTTAAGTTAGTATTTCCATGTTTTCAGAAATCAGTGGCTTGGATTCTAGCATCTTTATTCTCTTTTTTGTTATTAAGATAAAGGGAAGCAAGAAGCAAGAGTTTGGTATCTCCAAAATCTCTCTCTTCTATCTGGAGAGATCCAGACACTCAGATGAACTGGGGAGGCTGTCTAGGATAGAGGTTGTCATTCCTTAACACATCCTGTTTCCAATTAGAAGGTAGCTTCAGAGTTCAAACTCACTGTTAGCCCTTATGATTTATCTGATTTATCACTGACTACTATTTCCATTGTTGCAACAGACCCAGCTGTCAGTAAATCACTTTGGCATGAACTTACATACATGAAGACCACATTCTGAAACTTCGAAGCTACAGTTTCAAGACCCAAAAATGAAGATAAGTAGACCCAGAAGGTTTACCCCATGTTTCATGCCCAAGCTGAGCTGTGTCTGTTTTGACACCTCAGAGCCTGTGCACTCTTGAACTCAAGCAAGATTAATCTTAATGGTGGCCCAAGTATATCTTACTCCTTTTCTGTGAGTAACTGCAATGAATCCAATGATTACAGTAGCTCTTTCTGGTTACCACAAGAAAAAAGCAGGACATTATGTTACTTCATTCCTGCATGTAGCTTTATGTCCTAATGACAGCTTTGTTTTGAGACTAGTCATGCTCATTAACAAAATTTTAAGGGGTGCCAGAATTACAAGACAGAGCATCAGAGGCCCCATGATTTTCAAAAGGCTACTCCAGGGCCCATGTAACTCCAAGAATATCCTTAGCAACCTTGACAAGGCAGGAAAACACTGTGTATGCCTGGAAGTGGTTCAAACAACAAGATAAATGTTGTTTGAAAGTCAGTGAACAAATAAACTAAAAATCCAAGCAGATCTTTCACCCATACAGATAAAGTCAGCACTCAGTGCACCCCATGAGGATGGAGGTACAGAAGAAGAGGAAAGCTCCAAGGAACTGATGATAAACTAGAAAGATTGACATTTCTAAGCTGTTTATTGTCTTTAAAAATAAATAAATGCTTGGGATACAAATAAAAGAGATGGGATAAATAAAAGTTTTTCAGAGGCTTACATGAAAAAGACAATTCTGTGAATATGGAATATTAAAAGGTTCTTTAGATGACAGATTATCCTGGATCTTAACAAAAATATCCCTGAAAGATTATTGAGGAGGGGCATTCAATACTAAAAAGTGGCCAGCTACAAGAACATGCCTAAAAGACACAAAACAACATCTAGTACCTCTAGGTTGAAGGTGTTGTGCACATAGTGAAAATTTGCTCAGAATGAGCAATGTGATAAGAGCACCACTGACTCTTGTCACAAGACCATTTGGTGAATTTCTCTGCAACAGATGCACAAATGATTACTACAAGAAACAGGACACACAATAAAGTGTATCTTTAAAGGGTGGTATCACAATAAAAATATTTCAGTGTCAGACTTGAACAAGAAAAATAAAAGGTGGCTTCCATCACTACACCGAAAGAACTCACTGAGAAATTAGGAGATTGTCACTGGTTAGTCAAAACTTCTTCGAGCTAAAAATAATCTGATCATTTACACCTGGGGATCCCAGAAGAAAGTGAAGTGCTAGGAAGAAATATTGAACACTGCATAGAACACCTTGGAATCTGGCAGATTGAAGCCAAAAGCGGTTCACAACTTGTTCCTGCCTCCAGTGGGTAAGACCAAACTGTTTGTGACCAGTAACAATCCTCCTAATGATGCTTCTCACTATAGGACAATTGTTGAAGCAGTGAAGATATGGATGAAGACAGTGGCAGGTACAGTCTGTCTGAATAGCATAAAGGTTGGCTTTATTAAATTTGTTATGATTTTTGAGTTTAATCATGTGGCCAGTTCTTTCAAAAGGAAGGTCATGTTTCTCTGCATATACCTTTCTCCATGTTTCCAGTGACACACTGGTGCTAAACAAACACATGTGAAGCAGTAACTATGTGCAAGCTACAGCCAGTGAACAGTAAGAGGTTCTTGTTACCTTATTTTAGCACAGGATTTAATTTCTTCTGGCTTGGGATGAGTGTTAGTTAGAAGGATTGTTTGCCTTCATTTCCCAAGAACATCTGAAAAACTGGTGGTGGGATTGCAGCACCACTGTCGTCAAACTGTGGGAACCCATGTTCACCACTGCATCCAGAGATGGAGGATGGACCTGTAGAATGGACCTGTATCAGAGAGACCATGTGTGTATGCACACGTCAGTGTGAAGCATCCCCTAGCAGTATTAGGAATCAGATTTGCTACTAATAAGCTTTTATGTTAATGTTGCACTAAGGGATGGGACCTGCTGGAGAGTACCTCCACAGAGAAGGATCTTGGAGTCCTGGTTGATATTAAAAGGGGCAGCAATGTGCCCTGGTGGTCAAGAAGGCAAATAGCATGCTCGGGTGCATTAGGAAGAATGTGTCCAGAGCAGGCCAAGGGAGGTTCTCCTCCCCATCTACTCAGCCCTAGTTAGACTGCATCTGGAATATTATGTGCAGTTCAAAAGGAACAGGGAACTACTGGAGAAATTAGGAGACTGAAGAGATTAAGAGATGGGGAAAGACTGAGATACCTGGGGCTGTTTAGTCTGGAGAAGAGAAGGCTGAGAGGGGATCTTATCAATGTGTACAAATATCTGAAGGATGGCTGTCAGGAGGATGGAGCCAGTCTCTTTTCAGTGATACTTAGTGTTAGGACAAGAGGCAATGAATGTAAACTCAATCACAGGAAATTCCATCTCAACATGAGAAAAAACTTTTTTACTGTGAGGGTGACAGAGCGCTGGAATAGGCTGCCCAGAGAGGTTGTGGGGTCTCCGTCTCTAGAGATCTTCATAACCTGCCTGGATGCATTCCTCTGTGACCTACCTTCAGTGGGCCTGCTTTGCAGGGGGTTTGGACTCAATGACCTCTGGAGGTCCCTTCCAGCCCTTATAATTCTGTCACTCTATCATTCTGTCATAAAGAGGCAATGAACATAATGGTCAGTTCTGGTAGGAGTGTGAGGAGGCTGTTGTAGAGAAGAAGGAAACCAGTGACGATGCTGAGATGCTCACTGCATGCTAAGGAACACACTGAACTGAAGGGAAATACTAATACAGCTCCTACACAATACATCATTAAGAGATATTAATAAACATCTAGCAAGGGAATTACAATATACAGCAATCTTCATACCATGTAGGAAGCCAAATGACCTCACAGTGATTTAACTATGGCTAATTTGGGGGGGGAGTTTTCTTAAAATTTTGAAGAACATAAGCTCTGGCTGCTCTCAGAACATAAAAGTAGAGTATCACACACAAAACTGGAAAATGCAGTAGTAATACATATTACAGCTCCTCCATAACCTTTGTGTTATGTCTTACTTGATAGGCAAGCCATCTTCTGGACAAAATGGAGAACAAGATAAATACTTCTTCCATCACAACATAACCATGCAAACTTCAGTCAACAAAATTCTTAAGGGTCTGAATTTTGCATGTGTGGAGTTCACTGGGACACGATGAAAAGATAAATGTAGTATTTTGCAGGAACATCTCCAGGCACACAGTTTAAGTGCTTTGGAATAGCAGCTATCTTTCAGAAGTATTAGTGAGGGCTCACACCAGGTAGGATTAAGGTGGTTCCTCCTCCCTCAGCAACACCTGCAATGTCTGCTCATATGCAGTTCTGAGTGCTTGGCTCCCTCACTTCAGGACCTAATCACCTACCGCATGCAGGGTCAGCTCTGTTTGTACAGTTCCTAGCACAATGACTCATAGCTGCCAGAGGGCTCCAAATCATTCATCACAGAGGAATCAGGACTCAGCACCTTCTTACAGAATAACTGCCAGCAGTGGTTGTGTTCTCAGACTATAATACTATGACCTTAACTATTCGTAGCATTATAACTTTCCCCTGTGCTTTTCAAGACTCATCACAAGCTTCTAAAGATTTCCTTTCCAGTTTCAATAAGACCCATGATTATTAGAAATATCTACAATGTCCCTGTTTACCCTTCATTCTTGGAATGCTTTTGCATGCTACAAGCATCAAGGGCTTCAAAATATTTTTTTTTTTTTAGTACAAACTACTAATTACCTTTTTTTAATTACTAATTACTTTTCTCTCTTTTTGCAGAAGATTTACAAATTTATTTTTTAAAGCTGTTTTTTTTTTCCAAATCTCCATAACTCCTGGATTATTCAGAAGTAAAGACACAATGGAGAATGTGGGAGTGGTGTTACCTAATTGCTTTAGGTGACTTCGAATACTTAATTCAGGTGCAAGATGGAGGACCAAAGTTAGGATTCATGTCCACAGGAGATTCCAGAAGAGAGGGAAGTCATCCTAGCAGGGAAAAGAGAATAAGGTGCTCACCGAAGGAAGTTTAAACTAGATTTGAAGGGGGAACAAGATAAAACCAGGCTCACTGGAGGTAACACTAGGTTACATCAATGTTTGAGGCATGGTGTGCTAGTGAGGTCCTTCAGCCTGCCATCTCAGCAGAGGCAGGCAATGGAGTATGTCCAGGGGGACTAATGAAGTGATTGTAACCCTGTACTTGGCACTGGTGAAGCCACATCTCAGGTATTGGGTTCACTTTTGGGCCCCTCAATGCAAGAAAGACATTGAGGTGCTGGAGCACATCCAAAGAAAGGCAATGAAGCTGCTGAGGCACATAGAGAACAAGTGTCATGAGGAGTGGCTGAGGGAACTGCGGTTGCTTAGCCTGGAGAAAAGGAGGCTGAGGGGAGACCTTCTTGCTCTCTATCTGAAAAGAGATTATAGGAAGGTGGGAGGTGGTCTCTTCTCCCAGTTATCAACCAATAAGACAAAAGGAAATGGCCTCACTTTGCACCATGAGATGTTCACCAAAAGGGTTGTCAAGTATTAGAACAGACTGCCCAGGGAAGTGGTCAGGTCACTGTCCCTGGAATTATTTAAATGACATGCAGATGTGGCACTTAGGGACATGGTTTAGTGGTGGACTTGGTAGTGTTAAACAGTTGGACTCAATGATCTTAAAAGTCCTTTCCAATCTAAATGATCCTATGATTATATGATCTATGTAAGATACCTGCATCAGCCATGCTATCTCCCACTCCCATGCATTTCATTAACCATCTTTAAATCCTGACTTTTCTTGGATGGTGCCCATCTTGCATTTCCTTTTGCTTATGTATATATCACCTATATTAATTGCTATCTGTCACATGCAATTGCCTCATTTGTTATGGTTTTATGCCTGTCACAAAAGGTACTGCAAGAAGAAATCAAAGTCAAAGCAGACAAAGGAATGCTTTAAAGACTATTCACTACTAATGCTCATATCATATTGACCCCACAATCCATACCAGCAAGTTCCCACAAAACCCATGGCTGATATAATTGGCAGAAAAATAGCCATATTTTTAAGGTAAATGAGAGGAATACACAAATACATGCATCTATCACCCTGTTTTGGCAAAGAGCTGCATCTTATAAGGGCTGGGACTTTTTACAATCACATGCTTTTTCATTGCAAAGCATTTTCCAGGGACTGTATCTCATAAATATCTTCTAACAGCTTTATGTTTTCTGTGCTTCAGCAAACTCAACTTATTGCTGATGATTGAGTGGGTTCTGGATGCTTTTCATCTCGTGTTACTAATGGGTGTTTCCCCTGGGGAATTTTCCAAGAGAACATTTTTTTTTTTCAGTGGAGGTTGCTGGTTTATCACAATCTGATGGAAAAAGTCACATTTCAACAAGGTCTGCCAGGTATGTCTCACTTTCTTCCCCCTGACAGATTGCTGTACTCCTGCACAGGCAGCATGCTGTTCCAGGGCAAGCAGCAACCAGCTGTACCACTGTAAATCAACAATTCTGCCTACAAGATTTTGCAAATGGGAAACCACATTTCAGGATTGCTGGAATTCAAATAAAAAGCCATTCCTGAAATTTCAAAAACTTGCTTGCAAAGAAGGTACACTTCATCATGCCCAGGACAATTTCCAGATTCTCAATGAAAATAAAGTTATAATCCTGGATATGAGGTTCAAAAGTAGCAGATGTATTTCTAAATCTGCTTGTTCATCCCTGCCAGCACTAAAGCAATAAAACCAGATAGATACACCAGTAAAGACAGCCCAAAGTATAGTCTTTTAAAAATTCTTTATTTTCCAGTTCTGCCTCATTCTGCTTCTCAGAGAGATCCTGTCTCACCCACTAGTAAACCCATATCCTCTTTGCTCTGAACTTTTATTTCACTCCAGTGTAACTGGTTTTGATGATGTTTCATGCTGTGGTTTTCAAAGCCATTTAAAAAGATATCCAGCTACTCTACTGTAGCTCCCAATAGCCTAGCTGTCTCTGCTGGGTCTTCCCCATCCATCATTTGTGGAAGTTAGAAACTTCTCAGATGGGGAAGCCAGTAGGAGGCAGTGAGATACCTGCACTGCTAAAGGTGCAGAAGATATCGGGGAGGCAGCTCAGCTACTCCACACCAGCTGTCTGCTCTGTTGTATTTTTAGCTTATTCCATGACTCTGTCTTGCTCAAGTTAATTCTCTCTTATACAAAGTCTGAGTATGGCTCTGGGGATGATTCACTCCAGGAACCCCTCCAGAAGGTAATACAGAAAACATTACATCAGCTTTTGTTCCTGTCCTTAAACATCCTCAGGTTTTGCACACTGAAACATATCCCACACACTTGCTAGCTCCCCATCCCCAGAACTTTCAACACATAATTTCCATCTCAAGTCATTAACACAATTAGGTGGGCAGTAACACAGCCCCTGTAGTGCTTTAGCTACCATGAACTGAAGTGCAACAAACTCACTAAATCCTAGGCTCACCACACAGGACCTGTGGAAACCCAGGAAAAAGATTTTTTGTATATAATATGGCTTCTGTATCTTGGCCAAGCTTACGTAGAAAATCTATAGCAGACAGATCATAAACTGTAACTACTAAATCATCCCTTACTAAGATATAGAGCTCAGTCTTCCCACCTCTTTTTTACTGGTCACAGTAACTGGATATCAGTTGACACTAACTCATATTAACTTTCCAGAAGTATGGTTATGATGCAGTGAGATTGCAGATGTCAGAGACAAACTTCCACATATTTTTAAAATCTCATTCTGATGTACCTTTCCTCAGCTACAGGGCACTTGTTCACAGCCCATCCTATTGTTTTGCACATGTCTGCAGTCACACCCAAAAAAGAATCAAGCTATTGAACTGTTATGACAACAGCTCCAGCAGTCTGGTCACCCCTCCTAAAGGTTCATATGCAAATCTCATTTCCAGCATATTAGAGCATGCCAGACATGAGAGGTCTCATTAAATCTCATTCCCAGCATCGAGCAGCAATTGGCACACTCTGCTGCAGTTTAAGCCTCAGATGTAAGATGTCATTGTGCAGTGATTTCAGACATGTCTCTCTGGTCTCCTCCAGTGTCTCTGCTCCTTGTCAGACCTTTCCTCACTGATTTCCATTCTCCGCTTGGCAAACATCCTGCAGCACTGCTTCCGTTTGGTTTTACAATTAATTCCAAGTTCTGTAATACTTAATTGGTCTGGCTTCTTAGGTAGATGTTTCCAAAGTGTTTTTAAAAATACAGAAGAATACCCATCTCTGTATATCTCTCTGAGGTAACTCTTCCCAGTCCGATGGATGAAAGGGGTTTTCTTCTACCTCACCAGTCATTGCAGATGTCTGCTCATTGATACATACTCCCACTGGACTGCCTGCTTGCAGACTTTCTTCACCTTGAGCTCATTAAATCTTTCCATATGTAGCTATGTTTCACTTGGGAGCCATGGTTTAGAAATCTCCTGCCTTTTTGGGTGAAGATGATAAGCTTTTGCCATATTGATGACTATATATTTTACCTCGAGTAACATTTGTTTCTTTCCAATTTTCTTCACTCTGAAATGGGTCAAGAACTGGCTGGAGGGCCAGGCCCAGAGAGTGGTGGTGAATGGTGCCACATCCAGTTGGCGGCCTGTCACTGGTGGTGATCCCCAGGGATCAGTGCTGGGCCCTGTCCTGTTCAAAATCTTTATTGATGATGTAGATGAAGGAATTGAGTCCATCATCAGTAAGTTTGCAGATGACACCCATTTAGGAGCAGGTGTTGATCTGTTGGAGGGAAGAAGGACTCTGCAGAGGGACCTGGACAGGTTGGATGGGTGGGCAGAGGCCAATGGGATGAGATTTAACAAGGCTAAGTGCAGGGTTCTACACTTTGGCCACAACAACCCCAAGCAGCTCTACAGGCTGGGGACGGAGTGGCTGGAGAGCAGCCAGGCAGAAAGGGACCTGGGGATGCTGGTTGATAGTAGGCTGAACATGAGCCAGCAGTGTGCCCAGGTGGCCAAGAGAGCCAATGGCATCCTGGCCTGTATCAGGAATAGTGTAGCCAGCAGGACAAGGGAGGTTATTCTTCCCCTGCACTCAGCACTGGTCAGGCCACACCTTGAGTACTGTGTCCAGTTCTGGGCTCCTCAATTCAAGAGAGATGTTGAGGTACTGGAACATGTCCAGAGAAGGGCAACAAAGCTGATGAGGGGTCTGGAACACAAACCCTATGAGGAGAGGCTGAGGGAGCTGGGGTTGTTTAGCGTGGAGAAGAGGAGGCTCAGGGGAGACCTCATTGCTGTCTACAACTACCTGAGGGGAGGTTGTAGGCAGGTGGGGGTTGGTCTCTTCTCCCAGGCAACCAGCAGCAGAACAAGAGGACACAGTCTCAAGTTGTGCCAGGGGAGGTATAGGCTGGAGATTAGGAGGAAGTTCTTCACAGAGAGAGTGATTGCCCATTGGAATGGGCTGCCCAGGGAGGTGGTGGAGTCGCCATCGCTGGAAACATTCAAGAGGAGACTGGATGAGGCACTTAGTGCCATGGTCTAGCTGATTGGATAGGGCTGGGTGATAGGTTGGACTGGATGATCTTAGAGGTCTCTTCCAACATGGCTGATTCTATGATTCTATGATTCCTTCTACCAACTGACTATGGGCCCTGTTGTTGTACCTGAGCTCACAGATAGGTACTAACAACTGCTGCATTACTCTCGCTTATCAGAGATAATGTTTTATGCAGTAACTTTGCATCTGGTGATCCAAAATATAAGCATTCACTAACGTTTTAAAAGTAAACAGATCTGGAAATTTATAAGAGTATTTTTTTCAAAATAATGAGAAAGTAATGAATATGTGTGGTATCTGCATGCTTGGCAAGCTCTACTGGCACTTCAGTCACAAACTCACCTTAAAAAGTCTTGGTTTTATTAAAACTGATACTTTCCCTTAACCCTTATTTTGTGGGTCAAAGCGCAGTAGCAGCTCCAGTCAGGTTCAGTAGTGGATATGAAAAAGTAGCATCAGCCCTTTAAGGAGCACTCCCATATCTTCCATGTGGAGATAGGAAAGAAGGATCCAAGGTATGTATAGCATATTGAGGTCCTGTGTTTCTGGATAGGAGTTTGAACTGAGGCCCACTCTTCACATCAGTTGTTCTAGCAGGAGTGCATGTGGTGATTGGTGCTGTAATTTACTGCGGTTTTCAACTATATCCTATGTTTTGCATATAAGCCAAAAAGCACCAGTCTTTCTATAATAGAAAAAGGATTTCTGTTTTGGAAGAGTCGGAAAGTGTCATGCCATTGTCTGCAGAGTCTTCCTCAAGGATTTTCTATCCAAGGCCTGAGCAGGTTCAGCCTTCTGGAAAGAAAGGTGTCATGGGAGACAACTGGGAGAACATTGTTCATGTTGCACCTGCTAAGCTAAAACCCTTGGCAGAAGACTAATGCAGATATTCTCATGATAGCTAATGTTCCTTGAACAGAAGCAAAAGGTCTGAGAGTTCTTTGGGATACACAAATCTTGTTTTTTTTAAATAGGCATCATTACCTGTCTTACATATATCGCTTAAATGCATCCAAAACCAAAGCAAGATTTAACAGTTAAACATCTAGCATATACAGGATGTATTTTGCATAGAAAAATAAGGAAGAACAAAATTACTGGTATGCTGCATCTTTGAGACAGGAGAGAAGTTGTACTGCTCTCTTTGTCCTCAGATTGAAGCTGGACACAAACCAGAATAACTT
The DNA here is from genome assembly GCF_027791375.1 of Indicator indicator. NCBI lineage: Eukaryota > Metazoa > Chordata > Aves > Piciformes > Indicatoridae > Indicator > Indicator indicator. The sequence goes on along the minus strand of NC_072010.1, from coordinate 26,998,956 downwards.
GGGAAATAGCTAATAAATCCATGAAGTCTATTTAAATAATCAGTCAAGACTGAGATCTAGGGGGCTAGAACTGATCAGGCTAAAGCATTTTAAAATTATCTCTCCCTTCTTAACCTCAGTTTTCCTTTTAATCCCCTGATCCTCATGAGTTACCTTGGCTTCTATGCCTTGCTAACCACAGTGAAACAAATTAACGTGGTGATGATGAGATGGAAATATTCCCACAACTGAACCCTGCCAATCAAACCCTTGACTTCAGCAGGATGTAGCTGCAGAGCAGAACGCTGCTGGACTGTTCAGAAACATTCCAATTTTTTATTATTATTCATGCAGGTCAATTATAAATTAATTTACTCCAGACATAATGAGTATGGCCCTCGAGGACAGTTTAATATGGTTCATAAATGTCACAAAAATTCATCTTTCACATGCAGTTGTTAAAAACAACCTGGGTTTGAAAAACAAGTGTGTTTTTCATAAAAGCAAGAGGCTCATTGCATTGAGCTGCTCTTCACTATTGTCAGAAAACGTCACTTCTTTCATCACATTTTTTCTAACCAAGGGAATTCCTAAAAACACTTATTCCAAAACCAATAGGATTTCAAGAAATGCATCTTAAAAGCCTGGAAGAAGTTGCTGTTGCCATAAAGATAAAAACACAATTATCACATACCTCCCCATGGAACTAGGAAGTTGATACCCACTTAAGCAGCATTCAATGGTGAATGTGTTGCCAAATTTTCTGTCTTTCTTTGGTTCTTTCTTTATTTCACTTAGTGAGACAGCAACTATCTTTCCAGTTAAACACAATTTCTTTAATGTACCACAAAAACCTATACTGGATGCATCACTGTAAAATCTACCTTTATATTGAGCTATGCAAAGTTATATTAAAAGGAAAAATACTTCCCAGCACTTCCATTGTGATGTGAAGTGCCAAGTGAAGCTGGAGCAACCATGTTACAAATGAGCTCTGCTTAAAGGAGCACCTGCATCTAGCCTTGGTAACAAGGTTCTTGTCATTTAAATTTGCTTTACAGAAAAGATTTCATGCAAAGCTCAAATTAGATCAGAGGTCCAAATCACCATTTTTGTGAAAAGGCCAGCAGAGGCTGCAGGAGAAAATTATTTATTTAGACAAGACACTCATCCAACCTGACCAGCTTCAGTAACACAAAGAACTAATACCTGTGGGAAAAGGAAACCCTCACAAGAATAAGAATACCACCACCATCAGGGCAAGTAATTAGCACTTCTTATTCACTTTATTATGAAAGCTATACATACCAATTTGTAAGATCATACTCCTATGAGAAGAAAAGGTTTAAAGAGTGGGACACTTGTTACATGCTTATCTTTGAACAGCTATAGCACAGGGCTACACCTGAATTATCCTAGATATATTTTAAATTTAATATTTCCAGTAATGGGCTGTTTATGCATCTGACCTACTCCATATTACAACCATGAATCAGTCTTTCATAAAGCATCGCTCTGCAAGCCAAAAGATACTGTTTATACTTTCCCATTATTTATGGCCAGGCACTCCTGTAGGCTCAAGTCAACAGGACACACAAAACCATTAAACCACAAAACAACACACTGGAGATTTATTTTCACTTGCTTTCTTTCTTGAGGAAGATGTAGGAGAAGGAATTCACATTCTGGGCACAATCTCCACAACATAAAATTTAGGAAAAAGATCAATGCAGAATCACAGAATTACCAAGGCTGGAATAGACCTCCAAGATCATCAAGTCCAGCCTATAACCAACACCACCACATCGACTAGACCATGTCACCAAGTACCACTTCCAATATTCCCTTAAACACCTACAGGCACAGCTACTGCACCACCCCTCTGGGCAGTCCATTCCAGTGTCTAATTACCCTTTCTGCGAGGAAGTGCTTCTTAACATCCAACCTAACATACTAACCCTGTACAGGATTAGTAATCCTTCTCAAAGGGAAAAAATCACTTGTCTTCCTCTGGTCTGGATAACCACATGATAACAGCGAGATATCAAAATGCACAATAAGCAAGAATGTGTGACATTGTCAGAAATATTGCATTATTTCAAATTAACAAAGGCCATATAAAATTGTTAGCTCAAATGAAGTCATAATTTTATATGTCAAATGCAGAAATCAAAGAGAACTATCTGACAGAGGAGCCCATGACTTGTGCAAATAAACAATACTCTCTAAACTGAAATTTCTGAAGAGAGTTAACAAAAAGGACTACCAAACAGTACCTGTTGTTCTTATAACTGATATCAAGCTTAAAGTCTTTTCAGGAGCTCAGCCAAGCACTCCTCATTATCAGATACCAACTCTGATGGTGGGAACCAAAGTAAGCTGAGGAGATATTGGACAAGGACAAGGCAGGAGAGAGAGCAAGAATGTATCACCGAGTTGCCATCCGGAAGTCGCAGGAGCTAGAAAAGCATTTTCACAAGGAATGGTGAAGGATGAAGAGTTCAGTACATAATTTCTGCTAACTTACCAAACATAATTCTCAGCATTGTTTCACACTGGCACCCAGCAGCTTGCCTTATCACTGTGACAACTTGGAAGCTAACAGTACCTCATCTTATCTTCCCTCTGCATCTCGGAGTGGAGTCCAGGATCATAAAGCATTCTGTTCTGACAGGTCCTTCCTAGCTAAACCCTGACACCTTTCCTGCATCTCCCTTTGGTTGCACAACTTGACCCTGAAATATCTGCTGCACTTCGGAGGATAACTCTGCCCCATGCACCTCAAGTCCCCTGCCCCTTTTTCATAGCGTGCTGAGACATCACCTACTTTCTACATTTCATACCTGAAAACCAGAAAGCATAAACAGCATTCACAGAAATACCTGTTTCTGATTGCCAGCATTCTTGTGGGGCAAAATGCAGAGCAGGGGCATGAAGAAGTAGGCTAAAATGCCTCAAGATAGATAAAAGATATCTCATAATTGGTCCTCTCTACTGTTGCAGACATTCCTAAGTATTAAAATACCTTTTCTCACAACTGTTGTTTTTTATTCGTCTTACATGGCAAACAAGCAGCAGTCACCAGATGTCCTCTGCTGAGTGCTCTGTATCATGAAACTTTCCAAGTCAACAGACACAATATGCTATTTCCACAGGGCTCATTATAATAGGTCAAAAGAAAACATCCTCTGAGCAACAGCAATTTCTAATGAAATCTTCTTTACTCCATGAAAGTGGAGATTATTCATAGCATGACATAGCATCTAGAAGAACTATTAAAAGTTTCACTCCCAATTGTCACCAATACTTTAAACTTGACATCTAGCTTCCAAAAATATTAATAATTTACTTGGAAATACTTAGACAAAATGAGAAACTTTTCCCCATCCTTTAGGGAGTGGTAGACACTAAGAATTCAGTAACTATTTTTCAGTAGCACTCTTTTTCCCTAACATCAAAGGAATTGTAATGTTGCCACAAGGACTTTGAACTCATAAAGCACTAATGCACAGCTTCAAGTGGGATTAATCATGTGCTTAAGATAAATATATCCGTAAGTATTAGTTAGGGGTTGTCCTGGGTTTGTCTAGGATAGGATCAATTTCAGGAAGCTGGGAAGAGGCCATGCCCAGGACAGCCAGTTGCACCAGCCAGTGGGATATTCAATACCATAAACCTCATGCCTGCTATATAACACAGGTGGACTGGCTCGGGCAGGGGCAGTGCAGGGCTGGCAGCAGGTTATGGCACAGGACACAAAGTGCCAACTGTGTCGGTTGAGCACATCACATTTTATATTACTTGGTTTATAAATTACTTTTTTTACTGTTGATCTTATTGTGGTAGTTTGAGGCTGTGCCTAGAAAATTTTCCACAGATCTTGAGCAAAACATGGTTGAAGGTAAATAAATTACCATTGGATGTAAAAAGGAAAATAATGCTAAAGTCTAAATAATCCCACTGGCCTGGTATCTAACATAAAGTCAGTTGGGTGTGATAGTTTTAGGCTATGCCTTTAAAAATTTTTCACAGATCTTGAACAGAAAGTGATAAAAATGCAAATAAATCACTATTGGGTGCAAAAAGGAAAATAATGACAATTCTAAACAATCCCATTGGAAGAGATAAGGCACTTAAACTAGTGGTAACAAAACAATCTCTCTTCCCCCCTCTTTGCTCTGGGCTATACTAACTTTGTGCTTCTGCTGGCTGCTGCTTGACCTTGGCTGCATTGTTTTGACTAAGTTCTAACTTCTCTACTCTCTCTTGTCCCTTTTTGTACAGAGAGGTAGGCAGGGGCAGGGAGGGAGAAGCTATTAGCTTCCCCTGGTCTTTGCCCAGGGGGGTCCTTGTGCTGTTTATTAATTGTAAATACCTGTAAAGATTGTAAATACTGTGTATTTTGTACATATTCATTGCATTTCATTGTAGATTGCAGTTTGGGTTGTAAATACAGCTTTCATTTGCTTCCAACTGAGTGGGTCTGGCAAATTTAGTGTTGGGGGGAATTTTTCAACCCACCATATTGGGTAAACTAACTCTTTGCTTTTTTCGGTTCCTTCACTCTAGCTGGTGCTTCTGCTAGCTTGCTGACCTTGGCTGTGCTCCTTTGTTGTGGTTAAGTACTAACAGCCTACTCTCTGCTGTTTTCTCTTGTCCCATGTATGTGGGGGAAGAGGGGGAAGCTGTCAATAACCCCCTGGTTTTGCCCAGGGGGATCTTGTGTTGTTTATAAATGGTATATACATGTAAATATTGCATATTTTGTACATATTCATTGCATTCCATATTTCTAGATTGTAATTTTGCTTGTAAATATAGCTTCGTCTACTTCCATCTGAACTGGTGTGGCAATTTTATACTTGGGCAGAGTTTCAATTTCACATTATAGTTGTTCTTTTGTTGTTCATATAATTCTATTAAACCCTCCTTTTCTCAACCCAGTGGGTTCTGTATTTTGCTCCCAGTTCCTCCATCCCATCCTGCCAGAGGGCAGTCAGTTGTGTGAGTGGCCTAGTGGGGTTCAGCTGCCTGAAAGCAGGACACAGACAAGAGTGCATTTGTTTACATCCATTTCCCAAATTTGTTTAAATACAACTTAACACAACAGTACAGAGCAGGATTATGCTGGTTGCTGATACTTTAAATAAAAGTAAGAAACATCTGATCACATTTCTAAAGAAAAATATTCAGAAGCTGCCCACAGAGGAATAAGCCTGACAAAGAGGAAACAGGATAAATAAAATCAGTAGGATAAAACTGAGACTTTCAAAGGAGTTGCACAACTTTGTTGCCTCACATAAGACAAGATCTCACGCTTAGAAAAATTCACAAAGTCTTTCCCTCCATGAATGTATAAATGGGAGAGGAATACAGCTGACTGCAAAAACAATAAAACTAATGATGTGATAGAAAGCAGATGGGATATGAAAAGAGAGCTGATCTCTAACAGCTTTATTCCCTATGAATGTCTGAGGTTTTGAGTCACAGCTGTGGAAACAAGCTGCTGAATTTCCTCCCCCAACCCTCTCGGTAATTTTGTAATTTAAGTATGAATGCTCTACGAGTCAGGATTACCAGCACACTGCTGAGTGTCTTCTGAAAGCAGAGGATGCTAGTGGGAGAGAAACTGACTTAAAGCTATTTTGTCATGCTAAGAAGGCAAGGAAAAGGGCCAGGCAAATAATTGCCAGACCGTTTTTTTTTCTTGAGCAGCAGATGATCCACCTTGTCTGGACTTTTTAGCAAAAAGAAGTCTATTAATTAAACATTTTAAGCATTGCTGATAAAATAGATTAAGGACTCTGTAGTGTTCTATATGAATCAGGGGAAAAAAAAAACATTTCCTATTAAAGAGAAAATTAAAATGTGCTTAATAAAAGTCAGTCAGGGAAAAAGCTGCAACAGTTTCCTTGGACCCTAGATTAGGAACAGACTATTCACCATCTGTAAAAAAAACAAACAAACAAACAAACAAACAAAAAAAAAAACCCAAAAAATAAAACCCTCATGTAGCACATCTTAAAACTATTATGGTGACCAAAAAATCAGTGAAAATCAAAGGGCTAACATTACCTCTACCACTTATTAGCAAAGCAATATTATTCTAAAGTTACTGCACTATGGTCTGTGCTATTCTTTTCTTGAATGGAAAGGTACTCTGATGTTGGGAAATAGAAGTCTTGACCTTGCAATTGAATGTGTCTAAAATGTCCCCTGGGTCTTCCTAAAGCCTACTGCAGAACTGGATGAATCTTTATTTCTCAGATACAGTCCATTGTTTTAAGGTGCCTTTGTCAGTTTTTTATTTCTAAGTGATAGTGTTTTGCACCAGGAGGTGACAGTCCACTATTATGCCAATAAGAAAGGCACTCAGATTATGTAAAGTATGGTTTAAAATATTTTTTATTAGAACTGCTTGTAACAAAAGAGAGTATAGTATAGATAATCTCATGTCTCTTTAGATATTGGAAACCTTCAATTTTTCAGGATTGAACAGGCTGTAATCTGCATGTAGCACCCTGTATATACCCTTTTTGTGGATTGTTTACCCAGTTTGGGTCATTTAAGTTATTATGTGGTTTTCTTACAAGAATAAGCTGTAGTCATCTTGCAAGAATAACTGTAGTCATCTACTGTCGAACAGAAAAGATGTGTACAGGAGAACTTATTGGTGTACTTTTAGATAAAGGCAAGTGGGAGTTGCCTTGCAGCCTCCTCCATTACCATTCTGTGTCAGGGGAGATACCCAGCATGTCACAGGAGTGAAGACAAGACTGTAGGAGGAACACAGCACATCATGTCACAGACTTGTACCTGCACAGGTTATATGAATCACTGACTCCTGAAGATAGTGATCTTCCCAGCAGTATCAGTATTGCTGCAGTCACTGGATACTCACCTATGTTGTAGGAGTCAAATAGAGAAAGGCCTCTAGAGCATTTGGGCTGCACATGGATGAATGTTCCTGTAGGCTCTCCAGGAGAAATTATTAGTCATCTGTGTTATGTGGATGAGATCTCCTTCAGGAGGTTTTCAACATTATCTACCGCTCTACAGCAATAAATTTTACCAAGTTAGGCAAAATATATCCTACTAGCTACCTTTCTTACTATTCCCAAATTCACATTGTCTTGGATTGCCTTGACTTTTCCATGGCAACACCTTGACAAACTCTTAACTTCAATCCCGAAGTAAGAAGAATTTTTCCTAAGCCATTTGCCCCCAGCCACTTATAGAAAGCTCTCACATGGCTTCAGCAGCACTCCTGGCTCTGACCCTCTGTCCTACAGGGTGGGGTGGGGAAAGAGGAGCAGGAAGAAGTAGTGCTGAAATTCAGATGTAACTATCTTATGAACTACAAATGCAGAGAAGAGAGAGGTGCCTGAGGGCTCAAACACATCAGGTGAGCAGGTTCAAGTTGTGATAGCTCAAGAAAATGCTGCCTTTTTCTGCCCACCTCACCATCTCACTAGAAGCTGTAGTAGGTGAAGAAGGAAATAATTAGGAATGCTCAATCCATGTCATTCAAAAATATGGGGTTTGGCCTAAACCATGAGACTTTCATGGCTCTGCCACACTTTCAAGTGCTACTGGAGGTCATATAGAGCATCCAAAATGGTATAAAGTCCTCCTGGGAATAAGGTATGATGATATTTTTTTATGTTTGACTATTATAATTCCTGGTTTTATAGCCACCCATTTCAGCAGCTTCTAAGTGCCAACAGTAGAAGGGTAAAGAAGATTATTACAAAACTTGTCTTTCATTGGAATCTCCATCCCCTTCCCTTTTTGATGGTGAATGCATGACCTAAAGGAATGTTATGTTTTTTCCCTCTCTGTTTTTGAAAATATAATCATAACTGCATTATGGGCATATTTGTTTTAGAGCACTGATCTCCTGAATCCACTAAAAGGTGGGTAGCAGACAATATAGGAGAGATTTATATCAATTTTCTAAGAGGCTTATTTCTCTGCAGTTTATCATAATCTGCTGCCTGAACACTGGCAAGTGACCAGACAAGTTCTGACATACAGCAGTCTTTCATACTATCATCTTTGAACACAAATAAAGGAATGGAAAGGAGAGCAAAAACTCCTAAATGATGGTGTGTTTGGTTCTCCTTTTGCAAACATTCTCTGGCAGCAAAGCAAGCAAAATCTATGCCTGGATCACCACCTGTGGACTCTGACTCATTCATCATAGCTGAAAAAGTCAAAGGGAGGTCAGGAGGGAGCAAGAGTCAAGTTTCATCAGAGCCAGTTGCAGAAAGACCTCCCATGCCCTACTGCAGGCAAATGCCCGAACAGTCAAAAACGCCTGAATTCAGCAATGGAAAGACTCTGTGAACAGTACTATCAGAAACACGTTGTGTTCACTGTTTCCCTGAAGTGTCTGGAGAAATGTTATCTGTGAGGTGCTCCTGCTAAAACCAGCTGACCCACACTGATGTGGGACTTGGATGTTCCTGTGTCATGGTTTCAGACAGAGAGTCAGAGACAGACCTGAGTGCAGCCAGCCTCTGCCAGGCTCTGTGGGATCTGGAAATTGCCCATAGCTCTGGATAAAAAAATTGAAACATTAATCCTCTCAACAGAAATTAATTCTGCACAAATGTCTCAGTGCCCAGCCTGGACACTTGCCAGTAATGCAAACAACAATTGGGAAGGGAAACTCTCCATCTGCAAACTAGGCAGCAAATTAGAGATGCCAAGCTAAGGGAGACACACAGTCTCCCTCAGTACTTATGGAAGCTGGACTGCTGGGTACATGACAAATCTAGCATATTAAAAGGAAAGAAACTTGAGATTAAAAAGTACACAGATGTAAAAATCAGGGTCCAGGAACAACAGCAGAATTTTACATGCTGTGGCATTCCATTTTAAAAACTGAATGTGGAATACTACAACTATTAAATGTTATGGTGGTGTTTCTGCTTTCCTAAAACACATTTCTATTGACATATTGTGGAATTATAGAACACAAATTACAATAAAAATACAAAGTGTAAATCTTACAGGAAAACTTTCTCACTCGAAATTTTATTTTTGTTTTCTGAAAACAAAGCTTCAAATTTGGAATTGTACATGAGGAAACTTAAGGAAGAATCCAGGAGACTAGGTCTGAGGAGACACAGGGATAAAATCTCCTTTACTGAAACAAAACCCAGGATTAACATGGTGAAAATATTTCTGCTCTGCTCAGCTCAAGCTAATTTCACAGAATCACAGAATTTCAGGGGCTGGAAGGGACCTCGAAAGATCATCTAGTCCAACGCCCCTGCCAGAGCAGGATCACCCAGAGCACATCACACAGGAATGCATCCAGGTGAGTTTTGAATATCTCCAGAGGGGGAGACTCCAGAGGAACCTTCCTCGAAACCCAAACTAGCCATAGATGTGTCTTTGTGCTTTGGTGTCCCTGCTGTATCCTCTCACACCCACTGCCTCACTGTGTGCCCTCAAAGCCCCCTGGCAGGGACGAGGCTGTGCTGCACCACTTGAATCCAGCTTCGTGTTCTCCTGGTTGGCTCTCTAGGTCCTCAGCTGCTCCTAATCATCTCCTTGATACTTCTTCCTTTGGCATCAAGCACCCTAGGGAGAAAAGGTCACTGAAGACAGGTGTAAGGGTGGGTTTCACCAAAGAGCCCCCTTCAGGAGGCAGTTGTTCTGATTATAACTATCAATAAGGAGAAGAGGAAGAAGCAGTTTTTCCTTCCCTCCACCAAGACATCCTGGAAGTAGCATTTTGGCAAATAAAAAGCCCAAAAGCAGTACCCACAGTGCAGCACAGGGGCTGTTTTCCTTTCATACTCATTCCCAAGAGCCTCTGCTGCTGCTTGGCAATGGTACAGACTCACACTCTTTACTTTTTTTTCCCCGTCCCCAGCCCTGATTTTTCTTTGCCATTATAACCTCTCACTGTCTTTCCATGCTGTCCATTTAGAAGCAACTGGATGTTGTCCTCCTTGTTGGTACTTCCCAGCTACTGTATCCCACCATTTAACCCAAGGCATGCCCTTCTTTCCCTCCACTAAGTCAGGTTTGGTATGTTTGAATGACAGCTCCATGCATGCCCAGTCTGAAGAAAAGCAAATGAGGAGACTGATGATGTGTCAGCAATTCAAAGAAATAGCAGTTGAGGGCAGCTCTCACACCTGTGATCACATGTTAGTGGCCAGCTGGAGAGGCACACACATCATGAGGACAGGCTCTAGGTTCCCAGATGCATGACTTCCACACAGAGACTTGCACTGCATACTACAGAAATCTGCGCTGTCTCCTCACTATTGCATGGAATTTAAAGGAACGTTTTCCTTCTTTAGCCCACATGCATATCATGCTTGTTTCCACTGTTGCTGTTCCTACATACAACACACCCAGAGAAGCCAGCTCCATGCAGATGTAAGCCTTTCAGCTCTCTAGGAGAGGGGAATTGAGAGCACTACAGAAAGTGCCATCCTATAATGCTATCTCCTTATTTCTGATATCACACCTGAGAATTAAACTCATGACAGCACACTGTTCCCACTGTAGAGCTGTCATATGGTTTCTCTGGAATGAACTGCTGAACTCTTCTTGTCATCCCCAGAGATAATGCTTCTCTTGGGAGCCCATCATCCACAGAACTAAGATGTCCCCTGAGGGAAGGGAAACTGCTTTTAGTTCAGCCTTTTTCTGCTTTTACCTCTCCTCCCTGCCTGTACAGGCATTATACCCTGGATATACTGGAAACTCAAGCTGTTTCAGTTATAGCTGGGTGAACCTTGTGGTGTTTGAAGCACTGAAGATCCCTTGAAATACTTTAGCAGCTCCCAATATAGCTCCAGCTGAAAAAGTTCTTTTACTAGTAAGAGTTTAGCTCTATGTTGGTTTCATCACATTGCTTTCCAGTCACAATTTCATTTTAAGCTGTGAGAAAGGTTTTTGTTGTTGTTTTTGTTTGTTTGTTTTTTAACACCAGGGCTTCCCTAAAAAGATGACAAACAACTGCACAGAGAGCAGACAAAACTTGGGCACCTGTGCTGTTTGACTTGTTTTAAATGTTACAAAATGATTATTTTTTAAACATTCTGCTCTAGATGTAAATAAATCACTATTGGGTGTAAAAAAGAAAATACTAATTATTCTAAACAATTCCACTGGAGAGATATCTTTGTGCTGGGAGACCCTAACTGTGTGCTTCTGCTTGACCTTGGCTTCATTGCTTTTATTTTGGCTAAGCCTAATATCTCTGCTTCTCTCTTGTCCCATTTGTCCAAGGGGAGAAGCTGTTGCAACTCCCCTGGTCTTCTACCAGGGGGCTCCTAGTGCTGTTAGTTTGTAAATCCCTGTAAATATTGTGTATTTTGTACAGATTCATTGCATTTCATTGTAGAGTGTAATTTTGCTTGTAAATAGAGCTTTCATTTGCTTCCAAACTGAGCTGTTCTGACAGAGTTAATGTTGGGGGAAGGAATTTCCAACTCACCACACTGCTCTTAAAATACTTTGCTATGTTACCTACTTAGTACTTTATTGAAGTTTTGCCACAGTTGTTGTTCAAGTCTTTATTCACCACTCTGTGGTGAGGGAGCTGAGAGGCAAGGCAGCAAAGCTTCAACTCCAGGCACCAGAAGGAATAGTCTCTGTAAGCCTTTTGACAAATCACACATTAGTCAGTTTCTCAGCTTTCTACCTGTAAACCTGGTAGTATATTTCCCTCAAGAGAGAAGGATATATTCTTTGGATGATTTTGTCTTGATTAGGTGGTCAGAAATAGCAGAGAAAAGTTGGAATGATGCTTGGGAAGATGGACTGTAAGCATGAACTCCTTAGCTAAAAGCACCTTTTGAGCTAAATTTTGAAAGGAGATCTCATCTTCTACCCAGTGCTACATTTCAGGTTTGCCTACCATAGCCACTCATTCTTGTGAAAATGGTAGACGAGGTAGGCTTGTGGGGTTTAAGGATTTATTTAGTGATTTTGAGATGCTCAGCCACTCTAACTGCACAAGCACAAATCTAAAGATGAAAAATTGACTTAGGCTTGGTATCTACCTTGTAAACAATGATCATAGAATCACAGAACAGTCTGGGTTGGAAGGGACCTCCAAGGGCCAGCACCTGTGGATGATATTGGAGGAGTTTTCAATCTTAGCCCTACCGAACCAGGGGACCACCAGGCCCCCCAGCCTTTGTCCCCCACCACCAATCACCCAGTGTGCACCATGGGCACTCACCAGTGAGGAGAGGAAGATCCTCAGCCCAGATGGGCTCAGCTTGGAGCTTCTGCTTCTCTTGGTGGGGATTAAAAAGGGGAGTGGGCGGGGAGAGCAAAGTGGCCACACCTGGGGTGGGAGGAGACTCCAACAGAGCCCAGGTGCTCTGGGATTTGAGAGGAGAAAGGGGGAAAATGGAGCAGATATGTGGAAAAGGGGCAGATACAGTGGGAAAGGGGAGATGGTGGTGAAAGAAGAGGATTTTAAAATAACTTTATTTTCCAGAAATCTTCCATAACGCACAACTGCAGTTCGTGCTTTGCCTCCATACAAAAAGCACAAACCCATCAGTGCTTCATCAAATAAAGCACAATGGTGGCTGTTGCCATGAAATCGTGCCATAAGTATCATTTTGCGTGGTGGGAAAATCTCTGCTTTTCAGATCAAGAGAACAAGTTTTAAGAAAAAAACAACAAATAAAACTTCTGCAAGAGTGAATTTTCCCCCTGGAGACCAGCAGACAACACCAGGGTGCTGAAGGGACTGAAGCATGTGCCATATGAGGAGGGGCTGAGAGCCCTGGGACTTTTTGGTCTGGAGAGGAGAAGACTGTGAGGGGATTTAATAAATGTCTATCAATATCTGAGGGCTGAGTGTCACGAGGGTGGGGACAGGCTCTGCTCAGTTGCACCTTGGGATAGGACAAGGGGCAATGGATAGAAACTCCAGCACAGGAGGTTCCACCTCAACATGAGGAGGAACTTCTTCACTGGGAGGGTCACAGAACACTGGAACAGGCTGCCCAGAGAGGTTGTGGAGTCTCCTCTGGAGACTTTCAGGACTCATCTGGATGTGTTCATGTGTGACCTGTGCTAGATTCTGTGGTCCTGCTCTGGTAGGGGGGTTGGACTTGATGATCTCTGGAGGTCCCTTCCAACGCCTAACATCATATATGAAATAGCACTAACCAGACATTGCAAAAGCAGAAGGAAGAATCAAAACAGATTACACTGCTTGCAAGAATATGCCAGTGCCATCATGATGAGAGTAACATGGACAAAGAAGATGACAACAGAAGCACAACAAAAGGATGGAAAATCTTTCCTAGGGCAAAAAGACAATCATGTCTACTATTTTAGGAAAATGAGCAGAGAAAGACAGGGCAAAAGCAGGAGAAGGTATAGAAGTAAAACTCAGGACTCAAGTCTTGCCTCACAGTATGACTTTGGGAATTATACAAGAGCAAAATGCAATAAATATAATGTGGAATAGTGTCACTAAACTGCTAAACATATGTTTTGCTTTTGTTGTTATCTAGAGGGAATATTAGGGATGACGCCAACATACTTAAGCAAGAGCTTAACATCTCTTCAAGATGTGGAATGTCCCAACAGAATACACACAGAATAACCCAGTAGCCCCAGGTAACAATAGGAGGAAAAGCAAGCACCAAAAGAAGAGCTATATAACGTGATTTATCCAGAAATCATGGCCAAGAAAGTCAAACCACTGTGTTTGTATTCTTTCATGATCACTGTAAGAAATAAATATATGAAACCCATCACATAGTATAGGCCATAAACATGTAAAAATATAGAAAAAGTCAGTGTTTTCAACTGAAACAATAAATATTTGGATATTTGATTTTTTATGTCAGTATTGATAGGAAATAGTTCCATGCTTGATAAACCAAAAAGGTACTAGGAGATACTTATAAAAAGATTATTTTTTGGTGTAGTAAGAATACCCTTTAACACATATCTTTTCTATGGACTGTATCTGAGCAACTGTTTCACTGAAGAATATGATCAGTCTTCCAGAGCAGATAGCAAAGTGTATACAAACTATGGGAAGAGCATACAAGTGTGACTAGGAGTCTCTGTGCTGCTTTCAGAGGACACATGTCACTTAGTCTTATGTCATGTTAAAGAAATGAAAATCAATAAAAATAAAGATACAATGAGTAATGCTGGACTCCTTTCCCATGCTCTCTGAATTGGAAACGACTGTTTGAAAGCTGTGTTGCTCAGACAAGGATGATGTGCAAGGTACAAGAGTGATGTAACTGGTCTGTGAAATAAATGCAGACAAACAAGCTACCAGGACGATTAAGGGACTGGATCAGGTGCTCTATGAGGAGAGGCTGAGAGCCCTGTGGCTTTTCAGTCTGGAGAAGAGAAGACTGAGAGGGTATTTAATAAAAGTTTATAAATATCTGAGGGCTGGGTGTCAAGAGGGAGGGGTCAGGCTCTTCTTGGTTGCACCCTGTGATAGGACAAGGGGAAATGGATATAAACTACAGCACCGGAGGTTCCACTTCAACATGAGGAAGAACTTCACTGTGAGGGTCACAGAGCACTGGACCAGGCTGCCCAGAGAGGTTGTAGAGTCTCCTTCTCTGGAGACTTTCAAGATCCATCTGGATGTGTTCCTGTGCAAGCTGTGCTAGATTCTCTGGTCCTACTCTAGCAGGGGGATTGGACTTGATGATCTTGGAAGGTCCCTTCCAATCCCTACCATCCTACGATCCTATGAAAAGTATACACATGCTCACCCTAAAAAAAGTGCAAAGTGGAAACCAATATGTTTAATAAATTCCCATTAAAAATACATCCTATTTTTCATCTGATTGTGATTTAAAGCTAGTAATTGCACAAGACAGCCAGCAGAATTCTTCTAAGAAAAAGTTTGTTTGCTTCTCATTGAAAAAAAAAATCAATTAACACACTTCTAGGCTATTTCAGTGCAGTGAAGCAGAGCAAAATACAGAGCAGTATGAGGAGCATTATAGATCTTTAGATCTAAAACAAAATTTGTAAATTTTTTGAGATTCTTCTTAAGAAACATGAATGCTGTCATTCTGACTGAGTCCTTGACTGAAAAGGGCACAACTTGTCAGGACCCTAAAGCCTATAAAGAAAATACACGTGAGTTCAAAGGCTGTTAAAAGCTCATGTAAAGAGCCAAAACAGGACATAAAGTGACATAAATGTCATAAAGTTGCACACTTTGCTGATTTACTAAGGGTTAAAATACCTCTCCCCAGTGTTCTGTCATTATAAAATCATTATAAAATCAGAGGATAAATTAACCATTAAGGATGGTGAATCAGCTCATCCCTCCCTTAGTAATATCATGTTCAAAATCAGTTCCTTACAACGACAACAAACCTCTACAATGGAGCTGCCTGACCCTTCATCTGAAGGCTGCTATTTGTTTCTTTCTCAGGTTTTCTCCCCAAATATTTGAACTCCACATCTCACAAGACTATGATCTTCTCATCTGAACATGATGCCAACAATCTCAGAATCACAGAATCAATAAAGTTGGAAAAGACCTCAAGGATCATCAAAGTCCAACATGTCACCCAAGACCTCATGACCACTAAACCATGTCACCAAGTGCCACGTCCAATCCCCTCTTGAACATCTCCAGGGATGGTGACTCCACCACCTCCCTGGGCAGCACATTCCAACAACTAACAACTCTCTGTGAAGAACTTTCTCCTGACCTTGAGCCTAAACCTCCTCTGGCGCAGCTTCAGACTGTGTCCTCTTGTTCTGGTGCTGGCTGCCTGGGAGAAGAGACCAACCCCCACCTGCCTACAACCTCCCTTCAGGTAGTTGTAGACAGCAATGAGGTCACCCCTGAGCCTCCTCTTCTCCAGGCTAAACAACCCCAGCTCCCTCAGCCTCTCCTCATAGGGCTTGTGTTCAAGGCCTCTCCCCAGCCTCGTTGCCCTTCTCTGGACATGTTCAAGTATCTCAAGTTCCTTCTTAAATTGAGGGGCCCAGAACTGGACACAGTACTGGAGGTGCAGCCTAACCAGTGCTGAGTACAGGGGCACAATGACTTCCCTGTTCCTGCTGGTCACAAACACATACCCACATACATGTAAATATGTTCCAGCAAATAACTTGTAGAATGTGCTGTAGCATTTCAATTTGTTCAGTTGGCATATTCATTTCTATTTTAAGGACAACAAGGGAGGAAGAGCTTATGTACAATGATGTGCCTTAAAATGTCCTAGGTTTTGCCTCCAGCTGGCCATCTGCACACCATGGTGCTGAGTGACATTCAAATGAATCCCTGTTTTGCTGCACTGTTAAGGAATTTCTGTCTTTAAAAGCAATAAATCGTCATTCACTTCATCCTCCAACAGATGGATAGAAAAACAACAACTAAGTATATATGGAGTCATAATCCTCTGACAGCTAATCATTGCTGAAGATTTCTCTGAATAATATCTACAGCAGTTATTTACTTCTTTTATTACTGGTTTGAAAATATAAAATATTATTGATTTCTTATTTGAGGATGTATGTCCTAGTCCTGACTGCTATTTTTGCACCAGTTAGTTGCTGTTGTTTAGTTCTCATTTCAGTGGATGATTTCTTATTACATATTCCTCATGTAATTTTGGATATTTACACTTTCGGTCTTCTGAGATTCGAGGAAACAGCAAAGATGGAGATAATTGTTTGAACAAAGGTGAGGAAGCCTATGTTAAAATGCTTTTGGATGTGATCAGTAAATGATGCCATAACCCAATAAACAATTAATTTTCATTCTGAATGTTATAAGGGCAATATTAAAGCTAACAGTCTGATAACACACTTGTTGGGGTAACAAGTGTCTGAGTCCTCAGAAGAAAATGAACTCATTTCTCTAGGTAAATCATTCCCCTCTTCAGCTGGACCCCGTTTCGCAGACTATTATGCAGCACTTATTCAAACCCACCCTCAAGCAGAGAATGGGGCATGCATGGTCTGTAATGCATCAGCATTAAACATTTGGAAGTGCTCCTAAGATCCCAAGCTCTCCAACCCTGTCTAACCCCATAACAGGAGAGAAATAGATGCTTCTTTTCCAGATTTTCCCTCCATCTCTCCTTGTGCTGATTAGAATCTGGGATACATTCCCTCAGTAAGAGCTGCAAGGTCTTCCAACAGACAAGTGCGGGTGTGAACTGTGCTAAGTCCATCTCTGCTTAAAGTCTCCAGCAATAATACGTGCTGTTTATGCTCTAGTTGGAAAGATGCTAGAGAAAAGTTGAATGTAGCTCTAGGATTGATTTCAGAGAAGGGAAACTGCAGATAACACACTTTAATAACAAGTCTGGCATGGTTTTATGGACAGTAGAAATACTCTTTAACATAATGGACGTGAATATACTAGACGGGAAAAAAGAAGCCAACCCTTGAGCTCAACACTGGATAGCCCTTAGCTACTAAATATCTTAGAATTTCTGCATTCAGCTTGCCTTCATTTAATAAAATACAAAATGTAACAGGAAAAGGCAATTAAAAGTGAAATAAAGTTACCTTTAAAATGGCCCAAATCCATCTATGCCTATGTATTCAGTCACTCTCCAGGGAAGTTCAGAGCAACTAGTGAAAATCACCACTCATGATAAAAAGAATGGAAAGTCTGACCAGTGTATGTATTTCAAACTGCTTGGCAGGTCCTCAGAAATCTGCAGACATGCTATACCTACTCAATGCAACGTAGTGTTCATTGAAAACAATGAACACATTGCAAAAGCTGGAAGCAGATGTCATAACCAAGGAGCAGGATAGCCCCTGTACTCCTCTAAAAGTACATAAACTCCTACAAGCCCATACTGTGTTGACAACAGCACACTTTTCTGTGACAGTGGCATTTGTAATACGAGTAAACGTGTTCATAATCACAGGCAAAGCCAACAATATGAAAGATTATTTAATTAGTCTGTAATAGAGCATGAAAAGAATATTTGGTCCTTTGGAAATCACTTTTTTAAATAGGACGAGAACAAAATGCCAACACTTTCCTTTTTCCCCTGCCTACACCAGAGTTCATCCAGAGTAAAAAAGAACTGAGGACCAAACCTCACTTGACCCTGACATTATTGTTTTCTTTAGGATATAATGTATCCCAGAGATAGTTTCAAAACACTGCTCTTTAAACTTAAAAAAAAAAAAAAAAAGTTCCTAAAGCTACTTCTTGGAATCTGATAAACCAGAGAACCCTAGAGCCTACATTTGCTGTCTGTACGAATTAGGAATTACTCAATCACTGAGAATATGATCATCAGACTAGCAGAGGTAAAAGATGGTTTGTGTTGTCCATTCTCTCTCTCTTCTTTCCCTAAAACAAACCTATATTGTGACCTCGGTCATGCATAAAAACTGACTTTTTCACAATGGCTTTTCAAGGAAACATCAATGATGACTTTCCAATGAAATATTTTCTCACTTCTTTCTTTATCTCTTTTTGTGCATGCTTATTTTACTTTCTTTTTTGGTTTTGGGGATTTGGGGTTTTTTGTTTGCTTTTTTATTTGTTTGTTTTGTCTTTGTCATAATTTTGTATTTGCCTAATAGTGTGCAAGCTGTTCCAAAAAAGCATGCTAAGACACAAATAGATGTTTTCAGAGGCAGCCTGGTTTTAAGTAGCTCCAGGGAATGAAGGTAGTGAGAGAGTTTCTTCCTGTGGTGGGGAAAAAGAGCTCAGCGTGGTTTATACAGGAAATAAATCTAACAGGAATGAGCAGCATTCCTGAAAATATCAGCAAAAGGTAACAGTTATGAGGGCTCTCAGTTAGCAATTGTGTTTGGATTAATAAGAAAAGATGTGAGACTACAAAAAATACAGGAGGTCTTTCCCTGACATTTGCATGACTGGAATGGGTTGCCCAGGGAGGTGGTTGAGGCCCCATCCCTGGAGGTGTTTAAGGCCAGGCTGGATGAGGCTCTGGCCAGCCTGATCTAGTGTGAGGTGTCCCTGCTGATATCAGGGGAGATGGAACTAGATGATCCTTGTGACCCTTCCCACCCTGACTGATTCTATGATTCTATGATCAGTCAAGCTGTGCCAGGAGGACTCTCACAATCACTTTCAACTCACTAACTCTTCCTGCAAACGTCTTTGCATAATCACAGTTCCCAGAACCAGGGCACATACTTCTCCTTCCCTCTTTTTGTCAGGCCAATCTACACATTAATCTCACATTTGGATTATCAAGTGATTACAGTGGCTATTACAAGGTGGTTTTCAGCCACATTTCTTTTTCTCACAGCTCTCCAGGATTTATCATAACTCTTATGTTTCTGCTTTGCTATATTATCAAGGCTCTGTGGCAGTACTCACTGCCTTCAGTTCTAGAGAATTTAGCCAGAAGAATAAATCATAAACCACATTTCATTTCATACAGTGGAGTTAAATTATTTGAAGAATCCTCGCACTGCTACCAAGAGTATAAATACTTCTATTAAATATTTTTTTTTAAATTACAAATAAAGACATTTAGTTTCTCTTAGAAGCTTCTATATTGACATAAAACACTTTCTTGGATATCTAATTCATTCACACCTTAAATTCAAATGCCTATAAATTCTGTCATTTTTAATATTACACTGCATTTTCAAGGGAAATTCCTTTGTTGTGTTCCTGTGACCCACTCAAGCAGCTTTTTACTATTTGTTTGTTTTATACTGCAATATCAAGATTGTAATGAGAAATTAGTTTTATGTAGCACCTATTCTTTGTACCTGTCTGAGTCAACATATATGGCCATACACAGATTATATTTAAAAAAATCCCCTTGGTTGCAACTCCTTTATCTATCCACTTGATAATGTAGGTTGCTGAATAGCTGAGATGTAGTAGTACCATTCAGCAGTGAAAAGCTTACTGTGAAGAAAAATAATTTGAAAGGATGTTGTGATGAGAATGGATTTTCATTGGAAGAGATAGAAATGTACTAAAGGAACGTGGCAGAGATAGGGTTCCTGAAACATGGGAAGAGAAGACTGTTGGAGGATCGAAAAGAAATAGTCCACTACATAGAGTGACTTGTCTGTATTTTCATAGTATTGGAGCAAGTACTATTACTCTTATATAGTGTTATACTAATAAAAGAAATAATAGATTATATACTTTGACACCATATGGTTTCTATTGTGGTTTCATATGAAATCATAATGGTTCCATTAGTGAAGCATGAAGTGAAAATGCACCATTTTCCCAAACTACCCTTCTAACCCTCTCAGCAGTAAACCTCAAGCAGAGCTTCAGCTTAAACTCCATGAACTAATTTCTCCCTTGTTCAACTCCCTTGTTTCAATGTCCCAGCATAACCACATCCTTCAGGCCATTACTCTGTGCAAGACACAATACAGCTCAAAATGCTTCAGAGGAGCTGTAAGGAGAAAAAAATCTTACTACCTTTAGGATCAACAGAAACCCTTCACAATGTACATGGTAAACATTATGCATTAAATGCATACATGCAATGGATGAAGGTAGTTTGCTCAGTTTCTTGAGGCACAGACATTAACTCACACATGCAACAAGAGTAACTTGAAAACTTTTTGATTCCCTCAAATTCATTCCTGCATTTGCCTGACAACATACGGTGGACCACATCTCCAGCTGGTCTAAATCAGAAGAGATTCACTGAAGAACATTAAATCCAGAATAAATTAACTAGACAAGTTCAAAATAGCCCATAAAATTTTACAGGAACTATCCCAATTTTCCATGGCATTTAACCTGCTAGAGACTGTATCTGTACAGTAAGCTGTATTACTGCAATCTGCAGTGTTAGATTTGTGAGCCCCTTTGTGTCCTCACCTCAGGGAAATTTTAACTTTCTGATAGCACTGTACTACTGACTAAATCAGTCTTAATACAACATTTTCACAAGCTCTTAAAAACCTTATTCTTGTGTTTTCTCCCATTTTGAAAAGCCCATCAGACTGCAAATCACTTTTACAGTCTGCTATGGTCTGGAAGAAGCTTTTTCTTGCTGTCAGGAAATTTGAGTAGGCTATGTGTGTACCAGTATTTTTGCCAGCTATCTACTGAAGATACCATGAAAATGGCACCCACTAGGCTGAATAAAGGTGGCTTGGAAGGACTCCTGAGGAATTTGAAGAATACAATCTTTCTCAAAGAAGGAGAGGAACGTTTTGCAGGAGAAAACAGAGAAACACAACTCTTCTGGTGAGCAATAGAAACAATAGAAACCATTCTCTCGTTAAATTGAGTAGGTATTTCTGTGACAGTTCTTGTGAGTTTTCCTGGTTCTGTTAACAAACAAACACATACTCACACACACAAAGTATGGAGGCCAAGAGGACAGAGGCAGGACCAATAGCATGGACTAGCTGAGCAATGAGCTATTGGACACGAGCAATGTCCAATAGCTGCTGTAACGGAGTGCCAACTTTCCAACTATTTTGAAAAACACTGACAAGCTCCAAGTCTGTAACAGTTTTGTGTATATTAAAAGTGAAAGGGCCTTCTCATAGCTTAAATTGTTCATGCAAGCAAACATAAAAGCAAAGAGAATGGAAAAAAATGTCAAAGATCTTCCCAAGACAAAAGACTAAGCATTCGTTAAAGGGACGTGTGTCAACTCCATGTGTTTTCTCTCTTCCCCCTGTAGCTGTTAACAGTAATTCATAAAGCATGTTTTTGTAGATCATGTGCCATTTCTTGTGTAAGGTTAGTGCTCCCAAATTTCGTGGTCATAGAATGATAACCAGAACCTTTGTGTGGAAATGGGAACTTTCTAAAAGCTAAGTTTTGAAAGAAGTTTCAGGCAAGGCTTGAGTAATGAAACTGAAAAACATTTTGTAATGTGTGTAAGCTGTGTGGGCCATTGTTGTGAGATGCAATAAGAGCAGCATTAGGCGTTTATATAGATGAGAACATGCAAGGCTTTTATTGAAAAGCTACATTAAAAAAATGTATATTATCTTACCTTAGCTGACTAATGCAACAGTCAGGAGGAGGAAGAACCTTCTGAAAGACAGGCTTTGCCCATAGCCATCTGTCCAACCTTGCACAGATCTTTCTCAGATGCTGTTTATACCAGGACTGGATATCAAATAGAATGGGCAATTCCTAGCTCACAGATAAATAAGGAGTTCCTGCTATTATCTCTGGTGTTCTAAGGTATTTTCCAGAGGCCGCTTTCACATATATTGCATGCCATTACTTACCACTGCACCATATCATTCCCTGTGGCTCATGACGACCTCATGCTTGCAAGGGTTTCTTTGTCTGTTAGCTGATCCTAGAGATGCCAGCAAAGGGTCTACAACACAGAGCTACAATTGTTAAAAATTTAGCCTGCAAAAGCTCAGCCCATTTCTCCCCTGCGATCTCAGTGGGAAGCATTCATCAGAGCAGTGTCTTCAGCACTGCTCAGCATGAACAGAACTGAGATGCACAGCCACCCAGAAAAGCTTCTCAAATTCAATAGACACCAAAGCACACTGCAGAGGAGCAGTCTGCTACAACACACAATCATACCAAAAAGACTCCATGTTAAGGAAATGAGTCCAAACCAAAGCCCATTTGCAGACCAGAAGTTTTGGAAAACTAAGCCTGCATGCAACTCTTCACCCTAGTCTGAACCCAAAGCTCAGCTGTAAGCACCTCTAATATTGGAAGTTGTTCAAACTGGGATCTGAATTAAGCATTATGGCCATGATTTATGCTTAATACTTAGTTATATTTTACTTGCTGTATCACAGGTTGAAAGTCAATACCACTTTTTAGGGAAGTTTTTTTTTTTTTTTCAGCATCATGCTATTGAATGGAAAACAATGTTTCTATACCATCGAGATCTCTGGTTTCCAAAACATATATCATTCTCTTGCTTTAAAAAAAAATCAGAATGACCAAGCAATAGGTAAAATAATACTTTCATTCCTAGAGGAATAAGATGCTGGAAACCTGAAAGATGCAGTAACTAGCCACTTAAGTTACTACAACTCCAGAGAATGCAGGCAGTTTTCCATCAAGGGTAGCATTAGGCCTCTCTCTACATGCATAATCTGTATCCTCCAGAGGAACTAAAGCTGCAAATGCCAACAAGACTTTCCCAGAAACAAACTATGCTTCACAGCAATGTTCCAAACTGCAGGAGGGACAATACTAGAAGGCCAAAGGAAAATAAGCATACTGACTAAATGATTTATAGCACTCATTGAAGGCAGTGTTATTACAAAATGAGGAAAATGCCCTCACTTTCAGCACTCCAATCATTTGATGCCTCACACCTTTGTATGCCAACCTATCATTACAAGACATAAAGCAGAGGAAAGAGACTAACAACCAGGCTATGACAAACATGAATAGTTACAACATCATGCAAAACCTCTCACTAGTTATTTTCAAGAATCAGGTTAAGGAACAAAGGAAAGTTATTCAATCTATACAAAGCACTTCTGAAGTTTTCCACCCTGCTGTGGTATTCAGCAATACAAATGTCTCTCTCCAACTGGCACAAGCAAGTAGCAGTGCAACAGTATTGACAGGAGCAATGAGATCAGGCACTACTTTGATTTCTACCTCTCTGCCTGTTTTTTTCCTGTTGAGCCTCTCCTGATAGTTGGAGGATCCTTATCTATAAAAACTGTAAATGCTGTGAGGTTTTCTGGTTTGGTTTTTTTTTCTTAATTGCTTTCAGTGTCAGTTCAGTAACCTTGCAAAGCTGCCTTATGAGAAAGCTTCTAGAAACATATCCCTTAAACAAGGAACTCTGCTGCTCCCTTATGTGTTCCCTCTTGCCTTCTTGAATAGAAATGTACCTACTGTCTACACCAAGTTAACTTTGGGGGGCTGAATGCAGTCGAAGTAGGTCTTCTTGCCTAGCTGAGACTGGCAATTCACTGCCAATGGTCAAAATAGGTGATAAATAAACTGAGCTCAGGGGTGGACAATATAGGCTGGACTGGATGATCTTGGAGGTCTCTTCCAACCTGGTTGATTCTATGATTCTATAAAGAAAAACTCACCAGCCCGAGATGTGTAAAGCTGTGGAATCCACAGACCCACATCTGAAAAACTAGACATACCATAAGAAAAAGGAAGATAATTGGTATATAAATTCATGCCTTTCACATTAAAAACATAAACCACTTTGTTTTCTAAATTTTATTTAATCTCCTTTGATAGTGAAAAACTCAGTCTTGGCTGGGTATGCTGCTGTTCAGACTTCTGGATGAAACTGAAAACACAGATGGAGAGTATCAGAGCTCACCCTTGGAAGTGCCACTTTGTGCTTCCAGGTCTGTCTTGCACTTGATGCTTAAAGCATAAAAAGATTGCCATATCAAGAACAGACCTCTGATCCATCTACCCAGTAAAAACTTGTGGGATAACCTATCTGTAGAAGGAATATCTTGCCCATTCCATACAGATAGTTGTTGAAATACATACTGAAAACCGAGTACTTATCCAAAACTAATTCAATGTTCCCACTACATAAACATGTCTAATCACTTGATGCCTGCCAGATTTTGTTCCAATGGCTCATACTACAATCACATAAAGCAAGAACTTCACCATAAATGTAGATGTTTCAGATTCTGATGAGATGTCATCATTCTCCTGATGAAAAGATCTATGAATAGTTAATTTCAAAGCATGGTTTAGCATGTTAACTTACAACAACAGCATCAGTAAGCCTGGGAAAAACTCAATAGATAAACTCTTAATCAAATAAATGCTCCTTAGAAAAAAGAATGTGTGCCAATCGAGTGTAGAAAGATCAAGTCTTGATTTGCAGTTTGCTTTCAACAGAGAATGGGTTATTAAAATTAAAAATGTGTTTCGGAGATCTACGCCACTAATGGAAAATTAGACTTATAAGAACTATGCAAATACTCAGTTTGGATTTCCAACCTCAAAATTCTGCCAATATTAGTCTATATTATATATATATTATACACTAGTATATAATAATGTATACATTAACTAATAAAGAAGCATGGCCAGCAGGTTGAGAGAGGTGATTCTGGAACACTGCTCTGCTCTGCTCTGCTCTGGAGAGACCTCACCTGGAGTGCTGTGTCCACGACTGAGGCCCCTATTACAAGGGCAGAGATCTGCTTGAACAGATATAGAGAAGGGCCATGAAGATGATCAAAGGGTTGGAGCACCTCTCCTATGAGGACACACTGAGAGAGCTGAGGTTTCAGCCTGGAGGAGAAGGCTCCATTGAGAACTTACAGATGCATTTCAATATCTGGAAGGGACCTACAGGAAATCTGAGGAAGGACTGTTTAGAAGGGTATGGAGTGATAGAATGAGGGGCAATGGTTTTAAATTAGAGCAGGGTAGATTTAGGATAGACATAAGGGGTAAGTTCTTTCCTATCAGAGTGGTGAAATACTGCAACAGGTTGCCCAGAGAAGTGGTTGAGGACCCATCCCTGGAGACATTCAAGGTCAAATTCAATGGGATCCTGAGCAAACAGATCTAGTTGGAGATGTCAATGCTAATTGCAGGGTGGTTGGAACTGATCTTCGAGGCTCCCTTCCAACTTGTTATGGTTTGAGGATGGATGCCTTTAAGAACCACAACAAAGTCTTGCAGGAGGACTAGACAGACCAGAAGATGCACACCAGAAAATGTCAGCATTTGTTATTCCATTCCCATAATGTCTGCATCTCCCCTTTATGAAGCAACAGCACAAGCTGTCCAGCCCCTTCTCCTCTCCCTGCTCCCTTCCTGACACAGGTTCCCTCATCTCTGGCAATGAGGGGATGAGGGGAAGTGGGAGGTTATTCTTCCCCTGTACTCAGCACTGGTCAGGCCACACCTTGAGTACTGTGTCCAGTTCTAGGCTCCTCAATTCAAGAGAGATGTTGAGGTACTGGAACGTGTCCAGAGAAGGGCAACGAAGCTGGAGAGGGACCTGGAATACAAACCCTATGAGGAGAGGCTGAGGGAGCTGGGGTTGTTTAGCCTGGTGAAGAGGAGACTCAGCGGTGACCTCATTGCTGTTTACAGCTGCCTGAGAGGAGGTTGTAGCCAGGTGGGGGTTGGTCTCATCTCCCAGGCAATCAGCAGCAGAATGAGGGGACAGAGTCTCAAGTTGTGCCAGGGAAGGTATAGACTGGATATTAAGAGGAAGTTCTTCACAGAGAGGGTGATTGCCCATTGGAATGGGCTGCCCAGGGAGGTGGTAGAAGTCGCTGTCCCTGGAGATGTTCAAGAGAAGACTGGATGAGGCACTTAGTGCCATGGTCTAGTTGATTGGATAGGGCTGGGTGATAGGTTGGACTGGATGATCTTGGAGGTCTCTTCCAACCAGGTTGATTCTATGATTCTAAGTGGGGCCTTGAGTGGCCTGGAGCTGGCAAGCCTGAATTTTCAGCTGTGTCACTTGGGTTTGGTATGGGGGCGGGTAGAGAGGCATGATGGGGAGGGGGCATGGAGACCTGGGGTTTTGGCCTGGTTTGGAGGGAGTTTGTGACCTCAGGAGGTCTTTTTGGAGAACCATGGCCAAGGTGGACTTATGAAGCTTTGTGTATTTTATATGCTTTTGTACTGTTGTATGTAGTTATGAATAACACTTCCATTTAAACTTCTAATTCTTTCCAATCTTTTGTGGAGCATTTTCTTTACTCCTTTGGGAAGGGGTGAAGAGCATCTGTCTTGCTCATTAAACCAAAACCATGACCCAATGCATTCTATGTGATTCTGTGAATCTGTAATATCTGTCTGTATAAAAGAGAATAGAGAAAATCTCCTCTCACTCATTATTTCAGCTCCTGCCCAAATTAACTACGAAAGTTGCCTTATTTATTGAATGGAATGGAATGGAATGGAATGGAATGGAATGGAATGGAATGGCATAGAACATTTTTGTTGGAAGGGACTTTTAATGATTCAACTGCCTGACTGAAAAGGGCTGACCAAATGTTAAAGCACAGTATTAAAAGCATTGTCCAAATCTCTCTTAAACACTTAAAGGCTTGGGGCATTAATCACTTCTCTAGGAAACACCTAGTCAAAGACCTTTTCCAGTGTTTGACCCCTTTCTTACCCTAATGTCATGGAATCATAGAATGCTTTGGGTTGGGAGGGACCTCCAAAGGTCATCTAGTCCGTCATCTAGCCCAACCCCACTGCAGTGAGTAGGAACATACTCCATTAGATCAGGCTGACCAGACCCCCATCAAGCCTGACCTTGAATATCTTTAAGGATGGAGCCTCAACTACCTCCCTGGGCAACCTGTTCCACCATTCCACTTTACCACTCACGGCAAAGAATTTCTTCCTAATGTCCAACCTAAATCTATTCTTCTCTAATTTAAAACCATTGTTCCTCATCCTAGGAAAAGATTGGCCTTCTGTCAAGTCAATATAATACACCATGAACAATCAAACATCTCATAGAAGACAAATTTTCACACCACAGTGAATTTAGTGCTATATATCAGCATTGTGATATGCAGAAGGGCCCATCAAATCATGCACATAGTAAGAATGAACAGATAGCTCAGCTGCCTATGCAGAGTAGTAACTGCTCCCTCTAGGAAGCTCTCTCTGAGACTGGGATTTACGTGGTGGGAAAGGAACAGGACCCAGTTCAATCTTCTATTGCTTTGCAAAAGGAAATAATGCTCCAGGCTTTCCTGTAGACCTTTTCTATCCATAAAACAGAAGATATCAAAGAAAGCTTCTGAGGTGCAGATACAGTGTAAAAGTGCTGCCAAATATCTATGCAGTGTGATTCCTCGAGAGACACAGAATAAACAAGTACTCTGGCTGGTTGATTCCAACTGATCTACTTTGTATTCACTTGCAAAAAACACACAGCTTGATTTTTATTTTTTTTTTAATCTTTTTAGAAAGACAAATTTTGCCTTCCTCTGGAAAAAAAAAAAAAGCTTTTTAAAAGATATAGATCTCTTCCAGTTTACATCTCAAGAGCATTTTCACAAGAGTGATTTGATTTCAAGAAAATAAAGTATATAATAAGCACTTCTGCTGGCAGGTAAAGCAAAAAAGCTGGGAGCTGATCAAACCCTGAATCTCTCTTTGCTCTGGGTAGAGCAGCAGCACAAAGAAGAGAGCAGCTCATGGGTGAAGAAGCATCCACGGTCCCTGTGCCCTTGGAGCTGCCAGTCCTGAGCCTGGTCAGATATTTAAGTCCCACCATCTATGATTAGTCATCTCCACTTATTTTGCATTTTCAGCTGCTTCTTAGCAACTGTCCAAACAAACTACAGAACCCTGCAATTTAAGCTCAAAGCACATATACTGTTCAGATTTTCTCACAAACAATTCACAAACTGCAAATAGCTGTGGGTCAGAGGTGAAAAAAAAGAAAACAAACCAAGCCATCATCCACATCATCCACTTACAAATAAGTAAATAATGGCTACACTTTCCTGTAAGGAAAGTCTAACTTGAAGTTATTGCATTAATCTGAAGACTGGAGGCCCACACTTCTCAGAAAAAACATCTTTGACAGCCATTGTGGGCAGGCTTTGTTGGGGAAACTCTGCCATCCACGACAGACAGGAATTAATTAATTCATTTGTTTAAAAGGCATCTTTTAACTGGAAGTTTAAAAAAAAAATAAATCTTTTAACTGCCATTTCCAAAAGCTGCCTTCAGGGTTGTGTAAAAGAAAAAGATTAATGGTGTGTGATTTAGCACTGTCTTGTGCTGACTTGTCCAACAAAAAGGAATGCAGTCAAGGGAAAGAAACACATTCAGTGTTGGCAAACAGATAAGACAGTGAGTAAATAAGACATTGGTGTTTGGGATGGGTTTGTTAGATTGTTTTCTTCACAGTGAGGAAAGAGAATTATTTTGTGTGCTATTGAACACAATTGCCATGCACCGCACCTCTTCAAAAAACATTGCGCAGAAGTAAAATGCCAGGGTAATAAAGAGATGGTGTAAATGGCATTTCACCTGTTACACTGCTGTGAGTTCCTAACTGTGATAAAGTATACATGTGAAAATGTAACAGTACTCCTGCAGCGTTGTTCAGGATGCTTTTTAAAGGGAAAATTGAATATTTAGCTTCATTAGATTCAACAGTCCAGAAGGAATTGGAAAGATGAAGAGGTGCCTTACCAATTAATTCACAAATTGAACTATAATCACAAATCATTGATAAACATACTAATGCAGGTCTGCCACTCATTATTACACCTTGGTTGTGTTCAGATTAATAGCTGACATATCTAGAGGGTTTGTACCTAACAGATGTCAAAAGGAAGCAGTGAGACATCAAGCGATCCCCCTGAGAAGGTATCTAAAGAAGTTTAGACACCACGACAAAGAAAAGGGGCTTATAAACAAAAATCATTAAAGCAACTATTTCCTTTAGTGTTTCTAACAGATAAATACTGTCTTGCAAATTCTGTAATGCTCTGGAAACAGCCTTTGCATAATAACAAAGATGATGACAAAAAACAACCAATCAAACAAAACCAGATAAAGAAAAGATAGATTAGCCTCTGATTGGTTTAAATAAGTGTCTCTGGGTTGGTACAAGGCTGTAAAATATGTTAACAATGCCATTTGAGGAGATGTGAGGAGACAACTGAAGTTAAACATGAGGAGTTTCTTAGTCCAGAGGAAACTGGGAAGAACTGAGTAAATCTATTACTTCTGACCAGCATGAACTGCATTAAAGAGAGCTGTTTGAAATAAGGAGGTTTTTTTAGAGGCCTCTGCTAATCTTGAGTGTAATTCACAATGCACATCTTCACTGCCTATTTTATATTTTTTGTTCATTTGACCTTCATTGGTCTCCTCTGGAAAATGACTCAGACCTTCTAGAATTGGTACCCAAGCTTCTGATGTCCTCTGGAGAGAGATCCTGCTTCCCAGTTCTGTATTCATAGAAATGTATACCTAGGTCCATTTTGGATCCAGCCTACCTGGATCACCTATCTTTCACCTGAAGGACTAAGGATTTGGTGGCCACATCTCCCAGCTTTTGTGACCTGTGCTAGATTCCTCTCCTCTCCTCTCCTCTCCTCTCCTCTCCTCTCCTCTCCTCTCCTCTCCTCTCCTCTCCTCTCCTCTCCTCTCCTCTCCTCTCCTCTCCTCTCCTCTCCTCTCCTCTCCTCTCCTCTCCTCTCCTCTCCTCTCCTCTCCTCTCCTCTCCTCTCCTCTCCTCTCCTCTCCTCTCCTCTCCTCTCCTCTCCTCTCCTCTCCTCTCCTCTCCTCCCCTCCTCTCCTCTCCTCTCCTCTCCTCTCCTCTCCCTCTCCTCTCCTCTCCCTCTCCTCTCCTCTCCCTCTCCTCTCCTCTCCCTCTCCTCTCCCTCTCCTCTCCTCTCCTCTCCTCTCCTCTCCTCTCCTCTCCTCTCCTCTCCTCTCCTCTCCTCTCCTCTCCTCTCCTCTCCTCTCCTCTCCCTCTCTTCTCCTCTCCTCTCCAGTTCTGTTCTAGTTGTATTCTATTCTAAATTTCTTTCCCTGTTCTTCCTCTTCAACTCAAATTCCTCTCAAGTTTCCCAAAAGAAAAACTGAAACCTTTCTAGTGTGAACTCTGGTATGAGCATCACAAAGCTTCTGCTCATTTTTGAATGATGAGGTTTATTGCAGTGGTTTGCTTTGGTGTGATTAACTGAATTTAAACAAAAGACAGTTGTTTGTTTTTTTCAGCCACAGCCTTCGTTCACTAAGAAATTGAGCTGCATTGTATGAAACTTGAATATAACCTGGAATTAGTGGTTTGGGGAACATGAGAAAGAATGGTTGATTTTTGTTTTGAAAAATGTGTTTGTGAATAGAAAAGTTCTTATATATGCATGAATATGTCCTTTTGCTAGGCACATAAACCACATTTTTTTTCTATAAAATCATCAGAACTATAGTTTTCTTACCAAATTCAGCAATTATCTATTATATGACAAATAATAAGAGTCCACAAATGAGTTCAAAGCTATGTACCCCCAGAAGTGGTAAGACTGCCAGATAGTCAGCAGGGCTGTGAAAACTACCATACTTGAGAATTTCCCATTATTAATTTCTCCTGGGGCAGCTGGATGAGGACTATTAATTCAGCATCCCTTCTGCTCCACCTGGGCAGATTTTATGCTTCCTTCTAGCCAAAAGAACTCATACTTTTTGTTAGATCATGTCTAGACACAGTCTAGACCATGCCCAATCCCCACAGACAGGTGCATATCCAAGATCTCAGACCCAGATGTCCATATTCCAGCTTCTCATCTGGGTGGGTGTGCCTTCCTGCCTACACCCCTCATACTCTCATCTGCCTTATTTTCTGGCAGAGGAAATCCACGTCTGCTCTGTACAGGCACAATGCAGCCTTCATGAGATGCTGAAGATGCATGACTGAGATTCCAGGAGTCTGGAACAATTGATGTGGTCAAGGTCAAAGTTAACAAATCAGAATCATGAGAGGCAGAGAAAAAGGAAGCCAAGCTGACTTGATTGTCTGAATACCGGTATCTAGTGTCATATTCAGTTACTTACAGTACTGAAGACACAGGGCTGGCAGGTATCACAAGAAGCTATGGATGATCCACGTGTCTGAGGAAAGGCAACTGAAGCCCACACAGAATACACTAAGGCCTCTGACATAGAATCATAGAATTGTTAGGGTTGGAAGGGACCTCAAGGATTATCTATTTCCAACCCCACTGCCATGGGCAGGGTTACCTCACACTAGATCAGATTGCTCAGAGCCACATCCAGCCTGGTCTTAAAAACTTCCAGGGATGGGGCTTCTACCACCTACCTCCCTGGGCAACCTGTTCCAGACTTCTTCCTAACATCCAATCTGAATCTACCCACTTCTAGCTCTGCTCCATTCCCTGTAGTCCTATCACTAGCTGACATCCTAAAAAGTCCCTCCCCAGCTTTCAGATACTGAAAGGACACAAGAAGGTCACCTCAGAGCCTTCTCTTCTCCAGACTGAACAGCCCCAACTCTTTCAGTCTGTCCTCATAGTAGAGGTGCTCCAGCCCTCTGATCATCTTTATGGCCCTTCTCTGAACACATTCCAGCATGTCCAGATCCTTCCTGTAATAGGGGCTCCAGAACTGGATGCAGTACTCCAGGTGGGGTCTCACAAGAGCAGAGTAGAGGGGTAGAATCATCTGCCTCATCCTGCTGGCTATGCTTCTCTTACATAGCCCAGGATGTGATTGGCTTTCTGGGCTGCAAGTGCACACTGTTGGTTCATGTTGAGCTCCTCATCCACCAGCACCCCCAAGTCCTTTTCTTCAGGGCTGTTCTCAAGCCAGTCACTGCCCAGCCTATATCAGTGCTTGGCATTGCCTCAACCCAGATGTAGGACCTCGCATTTTGGTCTTGTTGAACCTCATGAGGTTGTCTTGTGCCCACCTCTCCAGCCTGTCAAGGTCCCTCTGGATGCCATCCCTTCCCTCCAGCATGTCTGCTGCACCACACAGCTTGGTGTCATCAGCAAACTTGCTGAGGGTGCACTCAGTGCCACTGTCCATGTCACCAACAAAGATGTTGAACAAGACTAGTCCCAGGACTGATCCCTGAGGGACTCCACTTGTCACTGGCCTCCACTGGGACATGGAGCCATTGACAGCCAC
The DNA here is from genome assembly GCF_027791375.1 of Indicator indicator. NCBI lineage: Eukaryota > Metazoa > Chordata > Aves > Piciformes > Indicatoridae > Indicator > Indicator indicator. Next base: position 26,966,429 of record NC_072010.1, on the reverse strand, counting down.
TCTTTGGGTGTGGTCATCAAGCCATTCTTCAATGGTCCACCCATCAAACCCATTTCACCAGCTTGGAGCCCAGGATATGATGCAGGACAGTGTTGAAAGCTTGAAACTAGAAACTGGAAACTCCGGCTAAGTACCTCAGAACAATATCATAAGGAAGGTGGAGGAAGGTGAAATGCCACCTTCTGTTTATTTAAGACTACCCAAAATATTTGCAAAATGGCCACTAAATGCAGAAGGCATATCTGACATAGTTTATATCCTCTGACTTGACTTCTGTAGTTTATTCTTGGTTCCTTCAACAAATGTGCCTCAAACTCATCAGTAAATTTTTTTCCCATACTTCACCATGACTAACATGCACATAATGTGTAATGCATATACTTATTCTTTTTCATTCAGTAAGTCCATAAATATCTATTTAGCTCTTAGTGGCACTGTAATCAAAATGACTGTAATCAAAATGACTGAGCATCAGTGTGCAGTTTAAATATGATAAGGTGTGTCTAAACCAGAGCATCTATGATGAGTAAAATTCAAATTACACAATAAGACAGCCTTATCATTCTTCAGGGTTGTGTGCACAAACACATTCACAAATCAAACCCAGGTGCTCTCTGCTACTCCACTGAGGAGATTAAACATTGTCTTAGCTGCTGTGATAGCAGCTGTGATAGACTGAGCTAGCCTGGTTATTGTCGGTGTGGGGGGAATTTCAGCTCACATTGATACAGCTGCCAATTGTCTGCACTGTATCAAACCAATCAAATGCTACCAATCAGAGCACAGTGTGGTCTGGCACAACGTGTGCAATGAGATTATAGACATTTAACATTAAGCTTCTCCTGCCTGAGCCAATCATCTACTCTTCTGTCAGAGTATCATGGCTTCAATTCGGTCCTTGCTGTTGATCATCTATGTCTTGGGAGTATGTAATGCCTTAGCAAAATATATATACTTTTTAGACAACACTTTTTAAATGACCCAATTCCACTTTGAGGTTACATTGTAGATATTTTAAGGTTAATTAACTGTGTCTCAGCCTTTTGCAACGTAAAACAGGAGTTAAAAAACTTATATGTAATTTTTGCTTTGTCTTATTAATGACTTTGTTTCTATTAGAAATGTTCTCTACCTTAAATAAATTCAAAGAAGTAAACAGCAGGATTCTCCAGGTAAAACAAATATTTCAAAATTACATCCTGATTTTTTTAGTAACAACTTAAAGGTGAGAAAATTAAAGCTAAGGATTAAACAGTATCGATGGAATATAATCTAAATACTAACATAAAGCGTAGGTTTAAATCCAAATCCAAATACTTGGTGGCATGAATACTTGTTTTAGACCCAATTCAAACCTGGTCCACCAGCTTCAGCAGATTCATAGCTAAGCATATGGAGCTCCAAATCATCTATAGTATTTCATTAGTTTCATCCAACAACGAAGAGATTGTGTTGTGAATGCCAACATCTCACATCACAGTGTCACTCACAGGATTTCCTTGCTTGCACATATTTGCTTTCCCAAACGGAGTCTGACCTTATGGTTGTGAGCACAGGATGAAGCCAGAGACAGGCAAAAGTTTTCTGTTCACGCACTCCAAAGACCTATTCCTTCTTTCTAGTGTAGGAGGAGCAGGAGAGACCCTATGATGGTAGACAGCTGTTAGGAGACTTTGAGTTGCCAGCACAGCAGCACGAGATCTGGAGAAGGTTCAAACAGGGATGAAAGACATCTTTTCATATATTCACAGAATTATAGAATGGTTTAGGTTGGAAGGGGCCTTGAAGATCATCTAGTTCAAATCACCCTGCCATGGGCAGGGACAGCTTCCACTAGACCAGGTTGCTCAAGACCTCATCCAACTTTGCCTTGAACACCTCCAGGGAGGCAGACACCTCCAGGGAGGCAGCATTCTCAACTACCCTTGGCAACCTGTACCAGTGTATCACCACTCTCTCTGTAAATAATTTCTTCCTAATATCTAGGCTAAACCTACCGTCCTTAAGCTTAAAGCCATTCCCTCTCATCTTATCACTACAAGCCCTTGTAAAAAGTCTCTTCCCATCTTGTAGGTCCCCTTCAGGTACTGAGTAGACCCACATCTGTTTCCAGCATTTCTAATGAACTTAGAGTATGGTTCACTGTTTTGGGGTGGGATCTCCATCACAGGAATGTATGTGACAAAAGTCACTGTAAGGATCCAAGGACTGCATCTAAGAGATGGCAACAAAGAGAAGATAAAGAGCTACTGCCGCAGTGTTCCAGCAAAAACCTTTCTCATTGCAAACTATTCATGAGGCAGTAGGAGATAAGGTGTTGACTGAGCTCCAGATGACAATTTACTGTTCTAAAAAAGTGACTATCCTCTGTGAAAGTTATTGTAAAACAGCATTCAATGCTTATCAGGCCAAGCATATTGACTGCTTACTGAATGTATGGAAGTATTTATTTACTTTCACAAATCCAAACAACTGTGCAATTATTTTCTAGGCTGAGTTATTTCAGGTTCATGTAGCATGCATAGAAATTATGAGATTAGAAAGAATTCTACGTCTAGTTCATGAGCTTCTGCAGACTCCAGGTCTTCCTACATAAGATACCAGATGTTTAAAGCTAGAAAGCTGATATGGTGCAGAATTATGCTTTTTTTTTATGTTCCATCAGTGGACTACATATATACACTCATATCCTCAGAGTTATTTGACATCCTGTCAAGTTATTTTATTTGACTACTGGAAGGAAGATATTATACGGAAGGAAGGAATTCAGAAGGAAGAAAGGAATTCGGAAGGAAGGAATTTGGAAGGAAGGAAGAGAGGAGAGAAGGGAGGAAGGGAGGAAGGGAGGAAGGGAGGACGGAAGGAAGGAAGGAAGGAAGGAAGGAAGGAAGGAAGGAAGGAAGGAAGGAAGGAAGGAAGGAAGGAAGGAAGGAAGGAAGGAAGGAAGGAAGGAAGGAAGGAAGGAAGGAAGGAAGGAAGGAAGGAAGGGAGGAAGGGAGGGAGGGAGAGAGGGGAGACGAGGGGAGGGGAGGGGAGGGAAGGGAAGGGAAGGGAAGGGAAGGGAAGGGAAGGGAAGGGAAGGGAAGGGAAGGGAAGGGAAGGGAAGGGAAGGGAAGGGAAGGGAAGGGAAGGGAAGGGAAGGGAAGGGAAGGGAAGGGAAGGGAAGGGAAGGGAAGGGAAGGGAAGGGAAGGGAAGGGAAGGGAAGGGAAGGGAAGGGAAGGGAAGGGAAGGGAAGGGAAGGGAAGGGAAGGGAAGGGAAGGGAAGGGAAGGGAAGGGAAGGGAAGGGAAGGGAAGGAGGGAAAGGGAAGGGAAGGAGGGAAAGGGAAGGGAGGAAGGTATCACTGTTGCAGCGATGACTTGTTTTAGCATAAACTGTGACATCTATCCTGTTCTATGTTTATTTTTCTATGTGATTATTGCAGTACACTCTGAGCTACTTTCATCTGAACAGAAAGAAGAACATATGACTAGGCACTGTTGTGTATTTTTTCTTATCAGTTCTCCAAGAGCAGAAAACAGCAAAGAGCCAGAAACAGGACAGTTTTGTCCTGTTGCAATTCAGATTGTATTTAGTTTGATGTTTGAGTTTTCTGAGGGGGCTGTTTATTTTCACATTGTAATACATTATTCTTTAAAATACATAGCCACATGTATTTATCTTAGAAAAAGCCAGTTTGAAAGCAGAAAATGTACTGAGATTTGTAATGGTCCCTAGTTCCCCAGTGACTTCTTTCCAAATCCTCAGACTTTGCCAGGAAAACTTCATGAGTATTGCTTTGTGCAGGGAAGAAAATCGTCAACCTAGAGATTTAGGACAGCTTTTAGATATCCCTGGATTGAATCACTGAGTATTTTGATGAACTCCATACTTTGTATTTTGATGAAAAGCAGTATAGGAAGATGGAGTTTGCCTGAAGGACACGTTTGATGTTGGCACCTGTATAACTGAGAAGACACACAGTAGTAAACTATGATTTTAAACATTCTAAGAGCTAAAAGACTCGTGCCCAGCTAAATTACATCGCTGTGGTGAAAACAAAATATTATGAAGGCATGATTAATTATCTTAACATTCAACCACCTTAACATTATTACACTATGTAACCTGATGCAGAGTGATTTTCTGTGGCACATCTTTCCAGCTGCTGACAGTCAATGGTTTAGGGTCTCCTTGAACCAAAAGTCACATCTAGATTATGAAGTTGTCATCTGTGGATTTATCTTCCAGAATGTACATAAACTGTTTGACTACTTCTGACTCAGGCTTCTGCTGCCACAAAAGTTTCATGATTTACCTTGTGCTGGTTTGAGGCCAGCCAGAACATCTCTTGCCCCGAAAGGGACAAAAGAATGACACATGCAAATGGATTGGAGAGTAATGGAAAAGTTTAAATGGAAAAGCGAATTGGTGAAGCTACAGAAAACTACAAACTACAAAGCATAGTGGAAAAGAACATCCTAAAGCATACAGAACCCCCTCACAGAATTCCCAAAAGCTTCCCAGTCCTCCCTTCCTCTCACCTGAGGGTCTACCCAACCCCTCAGGGCTCTTCCTTCCCCCCCTCCTACTGCTAGGCAAGTCTCAGGCTGGCCAGGTCTGAGACTGCCCCCCCCTCCATTCTCCTCCTGGCATTAGGCCTAGTCAGGCCTAAGAGGCCTTGAGGATACTCCCCCGGCATTACCCGATAAGAGAGGACATCTCCCATGGGAGCAGAGGGAAGAAAGAGGAAGAGAATGACTCTGCAGATGGCCTTATAGGGTGCAGGATTTATGGGTAGAAATACGCCATTTCCTGTGTCCACCCCTGTGGGTGGGCACCCAGGACACCAGAGGTGTATCTCATGTAGCAGTGGCAGGGGGCATCCAGCCTAAACTGCCACATACCTCTTCACTACATAAAAGATACATCCTTATGTTTCTCTTATCTTCAGATTATCAGCAGCTCTTTTTTTTTTTTAATCTCATTAATGAAATTAGTTGTGACAAATTCTTAATAATCATTCTTTATTCACCTCTTGAACAGTCAGTCTACAGATTGCTATTAAATTCCCTTACCTATATATTTTTCAATATTAAAATTTCCAGTCTTCTATCTTGGCATGGACCAATTTCATATGTTTCATCTTCATTCTTCTCTGTACTTTTACTGTTGTAGTCGAAAGGATGTCCTGCCTTAACATGACAGTTATTTCTAAACTACAGACTAAATTGATCAACTGAGTCACTGTGATTCTTTCACTGGTCTCGGCCTTCCATTTATCCCTAGCTTGGTTTTCCTCAGGTTCTGTGTGCTGAGTATACCAACAAGTTCTGCATCCTCTTCCCCCCTCCATCTTTGGCTGTGCGTGCTTAAGACCACCTCTTGCATGACAGGGCTGAATCCCTGAATGCAGCTGCTGGGAAAGAGCTATGTGATGAAGAGTCAGGAGAAGCCTTGTTTGTGGGCTTCCTTCCAGCTTGGGCTCTGCTTTTGTGTTCAATCCTGCCCCACAGTACTTGTCTGAGCTGCACTGTGGGTATGACTATGCCTGGTCTTGTGCTGTGCTTACCTGCTGACTTGCTTTCCCAGGTTGGCTTCAGACCAAGTCCATCACCACAACCTTGTCTAGCAATCAGGGCCATTGGTTGCTCTGGCTAACCCCCAGACCTGCTTTGCCCCTCTTGTTTGGGATGGGGCTCTTGTCCTAGAGTCTCTGCCCTTTGTTCTGGGCTCACTTTCTCTTGCTGAGCAACAGCCCTGAAAATGTTGAAAGAAAAGATAACACCACAAGTGCAAGATCAAACCCTGGAGATACAGGCATCTTTTGCTGTTCAGAAGATACACCCCTCAAGGATCTCTGTACACTACCCTGGATATTACTTCTCCTTCAGGCAATGTACTTCATCACCAATTCACTGCTCATTGTTAGGAGAATTTATCCTAATTTTAATGACAAAACGATGGAATCGATTCCATGAGCCAAAATGAGGATGGGGAAAACATAGACAAATATTACATGAACATATAAATGGCATTTAGTCAGCTACTTTGTAAATCTACTGAACAGCAAAGGAAGTTTTAAGGATTGTCAAATGGCTAGAACTCCTATAACTAAGAGAGGTTTTCGCTGGGTTGGTTTGTTTGTTTGTTTGTTTGTTTTTTAAGATCATGTTCATATTGATGCATATGCCTGAAGTGTGGGGCAGAACATCAAAGCCACTGCTTCTGACCTCAAGACAAGACACTTAAACCCATACACAGGGATTTACATCTATGCCTTCATTTTCAAGGAAGCTGAAAAGCAGCCACCTATTTAAGAACTTTCTCAAATAGCTTCTCTCTTTTCCCTTATTTCATTTACTCACACAATACAATTTTATTTAAAACATACTTACATGAGTTACCAAAAATAACCGAGTTTTATTTTAAGTGAAGAATATAAACTTTATTGGTATAGATCCTCTATGCATATTTTCTAAGGCTGTGTAAGTAGACTGTCTTAATGGCATTTAAAATGTGTTAAGAAAAGTGGTAGTCCAGATGCCTTAATAAAAGGTTAACTTCTTTTGGATTCATTGCTATTGTCTGGCTAGGCCCCACAATAGTTTATGTAATGCCAAAGGAGACAGACAAAAGCTTCATAATTAGGAATCAAACTTCTTAGTCTGTGTTTCGTGGTTTACTGGAAAAGTTGGGTTTCAGTTCCTAAGAACTGGAACCTGGATTGACTCCAACATCTAACAAGCAATGACCAACTCTCATGTAAGTAGTTCACTCCCACCTTCCTTCCCTACCTCATCCTCCTCTCTATTGCTTGAATTAGTCAGGCAGTTGGACTGATGTCTTACCACCACAAGTAAGTATTTAGCTCTGAGAAAGAAAAATTGAAATTATCAGGGTTGATTATGCTTGTTGTTTTGATGTTGATTTTCTTTTTACAGTTTACTTAAGCATAAACACATTTTAAGAATGCAGTCATACACTATGACCTTATTTTCAAGACAACAGAATGCAAACCATATCATTCAAGAAAATAAATACATAATGAGGATGACACATATTGATTTAGGAAGGTCTAGGAAGTCGTTAGACCTCATTTTTCTCCCAAATAACTATTTTTTAGTATACTTCACACTTGTCTGTCACAGTAAAATGAAAATATTGTAACTACAAGCCACAATAATTTCTTGGTTACAAAACTTGTTTAACCTGGAATTAGTCAGAATTTGAAAACAATTAGTTGCTGCAAATATCTGTTGAAAGAATAAACATAAATCTTTCAAACAGGCACACATACTGGTAAAATAAAAAAAAAGATCACAGCATATATACAGCTTTTGCTCACACAGCAAAAGCAAGCTGGAAAGGGAAGCACATAAGTTAGAGCTCGTGTTCATATCAGTCCCTATACCTGGTGTGCAACTCCCACTGTACAGTGCGTGGATATGCAGCTGTATTCTCTGCCTCTTTCACACCACTTTTCCCACAAAAGTAGGTTAACACCTCCTAATGAGTCTTCTGGGCATGACCAAAACAGAGTAACATTGTCTACAATGGGCCATATCCAAACCCACATTGTTACACTCTGTCCACATCTGGAAGTCGAGAATATCGAAAATATCCTGCTGTTAGGGCATAAACCCAGCTCAAATTTTGATGGTTAAACTACTCACATATGTCAGCTTCACAAAGCAGAGGCACTCCCAAATCCTGCACTTCTGCATGTTCTCAAAATAGGCTAATGAAATCTCTTAACAACTACCCAGTTATATACTGCCTTTTCATAATTGTGTGCAGATGTTCTCTAGATTGTTATGATTTGTATTATTATAGTGGTTGGAAATCCCAGGCAACTGGGAATGGAGGGCCTCTCATGGTAGATGACACACTAAAATGGACTATAAGTCAAAAACCCTCCTCTGAGGAGCTAAATTAAGATTGAAGTGCTCTGATTCCTGCACTTAGACATCACAAAACAGGGTTGTTGATGAAACTTACACCTAAGAAGTCCACTTCAACTCCAGCAGAGGGAAAAAAGACAGCTAAAACACTTACAGCTCACCCTCTGATCTGCCCCAGTAAAGACTACAGCAGATAAAAACTAGTGACACTTTATTCTAAATCATGACACTGCAGTTTTTGCCACTTCATCTGCTGATAAATGGCAAGTTCAGCTGTCCTTATATGAGAAATTGTGTAAGGAGAGGGAAGGCAACCTCATTAGCCATCTCACCTTCTTTTCCTCTCTTCATGAATTGAGACTCAAAGCAGAATAAACTGATGAGTGGTAAGAAGGAACATGGTTTACCTGCAGACTCACAATCATTAGAGTCAATATCTTGAACCCAGATTTTTAGAGTGACATCTCAAATTTGTAGCAGAGAAAACTCCTAGAGCACATGGTGTACATAAGTCAGTTGATGGAAAGCTAAGTTCTGCTCTAGTTAGAATTATAAATAATATGAGGAACAGATGAGCATTGTTTTAAACTACTGAGTATACTTGGCTGGATAGAGTTAATCTTCTTCAGATGAGCTGGTATGGGATATGTTTTGAATTTGTGCTGAAAACCAAGTAGTACTTACACAGAGTGAAGGCCTTTTCTGCTTCTCAACCTTGCAATGAACAGGTTGAGGATGCATAAGAAGTTGGGAGGGGACACAGCTGGGACAGCTGACCCAAACTGACCAAAGGGATATTCCATACCATGTGATGTTACACTCAGGGGAAAGAAGAAGGAAGGGAAGACATTTGGGCTTATCATGTTCTTTCTTTCCAAGTAACCATTACATGTGAAGGAGCCCTGCTTTCCTGATCACAGGTCTGCTGATGGAAAGTAGTTAAAGAATGCTTGATTTTGCTTTCCTTGTGTGTGTAACTTTTGTTTTACTTGTTAAACTGTCTTTACCACAACTCATGAGTATTCTCACTTTTATTCTTCTGATTCTCTCCCCCCATCCAATGGGGGCCTACCAGTGTATACCCCAAAATACTGTAACTATACTTTTCAGCTCAGTGAAGGTTGTATTGCCTTTTCCTCAGGAAACTATTAGAAAAGCCAGACAAACTAAACAAGAGTAGGAGGAGGAAACTTGATAGGGTTGTGGTGAAGGTACCATATGCCCAGAATTATGCCCCCAAATACCAGCAAACTTGTCCCAATATGTTTTGGTAAGTCAACTCTTCCACCCTCCTTTCAGAAATGGAGGACAAAGGCCCAGGTGCCAACCTGTCTCCTAAGGAGTAAACAACTGCATGCATCCATCGCATGGCATGCTCGTGCTCTGTCCATCTAAGGGC